>NC_137970.1:91139959-92364959 GCF_963924665.1 Micromys minutus
TGACTATTTTAGTTACGATAATCACTGATGGGAATGATAGCAATCTTGCCGATGGGAAACAAATATTATAAACCAATGAAAAAACCTACTCCAGGCTTGACAATGAAGATAAATACTTGTCTACGGGGGATGAATAAACATTATAGGAGTCAAGATTAAACCTAATTGGTAGGCAGATACAATGTGCGGGAGATGACAAAGGAACATCAATTACAAAGCTACACAGGGGGAAAAAGCATTACTACATGGCAACATACACAGCAGGTGGCTCATTACCTACCGAAGTGACAATCGCCAGGTACTCTGCCTGTACAGGATTTATATGCATGGTCACTCAATACTTCACTGAGAAAGTTCCCACTTGCAGAGGAACAGCTGTAATGTGAATTCACTGGGACTAAAGCATGGGCATCCATCGGTGCGTCATTCTTAAAACCTGCTTGCTACTCATGGGGAGCTATGGACAAGTAGCAAGTAGCAACAGCCTTTTCTGTTTCTTTGTTTTTACTGTGTGTGGGTATTTTACCTACACTCATGTTTGTGCACCACATGCACGCCCGTTCTAATTCAGGCAGTCTGGCCTGCAACTGTTCATGTTCTGTATCAGTATGCCAAGGGACTTGGCAGCTAATGACTGCCAGTGGCACGCTACACAAGATAAATGTGGTTTCTGCCTTTGGGCCATTTCTGGTGCAGAGTGGTCAATAGACAATTCCATCATGGCATGACGAGGTCTAGGGCAGAGGTCCAGGAGGCCTAGACTCCCCTAAGCTTCATGGATCTAGGTTCAAGAGAAGAAGCCAACAATGTGCAGGAGTGTATTTCTTGGGCACTAGATGGATCAAAGAAGTCAAACAGAGCCTGACATGGTGTTGCACACATGCAATCTCAATACTAAGGAGGCTGGGGCTGGGAGATTCTACGTTTGGAATCGGTCTGAGTACACAGATACACCAGTCCGGACTACTTAAGAACCCACCTCTCTTTCTCTCAACAGCTAGTTCTCCCTGTCTCCCTCTCTCTTCTTCACTTTCTCCCTCCCTTCCCCTTTCTCTCTTCAGCTGTGTGTGTGTGTGTGTTTCTCTCTCCCCTAAACAGAAGTAAAACCCTTCCCATTGCAAGGTAGGCCTGCCTAATCAGCTCCCACTATCGAGTCCTGAAAACCAAAGATCTCTGAGTGTCTCACAGAGATGCAGGAGGGCACAGGGGCCATACAACTCATGTGAGTCTGGCTGCTAACGCAGAAGGTATCAGAAATCAAACCCACAACTCTGTCTCCTCTTCCTGGAGAGATTGGGAGCTCCCTAGGGACAAGATTGAGGCTTGAAGCATCCTTCTTTTTATTTTTTATTAATGTGTTGTTTGTCATATTAGTCATACTTACTTATAGAAGCTTGCTGTGTTTCAATACATGTTCTCAAATGTGTAATGATCAAATCAAGGTAATATGGCTTGCCGTACCCACATGCTGGGAACCTTTAAACTTCACCCTCAACCTGCATATTTCTCTATCATACAGATGGTTCAGCATCTGTCTGTTGTAGGCAGAGTCCTTGAGTCCACGAAAGGAGCAGAGAAGCACATAATAGTGTGTCACAGGGAGCAAGAGGACATTATTGTGCTGACCTGGGTTAACAATAATTAAATGTATATTTCACTCATTGAACATCTACTGTATTAGCAGGAACTCTACTTGGCATTAAACACAAACACACACACACACACACACACACACACACACACACACACACACACAGGTCCAAGTTATCCCTATTCTTACTGAACTCTGAGCTGAGAGCCAGGTAATAAATGATATGAGCAAAAAATATGCATAGGTTTATGGGAAGAAAAAAGTAAGAGAGAAAGCAAAAATAGGGATGTGATGAAATATTAGATGTCATGGTCACCAAAGTCCTCAGAGGAAAAAATTGATATTTCTGCAAAGACAACCAAGACCTGAAGGGAGTGAGAGAAGAGGGAATAGCTGAGGGAAAGTGTTCCAGGCAGAGGGAACAGCACTTGCAAAGGCCCCGAGGCAGGAAGATGCTTGCATATTTGAAAGCCAGGGAGGTCCCTGTGACTGTAAAAGCCCAAGCAGAAGGATGTCACAGAAGGAAATGTGGTCAGAATTCGTAGAGATTATATCTGGTGCCTGGGGGCAGGGCAACCAAACCAGTTCTACAACAAAAGGTGACAGAAAGCCTATTAATAATTCACATCCCTTCTGATCCATCCTATAATATGCACCCCCCCACTCAAACTGTGGAGTACACTCCAGCTGTCTTCAGACACACCAGAAGAGGGCATCAGATCCCATTACAGATGATTGTGAGCCACCATATGTGGTTGCTGGGAATTGAACTCAGGACCTCTGGAAGAGCAGTCAGACTGCTGAGTCATCTCTCCGGCCCCAGGAAAAGGATTTCTAATACTTGTGTCTAGCTTACAATCCAAATGGATGCTTTGGATAGACAGAGATTATTGACACTGGACTTTCAAGCAAAGCCTGGGCTGGTGTGCATCCGAGAGACACAAAAACACCTGCATGAAATCGAGGTCTTTTACATCTTTAATTGGAAGGCTGAAGAGCACCTCTCTCTTTTCCTTTTGTGGTCCTGGAGATGAACACAGGGCCCCATGCCTGTTATACAAATACTCTGTGCTACACCCTCATGCTCTCTATCACTATGCTACACACCCCACAGCTTTCACGGACTCTCTTTCTCAGTCCTATCATTGGAGAACTTTTGCTCCAGATCCCTCTCCAGCCCATCAGCTACAATAATCCCGTTGCCTGCATCACACATTCTTTCCTTTGTGCATCAGCACTCAAATATGCTGCCATTTCCCCTAGCCCGAGAGTAGCCATCAGTCTCACTTCCCCTTCTACACACCAGTCTACTTCCCCTTTTCTTTACAGCAAAAATATTGTTTCTCTAAAAAAGCTGCTCCTCTTCTTTGCCCTTCTGTCTTGAACTCATTCCGGTCAGGTGTTTGCTGACACTGCTCTATTCCAATTGCTCTTGTCCAGGTCACCAACCTTTTGCTTGTTGCTAAATGCAAGTGGCATTTGCAATACCTCGTCATATTTACCTGTGGCATCTGGCAGACGATCATTTCCTCATCCTTTAACTCGGGCTGGCTATTTGCCCATTTGCCTCTTCCTGTTACACTGAGTATAGAAGACAATGACATTTCCCAGGCTCCTTTCTTTTCTGACTTCCTGCTATGTTTGGCTGATGGGAATTATTGGCAGGAGATTGGAGGACAGAAGGGTAGAAGCCAGGGTATTTCCCTTCCTTTCTTTCCATTATGAATGCTGTCTCCAGCGGTTAATATTCCTCCTCTGTGGTTTTCACTGGATAGTTGGACCCCCTCCATGGACCCAATTCCTACTGGACTGGTGTTTCTGTTGTATTTGGCAGTCCCAGATCCTGCTCTAACAACATCCATACTCCAACTTTAGCCTCAGCTTTTCGGTCTTTGATGACTTTATTTCTAGCCATGATACAGTACCAAAGGACTCAGTTCTCTAGGATCTGTTCTTTGCTGGCTATCTTTATTTTTAGCAACCTTATCCTGTCTCATGGCTTTAATTAGCATGTATATAACTCCACATTATCTTTACTTTGTGTGCATGAGTATGTGTGTGTGTGTGTCTCTCTCTCTCACACACATACAGAGAGACGGAGAGGGAGAGAGAGAGAGGGAGAGGGCAGGAAGAGGGAGAAGAGGGAGAGGGAGAAGAGACAGAGAGACAGACACATGCATGCCTGGTTCCTGTGAAGGCCAGAAGCTGTCATATCTCCTGGAACTAGAGTTATAGACAGTTGTAACTGTCATATAGGAGGTGAGGACTGAACCTGGATCTTCTGAAAGAGGAAGTGCTCTTAACTGCTGAGCCTCTTCCCAGTCCTAGACAACTCCCAAATTTACATCTGTAGCAAGTCTTCCATAATTAAGCTGAAAGATTATATCTGTTATGATTAACCCTGACTGTCAACTTGATTAGATTGAGAGATGCCCAAACGATTAGGAAAACATATCCACGACCGTTTCTGTAAAGTTATCTTCAGCGACGGCTGGACCATATGGGTCACATCCATTGATACATGTTTAAATTGGACAGCAATAGAACTTCCAATAGTGATAGTTAAAGGAAAAAGATCACTGGGGGCATGCTCTTGCCCTAGGCCCTTCCTGTTACTGTTTCCTGGCTCTGCTCCTCCAAGTCCTTCCGTGATGTTCTGCCTCAGTTCAGGTCTGGAAACCATGGAGGCTAATTATCAGCCTGTATGGAACCCCTGAAGCTATAGGCCACAGCAAGATATCCTTAAAATAGTTTCTCTCAGGCTTTTAGTCACGGTGACAAAAGAACTGACTACTGCAACACCCAACTGCTTACCTGAAGCCTCCACTGGACAGCCAATAGGCATTCTCACAAAGCTGTTCCTGTCTGTAAACACACACACACACACACACACACACACACACACACACAGGGGACCTACAGGGAAGGTCTGGTTTTAATTTCTTTTATTTTTGTGATTATAGCATGAGTTGAATGGGGATCAAAACAATAGACATGCTAAAGTGCACAAGGAAAAGCCCTTGAGGCCTCAACCCGACATAAGGAACTACAGGCAGCTACAACTAAGAAATACTGAGAGTGGGGGGAAGTCTTCCCCAGACAAAAACACACCAATTAGTTATCCAATACCAAATGGTCAGCCCTGACAACATGGATTTTTTTTCTCTCTTACAACTTTATTTTTTAAAAAGGGGGATACATATACAGATTTTAAAAGGCATTTTGGCATAATACTATATGACTAATTTTGTCGGTACTTAATTCTTTTAGAGGTTTGATAGCATGCATTGAAATCCCACTAGTTACCATAAGCATAAAGTACATGTAGGACAGAACGTAACATGAAAACAGATTTCTTGGTGAGTATAGATTAAGCATAATGATCTTTGAATACCAAAAATTACCACAAGGCTATATTCTTAGCTCATGGATTATTACTGATTTTGAGGTCCAGGTGTACCACACTCTGAGAGGGTGCTATACATTTATTTATTTCCCTAAGAAGGACTGAGGCTTTCACTTTTTGGCCTGTTATTCTTGAGCTTCATATACATGCACATTTTTAACATAAAATAAAAGCCATAAATCGTATGGTGTGACATCTTGGCCTTAGTCTTTTTTTTTTTTTTAACAGTTTCCTACTATATCTACGATATCAAATCCCTATCCCAGTCTACAGGGCCTTCTGCTGCCTGGATTTTGCTCACTTCTTGTCCTTTGGCTTCTCTACCATAATCTTCTTTCCTTCTGTACTTTGCAACGCCATCAGCTCAACACTTCCCCTTGACCTTTATATGTTGGACCATTCAGCTTTCCCGGATGCCACATAACTTAGAAATGGCCCCTCCTCTGACCCCACCTCTCTGGTGACTCATAATTCTCTATATGCCACCACACTATTTGTTAACCATCTTATGTATGTTTGTGTGAGTGCAGGCAAGTGCACATGGAGATCAGAGGACAATTTTGCTTATTGATCCTTGTGTGCCGACCTGACACAGGGTCTCTTGTTCACTGATGCATAAGCCAGACTGGCTGGCCTCAAGCTTCTGGGGTTCTCGTCTCCCCCTCCTATCTCACCATAGACACACTGGGGTCACACATGTCTGCTGCTGTATCAGGCTTTTACATGAGATCTGGGGATATGAACTCAGATTCTCCACTTGTGTGCTCTACTTACTAAGCCGTTGGACCAGCTTCATATCATATTATTTTAACTAAAATTTTCTTTATTTTTTAAAGAAAATTATGCCCTCTGGTCCAACAGCACACAGCACATACACACTGAGTGCTCAGTGACTAAAAGGCAGTGGACTCATCTTAAACAGGAAGCCAGGCATCTTTCTCCCCGAGACTGCAAATCCAAAAGGACAGAAGCATCCAAGTGTATCTATCCCTCTCCTCTCCTAGTGCTTTGGAGATGGAAGTCAGCTGCCTGAGGGGTCAGGGTGCTTGCAGGGAAAGATCAGAAGACTGGAAGAAAATGGCTCTAATTTGATCTGATAGGAATAGGAGAGCTGGTGGCCCCAAAACATTGTCTGTGGTGAGATCTTATCTGATTCAAGAGCCACACATTCACCAACCTTCCTTCATTTACGAGATAGGGCCATTCAACTCTGAAGATACAAGATTGCAGAAGGCAGACTGCACGATTCTCAATTGAGATTTTGTAGGATGAATGCTATGACATGATCCAGACTCAGAAAAACAAAAACAAAAACAAGCAAATACCACATACTCTCTCTCATATGTGGAACCTACCTTTGATAAATATCAGTACAGGTCATGAAACTAGAAATGGGACCGTTAGAGGAGGGGAAGGTTTTGAGGAAGTGGGTAGAGGAACAACACATGTGACATAAAAGCAGAGAGGACAGCTGGCAGTGGGGCGGTATAGGAGGGGCAAGGGAACGGAAAAGAAATGGAGAATCTCTACAAAAACAATTTATGTAGAGATACAGTAGTGAAACAGTATATCCCACTAGAATTTTTAAAAACACAAAACAAAAAAAGCCAGCTGTGGAGGTGCAAGCCTGTCATTCTAACACACGGAGGTGGAGACAGGCTGAATGGGGCTTTCAAGTTCTTTCCCTGCCTATCCAATGAGTGTGAGGCCAGCCATGGCTCCGTGAGACCATGTTTCAAAATACAAAACAGAAACAGAAAAATTGGGCTGGAGAGGTGGCTCATTGGCTAGGATCACATGCTGTTCCTGCAGAGGACCTTGGTTCCGTTCCCAGCACCCATATGATGGCTCATAGCTTTCTGTAATTCCAGTTCCTGGGGGATCCTCTTCCAGCCTCCTTGGGTACCAGGCATGCATGTGGTACCTATGCATACATGCAAGCAAAACATTCATATATATAAAAACTTTGAAAATTAGAAAAATTAATTTTACAGAAAAAAGGTTACATTTATAACAGCACCAGAAAAAAAAATGAGGTAGCCAAGCATACATTTTAACCAATGAGCTACACATGAAAAATTATAAAACACTAATAAAAAGAACCAAATACCTAAATTGATGTCAATTCTCTTTAAAACGTTTTTATTTGTTTGCTTGTTGTTGATTTGGTTTGGTTTTATTTATTTATTTATTTATTTATTTATTTATTTATTTTGAGATTAAACCTGCTAGCTCAGCAAGGTAACTTTATTCTCTTAAATAGCTGGCTCTTTAGAAAGCTCTTTTTGGGGCTGGAGAGATGGCTCAGTGGTTAGAGCACTGACTGTTCTTCCAGATGTCCTGAGTTCAATTCTCAGCAACCACATGGTGACTCACAGTAAGGGGGATTTGATGCCCTCTTCTGGTGTGTCTGAGGACAGCTACGGTGTGCTCATATGCATAAAATAAACAAATCTTTAATAAAAAGAAAGAAATCTGCTTTTATGTGTTTTGTTAGAACAAGCTAGTGTACTTTCCTCTTTTGCTCTCCTGCCTAGAACACTGTTTCATTTGCATCCTGCCAGCTGCTTCTCTGTGGCTTCTGCCCAAAGAGAGACATCTCTATCTCTTTCCTGGAGCTCTTTCCATGAAGTTCATCTAAGCCAAAAGAAAGCTGAAAAAAAATGATCTTTAGATTTTACAAAATCCCCCAAATCCTAGAAAAAATACTGAACCTATCAACAAGTTGATTTTAAAATACTGGAAAAGACTGAAATTCAGAAATTCAGAATAGTCAAAATGACTCCAAACCAAAAAACAAGGTTGGAAGAATCATAACCCAGTGGTAAAACTAACCATAATGTTACAATAGCCAAATCAAGGCATTCTATATAGCCAAGCATTGTTGCATAAACTTAGAGTCAGGGTTACTTGGAAAGTGAGGCAGGAGGATCACACGAGCCCATAAGTTTATAGCCAGCCTGGGAAACAAAAAGAAAAGTACTGTGTGGGTAAAATGACAATGAATGAAATATAATAAAGCTGGTGAGTTTGCTTTTTTTTTTTTTTTTTTTTTGAGACAGAATTTCAATTATGTAGCCCTAGTTGGCCTAGAACTAGCTATGCAACCAGGCTAACCTCCAGCTTATAGGGATACAAAATGCCCTTTCTTTTCTGAGTGCTGAAATTAAAGGTATGTGTGCCACCACACCCAGTCATAAGCTGTTTTTTTGACAAAACTATAAAAGAATAGGTGAAAAAATATTGTCAATAATTAGGTATCAAAACAACTAGACATTTGTGTGCTAAAAGTAAACTAACACAAACTTTATGCACAGGAACTACTCCAAAATAGACTACAAGTGTAAATGTCAAAAATAAAACTTCTTGGAGTACAGAAGTCATTTATGAGTGAATCAAGAAAGGCAGCATAAGTGCTGGAGAGAGAGCTCTGTGGTTAACAACACTTGCCCTTGTTGAGGACCCATGTTCAGTTGCCTACATCTATGTAGAGGCCCACAACCATTTAAGCTCCCAAGGATACACTTCAGTAATAGCATGTGGGGGACCCAAGACCCACTACAAAACCAAAACATTCCCCCCAAAACAAACACAGAACTCTAGAGACATCTTACTTCTGAACTTATCCAAAATAACTGAATCTAAGATGTCGGAAAGCTATTTTTACATGCCCATGTTCACTGCAACATTATCCTAACAGTCTATGGCCAGTGAATGAATAAATAAAATAAAATAAAATAAATGTACACATGCTAGGGAAGGCGTTTTATCATCCCCATGAATTAACACCAAGGGCTCTGTGTGAAGTAAGCCCATCAGAAAAAAGAAAAGTGCTATATGACTCCACTTACATTCATTATGTAAAGGAGACAAACTCATAAAAGCAGAAAGAAAAGCGACAGTTACCAGGAACTAGAAGAAGTGGGGAAAGAGGAGTGGTCAATGTGTGTTTATGCTTTCAGCTTTAGAAGATGGGAAATTCTACAGATCTGTATAACAATGATACAAATTAACACTACTGAACTGCGTAATGAAAAATGCTTTCGAGGTTCAGGCATGGTGACATATGCCTTTAATCCTAGAATTTGTGTAGCAGAGGCTGGTGATCTCTGAGTTTGAAGCCACTGTAGTCTACATAGTAAGTTACAGGAAAATCAGAGCTACACAAATGTCTTACACAAACAACAAAAACAATAATAGTCAGAGAAACTGGATGGTACCCCAAGTCTATAGTATCAGCAGGCAGGAGAGTTCAAAGTCACTGCTGGGGGATATAGCTCAGTGGTAGAGCTTAACCAGTAGCCATTAGATACTAGATTCAAATTTTGTTACCAGCAAAAAAGTAAATAAAAAATGTCACAGCCATTAGGTTTAGAGTGTACTGAATATACTTTCCTGTTTCCAAAGAAACTAAAGATAGGGGCTGAATCTATTTAGTGTTAAGAGCACGTTTTGCTCTTGTAGAAGACGTGCTTTTCCCTTCCTAGCGCCCACTCATAACTCCAATTCCAGGGATCTCTTGGCCTCTTCTGACCTCTGTAGGAACCAGGCACATATGTGTATACGCAGGCAAAATGCTCATTCACATAAAATAATATTTAAAAGAGCCTAAAAGCACACCACTAAAACTAAGTATGTAATCCCGACACTCAGAAAGTAGAGACAGAAGATCTGGAGTTCACGGTCAGCCTCAGGTACACAGGGAATTTGAAGTCAGCCTGGGTGCTATGAGATTCCATTTCAAGACACTAAAATGAAAAAGAAGAGCCAGCTGCTACACAAGACCCCACCTCAAAACAAAAATATACCTAAGACAATAGCCTTAAAAAACTGTAATAAAAGTAGTATGCTCAACATCATCTGTCATTAGGAATTTAAATGAAAATCAGTTGATACTCCTGAGAAACACACAAATCAGAAGACCAAGGAAATATGGTCCATGGCAATATGAACCTTAAAATGATCAAAACAAGCTAGCTTAGTTCATTCCATTCTGTTATTTATTTTATTTCATTTTAAAGAGAGTTTTTCTTGCTATGGCGCTCAGATTGGTCTCGAACTCCTGAACAAAAGTGATCCTCCCAAGTGTTAGAACTATTTATACATGTCAGCACCCCAACAAGACAGGTTAGTTTTTAAAAAGCTTTTTAATTTTTTCTTAAATGACAGTTACAATTCCAAATGTCACCAACTATTAGAGTAAGAATATTTTATAACATTTTCATAATTTTGTCACAGTCAATCATTTGCAAAAGGAGAGTTATGACTTTCCAAATGTCAATATGGCTCCTTTTATTAATATTAAAACACATTTGCTATAAAACTCACTGGAAGTTAATAAAGAATAGAGAAAGTACATCTTGTTCTAATAACTTCCAATAAAAAAGAGTAAAATATAATGAAGATTATATACACTTACTTGGTACTAATGACATAATATTTCATTATCTTTCGAAGTAGCAAAATGTGTAACTTGAGCCAGATGTTCAAATGGTTAGAATTTCTCTAAGAGTGAGTTATCTCTGAAAACACGTAGAAGCTTCAGGGGGTTCTCTAGCTGAATATGTTTACGGTGCACTTCAGTGGGTTTTTTTCAAAATGAAATTATGTTCTGATCGAGTGATACAAGATTCCACAGAAGTAGCAGTTCAGCATAGGAAAGAGTCTGAGTTTTAAAGTCAGTCTTCTGCTTTTACCAAGAACTGGCTAGTGGATCTTGGGAAAGGAAAATTCCAAGCTTCAGAGTACTCCTTTGTAAAACAATGATGGCAATAGTTAACTTATCTCCTAGGAGGAATTAAGAGTGAACTAATACCTCTAAAGTGCTTTCTACAACCAAGTTCTCAATGGAGACTAACAAGTATTAATGTTGCTTTATTACTAGCAAAACAATCACCCCTCAAATCGAAAAACACACCTAAAAAGGTCTACAAGGATGGGAGCACATGAGACTAGAAACAGTCGGAGGCTGTAGACAGAGAATAGAAGCCTTAATTTCTAAGGTGGCCTAGGTATATCCAAGTTGCACACATGAGAATTTGGGAATTAAATGGCATAAAGGTAGAGGCCATTGTCTGGACATATTTGGTCAGTCAGAAATGTTAATTCTGTCTCATAACTAGTACAGCAAATGAGGTGAAGAATTAGCTATAGAAAGACCCTACTGGCTGCAGAATAACTGGGAACGTGGCAACATAACTCCACCCTTCACATTCCCAGTCCACGTCGGCCCAGTTATTGCTAGCTCAACTCTACCTCTAGCCAGCTTTCTCCTGCAAAAACAGAAATCAGAAAAAAGGCAAAAAAAAAAATATTTCCTGGCAACACCTCACTAACAAGTCTTTAAAAAGTGCAATCCATCATAGATAACACGGGGAGGACAACACATTACATGTCTCCTTGGGCTTTGCCATTCAGGCAAACAGAGAACAATATGGAAGAATCACATGATATTGACATAATTGAAGGAGCGTGACACATTTAAAAATGTTCTTCTGCAACTAGCAAATATAAAACAAGATGCCCAGCAGATAAGCTACTCTCACTATGCCCCTTCTGTGTACTCACAGAGTGTGCTCCCAGCTGACTGACTCCTCTGGGTTACTTAGCAAGGCCACATATAAAGACCTGAGCTACCCTAGCCCTGCATCTGTGATCTGGCTCTCCTTTTTTCTTTTTTTTTTCCTTTTTTTTTTTTTTGGTGCTGGGGATGTCCTCACACATGCATAGCATGCATTCCACAACTGAGCTATACCCCAGCCACATGGCTTTTCCTTCTTTTATTCTGAAGTCTGACATAGCATGGTTCACCTATAACGCTAATATTTTGGGTAAAGAAATATTTCTGCAGATTCAGGTTTCCATCTGATCTCTGCTGAGAGGAGAAATATTCAAACCATAGTCAATTCTAAGAACAGTTTAAAGATTAGAGACAGTGTTTCTTAAAAGGATCCACCTGCTATAATTTTAAACTTAATTTTTTACCACTTTTCTCCCATACCATATTAAAAAAAACTTTAAACACTGCAACAGTTTTGAGGAAAGAGAAAAAACTTCTACCTCAGACACTAGAGACACTCAAACGCTTACTAGCTCTAGTTACCTCGCAGAAGAAATGCACTTCATATGAAAAGAGAAGTGTTACAGAAGCCATGGTGATGTAGTCCTGTAACTTCAGCATGAGAGAGGCTAAGACAGGAGGCTCACAAAGTTCAAGACCATCCTCTGATATGTAACAAGACCTGATCTCAAAGACAAGGACAGAAACACATATACAGAGCCTCTGAAAACAATCTACCGCCTAGAAAGCAAGGGAAATAGAGTCAAGGACTTCAATGGAAAAAAAAAGAAAACAGAGTCAGAAAACCAACTGGACAGTCGGAAAACCCTCCTGGGACAAACAGAAACCAGGCCATGAGATCTTGAGGTTATTATTCCTGATCTAAGTGCTGCCTCCAGTCCGAACTCAGAAAAATCCTGATTATTTGAACTGGTTGTCGATCAGGGTCCCCTTCATTTTTGCTTTCTTGGCTTCCAATTCAGCCTGAAAAGAAAAGAAAAGTATGCCCTGATATATAGCAATCACATGAAATTCTTAACATTTCTTGTGTATTCTGTTTACTCTCCCCTACTGCTCATTGTACAAGTCAAAGATGGTTTTAGAATGCTTATTTATCAACTTAAAACTCTGCTTTATAAAACCTAGATTTAAAATCCTATGTATGAGTGCGTGGGTCATAAATCTAGAAAGAAGGTCATGAAGAGGGAAAGGAATAATGGAATACCCGTGATAAGGAAGAAGAGAAAGCAAAGCACAGTCCTGTAATCACAGAACTAGGGAGCTGGGGGAAGAGGATCAAGAGTTCAAAGCCAGCTTTGGCAACATAGCAAGTTTGAAGTCAGCCTGGACTAATACTGTCTTCAAAAGAAAGAGAGGAAGGAAAGAAGGAAGGAGGACAGAGGGGAGAAAAGGGAGAGGGCGGGGGAAGGGAGGAAGAGAGAACAAATAAAAATAAGCAGAAGAGACAATGTGGAAGAAGGAAGGAGATGAACTGGAGTAGTCAAGTAGTCCGGGAAGGGTGGTGGGGGAGGAAAAGAATGAGAACAAAAATAATGAGGCATAACCATGAAAATGCCATAATGAAACCCATTACTTTATATGCTAGCCTAAAAAATTAAAAAAATTGTACAGTTTTTGATGAAACACCAATGCAGTATGTCTGAGGTTAATGAAATAAGCAATTATTACTATCTAAAAATTTTATCTAAAAAATTAGTAGTGAACAGGAGTGGGAGAGAGAAAAAAGGGTACTGATAAGGAAATCAGAATGTATACTATAATACATACTTGAAATTATTAAAGAACAAAATTAATTAACAATTTAAAAAGCAAAAAAAAAAATGGAGGTTCCAACCTACACAGAAGTGCTGTGCTCTAAGTTAATCCCATAGTTAAGGCAGAAAACCCACAGTGCTAGCAGCTCCAGTTCAGGTATACTGAGGCAGTACAACCAGACACCATCACACTGGAGAGCACTAAAAACCTGGCTCTTAACTCCTGAGATTAGGACACAAGCAGCAAAGCAAAACATTACCCTAGTTAGGCCTATCAAATAAGATTTCTAATTTAGACTTTGGGCTCCAGTCACTACTGTAGAGCAGGGTTTACTAACACAGTCAGAGCCCGGGGTGAGAACACTGGCAGCCAACTATACTAGTAACTCCCAACAGCTTCCTAAAGGCCTCCCTTCTGCCTCCGCAAATTATAAGTAAGAACTCCAAGTCAGGCAGGCCTGGGCCCTTCCTCCCCATGCTGCTTACCAACTCTTGTAGCCGCCTCTTGCTCATGCCTTTGCGTTCCAGCTGTTTTTCAATCACTTTGGCATTCTGCGCATAGGAGTCAGCCACTTCCCTCTGTGGGAAACAGAACAGACCTTTAGAGCAACAAAGACCTAGGTAGTTATTTATACTAATTAAGTCCAGCATTGCAACTCTTCATCCTCTCAATGATCCAAGAGAGTTCAAGTTTCCATGGGGATCACTGTAAAAAAACACTTGACTGAAATACCAGAAAAGTAACTGCTGGTATTGCTAAAGACATATTCAAACTATCAGAGACAGACTGGAAGGGACTGAAAACTATCCAGTACAGTAACTCATTTATTTATTACTTGAAGATAGAATCTTGCTATGCAGGTCCTGAACTTTTGAGATCCTCCTGCCTAAGCCTCCAGAGTACTGGAACTCATAGGCCTGAATCCAGTTCAGTAGCTTTAAAATGAAAGCGATGAGAGAATCCAAATTCCTTGTTCTCAGTTTTTAGTTGTCTCCCATTCGGGGAGTCAGGTACTGGCCCAAGAGCATGAGGTGGTTACGAGCCGAGCAGAGTGTGAAAACTATATTCTGCTCTGCAGAGGTTCTGACCCTGGAGTCCTCTTGTTCCCCTTCCCCATTCCAATTTCCCTGAAAGCAGAAGCACTTACAGCCTCTATCTCTTCTTCTTCTTCATCAATGGTAGACACAGTAACAGAGCTGAACTTGCCCATGTCTTTAGTCCTTTTGGTCATCATAACCTAGAACAACAGTAGGAAGAGGCATCAAGCTAAGTTCACCCCAGAAGGATCCATGAGCCATGTATAAAAGTGCATTTATGTGCATGTCTGCCTACATACAGAAGGGCTGTGGGAACGCCTCTTAGGGACAGGTTGACTATCTAAATGTTAATTTTTTTAAAGCATTTGCTATTGAGGTTTTGGCTTTTTTTTTTTTCTAAGACAGAGTTTCTCTGTGTAGCCCTGGCTAGCCTGGGACTCACTGCAGACCAGACTGGTGTGGAAATCAAAGATCTGCCTGCCTCTGCATCTGGAGTGCTAGGGTTAAAGGCAAGAGCCACTGCCACCACCACCACCACCACCACCATCACCATCATCATGCAAAAAGTGACTGAAGAGACAGCCATGGGTACTGGGAACAAAACATAGTTTTAGTTGTGAGCCTAGCCTTTAATGGCTGAGCCATCTTTCCGGCCCACTATTAAGGGTTTTAAAAACGCATATTTAAAACTCAGTCTGATTCACTGAGGATTTAGTTGTTCCCATTTTAAAAAGAAAAAAAAAAACTGAAAAGGAAAATAAAGCAAATAATGAATGTCACAGTTGTCCTATAACATCTACTTGTACACAGCAATAGCGTCTTTCTTCATGAATACTTTATCAACAAATGCACATTTCTCAGGTATTATACTATATTTGAAAAATCAGGGGGTGTTGCTACAGCTCAGCAATGCTTGCCTAATATGCAAAGGTCCTGAATTGGATCCCCAGCACTAATTAAATTTGGGGCTAAATGTGTAGCTATCTTAAGCCGTCTGTGTCCTTTGGTGATAATTACCTTCTTAGGAGGCTCTTGTTTCTGAGTATATATATTGGTTTTTCCAAAGCCTTGGCCAAATTTCACTACTGCTCCATCCACAATGAAGGTCACAGGAGCATTCTTCGGCTGGGACTGGTAGAAGAGCGGCAGTCCACACCTGCAAATGGCAGAGTGAATCTCTGGGAGGCCTCTAATTCTACATCGGTTTCTGAGAATAGTTGTTTGTGGCATAAAATGTTCACTTTCCCCAAAAGAACTTGATAAGAATTAATTAGAGTGCATGTTGAAATTTCTCATTAGATTCCCAGGACTGACTTGGCCAGAATATTCTGGCTTGGCAAATGTAGGGAATGAGTGAGGCCCGAGACTTTGCTATTTTCATCTGCATCATATGTATGTATTGACAGTAAACAAAGTTTGGGAAATGCTAGCTAATTCTGCTGCTATTGGCTTTGTAGTCAAAAACTGCTACCATTCTTCCCAGGCACGTTAACATTGGTCTGGGCGTTCTGTCCCCTTTGCTATTTCATTTTATAGCGTAAGAGAGACGAACAGGTGTCACTGCAGTGTTTAGCAAATTAAATCTTGTATAATTGACACTTTCTTCGGCAGACTGCTTTCTGAGCTAAAAAGTAGACCTGTAAGATATGATAAAAACTAGCTACATCAATGCAGTATGGCTAGCTACTCAAATGTCTTCCTGTCTTCTACTTACTCTCCTCTGCTTCACTCAGGGCTCCTACCTCGAGTCTTCTGAGAGCCAGCACACAATTGTCCTTACACCAAGATAAACTCAAATGCCAGGCATAGTGACAGGCCTTTAATACTAGCACCCAGGAGGCATAGGCAGGTAGATTTCTGTGAGCTCAAGGCCAGCCTGATCTATACAGTAAGTTTTTTTTCCCCAGAGCTGAGGACCAAACCCAGGGCCTTGTGCTTGCCTCTACCACTGAGCTAAATCCCCAACCCTACACAGTAAGTTCTAAGACAACAAGAACTATCCTGACTCAAAAAACAACAAAAATTAAAATCACCGATATTCTTACTATTAATAACCCAAAGATGGAAATTTTGTTTAAAAAAAAAAAACATCCTTTAAGATTCTTAGCTTTACAGTCTACATAATACATTGTATACATGAATCTGGAACTAAATTATACTGTCACATTGTCCATTATGACCCAGCCAATTGTAGTCCAATATCTATCTATCTATCTATCTATCTATCAATCAATCTATTTCCACAATAAGACGTCTCTAGAATACTCAGAGCAACATTATTGATAATAGCTAAAACTAGAAGCAAGTCAAATTCACTGGGCAAACAAACTGATACCATAGAATACTTAAACAAAGAGCACAGTGAATGAGTAAGTGAACTGACAGGATGGGATATGCAGCAAGAAATAGAAATATGATCTCATAGCAATTTGGATCAATTCCTAAAACATCAAACTGAGAAAAACTAGGTATAGGAGCCATAGAGAGGCTGAGGAGTTAAGGAAACTTATTGCCAAGTCTGACAACCCGAGTTTGATCCCCAACATCCACATGGAAAAAGGTGAGAACCTTCTGCAAGTCTTCAGATCCCACATGTATGGGAGAAAGGAAGGAAGGAAGGAAGGAAGGAAGGAAGG
The DNA here is from genome assembly GCF_963924665.1 of Micromys minutus. Taxonomy (NCBI): domain Eukaryota; kingdom Metazoa; phylum Chordata; class Mammalia; order Rodentia; family Muridae; genus Micromys; species Micromys minutus. Next base: position 91,156,965 of record NC_137970.1, read on the forward strand.
AAGGAAGGAAGGAAGGAAGGAAGGAAGGAAGGAAGGAAGGAAATGAGGGAAGGAGGGCATGCATGCAGAAAGGCAGGCAGGCAGGCAAGCAGGGAGGGAGGGGGAGAAGAGGAAAGGGTAAAAGGAACAGGGAGGAAAGAGAAAGACAGACCAGGTATAGAAAGACATTGATAAGAAAAAAACTTCTTATAGAATTTCCCTAAAATCTTAGGAAAGGCAAGAGCCCAGGGGCATAGAGCAGTTAATTCCAGGGCAGGGGGAATGGAGGAAACTGGCTGCAGAGGCCATGGGCACTGTTGCAAATGTCTTCTAGCATGATGGTGGTGGCTTTCTTTAACTGTGGTTTTCTGTCAAACTTGAATATTTAAATAGGTAAATTTTATCACAGACATATTTAATCTTAATCTCTCAAATTGGACTACCTTAAAAATTTAAGATTTTTGCTTTTAATCGCAGAGTGAGTTCTGGGACAGCCAGGGCTACACAGAGAAACCCTGTTGAGAAACAAAAGAAACAAAACAAACAAACAAGAAATCTCAAGATTTTTCCTGGTGTGGTGGCTCATGCCTATACCCCCAGTAGTTGGGAGGCTAGGGCAAATGATCAAAAGCTCAAGGCTAGCCTGAACTGCCCCAAAATTTATTTTTTTAAAAAGGCCCTCATTTTCCTCACTTTTATAATCAGCTGGTCAGGAATGGAATTTTGCTAGCATCTTTGCGAAACATTATTAGCATTTGGTTTGAAGGCCTTTGAGATTAGAGACACCAAAGAGAGACTTGTCCTAACACCTCATGCTTTTACTTATCTATGACCAGAAAGCCCCACACTGGTGTGTTACTTACTTTGCACACTTCTTCCTGTATTGACGTTCAATGCCCTCAGGCCTGCACAGAAAATGGAAGTTAAAAAGGGAAAGTTAAAAGTGTATCTCATAACTGACTCACCTCATTTCTTCTGTTTATTCATCACTTACTATAATTCATGCTGAAAGTTCAGAAGCTATTCAGTGTGTAGATCTACTGGCTAGTTAAAAATGTATTAAATATGTAACTCTAGCATGAATTCCTTTTTTCACAAGCGTGTACTGAGGCACCATGCTACCTGAACAGACAAAAGGGTAGCAATATTCACAGTTACCAGAGTGATTAGACTTACAGTATCAACAATATTAACCACAATGTAACGGCAACCAATTATATAGTCAGCCCTTAGCATCCATGGCTTCTGAATCTATGGATTCTACCAACCACGGAGAGGAAACATTAGACAAAGCTTGTTTCAGAGGCTGGGGAGAGGACTCAGTGAAGAAGAGCACTTGCTCTGCCAGAATATGGCCCCAAGCTAAGCCACATAAAAGGCCATATCTGCCTGTAACCCCAGGGTTGTGGGGGTCAAGACAACTGATCCCGAGAGATCACTGGCCAGCCAGCCTAGCTGAAATGACAAAGCTCTAGTTTGGTGAGAGATAGTCTCAAGAGAATAAAATACAGGGTGACAGAGGAAGACACCCCAACATTCAGCTCTAGACTCTACATGTGCACATACATCCATGCATCCATGTGCATGCAAAACACACTCTCTCTCTCTCTCTCTAAGTTGTATTAGTACTGAAAATACACATTTTCAGTAACATAGCAAGATATATCTCAGAAACAAAGAAAATGAAACCTCCCAACTTGCATTTCTTTTTTGTAAAACTGAAGCTATGCATCTTAGCCCCAGTATGACAATCATTTTTCTTTTGTTTTGGTGAACCATTTGCTCATATCTTTTCAGCCACGTTTTTCTTTTACATTAAGAAGACTTGCATTATTAATGATATCTGTACTATTAATGGGCCTCGTGAGAATTTTCTTTCTTAGTTTGTGATCTCTTTGATTTTTGTTTTGTGCATGTGGACAATTTAGATTTTTTTTTTCTATAGTCAATACAAACTCAACTTCTCTCTTGCCCTCACTCTCTGCCATGCATGTTATAACATAGCTAGGCCTTCCTCAATCTGAATTCTTATCTGAAATAAAAAATTCCAACTATGTATTCTAGACTCGGCTCCCATTAGTTTCTTCCTCCAGATCACTATCTAAAAAGAGGCAGGAACGCCCCTTCACAGAATACAATCCAGACTCCTTACCATGGATTGCCAGGTACCACCTAAGAAGATAACTGGGTTCTGCAGCATCTTCTACATTGTCTTCCTCTTTCATCCACACTGGCCAAATCAGTCTTCCTTCTGTTTCAGTTCTTTGAAAAGAACACGCACTTTCCAACAGGTGACCATTTACTCACTCCCCCACCTCCGCCTATAACGCCCTGCTCATCACAGTGCTACGGCTCTTCTCTTTGTCTACTTTGATGACACTTCACAAGTAACTTAATCAGAGGCCTTTCCCTGACCGCTTCTACCAAGAAGTCCTCCTGTGACTCTCCCTACCAACCCTTTCTTTCACTCATATGGCTTCTAATAATCCTAAGTACCTGATTTTTCTATTAATTTTCCATTGCCCATTCCCTGAGATGAGACAGAGTCTGTCTTATCACTCTATTGACAGAACTCTGAACCTTAACAGTAGCTTGCTTGTCCACAAGTTCCTAGCCTGGGCCCTGCCATTAAATCAGGCACTACTTGTCACTAAGTAATGCTCGGCCTAAGGCTGGTTTACCCTAAAAGTAAGGCTGATTGGATTTCAGCATTTCTACTTCAGTCTAGGGTCACTGTACTGGCTGGTTTTGTGTCAACTTGACACAAGCTGGAGTTATCACAGAGAAAGGAGCTTCAGTTGAGGAAATGCCTCCATGAGATCCAGCTGTAAGGCAATTTTCTCAACTAGTGATCAAGGGGGGAGGACCCAGCCCATTGTGGGTGGTGCCATCCCTGGGCTGGTAGACCTGGGTTCTATAAGAAAGCTGAGCAAGCCAGGGGAAGCAAGCCAGTAAGTGACATCCCTCCATGGCCTCTGCATCAGCTCCTGCTTCCTGACCTGCTTGAGTTCCAGTCCTGACTTCCTTTGGTGATGAACAGTGATATGGAAGTGTAAGCTGAATAAACCCTTTCCTCCCCAACTTGCTTCCTGGTCATGATGTTAGTGCAGGAATATAAACCCTGACTAGGACAGTCACCAACTAAGTTGTCTTGACTAGCCTTATGATACAGGAGACTGCAGCCTAGTTGTATGAGATTACTTTTTGTACTAACAGAATAATACATATTAATATATAATCCTGTATTAGTCAGGGTTCTCTAGAGTCACAGAACTTATGTATTGTCTCTATATGGTAGAGGAATTTGTTATGGTGACTAACAGTCTGTAGTCCAACTACCCCAACAGTGGGCAGCTGTGGATGGGAAGTCCAAGGGTCTAGTAGTTGCTCTGTCCCGCGAGGCTAGTTGTTTCAGCTGGTCTCCTGTATAAGTACGTTCTAACCAATGTGCTGGCAACTGAGCACAAGCAGTGAAGGGAAGAGACTCCTCCCCTCTTCCAATGTCCTTATGTAGGTCTCTAGCAGAAGGTATGGCTAGAAAAAAGGTGTAGACCACTACTCTGGATCTGGGACTTGTTTTGTCCCAGGCTGGCATTGAACTCAGAGATCTCCTTGCCTCAGTCCTCTGGGATTAAAGGCCTGTACTACCTTGCCTGGGCCTAAACTTTCTCATGGCCACTATGCCTTAAGATCTCCACGTCAAGATCCAGGTCAGAAGTCCGTGTCTTCCAGCCACAAGATCTGGATCATAGGTGAGCCCTTCAAATCTGGATTGTCGGTCATTCCAGATATAGTCAAACTGACAACTGGGAATAGCCCTTACAAATACTATTAAAATACAGAGCTTTTAAAAAATATTAGATGTACTGATTACAGTGATCCTAAAGATAGTTAATAATTTTCAAAACCAGTAATCTAAATAATGGGGTGGGGGATAAAATCCTAGGATAAAATGACACATGTAATCTGAGCGCCTGGGAGGTAGGAGCAGGAGAGTCTGGACATTTTCCATCATTCAAGGCTCTGGGCTATATGAGAGACTGTCAAAGCAAAACTAAAACAACAATAAAAAGTTAAATAAGAATACAGGGACTGGAGAGATGGTTCAGAGGTTAAGAACACTGGTTGCTCTTCAATGGGACTAGGAATCTATTTCTAGCACCCACATGGCAATCCACAACCATCTATAACTCCAGTGATTCCTGTTCTGGCCTATATACCAAGAGCTGTCCTCTGACCTCCACAGGCGAACTATGGCAGCCCCATGCATGCCCTATCCCCTACTCCCACAAATAATACATAACATTTCAGAAGAAATAAACAAAAAAAACACCAGGCCTGATGACACATGGTTTTAATCCCAGATCATAGGAAGTAAAGGCAGGCAGTCTGGTCCACATAGTAAGGCCTCCCCCATCCCTCACACAGAGATGCTAGCTAGTAGGGAGGAGCAAGACAGCAAGAGCTTAGCTCTGCTGACAAACTTCACTCTCCAAATCTGAGCCTGTTCATTTTTGTTGCTTAAAGCTACCCAGGTTGTGGTATTTTACTATAGCAGCTTTACCATGTCACTGTGCCAGTATATTCAAGTGTCTAAGACAGTGCTAGGCATACAAAGGAGCCCAGGAAAGGAAATATTTGCTGAAAAAAAGAAAGTGAAAGACACTCAAGGATTGACACCCAGGATTGTCCTCTGACCTCCACAAGCATGCACACAAATATGAGCAATGCCCCCAACACATACACAAAGAAATAACTTTCCACTGCCTTCAGATAAAGCATTTCACTCTCCTCACCACAGTACTTATAAAACAGTAAGCCATGCTCTGGCCACAAAACTATTGAAATTTCCCATAGACACTATATTTGATGCTCTTAATGCTTCCAGACTCCTTGTACCTGGACTGTTCCACATCCTCCTCTGAGAACTGTGAAGTCTTATTTCAAGCCAAGCACAAATACTACTTACTATTATTCAGAGCCTTTCCTGGCCACAACATATGTAAAATAAATAACTTTCTCCCACCTATTTCCCCATAGCCTTTGTTCACAGCACCAGTATTTTTTTTTTTATCATAAGAAGACTGTTTCCTCCCTGAATTCTTTGATGAAAACTGTGCCTTATTCACAGATTTGGTACCTAGCTCAGTACCTGACACATGCCATCCATAAGTCTAGAGATGTAAGTCTATAGGAGAGTGCTCACTGAGCTAGACTAAGGCCCTTTGTTCCACCCCAGCTCTGCAAATACTACTGATAACAACGGAAGTTTCAGGATGTACTAACGCCTTCAAGCCTGTAATTGGAACATCATAGCTATTAAATGCCAAAAGAGGCAATTTTCAGTATTATTTCAACAAAGTACAATAAAGAATTTGTTGCATTAAAATAAGTTAGAATATTAGCACAAACGTATCAGGCCTAACTGACTGTATGAGCTGCTCAACACTAGCATAGGATAATTCACATTCATCGGAAACAGACCTCAACACATCAGTGAACTAAAGCCCTTACCTCCGAAGATAAGTAGTCTCCTCATCTTCTGTGTTACAAAACTTATGAGCATGTTTGGCAGCATCAATCACGCGAGACCGGTCTCGGGGCCTCATGGGCAATTTCTCTAACTGGCAATCTGAAGGAATGGAGAAAGATGTCCTTGCTTCATCACTTAAAAATATCTTGAGCTTAGTTGAAGTAGTAGTGCACTCCTGGAATGTAGTGGAATGCAGGAGGAACAACAGCAAATTTGGGGACAATCTAGGCTACATAATGAGTTCACGTTCGGCCTGAGCAAATTATAAGATCTTGTCTCAATGCAAAAAAAGAAAAAAGAAAAAAGGGGGGGGGGGGGAGAAAAAATGAAAACGAAAGAAAAAAGAGAGAAAAAAAAGAAGCCCGATGTTTCCTTGCAGTCGCCACTTCCCTCCACTCACCCAGCACCAGGACCATCTGGCCGCATAAACAGTAGTAGACATGGAGGGGCTTTTCGCCATCATCATATTCCTCGCGGTCCCGGGTGTCTGAGCAGACCACCGACCGCGATACGACTTTTGGCATAGCTCCGGCAGAGCAGCCAGAAAACTCCAAGAAAATGAAGAGTCGCGCCGAGATGGCGTCACAGACACTCGCGTCAAGCCGTTTCTCCACCCTGGTCACGTGCTGTTACGGGCTAGATTAACTTCCGGAACGTCCCATCCGGCTAAATTGTAGGGGGAGCCGGGGGAGGGTGCTGCGTTGACAGAAGCTCAGTTAGCTGAGACAGCTCTAGTAATCCACACCCTCTGTATTATTTAAATTATGTTATTTCCATACAGTCATCAATGTTGTTTTTACTTATTAGCGCCTCCCACGGCGACCCCCGTCCCCCCGCGACCCTCGCGTTCCCCCCGTGCACTTTTGTGAGTGAGTGTGTGTGTGTGTGTGTGTGTGTGTGTGTGTGTGTGTGTGTGTGCGCGCGCGCGCGCGTACTGAGGCTAGAGAACAACTCTCACGGTTCTGTTGCTTCCACTTAGTGGCTCTCAAAATATACAACTCAGGTCTTCATGCTTAGCAGCTTTTACTTAATGAGAGCCAACTCTCTTGTTCATGAATATTTATGAGTATATGTAAAACTCGACATAATCAAGGACTATATATACATTATATATGTTTTTACTGGCTGTATTCAGAACGAGTACCTAATGAATTAGCTTTCTTTCTGCTGTAATGGGGATTGAATATAGGGTGTTACACAAACATTCTGTCACTGAGCTGTATTCTCTATTTCCATTGCTTTTTTGTTTCTTAAATTTTGTTTTTTAAGCTTTGGTTTTTATGCATATTGGTGTTTTTCCTGCATACATGTCTGTGTGAGGATGCCAAATCCCTTGTAACTGAAGTCATTGACAGCTGCGAGCTGCCATATGTGTGCATATATGAACCTGAGTCCTCTGGATAAGCAACCAGTGCTCTTAACTACTGAGCCACCGCCTCCCTCACCCCCAGTTTGCTGTCTCTAGTTTATTTATTCTAAGGTTTATATATCTTTACGTGTACTAGTTTTTTTTGCCCGAATATGTGTCTGTGCCCCTCGTTTATGTCTTGTATCCGCAGAGGCCAGAGGGAGGCTTTGGATCCTCTGGATCTGGCATTACAGATGGTTGTAAACCTCCATGTGACTCCAATGAGTCCAGTAGAACCCAAGTACTCTGGAACAGTAGCCAGCACTCTAAAGTGCTCTACTATTCCTCCACCTGTTTTGTTGTTTGCTTTGTTTTGGTTTTATGCAAGGTTTCACTGTCTAGTGCAGGGTAGCCATGAACTCTTAATACCTTTCCCTTTGCCTCCTGCACACTGAGATTGCAAGTATGTTTCTTTATTTTTTTTAAAAAAAGATACAATTCAATGTGAGCACCCAGGAAGGTCAATGGGCAAAAGGGCTTGTCACAAAGCCAGATAAAGTTCATCTGCAGGACCCAAACAAAGGATGGAAAGTACAATCTAAGCCTCTCAAATTGTCCTCTGACTGTAGTGTGTGTGTGTGTGTGTGTGTGTGTGTGTGTGTGTGTGAGAGAGAGAGAGGGGGGGGGGAGGGAGGGAGGGAGGGAGGGAGGGAGGGGGAAGGAGGGAGGGAGGGAGAGGGAGAGAGAGGGAGAGAGAGGGAGAGGGAGGGAGAGAGAGGGAGAGAGAGAGAGAGAGAGAGAGAGAGAGAGAGAGAGAGGTGTGCAAATGTTTGAAACATGGCAAAATTGATTGATTAATTAATCATTTAAAAGACTAAACTCACACAATATATAATTCACTTTTTAAAAGTGTACTGATAATTTTTTTTTAAAGTGTACTGATAGCCAGGCTAGGTAGCAGACATGCAATCTCAGTAGTTAAAAGGCAACGGCAGGCTGACCTTGTTGAGTTCCAGACCAAGTCTATATAGTGAGATCCTGTCTCAGGAAAAGAAAAAAGGTAAACCAATTTAGCAATAGTTTATTCAAATTCATGTAACCGATACCATTATATAACTTCAGAATATATTTATCATTTCAAAAGGAAACATCATACCTATTATTAGTCATCACCTGCTTCCTTTGCATATTATAGAACTTAATTTATTTTTTTCTGGTCGAACAGTATTTCATTGTATGGGTTTACTAGTTTTTGTTTATGTGAGTATTACTGGTTATACTCTGTATTAGTCAGGGTTCTCTAGAATCACAGAATTTATGGGATGTCTCTCTATATTGAGGGAATTTTGTGATGACTTACAGTCTGTAGTCCAACTAACCCACCAGTGGGCAGCTGTGAATGTCCAAGGATCTAGTAGTTTCTCAGTCCCACGAGGCTAGGTGTTTGAGCTGGTCTCCTGTATAAGTACGTTTTTTATAAGTACGTCCTTACAAATGTGATGGCACGTGAGTACAAGCAGGTGAAGAGACTCTTCCTTCTTCCAGTATCTTTATGTAGGTCTCCAGCAGAATGTGTGGCTCAGATTAAAGGTGCGTACCACCATGCCTGGATCTGGGACTTGCTTTGTCCTAGGCTGATCTTGAACTCAGAGATCTTACCTCAGTTTCCTGGGATTAAAAGGTGTACTACCTTGCCAGGGCCTAAGCTTTTTCATGGCCACTATGACTTAAGATTTCCATGCCAAGATCCAGGTCAGAAGTCTGTGTCTTCCAGCCTCAAGATCTGGATCACAAGCAAGCCCTACAATTCTGGATTGTAGTTCATTTCAGATACAGTCAAGTTAACAACCAGGAATAGACATTACCCACTCCTTTTCACTTTTGGCTATTATAGATAATACTTCAGCAGACATGACATTCACATACAAGTTACAATGGCCATGTATATACAGGTCATATTAAGAATGGCTCATATCAATTCTTTCAGTTATATACCAAGTAGTAAAATAACAAGATCAAGTGCAAGTCTACCAGAATAGTTCAAAGCAGTACAGAAGTTTACATTCCTATCAGCAGTGTACAAGAGTTCTTATTCCTCTGCAACCTTGCCAATAATTATTTTTTTAATTTTTTTTGCCAATTACTATTTTCTGTCATTATTTATTTATATATATATTTATTTATTTGTGGGGGGCATGAGGTGGGTTCCTGTGAAAGCCAGAAGAGTGCACTGGCTGCCATGTCCAGCAGCTGGAGTTATCAGCAGTTGTGAAACTCCTGATATGGATGTTGGAACTCAAACTGGGAACCTCAGCAAGAGCAATAATGCTTTTAACAGCTTAGCTATCTCTCTAGCCCCCATTGTTAGTCTTTTATTGTTATATTCATCCTAGTGGGTATTGAAGTGGTATTTCATTGTGGTTTTCATTTGTATTTCCCCAACAACTAATGATGTTGAGAATTTTTATATACCTATTCGTCCTTTATATGTCTTCTTTGAATGAATGTTAACTCACATCCTTTGCCCATTTTTAATCAGCCGATTTATTATTGGCTTTTAAGAGTTCTTGCAGTGCTAGAGGTCCTCGTGAGTTTTGGATAAGGAATCTATTTTTGAGTCCCAGGGTTCTTGATACCTTTTGGATACTAAACCTTAATCCTGTAAATGATTTGCTGATCTTGTTTGTCCTGAGTGTGAAGGACCATCTTTCATCCTTCCTACTCTAACCCAGAAAGTCTCCCAACATTCTCTTTTGGAGGATATGGGCCTGGGAAAACTTAGAATAAACAAACCAAGACAATTCACATTCAATAACTTCAATAATTATGTATCAATACTAGAAAGATCTTGGTGAAAACTTCAGGAGCCTGTGACTAGAGAAACACAAGATGTACACCAACTGGAATTTAGAGCAGTTTGCCAGACCTTCAATGGAGATGTATTATTTAAAATACAAAAAAAATCTTCTTTTTACAAATTTATTAGAGATGGGCCTGGAAATGGTTGAGAGCACTGGCTGCTCCTCCAGTTGACCTGGGTTTGATTCCTAGAACCCACATGGTAGTTCATAACTATCAATAACTCCAGTTTCAGGAGATTCATTTATACCTCTTATGGCTTCCATGGGTACCAGGCATGCTCATGATGCAGAGGTATAAATGCAGAAAAAAAAACACTAATGCACATAACAAAATTATTTTTAACTTTATTAACATACATTAATTATGCTTAACTATGTAAATTTTATTGTGACATTTTCATACATGTACTTAATATGTTTTGCTCATATTTGCCCTTATTACTGTATCTTGTCCCCTTACCACTTCCTTTTCCTCTTCCCAGAGTTGCTTTCAGTAGTGTGCATGAGAGGTCAATTACAAGAGTACCAGAGTATAGGCAACTTACCACTCTTCCTCCAGCTCTTCTAGTCTCACCCTCTCTTTCGGGATGTTTCCTCCATACTGAAGTGGATTGCTTAGATGTTCCATTTAGGACTGACTGAGCCTCCAACATAAGACTCTGTCTTCATCATTTTGACCAGGTATGAATTTCTGCAGTAATCATTACCCACTGCAAAAAAGCTTTGCTGGCCAAAATTGACAGTACCATTTTTATGGACATAAACATAAATATGTAGAAGTAATTAGACAGGTTTCTTGGACCTATGACCTCTCCAGTCTCTTCTTGGAGGATATTTGATCAAGCTGTGAGCCCTGAGATTTACTCAAAATAAATAAATAAATAAACAAACCCTGTTTCTAGTAGTATGACTCAGCTCTTAGCATCTGGTTGGAATACAGACGCACACTTAGTACACACTTTTAATTCCAATCAATGACGGTAAAGTTGGTTTGTAGAAAGAAGCAGTCATGATTGAAAGTGATGTTTAATTGAGTGGTAGACAAAGTGTTGAGTCAGAGAAAGATTTGAAAGAACAGGATACGTCCAAGAGAGGAAAAGGAAGCATCTTAAGAGAGCAGTGCAGAGGGAAAAAAAAGGAATAAGACAGTAGTTTTACCAGAAGAGTTATAAGAGAAGTTGAGGAGAGAGAGAGAGAGAGAGAGAGAGAGAGAGAGAGAGAGAGAGAGAGAGAGAGAGAGAGAGAAGAGAGAGAGAGATACACAGGTGCAAATACAATGAGCCAGAGAATGAGAAGGAGCCAGGAGATTAGAACAGACTGCCAAAATTAGTTTGAGGTCAAGCAGAGCAATTCAGGAGAAGCTAGGAGAAGCTGTAAGAGCTTGGACAGGAGATTGAGCCAGAACAGCTGAGTTCACCCAGCCAGCTAGAGTTCAGAAAGAACAAGAAAGGGTGAGCTTACTCAGCAGTAAATCTCAGAGGCTGAAACATTTCTAGGCCTAGATAAGGCTAGAAGCTTTCAGGACTAGGCCTATGTTAGCAGAGAGAGGCTGTAAGCTTCAGAGATAACAATTACTACAGGCGAATAAAAGTTACTTTTACAATTTCAAGTTTTAAATTAAAAAAATTACTTATTTAGTGTATGGTGTGTGTGTGTGTGTGTGTGTGTGTGTGTGTGTGTGTGTGTGTGTGCATGCATGCGCACACACACATGTGCACACTGTCTACCAGATGGGTCCCAGGACCGTAACCCAGATTGTCAGGCCTGACAGCAGATTCCCTAAATATCTCATGCTAGTTTTGCACTCACAAGTCTTCTGCTTCAGTTTCCCCAGTGCTAGAAATACAAGCAAACACCACACACCTGGCAAGATCGTTCCTCTTGATTTGTTGGGTTACTAGGAATTGAAGTAAAGGCTTGTGCATGTTAGGAAAGTACTCCCCAACTGTTTACACACCTAGCCCAAATACAAGAGAATTATTAATGAAAGTCTTAGAGAATCAACAATCTTTGACCCTTAGGTCCTAAACCAGCAGCATCCCTTTCATTCCATAGTATTCAATATTTATTGATCCTCTATTTTGTGTTAGGCACTGTGCTATAGTAATCAATTTCAAGTGGTCCTACTCCTCATGTGGCTTATTCTAGTGCTCAAGTTAGCAAACTTTTTCTGTAAAGAACTAGAGAACAAATCCCTTAGGGTAGGGGGGCAAGAAGCAAAATCAAAAACACAGTCTAGGAATTTATATAAGAGAAAATAGATTTTCACAAGTCCTTTATTGAAAAAGTTTTAAATAGAACATTATTCCTTTAATATATAGGTTTAATAACACAGGCTTACTAATTAGAGGGATGGCATACTTTTAGTAAAAAGAATAATATTTCTCATAATTAAGATTCAGACTGCATATTCTTGATCAGTAATTCAGTTGCAAATATTTATAGAATAACATTTATCTATAATGAAATTTTGCATTTGATCTTTGAAAAATTTTCAGAGATAAGTAAACACTGTCATATAGTTATATCAGCCCACAGGATATTATTTTAATTCAGTAGATTAATCCATGACAAGGTATTTATACAATTCTTTTTTAAAGATTTATTTATTATGTATAAGTACACTGTTGCTGTCTTCAGACACAACAGAAGAGGGCATCAGACCTTATTACAGATGGTTGTGAGCCATCATATGGTTGCTGGGATTTGAACTCAGAACCTCTGGAAGAGCAGTCAGTGCTCTTAACCACTGAGCAATCTCTCCAGCCCTATACAATTCTATTAGTGTGTACATTTAAATTTTTTATTTGTATGGGTGTTTTGCTTGCATGTATGTCTGTGCTTCATGTTTGTTCAGTACCCACAGAGGCCAGAAGAGGGCATCAGACACCCTGAAACTAGAGTTGCTGAAGGTTCTGAGTTGCTGTGTGGGTGTTAGGAATCGAACCCAGGGTCCTCTGGAGTAGCATGCAAGGCTCTCAACCACTGGGATATCTCTCCAACCCTCATTTATACTCTTGATTTTTTTTCTTTTTCTTCATTTCAGGAAATAAAAAGCATTTATTTTGTAGCATGCTCCTGCACTGCAAATTAATAACCTTCAAAACAAGTTAGAAGAGAAGCGTCTTAATTGTACACTGATTTATGGAATACAGAGGTTTTTGTACTTGCATTATGACTTGGAAAATGCTGTTGCAACTGTGATTAAGCTTGGGAAATGAGTTTGCTGCAAATTTATATATGAAGGCAAACCTTTTAAAACATTTAAATAATATTTTATTTATTTGTTGAGAATTTTGTACATATATTCAATGTATGTTGATTATATTTATTCCTCATTCTTTCCAGCTCACCTCACCCCCAACACATTCTAGTCATGCTTCTATACACACACACACACACACACACACACACACACACACACACACACTGAATAAACTAAATAAATGTAAACAAAACTGAAGACACAAACATTACAAAAAGACTCACTTATCAAGTTTGTAGCAAAAGATAAATCCAAGAAAATGGGTGTTCTTTTACAGAGGCAGAGGGTGATGCTTCTTATTGAGAAAATTTCCCATCATAGTTGTGAGCTCTAAGAACTCTCAAGTGCTGAGCTGTAAAGCACCAGCTGGCAGGGCAAACCACAAACACTTGGTTTAGGTCTCTGATAAAAGTCAGGGAACTGGTGACGGTTCCCTCCAGGAGACTGAGGGAATGATTCTCTGCTCTAGGGCATTGAGGAGCCCTTGGTTGTGAAGAGGGCGTTCAAGATGTCAAGGTGAGCGGGAGTGAACAAATGCTTGGCTAACTGAGCAATAGGTAGTGTGTTCTAGCTTGAGACTCACCTGTGCTGGAAAACAGTTCTGTGTTACGGCCTGCTATGGCAACCTTGATTTGATGAAAAGTGTGGGGGACACAGTGTACCCAGGATACAACTCCATTCCTCTGTCAGAGGACACAATTACCAGACAGGTGCCTTGGGGTTGGTAAATTGCTTTGGTTCAGGTGTTCGAGTTGTAAAGGAAGACAAGGAATTTTTCAAAAACAAAATAGACAAGCCCACAGAAAATGTAAACATGCCTACTATATCTTGTAATTACTTTCAGAATTCCAGTCAATAAATTCCCCTTCCCCGTTTTTCCTAACCCCTTTCTTTCTTCTTCTCAATCTCACTAGTAACCCAGGCTGGCTTTGAACTTGCACTCCTTCTGTCTCAGCCTCCCCATTGCTGGACTTAAAGATATCATTCACCATGTCCAGCTTGCATGCTGATTTTAATAGTATATACACTTTGTAGCTCTCTCTCTCTCTCTCTCTCTCTCTCTCTCTCTCTCTCTCTCTCTCTCTCTGTCTCTGTCTCTCTCTGTCTCTCTCTCTCTGTCTCTCTCTCTCTCTCTCTCTCTCTCTCTCTCTCTCTCTCTCTCTCTCTCTCTCTCTCTCATGCTCAAACTCTCAGAAAAGCTGGATGTGGAGCCTAAATCCCCCCATCCTTGCTTTTAAGGACATTTAATCAATGTTGTCACTGTTGATTTCCCAAGTTAATGTTTCGTTATTTCCTGTGAAGTACTTCTCCCAGTCTTGGTATGATGGTTCACAGTGGCAACCTCAGCACTCAAGGGGTTAAAACAGAAAGACTGCCATGAGTCTGAGACTAGCTAAGGCTATACAACATAGTGATTTCCAAGACAACTTGGGCTATCGAGTAAGACCTTGGCTCACCTCCTGCTGCAAACAACAAAGAGAACATATGAACTCCTGGAGTAACCAAGGCAGGCAGCCTACCCACTTCTGCAGAATGTGGGTTAGCTCCACGAACTGGGTCATACACTGGATTTTTGTGTCTTTTACAGCAAAACTGAAATGGTCTTGTTTCAGAAAGCTTGTCTTGACCACACTTGGCCGATGGATGGTGCTTTGGTGGTGCAATTTCTCAACACCGAAGGATTCTTGCATACTAAATATAGATCTTGCTCTTGTTGTGGGAGGTAGGGCTGTAGTGATGCCAGCCTCCACAGACTCTTGGTCCTTGGCACACCCACATATCTTTGTCTCGTTATTAAACCAATGCTTAATATAGATTTTATAGTGAAGAAATTGAGTCGACTTTGTTTTTTTATTTGGGTACTTGGGATGGGACATGGAGCCTTACACATGCTAGGCAAGCACTGAGCTGTACTCCAGTCCACTGAAAAAGGAGCTACCAGCTGAAGTTAGAGGATTTTTGAGATATAGAGATTATCAAGGGTGGGTCTAGTGTAATCAGATAAGTTAGAGAAAGTACATTGTGTTTTCCTTGAAGAAAAATGTTCAAAGTATGAGAAGGAGCTAGTAAGAGAGAAATATTCGGTTTGTGACTAAACAGGGAGTAGGTCACATAGCAAAGAATGGAGGTGGCCTCTGGGAGCTGGGAGTGGTCCCACTTTGGCTGTTAATAATAAAATAGGGCCCAGAGTCCTTCAACCACAAGGAGCTGGACTTGACCTGAAGTTTGTGGTGATCCGTTAAGCAGTGATGGAGAGCAGATGTTCTTTGCAGGCCTTGCTTTTGCTATTTTCATGTGTGAAATAGAAGGCTTCAAGTTCCTAGATGAGGGGAAAGGATATTTGAAATTAGGTTTGGTAACCTTTTCCAACCAACAGGCCACAATACAACACTGTTAGGGAAACTTGCTTTAACAGACATATTGGGGTTAATGAGGGGATAACAATTGTTAGCCTGGAAGGTACTAAAGCCATTAAGCACTTAGTAAATTCACTACTGTCCCTACTCCTGAGCACCTGATGATTTCTGAACATCTTCATATGGCTATTTCATTATTCCAGAAGCTCAGGAAGCCCCACAAAAATTTCCTCTCCTGAATGTGTTCTCAACCCTTTATGTCTAGTTCTGTTAACAGCCAATTCAAATCTTCACTACTTTTTTTAAATTTTGTTTTATTTATATGAGTACATTGTGGCCATCCTCAGACAGAGGAGGGCATCGGATCCTACTACAGATGGTTGTGAGCCACCATGTGGGTGCTGGGATTTGAACTCAGGACCTCTGGAAGAGCTCCAGGCCTCAAATTTCTACTTCTTTGGGGGTTTAAAGTTTCAGGCACGTTTGACTTCTTGCCATCACATTCAATCTATCGCCAATCACTCTTTATTTCTTTATTTACTCCCTCCTTTTCTCTGATGACTATAGAAGACTGGGCTCTCCCTGGGGGAGGGGAGAGAGAGAGAGACAGAGAGAGAGAGACAGAGACAGAGACAGAGAGACAGAGACACACACACACACACACACACAGAGACAGAGAGACAGACACAGAGAGACAGACAGACAGACACACACACACACACACACACACACACAGGGAGAGAGAGAGAGAGAGAGAGAGAGAGAGACAGAGACAGAGACACAGAGAGAGAGAGATTTCTAAATGTGAGCAGGATTTTAATGGGAAAGAAAATTTCTGTTGAGGCCTTTGAAACTGTAGTAGGTCCCATGGTAAAGGACGCACGTGGCCTCTGGGAGGAGAGATTGCCTAGTACAGTGTTTCTCCCCCACAGTGTGCACAAGAGCCCTGCAGCTACTCGCTCTCGCTCTGGGGACTTTAATGGTGTCACTTCCTGGTTCAACTACCTTTCAAGGTTCCATTAGCTTTGCATTCAAAACTCTCCAGGATGTAACTCAAACCTTGCCTTTCTCATAATTTCCCGCATTCTTAAACAGGTATCTTGTTTCCCTACTAAGTGATTTTTTAGGTTGATCTTTGAAAATGCTTCTTTCAAACCTGTTCTTGCTTTTCAGGTGCCTATACTTCTTGTGAGGCTGGCCTGCGACTCACAGCTTTCCTGTGTGCACCTACCCTTCCCTACCATCTCTTATCCTTCCAATCCTCTTCGGCTGGATAAGCTCATACCTTGGACTCCTCTAAACTAGCTGCTTGGCTTGTTCAATTACCAAGGGGAAATGTGGTTCCAGAGACAAATTGTGAGTGCCCATAGCAATTGTAAAAAGTCTATTTTCCCTGCCACTGCCCCAACATCACGTTATTCAGCCCTAGGCTTAAAAGTTGGGATTGAATTGTGCACCCTCATCTCAAAGAAGATGGTCCCAAAGTCCATTTTCATAGTCAGGAGGCAGTTATTTATTTCTCTTTCCCTGTAATTTTAAGCTATTACCCCAGCCTCTTCGTCTGCAGGACCGTGACCCTTAACATCCTTGCCTTTTGAGAACTGGCTTGTCTGAGCCACCTCTTTCCTCTTCTGTTTCAACTAATCTCCTTCTCTCTTGTCCTCTTTCCCGACCCTAGAGGGTAGCTGGCAGTTTAATAAATCATGCCTTGTCAAAACAAAAGAAAGGTTAAGGCCTATTCCTGGCAGGTGAGGTACAGCCTCTGGGATTCACAGTGAGTTTTGAGTTAGCCTGTGTTACATTAGATACTACAAGAGACCAGCCCTACAATAAATAGATGGACAGCTAGTGAGCTACATAGATAGAAGAGGAAGAAGGGGGAATCAACAACAAACCAAGAAGTAAACAATTAAAAGCCTGGTATGGTGGTGCGCTCTTGTAATCCCAGCATTTGGGAGGTGAAAGCAAGAGAGTCAAGAGTTCAAAGTCATGATCAAGTACACAGTGAGTTCGAGGTTCCCTGGCCTGCAGGAGACCTTGTCTCAAAAGAGAGGAAAAAAAAGAAAAAGAACTGCCTCCACCACCCCCTCCCGGGAAATAAAAAGTAACTATAAAAAGAAAACTTTGTGGGGGTTCCTCTTCAAATCCCCAAGTGGAGCCTGCGCGGTTCCCTGTTAAATCCCCGCGAGTTGAAGACTTCCTTTGCTGCCCGCTTAGCCTTTCCCCTCGAACTTGGCCGCCACCTCCCCACGGCCCTGGAAGGGGGTTCTCGGGCGGGGTTTGATTGACCGATCAACTTTGGTCCTCCCCCCGGCCCGTGGCGGACTTGGTACGGTCTGCAAGGCGTAAGGCGTCCCCCGCCCCGCGCGTTCTCCTCAGGTTGGTTCGGCCCCCGTCTACTCAGGGGTGGTGCTTAGCCGGCGCCAGACCGACCCTCGGCTTCGGAGAGGTAGCGCCGTTCCTCTCGGTGCTCCCTCGGTTCCCTCGGCTCCCTCGGCTTCCTCAGCGACCGCGGACCCTGGTATATGCCCTACCTCTGACCCCGCTAAAGCCATGTCCACCCCGGCCCGGCGCCGCCTCATGAGGGACTTCAAGAGGTAACCCGCGCGTCGGATAGGGAGAAGCGCTGGAGGGGGCTGCTTGCCTCGGGGCACAGGGCGGATCCCGAAGCGGAGCGCCTCGGGGTGTGGTGGTGAGGGGGGCCCCGGTCGCGAGTCGCGGGGCTGAGGGGAGCCGCTGTGTGTTTCTGAAGGTTACAAGAGGATCCCCCGGCCGGAGTGAGCGGGGCTCCGTCGGAGAACAACATAATGGTTTGGAACGCGGTCATTTTTGGGTGAGTCTTCGCTCCGGCCGTCGCCGGGGACTCGGGGGACCGGGGCCGGCTCCTCAACGAGCCGCGGGGGGAAAGGGGAAGATAGTTAGGGTTTGGGCCTAGGCGGCTCCCCGGAGCCTCTGCCTCGATTAGCTCCGTTCTCGATGCCAGGGGAACCGTTTGGGGTTCCAGGGGGCGGGGTGGGGAGTGGTGTCGGCCTGAGCTACCTCCGGAGCCTCCAAGGGGCTGGGGTGGCTTCTGAACCCCGGACAGCGGTGCTGGACGGGAGGCAGGGATGGGAGACCTTGACAGAGCCACTTCCTTAGAAGCTTCGGGAAGGCGACGACCCTCTCTGACGGCACTAACTGACTCTTGTTTTTGTTTTCCTGTGTTGCAGGCCCGAAGGGACCCCATTTGAGGATGGTAAGAGTTTCTTAGCTCACTTTTCAGGAGCTTACTCACCAGGGGAAAGGGATCCCTGCATCAGCAAGTGACCCCAGCTTAAAAGAAGCAGCTTTACCTTGCCTCCTCTGCCCACCAATGGCTCAAGTGAAATTCAGTGTGTGGAGGGTTGTTCTGGATAGTTCTGTGCTTAAAAACTGCACTTTTTTGGTTTTTTTCCCTCTCCATTGAATACATCCTGGGTGAAAGTAGTCACTTTTTAAAAGAAAAGTGCCACAGTGTTAGTATTCAGGGTTGTGGAAGTTTGGGCAGTGTTCTGTTAACTTTAGTCCCCATGGAGATAATTCAATATAAAACCAATCCACCAGAGACCATCTGGTCCACTATGGGTTCCAATCCCAAGGGCAAGAAGTGTGTTCAGCAGTGCTTAGTGTGTGGTTTGAGTGCTGAATGGATGCTTGCAAGATTCCCTGACATACAATTCCCTGGCTTCAACGATATGACTCAGAAGGCACATCAACCTCACTTCTTTAAAGATATTCATACATGCCTAATTTCAATATAATGTTCCTTGATTTTAAGTTAATTTACAGTGTGTGCTTTCATTTAGATCTTCTGATGAAAGCAGCTTCACGATTGAGATTTGCCTCACAGTAGTACCCGTTTGGCTAGTGTCCAGCCTACTTGAATTTTGAGTTTGTATCAGGAGGTTCATAACAAATGATTTAGACTTAACTTTTAAAAGCACACATTAACTACTCTTCAAAACTTGATATATTGAATGCTGCCATGGTGTCCTATGCCTTTAATTCTTGCACTTGGAAGGCAGAGCGGGCAGAAGTGGGTGGTTCTCTATGAGTTTGAGACTGGTCTACTATAATTTCAGGCCAGCCAGAGTTACACAGTGAATCCTTATCTAAAAAAAAGTAAAACAACAAAGGAAAAGCCCCCTTCTAATTTGACATAATTACAGATTCCTGTGCAGTTGAAATAAATACAGTAACAAGTCCGTTTAAACTCTTACCCCAGTCCCATTACCTATTTGGTAATGTCTTGAATGACTACAATATCAGAATCAAAACCAGCAGTGATATAGTTTCATATGCATACACTAAATTGTGTGTGCGTGTGTGTTTGAGGTTTTTTTTGGATCTTTTAAAAGGTTTAATTTAAAGGACGATTAGAACATTTTGAGTTTATGAAATTCTCTAGTGTTTGGGTTACTTAAAAACCTCTAATTTTTCTTAATGACTTACCTTTATTAACATACAAGTGCGCGCATATGCGCACACACAAACACACACACACACACACACACACACACACAAAGACATACACATCTTTAGTTTAAAGGTGACAACAAAAACATTTCTAAAACTACTTTCTATGTATGTTGCTAAGCCAGACGGCTTTTTGTTACTGCTAATAACCAAATGCTCTGAGGTAAGTCAAAATCAGCCTATTCTGTAATTTGTCTCAAATACTCAAGACATCCTGAGGAAACCATTGATAATCTCCAGAATACTGTTAGCTTTTACTCTACCTCACTGACTAGGTAAATGTTGCTGCTGTTTTGTGCTGCAGTAAAAGAAATGACACAGGACTGAGTGATTCTAGGGCACACAACTTTGGTGAGTTTAATGTAAGAGCCAGTCAGTGTAAGAGTTAGTCACATTTAACTTTTCTCTACTAGATTGGTGCTAGTTCTTTTATTTATTTATTTACTTATTTGTTTGTTTGAGACATGGTTTCTCTGTGTAGCTTTGGCCATCCTGGAACTCAACTCAGAGATCCGCCTGCCTTTGCCTCAGAAATGCTAGAATCAAAAGTTGTGCCACTACCACCTGACTGGTGCTAGCTAAGTCTTAAAGGTGTAAGTTTATGTGTAGCTCAGCGCTTCTCAACCTTTCTGATGCTGCATCCCTTTAATACACTCCCTTATGTTGTAGTGACCCCAACCATAAAATTATTTTCGCTACTACTTCATAACTGATTTTGCTACTGTTACGAATTGTAAATGTGATTTCTGATGGTCGTAGGTAACCCCATGTGAAAGGGCCATTCAGCACACCCCCCACCCACCCACCCAAGGGGTCACAACCCAAGGTTAAGAGCCACTGGTGTAAACTGTTTCAGCAGTAATGGGCTTTATTTTCATTGCCCCCCATTTTGCTCAGACTGTTTTATCTTAGGCACAGCTTATTAATAGCACATCGTTTTGCTAAAGGCTGGCTACTTAAGATTTCAAGAGTGCTCCTGATATTTAAAGTAGTATGATATGAAAAGGTACTTGTAGGATCCATTATCTTCCTGGATTGTTGCCTTTGACATTACTTGCTTTGTTTTTGATGGCGTATATCTATCTATAACGTGACATTGTTGAAAGGAGTGAAGCTAAATGACAGTACCTGTCTCTTATTCTGTAAACAGTCTAGTATACATGGATTGCTTCCATGGGGATCTAGAGCTCTGGCTAGCAAAACCAAATTCTGGCCTTTTTTTCATTGCTTCTAATTACTCTTGGAGAATTTATAATTAGGGAAGAGATTTGGTAGAAATAAAGGACAGCTGATTTGCTGTCGCAAACATGTTTCCAAATTACAAGCCCTCACAAAACTTTAAAAAAAAATTTCTTGGTAGATGATTCTCAACCAGATCATAGTTAAAAAGAGGAAATCTGGAGCAAAGAAAAAAATATTCTTTTTTTTTTGAGACAGGGTTTCTTTGTAGTCTTGGCTAGTCTGGAATTTAGTGTAGACCATGCTGGCCTGGAACTCAGAGGTCTGCCTGCCTCTTCCTCCCCAAGTGCTGGGATTAAAGATGTTTGTGCACCAGGGAAAGGGGCAGTTCAATTTAGCTTTACATTATTTAAAATGAGAGAAAATATGTTCTAGAGAAGTTCAATGACCAGAACATTGTTAAGGAAATATTTTGTTGAAATATCTTTGTATAGAAGCTAAATACAAAAGTTATGGGATATATTCTTTATCATATTCAAAATTATTGAGTGAGGTAATTGTAGTCATCTTTTCTGATATATGTGACCTTAAGAATTTGAATATGCATATCTTTTTAAAAAGGTATCTCTTAAAGTTCACTGATAAATTTTCAGTCACCAAAAAAAAAAGTACATATAATTTTGCTTTTTTCTTCAGGCTAAGTTAGTCAGATGACAAGAAACATGAGTCTTTGACTAACATGAACTTTTTCTGTTTGGTTTCTGTTTGTTTCTCCTTCTCTCCGTGTGTGTGTGTGTGTGTGTGTGTGTGTGTGTGTGTGTGTGTGTGTGTGAAGACAGGTTCTCTTGTAATACAGGCTAGCTTCAAATTAAGTATGTGACTGAGGATGACTTTGAATTCTTGATCTTGCCTCCCTGCCTCAAATGTTAGGATTAGAGAGGTGTTTTTGCCACATAGACCGTCAGGTCTAAATCTTAGCTTCATATTCAAAGACATTGAATATGTTATGTCTTCAGGCAGAACAGATACTCATCAATTCAACCATATCAGTCTTTATTGCCATATACTAGACATTTAACACATTTATATTTTTTCTGGCTTCCATGTTTATTTGTGTTGGTACTTAAAACATTTTTGACCCCCTCAGGAAGATTTTATTAAAAAAATCAGTAAAAACTAGTAAAGATTGTACACAACAGTGATGAGTGTTAACTTTTCATAATTTTGGAGCCTAGCCTTCTGAAGGTGAGCTCTACTTTGAAATTGTTTAATAACCTATGATTTTTAAAAATTGCCTTAACATTTGTTTAGATCTCATAAATTGCATTGAGGTTTCTACTGAAGAGGCTCCAGTTATTTAATGTATCTGAAAGAAATGTTGTCTTCTAAATATATATATTGAATAAGATTTGTGTAAGTCTTAATTTTTAAGTCAAGTGAACAAAAATATATTTCACTTCTGAAGATAGCTAAAAAGATTCACTACTTAGTAAGTAGCCAGGGTAAAACTCCTGTTGCTTTTCCAGGCCACAGTTAGCCAGAGGGCTTCAGCCAAGGAATTTGAACTGACTGCATATATACTTAATTAATGAATATATGTGTTTGCTCTGTGACAGGACATGAGTGCAGCTTAATATCCAAATTTACTTGTGTACTTCTGACTAGTAGTAAAGTTCAGAGTTTGTATTTTTCTCTCGTCCAGCCAGCTTTAGGTATATGAGACAGAATTATAGCTAAAGTGATTAAACAGTTATGGGGAACATTGTAGGACTATACACATCTGTCACATTTAAGCCTTACAGCAGTGTCACAGTGGATACGAATTATTAGCCTTTTGCACATACAAAACTTGAGGTTTACACAGAATCACTGATACATATGTTTTACCACATGTCTATGCACCATGTGTATGTTTGTTGCTTATGGAGGCTAGAAGGCACGGGATCTCCTGAGCCTTTGTGTATGTGCTAAGAACTCAGCCCTGAGCTTGTACTCTGAAACTCATTGTGGTGTTTTTGCAGTTGCTTTCCTTGTGTATTGCTTTACTCTCTTTGGGTACCACATTCAATGGAGGTTTAGGTAAGGGTAGCTAGGGTCTCTGTGTGCTGTTAAGTTTGCCCAGTTTTAGAGCAGCTTCTTGGTCATAAATCCAATATCTATAATATCACTAACCTGTTTATACATAAGAGAATTCTAGGTATTGAATATGACTTACTATTTCCACTTTTCTTGCATTTATTCAATACTGTGCTTCTCAAGAAGATTGCTGGGTGTGACAGCACATACCTTTACTCCCAGTACTCAGGGGCAGAGGCAGATGAGTATGAGTTCAAGGCCAGCCTGGTCTATGTGTGGAGTTCCAGGGTAGCCAGGGCTACTTAGAGAGACTCTGTCTCAACAAAAAGGAAACGTATAAACAGGAGGTGATGAGCATAAGCATGCTCTGATGGCCTGTAGTATGTCTATTCCTTAATATTTTGCTCCCTTTATACAGTATCTACATATGGCTTTCAAAATAAAAGTTTCTAAAGTAACAGTACCTGGGAAATTTACTATTCCAGTGTTTTACATTTTGTCTACTTCTCTGTCAGTAGTTCTGTACATGTAACCCAGGGCCTAGAACAAGCTAAACAAAATGCTCTCATTATTGAATGATAATCCCAGGCCCTTGTTGCCTGTTCTTTTCTTTTTTTTTTTTTAAGCAATTCTCTCTCTCTCTCTCTCTCTCTCTCTCTCTCTCTCTCTCTCTCTCTCTCTCTCTCTCTGTGTGTGTGTGTGTGTGTGTGTGTGTGTGTGTGCTGCTTCTGGGTACATGTGTGGAAACCATAGGACAACTAGGTAGTTCTCTCCTTTCACTTCACGGATTCTGGGAATCATGGAAGTTTTCAGGCTTAGTGTCTGTACCTACTTAGCCATCTTGATAGCTACTGTATTTTAAATTATTCTGGAATTTTGTGACATTCATAGCAAGGTCAAAATTTTGATACTGTTATACATCATTTAGCAGTACAAATATATTCTTTTTTAAGTAGAAATAAACAATGAAAGGAGACAAATTTCTAGCTTTAGAGGAACTAGTAATAAGTTATACCATCTCCCTGTCTTTATGTTATCTTATTTAATAATTAAAAAAATTAGGTAGCGTTAAAAAACAAAGTACATATAAAAAAGTAATAAAATTTCCTCCCTCCCCCCCTTTTTACTACAGGAACATTTAAACTTACAATTGAATTCACTGAAGAATATCCAAACAAACCACCTACTGTTAGATTTGTCTCTAAGATGTTCCATCCTAATGGCAAGTATTTTAAACATGTTGTTCTAAGGTCCTACAATGCTTGTTATAGTGATATTCCAAATACTGTTGCTGCTTTTGTGTGTTACTTGAATATTTGCTTAGGTATCTTCCTGTCTTTGGAAATGAATTTGTTCATGGTCTTTTATTGTCTTGATCTTAGTCCTAGAAATGCAGGAGGATGCTACCATCCTTTGCTTGGAGTCTTAACAGTCTGCTGGCTTTGTGATCTTTGTTACTTATTAAACAAAAATATCGGGGGTTCTGTTTAATGAAAAGTCAAAGTAGGATAATTGCGTATTATAATTTCTTCATTAGCATCCAGAAAGATAATTTTCAACTTCAGGTGCAATCATAATTACCATGGAACACTTTAAATACACAGATTCTGTGGTCTCACCCCAGAAGACCCATCAAACACCAGATTCTTTTGAAAGACCTAGCACAGTGTGTTGGAAAAGTGCTAGTAGTCTACAGGATTCTGACTTGTACTTTTTGTAATTTTGATAATTTCTCTCATGGCATTCAGACTTCTGTATTTATACTAAAAACCTTGTGAATGATAAAATGTTACTGTTACAAGTAGGATATATAGTTTTCAGATTTGGTGGACTGAATTTCCAATGATTTCAGTGGTTAGGATAACCACTGAAAAACACCTACGATGTCCTGAACAAAAGGGCTGTTTCTTCAGAATAAGCTCTGCCTTCCAGTTATTTACCATTTGTTATTTGCTGATCACTTTATTTCCCTAGTAACGATTGATACCTTTTTAGACAGTTAACTATGAATCTTTAAACTTCAAAATCAAAGTATTCTTGAGCATTTTTGTCTTGAATATGTTTAAACTTTAGTAGTCTTATGTTTAACATACCAACTTTTGTGTTCTTAGTCTACGCAGACGGTAGTATATGTCTGGATATACTTCAGAACCGTTGGAGTCCAACCTATGATGTGTCTTCTATTTTAACATCCATACAGGTGATTTTTAAAATTTTCTTTAGTGTGATTATCTTTGATGTT
This sequence comes from Micromys minutus, assembly GCF_963924665.1. Lineage (NCBI taxonomy): Eukaryota > Metazoa > Chordata > Mammalia > Rodentia > Muridae > Micromys > Micromys minutus. The sequence continues at coordinate 91,182,299 of NC_137970.1, forward strand.
TTTACGTTAGTGACTGTTTTGACCTTTAAAAATTTTGGGCCAAGCTTATTGTATAAGTTAAAGGGAGTAGACCATTAAATTCCAACTCACCAGGAAATATGTTTGCATAATTGCCTGAGCTACAGACAACTAAAGTTAGTATGTAGAAGATGGAAGAATTAACTATTTGGGACAGGTGTATCCAACTGATAAAATTTCTCAACAATATTTGGTCTTGTTGCATTGAGGAATTCACATTTATATCTTTTCTCTGTAGTCTCTATTGGATGAACCTAATCCCAATAGTCCAGCAAACAGCCAGGCTGCCCAGCTGTACCAGGAAAACAAGCGGGAATATGAAAAGCGTGTGTCTGCAATAGTAGAACAAAGCTGGCGTGACTGTTGACTCAGGGTAAAGCAGAAGAAGAGGCTGGCCATAAGAAAAATGTATATTGATGCATTTATCACCTTATTCCTAATTCATTACATTTACTTTATTAAAAACAAATAGCTGTTGTGCTGTTTCTGTCTTCCCTTGGCAAGTTTTTATCCCCCTTTCTGTCCTCCTGTGGAGCATCAGAGATACTATTTGAAATCCAATGTACTGTACCTGGGTTACTTGCAAACATTACAACTGCATATGTCCCTTTGTCATATCTCCAGCCTCAAAGCAGTTATCAGGTTACTGTACTTTTTATACTAAGCTTTTAAGATAAAATGTTATGTATAGTCTGGGGACCAGGATGTTATTTGTAACAAAATGATTGCTGCTGTGTTTCTTCCTGGCCAGTCCTTCCCTTGTGTTTGATTTGGCAAAGAATGTATTTAGAACATGACCTAAAGAACAGGAATGCACCCATATAAACAATATTTGAAAGGGGAAGGAAAGCTGAAAAATTCTATACCCATTTGTAAGCAATATGAACTACAAGATGGCACTGGTAGCGGGAAGACTGCTAAAGGACCCAGCTAACAAACTGAAGCAACTTTAATAACTGACACAGTCCACTTTTTGCAAGATATTCATAGTGTAAACTCATTATAATGTTTCAGAATTTTGGCCTTCAGAGTTTTTTGCTTTTTATAGAGGTGTGAGAACAGGATTAGACTCCCTTTTTTTTTAAGTTAGGAAAAACTGAAGATCCTCTATTCTCCTAAAGAAGCAGGGTTGCCCTAAATAAACTTTCCTTTTTATGATTCAAGGAAGGGAGCATATCTTGCAAACTTTTCCCATTCAAATCCTGACTTAATGCTGCATGCTTTCAGTGTTTTGAGAACCTTCTAATGCCCGTACCTGCAAATTTTCTTTGGATATTTACACTTTTAAATATACAGTATGGGGCAAGGCTTGTAAATGTTTTGTCTAATATATTTTAATTGTTAATCTATTATGCATTTATAGCACTTCTAACTTCGCAAAAGTAACCCATGTAAAAACTGTACATTTTCAAAAGTTGTAAATAAAAAATCTTAAAATTTAGTTCACACTTTTATTAACTTTTTAAGGGATTTCTTATCTACTTATCTTCCCTTTTAAAAATAAGTACAACAAAAGCAAAAAAAAATGATTTCTGGGCATAGACAGCCAGTACTGTCAGAAAACATTTTTTTCACCTTTTCAGTCACAGAATTAATGCTTTTCAAATACTTTTATATAAATTAATTTGGTATGTATTATAGGCAAAAGAAAGCATGAAATGATGATAGTTATTTTACTAGTATCCTCAGAGACCAAGCTCTAACTCGCTGATCTTAACAATTTACCTACCTGTTAAAAATCAGCCTCTAGCTTAGTGGGGTGTGTTTGTGCATGCCTCTAATTCCAGCATTTGGGAGGTAGAAGCAGCTGATGGATCTCTTGAGTTTGAGGCCAGCCAGTTACATAATGAGACCCTGTATCAAAGGAAAATAATGGGGAGGTGGGGGACAATTGGAGAGACAGCTCAGTGGTTAAGAACACTTGCTGTTTTTCCAGAGAACTCTGTTCCAGTTCTCAGCCTGCCTCCCCCTCCTTGCTCACTAGTTCTAAGGGGACCTAATGCCACCTTCTGGCCTTCATCGGCACTACACTCAGGTGGTGCACAAACATCCACTCAGGCAGGCACAACATATGCATAAAATGAATAAACTTAACATTTTTATATAAAATGTTTAGATTCCTTATAAGATTGTTAGGACAAGTATCCTCTGACATCATGTTGAAATGTTAGTAGGCTCTCTGAGGAATAACCTATCTCATTTTAAAGAGATTCGGACAATGGCATGTTATGTCTTAATAGTTGGAGGGAAAGGTTGTGTGCATCCCAGTCATCCTTGAAGGGAACTTAAACCTCAATTTGGGACAGTTCAGTCTACACTATTAAATACCACATTAATTGTATTGTTACACTTAGGAGTGATAGCCTCAAATACACTTATTATTTCCCATCAGGTCCATACCCACTTCAAAGTAGAACCCCATCAAATTTTTTGTTTCATATTTGAACTTTCACCGTTTTGGTTGGGCACCTTAAATATTGATACTGTTAATATTTGAAAAATTTAAGATGAGACCAGGAACAGGCTGATTTATTAACATTTTATTTTGTACACCTTCTGAGAAACACCATCTCCAATTCTCATGAGATAACCCTTTTACAGCCTTAATAATGAAGCTGACATAGACATAGTCAAAGCTACCACTAAATACTCACTGGAACATTTAATACAGATTAACTTTTTCTCTCTATAATTTTTAACACAGACTGCCTTGTCTGCACATAATTACAAGAAAGTTGAAGATTTTCAGGGTGCCTTTTTGAGATCCAGTCTCATATTCAATTCTGCACCTGCTTATGTGAGGAAGGGGGTATGCTGAAGAACCAAAGTTGTAATTAGAGTCTGTTATTTAGGAACCATTTCAAGGTTGGTTACTCATAGCAAAGTGAACACACTAAATAATATTCTTTTTTAAAAAGTAATGAAATGGCCCCAATGGAATGACTTTTTTGACTTTTGCAATCAAAGTTGAAGGAGGAATTAAAAGGTGGCTCTGTGAGCACAGACACATATACAGTTTTCAGCTTATATTTAATACAAATAAAACTTGGAAATGCTCAAATACTGTCAGGTTTTACAGCAGAGTTCCTCAGCTAAAAATGACTGCTATCTCAGAAGAGGAAAATAATGCAAGGACCGAAAAGGGGAAACTGCAAACTGGAACAGCCAAGTCGTCAGCAGTTCATTCCTCAACCTCATTTCTCCACATTACTTTATTCTCAGGCAGTTGGTTACTTTGTTCTAATTCTGCACTGATACTAAAGCTGCTCTATTTGGCCCCCTAAAATGAACCCCATTCTTCTCTACCTTACCCAGTTATCACAAAGCCTTAAGTGTAATTTATCTGCTTCATTACACTTCTATAAGTAAACCCGACTTTGGATTTCCTACCATTTTCCCACCAAAACCAAACAACAACCAAACATTCTGGGAGAAAGACATGTAAAGAGAGAATGCAAACCAAGTTTCCACATCTTGTAATCCCTAAAAACCACCTTTTGTCACTCAGAGAACCAAGGACACAGTGTTCTAACTACCTGAACCACAACTTTCCAAAATGGGAGTGAATTCTGCAGGTAAAAAAATAATTATAATCACAAAATTCTATCATAGTTCTCTGTTTTTGCTAAAGTATTTAACACCAAAATAAAATGCATATCTCTTCTACTAAAACAAATGAAGTATGTAGACTATGGTATGGAAAAAAAGTGGAAGGCTGATGCCATACTGTGCTACCCAATGTAGGTGCACATAAGTTAAGAGATCCGGGTATAAAAGCTAAGTGATATTTTTTAAATACTCATTTGACTCTAGCTTTTTAGCATTAAATAGAAAAGGGAGGGCAAAAAGGAATTTACCATGTATTGTGAGCCACTTATATGCCAAACATGGACACTGCAAATGGGCACTCAAGACCTGGCTCAGTAGTTAAGAACACATACTGTTTTTCCAGAGGGCCAGAGTTCAGTTTCCAGCACCAGGGTCAGGAGGCTTACTGCTGCCTGTATTGCCAGCTCCAACTGACACCTCTTGCCTCCATAGTCATATGCACTCATGCATATAACCGCTCCCAAAACACACACAGACACACACACATTATAAAAAAATAAATCTTTTTAAAAAAGATATTGCAAACAACCTAAGAGTCCTTACCACCATTTCTCTGGAGTTAACTAAATATTAATATTCATTTGCTATATTGCTGGATTTTAGTTGATTCATCTAAGATACAATAAAACCACATAAAAGTAAACACCCAAAAGTTTGATAAGCCAGAATATTGGCATTCAAGGAAAAAGAACACAAAACAAACAAAAACTGTGATGAGTGACAGATTCTGCTCCCATTTGCTAAATCACTACATTTATCCATGTGTGCTCTAACTGAAATATTTGTGCAACCATCACTTTCAAAAACCCAAAGTTGCTACTAGGCTGCTCTCCAGAAATAATTACACCACCATTTTGATCAACTTTGGCTCCTTTTTATTCAGGAAGCATACACTAACTCTTATTTTTATACATTTTTACATTCCAGAAATAAGCGAAAATAGCAGTTTTAAGTATGTTACAAAGTTGGCTTTGGGGAGTAATAAGCTTTCTGAGAGGGGAACCAGCTAACTGACCTTTTCATCAAAACACCAATGTATCTTCAGTCTTTCACCAAGCTCTACCACAACTATGGTTGCCTTGGGTGTGGTGCACAAATCGTGTGAAAGCTACAATGGAGAGTTGCTCTGAGTCTCTCTGCAAGGCACCAAGAACAAACAGGTCAAGCTTCCTTTCTTCTGATTGAATCAAGGCTTTTTTGGAAACTTTTTGACATTTCTCTAAAGTAGTACTCTCTCAGCACGAAGACTAGAATTTGTTAAAAGTCATATGTCACAAGATACAGTAAATCACTTCCAATATCCTGGAAATCTCAGGGTAGAAGTTATAAATAAACACACACTAAAATTACTTTAAAGAAAAGTTTTACATCATTAGTTGATAAAGACATTTACACAGACCGCACAATTTATTGTTAAATGCTCTACAACTGGCTTCTCACAAAGATGAAAATTGATGATACAAAATGACTTGACATGTTAAGTAAATCTGGAATTAGCGTAGTTAGAGTCAGCACTGACTTTACATATTGTTGCAAATTGCTGTGCTATGCCCTTTATAATGTGAATTATTTTCCTCAGGGTGAAATTGCACTTAGATGAGTGTTTTTGCTTGTACAAACTACTAAAATCCGAGAGAACAGAGCAATATCAAAGACACCAACAGTAGCTGCACAATATCATCTGCTGGATTAAGCTAATAATACAAGTGGACAGAATTCTCCAGGTTCCAATACCTAATAAAGCACTATATGAAATGAACAAGGTGAAACATCTTAAGAATGAATACTCTTAAGAACATGGAGCTTTGTTATTTGTATATCTGCCTCATGGGGCATTTAAGATAATTTAGTAAAATCTTAGTTTGGTTGGGGCATAACAAGCTCATAATGTCCCACTTGACCCTCCTGTTTGAGTTGATCTAGTAGGTCTTCCTTCCGCCGTTTTCTACCTACCACCAGGTACCTATCATGGCCCACCCCATGAGACTTACTCTTTAGGCCATACTTCTGAGCAATCTGATGTATTTGCTTCCGTTCATCATTGGTCAGCTCCGTGGAGAAGGTCAAATCTGAGTGGCTTTCAGAGCGGGCATAGTTTCTGATGATCTGTTCTATATCCCTCTTAGCAATTTTATTGACCCTCTCTACATCTAGACCAAGCCCTTCTCGCTTATGCTGCTCTTTAACTGAGATAGGCTCCCGTATGCCTTCACCAGATTTACCTAAACCACCACCCGTCCAACCCATCTTTCTCAGCAGTTGATTCCCTATGTTATCTTCTTTGATTTGCTGTTTGTAAGCTTCTTCTGCCGAGCGGCCCTGAATTTCATTTCTTGAAATCACATCTTCAACAGCCCCTTTCTTTAAGTTATTAATGACAGTTGGCTGTGTCTTTTTGAGCGTTTTTACAGCTTCTCCAGCAGCTTCATATTTGACACTTTTCTTCACTCCAACTGCTTCTGCAATGACTTCACTCTCTAGAATCACCTTGCATTTCCAGCGGAGACCAGTCATCCTTTCATAGACATATTCAACCGTCATTCGGTTAAATTGAGCTGTATCATTCAATGTGCACACAGGATTGGAAGAATTCTCATAAACTACAAGATCTTTTATATCTTTCTTCTTCCCAGATCCTTTGGGTGAAGAGCCTGAATGGCACTGGGAACTTTTGACAGATGGATAAGTGGGTTGTGTTTTTTGAAGAACTTTCAAAGCCTCATCAGCAGCTGCATGTTTGCTTGTTTTCTTGGTTCCATAACCTTCAGCTAAGCAGTGATCTTGCAGGAATACTCGGCACCGCCATGTGCGATTTGGCATCATCTCGTACTTGTACTCAATTGACATTTTGTTGAATGAGGCGGAATTGTTAAGAATGCCAATTGCATCATTTGCATTTTCTGTAATGACAAAATTGGTCCAGTGTTTGGCAGAACTATTAAAAATAGGCTGCCCAGAAGCATCCTTTCCCAGTACTACCAGGTCTTCTGGTGGTTTCAGAGCTGGGGGAAACTCATATGAAAGCATACCAATCTGACACACCACAAGGTCCTCTCCAATTACGTGCTTGAATTTCCGCCGGACAACTCTAACCTCAATCCGCTTCTGCAAGAGTTTTACAGCTAGCTCAGTAGCTCGATCTCTGGACCCATTCTTGCTACCTGCATAACCTGTAGTTAGATAGATATTTTGACATCTAACTTCACAAGCATAACCATCAGTGAGAAGTTTTTTATTTTTTGGGATGTCAGCGGGAGGGATTTCTTTTAAAGGAGCATATATATACTCAGGATTTGTCTTACATGCCTGAATACAACGAGTTAGCATGTAGGTATAATTAATCTTATCGGATCCAGAAGTCATCTCTGGATTAGAAAGGTTCTTCCAGATAGTTGCTGTTAACTTTTCGATGAAATACTGCTTCTCCGCAACCACTGACTCAGGGAACATCTGTGAAGGAGGGGGCTCGGGAGCTGGCTGACAGTTTGCCTGCTGGGATGTGCTGCTTGGGGCAGGGTTCCCACTGTCAAAATACATGTTGGTTGCTACAGGCTGGTCTTTTGTGAAAATAAATCCTGATGAATTGCAATACTGAGAATTGCCATCCTGCACATTGAAAGAGTCTTGAGTATAATCTTGGTAGAAGTTTCTTGGCATGCTGGCAAAATGTGTTCGTCCATTCACCTCTTTTGTCTGAGGGCCATATGGATCTTCCTGTCTTTCAGCTTTTGAACTACTAGCTACAAAATGTACAGGCTCAAAACGAGGTCTCACATGGAATTTGGAACCAGCTTGCTTTTTAGGAGGATTTTGACCTATAGAATGAGTGAAATTTACAGTTCATTAAAATGGAAATATTTCAGAAGAACCAAGCAGGAAAATAGCACTAACCATATAATATGAAAGCTGTACTGTGGGTACAAGGTCTGTACCAGTCACTTGGGTGAAGGGATTCAGAGCCAATGTAAGACTCTACCATAAGAGGTGATGCCCCCTCTCCCTCAATGCATAAAGAAAAACTCTTAATAGGAAATAATTCATTGAACCAAACAAGTATGCAGGCTGCTGAAAAGACGAGGACTTTTCAACAGAAGAGCAAAAGCACAAGTGGAATGGACTCTTCACCTATACTGGAAAGATGTCCTAAGGCCATCTCTTACCACCTGTGCTAAAAGATCCCCAGAACTGCAGATGATAATGAAACAGAAATGATACATGACCAGATGCACTTACTAAAATCTTTCTCTTCTGTATCAGAGGTGAGTGACTCTACCCTACAGCTTTCTATCATTGTTACTACAATATCAAAAACAAATAGTTTTCAACCAAAACCTTAGTTCTGACTTGTCCTGCACAAAACACTGTTCCCTGTATTTCTAGAACAGACAACGCCTGGAACTGAGGATTAGTAGGGGACACCACATTTTAAGCCACGGAAACCTACTCCTAAGGCTATACCAGAGACTAGTGCTTCTTCCCTATAGCATTCCTCAGTGCTATAGAAAGCTAGTCCATCTGGACCCACCCAAGAATATTTAATTACTCAGATGCTTTTATGATCTCAGAATGAGACTCTTCCTTCTATTTAGAGGCAGGTTCCATGGCATAGACTTCAAGGACAGCATTATACTGGGACTTCTGTTCTTTTTAGCATAATCAAAAATTGTATGTAAGTTAGAAACCATTTCTTTGGGCCATGGATCTGGGCATAGAGACACACATCATTAATCCCAGCACTCGGGAGGCAGAAGCAGGTGGATCTCTGTGGCTTCAAGGCCACTCTAGGGTACCATGTGGGTTCCAAGACAGCCAGGGCTACACAGACCGACCCTGTCTCAAAATCAAAATAATAAAAGAAACCAACAAAATAATCATTTATCTTTGCATAGAATCCAATGCTACCAGTGTTATTTGAAGCCATGTGACACATTTTAAGAAGCCAGACTTTTTCACACCCCACCTTACAGAGACAAGGTATACTCACCATCGTAGCTTGAAAGGTAGCGTTTTTGGCCTTTGGAAGGTTTGGGCAGCATCAGATCATATGATGGCATCTCCCCAATATCAATACCTTCAGCCATGTGAAGAATTTTTTCCATCAAGCGTGGGCTATACCTATAAATTAATATAATCTAATATAATATAAAATAGTTATGGATATCCTTTTAAAAATGTTTTTAAGTGAGACAGTCTTATCATTGCTTCCAAAGGACTTTATCATCAGGGTAATTTTGTTATGAAAGCAAAGAATCAGGCCTAAAATATTTACTTGCAGAAAGAGTAGTTAAGTTACTCATTAGGCATTAAGATCAAGATTTTCTGCATAAAACATATACAAACACAGGGCCTGGAGAGATAGTTTATCAGTCACGAGCACTGAAGGCTCTTCCAGGACACATGTTTGATTCCTAGCACTCACATGCCTTCTTACAACTATCTGTAATTCCTGTTCCAGAGCATACAACACTTTCTTCTGGACTCTGTGGGCAATAGGCATGTATATTGTATACAGACATATATACAGGGAAAAAAACTAGCCATGCACATAAAAATAAATAATTAAAAAAGACATAGACACAGTATCTAGCCAAAACCTTATTTTTAACATGAATTGGAAATATACCTATATACTCATGATTTTTCTCTTTCAAATATGTATTTCATATAAACAATTAAATTTATATGTTTACAAAAATACTAAGATTAAGAATGTTAAGGACAGCTGTGTCACTAACATCCAAATTGTAGCTGCTATCTTTTCTCATAAAAAGGAATCATGTTCCTCAGAGAAATGCATGCTTCCAAGTCTCGGGCAGGAAATGTCTAAAAAGAGCCCTGGAGATCTTGGGCCTACAACAAAGAAACTGTCAAAGGTCACAGAAGCTGTGCCAGATGGACTCAGAAGCCAATCAGAATAAACTCCTGGTAACATGAGCCAATTTGAGTATTAGTAATAGCCAGCATAAATTAAAATATATCAAATAAATTTAACATCTATTCATTCATAATACATACAAACACATTATTGGCAACTTTTGGAGGATGGTGGGTATCAACTCATTATTCTGTAAACAGGTATACAGGCAGTTCTTAAAGCATGATCTATAAAGGAAACAGTGTAGGTTGCAGAGATGGCTCAACAGTTAAGAGTACTTGTTCTTGTAAAAGACCCAGGTTCATTTCCCAGCACTATATAGCAGCTAATAACCATCAATAACTTCAGAACTAGTTCACAGCCACGCATAACTTCAGAACTTCCAGGATGCACCTGATACAGACTTATTTGAGAGCTAAACATTCATACATATAAAATAAATACAATTTTAAAAATGAAAAAGAGTGGTAACGGACCTAGTCAGAATGAAAATCTTGTCCTCTTATGAGACTCCACAAAGAAGATACACTACAGACTAGGAGAAAATCTTTGTGAACCATGTACTTTACAAGAACTTGTTAGCTCCAAACCCAAGAACAAAATCAAGCTTTCAAATAAACAAGAGGAGCTGGTGAGATGGCTCAGTGGGTACAGCACTTGCTGTAGAAACAGGAGGCCCCTGGATTCAAATTCCCAACACCTATATAAAAGCTGGGCATAGCCATATATGTCAGTAATCCCTGAATCGAGGGGCAGAGACACGTGGATGCCGCAGATTGTTGGCCAGCCAGTGTAGCCAAAATGTTGAGCTTGGGTTTAGTGACAGACCCTTTCAAAAAAAAAAAAAAAAAAAAAAAAAAAAAAAAAAACACACACACACAACTAAAGAAGACACTTGTCATTTGTACTGGCTGGTTTGTGTCAACTTGACACAAGCTGGAGTTATCACAGAGAAAGGAGCCTCAGTTGAGGAGCTGCCTCCATGAGATCCAGCTGTAAGGAATTTTCTCAACTAGTGATCAAGAGGGAAGGGCCTCACCCATTGTGGGTGGTGCCATCCCTGGGCTGGTAGACCTGGGCTCTATAACAAAGCAGGCTGAACAAGCCAGGGGAAGCAAGCCAGTAAGGAACATCCCTCCATGGCCTCTGCATCAGCTCCTGTTTCCTGACCTGCTTGAGCTCCAGTCCCGACTTCCTTTGGTGATGAACAGCGATATGGAAGTGTAAGCTGAATAAACCCTTTCCTCCCCAACTTGCTTCTTGGTCATGATATTTGTGCAGAAATAGAAACCCTGACTAAGACAGCATTCTACTCTGGCTTCTGTAGGTTCATTCACCTCCATACATGCATGTCATATACATAGGTACACACACACACATTAATAAAGCCCATCATCACTGGAGAGTACAGATTGCAAATGAACAAAAAATGTTTAACACTATCAGACACCAGGAAAATACAATTGAAAGACATTATCAGCATAACAATGGGCCATTATCCTAACTGTAGTATTTTATAGTCACTGAGGGTTTGCTTTATCGAGTTTATTTATTGTGCCTGGAGGAGGCACACTGTGCATATGGAGGTCAGATGACCACTTGTGGGAATTGGTTCTTTCCTTTTACTACATGAGTCCCGGGGATCAGGCTTAGTGGCAAATGCCTGAAGAATCTTACCAGCCTTGTGCATTTCTTGGGTTTCTTTTCATTTTCTTCTACCCAGCTCATCTTTCTGTTTGGAGACAGGGTCTTAATATACAAGTCATATGTATTTCAGCCTCCTGAGTGTTGGTATTACAGGTGTGCACCACCATCTTAGGCTAGATTAGATTGGCTTCTGATAACATAATTTTGCTGTATGGCAATTAAAATACATGATCTCAAGTGAAGTTTTTATTATCATGAGCACCTGCTAACTCTTCCTATTTTCAGAGCCTTTTTTGTTTTTTTGTTTTTTTTTTTTTTTTTTGCCTAACTGGTAGCATTTGGGAATAAAGTCGGAAACTGAGTAACAAGCACACAAGCACAGCTTTTCATAAATAGTTGTGAAGTAAAAGATTAACATCTTCCTCTTCTAGTACAGTAGGTTCCATACCCTCAGATGGATTTCCTTGTAAAACATAAATCAAAACCTTGCTGACAGACTATGGGAAGCTATAGCCTTCTTTTCTTACAGGCAATTGCTAGAATAGCAAGAGTAATTCCATTTTTATTTACTCTTATCTGGACATCAGAAAAGGAATCTAAAGTATCAAATACTTGTGCACATCCCTTCCTTTTGGATGTGGGGAGTCCAATTCCAAAGTACAGGATAAAAACAAAAGACTATGAAAAAACAGGTGGTATCCACAGCTTAAAACATTTTTATTCGTTACTTTAAAAATTAGTTTATACATATGGGTGTTTTGCCTACATATATATTTATTATCTGTGCATCATGTCTGTGCCTGGTGTTCATAAAGGCAAAAGCGTATGTCCAGTACGCTTTTGTGTATGGGCTGCCATATGGGTAATGGGAACTGAACCCAGGTTCTCTGAAAGAGCAGACAGTGCTCTTAAGCACTGAGTCAAATGTCCAGCCCCAAATCCACATCTTTTAAATTACTAATTTCGAATTTGCAAAAATTGGTACAACCAAGCCATTCACCTTGGGTCCAGTGAAAATTCTCTAGATCTTCAGTTAGAATGTGACTCTGGATGTGCAGTATAACCAAAAATGGCACACAGGCCATGATGTCCATGAAGGGAATACCTAGGGCTCCCTCCATTCACATTCACTTGTCTCTCGAGTTTCTTCCAGCACCAGTAATTATTGTACCTATTTATTGCTCCCTATTCATTACAATTGCTACAGAAATTGCCATCTTCCAGAGGCTATAAAAATAAACCCTTGCGTAGGTTGCCAACACAGTCAGATTCTGGGCTTTATTAGGAAGTCATAATACAAAAGCCCAGCAAGCTTACATAAGAATGGAAAGACCATCATGTTATTTAATGTTTGACTAGTCAAAATACAATGCAAAATTTTAGTCTTTAATAAGATCAATAGAATTCTATTTCTATTCCTAAAATTACCTGGATACCCACCCACTCAAGGATAAAGGTCAAGTCATTGCTATCTCCCATAGTGATTTTTTCATAATATATTAAATACCTTTAACTTCAAAGAATACTGATCAAGAAAAATTTCACATCTCAAAGAAATAACTTCATTATCATCTGAAGTGTTACATTATATTCTTTTTGTTTGTTTTTTCTGCCCTCCCATTATTAACTGATCACCTGTGTTGATCTTTTAGTTTTCTTCATGTTTCTACCACATCTATTTTGGTTTTGCCATGCTGAAAACTGAACTCACAGACTTGAGCATTCCAGGCAAAGATTCTACCACTGAGCTATATTCCACTACCATATGGGTTTTAATGGTCACACAGTTCTGTATTATAGAATACAATGTAAAATATCACAAAGGCAAGTCTACTATAATTTTTAAATGCATGCACATTACATATTTATGTGTCCATTAGATCACACAATTGGCTGTAAATATTTAAGGCAAAACCACAGAACTTAAAGAAGAAGAAGAAAAACACAGATCTTAAAAGTTCTTTGTGTAGTTTATAATGCAGCAAGCTTTTGGAAAGCAGGATGGTTTTCAACTCACCTACCATGTCTAACATTTTATTAAAAGATGACTTATAATGAGCAACATTTTTCTTCATAGATAACATAGTCTTGGTCCCAAGACAGTTGCACCTATGTGCACAGCTACAAGAGAAACATAGATCATTATGTACAATAGTACGTGAAATTTAGAGTATTCAGTAATAGATGGCTATAAGTTATTTACAAATATATTAAACATCTTTACTGAATTTAAATTAAACTGTTGAGATAGAAACTTAAAAGCCAGAAATAGTGTTACATGCCTTTTAAAGTTATTATTTTATGTATATGAGTGTTTTGCCTGCATGTTATGTCTATATACCACATTCATATCTGGTGCCCAAGGAGATGGTGAACCTCCATGTGGGTGCTGGGAATAAAATGCTGATCCTTTGTAACAACATGTGCTCTTAACCACTGAGCCAACGAGTTAATCTCAGCAGTCAAAAGACAGAGGCAGAGACAGGCAGAACTCTGGGAGCTGAAGGTCATCCTGGTCTACAGAATGGGTTCCAGTGTCTATACGGTGACACTCGGTTTCAAAAACAAAGAAAAAGAGAGAGAGAGAGAAGAAGAAGAGGAATAAGAAAAAAAAAAAAGAAGCAGCAGAAGAAGAAGAGGAGAAAAGAAAGGAAGGGAGGGGGAGGGGAGAAGAAGAGGAAGGAAGGAGGTAAGGAAGGAAGAAAGAAAACCTTAAACAACAGGGCTTAAAAATACAAAATGATTCATTCAAAACCACTTACAAGATGCTTAATGGTCCAAGGTTATAATATACATACAAATTAGAGGTAAAATTTTCAAAAGTCTTCCACTTCCTTAGCCTATGTGAAAAGTTGTGTTTCACAACACACACACACACAAGCTTCGAAAATCTTAAGAATTATATTGAGGAAAAGGGGTCAAAGTAGCTATGTTGGTTTTGTTATTTCTTTATTAATGTGCTTACAAAGATAAGTAAGCCAGGGTTTGTAGGAACTCTGCTCCTAAATCTTATGGAAATACTGGGAAACTGAATATTCCAGATAATCTAGACACTGCATTTTTAAATGGCTGTTTGTGGATCTTGGTGGTATAGGTTTTAGCTAACATGCTTGAGATTCTAGCTTCTACACTCAGTGCTGCAAAACAAATACAGTAGCAAACACACTAGCTATAATCTGTAAGAAAAAACTGCAGACACCGTAGGCCTTCATGTGCATAAAATTATTTAAGTGTCATATATGTAGTTGATCAAAAGACTATAATAAGTTTTTATTAGCCACAAGACTAATGTTTCAAAACTTTTAGAAATTTCTCAGAAAGTTCTTTCTGTTCCAGATTCCTAAGGGATGAAATTCTGGGAATGAACCATTATATCCAGAAAAGCTTCTTGACAGGTTGCTTACTTTATAAAACAGAAAAAGTGAAGAGAAAGTTTTCTGAGCTTCTTCATTGCTTGGACAATGAGAAAAAAATTATTTAAAAGTAGACTGGAGGGCTGGAGACAGGAGGGCTGGAGACATAGCTCAATTGGTAGAGTGCTTGTATTACATCCATTAAGCCCTAGCTTCAAGCCTCAGCATCAGATAAACATGGACATGGTAGTGTACCCCATGATCTCAGCACTCAGGAGATGGAGGCAGGAGAATCTGAACTTTTAAATCATCCTCAGCTACTTGGCAATTTCAAGGACAGTCCAGGCTACATGAGACCCTTCTTTAAAGAAAGTAAATTGAAAACTATCACTTTGGGCTGGAGAGGTGGCTTATAGGATAAGAGGACGGCTGCTCTTCTAGAGCTCATGAGTTCAATTCCCTGAAACCACATGGTGGCTCACAACCATCTGTAATGAGATCTTGCACCCTCTTCTGGCCTTCAGGCATACATGCAGACAGAACACTGTATACATAATAAATATATCTTTAAAAAGATCCCTATCACTTTATCCTATAAAATAGTATTTCTTAGATTGGTCTTTAAATTAGCAATATCAACATCTGGTAACCTAAAAGAAATAAAAGTTTTGAGGCCCTTCCTCACATCTTCTGATTTGGAAAACTTGGAGCAAAGGCCCAGGAACCTGTCTATTAGTAAACCTAACAGGTGATTATTATTGTTGTTATTATTTTTTAGACATGGTGTCCTTATATAGTTCAGGCAAGCTGTAAACTCACCACCCAACTGCTGCAGTCTCAAATCCTGAGTGCTAGGATTAAAGTCTTGCGCCACCACATGCAGTATCCAAAGCAGGTGATTTGATGCATGCGTATGTGTAAAAATCACAGTTATAGAGTCAAGAAGGTACTCAAGGGTGGGAAGGTGGTTCAGTGTTTGCTGCAGAAGAGGACCTAAGTTTTAATCCCCAACACACATGTAAGACCAGAGCATGGTGACACACCATACAGTCTGCAACCCAACTGCTGGTAGAGAAAATACCTGTAGATCCCAGAGGCTCAGAGGCCAGTCTAACCTAACTGGTAAGCTTCTGAGAGTTGTCTCAAACAATAAATGTGTAGAGAGTGATAGAGGTGACACCCAATACAAACCTCTGGCCTTATAGTCAAGGAATTCACCCACATAAACACATTATCACACGTGCATGTGCCCACATGCACAAAGTGAAATTTGTTCCATGGAAATGGTCAGTATCACCAAAAGGAACAAAACATGCTCAGAATCTCAATTTCAGATTTTCTTATCTCAGTTTCTACTCAAATGGAATGTGCTGAACAAGTTAACAATTGAGTTTACAAAGGACAGGCTGTGTTTGCAATTTACTTGAGAAGAAGTCTGACACACAAAACAAGAACTCTGCCAACTTTGAGAACGTAGATTTTATGCACCCAAAGAGCAAGCTAACAAAGAATATCTAATGTGAAGACCACATGGAGTTGCAAACTGCTAAAGTTCTCTTGGGATCTTCCCATTTTCCTACATTTATCGATCAAATATAATACAAAATATTGCTTTTCAGTTCATCTATTTCATAATCTTATAGTAATTGTAGTTATATAGGTATATTGCAACACAATGACTACTATAAACCAAGGATTTGCTAATACACACCCATAACATCCTGGGTGCTGGGCTGGAGAGACGTCTCAGCGGTTAAGAGCACTAACTACTCTTCCAGAGGTCCTGAGTTCAATTCCCAGCAACTACATGGTGGCTCATAACCATCTGTAATGGGATCCGGATGCCCTCTTCTGGTCTGTCTGAAGACAGCGAAAGTGTGCTCATATATAATAAATAAATTAATCTTAAACAAACAAACAAAAAACCCCTGGGTGCTTGAGCTTTTAAGGCCAACTACTATTGGCTTGGTTTGTGTTTGTTCCCTGGTTATACATGAAGTTGCTGTTCTCAGGATGTAAGCATGGCATTTAGAGATTTGACTTATGTCAGTTACTTGCTTTTTTTCTGGTCCATCATTTCCAAACATTGCAGCTGTATCTCAGTGGAAAGAGAATCAGATTGGAAACAGTTAGGAGACCTTGCATAGTAACTTAACTTCTTGGCCTCCACTGGTTTAGCTGTAAAAAGAAGATGCCTCCTAACCTCCTAAGGTGGTTGTTATAAGACAGAAAGTACTGAAAATATGCGATATATTACCAAGTTGTATACATCTATAACTCCCCGGACATTTACTGAGCAGCTATTATGCTAAAGTAGAATACTGCACAAGATTTCTTCTAGGCACTGAAGACAAAGGTGTGAATATGAATAACAGTAAAATCCACTCCTAGTTGCCTTTCTAGCAGGAAGGTCAGTTTAGTTATGAACACAAAGGATGGTTATCATCCCTATTAAAGACGTTTTAAGGTTTTGATGCCTGGTAGCCTTTTGTGGTATTAAGAATAAGGATGGTATGAGAAAGGTACTTTTTCCTGCAAGAATAACATTGCCATGCAAACTAGAGTTATCTGATGACTAATTGCTGAGACTTTCCCAGGAGTAGCCAGCTCCTCCAGGCAAACAGCCATTATCTCTAAAAGTAGAAATTATGTTAACTTAGAGAAGATAGAAAAATACACAATTCTGTGATACGGCAAAGCGAAGTTTTACATTGGCTGCCACAGTCAACAGTTGAGGTAGGAGTACACAATTTCTTCCGCATTGTTTACAGTCATTCCTAGAACTGATCTGGCTGAACCAAATCTAATCATTCTCCAGAATTTCTCATTCTTCCTAATAAAAACAAACTAATTATTAGGAAAGAATATATAAAAAAAGAATCTTTCCAGTCTACTGCAGTAATTAGGATAAGGCCAATTTTGAGGTTCTAGAAGACAGAGGACCGAAACATCCTGTTTTAAAAAAAAAAACAAAAAACAACAACAACAAAAAAAAAAAAACCAAACTGCGTTGGAACCATACCGCAGTCTCCATAGACCGCAAAGTGCTTTTCAAGAGGCCTGTTCAGAAGCCACCAGGTTCTAGGAAAGGAGGAAACAGAGAGAGACACATATACAACCCTAAAACCTCACACAGAGGCCAAATGTTAATTCCTCCTATCCTATTTAAGGTGAAAAGGCGGCAATCCATCTTTCCGGCAGATAGATCCATTTCTTTGTTTGAGTACATTATGCGCAAATCTACAAGCAAGCCTGACACTGCAGCTGACACATACCGCCTCCCCAGGAGAAGATGATAAGACCTGGCTGGAGGGGGGTGGGCTCCAAGGAGAGGGGGGTTGCTTCATTTCATGGAGGTAGAAGAGAGTGGTTAAACTAGGATTAGAACTGGAGCTCCTTGTCTTCCCCTCGAAAGCCCCATTAAATAGTCTCTGCAGATGCCGCATCCTTGGAAGACCCTATGCGGGTCTGAGGTTCTGCTATTTGTCACCAACTGCAACAACTACCTCCCAATAACCCTCTTCCAGGGTCTACTTATCTCCATCTCTGGTCCTGGAGGGGCATCTCTGTGCTCTCATGTGCTGTCATGCCATTGCCTGCAACCGAGATCGCCCACCCCACCCCGCAACCACTAGTGAAGCTTCTCGGTGTCCTGTAGCAAATCTTCAAATCTTAAGCCTCCAAGCCATCATCCGCATGCTGCCCCAGTTCCCATCTGGACCACCTTTATTGATTCTCTTCTTCCTTTGGCCTGTCCATAAACCCAAACCCCATCATCCCTAAGCCGACCCCCCCCCCCAACCACCACCACCACCACCCATCTCCCACCCTTGTCCCTAATTCAACCTCCCAACAGCATCCTCACCTGCAGCCCAGGAAAACGTGGTTGGTCCAGGCAGCGGACAGCGCGAGGAGCTGGTCCAGGGCAGCCCCGGGATAGCTGTGCAGGTGCCGGCAGATGAAGCTCCGCCGCAGAGCCCACTGCCAGTCACTTTCGTGGCTATAGCGCCACTGCTCCAGCACTGGCTCAGGCGGGGGCGGCGGTAGGGGCGGCAGCGGCGGCGGCGGTAGGGGGGGCAGCGGCGGCGGCGACAGGAAGTCCCCCCCCAGCAACAGACGTCCTCCAGCCATCTTCTGTGCTTCAGAGTGGGGACGCCCCCCCCTCGGGGACGATGCCTACAAACTGGCCGCGAGCAAGCGAGGCGGTTGGGGGGGAAGACCTGTGTGTGAGGGACGCTGAGGGCTGAGTCGTCGGGGACCGAAATGTGTACCTGGGGGGGGGGCTACGCTGACAGGGAAACGGGGGTGGGGGAAGTGAATGGTCTCTGTCGCCACGCCGGCCAAGCCGCTCCAACTAATGTGGGTTTCCTTATATATATATATATATATATATATGGGGCACACTAGGCAGCGGAGTTGGGCCCTGCTACACAGCTGACCCTCAGACCCACACACTGAGAGAAGAGCGGTAAGAAAAAAAAGGAAGAAGCACCAGCACACTGGGTTCAGGTCTCTCACCCTACCTCCCCGCGTGCCACCCTGAGGTTGTGAGGGCACAGCGCATGAGCCGCAGCCGGTCTCCAACTTCAAAGTCCCGCGCGAAATCTCGCGCGATGGGCATTTTCCCTTTCTCTGACGTCACTCTCCATTGACGCACTCTGGTGACCGGCAGAGGGCGGAGCCTCCCGGTAGGGGACCATTGGGGGTTCACTGAGGTTCCAGAATTGGTTGATTGCGTTCAGTGGCTGGAAGGTACCCTCAGGTGATGAGTTGGCTGTGATGCCTGGCCTTATGCTCTAGCTGTGTGCTTTGAAAGGGATTTAGGTTTTAGGGAGACTTGGCATGGTTTTCCTGTATGCCTCTTGAAAAAATAGCTTGAAAAAAATCAATGCGTCTTTCATCATCAGCGTTGGAGCTGCTTGAGAAAGCATGGTTGAAAAGGAGATATTTGCAAAGAAAACAACAGCATCACTTCTCTAGCTGACCCTTTTATATTTTTTTTCTGATCATGGCAATTCTGTGTCGCATCAACACAGACACATAGTCACACACACACACACACACACACAAGAACAGAAAAACAGAATCTTTTAAGAGTCAGTTAGGCCTTGTGGTCTACTCTCTCCCGACAAATTAAAATCTTTATAAAACATATTTCAGACAGCATTTGACTTTCTACCTTCCCCCATATGATGATACAATATTGCTCTCTTCTGATAGATACAGCAAGAAACTATCTTGGGAGCAGAGACCATTCCTTCCCAGACAACCACATCTACTAATGTCTTGGTTGTGGACTTCCCAGCCTCTAGAACTCTAAGAAATAGATTTCAGTTCTTTAGGAGTTATTCAGCCTCATATTCAGCAGCACAAAAGAACTAAGACTTGTTCTATGCTACCAACCCTCACCAACATTAATATTGCAGCTCAAAGACATCTCTCTTTAAATCGAAGAAAAAGGAATACTCCTTCCTCTTAGCTCAGAACAAATCTTGATCAGATTTGCATTTAAGTTTAAGACTCCCATATTAGCATCAATTCAGAAAATACTAATTCTGAAACTACATCATTTCTGTGAACCACTTTGTTTGTAACACCCATATTTACCAGCTTTCCTCTTGGTATAAACTTAAAATATGCTTGGTTTTGAGAAATAATTATTTAATTATATTCCATACAGCCATTCGTACTTAGGGAGTTATAATTATATTGGGAAGTTTCCTATAGATTCCTGAATAACAGGTATGTGATCCATTTCCTAAGTTGGCTTATATAGAAGGTTCATACAAAACTCACTGTGTAGAACACTGTGGTCTTAGCTTAGGTGTTTAAGTCAGTGTGTGTCTCACACATTTATCACTGAATTTTTGCATAAGCTTGAGTAAACATCTATCTTTCTTATGTATTATTTTCAAAACATAAAATTGTTATAGGCTCTTAGCACCCGTGATGATTAATCTTGCTTGTCAAACTATAATCATACAGAACATCATACAGACTGAACAGGTTGTGTTCGTATATTTAGGAGAGAGAGAGAGGGGGCCAGGAATTTGAGAGGGGGGGGGGTTTCATCGCAAAGCATGCAAGGGAAAGGAGGAAATGATGTGATTATGTTTTAATTTCAAAAAATGCAAAAATCGTCTAGGGCATTAAAGAGACACATATTTGAGTGTATCTGTATGGATGTTTTGAGAGAGCAATAGCTGAGGGTAAGGTGTGGTTCTGAAACAAGCAGGCAAATACTTACAATTTGGCTTTTGAATTATAAAATGAACAGCATTGAAAATGATCTAAGAGGCCATAGTTCAATGGTAGGTAGCCTGCCTAGCATGTATGAAGTCCTGGGTTCAGTACCCTGCACTCCCAGATATCCAAGAAAAAGAAGCCATTTGTCCTGGAACAATCATAATGGCGCTGTGTTTATGATTCCCATAGAATATAAACTGTATCATCTCTAGGAAAGAAAGCAGAAGAAAAAAATTGCATGATCTGTGGCCTTCTCTTTCCAGGAATCCTTTTTATAAAATCCTACAGCCAACCTGTTTTAACCTATTCCCTTTTCACAAGGTACAGAATATCTCAGGGAGCAGTCGAGACATATAAACAGAAACAGATTATTTGAATAAAGATTGAAGTCATGTGGAGGAAAGCGATTATAAACGCAGCCCAGTGCAGTCCTGAACAGCACCCCAAACCTGTTACCATCTATCTTTCCACTCTCTGTTATTCTCAAACATAGCCTTCTGTCTCTCTCTTTAGTCACACACACACACACACACACACACACACACACACACACACACACACACACACACAACCCATTTGACTGCACCAGGCTTCCTTTCCTGACTTACCCACAATTCCTTATTACTGTAACTTTCTTATGCTCCCCCCCCACTAACTCCCTTCCTCTTCCTAACTGACCTTCTTTGAACATTCATAGACTTTTTTTTTTTTTTTTGATAATGTAACGAGTGACATTAGGGTAGGTTACAGCAGCACGGGCAGCGTTTGATTACAGGAGCATAGGTATTTTACCATCAGCTACACCACTGAAAAAAGTGTCTTTCTGGCGTTCAGCCATTATCTATATTGAAATCCTTTAAAGGACTTTTCTTTTTTTTTTTTGTTTGTTTGTTTGGTTTTTGTTGTTGTTGTTTCTTGAGACAGAGTCTCACTCTGTATCCTAGGCTGGCTTCAAACCTGCGGGGATCTTGCTGACTCAGTCTCACACAAAATTGGTTTTATAAAATGTATTTATTAGTTTTTAAGTTTCCATGAGTATCTGTTGTGCATCGAACATCCCCCTCTCCCTTGCTTGTGTCCTCCCTCCCCTCCCTTTCATCCCACAGGGTTCTTGACCACAGTATTCCTTACCACAAATGCACTTGAGGGATATACACTAATGGATTCAAAGCGATAATCAGGAACCTACAATCAGGCTGAAGCTGGGTAACCTGAGCACCAAAGTATTTAGGAACAGTAATGAAGTAGAAAACACACACACGTGTGTGTGTGTGTGTGTGTGTGTGTGTGTGTGTGTGTGTATGTGTGTGTGTGTGTGTGTGTGTGTGGTGAAAATTCAAAGAGGAACATTAGAAGGGAGGGGAAATTCACATGGGAGGGGCAAAGGAAGGAAGAAAAAGAATGGGAAATGGAGTAAATATGACTTAAAAGGCAAAGGAAGAGGACGTGGGGAGGAACAGAATCAACAGGAGAAAAACGGTGTGTGTGTGTGTGTGTGTGTGTGTGTGTGTGTAGGATGGTTGGGGGTGGGGGGGACAAATAAGAACAAAGTGTAATTAATGACTTGGATTCATGAAAATGTTATAATGAAGCCAATAACTCTGTATGCTAAGTTTGAAAGTGAATAATATAATCAAATCCCAAACTAACTCTACCTGTACACACACATTTATTATATAAAGCCATAAATCCACAGTGATGCTAGGTAAGTGAGATGGAAGAAAAGCCCTGTGCTTCTTGTGCACAAACCATGCACTGAGTAGCAGCAGTGGATGGAGAGCTGAAATTGAAAATTGTTTTGTAGATCCATTCAGGCAAAAGCTATCAACAGATGCTAAACCCAGGAGGTTTTTGACAAGGAGCAGGGTGCATTTGTTTCTCCACATAGGGTTTTACTGGCAAGGTTGTTGATGGAAGAGGGGGTGAACAAGCCTAGCAATTATGTGGTGGAGGAACGAGACAGCGCCTTGATCCAAAATGAAATGAATTGTTGAGTTATTGCATGTGTGGGTGCGTGTGTGCCAGGGTGCATTTCTGAGAGTCAGAAGACGATTCTCAGCACTTGGTTTGCTCCTGCTGCCTTGTAAGATCTGAGAATCATACTCAGGCTGTTAGGACTATGTACAAGCATTTCTGATGGATGAGTTAGTTATCTTGACAGCCCACACCCTGTATCTAAAAACAAAAACAAAAAACAGGACCTTAAAAAGATCAGCGTTGGGAGTGGAAAGATAGCACAGAGGTTAAGAATGCATACCATTCTCTCTGAGAGGATCAGAGTTTAATTCCCAGCACACTTCAGCTTACTACTGTAACTCCAGCTCCAAGGGCTCAAACACCCTCTTTTGACCTCCATGGGCACTGCCCTCATGTACACTTGTATACACACACACACACACACACACACACACACACACACACAATTTTAAAACAAAATAAAATACTAGAAAAATATCAGTCTCATAAAAGGTAAAGAAATTCTCTTCCAAATTAAAGGGAATTTAAATGACAAGGCAGAATGTATGACTAAATCCTACATTTTAGGGAAAATTATGTAAAGAAAATTATTCTGTAGATTAAAATGATGTAATAATGAGATGAGTCAGGCACCAAAGTTGACAATTTTGGTTATAGGAAAGAATGTCCTTCTTCCCATAATGGAAGTTGGCATAGACCATTACACAATGGTCAAGGCTGGCCTTGAACTCCTGATCCCTTTGTCTCCGTCTCCTCAGTGTTGTATTACAAAAATATGCCACATGTTTTTGTGCAGAGGATTGAACCCAGGGCTCTAAGTGCCAGGCAAGAATTCTACCAACTGAACGACATCCCTGCTTCATTAGGACATTCTAAAGCCCATGCCAAGCAAGGCAAGCAGTAGTGCAAAATCCCATTGATGTTTCTCAATGGGAGACATCCAAACCAAGGCACCCCATTTAGTTAATGGACAGGTTTCTTGTTGTTTTAAGATATACTTAAATCATGTGTATTTGTATCTCTGTGTGGGCATGTGCTTGTGAATTCTCCAGCTTCAGAGACCAGAAGAGGGACACAGAATCCATGGACCTGGAGTTGCAGGGGCAGTTGTGAACCTTTGCCCCAGCTTGTGTGCTAGCAACCCCATCCTCAGCAAGAACAGCAAGCGCTCTTAACCTATAGATCATCTCTCCAGTTGTTATCCATGGATGAAAAAAAAATTAGCGAGTTTGTGCTCACATTTGCCCACACCATGCACATGACTTAAACTCAGAGGTCATCTTATGTGAGTCAGTTCTTTATTTCCACCACCAGGTTTCATGGATCAAACCCAGGTCATCAGGCTTGGCTGCAAGTACTTTTTCCTGCTGAGCCATCTTGCTGGCCCTAATGCCCCAGTCCTTTTTGTCGTTTTCACCGAGTTCTGTGAAGGGTCTGCTGGTATTCTTCTTTTCTCAAGAAGCCCCACCCCCAACCCATTGGGTTTACTGAGACATATGTAACCCAGGCTGGCCTTGGATTTACTATGTTTGATCAGATAAGTCATCCTCTTCCCGATGCTTTCTGAATGCTGAGATTATAGGAATTTGACACCATCCCTGGTTTTGGATTTTATTGCTTTTACCATTGGAAATGGAACCCCAGTGCTTCAAACTCAGTATTTTGTGTCTTTTTTTCGGGGGGGGGTGGTGGTGGTGGAGATGGAGTGTTGTCAGGGTGAAGTGCCAGGACATGTGTAGGGAGACCAGAGAACAACTTGCAAGGAATCAGTTCTCTCCTTCCCCGGGGATCGAACTTAAATAGTTGGGCTTGGTGACAGGTGCCTTACTGTATTACCAGGCCACCTGTGGTTTTCTTAACACAACTTTCCCGCTGTTCCAATAGGCTAAGGATCCTGTATTTTCCCACACCTTCACAGGATCAGTGTTCACTAACGTCATGAGCGAGTATAGTTTTACTCTGCTGCCCCCTAGTGTGTGATCTGGGTAGAGGCTGGTCAATGCTATCTGCTCTGGTTTCCAAGAAGAGGTGTCCAGGTTTTCCAGAGAGAAGACTCATTGGTCCTTTCTTCATCATTTGGCCATCAGGCAAATGAAGCAGAGGGAAGCAAGCCACAATTCACTCGCAAACAGATTTCTGAAAACTGACCCACTCTCCCCTTTGCCTACCTTAATGCTCGGGAGGATGGGAGGGCATCCCTGAGAGACCCAGGGCTTATTATCTACAGAACGCCTTTCCACTGATGAAACTGGGAAAATGTTCGCATCACAGGAGAACAGAGGAGGAGTACCACAGAGCTGTTTTTGTTCTTGTTCTGTGGAATGCCATTTTCGGTCTTCACCCTCCCTCTCCTGTCAAACAGTTCATTTGATTAGTTCAATCGGTGCTAACTAAAGGGAAAGCAGAGGACTGCCTGCTAATACTCACCCTGTCCCATGGGAATTTCAGGGACAAGAAGAAGAAAGGCAGGGGGAGGGGGCATGACAGTCCACTGAGGAAGACTTAGCGGGTTCCTGGCATCTCTCTGAGCCTCCCAATTTATCCACTTGGGAGGTGGCCACCCATTCCTAAAGCAAATTGTAGTGACCCATGCCACCAACGGATGGGAGCAGATCATAGAGCCACTGAGCATTTCTTGGAATTTTATTGAAAATTGACATGGACATTAGAAAGATAATGAGCTAAACAGTGCTGGTTCTGGGATGTATCTTCCGGAGAATGAAAGCCCCAGAGGGGCAGTGACTGATCCCACATTTGAGCAAAAAGAACCACAGAGAAGAAAGGGAAAAACAAACAGAGATTCTGGAAAACATGCAAAAAGGCTCTCTCAATAGACAAGACAGCAGAATGTCGGTGTTTGTGCTGGGAACAGATAGGGATGAACATCCACATGGGATTCAGAGAGGAAGGAAAGCCAATGACGTCAACGCTCTCCTTCAAGATACCAAGCTGAGCAGAAACCTCTTGCAAAACCTGCAAAGCCCCTTAGAAGTTTTTGTGGAGAAACTTCGCTCCCAACTAAGCTTAAGCCCCACTCGTGTCCTTCTCCAGCGGAATGGTAGTTGTTCCATTTCTCCCCCTTGCTGGGGTCTGCAAAAAGTCTGTGAATTCTGAAGATGCAAATGTCACTCAACTTTCTCTTCCATATTCAGAATCAGCTTAATAGTGTCTGAAGACAGTCAACCAGAGAATTGTTTTGTTTTTTTTTAAAAAAAAACATAAAACTCAAAACCTTGTGAACAGCACACACCCACAGATGAGGTCTCCTGCCATGGTTACTTAACACCTGGGACAGTGGTCCTGATGTTGTCTCTCTGAGGTCACATTTGGTCCATTTCCAGTCTGATGATTCTTTTCCTGCCTTGTGAGTTTAGGACAAGACAATTCCATGTGAAACACCATGTAAGTCAGAAGAGAGCTTCTTGCCTGGACACGGGGACTCATGGACACTTGTTGAGTGTGGTGTATATGTGCGCAGTTGCAGGGGAGGGGGACTGGTTGGTTTCTTGCTTGAGACAGTATGGAGCCCTAACTACCTCTTCTATAATGGCAGTCTTCTCCTTTAGACTCAGTACAGCCGCTGAAGATAAGATTAAAAAAAGCTGGAGAGGGAGAGAGAAAGAGAGAGAAAACACGAAATTAGCCAGAGAAAAGACATTCAAAGTGACATGCAAGGGCAGTGGACAGTGGAAGGTAGCACAGATTAACTGCCAAGAAGACAGGGACAGGTCACGACAGGCCATCACCATGGGGAAATCTGTAGAGAAGTTTTGAAGAACACCACACACCAGTTTAATTGCATCTTGCTTTAATTTAAAAGTAAGCACATTTTAACAGCCAAATGTGAATGCCAAATGATTAAAAAAAATTCCAAACCAGGTGGGGAAAGTAGACTTCTTGGCTTTAAGAAAAATGAAGGGTGTGTGTGTGTGTGTGTGTGTGTGTGTGTGTGTGTGTCTCAGGAAATCTGGAAAAGCAGCACAGACCATTTCTAATGAGTGGTTTTTGTTTCACTAGAAGTAAACAGGGAACGTAGGGTAATTTTTTAAAAAGAAATAGTAACAATTGTAGTAATTAAAGACTTTCAAGTGAAGAAAAACATGAGCTTTTCCATTTACAGTGAGAATTTCTCAATGAAATTTAGCATCATCATTTAATAGGTTCGATGCTTTTATAATCCACCTGAGTTCCCTGATTACAGTGCACCAGTGAAATGCACACTGGCCTGGTCCTGGTCCAGACTTATAGAATCTGACAGTCTGGAAGATTTCCAGACAAGTCATCGTCCGGCATTATGGCAGCTGGCTTGGAGCCTTCTCTTCACCTGTGCCTACCCACCCATCCTATTTTTCTGTGTGAAAACCCTTAAGAGTCTTCTAACACTGGTTTCTTTGAACATCAAAAAAAAAAAAAAAATCTTTTCTCCAGGAAAATACACAAATTCTTGGATTTCTTGGTGCGAAAGACTGGGAACCCAGACACAGGACACTGGAAATCTTGCTGGTGCTTTGCCAAGCAGTAGCAGTGGAACCTTGGACAAGTCGCTTCACTTTTCTGTGTCAATATCCTCCTACTGCACAGGGTGGGGTATATCAGCTGTGTGGACCAAAAAGCTCCTCACTTTATATACAATTTTTGCTTGCTTTTGGAAGGTTGCATAGCTCAAGTATTTGTGAAGTATTTTGACATCCTCCAGCCTCAAGTAGTTGAATTTATATACAAATGCAAATGAAAGGCCTCATTTCAAAATACAAGTACTTCTGAAGGAAGATGATACTTTCTGGCTGGCAGGCACTCTGGGGAGGTGGTGTTTGCCTTTAACCCCAGCACTTGGAAATACAGGCAGGCAATCTCTGTGAATTTCAGGCCAGCCTGGTCTACTGTGTTGTGATTCCAAGGCCACATAGTAAGAACCTGTTTTAAAAACAAACTTTCTTTTTCCATACAGAACCCCATGGCTACAAAAAAAGAAGGGGCCTTTCTCAAGGAGACTCAGACAGCCTTAACTCAGTAGCCTGACTCTGGACTACAGATTGCATCTGAGATACTTGGGAATTCTGCTTTGGGGCTCTCTGTTCTTGGTAGTGGCTTGTTTTGTTTTGTTTAGTTTTGCTTCTAGGCATAGGGTTTCCTGAAATTCTCCACTTCCAGTTGGTTTTTCCCAAGGACTAGCTCCTGCCCATCCCCCGCCCCGCCCCCCCACTTGCCTCTGGCCTCTGGCCAGCATGCATCAAAACCACCTTCTCTGTTTGCCAACAAGAAAAGAGAAAGTGCACACATTGTCTTGCTTGCTTTTTAACTAGTTGTGCTTTGGGTTTAGTCTTAGGTTCAAGTTATTAACTATGATTGTAGACAACGGTCCCTGCCCTTTTGCAACAGTCCAGAAGGCCTGTAAATTTATTATCATCTTGCAATTTTTTAGAGGTAGTGATCATACAGCCACCTTTATAAGAAGACAAAAGAAGAAGGTCATGGTCCATACCAGTGGGACTGGGAGGCAGAAGCAAGCTGCAGAGCAGAACTCACAAAAACAAAGCAAACAAAACCAAAAATGAAATGCTTGAAGTACCAGAGCAAGGGTGGAGGGCCCAGCTGTCTGGCACCATCTTTAAAAAAAAAGTTGTCAGTTAAAATAAGAACCTTCGCTTAAAAGGCTAAGTGGGGTCCAGTCCAGCTGTAGCGGGCCATACTATTCAGTACACAGCCATGGATTACTGCAAAGGAAGGGCAGAGAGACGCCATATTAGCCACAGATCATTGCCAGGTCGCCTCTAGCTGTTGCTCTGTCACTAGCCAAACACCAAAAGCCATACTCTGCCTCATGGCCCTGATGGTGGAAGGCTCTGTACTTCAAAGGGCTTCCAAAAGCCACAATCAGGTGGGATTTAAATTTTAAATGGAAGGCTACAATAGTTTTAAAATATCAAGTCCTTAGATTCCTGGATCAGCTCACCAGTTTACAAACTGAGATTGTGATTCTTGCTCTTCCCCCTCATTGGGGTGGCAAGAAGAGATGACCAGTGGCATGTTGAACCGCCCCCCCCCCCCAGGAGAATTCTTGAATTCTATCAATCAAGGCTCTAGGCTGGTAATAACATTCTGGTTTATTTTCCCTTCTGTATCTGTGGGGTACCCAGGATTAGAGAGGGGGAGTATACACTATCTGCCCCAGCAATTGTGTTTTGTCTACAGGAAGGGCTGGGTGTAAACAAATGTGTGGCTGACTTTTGACATAGCTTGTGGAAAGTGACTCCTGGTAAATGGAATCGAGAATGGGCTGGGCTAAGATGGGAGAAGAAATAAGCACCACGGGCATTTCTTTTAGAACCTATGATAAGGGGCTATGGGTTCTGGCATTAGAGGAGTGGGAGAATAACTCCAGTGACTAGGATGCAGGAGTCTAAAGGGGACAGTTCTGACCTCTGACTGCTGCCTATCCAGCCACGGTGGTTGGAAATACTTCAAGGAAACAAGTATCGGTTAAATTCAAATGGGGAAGCCATATAAAATGTGGCAAACAGCAACCTGTAAACACGTGACAGTCTGGCAAAGACGGGCTGGGGAAGTGGGGGTGCATATGGCTGAGGGTACTAGGCAAGGGACTGAGGTATGGAATGTATCTCCAAGCCACGTGGTTGCTGGCTTCTTGGTCAGGGGCCAGACATCATCATTTGACTCTCGGGCTTCTATAAACATTCGTAGGAAGGAAAGGGGAAGGCATGGGGTGTATGCCCCCTAAGCATGTTAAGGGGGAAATAGAGAGGGAGGCCCAGCTCTGTTGCACAGGAAAGGGCGCGTCTACAGGAAGCCCAAACTGAAAATGAAAAGAGAAGGGGGGTTAATGAATGGATGGATGAATGTACCAAAAACAGTCAGAAGGAAATTAAGTCATAACTAATAGATAAAGTAGAATAGCTATGTTAGATGGTCTTAAAGTCTTGTGCATTGCCTCCTGGAAAAATGCTTTCTGACATGAATGCAGCAGTAGTGGTATTAAAAAGCAAAATAAAGATCAAAACTCACACAGCTTTTAAAAATCTGTTCTTGACAAATTTTGTCCACACACACACACACACACACACACACACACACACAACCTTGTCCACGAATATCAACTCTCTAGTGACCTTAAGTCACCAAATATAGCATCAGGCTCACAGCCTCCTTACCCACAGGAAAAGAAGGTGAGGTTTCAACTTTGGCAGTCTTCAGAGCAAGCTTAGCTGGCTAACTGCTACCCTGAGGTTGGGTTTCAACCATTGACCTGTCAACCTGAACTACAGAAGCCTGTCACTGGCTTGTGCTCATGTAACATTTTGACCTATCCTCTCCTGGGGTTTCATTTCTAGAAATAAGTCATATTGGTCCCTATGTCACATATGAAGAGACTGACATGCCTGTGGTTGTGAACAAAGTTTCATTACATCCAGGATAAGAGACTGGGATAGCCTTATCTCAGAGAACTTCTTAGCTATGTATCTAAATCCTTGTTTATGACCTGAAGAAAAAAATTAATGGTTTAGATATGATATGTGCTCCAAAGATTCATGTATTGAAGTCTTCCTTGCCAACAAATGGGCTTTGAGGAAGTAATTAGAATCCCAGGGCTCTGATTTTAACAGGAATCCCGTGAAGGATTCATGTAAAGACATTACTGGAAGGTGGGCCTATTGAAAGCAGTAGGTCACCAGAGCAAGCCGGGTGATGCTATATCTTGTCCCTGCCTCTTTTCTCTGCTTCCCGGTGGACGTGAAGTAATCACCTCTGCTCCAGTACACACTCCTCCATGATGTTCTGTCAGGACCTATGCCACATCAACGGGGCCAAGTGACCATGCACAGAACTAAACTTTCCTTCCTTTAGTTGATTTTCTCAGGTATTTTCAGGAAAAAAATGGACACAACAGCTACCCTACTAAATAAAGGCCATCTGGTGGGAGTGGAGTCAGAAGAGCATGCATATCAGAGAATATGCAATCAGTTTTCCACAGTCCCACATATATAAGGAAGCCCTACACAGCCTGCATTCCAGATGGCTTTTCTGATCAACGCCCCTCCCCCAAGGGAAGGTATTGTGAAGTAGGGTACATAAGCTTTGTGGCTTTTAGACTCTTGGCAGCTTAAGACTCTCTAAGAGCAACTGATCTAAAACTGCTTTTGCAGTCCACTACAGAGAAGCTTGCCAAGAAGAGGCGGCCTACTCAAGGTTCAAATTGGCTGCTCCAGCTCTTTATCACTTGTCTCTTACTTACAAAGCATGACTTCATAGTTTTCCAGGGTTCATAGGGATGGCTACTAATAAAGATGTACTCAGGGAAATCTGAATGAAACTCTGACAATCAGTGTGAAATCTGAACTTGTCAAAACTGAATTCACCAGGATACACCTGTCCTGCTCTCATTGAAGATGTTAGAATAAAGAAACTCCATATGATCTGAGCTCCTATTCTGTGTCAGACGCTTAGCTAGGCACTTGAACTATGGTGGGAAGCATAGACTTCAGGAATTTTGTCTTCCTAAATAGAACGCTTCTATTTGTTGCCAGTGTCTTAGCAGGGGCTCCAGGACTTGCTTTTAAACCAGTCGGTAAATCATTTCATTGTTCTTTTAGGATGCATTCGTTTGACTCAGTTTCCTGGGCTATGTGTTTCAGATGCCTGGATGGACTTCCTTGCCAGGATTTGCTTGGAAGGAGGATGCCTTTGCCAGCTGCCTGAAGTCTCTAGCAACAGTTGTAGCCATTGGTTTGGTGACTAACAGCAGGCTCTCCATATAAACCTATGCATGGCCTAGCCAGGGGACATCTCAGTGCTTTAGTTCCCAACCCAAACAAACAAACGGAGTAAGGCAATTCATGAGACCACTGGAGTACTTCCCACACCAACTAGACATTTTATGCTATCAAAGTATTGTGGATTTTGTAAGTGCGACAAGGGTGACCGTGTTTGTTTTGAAGCATCACTATCTCATAGAAATATGTACTATGTATTTTACACATGAATTGATACAGCGTTTGCCTTACAATAATCCAGCATGTTTGAGGTGACTGCAGAATCTGAGTTAGCTGTATGTCAATGATTCTTTGATGACTGAGCTCCAGGAATATGGGGCTGAATTGTACTATTATCTCTTCTCTTATCCACATTTTAGTTTCTATGGTAGAGTTTTAAAAATAAGTCAATCTAACTGTGCTGTTAAAAGCATTTACATTTACTTTTCCTTCACTACCTGATGATGGCAGAGTAGACAAAAGGTGCTTAAGCACTGCTTTCATTCATCCTAGACGACTATTTTTCACTCTCTGTAGAAGCTGTGATAGCAGGAACCAATCCTATTTACTTTGATTGACACTAGCCCTAGGGATCCCTACTAAGAATCACCAGCTTACCTCTTTGGCAGAGGTTTTCATGAAGCTCATACTTACTTACAGAATTACATTTTAAACCTTTTATATTTGTGTGTGTGTGTGTGTGTGTGTGTGTGTGTGTGTGTGTGTGTGTGTGTGTGTGTGTGTGTGATAATATATGGGAACAAAACTCAGCTTGTTTGGAAGAACAGTAAGTGTTCTTAACCACCCTGAACCACTTCTCCAGATCCAGAATTATTGTTTTTTAATTAACTTATTATTATTTGTGGGTACACATGCCATGGTGTAGTGTGATCAGAGGACAACTTTTGGAGTTGGTTCTATCCTTCTGCTATTCTGTGGGCTCTAGGAATTGAACTCAGGATGCTAGGCTAAGATGGATTTCTGTGAAAGGTAAAGGCCCCTGCCCCCAAAGCCTGCTGGGGGCCTCACTAGCCCTCACAGAACCAAATGTAATGATTTCCCTGTAGTATCTGAGGTCTCTTCCTTGTTTTCCACTTTGCTTATATTTTGAGGGTAGGGCATATAATCAAAAGAAATTGGAGAAGCTGAACCCCTCAGATAAGAAAGTTACTAGAGGAGACATAGAAGCAATTTCTCATGATGCATTCCTAAATTAGGGGTGTGTATGTGGGTCAATACTGACTGTGACATTGCAGGTAGGGACTGTGAACCCAGTAGTTTCCTACATCGTCACAATTTTTAAAGTCACGATTACAGCTCTTAAAGAAAAAAAGAAAAAAAAACCTTACATGTGAACTGAAACCTTACATATGGGTCACATGATCTACCCACCTATGTTACACAGCTGTTTTGTCAGCCAAGTTCTATAAATGCTCTCGAGAACACACACACACACACACACACACACACACACACACACACACACTTACTTTCATTCAGGCAGGCAGGCATTCCACTTAAAACCAGTCAGATTCCATCTTCATACTGTAAGTCTCAGGAGGAAATTAGCAGGTTCAATGGAGCCATTTCTTTTATGGTTAGCTATGTGTGGTACAAGTGTGGGGTTTGGGGAGGTATGTTGTCAGAAGCCACTGCCAGTATTATTTAGAGTTAATAAAGCTTACCAGGACCCTGGGTGTCATGCAGCATGCAGCAAACAGCAGAGTTAACTGTAAAACAGTAAGAACTAATGAAGGTTGCCTGAGCATGAGGAGAAATCCAATATTATGAATTAATACCAATAATGAAATGTTAGCAGTCTAAGGTGATGGGGAGAAACAGAAAAGGGAACAGGCACGGGTGGCTTGGTAGACAACCCTGAAACAGTGCTATTCTTTCTTAGTCTCCTTGGGGCATCCAGAGGAAATACTGAATCTGAAACTTGGTCAAATCCAACCATGGTCTGTCTCAAAAACATTTCTACCAGAATCTCTACCCTCCTAAAATCAGCAGCAGCAAAAAGCACTTTGGGATCAGAGTAGCATACATTTAGTGCCACACGTTCCAGAAGGTAACAAATTGCTTATAAAGAGGCATATGGTGCCCAGACTTGTGGCCACCAGAGTATGGCCATTAGAGTATGGATGGGGACAAGCTATTGTGCCAGCTCTCATTGCTAGTGTGAGGTGCCACGTTCCAGGGCTGTGGATGCATCTCAAGGGGTAAAGCTCGAGCTTAACATATGTAGAGCTCTGGGCTCCACCCATACCACTCTCTAAAGGAACAGATGAATTGTTTCCTGCTAGTATAACTAATATACCATCACTGATAAGTTAAAAAAATGGTGGGTCCAAAGAGGTTTTCCATCTGGCTTGTTGAACTCTTTTTTTGGTAGCAAAAGAAAAAAAAAAGAAAAGAAAAAAAAAGTAATTGATATGTAGGGATTTTGTTTGCTCATTTGGTTAATTGATTGTTTTTTTTTTTTTTTTTTTTTTTTTTTTTTTTTAGTTTTTGAGACAGTTTCTCTAGATAACAGTTCTGGCTGTTCTGGAACTCACTTTGTAGACCACGCTGGCTACTACCCTCCAGCGATATGTAGTTTTAAGATTGTCTTCGAGGGAAAAAAAAAACTCTGTACCAAGTTGGTGAAAATGTTCAAATTACTTATTAGGTAGTCACACTAGATAATAAGATGGCAACACTCAGGGCCTTGAATTATTAAATCATTTGTATTCGTGGTGTGATTCTTAAGTGAGAATCCCAGGACAGAGGCAAAAAGATTGTTCTTCCTTCTGGGAAACATCCTGTGGCTGATTCAAATGAGTGGTCCAAAATAGAAGGCCATGACCATGGATATCTCTGGGACCATAAAAATCCTTAAGATAGGGTATTATTAGATACTCTGTCTTGGAGTTCCCTGAAACCTACTGTACAAACAACCGTAGAGCACAAGGGAACCTCTGGGTATTTTCTTTCCTGAAACATTTTCCTCTTCTCTGGTTCTAAAATGAGGAGTGGGTAATTTGTGCAAGCAGATATTAGGGGTAGAGCAGAACTATGAACTCACCAAACATTTAGGGAAACAAAATGATTTCAGGCCCATTCCCCAAAGCTTGAAAATGGGCTACGAAGAGGATACTGGCATCTGAAAACTCCCCCCTGGGTTCTTAGTACCCCAGGCTGGGCATAAGAAAGCAGCCATCGCAAAGGTATAACAAAGGAATGGGAGATGAGACACAAGGCGCAGCCTTCAGTGGTAGCATTTACCTTCCACAGGCTGTATCTTTTGGGAACTGAGGCAGAGCAATGGTTAGAATGTAGTCCCCTCCCGTCAGATGTGGGAGGAGCAAGCAGCCTGGTAAGCTGCATGATACTCGGAATTAGCAACCAATGTTATGGTTGGGGGGGGGGGTCACCGAAACATGAGGAACTGTGTTTAAGGGCTGAAGCAGTAAGAAGGTTGAAAACACTGCCATAGAGGTTGAATATTGTGCTGAGAACCACTTGCTCTAGGGTCTGGGGAAGAACTAGAGCTTCTATTAAAAGCTCCTGTCTTCCATGATCCTGGTCTGCCCATCCTTTTTGCTGCTCTCCTTTTACATCCCCGTTACCCTTCTGTATCTCTCCTGGTTTGTTCCCTACTTTCTAGTCCCTCTTCCTGAGTCACCAGAGCTTTCCCAGCTGGGACAAACAGAAAAGCTACCCTTTTGGGAATACCACTCTTCTCTTAGCAACTCAAACTTGGTGCTACAGGGACAGTTCAGACCCGCCCACAGATCCCCTTGGCTTCTAGGTGCCAGGTAGTAGACAGAGGGGGTAGGGATGAGCAGGAAAAGAAAGATCACACACACATACACACACACACACATACACATACACACACACACACACGCACACACCACCGCCACCACCACCACCACCAGCGGCGGCAGCAGCCTGCTACTTACTTCTTTTTCTCTTTGTCTCTTTTCAGAGTCTGCGAGCCCCCAGCCTGAGATCCCTGAGACTGAAGCAGCTCGGCCGCCGCCTTTCTCTGCTTGAAGGCGTTCATTTCCTCATCCAGACATTTCTTCTTATCCTCCAGCTT
Organism: Micromys minutus; assembly: GCF_963924665.1. Lineage (NCBI taxonomy): Eukaryota > Metazoa > Chordata > Mammalia > Rodentia > Muridae > Micromys > Micromys minutus. The sequence continues at coordinate 91,217,879 of NC_137970.1, forward strand.
CTTCTTCTCTTCCTGGTGCAGTTTCTTCAGACGGTCAAATTTCTCATGCAGCTGGCAGAGGGCCACAAGGAGGTTAGAGAGAGTCCCTCTGCCGCAGCAAGCAGCCCCCAGTCCAACTAAGAGTAGGTAGGAATCACCATAACTGTAGCCCTACAGGACAGTTAAACATTAGGAGACGCTCCCACCGGTAACCAACTTGATCGGAGCCAAGGATTGTTCTGTAGATTGCTGAAGATTGTCCTCACAATCTCTGCTTCTGAGATGGTCGAGCAACAACAACACATTCTGCTTGAGCAGACATTTTATTTAAAACAACCAGTGTAGTTATCAGGCGTGGTTGATAATAGTATTTGCTGTGTTTACTGAGTTTGTTATAAGCCAACCACTAACTTTGATATATCGTTCTGTTTCTGCTATTTGAGTGCTGAGATTACGGGTATATGCCACCATGCCTAGCTTACAACACTGTTGAAGTGAATCCTGCTCTTAGGTCCATTTATGAGAAAACTGAAAATATGAGAAATATGAAAAATAAAGGCCTTTGTCCAAGCTCAACCCAATCTTTAGGGGATTATATAATGGGATCTCCCATATGTAAAGATCTCCCTAATAAGCACAGTTTAGAATCCACCTATATCTGCCTCTCTAGGCTGGGATTACGGGCATGTGCAACCATGCCTGGCTCTTTATGTGGGTGTTAGAGCTCTGAACTCAAGTTGTCATGCTTTGATTTATTTATTATGTTTATATGAGTACACTGTAGCTGTGTTCAGACACACCAGAAGAGGGCATCAGATCCCATTACAGATGGTTGTGAGCCACCATGTGGTTGCTGGGAATTGAACTCAGGACCTCTGGAAGAGCAGTCAGTGCTCTTAACCACTAAGCCGTCTCTCCAGCCCTTAAACAATTCATTGAAAAATTATTTATTTTACTTGTATGTATATTTTGCCTCTGTGTGTGTGTGTGTGTGTGTGTGTGTGTGTGTGTGTATACCACACGTGTACCTGACTCAGCGTTCACAAGAAAGCAACAATCTCCTGGAAGTCAAATTAAGGATGTGTTAAGTTGTGAGTCGCCATACATGGTACTGAGAACTAAACCCTGGTCATCTGCAAGAACAACAAATACCCTTAACTGCTAAGCCATCTCTCCAGATCTGAGACCTTAGTCTTAAGCAGAGACAAGGCTATTGTGGCAAGTGGATCAGAGAGCCTGAAGCACGGGCAGTCACACTACTAGAATGCAGAAAATAACCTTAGTAAATAGAGCAAGCATAATTCTTCTTTCTCCTGGGGATTCAGGAGGAAATGTTGCACTCTGTAGCATTTGCAGTGCAGACTACAGGCCAGTGGTCTAGGTGCTGTGGGCATTTGGGACTGGAACCTAGTAAGGTACGGCAATGAGCGTGTTTGCTGAACCAGTTTCTCTCAATCTCTTGAGGGAAGCATCAGTTGCTTTACTTCACTGCAACCTTTATTCAGTTTTCTTTAAGGTGCTCATATCGCTCTTCCTAAAGGTAACATTTTTCTTCTTAAAGTGAAACTGATAATCAAGCTCATACCTTTCTTTGCCACAAGCTTTGGTGATAATCTTGGAGAGTCAAAGGAGATCAAAGGTTAAGAGATTTGGGGATTAGTTAATTATGTCTCTTGTTTATGTTTTTGAGGAGTGTGATGACTAATCTTGACTGTCAACTTGAAGGGTGATTTATAATCACCATGGAAACTAGCCTTCTTCTAGATTGGGCTGAGGTGAGAAGACCCAGTTTGAAAGTGGGTGGCACCATTCTGTGGGCTGGAGGTCTATTTTTTTAAAGATTTATTTATTTATTATATATAAGTACACTGTAGCTGTCTTCAGACACATCAGAAGAGGGCATCAGATCTCATTACAGACGGTTGTGAGCCACCATGTGGTTGTTGGGAATTGAACTCAGGACCTCTGGAAGAGCAGCCGGTGCTCTTAACTACTGAACCATCTCTCCAGCCCTGTTCAGCTATTAAGAGTACTTGTTGCTGCCCTTCCAAAGGATCTGAGTTCGTTTTCTAACTCATTGCTGCCATTGTCAGGGATTTAGACGCCATCTTTTGGCCATTACCAGAACTTCATGCACATGGTGCACAGACCTGTTGCATTATGCTTGTGCTACCATGCTTTCGCACCACGATGAATTGTACCTCCAGAATTCTGAGCCAAACTTCCTCAAGTGGTTTTGCTCAGGTAGGTCTTTAGCACAAGATCAAAGAGGAAACTAGGGCCCAAGAGGGAAACACTGGCTGATATTTCAAAACTGTACCTTAGGCCAATTACTCTGGCATTGGGAGATGAACTGTTATAATGAATAACTGGATATGCGTAATTCCTTTTTAAAGAATGCATTACTATTATGGGCTAGAGGGATGGCTCAATGGTTAAAAGCACTTTCTGCTCTTCTAGAAGGCTCAGTTTTGATCTCTGGAACCCACTTGGCAGTTTACAATCCTCTTATAGCCTCCTTGGGCACCAATACATAAGTACTACAAAGACATACATACATATAGGCAAGAAATTACCTATGCACATAAAACAAGATAAAAATTGATGGTGGTGGTGGTGATGATGATGGTGGTGGTGGTGATGGTGGTGGTGGTGGTGGTGATGGTGGTGGTGGTGATGATGGTGGTGATGGTGGTGGTGATGATGATGGTGGTGGTGGTAATGGTGATTGTTGTTGTTGTTGGTGGTGGTGGTAGTGATGATGGTAGTAGTGGTGGTGATGATGGTGGTGGTGGTGGTGATGGTGGTGTTGATGGTGATGGTGGTTGTTGGTGGTGGTAGTGGTGGTGGTGGTGATGATGGTAGTAATGGTGGTGATGATGGTGGTGGTGGTGGTGGTGGTGGTGGTGGTGGTGGTGGTGATGGTGGTGATTGTAGTGGTGGTGGTGGTGGTGGTGATGGTGGTGGTAGTGTGTCCATGTGTCACAGCGTGCATATGGAAACCAGAGGACAACTTTATGGAATTGGTTCTCTCCTTTCATCTTGTGTCTCTCTTGTCTCTGCCATACAGCATGCCCTATACAAGCTGCTTATGAAGTTCCAGATGATTCTATCTATTGTTTTGGCCTTTCATTTCACCATAACAGTGCTAGGATTACAGATGGGCGCCATTGGCCTTCGGCTTTTGTGTCAATTTCAGGAATTGAGTCCAGTTTGTCATGTTTGACTGGCAAACACTTTTACCCACTGAGCCATATCTGGCCAGCTCAAAATGCGTGTGCTTACAAAGGACCATCTCAGAGCTTGGTTTCAAACCCAGCTAGAACTACAGTGATGCTTTCCCGAGATGAAGGTGTTAGGTGTGACAATCAATGGTAGAACACATATCTAGCATGTGGAATGCCTGGGTTCCATCCCTAGCCTCACATCAAATAAATAGACAACCCCCCCCCCCAAATCAAGAGGACAGAGTAGGAAATCTAAGTAAACAGGAAATGTTCCCACTGATGTCAGTTTAGATTTCATCATTTTATCTAAGATGACCCAAGACTACCTTTCCCTATAGTTACCAGAGAGGGTAGGATGGGGCAGGCCAACCATGAAAATGATTATTTGTCTCTACGGAACTCCAAATGTCCAGGAAGTGGGAAATGGATCAATCCTTCCATGACTTCAAGTCCTCCACTGTCCAAGAGAAGTTTATATGATACTGGAGAGACTCTACCTGTGCTAGTTAGTACAAGAGCTGTATTGATCCACAAGGACTGAACTAAGCTTTACATTTTACTGTGCATTTAAAAATGGCTAAGAATATATTTTTAAAGGCCCCAACTCCCAGAAGTACTGGGAATTTTGAATGTAGGGCTTCAAGTATGCTATACAAGAGCTCTTCCAGTGGGCTACATTCTTAGCCCCCTTAACAACTTTTCTTATTTGGAGACAGTATCTCACTAAGTTGCCCAGGCAAGTCTTGAACTTGTGTTTCTGCTCTGCTCTTCCATACTGGGATTATAGGACCGGTGACCAGACTTGGCTTAGATTTAAAATGTTTCCAACAGAGCTAAAAAGAAAAATATATGAAGTGAATGACTGATTTATTCCCCAGATTCACTAATTCTACACTATAAATAATTACTAAAGTTACAAGTCATATTCCATAAATATATGCAATTATTATTTGTCACTTAATAAAAAAATATTTTGGGGCACTGCAATACATTCGTGCAATCCTAAGATTCATGGGGCTCAAGCAAAAGTATCAAATTTGAGGCCAGCCTGGGCTAGACAGTGAGTTGCAGTCCTCCTAGGCTACATATAGAAACCTTGTGGGCTGGAGAGATGGCTCAGTGGTTAAGAGCACTTACTGTTCTTCCAGAGGTCCTGAGTTCAAATCCCAGCAACCACATGGTGGCTCACAACCATTTGTAATGGGATCTGATGCCCTCTTCTGGTGTGTCTGAATACAGCCACAGTGAAAACAACTACTTATATATAATAAATAAATCTTTAAGAAAAAGAAACCTTGCTTCAAAACCTAAATAAATAAATTAATTAAAATGAAACGAAATGCCTACACTGCAGCTAGTGACTACCATAGTGGATGGCAATGGCAGTAAATAATAACAGAATGAGAAAATGTCCCATCCTTAGGAAAGAAAGGTCAAGAAGACACAGATTTCATTAGATTCCTGCTTGTCCAAACTGTACTAGAGTCCTGTCCAGAGCTTAACGCCCCTCCGCCTTCTAGCAGTTCTGTCAAGGCTGAGGACCTTCCTGCCACACTCAGCCCCTCCTTCCTTGCTGCCTGGTCTCCAGGGTTACATTTACCTCTTTTTCAGCTTCTTTGAGCTCCGCTTCCTTCTCTTTGACTCTCTGGACAAACATCTGTCTCATCTCCTCTTCTTTCTTCTGGAGCTCCCCTAGGAACTCGTTTCTTTTTGCCTCATATGTCTCCTGTAAACTGTACATATATGATCAAGTCAATTCCACCGCCTCTAGGGCAACCCCTAGTCACCAAAATGGGCCCCAACCACCCTCCCCCAGTTCTCTCATCCTCTCTTCCCTAATTCTAACAGAGAAATGTAAAAGAGAAAACCACAGGGGTGGGGTGGGGACAGTTGGCTTGGTATGTAACAGAGCTACTGGAGGGGCCAGAGGATCGGTCCTCCCTCCCTCCCCCCCTCTTTCCCTCCCATAGAGATGAGGAAACTGTGGCTCATAGAGGAGAAGTGAGTCTCTGAAGATTATACACCTAGTTAGAATCAAAGCTAGCACCAGAAGCTGGGTCTCCTGTCTCTCTATTGAAGGCTTCCCTCCCTCCCACTGCCCTGCACTGCCAGGTCCCAGCTCTGAGACTGACCACACTGATTTACCACTTGATTGAACACTTGCTGAGATTTTACCTACCACCTATGTGACCAGTGTGAATAGATGTGCTGCTAGCTGCTCAGCATCTAGAGCCCAGAGCCACCGTGCCTATCCTAAAGGAACTTAAGGTGTAATGGGAGATGCTCAGGTCAAGACCACTTCCCCTAACCTGCACTTATGTTTTTTTAAAGGTAGGAGTCAGCATGGTGAAGGCCAGTGCTCCAAGGACAGAAGAAAGACACAAGCGAAGACTGGTGCTCCTGGGGACATGGCCATACTTCAGCAGGCCTTAGGACGTCATATGAACTATGGAGGAGTGAGAGGGGAGGTTCCTGAGTCTGGAAGAAAGAGGACAGGCTTTGGGTGCCACATTTAAAAAGTGGACCCGTAGTCATCAATCAGAACATGAGAAAGTCCACTTGTCTATTTTAGGAAGGAAACTTTCCCTCAATTCAAGTATGAAACAGAAGGCTCTTCATGTTAAAGGCTGGTCGCACATGGAGAGATCTGGAGCAGCAGTAGGGTTGCAGAATTCTCAAGACTTGGGGGTTTGGGGGAGATCAAGGCTGATTCTTGGCAACTCTGCCTGCTCAGACCTACCCACTTTCTTAAATGTGTCTTACTTTCTTTGTGATCCTCTTTCTTTGAATCTTGGGGCTTACAATCTACAATAAACTCTTAATATACTCCCCAAAGAATCTGATTCAAGTTTCTGGCTTAGGCCACCAGAGAGATAGTAGACTATGAATAGCAACAGGAAATGCTGTAAAAGGAGGAGGAAGAAGAACTAGATGGTAGACTGCTGCTAAAGCTTCCGGTCAGGCAGCCATAGAATGTGAGTGAAGTGTCCAGGGTGTAGTTGCATTAATAGAGCTCAATGGTGAAGTTTTAGCTTTGGATCCATCAGACATCTTGATGGTAACTAGGGTTGCAAGAATAGAAAGAACCAGAACAAAGAGATGGGAGTGGGAAAGAGCAGAGGCAGGTGGAAGGAATCCTGAGGGAGCACCAACGTTTAGAGGAGGAAGCTGAAGAAAATGAGCTTGGAAGCAAGAGTAAAGAGGAATAAGACAGAAAGGGAGAGAGAAAGCAGGCCAGGCCAATACTGCAAGAGCTGAAGGCAGAGGGGGTCTCAAGCAAAATGAACGTTTCACATTAAAATCAAAGCTAAAAAAACCAAGCCACAAGGAAACTGGCCACCAATCCACCACTGCAGGCCTTGGGAGAGAAGTTTGTGGAGAGACGGAGGCAGGCAGGAGCCAGACTGTAGTGGATTGAGGATGTGAGAGAGGAAGAGGAACAGGAGATAGAGAAATGTTTCCTTCCTGCCAGAGACAAACCTCTTGACAGGTGAGGAACTGGGAAGAAAGAGTGGGGCTAAAAACGTACATCGTTAGGTGGGAGCATTTACAAGCAAGGTGGACGGGGAGGGTGGAAGAGCATGAAGTGGCTGAAGGGGCAGAAAGGGATATTAAGGATGGGTGGAGGAGAGAAAAGCCAGGTCTAAGTGGCGAGGTAGAGGCACACCCCCTTCGAGATGCAGATGAAGATGTGGAGGTCAAGGAGAGACACAGAACCGAGCTGACATCAGAGACAAACTCAGCTCCTTCCACTTCAGCAGCTCTGAGGCCCTGACCTGCTTGTCCATGGAACGGTGGGAAGCTGCCATTCCTTAAGCAGCCATCCCCCAAAGGACTGCTTACATGGTGTCCTAGGCCCCCTCTCTGCTATAAACAGGTTCTGTGGGATCCCAGGGGCCATTTGAAAGCATGTTCCTCCCACAGATATGCCACCCCCACCCCCTAAGGCTTGCTCACGGATGTCTGACATATCCTGAAAGGAGATAGAGCCACAGTAAAGGGCAACAAATGGTAATTCAAAATGCAGGGCTAATGACGCATACTGTCTATACAGACCAGATGCTTTCGTTGGTCTATGGCTCCCACCTGTATAATGAAAAACATTTTATATTCTGATCTGAGGCACACACCAGTGAGTATTCATCATCCGTGGTCAAAACAAAACTCAACCTGAAATGCTAAGGCAGTGGGAGAAGAGAGAGCATCATGCAGTTCACTGACACAAGCCAAGTGACTGCTTCTGCCCCCCCCCCCCGTGTGTGTGTGTGTGTGTGTGTGTGTGTGTTTTCCTATCTACTTATTTGGTGCTAGGGATGAACTCATAGCTTGTGCATGACAGGCAAACACTGCTACCAAATCATATACCCAGCTCCCCCCCTTTCATCTTCTGTTAAATGAATGTTCTTGCTATGTAGCCTTGACTGGTGCAGTACTTCCTAGGTACCCCAGGCTGTCCACAAACTCACGGCCATCCTCCTGCTTCAGCCTCCCTAGTGCTGGGATTCCAGGCATGCGCCACTCTGCCTGACTTTTTTTTTTTTTCCTGTCTGGTTTTGAGAACAGGGAAGATGGGGAAGAACACATTGGGAACCTGAGAGCCAGATGAAGAAAGTGGGAAGAGAGGGCTGTTCCTAACTGCCACCCAGTAGAACAAAGCCCCAGCACAGAGTCCCTGTGAGCAGGGCTGACCGGAGCAGCTAGACGTGGAAGGGAGGGGCTAAAGCAGTGAGTGATTGATTGGCAGAGTGTTTTCTCCAGGCCCCCTCCCTTGTCTGTGTTTCTAAGCAGGGTAGTAGCTGTTCCGGCAGCAGTGCAGACACAGAGGGCGAACACTCAAGCAGCACCAGCGACCTACGAGATCTACAAGTTACTTTGGGCTCTCTAGCTAACCTCCGTGCTTCGCTTCCCCTGAGGATTCCTGAGGGCCAGGCTTCCTGAACTGGGCCAGGCTGACCTGACCTGGCATAAGAGGTACCTGAATGGTTTGCTGTCAGGGTCGGTGTCCTTGAAGCCCATCTCCTCCAGCTTACAGCGGCGGTACAATTCATAGTGCCGGGCATGGGTCTGCTCCCGCAGATCCTCCATGTTGACTCGAATCAGCATCTCCCGAAGCTTCACAAAGTCGCAGTGGGCCTCATTTTCAACTGCATAGCGGGCATTGGGGCATTAGATGTATATCGAAAGAAAGGCCGGCAGAGGAAGAAATGGATGAAGTGAGAAGTAAAATGTCTAAGGGTGACACTGCTTTGCAGCCTGTTTAGACGGCGCCTACACAGTGCACCTCCTAATTCTATCCTGCGATAATTGGAAATGAAACATTATGAAAGGGCAATAGTAAAAACTTTACTGCTGTGAAAATATCTAAGAATTTGCATTAATGCCTCAACACCTGATTTCCACAGAAACATCTGCTTTGCAGATAGAAGCACATCTGTCTATCCAGCCACCCAATAAATAATTGTAGAATTTTTATTCCCAGTATTATGTGTAGCCCTGAGAATTAAGAAACGACTATGCTTTTAGGAACGAGCAGTTTAGTGAGAAAGCACATGGAAACAGAACAATACAATGCAATGCAATGCCAAAGTTACAAACATGAAGGTATGGCTGCAATGCAGTAAAAGCCCAGAAGAGGGGGACCTACAAGCTCCCAGGAGACTGTAGGCATCCCCATAGACACAACCTCTTGGATGACTCTGGAAGGAAGAACAGAATTTATCAGGCAGATAATAGAACATAATCCCCGCCAGGCCTCCAGAAGGTTATATGGAGGGCAGGTTGCCGAGTCAGACTCCGGAAACAGATAGTGAAGGAGAAAAGCAAAGGCCATAGACAGAGTCTCCAAAGAGCAAGGAAAAAAGAACCAGGGCAGCAATAGGTGGCAGGGTCAAGGAGGGGCAGACCTCCAGTGTGGCCCATGTGGGAAATAGAAGCTTCTAAAGAGGTGTTTTGCCAAGGGTGGATAATGGTCTGAGCACAGTGATCCTAAGCAGGAGAAAGTGTGTACTATTTCTTTGCCTTGAGGGCAAAGGTCTTCATTTTGGATAGTGAGCAAGAACGTGAGGGATGCGGACTAAGTCAGAGCGATGTGGATTTCTGGCCAGAGCAGTGCTGCAGGCAGGGCTCTGTCAGGATGTTTCCAGGTCTGTCCCCACTGTGTTGGATAGCGGTGTTTGGCCATGCACAGGAGGATGGTGGTGTTTGAGATGATGAACAGACAGTTAGCCAAGATTTGGTCTCTCAGGGTCTAGAAGAGGACAGTAAGGACAGAGAGGAGGGGTTCTGGAATGACAGAGTCGAGCACAGTTGTATCATCATAGATGGTCAAATATGCTCATCAGAAGTATTTGTCCAAAGTCCAAGGTGGTCCATGTACTCTTTCTGCTTAAGGCCCCTTATGTGACAGGAACTCTCCCTGTTGCCTTAGAATAGTGGTTCTGAACCTTCCGAATGCTGCTACCTTTTAACACAGTTCTTCATGCTGTGCTGACCCCCAACCATAACATTATCTCATTGCTACTTCTTAAGTGTAATGTTGCTACTGTTATGAATTATAATATAAATATCTGATATGCAGGATATCTAATATGTGACTTCTGTGAGAGGGTCACTTGATCTCCCAAATGGTTGTGACCCACAGATTGAGAACTGTTGCCATAGAACATAAACCAGTATAAAAAGCTGCATCAGTAAAGTAACATCTCAGGACCAGGCTGTATGTATCTGCTTCTCTAAGTCTGGACAGTGATCCCTGGTCATTAGGAATGATTCCAGAGCCAGGAATGAGGGTGTAAACCTGTAATTTCAGCACTTAGGTTGTCTCAGGAGTGTCAGGAATTCAAGGCTAGCCGCAACTACAGTGAATATAAAACCAACCTGGGCTACATGAGGCCTTATTTAAAAAGAGAGGGAGAAGGTGAAAGAAGGAATAATTCTAAGTCATCTTTAAGGTTCCAAAAACTATTTAACTGCTTCCTCACTCAAAAAGAATAGTCAACTCAGGAGTAAAAAACAAAACAAAGCCACATCCCTCCCACCAAAAACAAAAACAAAAGACAAAAAAAAAACCCAAAACAAACAAAAAACCCCACTACTACCACCAAAACCCCCCAAACAAACATAGAAGCAAAAGAGTTTGGGATAAGAGCAGGACAGTCTAAGTTGGGGATTGAAGTCACTGGAACTCTGCTGGTTTGTCTCCTCCCACATCAGGTTCCTGTTTGTCAGGCCTCAGACTCCAAAGGGGTGACTCTTGATCCTGAAGCCACGTGCCAATGTTCCTACTGTAACAGCCCCAGCTCAAAATGACAGGGAAGCACAAAACTTAGTGTAGCTCTGTAGTGTACCTATGGGAATCCAGACAGGGGATGGAGCTCAAAGATAGAGCGCTCATCTAGCATGCACAAGGCCCTCAGTTCCATCTTCAGCATCACAAAAGAAAGAGGAATGAAATCCAGCTACTGTCAGCAGGTCTTTGCTGTGCCTTGAATTATTCTGACCTTTGTGTATGAGGTAGACAACTCACTACCAACTCTCACCTTCGCTTTTTTGAAACACAGTCTTCCAAGGCTGCCTTTGAACTCATGACCCTCTCATCCCCTTCCAGTGCTGGACTTACAGATGTTGGCCACTCTTCTTGAGTGCCCATTCTCTATTATGTGCCGAAGGGTTGGGATGAATTTACAGAGAAACTGTCAGCTATGGCACAGTTTACAGCTACAGACTCTCGGGTCCCTAAACTTCCGCTCACTGCAGTGACCTAGAGCTTACATGGCCTACTGACCTAACAAGGATACCATAACATGTCTGAGGCACACTACCAAAAAATCCTGTGATGAATGCATGAAACATGTATGTGATCCTTCAAAATTATGAAATAGTCATATATGTATGCATATGTATATATATATATATATATATATATATATATATATATATATCCATGAAATAGGTGTGTGAAATTTAAAAAACTTAAAAAATTTTAAAGTATCACCACACTGAAGGCAATGGTACCAGTAACTTGGAAGGCCCCTGCTGGCCTCCTTTTGAGCTCATGCCTCTCTCTCTATCCCTGCCTCCTCTGGCAATGAAATGTCGGCACTATCCTGACTCTGGGTTTATCATTCCTTTGTGTATTTTTTTAATTTTAATTTATTTTAAGTGTGACAGGGTGTGGGTGTGTATGTGTGAACTCCTGTGAAGGTCAGAGGACAGCCTTCAGAAGTCAGTTCTTTCCTTCCGTTGTGTGACCTCTGGGGACCAAACTCGGGCTAGCAGGCTTGGAGGAAAATGACCTTACATCGCCCTTACAAGTACTAGTCCTGTTCTTAGAGAATTATTTTTATTTATATTTTGTGTGTGTGTGTGTGTGTGTGTGTGTGTGTGTGTGTGTGTGAAAACTGTTTTATCATTCATTACTTGTGCATGAATTCATAAAAATACATATCATGTAATTTTAGCTTCCTTTTGGAATGCATACAAACAGAAACCTATCATATGCACGCTTTCATGATTTTATGCGGCTCAGGGTTGTGTTTCTGAGATCCAGTCATGCAGTGGAGCTATAATTCATTCATTTTCACCTCTGTCTAAGATCCCATGATATGACCATTTCACAAAGTATTCAGTCTATTTTTACGGACACCTCATTGTTTGAAATATTTTATCATTATTATCCTGTTGTGAGTGCTCCTGTGCCTCTCTGAGGGACACACTCACTTGTGCAGTCCTTTCTATGCTGTGCCAAATCCTTTGTCTTTTGTTGTGTTTGGAGGCGGTTACAAGGGAGTACTTTCTTCATTAGAGACAAAGGGAGTCTGCTCACATCATAGAATCCAGGCACCGGGCCAGAGCTTGCTGCTAGTGACCCCCTATGGCTGTTTGAGACCTAAACTGAGTAGGGGAGGGTGAGGACAAGCTAGGAACTTGTCATGGCATGGCAGGGGGCAGCAGAAACACAGAGGAGGGGCTCTCTGAGTGCAGCCCGCCTGCAGGAGACTCACCCTGCACCGTCCCCCAAGGATACTGCCGAGCCCGCATCATCTTGTTGCCTATCTTCACTTCTTCTGTGCTGCCAACGACAGCAAACGGCAGGTGGGCCTGGAACAGAGGCAAACAAGTGCTCAGAACTCCAGAAGAAAGGCATCAAGTACCCCACGGTGCAACGGCTGCTCGTCTCCAGGCTTTTGAGTGCTCCCTCTGTCACTTCACTCACTGCGTTGAGAGCATCCATTAAGCTCCAGAGCTCCACAGCCACGCAGGGATAAGAGACCTAGTTCTTGCCCCTCTGCTCTGGAATTTACGGTAACAGATAACAAGGGCAAGGTCTAACGCATAGGGAACAGAGCAGGAACATGAGCTGATATATGGCGAAGCAACCTGTATCCACAGTCGCAGTTGCTGGGGGATGGGGGTAGATGAGCATCAGAAGGGGTTGGGTACAGCTTTGGGCAACACTGCTCTCTTCCTGGAGTATAAAAGCACAGCCTAAAACCACTAAGATGGACTGTTATTGTTCTTGCCTAGATAAGAGCTCACTGACCTCGTGAGCCTGGAGGACGAGTCACCAAGTCTTCACCCACAAGCTCAGATGATGTACCATAAGAGACATAAAGAAGATACACTCCGCTGCACTTTGGAAGCTTGTACTGCTGTTGAGGAAGCCTAAATTACACACTCAAAATCCTGTTAGATAGTATGTGAGTAAGGGCAAAGAGTAGGTACTTCACGTTACTCCTTCAATGGAGTCGGGAAGAGGACAAAAGGGACATGGGCTTGGTGTCTGCAGCAGAGATGAGGGGCAGTGACTGCACACGGCTAGACTGAGGGAGGAGGCGAGAAGGAAAACCATGCTGTTCATCATCGGCTTGCATTGTGGGCTCTCAGTTCTAACATGATGGAGGAGGGACCGTGTGAAGTGGGAAGCGCTTCTCTAGGCTCAAGAAGAAAGAAAGAACCTACCAAGAAAATAAAGGCATAGGAAGTGCCAGTCTTCCCTTAGGTCTGTTATTTTATCATCAAGGGATACTGCCGGAATGATAGGGTCACTCGCTTCCTCTCTTCGGCAAACGCCTGTCATTTGATTCCTCTAGCTCTCTATTTCCCAACGCACAGCCCACACCAAACTGAATTCTGAGGCCTCATAAAACCTCCCACAGCACACTTTTCTGCAACTGGCATCAAAGATGTTTCTGGAAAGTACGGGCGAACATCACATATTATCAGAGGGAGCCAAGACAGACTGCTTAAAGAGTCATGTATGTACTGAACTCCCCGGCTAGGTCTTTGCAGGAAGCAGGGAGGCCACCACGCTTTGGCTGCCAGCCTTCCCAAGCCACCTAGGGTGGTCTATATTTCTGTATCCTGGCTAAATAAACAGCATCTGCTAGAAGCCAGCTAAGCACAGCAGGCTAGGAGTCACTGCAAATCAGCTGTTCTTGAAAGACATATGGCTAGGACAACCAGATGGAATCAAGCAAAGAGAGTTTTCACTTTCAATTAATTACACTACTAGGTCCTACCCATGATGCCTCTCAAAATGGAGGCCAGACTTTCTTTCCTGCCCCTCCCCCCTTTAAGGCTCCTGCAGGAAGCTGACAAGTGGTGTTTCTGCATATGTGGCTCCAGGGAGGAGACTCTTAATCATTTCAAGACAAGGCCCCTGCTGACACAAGATGAGCATAGTGATAAAGGGACCTTGTGTAATTCTAAGTGTCTGATGAGGGACACCGAGATAGGAGAGCCTCCAGGTGCTAGTATTGTAAGACACAGCTTCAGGCTTGTCTTGGGAGTCTATGCCCAGATTCATTCTTAGGCCATTTTGGACAGCTACAGAAAAAGATACCCGAGGCTAAGGAATTTATAAAGAAAAGAGGTGGACTTTCTTTCCTGTTAGCGAAGGAACAGCCCTTATGGCTTATCTAACCATAAATCCCCCTCTCCCCAACTCTGACTCCTTTGTTTGTTTGTTTGCTGTTGTTTGTTTGAGACATAGTTCCTCTGTATAACAGACCTAGGTGTCCTGGAACATACTTTGCAGAACAGATTGGCCTTGAACTCACAGAGAGCCACATGTTTCTGCCTCTGCCTCCTGAGTGCTGGGATTAAAGGTGTGCTGTGCCACCACCACGGGGTTCCCCACCCCCAATCATTTGAATAGAGATTTATTTTTAATTGTGTTTGTCTGTATGTGGGTGTGTGCATGTGAAGGCAGGTGTACCCAGAGGCCAGAAGAAAGGGTTAAATCTCCGGAGCTGGAGTTACAGGAGGTTGTGAGTCACCCTATTACGGTACTGGGAACAGGACTAAGGCCCTCTGTACGTGCTCTTAGCCTCCGAGCCATTTCTCTAGCCCCCCTCTTTTTAAAAATCATCAATCCTAGGAGTTGAACCCAGTGTTTCACACCTGTCGGGCACATGCTATCCCACTGAGTTACACATTCCCAGCCTTCTTTTTAAATTTTTGTTTTGAGACAGGGTCTCACTAAGTTGCCCAGGCTGGGAACTCACTCTGTAGTCTAAGCACATCTTCACCTGTGATCCTCTTGCCTCAGCCCGCAGGGTGAGAGTATAGGGCTGCATCATCAGGCCCTGCAAGGCTCCGTCTCCTACACTATCACATGAGTAACACTTTCAAATCAAAGCAATACTTTTCTTGGGCTCATGTCTACCTTAAACTCCCCTTGGTCCATTTGAAAGTTGTTTGGCAATCCAACCTACAGGCTTATTCTATTCTTGCTCAACCACATGCATTATGCTCTGAAGACCAGAAAGGTGGTTCTCTCTCTCTCTCTCTCTCTCTCTCTCTCTCTCTCTCTCTCTCTCTCTCTCTCTCTCTCTCTCTCTCTCTCCCCCCCCCCGCCCCCCTTTGGGCTATGAAAGTCCACCAGGATTTTTTCCTGGTGATAATACTGACTGGCCTTGGTTTCTTCCCAGGGTTGACAGAGGTTCCTAGTTATGGTTCTACTAGCCCCAATTTCAGGCTGGTGGCTAAGCAGGACTGTCACCTAATTCCCTCAAATCCCATTGGTCATTCCAAAAGAAGTACATGGAAACAATGGGGGTACCATTGCTGACTCAAGAGGACAGGCCTATAGCCTCCCTGTGATCCAGTTTGCCAACCATGTGCCTTTACCAGGCACAAATATAATCAATATCTCTGTGAGAGACTCAGACCCAGTGACTAACAAATGGCCAATCAACTGAGCTTAATCAAGTTCTGGGCCCATTCTTTAACCCCTAGCTACAGTTTGAGCTATTCTAAGAATAACATTACATTTTTGTTGTTTTATTCATTTATTTATTTTAAAACAGGATCTCATGTAGTTCAGACTATCCTCCATCTCGCTATGTTGTTGAGGATAACCTTAAACTTCTGATCCTCCTGCCTCCACCTCCCGAGTACTAAGATTATAGGTGAGTCATTATGCCAGACCAATAGCATTGCATCTAAATAATAAGCCAGGAATGGTGACTCCATCCTATAATGCCAGCGATCAGGAAACTGAGGCAAGAAGGTCACACGTTTAAGAACAGCCTTGGCTACATAGTGAAACCAGGACTGAAAATAATGCATTGATTTAAACAATGGGACAATTTTGAGACCTGTCTACAGGTTTGAGAGCAATCCCAACATGAGTTGAAAAAAGCATGCAGCAGACTCATCTCCTCACCCCTAGCTTCTCCATCTCCTGCCCACAATCTGAAATAAGGTCTTCTAGAGGCACCCAAAGTCAAGCAAGGCTAGGCATGCTCCCAAATGAATATCTTTTACTTGGGAATAACGTGGCAGCTATGTTAAAAACAACAACAACAAAACTTCTGCCTCTTCAATTTCCCACGACGACTGGCTGAACAGTGGGTGGGGCTGGGGATCTGGAACCATATCTAGAATTGAAAGGCCAGCACCTGGTCCTCATAGCACCCAAGCACCCTGTCCTCATCTCCAGTGGTGCCACTGTATGGTTTCTCTACAGACTTGGATACAGTTGTAGTGGTGGCAGGTGGGCTCCTCCCTCCTGCTTCCCAATCAATCATTATACAGAACACAAAGGCTCCCCATACAGGCCCTGCCCACAGATATGCCCAAGTCCAGGCATCCTAGCTGTAAGGCAGCCCTTCTCCTCCCTTCCCACTCAAAAGAGTCTGATGGAATGTAAGGGACTGAATATTGAGCAATACTACTTAGAGGGGTGACCCTAAACCCACCAGATTTAGGTTACCATTCTTTTCTTTTCTTTTTTGTTTAATTTAATTTTTATTTGATATTCTCTGAATTTACATTTCAAAGCTTATCTCCTTTCCCCCAATCCCTTCCTCTCTCCCATTGCCTCCATGAAGGTGCTCCCTCTCCAAACCACCCTCTCCCACCTCAGCACCCTGGCATTCTCCTACACTGGGAAAACGAGCCTTCCTGGACCGAAGGCCTCTCCTCCCACTGATGCCAGAGAATGCATCATATGCATATGCTGCATGTGCACCTGGAGCCCTGGGTCTCTCCATGCAAACTCCTTCGTTGGTGTTTTAGTCCCTGGGAGCTGTGGTGGGTTTGGTTAGTTGATCATTTTGTTCTTCCCATGCTTTTCTTTTGGGGGCAAGGTCTTGTTAAATGTAGCCTAGGTCATACTCAAGCATACCATTCTCCTGCCTCAGTACTGAGATCACAGGCATGCACTGCCACACCTAGCTTTTAATTTAGTTGTTCAAAGTGAAGTGGTGATGACTATGGACTGTTATGAGTATCATGGGACTCACAGTCTCTCTGCCATAGCACTGGCAAGTTTTCAACTCTGAGGCTGAATCGGCCCTGGGCTGCGAAGGAAGCCAGGTTTGAGATGAGAACAGAGAAAGGGTGATTGTCTCCCATAACCCATAATGTAGTAACAATAGTTTGGCGGAGCACCTTCATATTGCTGAGAACTTACCAGGCTTATTTGTTCTTAGCAAAGCAAACCACGAGGATGAACATTGCTTGATGGCTCGGGGAAAATGAGTTCAGAAGCTGTCTACAGGGACTAAAATACTGAGGTGACTAGATGCTTCCAGACATCAGTGCAAGCTACACCCAGAAAGCACTTCCCGTTTCTCTGCAGGCTGGGCACCTTTTCCGGTTTTTTTTTTTTTTTTTTTTTTTTTTTGACATAACAGTCTCTCATTTCCACTAAGATGCCTGACTCCTGGAGAAGACAGCCACTATTTTGTGTTTTGTAATTTTTATCCATACCCACTGCAGGTTACGGGGAACACAACTCCACCTACCACAAGGCGTGCAGACTTGAGTCCCTTAAGTCAGACCTGTCAAGACCGATGAAGGGCTTCTACTAATAAACCTGTCTCGGGTGGGGCCGTGCTGATGGGCAGAACGTCAGGCTCAACAGCAACTTGCTGCCTGGCTATGCTAATTCATTGGCTATTTCCTAGGAGGTGGCAGCTGATGTTGTAATGATAACTTCGAGGGTACTAGCAGCAGGAAAAGTTTGCTAAAAATGGCTTTTATTACAAGGCTTTCCTGAGTTTGGCTGTCCCCTGACATTATGTCATTAGGAAAAACTGATGCCTCTCAATAGAGAAGAAATCTGTTCTCGAAGCAGAGGCCTGCTGAAAGCTATTAGCTGTCTCCTGGAAATCACAACATTGACGCTTTCCCAGCAACAGCAGCAACACATTGTAAAAAAGCATGGGGAGTGTTTGACTCTGCCGTCTTTATTACTCATCCCTCTGGGGGAGGGGAGCAAAGAGGACTCGTTTTATAAATTCATTCATACTTAATAAGGCAAAGCATATCCTTGATGCTTAAAAATAACATCACTGGGGCTGGAGAGACAGCTCGGTGGTTAAGAGTACTTGCAGCCCTTGCAGAGGACCCAGGTTGAGTCTCAGCACCCATAAGGCAGCTCACAGCCTTCTGTTTACTCCAGTCTGAGGGGTTCTGGCCTCTCTGTAGATTGTCTGTACATGGTCGCCTTACACACAGGCAAAACACCCAGACTCATAAAGTAAAAATAAATAAAATGTTTTTTTAAAAAAAGTCACTTGTGGTTGCCAGTAAAATTGGAGGCTATTTTTCATTGTCCCTCCTTGACAACAGGATTAATTCTTGGACAACAGCCCATCCTCTGAGGCCAACCAACTTTTTCAGCCTTTATGCCTTTTGCTGGACTCACTCAATGTTCCAGCATTGCTGGGATCAACAACAAAAAAGTTATGCCTTTTTTTGCAGTCACTTAGTCTGGCTTAGATATGAGGGCTATTACAAAGGTGGTTAGAGGGTTGGAGGGATAGCATAGTGGATAAAGTGATTGCCTGGTAATCTCGAGGACCTGAGTTCAGATCCTCAGCACTCACTCAAAAGGTGGCCAGGTACAGCAGCGACCTATAATCCTGGTACTTAGAAGGCAGAGGCAGGGGAGCCCCAGAGCCCATTGGCCAGCAGAGACTAAGGTATTGTTAACTCTGGTCTCAGCATGAGACCATACCACAATAAATAAAATAGTGATTGAGGAAGATCCCCAACATCAGCTTAATGTCTCCACACATTATGAACACATACATGAACCATAAAGGAGGAGGAGAGCAGGAGAGGTTTGGATTCCCAGCTTTCCACTCAGCCTAACTAATCTGTGTTGCTGAGACTTTGTGGCAGCCATCAGTAGACATAGAAACTATTTAGGCTCTGGATCCTCTGTCATCAATACCTGAAATTCTGGTAACCAAGAGTTACCACCCTAAGATGGATGATGAAGGTACTTCACTGCTTCTTGTCAAAGAAAAGTTCTTGTCATAAGAACACAAGACTAAAAAGGCGACTCACATTCATGGTTCCGTTGATCTCGGCTACGGACTCATCATCTGTGGGGAACTGATAGATCTGGACTCCATTGCTCACAAGTTCACTGGTGATTTTGATCTTGAACTTTGCCAGCTCACTCTTAGAAATGGCATCTGACTTGGCAATGATGGGAATAATGTTCACCTAGGAAAAAGAGGAACAAAGTGGGATTAACTGTTGTTGACCAGCAACTAACAACTTCATAACCTAGGACTTCTATTAGTGCCCAGAGAGGAAAGCTCAGCAAATAGGTTCAGCACTTTCTACCTTTGGCCAAACAGTGTAATAAAAAATGAGTATTTACTATGTGTTGGACACTGGCTATGGCTTAGCATAATTAATCTTAACAACAACTTTTCCAGAAGATGTTTTTACTAGTGTTTTACCAACATGAAATTGAACCACACAGAGGTTAAGTAACTTGTCTAAGGTCACAAGGCAAACAAGTAGCAGAACTAAAATACGAATTCAAGTCAGCCTTATCCCAAAGCAAGTAACAACGATGAGCTATCTACCTTGAAATCAAAGTTACCCCCTGAGTGAGTCAAAGAAGAAGGATGGTGTTGGAGAGATGGCTCAGTGGTTAAGAGCACTGACTGCTCTTCCAGAGGTCCTGAGTTCAATTCCCAGTAACCACACGTACCACAACCATCTGTAATGAGATCTGATGCCCTCTTCTGGTGTGTCTGAAGGGAGCAACAATGTACTCACATTAAATAAATCTTCAAAAAAGAAAAAAAAGAAAGATGACAGGAAATCTGTGATTGACAAGGTGACAGGTGGACATTTGTTGGTAACAGTAAGTTTTCCCAACCCATTCAACCTAAGCTTGCTCCATCCAGATAAAACATAGATCCACATGGGAGTTATGAGAAAAAAAAGAATCAGGGACAGAACTTGGTGATGATGGACACGTGGCTCTCTTACTTGGAGCAGCCAATTAAGCATAGAAGACCCAGTGTTATCATTTTGGCATGAAACTTATACAAAAGTGGTAAACCGGGGCTGGAGATATAGCTCAGTTGGTAGGATGCTAGCATAGTTCCATCCTCAGCTCTACCTGTAATCTCAGCATTGGAGAAGTGGAGGCAGGAGGATTAACTCAATGTCATCTTCAGCCTCATAGTGGGTTTGGGGGTAGCTTTAAGCTTCAAAGGATCCTGTCTTACCACCCCACAAGTTACTAATGCTTGAGCTGGAGGATTTGTTTCTGGGTAAAGAAAGCAGATGTGAATGCCTAATTTCAGACAGCAAGAGAAAGAAAGGCCCAGTGAAAGCCCAAATCCCTCTAGGATGGGAGAAATCTTTTATCGACAAAGGTAAAGGAGTCTGGCATGGGAGTGGTTTTGGAGACAGACAACGTTAAATTAAAACTCATATTCCCACATAAAATGAAGTCATTCTTGCTCATAGACCCCATTGGGGCAGCAAGAATAGTGCTGAGGCCTGGAGCTCTGAAAGGAGAGTGTGTGAGCTCTAGAACTGAAGAAATCCTCCTGTCTCTTTTAAATTTTCTAAGTCCCTCAAAGGCTTATAATCCATAGCTTAGGATGCTGGTCCAAGACTAGGCCTTGCAGTTTTCTTCTTTGAAGTCTTTGGGGGAGGGTTTTGCTCAAGAGATCAGAATTTTTGCCAAGGTGTAACCAAAAGCAAATCTCCTTGTCAGTTTTTGGCCAATTCTTCATTGGTACACAATAAACATAAGCCAAAAACTGCTTACTTAATGCAGCCCACCCACCAGACTGCCCACCACATAGCTCACTGCTGCCCTATATATACAGTGGCATGCTGGGCATGAGGACATTTCAGGAGCAGCCTATTATTCATGAGCAGTGAGCTCATTGCTGCAGAAATGGAAAAACTACTCTTATTCTGATTATAGCTGACATTCAGTTTTTATAATGGCTACCAAATGACTACATGTAAATTAGACTTTTGTATACTGAAATAAGTTGCAGTTAGAGAGCTAAAGCCAAATTTCGGCTTCATTACAAGCTGTCTGACCTTGAACAAGCTATTTGCCTCTCCTCTCAGTGATCTCATGAGTAAACTGTGACTAACAGTACCTGACTATACTAGATTATCAGAAGGACAGAAACATGGCCCAGTCCCTATGGCTGGAGACAACGACCACACATTCTTATCCAAGACCGAGAAGCTGAGCATACCTACCAGACCCTTCACTCCTACTGACTA
The DNA here is from genome assembly GCF_963924665.1 of Micromys minutus. Taxonomy (NCBI): domain Eukaryota; kingdom Metazoa; phylum Chordata; class Mammalia; order Rodentia; family Muridae; genus Micromys; species Micromys minutus. The sequence continues at coordinate 91,239,106 of NC_137970.1, forward strand.
GTGTTCGTGGTACTGGAATACACTTTGTACACCACCAAAGGAGAAAGACAATTACCCACCCAGCTACACACCCTGTAACCTATAATGGTCCCCAGCCTGAGTGAGATGCTCGTAGAATAGTGGCACAACCATTGTGGAAGTAACCAATTACCATCTAGCTGGATTTAAGGTTCATTCCAAGAGATGGAGCCCATGCCTGACAGTGCTATACCCAAGACTGGATAGCGCATGGGCCTACAGGAAAACCAAATATTACAGTTCTTCTCAAAGATCATTGCATAAAATGACTCCTAACAACATTCTGCTATATTCATAGACCAGTGCCTTTATCAGAGAAGCCTCTTCTCACAGTAGATGAGAACTAACACAGAGCCCCAAAACTGGACAACATGCAGAAAGTGAGACTTTGGAGCGTTCAGTCCTAAATGAGATGTCTTCATCAAACTCCTTCTCTCAGGACTCAGAGATCTATGCGGAAGAGGAGGTGGAAAGACTGTAAGACCCAGAGGGGATGAATGACTCCAAGGAAACAGCATCTTCCAGACACAATGGGACTGATGCAGACATCCGCTCAGAGACTCTGGCAGCATCCACAGGTTCAAGCCATACAGAATCCAATTGTTGAGATATAAACACAGGCTCCATCTCGAACCAAAAAGTATGATTGATACCCACTTGCAAAGGAAAAATTAGGATTTTTTTCCCCAATGAAGTCTTGCAGAGTATAGTAACTTCAGAATATGCTCCACGCCCAGCAGTTCATGGCCAACACAAAGTGAACGCAACGGTGCTTTGTAAATGTTTAGTCACATATTGCTTTATTTGGGCTTTTTCCCCCTTATTTGTATTTGGTTTTTATTTATTTGTTTTCATGAAGTTTCTTTTAGGTTTTTTTCCAGGGAGAAAGGGAGGGAGGGAGGGAGGGAGGGAGGGAGGGAGGGAGGGAAGGGGGGGGGGGAGAGAGAGAGAGAGAGAGAGAGAGAGAGAGAGAGAGAGAGAGAGAGAGAGCACGCATGGAGTTGGATGGGGAGAAGCTGGGGAGGGGAAAACCCTGATCAGAACATATTGTGTAACATTTATTTCTATTAAAAAGTAAATAAAATTACAAAAATATAATAAAACACTTTCTGTTAAACAAACAAGAAAGAGAATGTTCTACTGGCTAAGCTCTTTTCTGCATTAGGATCCTGAGAGCATGGCAGTCTGCCTAAAATTCAGCCTCAGAAGGCAAAGACAGAGGAGTCCCAGAGAAAGCTAGCTAGCAAGACTAGCCATATGGCTGGATTCTGGCGTGGTTGAGACTCTGCCTCAATGAATATGGTGAAAGGGAGACGACAGGATGATTCTGATATCAATCTTAAGTCTCCACATGCACAAGCACCCACACATATGTACCTATACACATGCAAACATGCATACATACACATGAAAACATATAAGGCAATATAAAAATAGGGAAAAAAAGATGAAGTAACACATAAATACACAGAGCCCGGCACATGCCAAATGTTAGGAAAGAAAACCTGTAGTAATTAGGCTTTTTCAAGAATCCAATGTTCAATTTGTTTTGTTGTTATGGTGCTAGGAATTGAGTCTAGGGCCTTGCACATGGATGGAGAGATAGTTCAGAGAACTCACAGTCAACCTTAACTCTGGTTCTAGGGAATTCAACATCTTCTAAACTCCTTCAGCACCAGGCATGCAAATGGTACTAGGGAAAACATACATACAGGTAAAATACTCCAAAACAAAGTAAAAGAAATCTATTTTTTTAAGGAAAGAAAACCACTTTTCATTGCCAAACCCAGCACCTTTGGCCTTGAACAGACATCTTGCTTGTATCCATCTTTATTTCCAAGGCAGACAGGGTGGAAGAACACTCAGGACACTTCTGTCCCTAATACTAGGAATCCATCTGACACAGCATATGACACAAATGCAGGATCTTTAATATTATCTTTATGGAGGAAGGTAACCAAGGCTTGGATTAGGATTCCATAAAACCTCTACTGGAACCCAGTATCCATTGTGTATTATGAGTAAGAGTCCAGCTTTAGTAGCCACAGCTGCTGCCTCATACCTTACTATCCAGCTTCTTCATGGTTACCAGGTCCAGAGACTTAAGCGAATGTCCTGTCGGAGCAATGAAGTACAAGCAGACATGGATTCGGGAGTCATGGTAGGAGTGCAGTACCCTCCGGATCTTCAGCTCCTCCTGTAGGTAGGCCTCAAACTGGGCATCAATGAACTCCACGATGGGCTTGTAGCTAGAGCAGAGAGGAGAGAAATGGCTTCAAATGCTAGTGTTTTGACAGTCAGTCCTAGTTAGAAATGCAGTGTCCTGTGAAACTGTACCATCTCTTATCTACTCTGGCTTCTCCATCTCTTCTACTGTTAGCTTTTGATTGACTTCTTGGTGCACACATGAGTACAACTTATTTCTTTAGGGTGGAATGACCATTTCTCTTTCTTTGTCCCGATCCTGTGTTTGTATACCTCAGGGCTCAGTTTAATACCTACGTACTTCCTACTCCTTCTCTATGCCCAAAATTCCTTCTGTGACCCAGCAGTGTAAAACACACACACACAAAGAGAGGGACGGTATTGCCTTGCTCACTGCTGCTTCCCAGGAGTTACTATTCTCTCAGATCCGTGGGTCCTGAGGCAATGTGGAAGTCACTGGTGGAATTTGTAGTTAGGATGACATTCCTTCATATTAGGCCCTCGCTCTGAGCCCATTAGAGGCTCCCTGCATCTCCTCACACCATGCTTTTGGACCAGAGCTGTGTACACAAGACGTCTCTATGATCCACCCTGAGGGAAATTTTGTCACAGTGCTGTGGGGGCTTTGCTCATTCTTGCAGCAATAAGTAGAACACCCCAACCAGCAATCTTCATAGCCACATATGTTTCTACTTCTCATCTAAGCATCCAGACAGAATCTGATGATTCTTCCCCCATATCATCTACAGAGAAACCCCAGCTTACTGAGTACCCATGCAAAGCTCCCCTAGGCAGCCTCTGTGACTCAACAAGAAATATTCATTTACTCTTTCGTTCATTCATTCATTCATTCATTTCTTTTTTTGATACAGGGTCTCATTATAGCATTGGCAGTCCTAGAACTTGCTATGTAGACTAGGCTGGCCCCAAACTCACAGAGATCTGTTTATCTCTACCTCCCCAGTACCAGGAATAAAGGCATCCACCACCATGTACACAGCTCAGTCTGTTTATTTTTTAAGATGATGTCTTGCAACATAGCCTAAGCCTTCTCATTATATAGCTTAGGCTGGCCTCAAACTCATGAACCTCCTGACCCAGCTTCATCAGTACTAGAACGTATGTGTACCTGATTCATCAAGGCCTCCTCAACAACAGTGAGTCTATCGTTTGGTGAGTCTATAAGGAGTTAGTGATTGATAAGAGAGTGAAAGAATTTTCTTCAGGACTGTACCCACTGGTACAGTCTTCTATAACTAATCCTTTATCCATGCTCCCATAAGTAACCCTAATTAAACTTATTTGCCATGCACATACATAAAGACATGGAAGTAGGTGAGAGAGCTGCTGAGGTGGCTCAGTGGGTGAGGACATCTGCCATCAAGTCTGAGGACCTGAGTTTGATTCCCAGAGCCCACATGATGGAAACAGAAAGTCTCACCCTCTGACTTTATACAATGCACCATGGTATACGTACACATGCACGCCCAAAGAAATGAAAAAATGTGACTATTAAAATACCTCTATTTATATAAATAAAGCAAAAAGGGGGCTACTTGGGAAGAGGAAGGAGATCAGTATAAAGGGGACCAGGGAGGGTAATGGGGAGTGGATATAATAAAAAATACTATGCACATGCACTAAAGTGTCATAATAAAAACCATTATCATATATAATTAATATATACTGATTTAAAAATACTTTGAAAAAGAATCGGCAGCTAACTCCTCCTTCCTGTGCTGGGCCTTCCTGGAAATTCTTTTCTTCCTTGTCCTGTCTGCACTGAAACCACCCCAATTACCCCAGCAGTCTCTTCCTTCTTCTTTTTTTTTTTTTGAATATACTTATTTACTGTTGATGTATGTAGGTGTGTGTGTGCCACGGCATAAGTGTGGAAGTCTGAGGACAACTCATGGGAGTCAGTTCTCTGTTTTCACTATGAGAGATCCTGAGATGGTCCTCTGGTCACCAGCTTAGTGGCAAACATCTTTACCCACTGAGCTATCTACGAGCCTCTGCTTCACCCATGACCCCAACATTATCTTTCAGTTCTAAGTAGGTCATTTCAGCTTCAGCCCCATTCTCTTCTCATCTCCTCAGTTTGCATGCTGCCTCTCCACTGGGGTTGCTGCAGGGAGGAAGAGATTCATTGTGTCAGCCCAGGGCAGAGGGTTTTCAGAGTCTGTTGCCAGAACAGAATGATCAAAGGGAGACATGAGCCAGCCAACACCTCCCACCTGCAGCAGCTCCCTACAAGCCTTTGTGAAAGAGCCCCCAAGGAGCTAGGAAGAAAGCTGCATTTGAAAAAAGAACCACAGCATCCTTCATCCTGAGAAACAACCGAGGACAGGAAGAGACCCAGGTGCTGGGTATCTCTGGCACCCCAAAGGAAAAAGATCTAAAAATATCATTCATTCTTTCTTTCTTTGATTCCCCATCCCCAGCCGAGACTGTTTTGATGCACAAATGATCCCTTAGGTAGCAAAGAGTCTTAGAAGGCTCCTGAAGAATTCATAGTGAGAGGAGATGTAGCTAATTTTTAGCTGGGTAGCTGGTTTGAATATTATGATCAGGGCATGGCTTCGCTTTCCTCTATTACATAACGTCTTTTTTAACTTCATTTTTTTTTTTTTTTTTTTGCCCCACACGAAGGGGCAGGGGAAACAGAAGAGCACTTTTCCCCCCTCAGCTTCCTTCCTCTTGAATACCTGAAACTCCATGTTCATCTTATTCCCACTGCCTCTGGCCCTCAGAGTCTCTGAAGAGGTGCATAGACCAGCTGAACTGCCACCAGGATTGGGCTTAATGAGATCTGAGAGACAGGTGACTCATCTTTGTCTCGGTCGGCTTTGTATTGCCAGTGTCTGGCCTGCTGTCTGGCACACAGTAAGGAGTCCACCTACTCTCTGAGTCCCTCCCCTCTGCTCCCGAGGAGGATCTGCCCTCAGTGGCTATCTCTTTGCCACATGTTGCTATACTTACTGAACCCCATTCTGGGGCAAAGAAACCATCTGTTTCTTTAAGGCACTACTTTCCTCATGCCCCTCCCAAGAGGATGTTTCTATATGGCCCACCCACTAGTTCCATGAAGGGCTGCAGGAGACAGCTTTTTTTCTAGCACTTTCTTTTCTGGCAGACTCTATCCTTCTTCATCAACTACAATTAATCTTTTTCCCTTTAAGTCAGTAAGTTTGAGACTTTTACACACCATCCATGCAATTTTTTTTAAACATGTAAAGGTGTAGGCCAAAATGGGGATGCCTCAGTCCTTCTTAGAAAAGAGAACAAAACTCCCATGGGAGGAAATGCAAGGTCAAATAGAGGAGCAGGGATTGAAGAAAAGATCACTCAGAAGCTGTCTCACTTGGGGATCCACCACATATGCAGTCACCAAACCCAAGCACTATAGGTGATCCCAAAAAGTACTTACTGGCAGGACCCAGACAGAGATGCCCCGTCAGGGACTATGCTAGATTCATATAGATACAGCTGAGCATGCTTGCAGCTGACCATCCTCTGAACTCGGGGATTCCAATGAGGTTGCTAAAGAAATGACCTAAGGAGCTGAAAGGGGTTGCAGCCTCAAGGGAAGAAGAATGTTATCAACCAACCAACCAAACCCTCCAGAACTCCCATGGAGTAAAACACCAACCTTTGTGCGCACTTTGAGAGACCTATTGATCCAGTTGCATATGTAGCTGAAGGTAGCAGTGTCTGCCATCAATGTGAGAAGAGACTTTTGTTCCAGGGAGGGCATGTTTTCCCAATGTAGGGAAATGACAAGGCAATGGAGTGGAGAGGGGTATCAGGAGGGAGTGCACCTTTGTGAAGGCAACTGGAGGGGGCAGGGGGGGATAGGAGCTGGGCGGGATAAAGGGATAACATCTCAAATGTAAATACAGAGTATCTAATTTAAAAAACATGTAAAGGTGTTTTATTTGTATACGTGTCTGTGTACCACACGCATGTCTAGTATCTATGGAGGTCAGAAGATAACAATAGCTCCCCTGGAGCTGAAGTTACTGACAGTTGTAAGGCCCCGAGGAGGGTGCTGGGAATTGAACCTGGGTCGCCTGGAAGAACAGCCAGTACTCTTTAAGCACTGAGCCATCTCTTCTGTTTTATCCATACAATTCGAAACATGAAGCCTACAGACCTCCAAGGAGCCTATGGATAGAATTTAGAGACTCCACAAACTTGCACAGGAACAAAATACATCCCTAACTGAAAACTTCCGGTTTCCTCAGTTATAAACCGAGACAATAATCTATAGTATTGTCTGTGGCACCTGTGATTTTTCTATGCAGTAGACATAGCTCATATTTTTCTTTCCCACTCCAGTGCCTGGACATGTGTCAAAATAGCATGCACATCTACCATAGTTTCTGTATTCTGGTAATTATTAAACCTGAAAAGAGATACCATTATTTTGGAACTTAACAGAGAGGCACATGAGTTACTAAATCATAACGTAAAAATATTGTGGTAACTGTATTTTTTTATACAATCAGTACATTTTAGGCATTCAGAAGTTACTTTGAGAATAAGGCCATGGGCTAAATGACACAGTGGTCCATGGAGACCACAGTTGAGTACTGAATAGGAAGTACTGGGAGTTTGGCTACTTCCATACCATTGTCAATGGTTTCTCTGAGGGTACACTGTCAGAGCAGCAGAGATGAGCACCACCAGGGAGATCCAGGCAGTCTGTAATAATGCTCCTAAAGCGGAAGCCTGCCTGAAAAATTTAAGCAAGGAACAAAGGCAGGGATCTAGGTGGGCAGTGGTGGAGCACCCCTTTAATCCCAGCACTCAGGAAGCAGAGGAAGGAGGATCGCTCTGATTCTAGGCCAGCCTGGTCTATATTCTAGGCCAGCGAATTCCAGGACAGCCAGAGCTACACAGAGAAACTCGGTATTAAACAAAACAAAACATAAAACAAGAAAAGAGTAGAAATGTAGAGAGCTAAAATTTAGTCACTGGAAGGGGAGTGTAGAAACTATTAAGCACAGCTACACAGCAGAAGCAGCCCACATATCTATCAGCTGATGACTGGGTAAAAAAACGAGGACTAGCCAGACATCGAAGGGCTTCAGCTAGAAAGAAATTCTAATGCAATATGCCTAACACTGGTGAGGCCCTAGGATCCACCCCCAACACTGAAAAAAGGGGAAGGGGCTGGAGGAAGGAAGCCACTCATCTACAGACAAATTTCATGTGATTTCATTTATATGAAGCACCTAGACCAGTAAAATTTTGGGAGATATAAAATAATAGCGTTTAAGGCTGGAGAGGTGGCTCAGTGGTTAAGAGCACTGACTGCTCTTCCAGAGGTCCTGAGTTCAAATCCCAGCAACCACATGGTGGCTCACAACCATCTATCTGTAATGGGATCTAAATGTACTTTTCTGATATGCACAAAGAATCTGATGCCCTCTTCTGGTGTGTCTGAAGACAGCTACAGTGTACTCATAAAATAAATAAACAAATCTTAAAAAACAACAACAACAACAAAAAAACCTGTTTCCCAGAAGCTGAGGTGAGCAAGGAATAGAGACTTGACCATCGAGTTTTCAGTGAAGCAGATGTGTGGGAACTGTGCAGAGGTGGTGGCTGAACAGAAGTATCGGTGTGCCATTGTCGCTGTGTTAAATGCCACTGAATCATTCCTCTTAATCTGAGTTTGTCAAGAGCCTCAGTGGCTCTTTGGGTACATACTAAAGTCTGAGAAGTGTTGGCATCTGTCTTTAACCTGTTCACCTGACTGAAACCTAATTCTCCCCTGGAGACACTGTCACCCAGAAGCTATCTACAGAATATGATTCCTTTCCCTACAACCCATGCGCCTTGAGGTGAGAAAAGGTAGGTCAGTGTGGAGCTCTTACAGACCATCCCTCTGGACATCCCTTCCTCCTTCATGTCAATGCAAAGCCTGTTTTCTTTGGAGACCTAGCCCATCTTCCTTTGGTAGTGTCTGGCCCAATCTTTCTCCCTGACTCTAGGTGATTCCAATGAACCTGCTAACAATTCATCAATTTCCCAGTCTCCAAATGCTTTGACTGCCTTGACTTCATAACTTTGGCTCTCTCTGCTCCTCACTCAAGAAATCCTCCCCGTACCACGCAACTCTCTGACCACAATCTGGTGTCTACTAGCTGCCTTATGTCTTTGGTTCTCCTAAGCACAAGTCGTCTCCTCAGAATGCTCAGGAGTCTGGCTCCCTTCCTCACTTTCACAGGATATCAAGGTCTTCCTGGTCTCAACTCCTTGTCTGCCAAAGCAGAATCATATGACCGGTTAACGTAATAACATTTTTGTTTTTTGAGACAGGATCCTGCTATGTTGGCCAGGCTGGTCTTGAGCTCTGGCTCAAGCAACTTTCTAATAGTTGAGACTAGAGATGTGCAACACTATGTCCATTATGTGACATTCTTATTGACACCTTCAGCTCCACCCCAGCCCTGTTCCTCTACTCTAGTTAAAATAAGAACTGAATAAATTTCAGGTTCTAACCATACTGTTATCAAAGTTGGCTGAACACAAGTACAAAATTGTGGTTCTTGACATTTTATAATTCATGGTCTGACAACTCCCATGTGTCCTGGGTCCCAGAACCCTGGTCAAGGGAGTAAAGAATGCACACATACAGTGAACCTGAGATCGTGTTGGGCTCTGCTACCTCTATCCCCACCACCTGGACCCTCAGTGTGTTTACTAGGTACAGCACAGGAGCAAGGGATAGCTAGTCTCTGTAGGAGGTCTCTGGAGGTGAGCAGTCTCCAGCTATAAATATTTGGGAGGCTGGGACTGCGGTTACTAGTCTTTGTACACACTGATCAATCATAAAAGGAGATTTGCCATTTCTCTTGTGCTTGAATCATATGGATAACAGCTTTTCCCAATTGTCCCATAAGTCCAAAGGCCTTGGGATATTCTTGACATGGCCATGCCCATGTCAAAATATACATTCCCATGGGACTTCTCTTTGGCTTTCCTCTACTCCCTACAAATGCCTCTAACTTCATCCGAACCTCCAGAGTAATATAATGGCCCTTTACTTGGCCTTGGTTGGCTCAATTGCCACTATTTTCTCATTGATCATTTCAGACTTTCATTTATTCTCTCAGGCTCCAAATTGATTCTTGACCCCATCATTCACATGAGTCTGACAGCTTACTTTACCAACAGAGCTGAGATCACAAAGCTCAGACAACCTCCTCTCCTGAGCTTTAAAGATGGACCCACTCTCATTTCCTTCTCATCTAAGGATCTGGAAAGAACATATAGTTGAGTGGGTAAGTAGGGAAGTAGATTCTGAAAAGATCTGGGGGAGGGGAATATGCAAAATGTAAAAATGAAGAAATATTTATGCATGTTTATCTGTATATAGGTGTTTAAGCTGCATTCATGCATGTGGACCATTTGGATGCAGTGCCCTCAAAGGGCATCATATTCTCTAGTACTGGAATTACAGACACTTATAGGCTGCTCAGTGGGTGCTATCAATTTAACCTCCATCCTCTGGGAGAGTAGTCAGTGCTTTTAACTGCTGGGCCATCTCTCCAACCCCTACATTCATTTTTCTTTTGATATCTCAGGCTCCCATCTGATTCTTGACCCCGTGAGTCACATGATAGTCTGGCAGCTTTACTTTACCAACAAACCTGAAGCCACAAAGCTTATACAACCTCATCCCCTGAGATTTTTATCATATATTTATTTTTAATCACATGTATATGTGGGGGTGGTATGTGCTCATGAATAGAAATGTCTAAGGGAGCTAGAGGTATCAGATCACTTGGAGTTATTGTTACAGGCGGTTATGGGGTACCTGATGTACGAGATGGGAATTTAACTCTGTGCTCTGGAAAAGCAGTATGTGCTCTAACTGCTGAACCATCTTTCTAGCCCTATGACCCTGAACTTTTGATCTGTCTACTTCTATCTACCAAGTGCTGGGATTACTGGCATGTACCATCATACTCAGACTCAAATAGAAGTTTCTTGAAAAGAACAATCTTTTTAGCTCTTTTTAAAATTCTAATTCACTCGTCAACTCATTGTAGACTATTTTCTATCCCATGTCAGCATCCTAGTTAATACACTTTTGCTATCAGCTGCAACCTTATGGGTACCTTCTTATTATTCCCAATTAATGTATAGCTCATGGATTCATTCATCAAATACATACTGAATACCAGCTACTTTCAGGGTAGCTAACTTGTACTTATCCTTGACAACTTCAAGACTTAAGCCCAGCCTTTTCTGACCACCCGCTCACCCTGCTTAGCAATCTGTATTCTGGACTCTCACAGCAAGGTTTGGCCAATTTCTATCCCTTCTCGTTTCCACATTCTGAAACCCTCCTATCTATTACTGTACTTGACCCCATTTATGCATACATAGTCATCCCCTCCTTACCCAAACATTGTGCTTTATATTCTAATAATAGGCTGGCAGGATAGGTCAGAGGGTAGAGTCATTCAATGATGAGCTTGACCACCTGAGTTTGATGCTTTGCTTCCACACGGTGGCTCTGGTAGCCAACTCCTAGACGTTGTCTCTGACCTCCAGGCATACACCATGGCACCAGCTCACTAACACAGCTGCTATGTGTAGCCACTTCCTCAGAAACAGAAACATTCCATACTGAAGGGAAATTCCTTAAGCCAGAAGGCAAACATCTCAAAATAGCTTCAGGAAGTCCCTGAAACTGACCAGACTTTTTTAGGCTCCTCCCTTCCTAGTAAGCAATAAAGACTGCTGAGAGTCACTCTCAGCCTCACCAACCTGCAAAGAAGACTGTCAAATAAGCAAAGCTGCAAAGAATACTTTCAGACCACACCAGCTCCCTGGAAGCAGAAATAGGCCAAGCAGCCTGGAAGAGGATTCAGCCAACTGAGTCACTTGGAAAGGACATTCCTCAACCTGTTGAGCTGCCTGAAGACTGTGCAGTGTACTCCAAGTTTCCAGCTTTTGTGAGCTGTCACCCCATGTTGGGGTGGGCTTTGGCGAGGCAACTGTCTTGAGTCACTTCTGCCCCTGTAAGTAACCCCTCATCCATATTCTCCTTAGCAACCTCAATAAAACTCATCGGTCCACCAAGTTGGACTTTGGTGGTATCCATAATTTGTCTGTCGTGGGTTTCTTATCTGGGGTGGGTAGACATATGTGCCACGTTCCCCCAGGAAAAGTCTTGTCACACAACACTGTCCTTACACGCGCATGGTAAATAAGCAAATGCAATGTTTCTGAGTAGCACTAGCCTCTCACACTGTTCCTGGCACACTGTCGACATTGAGCAGTTAATAAACTGAACGAGAGCCTCCATACCCACTTGGATCCTAAGTTTGGTGGATTCTTTCTCAAGTCTACCCCCTCCTCTCTATCCTGTAACTTTCAGGTCCTGTTTAAGCCCTCATAATTTCTCCTGTACTAAAGAACTGCCCCAGCCTTCCTTATCTCCCTTGGCACACTGCCTTATCTCTTTCCCCAGCTTTTAAAATCCACTGTCTACACCTACTTTATCAATTTCCTCTTTTAAAACACCATCCTTTAGATTTCCTTTCAATTATAAAAACAATCTATGTAGGCATGCTTCCCGTCTTATCAGTAATCACTACCTGTCCGTGGAATATTGTTCCAACGCTTTCCTATATATTTTTATGCAGCTATAGAGAAGATTATTCTTTTTTGTGTGTGTGGGCGGGAGAATTTTCATAAATAGCAAAGTGAAACAGCTTCTCATTTCTGTAACAGCATGACCTGATGCTGCATCCAAGTGAATGTAAACCATAAATATGAGCTCATGGTACGGTCACATCACAGCCAATGTGGCTGCTCTCCTTATGGACAGGTAGGTGGGGTAAAGGTTTTTTATTTGATAGCTAAGGATGCAGTGGGCACTATTGCTTTCTGTAAGCATGTGCATGTGTTTTCTGGGCAACGTAAAGACAAGGAGAATTGCTGGGCCATGAATTATTCACATTCAGAATTTTAATGGATGCTGCCAAATTTGCCCTCCAAAAAATCTGATCAATCCACACACCCACGTGAATGAAATTCCCTGGTGACCAAAGCTATTATATATATTATATCATCTTTTATTTTTGCAAATCTGAGAGGGAAAAAATCACGCTTTTCCTCCAAATTGCTGGGGAAGCTGAATGAGCATCATTTGTATTTCTCTTCCTAGTCAATTATCTGTTTATCTCTCATGGAATTACAAAAGCCCTTCTTTCATTCAAAATCCTTTCCCATTATATTGGTTAGAAATATTTTGCTACATTTGTATCTTGTTTTCATTTTGCTTTATGGTATTTTGAAACCTTGAATTAAAAAAAAAATTATCATTTTTATTTGTATGTATGTGTTTGGGTATGTGCATGTGAGGGTAAGCATCTGCCACAGAAGCATCAGATCCCTTGGAGCTTGAGTTACAGGTAGTTTTGAGCCAACTGATGTAATACAAGAATCAAAGAATCAAGTCCTCTGGAAGAGCAGTATGTGCTCTTTTTTAACCATGAAACCATTGCTCCAACCCTCAACGACTTTTCCTCTAACTCAGACCCAACACTCTTTCGTTCTGTGAATTTTAGACTGTTTCACAACTCACAAAGCCTTCTCTACCCCCAAAGCTATAAAAATATTCTCCGACATTTTCTCTTTATATTTTTAGAATTTGTTTTTAGTCCAACAGGAATCTATTTTTATAGGCAGTGTTTGTATGAGAGGGTCTCATTTTATGTTTTTCTAAACGGATGGCCTATTTTTCCCAGCACCATTTCTTCAACGGTCCATTCTATCCCTGCTGACTTACAGATGTGAAATTTTCATGCAAATGTAAATCTGACCTTGCCCTCATGTTTCTAATCTATTGCTTCTTCCCCACTCCTGTTCTGATGCCTCATAAAAATGGCGATCTGATTTCTACCTACAATCTCCTGAGAATGATCAGTCCTAAATATATTGAAATTTTTCATGCTGCCAAACCCAATGGATTTTTTTCTAATTCTCCTTTTCTTTTACACCATTTCTTGTTTTTTGCTAAATGCTACCTAATGCTATTCTCCTATGATTCTTACAAGTAAAACCCATAATAACACATTCTATTTGTCAGACAGTTACTCTGTGCCAGGCATGGTTTCAGCATTTTTTAATCATCCATTATACCGTAGCCTGATAGTGTAAAGATTATTATAGTCATTGTACCCATTTTACAGGTGATTTCAAAATTGACACATAGTCAATCGAACTACCTTGTCAAAGATCTCTGGCCTAGCAAATGATTAATATGAGATCAGAACCCAGGCCTGCCTGAGACAAAAGCTTAAATTCCTAGTCACTCCTCTCTCTTGAGAAGTCTTACCCTTAGGTACTCCTTTCTCTAGCACTCCTTATTTCTTTGCTTCTTTCATTTACTAGTATTATTTAGAGTTTTTATGTGTGGTTGATTGTTTTGGTGGTGTTTATTTTTAAGACAAAGTCTCACTATGTAGTTCCTAGCTGGCCTCGAACTCAATAAGTAGACCAGGCTGCATGTCCTTTGTGTGTGTGTGTGTGCAATTTTAGACAATGTCCCATGTTGTAAACAAGCTGGCTTCAAACTCACTCTGCAGCTGTAGCTGGCCCTGAATTCCTGATCTTCCTGCTTCCATGTCATAGGGATACATGCCTCACATGCTGGGATTCTAGGCATGATTCCCTATGAACAGCAGAACATTACCAAATCCATTTATTTATTCCCTTGTTTGTTTGTTCATTTGTTGACAAGGTCTCAAGTATTCCAGGCTAGCCAAAGATTCACTATGCAGTGAAGATAACACTGGACTTCAGAGTCTCCTGCTCCTACTTTTCCAATGCTAGGACTACAGGTGTGTGCCACCATGCCTGGGTGCATGCTGATGATCAGACCCGGGTTTTGTACATGCTAGGCAAGCGATCTATCAACTGACCTCCAACAACAGTCCCTATTTCAATGTTTTAAGGCAGAGCTTCAGTCTGTAGCCCAAGATAGCCCCAAACTCTTGATCATTCTTCCTCAGCCTCCCACATGCTTGTATTACTAAGTACTGGAAGTGCAAGATGTAACATTTAATGTGACATCCACCAGTTTGGGTTGTTTTATCCTTGTTTAAACAGATGCTGTCGAAAGCACAGGGTTTTCTGAAGACCTGTTTCTTTTTCTTTTCTTCTTGAAAGATTTATTTATTTACTTTATGTAGACACACCAGAAGAGGACATCAGATCCCATTGTAGATGGTTGTGAGCCACCACGCGGTTGCTGGGAATTGAACTCAGAACCTCTGGAAGAGCAGTCGCTGCTCTTAACTGCTGAGCCATCTCTCTAGCCCTGAAGACCTGTTTCACTGCAGGTGCACTGACCTATCTGTGGTAACCCCCCCCCCAGCACATAGAAAACACTGGCTTTATAGGGCTTCTGACACTGGTCTATAGTCCCACTGTTGGAGAGGCTGAGGGAGAATTACAAGGACAGGGATCACAAAGTCAAACAAAACTCTCTGTGTTATAGATAGAGTTGGAATCTAGTCTAGATAACTTACTGAGGCCATGACTAAAAATGGCTGGGTATGTAGCTCAGTGTCACAGTGCTTGTCTAGCATGCAAAATGTCTTAGGTTCAAGTGCTTCAAGAAAACAAACATGTGTGTAACATATATTTCAGTCCTTTCTTCAGTTAGGTTGTCTTTGTTTTTAACAACTTCTCTGTATATTGCTCAGACTGGCACTAAACTAAATCCTCCTGCGTGAACCTACCAAGTGTTAAGCATGTGCCGCCATGCCCAACGATCAATGTTATAATTATGAAAAACTACTGATGCCATTCTGGAAACCCAACAGAAGTACATTGGTGTCTAGGAGACAGTATCTACTCTGTATTCCCAAGCCTTCACAATCAAGACACTACCCATATGTAGAATGTCTACAACAGGAAAGGACTGCAAGTAATTTCACTGAGGACTTTCTAAAAAAAATCCGCAGCTTAGAGTAATGCTCAGATTGTGGCTCAGCCAAATGAGATTAACATAATAGGCAATTTTATAGAAAGAAAACGATCGGTTGTAGCCAGTGACGTGATGTGGCAGATTAAGGCACTTGCTACAGAGCCTGACAATATAAGTTCAAGCTCAGGGTCTCACAGGGCATAAGAACAAAAGTGACTCCCCAAAGTAGTGCCCTGATGTCCATACACATGCCATGGCACACGTACACACGTATGCATGGGCATGGACACACACACTAGGCAATTAATTTATAAGTAAATGTTTTGTTTTTTTTTTTTTTTAAAGAGAGGTGTCTTCCTTTTAGAGGTTCATATAGAAAACAGACTATGTTTCAGTTCTTAGGAAACTACATGTATACCAGGGGTTAACAGTCTAAGCGGGGATAAGGTAGAAAGATGGTTGAGAGATGGGAGGAGGTAGGGTAACCCAAACTAAGAATGTATGAACAACTATGGAAAACCATTACTTTGTAAGTGATGTTCTTGCTGAAGACTTGCGTTTGGTCCCAGCATCTATGAGGCAGTTTACAACCACCTGTAATTCTAGTTCCAGGGTATCTGATGCCCTCTTCCAGCTTCAGAGGCATTCCAAACATAATCCCCAGAACACACGCACATAAATGCACAAATAATGGGTTTTTAGAAAGTTTGAATAGAGAAGTATGATATACGGGTGGACAATGCTGCTCTTAGGAAACATGGGATATGAAAGAAAAACTTCAGTGCAAGGCATGACATACTTCCCCCTCAATTATTGGTCTTGCAGGCACCAGAAGATATTACTAATGTTTTTGGTTGCCCATTATAACTAGATATTAAGATCTTATTGCTGCATTGTTTTGCAGAACACAGAGAAATCAATCTAGATCTGACCTGAAAACTCCCACTGGGTAGCTTTCATAGTGCTTAGGTACTCCACAGACCACAGGAGAAGAAAAGATATGAATGACCTTACCCAGTGCTACAGCCTAGAATCTGCCAGGCAAGATGTGTCTACTTCAGTAATAGCAAAACTGTCATGGGGTAACTAAGTACTTTCTGACTTTTGATAAATGGAACCCTTCAGGAGTTAGCATAGAGTCTCTCCTGTGAAGGCGTCTCTGCCTGGGAAGAAGGCTCAGTGAGTTAAGCACTTTTCACACAAACATGGGGATCTAAGTTCAGATCATCAGAGCCTATGTAAAGCTGGAGAAAGTAGCACACATCTATAATCCAAGCAGTCTTACAATGGGATGGGAAGCCAAGAAAGGAGAATTCACTTTCTGGCCAGCTAGTCTGGCATATGCATAGAACAGAAAAAAAATCATTCAAACAAGGTTGAAGGTGACAACCAACAGCCAAGAGGTTGTCCTCTAACCTCCACACATGCACCATGCATGACACATATGCTGTGGTACATATACCTACACTTGTATGCATGGACACATACACACAAAGATTTTTTTAAGTGGTCCTTTCTGTGAGTATCCTACCAACTTTTCCTCCCTCACCCCAGTCATTATCACACCCTCATCTCAGAGCCTCATTCATCCCTCACATGCATCCACAAACTTCTCCAGCTTCTGCTGGCTCTCTTTCTTCCCCTCTGCTTAGATCTTCTTAGTCCCTTTTCACAATCCTTTCCTTCTTCTGCTGAACTTATGGACATCCCGAAATTCCTGTGTTTAGCACAGCATCTTTCTCTCTCTGATTGCTGGATGATCTTACATGTGTATGTGGTTGGAACATAATATCATCTACCTATGCCCAGAACTTCTCTGGACTTGTGACTCTCTAAGGTCAACTACCAACTGCTGATGTTATCTTGCATGTAAATATTCTATACATAGCTCATAATTGGAATGACTTGTTTCTGGTATTTTAAAATCTGGTTCTTCGGGAACAGCGGAGATCCAGGGACCCAGGCCTGGTGAGACTGTGCTGCGAGTAGCCGGAGCACAGAGAGGTCTGGGCCGAGCACGCAGAAAGCTCCCCCAAATTGGTGCAGGGGAGCAGGAACTCTGCCGTAGGGACTTGGTTTCCACCCGGAGGGCCCATGCATACAGATCAAATGTTCAGGCAGGCCATTTGCCATCAGGAACAGCGGAAATTCCTCCCAACACATAATAATCAAATTACCAAGTGCCCAAAGCAAAGAAAGAATACTAAAAGCAGTAAGGGAAAAAGGTCATGTAATATATAAAGGCAGACCAATCAGAATCACCCCCGATTTCTCAACAGAGACTATGAAAGCTAGAAGATCCTGGACAGACATCATGCAGACCCTAAGAGAACACAAGTGTTAGCCCAGGTTGCTATACCCAGCAAAACTCTCAATCACCATAGATGGAGAGACCAAGATATTCTAGGACAAACTAAATTTACACAATATCTGACCACAAACCCAGCATTACAATGAATTATAGGTGGAAAATCCAATACAAGGAGGGAAACTATATCCTAGTAAAAACAAGAAAATACCTAAGCAAGAAAACCAAAAGAACAAAGACACACAGGCACAATTCTATCTCTAAAAACAAAAATAGCAGGAAACAGTAACCACTATTCCTTAATATCTGCTAACATAAATAGACACAATTCCCCCAATAAAAAGACATAGACTATCAGACTGGATACATAAACAGAATCCAGCATTTTGTTGCATACAGGAAACTCATCTCAAAGACAAAGACAGACAAAGACAAACACTATCTCAGAGTAAAAGGTTGGGGAAAAACCTCCAAGCAAATGGCCCCAAGAAGCAAGCTGGAGTGGTCATTCTAATATCGAATAAAGTAGATTTTCAACCAAAAG
Source organism: Micromys minutus (assembly GCF_963924665.1). Classification (NCBI taxonomy): domain Eukaryota; kingdom Metazoa; phylum Chordata; class Mammalia; order Rodentia; family Muridae; genus Micromys; species Micromys minutus. The sequence continues at coordinate 91,257,145 of NC_137970.1, forward strand.
TTATCAAAAAAGATAAGGAAGGACACTTTTTACTCATTACAGGGAAAATTTGTCAGGAGAAACTCTCAATCCTTAACATATATGCTCCAAATACAAGAGCACCCATATTCATAAAAGAAACCCTACTAAAGCTCAAAAAATACATTGCACCCCACACAATAATAGTGGGAGACCTCAACACCCCACTCTCACCAATGGATAGAAACTGAACAAGAAACAGAAACTGAATAAGGACGCAGTGAAACTAGCAGAGGTTGTGAACCAATTGGAATTAATAGACATCTACAGAACATATCATCCTTAAACAAAAGAATACACCTTCTTCTCAGCACCTCACGGCACTTTCTCCAAAATTGACCATATAATCGGTCACAGAACAAGCCTCAATAGATACAAGACGACTGAAATACTCCCATGCATCCTATCAGATCACCATGGTCTAAGGCTGGTCTTTAATAACAACAAAGACAACAAAAATCCTATATACACATGGAAACTAAACAATGCTCTATTAAAAGATAGCATGGTCAAAGAAGAAATAAAGAAAGAAATTAAGGATTCTCTAGAATTTAATGAAAATCAAAACACAACATACCTATACCTATGGGATGCAATGAAAGCAGTACTGAGAGGAAAACTCATAGCTCTGTGTGCTTCCAAAAAGAAACTGGAGAGAGCCTACACTAGAAACTCGACAGCACAGTTGAAAGCTCTAGAACAAAAGGAAGCAGATATACCCAAGAGGAGTAGATGGCAAGAAATAATCAAACTCAAAGCAGAAATTGACCAAATAGAAACAAAAAGAACCATTCAAAGAATCAACGAAAACAAGAACTGATTCTTTGAGAAATTTAACAAGATTGATAAACCCTTAGCCAGACTAACTAGAGGGCAAAGATAGAGTATCCAAATTAACAAAATCAGAAAGGAAAGTGGAGACATAACAACTGAAACTGAGGAAATTCAAGAAATCATGAGATCCTACTACAAAAGCCTATACTCAACAAAGCTGGAAAATCTGGAGGAAATGGATGAATTCCTAGATAGATACCAGATACCGAAGTTAAACCAGGACCAGGTAAACCATCTAAATAATCCCATAACACCTAAAGAAATAGAAGCAGTCATCAAAAGCCTCCCAACCAAAAAAAAAAAAAAAAAAAAAAAAAAAAAAAAAAAAAAAAAAAAAAAAAACCCAGGTCCAGATGGGTTCAGTACAGAATTCTATCAGACATTTATTGACGACTTATTGGGACTTAATGAGATTGCAAATTTTCTGTAAGGCTAAGGACACTGTCAAGAAAACAAAACGGCAGCCAACAGATTGGGAAAAGATCTTTACCAACCCCACATCTGATAGAGGCCTAATATCCAAGGTATACAAAGAACTCAAGAAGTTAGACACCAGAGAATAAAACAACCCTATTAAAAATGGGGTACAGAGCTAAACAAAAAATTCTCAACCGAGGAATATCGAATGGTGGAGAAGCATCTAAGGAAGTGCTCGACATCCTTAGCCATCAGGGAAATGCATATCAAAACAACCCTGAGATTCCACCTCACACCAGTCAGAATGGCTAAGATCAAAAATTCAGATGACAGCAGATGCTGGCAAGGATACAGAGAAAGAAGAACATTTCTCCACTGTTGGTGGGGTTGTAAACTGGTACAACCACTCTGGAAATCAGTCTGGCGATTCCTCAGAAAACTGGACATAGTACTGCCTGAAGACCCAGTTATTCCACTTCTGGGCATATACCCCAGAGAAGCTCCAATATACAACAAAGATATATGCACCACAATGTTCATAGCAGCCCTATTTCTAAGAACCAGAAGCTGGAAATAACCCAGATGTCCTTCAGTAGATAAATGGATACAAAAATTGTGGTATTTTTACACAATGGAGTACTACTCAGCTATCAGAAACAATGACTTTATGAAATCCTTAAGAAAATGGATGCATCTAGAGAATATCATCCTGAGTGAGGTAATCCAGTCACTAAAGAACAGACATAATATGCAGTCACTGATAACTGGATACTAACCCCAGAAAGCTCTGAATACCCCAAAATCAACTCACAGGTTATATGAAGTTCAAGAAAAACAAAGGCCAACAAAAAAAAAATGAAAAATCATTATGCTTAATCTTTACACACCAAGAAAACTTTGACTATTTCCATGTTACATCTTGTTTTATATGTACTTTATGCTCATTGTAACTAGTAAGATTTTAATGCATACTATTAAACCTTTAAAAAAAATCAAGTACTGACAAAATGTATTCATAAACTTTTATGCAAAAATGCTTCTAAAATCTGTACATTTATCTTTGTTTTTTAAAAATAAAGTTGTTCAATTAAAAAAAAACTTCCTCTCTTGCTTCCATGTTGACTTAAAAAAAAGTCTGGTTCTTCTTTATCTCTCAAGGGAGGTCATCATAACTGAGTTACTCCTCAAAGACAGAATTTCTGTTCTATATACTTCTGCCTTCACAACTCCACATGAAATCTTTACTAGGCTTTGTCAGTTTTACTCAATATTTATAAACTCCATCTCCGCTTCCTTATCTTAGCTCCTATGTTATCTTTTGTCTCAATTTCATTGGTCTAATAGTTTTCTGATTGGTGGATCTACACACTAGCCCAAAGGATTTGTCTCAAAGGCCAATCAGATTGCACTCTGCTTCCTAGAACTTCTGAATGGCTCCATATTTGTACATTCTATAATCTTTCCAGGAGCTGACCTCAGTTTGTCCCCCTCCCTTTATTTTTCCCTAGCTAACTTCAACTACTACCCCAGAGAACATTTTAGGTTTAATGGGGCCTTATGCGTATACAAATCAAATGACAACCCAAGAAAAAGACTATGTTACAACTAAAAGTTAGTGACATGGTAGCACATGAGAACTCCAAAGACTAATGTTCACTGGCTTCCCAAGAATTCTGCCTTTCTACCTAAACACACCAAGCTCCTTTTCCCTAGAGTACACCTGAGCTCTCTGCATCACTTTGTCTTTGAAGAAGCAGGCAGCTTCCTGGATTCCCTCTCTCTCTCATCACCTGTCTGTCTGGCCACCCTTCAGGAGTTAGCATAGAGTCTCTCCTGTGAAGGCCTCTCGGCCTTCTCCTTTGCATGGAATTGACTGATCTTGCCCTTGCGATCTCATTGCAATCTGCCCTTCACCTCCTTGTACCCAATCCTTCACAGAACATACTTGTCTCTATGGAAATCGTTTGCTTAAGAAAAGCCTTTCCCATGAATGTGTCAAGAGCAGAGATTAAGCCTTGTAGGTTGTTAGAGTACAGGAGGGCCTGGCACAAGGCTAAGGGAATCAAGTATCCACTCACGTGTATTAGAAAGACAAAGTATATGAAGTGGCACAGTTGTAGATAGGGATAGTTGTAAATGATGCCCTGTTTATACACTGCCTGCTCAGATCACTCCAGTGGGCCCCAGAACCTGTGCTCTCTCTAAGACTCCCATGGTAAGCTCCTTTTCATGGTTCCTCCACCCACTTTCCCATTCCACGTCTTTTGTTACCTGTCCTCCTTGTTGATCTGGTCCCCAAAGCCTACAGTGCTCACAATTGTGAGCTTCAACCCCACGTTGCTCTCCTGGAGGTCGTAAGTATTGGACCGGAGCTGAACACCTGGCTGTGTGTGGGTTGCTGGCTCCCCTTCAAACTTGGTGTTGAACAGGGTATCCATGAGGGTGGACTTGCCCAAACCCGTCTCTCCTGAAAAGCAAAAGACATCAAGCAATGACTATATAGCCATTGTGCATCGTATTTCACACAAGTGAAAAGCTACACAGAAGTACATAGGATTTATAGTATCCACTATGTGAAAAAGGAAAGCAGAGGCATGCCAGCAGCCGAGAGCTCACAATACTAGAGACTGGGCTAATTTCCACTTTTGTCTTCGTAGGTTTTTTTTCTCCTGTTATTTGAATCTTTACCTTGTGCATATAGTGCTTTCAGAGGCAGAGAAAGAAATGCTATCCATACAGATAGAGGGGTATAATTATCCCTAGAAGTAGACTGTAGAGGGGTATAACATACCCTTATTATTATTATTTATCTCTGACTGGTGGCCTTTTATATTGTTTTCATTTTTTCTTTAGCTTTTCTGTGTTTTCTAAGTAGAACATGTAAATAAATACCAGTTGTCAAATAAATACCCTCTCCTCTTACCCCCTGGCCTCAGGTTTTGTCCAAAGAGTGCTCAATCCACAGACAGCCCATGTCAGTCTCCCAGAGGGGAGACTGAACCTACATTTGGCTTCTCCCAGACTAGATGACCTTTCAGGGAACCACTTTGTATTTTTAAGTTTTTTTTTTTTGTCTACCAAGGAATAAACTTGAGCTGCAAATTACTCTTCTTAAATTTCAAACAAACCAGGCATTTATTTTGCTTAATATGTTGACCGTGTGGCACTAATAAATCCAACCGCTAGAATTTTACACTTGGCCGATAAATGGGGGAAGGTGGGCTTTGGTAAAGGTTTGGGGAGGTTATCCTTGGATACCAAACCACTGCCTCGAACCAAGGAGTCTCTGGAGAATGAGATATCACAACCACAGAATGGAGATGCTAGTGACATAGACTTAAGCAGGAATCTGATGGGAAGCCACAGCTGGGCTAGACACTAAAACCAATTTTAGTCTCTGTGGATTTGGATTGTATTTGGTTCCCCATCCCACCCCAAGAGAATAAGAAATACTAAGAACCAAAAGTCAGTAGCTAAGCTGGAAATGTAGAGTTTTTGCTTACTATAGTTTAAGCCCTGTCTGACCCCCAGCATTGAAGAAACCGAGCAAGGTAGCACACACATCTGCAATCTCAGCACAAGAGATGGAGGCATATGAGAAGATCAGCCTCTGTTCAATCTCCAGTTTGAGACCAGTGTGGTCTTCAAGTCAATAGTTAATGACAGACTGGGCATGGTGGTGCACATCCTTAATCCTAGTACTTGGGAGGCAGAGAAAGGTGGATATCTGTGTTTGAGGCCAGGCCGACCTACATAGTGAATTCCAGGACAGTCAGGGCTATGTAGAGAGACCCTATTACAAACAAATAAAGTTAATGACCCTGGACTACTCTCTGAGCACTCTGACCATAGTACTCCTTTACTAGCATCGTCCCTCCTCTTCCTACCCCTACCCAACCAAGGAGAGACTATGTGACCTTTGATTTATCTTCATAGTTGGGGTTAGGTTTACTCTGGGTAGTTCCTGGCCTGGAAAATCTTCCCTTGGGACCAAGTACACATTTGCAAGGCAGTGCCTAGAACTGCATGATGGGGAATCAAAAACGCTTTATCTTTCTCCACTCTCAGTGTATATATAGAAGAGGAATACGCTTCTTTTATCCTAAACACTGACATCAAAACTTTACCTATGATGAGAGTTTTTATGTGCAGAGAAAGAAAGATTCAATTTAGCCTGGTTACCAAGGTTCCCATAGCCAGGTATGACTAATGAGGTGCCCTGCCAGGGTATACAGAAAGAGTTCCTCATACAGATTGTGTTTCCAGCTAGGGTCTGCTACATTCATCAGAAACAAAGAGTGTCTAAGAAAAGATCTTTTTTTTTTTTTTTTTTTTTTTTTTTGGTTCTCCTCTAAAGAAGGCATTCAGGTACCAAGAAAAATCTGGTGCAGTAGGGTCTTTGCCATGGGAGATGACAGATTCAGGTATGAAGCAGAACACAGTACCCATTACCACATCAAAAAGTGGTACAGCCCACTTGTTACCAGGGCCACAATCTCTGAGGTAAGAATGCAAGGATGGGGCACCATGCTTTAACTCGACTTCTCTCTGGATACCCATATTCCACTCTCTGGATATCCCCATGTTCCAGGTACATTTTTTTCCTCACCCCTTTTTGTCCCCTGAGGTCATTACTGACTATCCCTGCTACTTCTAGACAGTGGTAGGCTCCAATCTCCACAGCTCTCCCATATGGGCTTCCTGCCTCCACATTGTAAGAATTCTCAGAGACTCCTCTGTATACTTGAGAATGCCTGAAGAAAGCCTTACATAGAAGGTCTCAGGAGCAGCTTTACTGAGCCAGGGACCCACCCTGTTTGCACAGCTGGAGAAATGGGGGCCGGTGAGGTAGGGCAAGCAGCCGGGAGGAGCAGCAAGGAAGCTGACCACCCAGACACCTGCCAGCGCACAAGGGTTGTGGCAACTAGATGTTAAATAATGAGAGTCTGGAAGAGAACTTGCTGTGTCTAGGGAATTCCAATAAAGGCAGCATTAGAAGGAGGCAGAAAATGAAGCCAGCTCCTTCGGTGGCTTCTGAGTGCTTCTGCTCTTAGTTTTTATCATGGTGGGACCTGGAGCTGGAAGGAAGCCCTCTCTCAATGGCTGGCCCAAGCCCAGCATTACACTAGACTGATATCTCCTCCTATAGCTGTCTTGGGTCCAATAGTAAATGTGTACGGGGATATGACACGTGGTCTAATAGGCTCAGGTCAGCAGATTCCACCATGCCTCAGCAAGAAGGTAGGGACTTGGCAACTGCCTTCTAGCAGGAAACTCAATGAGTCTCAAGGGCTCAATTTCCCTCTCCTTCTTCCCAGCCCTCCTAGAGCGTGTCACAATGGACAGCAGGGTTTCTTAACCCCTTGAACTCATGTTCTAACTCTCACTTTGCTTATTGTTGACATTGTGCTAGAAACAATAACTTTTAAGAACAACATAGGGGCTGTAGAGATGGCTCAGTGGTTAAGAGCACTGACTGCTCTTCCAGAAGACCTGGGTTTAGTGTCCAGCATCCACATGACAGCTAACAGCTGGCTGTAACTCAGGTTCCAGGGAACCCAAAACTGTTCACCAGGCACGCATGTACTACTCATATGTACATGCAGGTAAATGATCATACACATAAAACAAATCTCTTTTGAAAATAATTTAAATTTAAAACATTGTGGTACTATATAGCTCCAGGTGACCTCCGCACCTTGAGTTAAGTGGCAATAGTATTCTTGGATAGCAGATTTTTGTGCTCTGTGCCAGGCCTTGCTGTAAACAAATGTGTAGTTTCTTTTCTTTTGTGTAGTGCTGGGGATGGAACCAAGGGCCATAGAGATAGGATGAAAGCTCTCAACTACTGAGTCACACCCTCAGCTTCCATGGATTTTATTTGCTCCTCACAGGAAGCTTTTAAGGTATATAGGCACTATGATACTTTTAGTGCTGGTAACGGAACCCAAGGACTCAAGTCAATCAATCAGGTTAAGCAAGAGTTCTACCCCTGGTTGGGCAAGGTGGCACTCAGAGGTAGAGGAAGGCAGTTGCCTGTGAGCTTCAAGCTTACAAAAAAAATAAAAATAAAAATAAAGGCAACAACAATGATAAAAAGAGCCCTGAACTACAATCCAGCTAGTTGCTAGATAATACATTTTGTCCTTAATTTGTAGTTGGATTAACCAAGTCACCCAATAGCTTCACAGACTTGCAAGTTCCCCTTCTTCTATGTACCCAATTTTCCTCCTCTATACACTGCATAGGAGATGACAGTCCAAGCTCACAAACCAATAGATAACATAATCAGTATTTTCACCAAAGCAGGCTACCTCTGTAGCCCATGCTTTGAGCCAATACACTTCAGTGAGGCTCACAAGTGTAACATGATCAGTTTATTTATTTAGTCACTCAACAAGGATTTGCAAAGCCTCTGATAATCACCAGATATAGGTGTTATAAAGGGGCTAAAGATACAGCACAGAGCAAGCTAGCCACAGTCCCTGGTCACTTGAAGAGGTCTCACTCAGCTGTAAATGGTGGAATAAACCAAGAGAAAATTCTGCTGAGTCCAACAGGGAGGTCGGAAGGAAACCCTCTGAAAGGAAACTCTCCAGGAACTAGACTTGGCCATGAGAGTCTATGGAGAGAGACAAGGCCATGCCTGGCTGTGCGACCTTGTCCTTTCTCTTTCCTGTTCTTGCAGGGGTAAGGCAGACTGTGGTGTGTTTCAGCCAGCACAGCTTCCTGCACCGCTTCCCAAGCCTATGTGATGAAAGCAATGATGGAAATCAGTGGCTGCTACAAACCTGTTTTCTCCCATGATGCCTTGCTAGCCAGTGACCAACCGCTGTAGCCACCTTATGCTAACAACTGCATTTCCCAGAGGCACAGTGATGGAAAGCTTAGTCCCTGACCTTCATAGAATACTAACTGCCCTTTCCACACCTCCTGCAATAAAGCCTCAGTTCTGCTTGTCCTGTGTATGTTTTCCAAGTTCAACAGAGCCCAGTTGAGCCTGGAATCCTGAGCAGCTTCAAAGTAAATATTATCATTATGAGCCTTTGTGCTCCCTATGGCCATTAACACTGCCAGCACATTTGGATGGGCAAGTCTCTTCAGGGCTCCTCCCCAGCACCACAAAGCCCTGGGCCCCAGAACATTGGTATTACTAGCTTGGGTTGTTCTTTTGAGGCCTCCTACATGGATGTTTACAGTCATGGGATCTTCAAGTTTCCAAAGCTAAGAAATAGGGACATGATCTTTTGATGGGGGAAAGGAGGAATCTCACCCTACTAGGTAATTACTGTTAACCCTAGAGAACATATCAGACTAAAGTCATAATATGCTTATGTCTATGTGCTTAGCTGAAAATCATAATAATCATGGAGAGCAATTATTGGTACAGTCAATTTACTGCACTATAAATTAGGCTCTGGATTCATAAACATTCTCTCCCCCCCCAGACTCAACAAACAAATGTACACAGGCATATGCAAATGTATAATAGTTATTCTGCAGCAGCAGGACAACATTGAAGAAACAGTAATGTGGAAAAAACTCTCCTAGCTCACTGTTAGTAATAACCAAGATTAGCACTACCATAATTTGACACTAAAAGTACTTTGGGTGAGCAATTTCTGTGAACAAACAGAACCATGTTATAAGTTATCAAGGAAGTAAATTTAAGAGTCACAGACAGGTGGGAGGCATATGAGTACAGTCACTAAAGTTCCTGGAGGAGAAAAGATCACCTTCAGCAACTTCACTGTGGACTCTCTGCCAAGTCAGTGACCCTTCCTAGCATTATGGCTGGTTGAGATGGCAGTCTGAGAGTTGCTTGTGACCTTGATGCAAGCTGAGGGTTCTCTGAGCAATGGCAAGGTCATGAATACAGTGGGGCACATGCGCTATAAACATTTTTGGATCCAGTACAGGGATTGGTTTATGTAATGGTCCTATCTGGGGACAGTATAGGAGGAGAGCCATTTCCTGAAACTGGACAAGTAGAAGGAGAAAGAAAAAAAAGTATGACTTCTTGGGGATGAGTGTCTGCCCCAGGTCCTTCAGCAACTTCATGTCATTAGGCGCAGGCTGAAGTGTTGTAGATGAGCAATACCCTGGTGGGAACATGAGTTGGCTGTTTACCCCATTCACCTTGTCTTGATCTTGGCTGCCTCATCTTGGGGTCCCTGAGGAATCTTAAGATTCATATTACAAATGTCCCTATACTTTGCCATCAGGTCCCATTCTGACTCACAGGGATTTACCAGGTCATTCAATTGCTGGTTGCTCAGGGGGGCTTGTCAGTTTGCTTTCATCTCAACTTGAGCACAGGTCATACGGCACTCTGGGAGGAATGCCAAGGGAAGCTGGTATGTGTGTGCACTGGAATATTTCAGTCATCAAATGTTGTGTGAAATAAGTTGGCCATTAGCCAAAGATTGATCTTGTTAGTTAAACAGAAAACTTGGTAGTGCCAATATTAGATGTGATGACATTTGTTCTTGAGGCTGATTGCCCTGTCTTGCATTTATTTTGTATGCCCGTCCCAATTAGCACCGAAATGTGACTGTGAGTTTGACTGTCAGCATTCAAAGACTTGGCAACCTCTATGCAGACTCTAGCCCCCAATGTGGAATTCCATGAAGCACATATTTTTATCTCATAGGCTCTGAAGCTGATACATGGCAATGAGTCACTTTTGCTAGTGAGTGAGCCTAGCTGACTGCCTGTCATCCATATTTAGAAGTGACCTTATTGCTCTGTCTGTCCTTACAAGTACAGTGAATTCCCTGCAGAAAATGACCTGGTAAAGAAAGAGTACTGGAGAAGGAGAAGAAAAAAATCAGAGGAAAATGAATGACTTCCTTCAAAAAAATTGAAGACTATTATTTGGTTAGTTAGTTGAAACAAGGTCTCATCATGCAACCCAGATTGCACTCAAATTCACAATCCTCCTGAAGTACCTAATTCAGTGGTGGTTTGAATCTATGATGTGAACGAGTTCTCCATATGCTCTATACAAAAACGAGAACAGGAAATTAGCAGCGGTGTGTAAGTGTTCCAGCCAGTGTGAAAATTGGCCTTATTATGGTATTTATGCAACCATTAAGGTTTGGAAGCAGGTCACTGAAAATATGCAGGTCTATGTTCTTGCACTGTGGGGTGAAAATTACATGTTACCACTGTGTTTGTAAATTTGGGATTTTTAAGGTTTCAAAACACACTCTTAAATAATGACAAGGTACCATTGTCCACGTTTGTTTGCTGGTACTCATTGGTTTCCAAAGTGCTTTTGTGGTCTCAAGGGACATTGCTGGCAGAGTTTGGAGCCAAAGAGAAGAACAACAGGTCAGTCAGGTCTACATGTCTGGTGTATTTTGGCTCTGCCATTTTTCCATGTTGCCTCCGGTAAACCTGGTGTCCTCCACAATTGTCTTTGCCACAAGAATAAGACTACTATCTCCAAGCTTCACTTTGCAGACTGGGGACCAAAACCACTTATGTGAGAAACCGTTGAGAAGCATAGTGAGTGCCTCCTGTGGACTTAACTCATTCATTCACTTTGGAAACATTAGTGAACTCTCCTTGGGCTATGATTAGCACAGCAAGTGGGCTCAAATCACTAATCTCTCCCCATATAGGTATGATGGTGCATGAGCAAAATCCCAGTGCTTGGGAGACTGAGAATTAGAAGCTAGCCTGGGCGACCTGTTGAGTTCCATGCCAGCTTAGACCACATAATAGGACTCTTGTCTTAAAACAAAACAAAGTACAGTCTAGGCACACAGATACAGGATGGGGAATAAAAGATCTTTGCCTGCAGCTCTGTGATCACTGCACTTAAGTTCCAACTGTACCAAGCAAGCTTAGACAAAGTATAGAGACTCAGCCGGATACCCACAACTCCCAGCTTTGTCCTGGTTCTCATCTTCTGCATGCAAAAAGAAGCTGACAGCGGTAATCGAGCCAGCCAGCCTCCTTTAACAAAATTTTCCATTGAGTCTCACAAAACTCTGTTTTCCCCAAGGTATGGCCCAGATTCTGGTCTGGGTAGAGGGGAAAAGAAGTAATTGCAGCTGGACGCTTACAAAAATAAACAAAGGGATAAGAGACAAAGAGGGGTTAGGGGAGCAAGTCTGCAACTAGATGGGGATGACACATTATTTAACCTAATTACCTGCAAAGCCACATCTAGCCATTAAGGATCTATATCCTGTAATAGAATTTCCTGCCATGGAAATACTCACCCACGCACAGGATGTTGAAGCAGAAGCCCTGGCTGACTGACTTATTCACCAGCTGGTCAGGCAAGCTGTCAAAGCCCACATGTCCAGCCAGGGGGACAGTTCGACAATCTTCGCCCTAATTTGGAAAGGGAGGGAGGAGGGGAGAGAATAAAAACGTGCTTAAAAGACATTTGGATCTTCATACCATATCCACACGCACCCTGTCCTGTGCCAGGAAGTAACAACCACAAAGGCCCAATGTGTCATCTCTTTCCTTAGCCACCCCTCCCCAACCTGAAACACATATACCTAAAAGCAAAATGGCCCATCAACTTGAAAATCATGGATGTTTGGGTACGGCATTTAATAGGCTCAGTAATAAATACCACTGTGGTTCTAGACAGAATAAACTATGTGGGCAGTTGATCCTGCTCATCCAAACTTTGATGAGATTTCAATTCAATCATTCAGAGCCTGGATAGCCTCTCTGAGACTCAGTTCCCTTTCATATCTGTCACAAGAGACAACAGGATATATTTCAGAGGTAACAAGAGGACTGCAATCTGTTTATTAATACCTATAATGATTATATGCATATATATATATGCACACACATAGTGTAAACACATGTTCAATAAATGTTCCAATGTCCTTAGAAGGCAGTCAACCTTCTCCCTAGGACACTTTAGAGACCTACAAAGGTGGCACAGCAGAAAGGTTAAGCTTACAGGTTTGGGCTAGTGAGATAGCTCAGAAGGTAAATGTGCCTGCTGCCAAGTCTGATAACCTAAGTTCAAAACCTGGGACTCACATGATAGAAGGAGAGAATCAACTTCTGAAAGTTGTCCTCTGATCTCCACACTCATGAGGCACCAGCTCCCCCTACACTACCACCCCACACTAAACAAACAAACAAACAAACAAACAAATGTAATCATAATTCTAAAGTACAGACTTTTGAATCAGGCAGGTCTGAGTCAAGAGGCCAACTTGTACAGTTCAAGCTTTAACAAGTTAAGTTCTCAGTCTCCCATTACAAAAGCACAAGTACGTAGTTAATGTGCAGACCCCACAGGGCAATACTCCTTACACACGTAACATACTGCCCAGCATGTGGAAAGCATTCAAACAGTAGCTACCCTCATCACTGCACTGTGAGGTTATCTTGGACCCTAAAACCTGGCCCACCATGCAGTAAAACACTTGTAGCTCCCTCTAGCCTGGAAAAAGCTGTCTCCAGCCTTTCTCTGGTTCCCTTGACTCCACAGGGGTCAGCCAAGCCACTCCCAGCACTGGAAAGCAGAGGGCCAAAGCTTCTTATAGTTAATGGTTTTATAAAAGGAGGAGAGTCTCAAACTCAGGCAGACTTCCAAGGAACCAAGGGAAAGGATGAAAAGGGCCTGCATGTACTCATAAACCATGCTTGCTGCCAATGGTCACAGCCGAGGGTGGGGAATGGGAGCTGGAGGCAGAGAAGCTTCACAAGAATGATGGGCTATGGAAATAGGCAGAGATTCTGTGGGGTGAGGCTGCACGAAACTTTCCATAACCACCAAGATGCCAAAAGCAACCCAAAAGGCCATGGTTTGTGCCAGGAGGGACCATACCAGAACCCCAGGCTGGGCTAACAGGCAGCTCCTATGCTGACTGGACCCGCTGTTAGACTAGGTGTCATAATAAAAGAGATGTGATGGTGGATCAACCACTCAACCTCTTCACCGTGTGTGTGTGTGTGTGTGTGTGTGTGTGTGTGTGTGTGTGTGTGTGTGTGTGTGTGTTTGTAGGGGTGTCCCTGTTCCCATCAGTGCCATTGGATCCTCCAAGAGCTTGTGTTGGTGACTACCGTCTGGTACATTCATTCCCCTCTGACATCTCTCCGCACAAACTCCCAACAGAGCACACTCGGCAGACCACCATGTGCCATCACTGAGTTGGGTTGATGATACCTTCCTTGCTCACCCAAAGACAAACTTCCGGCGGGATCCACATCACCTTGTTCTATACTTACCCACTTCTACACCCCTTTCCCCGTTTCCCATCTTTTCTTTCTTGCTTAAAGCACACAGTAAGCTGGAAGTTTACCACTGTGGGTTCTCAGCCTTCAGCAAAGCACCGAAGAAACTTCAGAGCCAATATGCTCTCTCCAGGGAGCCTCCTACGTAGCAGGCCTCAAAACTGGGACAGACTCAGAGTTGAGGTTTCCTGAGCCATATTTTATCATCTCTTCCTGCCTCCAAATTCAGCGCTGAGAAACTTCAAGTGCTCTGAAGTCCAAGGAATTCTCGAACTAAAGATAGCAGGCAGTAGGAAGAACTCCTTACCTTACCGCACTGTGAAAGAATTACCAAATGTAGGGCTTAGGATGTATTTACCTAACATGCACAAAGCCCTAGGTTCAATCCCCAGCACCACATAGCTGGGTCCTGGCAATGCACAACTCTAATCCTCACACTCCTACTAAGCTCTATGCTGTGCTATGCTCCCAACCCCGGCTCTCCCCTTTAGAGTCTCAGGTCAGGTTAGTTGATTTTAACCAGCATTGTGTGTACATGTCTGTCACCTTGTCACTTCAACACCACTGGAGACATATCCTGCCCCTACTTTCTTGTTTTGTCATCCAGTCTAGTACTGTGTAGGTAGAAAGAGCCTTTCAACTCCTGCATGTGGGGTTGGAGAGATGGCTCCGTGCTTAAGAGGACTTGCTGTTCTTACAGAGGCTTAGTTCCCAACACTCAACACGGTGGCTCACACCTATTCCTAGTGGTCTTAGGGAACTGTTGCCTTCGTCTGGCCTCTGAGGAACCCAGGCATGCACATTGTATGTACACATACAGCATATAAGACAAATCCAAAAATGAATATTTTGAAATATTACATGGTTCTTGGTATCCCCTGCTTAAAACAACCCCAAATCCCCCAAGCCCATTGCTGTGGATTAAGGTCCATACTCTTCCTTTTGCTGTCTAGGGCTCTTTATACTGCTGGGGGGAGATAATGATGGACACATAGTAGGGGTTTGGTAAATTTTCATTTTGAGGAAGAGTCTTATGCTTGTCTCAAACTCAAGATATTGTAAAGAATGCCCTTCCACTGTTGATCTTTCAGCCACTACTGCACACTCCCCAGACGAGGCCTGAACTATCACAGCCAGCAGAAATGATCAGAAAACAGAAATTATAAGGAAGGAAATAAAAAAAAATCACCTATCATATTTTCCCTCTCCCAAGATGATCAACATATCTACGTATCTCCTGCCGGTCAGTACACCTTTATTTAACAAAACACAAGTACTATGCTCTGTTCCTTCCCACACTCTGACTTGATGGCCTGACACGTGGCACAGATGTTTTCCTGAGTAACTAATTAAGTATACTTTAAAATCGTTTCTTTAGAACAGTGTCTTTTTAAAGGTGGACTTCATTTTCGAAGATGTGCACTTGTACGCATCTGAGTACAGGCATGCGCACAGGAGTGCAGGCATTGAATTCCTTGGAACTGGAGCTACAGCAGTTGTAAGCCACTTGATGTGGGTGTTGAGAAACAACTACAGATCCTCAGCAAGAGTGGTCTGAGCTCTTAGCCACTAAGCCATCTCTCTAAGCCCCAAATCATTTTGTTTACTGGCCATATAACATACCCATGCAGGAATCTGCCACCTTTTCCTAATACATCTTCTATTGACAAATAATCAGTCAGTATCTCCGAAGTTTTCTACATAAACAAACAGAAAAACAAGCAAACAAACAAAACCCAGTATTCTTGCAGGGTTGCAAATGTCTCTAGTTCCTAAAACTGAAACCTACTACACTAAAGGCTTCACAGAATTTTTTATATACATACATTTATGTATGTACATACATATCTATGTACTTATGGCAGCATGCTTGCCACAGTGCATATGTAGACATCATAAAACAATCTGTGAGAGTTCATTCTCTCCTTCTATGTGGGCCTTGGGGTCCAAACTCAAGTTGTCAGGCCTGACAACAAAAGCAAGAGCCTTTACTCACTGAGCCATCTTGCCAGCTCAAAACATTCACAGATTTTATACACATACATTGCTAAACAGAGGGCCGTACTGTTGTGTGTTTTCATCACCACTATGTGTGGGCCTGTGTACCCATGAAGTTTCATGGGCTTTTATCTACTGTGAACTGACTCACTGGAAAATGATATCACATTCTTTAATTTGAATGTTATTAGTGATAGTGGACATTAAAAACATTTCAACTGTGTATGGGTATTGTGCATGTAACTTACGTAATCATGATTTTGCTCACTTAGAAATGCCTATATTTGTCTTTCTCTTTGACTTGTAAGAGCCTTACATGCATCAGGAAAAAATAAGATTTGATTTCAAGGTGAGATAGCTAAGAGAAGAAAGTCAATAAGTCGTTAGCAGTGTGAGGTTTTGGGTGCAGAGAGCATTCAAGGCTGAGATACACATTTTGGGAGTGAGAGCTATAAAACTGGATGTGCTCTCTGCGAGGCAGTAAGGGCGAGGGAGCAAAAGGATGAATATAGGAAACGCCTACGAATAATGGGGAGATGAAGGGGGTTTGCCAAGAGGAGGAAATAATCAGAAAAGTAAAAGATGACCCAACAGTTTCCTGCTATCTGAAGCAAAAAAAAAAAAAAAAAAATACAGAGAAGTAACTATAGATTTGCATTTAGAGGCATCACCCATGACTTGGAATCTCTATTTCTTCTGTGTCTTTTAGTCAGTGTCCACTCTACCTAAATTAACCAGAGACCTTGAGGACTTGAGCCATAGGGCCTGGTTGATGTGCTTTTCTTGCTATTTACATGGTTGAAGGAGCCAACACTTTGTCTCAGTCTCTGTGGTTAAGAAAGCATCCAAGTTTATTTGTGCAGTTCTTGATTTAGAAAATCCTGTCTAGAGAGCACCTGCCTTGCTCTAATGAATCTTACATCAAGATCACCATTGGTCAAAGTGAAATATATGCATGCAAATTATGGATAGAATACTGGGCTAAATACACACTGACCCCAGGATAACCCCAGGAAGTGGTTTTCCTTCTCTCTTACAGCACCTCTGATGCCTTATCTCCTTAGTCCTTCTTAAGGTGGTATAGTTAATTGAGATCCTAATTACACTGATTGCAGCTAATTGAATGTTCACTTGACTACAAGGTGCAGAAGAGATTCGACTAGCAGCCTGGCCCAGCACGTCTGACACTGAAACCTTACCGAGCTATCCTGAGTAGCAGATAGCGCCATGTTCTCGGCAACAAATCAGCAAAATTGTTACTCTACCATAACCCTGCAACCACCCTTGTGATCTGTTCTGTGGAACCTCACACAGCTGTACAAAGATTCATGTACAAGAAAATCCATGAAACCTTGACGATGGATAATAATGAAAAACTAGAAACTCCTTAACTGTTAAGACAACCAAAAAAATAAATTATGAACGTGAGTTTTCTGGAACAGTCCTGCCCCTAGAATGCAGCAGGTCCATGAGTAATGGTGTGACTACCTCCAAGACATAGTATAAAACAGAAAACAGAGTTTGTAAAATCACATACATAATGAGCACATGTATGTACAAAAAGCCTTGTCTGAATGCATATGCAAATAAATCTATGCCAATACCCAGGACAGATGCATGAAAACACGTCAAACCGAAAGACACCGGAAGTTACCTCAGAGGGCAGGAAATGGAAACAGGGGCCTAGTCAGAGGTGTCATCAGGTTTTGTAGTGTTTGGTTCTTTTATAGCACAGAGGAACTCACATGGTTACCTATAGAATTGACAGGTATTTTTAATGAGATGAGGGAAGTTCTTGCTCATTCAGCTTTGCAGTCCAGGGGATTAGTTAGGCTGTAGCGTGAGAGTAGCTAAAGGAAGGCAAAATGAAAGGTGCTCCTGGGAACTGAAAGAGCCCCCCACTTCCCTCCGCCCAATTCCATTTCCTGTTTGCTCCTCATCTGCAGTCACCTGCGGTTTTGAGATACATTATAACCACATTCTGTATGAGAAGCAGAAACACTGTTCTCTTCTGCCTCCTGAGGACACACCGATTTCAGCTTTTAACTGAATATAGTATGGTACATATCAGAACAAGGAGGTATGGCGCTTCCAGCTCTGCATCTTTCTCCCATTGCCTTTTAGGTTTTTTGTTTGCTTGTTGGTGTTTGTGTTGGGTTTGGATTTTGGAAAGCAGTGTCCCAGAAGCATCCCATAGCAACTGCTGTCCTCCACTGCCCACTGCCTCTCCTCCAACAGCCCTGACAGAGAAAGCACATTGTTAAAAATTGAGGCCTCTGGGAACTCAGGGTCCACCTGTGTCAATAGAGAATTTCCTGTCTCTGTTCAAACCCAAGGTATCTAAGTTAGTACTAGTCATCCTGAAGGAATGGGGGCTGTGGCACATTTGGACCTAAGACTCTATTTCCCTTAACTTTCTCCTCTGCTCTTTTTCAGTCAAACCTTAGCAAGGGAGACAAATGCTTAACTGTGGTTCTCAGCAGCAGCCTCATTGACTGCTTAGTGGTAGGCCCAATCCTTCACCCCTTCCCTCGCTCCACCATTATTCTGGCACTGAGAAACTGCAAATCTCCTAGGCCTTGGAAACCAATCCATCCACCCAATGACATAGGAGGGAATAGTAAGCAAATAATGAAGATATTTTTCTAAGAGTGCATAATGGCATGAAATACTAGCCCAAGCTGTTATGTAAAGCAAGGAAAATAACAACAACAACAAATACAACAAAACCTTGCATACACAACCCAGTGGGGAGAGAAAACTAGTGTAGCAGGTTACTTTGGGGGTAACCCTTCTGGTTTCCAATTTTTCTAGAATAGGCATGATTTAGTTTTATAATCTGGAAAAAATGTTTTGTTTTGAATAAAGATGGGTGGTACATTCCTAGGCAGGAAAGTGGCCTCAGCTATTTTAGGGGGAAAAAATCTTCAACTTCAACCAGAAAATGCTGCAAACACAGATAATCAGCAAGTTTAGTTAAGTATAGCCTTTAGCATCTGGGCAATTTTATTATATGAAAGAGATTTGTTTTTATCAACAATACAATACATTCTTATTTTCCTTTACTGTGAATTATTGTCACATTTAATAATTAACTCACTATTAAGTAGTACAACATAATTATAGTCCTGCAAACCAGAAGACAAATATTATGTCCTGAAACATGTCAAAAGTCCTGAGAAAACCCCATTTGCAGCCTTCAATGATGTGAAAGGAATGAGAAATACTATCCTATCAGCGTTGAGAGCCACAAAGGACCAATAAGATCCAAAAGGTAAAAACCAATATACCCAACACATCAAAGGCCAGGAGTTTTCATGGGCTGATCAAGTTAAGGTAAGAGAAAACTACAGATATAAAATCTTGGGCTAGGAGAGAAATTTAGGGACCATTCTAAAGAGAAACAAGGTTTTCCAAAGCTTCAGTGGGAAAGCAGTTTAGGGGACCTCAAGGAAACACAAAAGGGACATCATCTTTACTAAACAAGGGTGAAGGCATCTCTTTGGCAAAGCCAATAGATGCAGCTGATTTGAATACCAAAGATAAATTCCAACATGGCTTCTTATTTATAAAAGGATTCACAGCAAGGACTCTATTAACTAGTCAGCTCTCCTGGTGCATTCAAAATGAGATTCCACAGACAAACATTCCGTTGTCATGTATCTTTCTAAAATGGCAAAAGCTATATATACCTATCCAGACGGGCAATGTTCAAATGTTTTTTTCTAGTTCACTTACAGAGGCCCTGCGGAGATAAAAGCATAAGTTCCTGCTCCAAAACTCTCCTCACTTAGCTCAGGGCTGAAGGAGGGAAGGGGTGGGGCTTGGTTCTGCTACCTCATGCAGAAGCAGAAGCAGAAACAGGCAAGGACCTAACCGAATTGAGTCTGGAGAAGGAGGAAACATGAGGACTTGAGAGCTGGAGATTCCCTTAACCCTAACTCCCTAACCCAGAGGCCTTTTTTGCAAAGGGGGAAATGGAGTGGGGGGAAGTGACTTGGCCCGAGTCATCCAGTGGTGATTTAGTGGCAGCCAGTGGTGCTAGCATCAGGCAGACTGTTCTTTCAGATGGAAAAGCTGACTTAAATACCATATGTATTTCTTCCTGTTGCTAAAATTCCAGGCTCCTGGCTCCATGCAGGTAGGAGTGAGAAAGGACAAAGGAACTGGACAACTTGAATCTCGGGGGCTCACTGTGATAGCTCTGGCCAGCAGAAGGCAACTGAGACAATGGTACCCAAGTCTGTGCTCCAACTCTCATCTCTCTCCCCGACTTTCCTCTCCTTCTCTAGGTCTCTCCTGACTCCAGCCTGATCCTAGGCTTGGCCAGCTGCCCAGCTCTACTCAAGAGCACCAGAGCTAATGAGTCTGTCTAACTCAACAAGCCGTCGTCTATGTAAAATATCTCCACTTCAGGCCAGGGGTGACCCCTGCTCTAGGTGGTTTAACTTTCCCACAAAAGCCACACACATTTCCTCCAAGTCAGGCAGTCTGAATAGTTTTCTAGGTGTTCTGGCCATGTTACCTCCATTTTTTTTTTTTAAGAAAAGGAAAAAGAGGAAAGGAAAGGTTTACCCATAGGCCTCTGGGTGAATGCCCAACTGCCCTCTGGGGAGCCTGAATTCACCTCTGCCTCCATCTGGTCTCGTTTAACGGGGATCTGAAAAAAAAAAACCCAGTTCTTGCCTCTGCGCCAGTGTTCAGAGCTGGGGGCCTCTGTGGTGAAGGAAACCAAACACCACCTCGCACCTCATCATGGTTATGGGAGCAGAGCTCTGCTCCTCTTACCCTAGGGCCCGCATTAAGCAGGGGGAACTGGAACCCAGAGGTTTGTCCCTGAGAAGGCCTGGAAATCTTTCCCTGGTCACAGGAATGACCCAACTCCAGGGCCAGCTGAGAGCCTGCTGCATAATTCAGCAGATGGCTGTCTCTAGTGGGAAGACACTGGAGATGAGGATAACATTGTTTCTCACCCTCCCGAGCATGTGGCCTCCTTCCTCTGTGCAGGCAGCTGAGAAGCCCACGGTTTCAAATCCCCACAGCAGAAGCTGCCTCCTGCCAAACTGAGGAGGAAGGGTCTGTGTTTCTAATTTATTCTGTCCCCCCTCCAGTTGTTACTTAAAATAATCCATCGTTACATGGCTGGTGGCTCCAAGATTTTTATTTAAAGCGAGAGAGAGCGAGAGCGAGAGAGAGAGAGAGAGAGAGAGAGAGAGAGAGAGAGAGAGAGAGAGAGAGAGAGAGAGAACCCACACAACCCGTGACTGTGCTATCTTGGATTTAAGCTGAGAATCTTTTTTACCATCAGAGTCTCCACAGCTCCCAAGCTTGCTTTTCTCTGACCACTTTGGGGGATGTTGGCAGATGCAAGGGAAAGAGGGGGAAATGAGGACATAGCAGAATTTTAATTTCTTAGAAACACCTAGGAAAGACTAGTGCTTTTAAAAAAGCAAATCTGTGTGTGCTGGTAGGTGCTTCATTGTTTTGTCCACTGACGGGCAATAATGCTCTGGATTTAGGCCTCTTGCTTGCTGCAGGCATAAAATAACAAGGCCGGGAATACCTGTTCAGGAAGTTGTTGGGGAAAATGAAGTCATACAGATGGAAGCATTTCAAGAGAGCTAAGCATCTTACATCTATGCATGGTTTCCTTTTTCCTTCCTTCCCCTTCTTCCTCCTGCCATTCCCCGCCCTCTTTTCTGCTTTCCAAGGGTCTTGTATGGAGTTTCAACACACCTTCAAATAAAGGATTTCTCACTTGTTCATGCTAATATGAAGTCATGGCTTCAACAATCCAAAAATCTCAGCAAGCCTGGAAATCAGTGCTATTTAGTTTTGTAATTGTACCTTTATTTTTTGCCAGCAGACTAACTTTGCAAATTGGTTTTGCTCAAGTTAAAGCAATGGTGCTGTTCCCTTACAGACACAAGGTGTGGGGCCATGCTGGTAACAAATCCAGCAATTAATAGAAAATTTATATCAGACGCTCCACAAAGTAAATGCTATGCATATGATTGCAGATCAAATTCTTGTTTTATTACACAGGCTTATTAGTCTACTGTAATGAAGTTTTGTAATAAATACACCACTAACACTCACATTTCCTGGATTTAAAATGTCAAGAGGAAACAGGACTCATTCCTGCCTCATCTGGCAGCTCTGAGAGGGGGCAGAGTTCCTCCATGCCTTGGCCATCACTACATTCCTAGCACTTGGCACAGGACCTGGCAGAGTCTGTGCCCGATAAATAAATGTTGGGGAATGAATGAAAACAGCAGTGGATGAATTGACAAATGAACTGTTCCCAAGCCAGTGGCAGAAGTGTGATCTCACCCATCTTCACACCTACCCTCTTCCTATCCAGAAGCCCTCAGGAAGCCTCTCCTATCACTTACAGCCTTCATCCATGGCTGAATTAGGTCCTCAATAATGACTTCTCATGGCAGGCAGTAGCTCTCTTCTCTTTAGCACTTAGGATAATGATAACTAAATATGGATTTGTAAACACCTTATTATAGTGCAAATGTGTGCTATGGCATTTGTGCAGAGGTCAGAGGGTTTTGTTGAGTCTGTATATTCTAGGGATCAAACTCAAATTTTAAACTTTCATGGCAGGTGATTTTTACCCACTGAACCCTCTTACCAGCCCTACATCAAGATTTGTGTCTGCCTCCATCATTCATTAAACTGGAAACACCTTTGAAGAAAGAAGTCATATACAAAGGGTTAGCGCTGTAATATTCCTTCTCCTCCTCCTCCTTATTCTCTCTCTCTCTCTCTCTCTCTCTCTCTCTCTCTCTCTCTCTCTCTCTCTCTGTCTCTCTCTCTGTCTCTCTCTCTCTCTTTCTCTCTCTCTCTCTCCCTCCCTCCCTCCCTCCTTCCTTTCCTCCCTCCCTCTCTCCCTTCCTCCCTCTCTTCAGAGTTTCTCTATGTAGTCTTTGCTGACCTAAAATTTGCTTTGTAGAGCAGGCTAGCCTCAAATTCATACAGATCTCTAAGGCATGCAACACCACATCCAGCTACTCTAACCTTTTTGACAAACCTTAAAGGCACAGAAAAGATGAGAACCTATATGATTGCCCATATTCCCTTGACTTGGATTCAATACTTTTTCACTGTTTGAGGCCATGTGAACTTTCTTCAGTACTATATCCTCAGGTGCGTCTATCTATGGGGTTTAGTTTTCTTTTGGGGGGTACAATTATTACTTCTGGTGATTAAGAATTAAGGAGGAGCTTCAAGAGGGAAACCATGAGTTAACTGCAGTCCAGAGTACCTGAAGCAGGGGTTCCAGGGTAACCATGGCTGACAGGCGAAAGTCTGTCTCAACGTAAGCAAAGAAACAAACAAACAAAAGATGTAGTAGATAACTGTCACTAATTGTAAGCCCAGAATACAGAAGCAGTCTTCTTCTCAATGGCAGGTGGCAACCTGAGGACAGCTGCTCCAGGCTGACCCTGGCTATGACAACTCTTGTTGTCCTTACAAGATCGTTCATTGGGGGCATTGGCTTGACAGACTGCTTTTCCCAGTGTGGGTAGGATTTGTTCAAGCTACTGACTTCTGAAGCACAATACTTATAGTCTGAACCAAAAATGCAACCTTCAGCCGAGAGAGAGAGAGAGAGAGAGAGAGAGAGCGTTTGGTGACTGCACTGTACCCTTTTAGACAAGTCAGTCACGCAACCTCTCTAAATACACAGCAATTACAGTTCTAGTCACCTCCTAGGTGGGACATGCACCAGGGATCTTTTATTACTTCTTTATCTCAGCATCCACAATTTGTGTCTCCACCTAGGCTAGAACCTTAAAAGTTGTGAATGATGTGTGCTACTTTTTTTTTGGTATGGTTGATGAGCGCTGGCTGCAGAGTACTATTCATATCAGTCAAACACGTACTCATACATAGTACTGTCATGCAGAATCCTTTCTGGGTTGCAACTGAATTATAAATTTCCAAGGCGCGTATGTACCCAAACGCAGGCCCTACTCAACAAGTGCTACAGTAGTTTTACCGCTAACAATATTTGACCACAGTGACCCTCCAGGGAACCCGTGAAGACACTGAAACACACTTACCAAGACGCTCACCATGCCCTTACTAAGAAGAACTTCTAAGCTTGCTACATAGAATGTGGCTCTCTGGTCTTCTCTTCCCAAGCCCTAGACATACATTCCTTTGAAGAAAACAGAAGCACCCAGCTACCCAAAGTCTCTTCAGTTAATTCCAGCTTCCCCTGGTGAATTACAACTTTTTTGCAGACACAAAGGAAAGCAGAGAGACAAATGACACATAAGTAAGAGCTTTACTGGCTTTGGGGGGGGGGGGGTGGGAGCATGGAGACTGACGTCAGTTTTCCCAGAAACCCATGTATCATGATAACAAAGTCTCAAATGCTTGGGCTGCTCCAGAATTTGCCATACAATTATGTTTTTCAGTATACAATGTGGTAAGGCCAGCCAGAACAAACTGGAGTCACCCCCAAAGCAAATCAAGGAACCCCAAACCACTCCTCATTGCCCTCCTCATTGGCAGAACAAAGGTGGTCTTTGGATTGTTTGAGTTGTGCCTAAGGTGAAGCAATCTTCTGGAATATTCTCCCTCACTAATATCAGCCTTGCAGTCCTAATTCAGGCAAGGGAGGCTGGTGAGGGGTAGGTCAATACAAATTCACTAGAGCAAGAAAAAAAATCATTGGTGTTGTTTCTTTGGTCACTAAGGATAGAGCAAGTATTATCCAGGAAATAGATTCATCTTCTTAAAACTATAGCATCTTTAAAATGCAGGTAAGAAAATCACCCTGGTTGTCTGCAAAACACTAGGCGCAACAAATATCACCGAGTCAATCTTGAGAAGTCTCTCAAATTCCATCACATCAAGCAATGTCTCATATCTGCCTCTAGCTTCTCTGCCATGGCTGCGTAAGGAGCTCTGGGCTGGGACGTATGCGGCGTAGATTAGGTCTCAAACAAACGACCCTGTCCTTCCAAAGCCAGACAGGAAATGGAGTAAACTTATCTGAAGAGAACATGCTATCAGATTCTAGATTCAGATTTGAAAAACAAATCAATTGCAATTACACCAACTCCCCAGAGGACTCTCCCCACTCCCTCCTTTTGCTCCGGAGTCACCTTGCACAGGCTGTTTCTCTAAATAAATGGGAGGTTACAGTGTTATCATTTTTCATTTAGCAGTATGTGGGGTAGTGGTCTATGCCTGGCTGCCTTCTACCTCATTGGGGTTCAGCTTATTGTGCTGGTGGAATTGTTCTTACCACTTTTCACCTCCCTTTGTAACCAAACTTCAGACCTAAAGCAAACAAACATGGAACCTTGGGTTCCTGGGTATGATTTGTCTGCACATCCCAGTCTGGAAAACTTTAGTTTTTAAAATGATTTCTTCCCCTTCCAGAGTTGATCGCTACCGAAAGAGAGAGAACACTGCTTCTCCAAGTCTCACACGGTTTTCTTCGGTCTGTACAGAAAGATGCTAGCGCTACAGGTTTTAGCATATAAGCCCGTGTACACTGAACCCAAGACTCAGGGAACTGCTCAGAAATGTGCCAAAATATGCAAACCAGCCACCTACAGGCCCGGATGAACTGCACCCCTCACTCCCTTCCACAGATACACAAATGGGACCCCGCGAGACACAGCACAAGTGGACACAGCATTCGAACACATAAACACACCATAGAGGTGAACACAAAATGAAACAGGCCGACTCATTCAGGGTCACACAACCCTGCCACGGGGAAGGCAGGAGGGCGCGCGTGCACATATATGCGCACACGCCGACACACATACAGACGCAGTCACATATGTAATGCATATGGAGAAACCCTACTCCAGCCAGTCATCTCCCCGCCCCCCTCACCACACTCTGCCTTAGGTCCCGGGCTACCCCCAGCTCCGCGCCCCTCGTTCTGAGCAAGCTGGAGTTCCAGCAGGCAGCTGTGGTAGGGGCGCTCTCAAGCTAAGGGGACAGGGGCCCCGAAGGGCTCCGGACTCATGCTGCCATTCATTCGGCAACGCCCCAGCGGCGGGGCCGCAGCTGCAGCAAGGGAGGCGGAGGCGCTCACTGCAGCTTTCTCCCGCGATGCAAGTTCAGCTGCCCGCCAGTATGCTTCTCCAACCGCCCCCCCCCCTCCCGCCACCCCCGGTCTCCAGGACAAGCTCGGGGGAGAGTAGACTGAGCCGCTGACCCCAGAAGCAAAAAGTCCCGCCTTGCCTCTCTGCTCCTGGATGCTACCCCACTGCCCTCCTCGTGGTAGCGGTGGTAGCCGAGCTGCAGCCAAGTCTGCTCGACCGTCCCCAGCCCCTCACCCTCAACCCCTAGCCTGGGGACTGGTACCCAAGCCCAACACTCACCACCTGGCGAGCTATATCGGCCGCTGCCATCGCTCCTTGGTCCGCCAGGGCTGCTACGGGTGCCTCCACAACGGGAGCTGCTGCACAGGAAACAGAAGAGCTCCTCCGACAAAGAGAAAGTGTTACACTTCGGGCGCGACCAAGTCTGGTGGAGGGAGGTGCCAGGGAGGGGCCCCCTCACCGCTGCTCCAACCCCAACCTTTCCTCTATCACCCACCCCCTCAGAGTAGGTGTGGGGAGGGGACGGATTGGCCGCGCTGCCTTCCCCCTAGGGTGAGCCCAGTTCCAGTTCTCTCTGCAACTGGAGTCTCGGCCTCTGTGAAGGGGGCGGGGGCTCCCCTCGGTGACCACGTCTCCGCCCCCCCTCCCTGCAGCTACTGGGCTCCGTGGTACGTCCCGACCTCTGCTGAATTGTCACACACACACACACACACACACACACACACACACACACACACACACACACACATCCCTGTTTTCCCTCACACCCCTGAGCCCCCAGACCTGAGGCTGGAAGGGTGTCCCAGCCCCTCCCCCTCCCGCTCTCTGCTCCTAGGCTGAGATCTGCAGTCCTCTTTCTTTTCCCAGCCCCCATAACTCCTCGTGCTCCCTACTGAGAACCCTGGGTGCTTGCGTGGGAGCATTGGCCTCTGGAGTCTCCGTGCTTCACTGTAGTCCACCCTAACTAATCACGTTATCTCCTTGGGTTGGGGAGGGGCGGTGGCAGGGCAGGGGTTGCAGCACCTGCAGCGCCCCCACATTACAGCTTAGAAATGGAGCATTCATGGGGGAGCTGCACTGCAGCCCCACAACTGAGCTGTGACTTGTGGAGGACATCTCTCCTGTCCTGAGGTGCCCAAACCTCTGTCGCAGTAGACTGTAATTTCCATGGAGCCAAGCTCCCCACTACTGTACCTAATAAAAACTGACCTCACTGGTTCCACTCTGGTCCCTGCTCTCAGTATGAACAGGGTGAACAGGGATGCAGAGCATTCCACCTTTTAGGTTAGGGAACCAGAGGGAGTTTAAAAATGGAAACTGAAGGTCTCTATCTCTGTTGAGGCAGATGGAGATTCAGGAGGGGTACACGTTCTGTTCAGTTCCAATTGCCCCTCAATATTAACTCAGCCCAGGACTATATGGCTGACCTGGGACAGCTCATAAAATCCAAAGGCTAGAATTATGCCTGTCTGCTCTTTTTTTCCTCCAAGCCAACTGCTACTGGTGGTCCTCTCCCTAGCATGTTTCCCCACATCCCTGGCCCTGAAGTCCACCCTCTCCCCTTCTTTCTGTCTTGAGATTGGCTCTTTGTTGGCTCCATGTGATTGATGAACTCGGCATGATATGGTTTGTCAAAGGCCCAAGAGGCAGCTCCCCCCATCTCCTTCAAAATGGTAGGATCTTAGGTCTCTCTCTGGGGGAGGGGACAGAAGAAAGAAAGAAAGAAAGAAAGAAAGAAAGAAAGAAAGAAAGAAAGAAAGAAAGAAAGAAAGAAAAGAAAGGAAGGAAGAAAGAAAGAACTAGGTAGAGGGGTCTCCCACAAAGACCAGCCCTAGGAAATATGGGGAGATCAGAAGCAGGGAACCAAAGTGTCCACAAAAGAAGTGCCCCAGCCCTGCATTGCACCTGCCAGTGCTTCTCACATTCTCAGGGAGCTCTTCAAGTAACATATACACCTTGAGCATAGGGACTCTCGCAAATGTGTCTCAGTGCCTAAAATAGGATCCCATTAAGTGATCCCTACTCAAGATATTCAAAAGAGTGGGCTAAAGAGGAGGGCCTGGAGCAATCAAAGACCACAGGGTGGGTGATAGTATCAAAGAAGAGGGGCAGCTATAATTTTTGAGACCCCCCCAGGAATACTTGGGGAAGGCCTAGGCCCTGGGCTGATATAACACAAGCACATAAAGCCAAGACTAAAATTGAGGAACTGCTTTAAGGCTTGGGCCTCAACCGGATGGGGGTGGGGGATCAGAGGCACTGGCTGCTTCCAGGCTAGGCCTTCAGTGGGTAGCACTTGAGTCTCCCCTGACAAAGGCTGCCATGTGGTAGAGGACAAAGCTCTGACGCTGGCATGGGATTGGCTGAAACAGGCTTAAGTGCTGCTACCAGGAGGGTTGAGCTGGATGGAGGCCATAATGGGGTTGTGGTGATCCTGAGAGGAGTCCTGCCTGCCTCTGTCCCCTACACACACATCCCATATCAGGCCTCACAGCACTGAGGACACTTCAGCACAGATACCTTGCTGTCCTACTCCGCAGCACACTCAAGCTGCCTGTCCCTAGAAGGGAAGAGAACCTGAACAAGATCTCTTTACAGTGCAGGACCTCCCAGCCTGAGCTACAGTATGTAATTCAAATCTCCTGCCAGGCTTTTGTTCCTTCCTTCCTTACCTGCTGTCTGCCTCTACAAAGAACTTCTGTTCAGTTGTACAGAAGTTTCGGGAATGGCTCAATTCTGTGCTTCTCGGTCTTTGGTCTGGGTTATCTTCTCAGCCACAGGGGAGAGTCAGGAAGACTGAGGAGAGAGGACATATCACAAGTGGTCAGTTGGTAAGTTTTGTTCCTCCTCTCCTTTTGTGATAGGAAAATAAAAATCTTCAGGAAATTAAAAACAAAGACAAGAGCAGAGGTTATGGGGAGAGACTGGGCAGTTAATTGAGTTGGCGGAGCACCTGCCTAGCATACAGGAAGCCCTGGATCTGATTTCCAGCAGCACATAAATCAGGTGTGGTATATTGTACGTGCTTCTGTTCTCAGCACTTCGGAAGGGGCAAGCAGGAGAACTGCCTGTTCAAGGATATCCCAGCTACAAGTCAAGTTCAAGGCAAGCTTGTTCTAAGTGAGATTCTGTCTCCATTATTGTTTTTAAAGGAGAAGTGGGGGGGGGGGGCTTTTGTGAAGATGGATTTTTGGATTCATAGACACTACCATGAACGTATGTACATGTATGTTGTGATGTCCTTGTGGCACCCTGGCTCCCAAGGCCCAGTACAGTGCAGTGTTGGACGGGTATTCTGAGTCAAGGCTTCTGAGTCAAGAAATTAACAGAGGCATGTCAATAAACTATGTTTATTTTTCTACTATTCTTAAGGAACCTGGAGCAATCCACAACTTCTCTTCTGCCTGAGAGGGGAGATGGCTCCCCTGCTAGATAGGAATTGGGTTCTAATTGGATCCAACATTCACAATTAAGCTTTACAAGATCATTGTAACTGCCGAGATGGGTTGCTAATACTGGATAGGATGGGGGCGGGGGCACAACAGTGATGGGCAGCCAAAAGCTCAGGAAAAAAAATGAAATGGAGGCTTTATGAAGGGACTTAATAAAGACCGGGGGAATTGGTCTCACATGAGGAGAGAAGCCTTTAGAATGATCTAAGATCAGAAAGTTAGAGAAGAAAGCAAAACCAAAGTGATCAAGACAATATCAACTGCATGAAAAAGTTGGGTTAAAAACTAGAAGGTGATGCTGGTGGTGGTGGAGCACACCTTTGATCCCAGTGCTCAGGAGGCAGAGGCAGGTGATCTCTGAGTTCAAGGCCAGCCTAGTCTAAGACCTACTTCCAGGACAGCCAGGGCTACACAGGGAAACCTTGTCTTGAAAACCAAAACAAACAAAATGAAACAAAAAAGCTGGGCATGGTGGCACATGGCACATGGTATTGTAAGTTATAAGGAAGGCAGTTTGGAACTGAGGATATAGCTCAGTGGGTAGAGTGCTTGCATAATAGATACAAAGCTCTAGGCTCCAGTGACTCCAGTGTTGCAAAAATTAGGCATGGTGGCATGTACCTGTAAATTCCAGCACTTGGAAGGTGAGGCAGGAGGATCAGAAGAAGTCCAAGGTCATCATCAACTACATAGTGAATTCAAGGTCAGCCTCCATTATAGGACACCCTATCTTAGATCATAATAACATTATGCTTAAGAACAGGAGGGACCACAAAGATGGCTCAGCAGATAAAGGAAGGCTCCTCTAAACCTGAGTTCAATACTGAAATATCCATAGTAGAAGGGGAGAAGTGAGTCATACATTTGGTCTTCTGACTGCCAAAAGGCACACCACAGCATATATACATACATACATACATACACACACACACACACACACACACACACACACACACACACACCTTCTTATTGGATATTCTCTGTATTTATATTTCAGATGTTATCCCCTTTACCCCAATCCTATCACCCCTCCCCTCCCATTGACTCCATGAAGGTGCTTCCTCTACCAATCTCCCTCTCCCACCTCAGCACCTTGGCATTTCCCCTACACTGGGAAAAAGAGCCTTCACTGGACCAAAGACCTCTCCTCCCATTGATGTCAGACAATGCTGTCCTCTGCTGCATATATACCTAGAGCCACGGGTCTCTGCATGTGTGCTGACTGGTTGGACACACACACCTTTAAAAGAAGGATATTAATAAGGAAGTTAGCTGGGTGGGTGAATGAGTAGAGGCACTAACAACCTTAATTAATTCTATGAGGTCATAAGAGAGAACTGACTTCTAAGAGTTGTCTTCTAACCTCCATAGGTGTGCCATGGAGCAAGGTCACCTGCCCACACACACATACACACGCATGCACAAAGAAATAAAAATTGGGAAAATAAATAGAAAGTGAGGGAGGAAAGGAAGGAAGAAGGAAAGAGTCCAGGTTGTGGGTTTAGTTCCGTGTCAGCATGCAGGAGTTCCTAGGTTTGATATTTCAGTACATCAAAGAAAAAGAAATAAAAGAGGAAGTAGATGTTTAAGAAATTCCAGATCTTAAACAGAAGGGATGAGACAAGGAGGCAGTGGCTTTAGAGACCGCAAGATAAGATGGGACCATGTCTGGAAGAGCTGTGCTAGTAATAGCAAATTGCTTGGGTCTTTTGCTCCAAGATAGAGGTACTCAGGATGTGCTGTCTAAGGAGAATGCCCATCTAGGGTCTCGATGTGTGCTTGGCACAAATGAAATGCTCCTAAAGCAAATGAAAAAACAAAGTTAATGGGTAGAATTTTCTCTTTTTAAATTTTAAATGTAAATCTTTCCTAAATATTTGAGAGATGTCCTACTTAACAGCTAGCAAGCAACAAAATGAACGGATGAGTAGTAAATGAATTTTAAACAGACAATCCAAGTGCTGATCATGCTTAATTCAACAGTTTATTTTGTCATGGACATCTGTGCTGGTGGCTATGATTTTATATTGCACACACATAATGTAGACATATTTTTCATTCACAGAAGTGTTGTATAGAAAAAAATCAATTTAGTTCAATATATCAATTATTTTATGGCATTCTAGAAAGGACACCATGATTGTGTTGTGCTCCCTTAACCTGCTGGAGAAATGGTCCCTTCAATGGTGAGATGCTGTTGAGTTTGGAATGAGCAAGTGACAGGAGCCCATTTGCAATTTGAAAAGGTCACTCTGCCTTCAGCTAGGAAAAAGAAATTTGGAGCAGAGAATGATTAAAGCAGTCAGGACTCCCAAGAACAGTGACAGGTCTCAGGATGCTGTTTGTTGTGGTTGTCCCGTTCAAAAACCCAGGTTGAAATGTAGTCCCCTTTGCGAGATATTGAGAAGGTGTAAATATAATTCCAGCACAGTGTTTAGAGGTGAGGCCTTGAAGAATTGATTAGAATTAGATGACATCATCAGTGTGAAGCCCCATGACTGTGGACTTTTTAAAGAAAGTAATATAATTATAACATTGAATTTTTAAAATATATGTTTATGTATGTGTATGTATGTATCTGTGTGAGTGTATTCCATACTGTGCAGAGAAGTCCTCAGAGGCCAGGAAAGTATTGGATCCCGTGGAATTAGAGTTACACGATGTTAAACATGGGAACAAAACTCAGGCCCCCTGCAAGAGCAACAAATACTCCTTATAGATATGCCATCTCTCCTTCCTGACTATGAAAGTCTGACCTTCCTGTCACTACTTAAGTGCTGGGATTATGGGCAACAGCATGCCTCACCTCTCCATGGTTCTTAGTGGGTGATACTTAATGTGTATTAGAAGGGGAAGCGGGGACGTGGAAAGGTCAATAAACTGGGTACTAAGTTACAGTTAGAAGAAGTGAGATGCTCTACAGCTAGGCATGGGGAACATACCTGTAATCCCAGTACTAGAGAGTGAAAGCAAGAAAATCAGGAGTTCAAGATCATCCTCAACTACACAGCAAGTTGGAGGCCAATCTTGGCTACATGAGACCTTGTCTTAAAAAAAAAACCTAAAAAAGTACAAAATTGTAAAAATAAAAAACTCCAGAGCTAGGAATGCATTTAAGTAATGGAGCTTTTCTCTACCATGCATTAGGCTCTGGATTAAGTCTGCAACAATGCCTCCCAAAAGTTCTGGTGTGGTATTATGCAGTAGTGTTACTATAGATAATAATAATGTACTATACATTTCATGAAGATAAAGGGAATGATTTTTGGATGGTCTCACCATAATTGAATGATAAACAGTTGAAATTTATCATTCAAAATGTGTGTGTTTACCTGAACTTAAACAATGCATATATGTATTAAAACACCATGATACCCCATTACTATAGCTAGATCTTAACTACCCCCCAAAATGGCAATATGTTAAAGGCTCCACATATGCATTGTGGCATGCTCATGCCCCCCTCCCCCCAGAATAAGTAAATACAAATTTAACATAAATAAATAAATGAATGAACAAACAAAAGGGGGAATGGATGTTTTGGGTACCTTCAGAGTAGATGGTGGAGAAAGAGGTTAAAGACTGATGGAATGAAGTCTGGTAGTTTAATATAGAAGTCTCCATGGAAGAAGTAATGTTTGTATTGAGATCTGAAAATTACATAGAAGTCTGCAAGAAGAGCAGTAAGAACATTCCAGGTAAAGCAAGAGTGTATATAAGTCTTTGTTCAAGAAAACAGAAAGACCCGGGTCTGCAGTTGGGGCTCAGTGGTGGAGAGCTGATAGAAAGCTGATGTGGGTGGAATTCTCAGGGCCTGGAATGGAGGAGACAGGGCAGGATCAGGCAGGGCTCAAGGGCATTGCTTTAGTCTTGAAAGTCTGGAACAGAACTAAGGACGTACTCGGTGATAAGAGTGCTTGCCAACTGTTCATGAGATACTGGCTCCAATCTCCAGAACTGGAAAAATTAAAGACAAACGTTCTCTGAAAACAACAAGAAGCTTACTGGCAGGAGGAGGGCTTATGACACCAGCCATGTTTTGAACATCCTTGGCTTCAGGGTGGAGTGGACTAAAGGGAGAAGGCTACCCTATTGGGGCAATGTAACTGAGTGAACATGGAAGCTCGGGCAGAAGGATAGCCATGGAGATGAGAGAAAACATCTGGGAGACATTTAGACAATAAATTAGGTGGTGGTGCCGTGTGCCTTTAATCAATCACAGCACATAGTACGAAGAGGCAGAAGGATATTTGAGTTCAAGGCCAGCCTGGTCTACAGAGCCAGTTCTAGGATGGCTGGGATACACATAGAGAAACATTGTTTCAACAAACAAACAAAACAAACAAAAAACGAAAGTAAAAATTAACCTAGATTTGGTGATGGGGAAGGTAAGGGAGAAAAGATGCCAGTCTTGGGACTTTCATGACACTTGAGGGGAGAAC
The DNA here is from genome assembly GCF_963924665.1 of Micromys minutus. Classification (NCBI taxonomy): domain Eukaryota; kingdom Metazoa; phylum Chordata; class Mammalia; order Rodentia; family Muridae; genus Micromys; species Micromys minutus. The sequence continues at coordinate 91,290,625 of NC_137970.1, forward strand.
ATGGAGTAAGAAATGACAGGGGGTGTAAATATGAAAATTATCAGTGTATATGTGGTATTTAAGTCCACGAGAATGGATGAAATGACCTAGGGGGAGAATAGAGAAGGTTGAAGACTAATATCTGGAAAATACCAATACTTAGAAGTGAAAGCAGGGGCTGAAGCTAAAGCTGAGCTGAGAGAATGCATTGCATGTATGAAGCTTTGGGTTCTACATCCGCAGCACCACATAGAAAGTAAAGGAAATTGAAGCAGGACTAGGAGAACCTGGAAAGACAGAAACTGGAAGACAGCCAAGGCCATATGTCATTGGAACTCAAGTGGGAGAACATTTCAAGAAGAAAGTAATAATCAACAGAATTGAATGCTGTGGAAAAGCCCAGGGTAGAGGGAGGACTGGGTTGTAACTCAGTGCTTACCTAGCATGAAAGTCCTTGGGTTCCATGCCAAGAAACAAGAAACACACCCACACCCACCCACCCACACACAAACACACACACACAGAGTGGGGTCAATGAAGGTAAAAGTATCCATAAAATAAAATCCCATCTTCTTGGAGGTCCTTCAGATCAGCAATAGCTATTTCAGAGATGGGATGGTAGCCCCCAAACTACTTCAGTGTCTTGAAGAATGACTAGGAAATGAACAAGGAATTGAGCATATACAGTTGGCTGTGAAGGAAAGCAAGCATGTGTAAGGGTAGAGTTTCTTTAAAGACGCCGATAGGACAGAAGATGTGAGTCCATTTCAGTGTACTCGGGAAAGGTCCAGGTGATACGCAGTGACTGACTGCACACCGGAGCGAGCCAGTAAATATTTAATAGTTAGCTTTCCAAGAAACAAACAACAAGCCTGCCCTGCATCACTTGCTGATCTCTGTGGTGTAAACACTCTCACTGTGACTGATTTCAAGTTATCAATATGATATCTTGAGCTTGGCAAGCAGGTGAATGCACAACGCACACAGCTGGCAGCAGGAAGGAGGACTGAGAGATCAGTTACTGGCCAGCTGTGATGCTTCCTTTCCTGAATTCTGCATCCTTGCCTTCTGCCCGCTTTCACAGTGAGATGCTTGTCTTTCTCTTGTTTCCTCCTATGAGGCCTTTTCATGTGGATATTCATCCGAAGACATTAATTTTGTTTATAGTTAATTCTGCGTAAAGAGATTGAAATGTTTTTATATGCCCAAATCTATCACCATTGCACTCAGAGATTTTTTTGCCTCTGGTGTTGGGCATGGTTTTGGAAAACTAGTCAACTGGTACTCTGCTTCAATTGGTGTGTATTTGGCTAGCAGAAGTAAACTTTCTGAGACTGAGGGGTTTAAGTTGCAAAGATGAGGAACTGGCAGTGGGTCTTACTAAAACTCACCAAGATGGTATTTTATGAGGTCTCACAATAGCCAGCTATTTCCCCTGACCCCATCCTTGCAACTAAATATTTTGGGTTACCCTCCACCCCAGGATCTTATGTATCCCCAGCTGGCTCAGAACTTCCTATGTAGCTGGGGATAACCTTGCACTTTTAGTCTTCCTTGCACTTTTAGTCTCCCTGCCTCTGCCTCCCAAATGCTGAGATCACACAGGTGTGTGTCAAAATACCCCACTTATAATGTCCTGGGACTGAACTCATGCAAACTAGGCAAGCACTAAATCAAATGAAATGACCTCCATCCCTAGCCTCTCTGCCCCTCTGCTAAGTATCGAAAATATGCAGGCAGCATTTCTTTCTTTCTTTCTTTTTTAAAGATTTTATTTATACAAGTACACTGTAGCCGTCTTCAGACACACCAGAAGAGGGCACCATGTGGTTGCTGGGGATTGAATTTAGGACCTCTGAAAGAACAGTAAGTGGTCTTAATCACTGAGCCATCTCTCCAGCCTGCAGGCAGCATTTCTAAGTAGACTGCTTCCTTCCTTTCAAAGTTGAATCTACATTTCAATCACTTTACCTGGTGTTTTATCTACACTTGCAGACAGAGTTTAAGTACCTAAATTGGTGACTGGTGTCCTGCTTTGTTTGTATGGTCAACTTCTCATAACCTAGAGACACCTGGGAAGGGAATCCCAACTGAAGAATTACCTGTGGTGTGTAGTCGTGATTGGTAACTCTTGTAGGAGTTCCAGCCCACTGTGGATAGGTAGTACCACCCTTGGGAGGTCATCTTGAGCCATATGAGAAAGGCAGCTGGCTAGAAATCAGAGAGGGAGTCAGTGGTTTCTGACATTTCTCCTTGGTTTCTGCTTCAGATCTTTCTTGAGTTCCTGTCCTGACTTCCTTCAGTGATAGATTGTGTGGCCTGGAAGTATAAACTGAAGGAAACATATTTCTCCCTAACTTGTCTTTAGTCATAGTGTTTATCATAGCAGCAGAAAAGCAAACTAGAACACTTGGCTTTATTGTTACTTGGCCAGGAAGGACCTCAAAGTAACTACTCATGGGATGTTGTTCTTGTTGGAAACAATTAAAAATTGTAGCCATTAACTTTGACATACATTTTCGGGGACTTGACTGCTCAAGTCACACATACTTTGTAAGTAAAGTATGTCCTATCACCTGGGGGCATATTGACTTGTAGCTAATTGGTAAAGCTGCATAAGGAAGCCATGCCATTTTAAATGAGCTGTAATGTCAGGCTCAAGCTGAGGGAAGACTTCAGAGACATAATCAGTATTCAGAGAGAGAGAGAGAGAGAGAGAGAGAAGAATTAATTTATTGCATGCCCATTTATTTCATAAAAAATATGGAGCACTTTCTGTGTGCTGAGCATCTTACATGAAGGATCCAGACATGGATGTGGAAGGAGCCATGGAAAGACAGTCTTGCTATCACAGTACAGAGAAGTATAAAGAAAACATGCCCTTTGACCCTTGGGAATGGGCACCTTAAGTCAGACTCAGGCAATCGAATGAGCTTTTACTGGTGTGATGATAGCTAAATCGAAACTTCAATAACAGAAGTACCAGTAACCAGAAATTGGAAAATGCCAAATGAAAAAAAAACAGTCATAGAGGTGGATATGAGCTGAAATCTAGCCGAGAGAGAGAGAGAGAGAGAGAGAGAGAGAGAGAGAGAGAGAGAGAGAGAGAGAGAGTATAAATGTGTGTGTGGGGGGAACAGGGAGGGGGGTAGGCTTCCAAACTTAGAATCATTAGTTCCCATGGGCCAGGGATATATCTTTGAACAGATCTCTAAAGTATATGCATATCCAAAAATATCTTGCCTCAAGTATAGATAGAATATTGTCAGTTGTCTTAGTTAGGGTTTCTATTGCTGTGATAGAACACCATGACCAAAAAGTAAGCTGGGGAGAAAGTGTTTATTTGGTTTATACTTCCACATAACTGTTCATCATTGAAGGCAGTCAGGACAGGAACCTGAAGGCAGGAGCTGATCATGGAGTCATGGAGGGGTGCTGCTTACTGGCTTGTCCCTTATGGCTTGCTCAGCTGCTTTCTTATGGGACTCAGGGCCACCTGCCTAGAGGTGGCCCCACCTACAGAGGCATGGTGTCTCACACATCCATCATCTATCAAAAAAAAAAATGCCCTACAGGCTTGCCTACACCAACTTTAATAGAGACATTTCCTCAGTTGAGATTCTCTCCTCTCAGATGACTCTAGCACATGTCAAGTTGGCCAAAAGCTAGCCAGCACATCAGATAAGGTACACATGCCATCTATGTCTTCATACTGTATGCAGCACTCTACCTCCATGCTACAAATGGCTTCTCAGCCTACCTCAGTGTAGGCCCTGTTACAGTCTGTGCAAGTAAGAGCAGAAGTCAAGCTTTTCGATATTCATAATAGGACACTTACAAACTATCTCCTCGCCAGTTTTTCTAAGGGAATGCATCAGTCTTCAGCTGTGACAGCAATAAAAATATTAGTTCTCAAATCCAGTGTCAGAAATTGTAGATTTAAATAACCTGCCATGGCATAAAGGGTAGGGAAGGTGGGGGTGGATCTCTGAGGAAATTGAGGAAATATGGATAAGTGTTATTAAAATATACTGTATGAAATTTCCAAAGAACTAATGAAAATATATTTTAAAAAAATTAATTACCCTGGGTATGATCACAAATCCAAACAAGATTCTGGAAGTTTTAGGAAAGTTTGTTTACATAGATTACATTTTTGCTATTGCAGGTCATCTAATAAAAAACAATACAGATAAATACACATAGAATAAAATATTGATAAAAGATGGGTTATTATCTATTCAATAATGTGTATCATAAGAACTGTAGTGCAAAAGCATTTCCCAACAGTTTAATCAACTGTATAAACTCAACAGGGCACATTTTCAAGCTTCCTGTTGGTCATTGATCAGTATTGATTGACCCAATGATATGAATAGAACACTGGTATTTAACAAAATGAACTAGTCCAGTAGGAGCTATTTAGTCTAGCCCTATCTCACAATGATTCCACTGACATGTTTGTGTTGAAGGCTTCAGTTTTGACCATTTTAAGAAAATGGGGGTACTGCTGGGCATGATGGAACACACCTTTAATCCCAGTACTCAAGAAGTAGAGGCAGGCTGGTCTCTGTGAGTTCCAAGCCAGCCTTGTCTACAAATGGAGCGCTAGGATAGTCAGGGGTGTTACACAGAGAAACATCTCATAAACAAAGCAAACAGAAAAGTGGGGGTGCTGTAGAGAAGGTTAAGCAGTTAAGAGCACTTGCTGCTATTAAAGGACCCACATGGGCTCTCACAACTATTTGTAACTGCAGTTCCAGGGGACACAACTCCCTTTTCTGGCCTCTGTGGCCACTGCACACATAAAATAACTTTTAAGATACAAAACAAAGAGAGAAGAGTAAAGCTTAGTAGCAGAGAGCTTGTCTTAGATGCACAAGGCTTAGGTTCTGGTCCCAGCACCCTACCACACACACCAATACACAAAACTTAACTTTTAATTTGAAGCTGAAGTTAGTACTATATGCTCATAATCCCAGCATTTGGGCATCAGAGGCAGGAGAATGACTACAAGTATGAGGCCATGCTGTTCTACATAGTGAGTTGTGTGCAAGCCATGGCTACATAGCAAGACCCTGTCTCAATAAAACCGGAAAGGAGGGTGAAGAGAAGGGAGAAAAAGAAAGGGGGGAGAGGAAGATCTAATTTAGGAACATTAGGATGACCCTCAACTTTGGTTAGAACTTGGCTATGAGGGCTGCAGAAATGACTCAGCAGTTAAGAACACTGGCTGCTCTTCCAGAGGACTAGAGTTGAATTCCCAGCACCCACAATGCAGCTCACAATTATCTGTAACTCCAGTTCCAGAGGATCAAACACCTCAAAAAGACATACTTGCAGGAAAATTACCAATGCACATGAAAGAATTTAAAAATTTTATATATACACACACACAAATATACACACAAACTTGGACATTCATCTTAAGAAACTTAGACATAGTCACTTGTAAAATTCTTTGCTGAGGGTAAGCAGGGATTAAACAGTGTCTCAGGTAGCTCAGGCTGGCCTTCAACTTGCCATATAGTTGAGGCTGGTCTTGAACTCTTCATCCTCCAACCTCCACCTTCCAAGTGCTGGAACGACTTCTGCCACACCCGACTTCATCTGTAAAATCCTGATATAGCTTTCGATAATTTAGTCAGGTAGGACGCACATAAAATGTCTATAAGTCCTAAAGCAATCATAAAAATGCTTTTAAACTTGTATTTTGTTCATTTGTTAAACAGGTGCTTATATTTATCAAAACCTGTGAATTAATCCATGCCTGGAATTCCAGCACTTGAGAGACAGAGGCAGAAGAATGATGAGTTCCAAGCTAGCCTGAGCTATATAAAGCAGGAACTTGTCTCAAAAAGCCAAAGGCTAGGGATACAGCTTGCTGGTAGAGTCTTGCCTCAAATTTATGAGGACCTACATTTGGTCCCCAGCACCATAACACCGACCAGCAAAAGCCATGAACAAGTTTGCTTGTGTAGAGTATAAATTCTATCCCAGTAAGTAGTTACATTACACTTCTGCAAATATCTGGGTTGAAGAGATGACACAGTACTTAAGGGCACTTGCTGTTCTTCCAGAAGACCCAGATTTGGTTCCCAGCACCCATGTTGGGTGGTCCACAACCATCTGTATCTCCATTACCAGGTGATTGGACACATTCTTCTTGGTCTCCTCAAACCCTGCATGCATATGGTACAAAACATATGCAAAACACTTATACACATAAAAACTAAAAATAATTACATATTTAAAAAATGTCTCTGAGCCTCATCTGCATGTCTCTTCACTGTCTTACACTCAGTTGGGCCCCTACACCCTACCATGGCTACCACATGAGAGGCAGAACAATCAAGTGTGCCAGACCTCTGCTAGGCATGGCACATCCTAAGGATGGCTCTGTCCCTGCTGTTTTGACTCCTGTCTTTAGGTCTTGTGAGTTCTTGGCTCTTCATATTTAGCCTAAGGTGGGAGAGAAATTTTCCCTCCAGGCCTGAGCTCTCAGGACCCCATGATCTGAACCCTCTTTTGAATCCCCACCCCTGCACTCAGGGAAGGGAATCCTCACGCAATCATGACTTATTTTCCACCAAATATGGCAAGAATTCTTCAGAATCTATGAATGCATTGGGCACAAGTCAGCTCTGCAATAGGAGAGAGGCTCTCAGTCACCATCTGCCTAATCCACAGGGCCAGTTGGAGTCTGCATTTCCCAGAACCAATCAGCAGAGCTCCTATTTGCCTCCTGCAGTTTCAAGTTCAGTGTGCTCAGATGTATTGTCACTTCCACAAGAAAACACAGTCTTTTAGAGCATTGGAGGTCTACCAAGTTGGATTTGAGGACTCATTTCTCCAAAGTCCTTGGTTAGTGGCTGCAGTTCGGTACATCTTCAGACCTAGTATCTTTTAAGCAGCCCGGAAGCTGGTGGTAGCTAGGGCTTGAGAAAATGTATGCTCTTTGCTGCTTCACATCTGTGGTAAATCGGACTTGCTTTGTGGTATGAGGCAGTGACAGCCAGACTCACCCAATTTCTCTTGGCTTAAATACAGTGTTTAAATCTTGTTCACCTTTTGATGCAAATAACAAGTGAACACTAGAAATTTTAATGGCTTCTCTTTGAACTGATAGAACCTATCCATCCATTCACCTATTCAGGTGGCTTGGCATTTTTTAAAAGATGGAATCTGAAGCTAGACCTCACCTCTTAGCTTAAAGCCAAAGAGCCCCATGCTATGTGGCCTTAAGCAGTATACAAAAGCTCTTTGTGACATAGTTTGTTTTCTCATATAATTGAGATAATGTTAAGAAGAAAACATATATATAATACAGGGTTATATGAAAATTAAATACCTCCAAATCTGCAGGATATCCAGAAAATAAAAGCTATGTTAATCACTTTCTGATTTTTTTTTTCTTTTCTTATTTTTTAAAATGGGCTCTCAAGTATGGGCTGGCCTCAGACTTGCAATGCAGCCAAAAATGACCTTGAATTTTATTACCCCTCTGCTTCCATCTCCCAAATGCTCAGATTACAGGCTCCTACTACCATGTGCAGTTTGCGGTGGACTGGGGAATCAAACGCAGGGCTTCTTCGCAAATGCTAGGCCAGAACTTAACCAACTGAGCTACTTCCCCAGCCCCATCTGTATGCATCTCAAGTGAAACTGAGACTTAACACTATGCATTACCTGCTTATATTCCTATTAGGTTAATATACTGAATCTCAATTCTTAATGTGTCAGTATTTGGAGTTGGGATGTTTGGGAGGTAATTAGTTCATATGGTTGGGGCCTTCCTCAATGGCACTAATGTCCTTGGAAGAAGAAACCTGAATCCTGAGATCTATAACCAGGAAAGATATCAGCACCACAATTTCACTAGTAGCAATGGGCCAAAGAAGAGATGAAAAGATAATGAGGAAAATTCTTATGATGAATGAAAACGATGCACACTACACCACCAGGTGTAGAGGGAAATGTGTAGCTAAAAATACCCACGTTTTTAAAAGGAAAGAAAGCTCTCAAATCGATAGCCTAACCTCCCAGGAAACAAAAGCAAGGTCAAATAAAGCCCACAGTAGAGGCTGGAGGGCTGCTTCTGAGGTTACGAGCACACACTGCTCTCATTGGGGATCTATGTCGGTGATTCACAGGCACCTCAACTCTAGCTCCAAGGTCATGGTTCGCTGTCTTCTTTAGATTTTTGATAGAATAATAATCTATTACTTTTTAAAGACAGGATCTCTCACTTGACCTGAAACTCATCAATTTGTCTAGGCTGCTTGTTGCATGAGCTTTGGAGATCTGCTTGTTTCTGTCTCTCACCGTGAGTGCTGGAGCTATACATGCGCAATACCGACGTCATCCCAGATTTTTATGTGGAGCTGGGCATCAGAATTCAGGAACTTCTGGTTGTGTGGCAGGGCCCTCCACTAACTGAGCTACCCCCAACCTCTTACATTTCTCTTGTTAAATGTATCTTTCATGATTTTTGTATTGAGACTTAAAGTTGTTTAAAAGTCAACAGTATCCAGACCAATCTATAGATTTAAAACAATTTATATCAAAATCAAAGCTACCTTTATTTCTGAAAGTTGAAAAGCTGATCTTAGAATTCATATGTCAATTGAAGGGACCCAGAATAATCAAGATAGTTTGGAAAGGGGGACTGAAAGAGAAAAATAGTGAAGGAGTGCTTGCCAAGCGTATGTGGGACCATAGATTCAATTCCCAGAAGTGCAAAGCATCAAGCGGAAAGGAAATGTTAAGCAAGTGTGGTTAACAAGCCTGTCATCCTAGCACTAGAGAGGGTGAGAAAGGCTAAATGGGAGGGCGGGGCTGCTGTAAGTCTGAAGCTACCTTGGGCTACATAGTTATATAGTGAATATCAAGCCAACCGGGGCTAGATAGAAAAACTCAGTCTCAAACTATTTGAAAGAAGAAAATTTTATCATGTCCAAGGTAAGAAGATTGGGAGTCTGAGGTAGCTTGAACTACATAAAGATGCTCTCTCTCTCTCTCTCTCACACACACACACACACACACTCACACACACACACACACACACGTACAGGGGAGGGAGATAGAGACACAAAAAAGCAAAGAAAGACATACAAAGAGACAGGGGTGAGAGAAGAGAGAGAGAGAGAGACTCATCACAGAGTTATAGTAATCAAGACCGTGAGGAACTAGAAAGAGTGCTGCATGGGTGTTTAAGCCAGAAAACCATGAAGACTATAGTTCTAGATCCTAAGAAACCCTGAAAATTCTGGGTAGGGGCATGTCAGCCAGTCTGAAATTTCAGCCTCAGAGGGTGCAGCAAGAGGATCCCCAGAGCAAGGTGGCTAGCAAAAGTAGCCGTATGTGTGAGCTCTGGGGTTGACCAAGAGATCCCGCCCTAGTGAATGAGGAGGAAGAGCATCTAGGAGAAGTCCTGACCTCAACCTTGGACCATCACATGCACACACATATGTACCTACTCACATGCAAATCACACACATGTGTGCTCGAACACACACACACACACACACACACCACTCCAGACACCAAAAAAAAAAAGAAAAAGAAAAAAAAAATGGAAAAAAGACAGAAAGGCCCTAGCTTGAAAATAGACATAAAGATCAATTGAATAGATTTGAGTACAGAAATAAACCCTCTGGTTTATAGTCAATTGATTTTTAGCAAGAGTGTTGTCCCATATATTCAGGTTGCTATTGACAAAATATCATAACCAGGCAGCTTATAAACAACAGAAATGTATTTTTCTTAGTTCAAGAGGCTGGGAAAGCTGCAATGAAGTTGCATACAAGGTGTCTCTGGTCATAGACAGTGCCTTCTTACTATGTCTTTACATTAAATGTGATTTCTGCTATACCTGAGTAAAAGTGATTTGGGTTTTTTGTTGTTGTTGTTGCTGTTATTTCTTTTATATTTTCACCTTCAAATATTTTTATTTTTGAATCTATAATTGTAACATTTCTCTTTCCTTTCTTCCCTCCAAAGCTTCTCAATACCCCTCCCCGCACTCCTTCAAATCCATGAATATTTTTCATTGTTTAATATATTTGCAAACTATTCATAAATATAACCTGCTTAGGCCATATGTTACTTGTATGGATGTTTTCAGGGCCGGCTGGCTATTTGCCACCAGATGATCAATTGGCATGTTCTTCTCTGAGGAAGACCACCTCTGTTTGTGTAGTGCTTGGGCCGTGTGGACTTTTCCCTGTCCAGTCTGACAAGTTCTTTGGTGGTGGTCTTGTTTAGCTCCCGTTTGGTCTTGTTGATAAGACTTTATGGGTGTAGCTTCTATTGTTACCAGAAGATATACTATCACAACAAACGCCTTGAAAACTCCCTGATCCTCTGGTTCTCACAGTCCTTTTGGTGTCTTCAGCTACAATGCTGTAGAGCATTAGGTAAGGGAGTGTTTTGTAAATGTAAATCTTCTATTGGGACTTGGGCTCCATGACTCTGAGTTTTGATTGGTTGTGGTTTTCTGTACTGGTCTCTGTTGCAAAGAGAAGTTTCCTTGATGAAGGCTCCAAAGACAAATAGTCATCGATTGTTATGATGTCCATGAACCATGTCAATGACCGGCATGGCATGATAACCCAATGGGTGAATTACTGGCACACATACTTTGGTATTAACCAGTTGCTCTTTAATTGGTCTTAAGACCTATTCAACAACAGGCATGCCCTGTGTGTTACTGGAAAACTAGCTAACTAATCAGTGCTAGTGAAGTCTCAGGACACTGGAGAGAAATTTATGACTACTATTTACTAGTCCAGCATTATCCCTGACAATGATCTTTCCCTTTTTATTTCCCCATTTGAGACAGGGTTTTATGTGTCCCCAGCTACTCTGTAATTTAGTATGTAGCTAAGGATGGCCTTGATGCCTCAAAGTGCTGAGTGTGCAATTGTGCACCATTACATTTGCTCTGTGTAGTGCTAGGGAACAAACCCAGGGCCTTATTCATGCCAGACAAGCATTCTAGCGACTGAGCTATGTCTCCAAACCCCCTTTCTTTGTTTTTAATCCATAAAATAATGTTTAATATTGTTAAAATATAGATAGGTTTAACCTCATCAGATTTTTTAATTTTTATGTTCTAATGGATCCCAAGCAAGAAATTGAAAAGACAACTTAAAAGCATGGACCACTTTTTGCAAAGTATATATCTGATGACACTTACAATTAAAATATATAAAGAATTACCACAAATGCATAAGCCAAATAACTAATTTTAAAGCAAAATATGTGAATAGACAAGATGATAGGCATGCAGCCACTAGAAAAAGATGCCCAATATCATTAGCCAACACACACACACACACACTATGAAAATACAATGACTACTTGAGAAGAGAAAGGTGACCAGCAGGAAAGGTGGGGATAAGAAATGGTATCGAGGGACTAAATGTGCAAAGTACATGATATATGTGTGTGAAAAAATACAACCCATTAGTATGTACAACACATATACACTATTCAGAATACCATATATCCATACAAAAATTTTGTACATGAGTGCTCATGAAAGCATTAGTCATTCTAGCCAGGATGGAAATAAATGCATTCCATCAACGGATGGATGGTTTTAATAAAATGTAGTATGTCTACCCAGGATAGTATGTTATGCAACAATCCATGTATGAAGTTCTAATATACACCACAACACAGGTGAACCTTAAACACATACTAAATGAAGAAACTGAAAAAGTAATGAAAAAGAACCCACACACTGGGTGGTTCTAATTTTGTGAAATGCCTAGAATAGAAAATTCTACAGAGATAGACAGTGGATTAGTAACCAGCAATTACAAATTAGTAGTAGTAATTAGTAATTATAGCCAGGAGCTGGGGGGGGCAGGAAGGGAATGAGGAGTGACTGCTGGGTGTGGGCTTTCTTTTGGAAATAATGAATATATTCTAAAAATAGGTGATTGTAAAAGCACCACACACACAGAGCTAAATACAAAAAGCTGCTGAGTTGTACATTTTAACTTTTCTTTGACTTTATGTGTCTGAATGTTTTGCCTGTGTAGATATCTGTGCATCACGAGTGTGCCTAGTGCTCTCAAAGGCCAGAGTAGGGCATCGGATCCCCAGGAACTGGTGTTCCAGAAGGTCTGAGCCACCGTGTGGGTACTGGGAATTCAATCTGGGACCCTACAAGAGCAGCTGGGGCTCTTGAGTGCTGAATCATCTCTCCAGCCCCGAGTTGTACATTTTAAAGGCACCGATTGTGTGGTATAGGAATCATCAAGTTATTATTTCCTAAAAGCTCCATGGGGGGAAGACAGAGGAGGGAACACCTACTGACCTGAGCAGGAGAAGGGAGCCTAACCTGGGACAGGGACACTGTCCAGATAGACAGAATAGACATAGCAAGACTTGCTGACAATTTTTTTTTGGCAGTAGGGGTGGGTAGGGATTATGGTGAGAGAATGCCTTACTATATTAATCCTGCCTGGTCTTGAACTTATGATCTTCCTTCTTCGGCCTCTCAGATCCTGGGAGAATGGGTACACGGTATTACATCCAACTGAAAATTAATTGGGCTTTGGTTTCTGTTTGGCATTTAAAAGTTCATTTCATCTGGCTCTAGACAGATTTACAGAGAGAGAGAGAGAGAGAGAGAGAGAGAGAGAGAGAGAGAGAGAGAGAGAGAGAGAGAGAACCCAGGTTTGATTAGCACCACCCATGTTGGGGTTCTCATCCATCTGTAACTCTAGATCCAGAGACTACAACATTCTCTTTGGACCTCTGAGGGCACCTCATAGAGGCGGTACATGCATACAACACATGCATACACATAAAAATTTTAAATCTTAAAATAATAGTCTTATTAAACTTTATTGATGATGATGTGTAAGCAAGTATATGTGGCGGGGGTGTGTGGAAATAGAGGTCAGACGATGACTTTCTGGAGTTCTTTCTATGTTTTTCATGGGTTCTGGGGGCTTGAACTCAGGTCACCAGGCTAGCACAGTAAACACATTTACCCATCGAGTCATCTTACCAGCCCCTAATGTATTTTTTCTTTGACAAATCTGCGTGTGCATATGTGTGTCACTTTCACTCCTAACACTTCCTCATGCCTCGCCAAGGTTTTTCTTTTTCTAAAGTCCTCCTTATGACTTCATGTCTGTTTGTCTGGGTTGATAACTCACTGCATTTATTTTGATTTTGCTTTTTTTAATTTTTTTTGTTGTCTGTCTGTCTAAAAGCAACATCTCACTGTGTAGTCCTGTCTGTCCTAGAATTCACTCTGTAGCCTAGGCTGGTCTCCGACTCACAGAGATCCACTTGCCTCTGCTTCCCTGATGCTTGGAATTAGAGGTGTCCGCCATCACACACAGCTACTTACTGAGTTCAATTAGGTTGCTTGCAGGAACATGGGTGAGGGTGATTTGCTAGAGCATGGGTAACCTACCGATGTGTACACCACCAAAGGAAACCATTTCCTCTCTTCGGCAACCATTAACTACCTTTAATTAGCTAATAAACAGCTCCTGCTTCCATTGTGTCTGTCCCAATACTGCCAGCATCTGTGTCTGTGTATTGATTTAATCTGCAAGGTCACGACCCTGATTCAAGCCCCATCACTTCATCTCATCTCTCTCCCACTTGGATACCCCTCCTGCCTCATCTGCTTCAGCCACAGTTCCCAGTTCAGACTATACGGCGGATCGGGGTATTATCCTGCTTTTCTTTGACATTTGGGATAAACACAAAAACTCTTGCACAATTGACCAGCCCTAGAAGTCTAGATATCCTGGTGCTGCACATATGTCTGAACTAACCATCAACTACTGTGCCTAGCACACCGTGTTCACTCCTATCACTGGACCTTTGTGCATGTTGCTCACTCATACAGTGTTTCCTTTCTTGCTTTACCTGATAATGCCTATTCTCCCTTTACTTATCAACTTAATCATTTCCTCAGGGAAACCTTCCCATAAAGTCTAAGCCCCCTATTTTAAGCCTAGAGAGCTCTTTGTAGTTGTACTTTGTGCCTTGTGTGTGTGTGTGTGTGTGTGTGTGTGTGTGCGTTTGGTCTGACCCGTATTTTTGAGTTCATTTCATTACTGTCTATCTCTTTCATTAGATTAAACCTTTGTAAAAATCAACATCTGTGGCCATTTATCTTCCCCATTGTATTTCTGATGCCCAACACAGTGTTTGACACACAACAGATTCTGAATTATATTTGTTAAATAAATGAATAAACCTCAGGAACAATTTTAAATGCTAATTAAAGCAACAATAACCTATCATTGTGCCCACAGATTGGCAAAGACTAAAAAGCCTGAAAATATCCACCATGGGCAAGCACTGAAGCAAATGAGCACTGTCCCCCTCCAGGTGGCCGGGTGCAGATTGACATCTCCTGCATAGAGGCCAATCGGCCCTTCAAATGCTCACACTGTTTGATCTCACTATTCTGCCCAGGAGCATTTATTCCAAGCGAATGATCACTCATGTGCACATGATATTCTCGGTGAATACTGGCTGAGGCACTATTTGCAATAGGCAAACACTGGAAACAACCTCCATGCTCAACAATAAGACCCCACTTAAATAAGTCACAGTGAGTTCATGGAACGGAATAGTGTGTGGTCATTAAACATGGTCATGTAGGGCTGTAGAGATGGCTCACTGAATATAGTACTTACCTCAAAAGCATGAGAACCTGATCAAAGCCTCCAGAATTCACAGAAATCTGAGCTTGGTAGCAGGCAGTATGTATGTGCCTGTAATGTCAGTGTTCCTTTGGTGTGATGGTGAGGATTGACACCCAAGGTCTGCTCCCCTCCAACACATATATGCCGTGGTGCACACATGCCCCCCCCACTTAATAATAGCAGTAACAACAACAGAAACAATAAATATAAATAACAATCAATAAATCGAATTAATCATTATCAATATATATTTATGATAAAATTATAAGAAAATATCTACCAAAAGATGATGAAAGACCCCAAATTCTCTATCTTAATAGTATGTAACACGGCTATCTTTTCATTTATTTAATTTGTATGTAAGATCGGAGTAGTATTTGCCATAGCAAATATGTGGAAGTCAAAAACAACTTAGGGGAGTTGGTTTTCTTCTTCTACCTGGGGGTTTTAGGGATCAGACTCAGGTCATCAGGCTTGGCAGTAAGCACCTTTACTCCCTGAGCCATCTCAGCAACCCTTAATATTTCAGTGATTAGAAACAACAACAACAACAACAAAGCTGGGCACAGTGACACACACCAACAATCCCAGTACCCAAGAGGCTGAGGTAAGAAGATTATCATGAGTTTTAGGCCATCCTGGGCTACTAGTGAATTCAAAGGCAATCGAGGCTAGATAACAATAGTTTATCTAACTAACAAAAATAAATAAGTAAACAAGGCTCGATGCCCAGTACCATTTAAAATGAATGAAAATGAACTGATATAATTTATGTAATTAAATAAATTACCTTTAAAAACAGAATAATAAGTGACAATTACAAACAGCAAATAAGTATGCATAGGACCATATGTATGTGTTGTAGGCACATAGGCACATGAAGAGGATCTGGACTCACATGAAACTCTAGACAGAATCTGTTCTGGGTTGAAGGATTGTCCATGATCTTTATGCTCTCTTTTTTGAATGTCTATTTCTTCTATAATTTGCATATATTGGTGTTGTAATAGGAGAATGATCAGATACATTCCACTTTGGGGGAAAAAAAAACATGTGGTGAAATAAAGGTCAAGAGAGAAGAAGAACTCAGCTCATTAGTCTTGAGAAGGAGACGCATGGGGGAGGGGCACAGCTAATCAGGAGGTTGCTTAGTGACCACAGAATCAGAGCCCAAGGCTTAGCTGGATAGTTCCAAAGTCTGCAGACAGCAAGCAAGGAGAAACAGATCCATCATCTCTGCTGGACTGACAAGATGCCTGCCCTGAATTCAGCCTTTGTTTGCCTTCTTTCATTATCATTTACTCTTTTATTATTGGAGTGCTATTTGTGCAACCCAGGGCTCCAGGTATGCTCTGCAAGTGCTCTACCACTGAGCTACATTACCAGCTCAAATATAGCCTTTAAGAGACTCAACATCCAATGCCCCCAGAAATCTACCCAAGTGTGTTTGATGCATTGCCCTTGCTTGGATGCAATTTGACCTTCACCCAGCCATTATCATCTCTAGCTAACTACAAACCCTTGCCTCCACAGTGAAACATTACAGCTATTTGTGATCTGGTTTCTGAGCCTCTATTTCAGCATCTGCCCTTGAGATCCCTAAGACTTTATAGCCTCTCTCTGACCAATTGACTCATTTCACTAATTTTCTCTAGCAGTAGCACCCCAGGCCCTACTCTTCTCACCCCCAGTGTCCATCTCCAATGGTGGAGACAGGACATCAAATGAGGCGATCCAGACAGACCCCAAATGAGGGAAATTCTGACATTTCGATGAACTGGGTGGGACCCTGAACTCTACCCCACTGGGTGAACCCTACTCTCTTCCAATGCCCCATTTCTCTGTCATGATGACTGTGCACCTCTGCTCAGAAGCCTTCTTGCCCTAGCTTTGGACTGTCGTTTTCTGTGTGGTGCTTGGGATTGGCATGTGCCCTGCCTACCACTGAGCTCGATCCCCAGCCCTCTCTTCGACTTTTTTGAGACAGAATGTATGTTATCCAGACTAGCTTTGGACTCACTCCGGTGCCACCAGCTCAGCTACGATCCGTTTCTTATTTCTGCTTTAGGCCTGGAAAATATTTTGCTCCTTAAGCATTTTATGAAATGTCAGATCATGTCCAATGTGTGCTAATATTGTTATTTTGAGAGAAGGAAACCCTATAGTTCTCTTACACAGACATAAAGCTAGTAATCAACTGAAACAGAACCATATGTTTTTGTGAGACAGAGTTCCACTCCGTAGTCTAGAGTAGCTTTGAACTTGTGATTCTCCTGCCTCAGCATCCCAGTGCTCCAGAGACTATAGGAGTAAGCCATGGATATCCATATAAGTAAACCATATTTAAATTCCTCATATACTCACTGCATCTAACACAAGGTTCCGTATATAGTAAATGTGCAATAATGAATGATGACCGGGTAGAGAGATGGCCCAGCAGTTGAGAGTATTTGCTGCTCAGGCAGAGAACCTGGTTCAACTCCCAGAATCCATCTGACAACTCAAAACCCTTTGTATCTCCAATTCCAAGGGATCTGGAGGTAAAGAACCAGGATCTCACTATATAGCTCTGCCTGCCACAGAACTCACTATGTAGACCAAACTGGCCCTGAACTCAGATATCCTCCTGCCTCTGCTGCCTAAGTTCTGGGATTAAAAGCATGTGCTACTATACCCAGATCTTCTTGGTTTAAAAAAAAAATTATACTTGTTTTGTGTATGCATGCATGTCTGTGAGTAGTGACACATATGTGCCTCAGTGTGAGTGTGGAAGCAAAGTTATCAATTCTTTCTACTATAGGTCTGGAAAGTGAACCTGTGCCATTAACAAGTGAGTGCTTTCACCAGTGAGCCATAATCCCTTGTCTTAAACCCCTGAGCCTAGTGAAGAATCAAGGAGCTGGAAACACTAAATAAACACTTGGCACTAGATTTCAAGTGGCCATGGCATTCTGGAAATAGGTATCTTCTATCGAGTCCCCTTGAGGACCACTTGCAGGGGACACTGTCTCACTAAACATTGTGGGTTCATTCCAAAAGGAGAGTGACTGACAGCAAAGGGGTTTGCTGAGCAGAATGGTCCCCATTTTTGGCATCTGCATGTTCTGGAGTCATCCCTTCCATCTCCTGGGAAGAATTCCCTGCATCCACTTGCTAGGGCTACAGTAGCAAAGTGCTATAGACTCATTAAAATAACCGAGTTGAAGATAGTGGACGTCCATTGCCTTACCATTCTGGAAGGCTTTATGTTCAAAATAAAGGTTGTAGCATGGCATGGATCCCTCAAATATCTGTCCTTGCCTCTCTCAGACTTGGGATGCTTTGTTAGCATCCTTTCGGCTCCTTGTCTCAATAGATGCGTCTCCACATGGCCAACCCCTCCCTGTTTGTCTTCACATCGCTGTCCCTTTATGCATGTCTATCTCTGGATCCAAAGGTACTGTTTTTGATGAAGACACAAGTCATCCTAGATGAGGGCTTCATTTGAACTCTCTGTCTCTAAAGATCCCTATCTACAAATAAGGTTACACTCTGCAGCAATGAAGGTTGGGGCTTTGACACATCTTTTGAGTGTGTGTGGGGGGGGGGAGGGAACACAATTTAACCCTTAGCAAGCCCCCAGGCAATCATAATTTGACCCCGCGGCTCTACCTCACCCACCAGACCTCTTTTCTCTACAATGGCTCCTTGGACAATATATAGACACCTGAATTAACCCAGGGTGAATCTGCTGGACACTGGAAATTTGGGTTGGGACTGAGAAACATAGTGTCCAGGTGTGGCTGAAATTGTCCTAGGTGCACTGTGAGCCGAGGGCTGCTGTTTCCCAACTCTATGGACAAGAATAGCAGAGAAAACCATCCCACAAAAGGAGCACTGAAACAGATGCAGAGAGTGATGGGGGTGGGAGGGAGGGCAGCCCCGCCCCAGGCTCTGACGTCCTTGGTTTCCAACACCTACAAGGTGCAGTGGAGCCAAGCAGCTGGGTTAGGCATATCATTCACCACGTCATCTACACACTGTGACCCCCATGGAAATGGGAAAACCGGGATCCAAATCCATCTGACTTCACTTTTTCTGTGCCCCCAGTGTGCTTCCTAGATTGCTGCCCCTGCTTCTTGTCTCATGCAGAAGTACAGATACATTCTTGTCCTTGAACGTGAGCCATCCCTGTAACATGATAATAGGAGTCTATGCATCTGAAGTGTATGAACCCATGCATCTTTTACATACTTTACACATATCTACGTATATGTACGGTTTTTATGACATTGAACATTCCTGGCTCCCTGATGCCACCCATTCACTATCCCCTAAAAAATCGCATTTGTATTTGTTGTATACACCACTATAGCCCCTTGTGAGTTTCTTACCTGCAATCTGAAGGGAATGACTTGGTGCATTGCAAACTCTAAGCTATTCATATGTTTTGAAATCAAGCACTTTCAGTGAAATGGAAAATAAAATAAGTGTATTGAATGGAATGCGAGTAATATTTTGAAAGTTTTATGACAGTGTCATGTGTATATTTAAGTTTCTCTCTGCCTCTCTCTCTCCCTCTCCCCCAACCCTCCCCCTCTGTGTGTGTATGTGTGTGCGCACACACACACATGTGCATGCTCGGGAGTGTGTATTGGCCATATTAAAAATGAACTCTCAGTATAACTCACATTCAAAGGTCTTTCTACTGGCCTAGGGAGTGGAGCTCAATGGTAAGAAATCCGTTTCAACTGACAAGTATCAAAGCCCCTAACAAACAAGAGATACCACCCTGCAGTCTACCTTTGTTTTCTTCACGAAGAGGCTCTGGTTTGACTCCCTGCTGAGCTAAATGTATCCATTCCATCCGGAGGACAGCAGGATCTGGCTCTGTATTCTTATACTGCTAGTATTCTGAAGGCTGACGCAGTAGGGTGAGTTTCAGAGGGTTAGAGATCATAACCATTAGCAACAGGCAGGCAGGTATACACTATGGAGTAATAGTTAAGAGCTCATATCTTGAGATACAACCACAAGCCAGAAAGAAAGGCCCACATCTGGTTTTCATCCCTAGCACCCCATAAACTAGGCATGGTGATGCTCCCTGTAATCCCAGTACTTAGAAGGTGAACACAGAAGATTAAAGAAAAACAAAAACAAAACAAAACAAACAAACAAAACCAGAACAAAAGCATCATAGTAGGGTCAGGAGAGATGGATCAGCCCTTAAGAGTATTGTCTGCTGCTCTTCCAGAGGTCAGTCTCCAACAACCACATGGTGTCTCCCAACCATCTACGCATGTAGTCCCATGGGAGTTGATGCTCTCTTCTGGTGGGCAAACAGACATGCAGACAAAACATCCATAAACATAAAATACATAAATAAATCTTTGAAGGAAAATCATAGTGAATTTGAAGTCAGCTGAACTATGTGAAATCTTGTCAAACACACACACACACACACACACACACACACACACAACCAAATCTACAAAAACAAATAGAAACACACTAGCAAGATGGTGCCCGCATAAATCAGGGAAGTCACTGTAACTCCCACTGTTGGCTAAACGTACAGTAGACCTCTGACACTCTGCCACTTAGCACCCCCCACCTGGCAGCTCTCAAACTCCACATCTTTGTGCTGCCCTCTAGAAGATGTGGAACTAGGCTTTTGACCACTTCCCCTAGTGTTCCATCTTGACTACTCAGGTTCTGTGGCAGCTGAGAGGTAGACAGAGGTACATGCCCAGTCAGGAAGGGCTAGCTGCACCCTCAAAAGAGAACAGAAGCTTTGTAAATGAGACCTCTTCCCAGAGATCTTCCATCTTTCCCATAAACTACGAATAATAAAACCCCAAATTGATAATTTATATAACTGCCTTCTAGTCACTTCCCTTCTGTGTAACAGATGGGTTGGGGGGTGTTCCTTGGGCACATGAGGCTTCCATTTTCTTCGCTGTTACTGGATTATCTGCGTGCTATATGGGTACTCACCCACGAATCAATGTAGTCTTGGCTGTGTACTTCTGACAATGGTTTGTTGCTAGGGAAACATCTCCCAGATATGCAACTGCCCCTCAGAAGCACCTACCCTCTGAACTGTCTCCACTCCTAGTGCTTGATGGAGAGGCACATCTCTGTGTGGATCTTATTCCAGAATGTCACCAATACAGCATAGATAGGACCTTTCCAAACCACAAATTCACCCCTTTCCCTTGAATAGCCCTGCACTAAGCCCTCTTCGTTGCCTCTGTAAAAGGGTCCAGGCACCTGAGTGACAGGTCCATACCTCAACCCTGTAGCCTCCCCTTCCATCATAGCAGAGCCAACCTTGGGGGTTCCATGATTATTTGATTTCCTGTCAGAGTGCCTTGCTCAAATTCCTTTGAAAACCTACCTGGCACAGTCCCTCACCATCAATGACCAGGTTGGGCTCAGTTGGGATCGGGGGACATAGTGACTCACTCCTACTATTCCAGAAGTTCTGGAGGCTAAAGCAAGAGGATTGGGAATTCAATACCAGCCTGGACTATATAGGAAATCTGAGGGCACATAGTGAGATGGGGCCTTGTGGTGGTTTGAATGAGAATGGCCTCCACAAGCTTATATGTTTGAATGAGTGTTAGCTGGTAGAATTTTCTTTGAAAGGATAAGGAGGTGTGGCTTTGTTGGAAAATGTGTGTCATTCTGGGTGGGCTTTGAGGCTTCAGAAGTCCATGCTAGCTTCCCTTCCAGCTTGTGGATATATAAGCTCTCAGCTACCACTCCAACACCATGCCTTCCTGTCTGCTGCCATGCCACCATGCTAGCCACGGACTCACCCTCTGACTGTAAGCACTCCCCCAGTTAATGGTTTATTTAATAAGTTACCTTGGTCATGGTCTTTCTTCACAGCAATAGAAAAGTAACCAAAATAGGCCTCAAAAACGAACAGAAGAAGAGGTGAGGTTCAAGGACACTCTTCACTCCTGGCTAGATCAAGCCCCTTTTTCTGGACTCCAGAGCACATAATGCTTCTACATCTGAGAAGACTTGTCATGTTGTCTTATCTACTCCACTTATCCTGCTTATCTATCCCACTCTATTCCAGGGAAGAGGTCATGATTACCATTGTATCCCCAATCCCTATAAAGGGGAACTGGGGACTTGAGGTGACTTCAGTGATATCTAAGAGTGCCATATCCAAAGTGCTTCCCACTTTCCAACATGCCTGAAGTGTAACAATCTCTCTTTCTCTCCAACTCTCTCTCCCTTTCTCTCTTCTGTCTCCCTCATATTGGTTTTAGAGACAAAAATCTCACTGTATATTTCAACTTGGCTTGCAATTGGCCATATATCTCAGACTAGACTCAAACTCAAGCTCCTCTTGCCTTTAGCCTTCCAGGTACTTAGAATAAACACCAAGTCTGGCTGTTTTCATTTTTCAAATACAGACAAAACTGGAAGCGCTAACATACTTAACTTGCACTACTCCTTGGCCCCTTGTATACGGCTCCATCTATCGACCCCATTCCTCCTCCTGGCAGAAGTAGGCCAGAGTACTAATTTCCTGGATATAAGGTGGCACAGCCAATGGTAGAAGTTCAAGCAAACAAAAGCAATTCCCAGAACTGCAAATGTGCCTCAGGGGTTAAGAGCACTTGCTGCTCTTCCAGAGAGCCCAGGTTTGATTCCTAGAACCAACCTTCTGGCCTCCATGAGCATCCATGTGCTACACAGACAAATATGTAGCCAAAATATTTATATACATAAAATATAATGATGATGATAAATAAAACAGTGTCCCTTTTTCAATCCCCTTATCTCACAGGTACTTGGTGAGAAGGTGATATATACCCAGCACTGTGGTAGGGTCAGGGGACACAGTTGTGGGAAGTACTGACATGATCTTGGCCTCAGAGAGCTTGCAGATTAGCAGAAGTCAGTTACTAATGAGGTCATATAGATCATGAGGCCACAACTGTAATCAGGATGCAGAGCAAGGGGAACCCCTCATACACTGCTGGGGATGTAAATTAAGATGGCCATTATGGAAACCAGCAATGGAGGTTCCTCAAATGATAAAGTAGAACCACCAGATGATTCAGCAATCTCACCGGTGGGCGTGTTGCAAGAGGAAATGAGATCAGTATGTTCAAGAGACATCTGCACTTGCATGTTCATCTCAGCACTAGCCACAGGAATCAAGAAACAGTACATACCAGTGGCCATCACCCGATGAGCTGGTAAAGAGAATGTGGCGCATATGCACAATAGAATCCTATTTGACCGTAAGAAAGACACCTTGTCACATGAGACAACACGAATAGCTCTGGAGATCATTATGTTGTGGTGAATCATCTTACTCATTACATGTCGTATATGTAACAGTTGATCTTACAGAAGGTGAGAGGTGAGTGGTGCTCACCAGAAGCCAATGAGAGTAAGGAGGAGGGACCAGTGACAACCGATTAATGAGTCACATGTGATGCTCAGGCCTCTAATCCTTGCACTTGGGAGACTGAGACAAGAAGACTAGCAGAAGTTCCAGGCCAGCCTGGACTATAAAGAGATGCCCTGACTCAAATAGAAGATGGCAATGGTATCAAAGAAGGGTTGGTCAACGGATACTCAATAGCAGGTGAACTGGCTGCTATTGGTGGCAGATGTCAATCTTAGCCCTGGGAGGGGGTTGAACGAACAAGCATGAAGACTGAGAATTGTAGGGTGGTATAGCCTGAGATATGACACTGTTCAAAAGGGAACAAGTTATAGAGAGGAGGACTTCCTGGTGTGCTATCACGTAGTAGGGCAACTGTAGATAACAACAACATATGGCACACTTTTTTGAATTTTTATTGAATATTTTATGTATTTGCATTTCAAACGTTATCCACTTTCCAGTTCACCCATCTCCCCTCCCCCTGCTTCTATGAGGCTGCCTCCCTCCTACCTACCCACTCCCACCTCACCACCCTGGTATTCCTCTACACTGGGAAAACAATCCTTCACAGGACCAAGGGCTTCTCCTCCTATTGATGCCAGACAAGGTTATCCTTTGCTATATATGCTGCTGGAGCCATGGGTCCCTTCATGTGTACTCTTTTTTATTTAAGATTTATTTATTTCATGTATGAGTATACTGTCATTGTCTTCAGACACACCAGAAGAGGGTATAAGTTCTCATTAAAGATGGTTGTAAACCACCATGTGGTTACTGGGATTTGAACTCAGGACCCTTATAAGAGCAGTCAGTGCTCTTAACCACTGAGCCATCTCTGCAGCCTCCCATGTGTACTCTTTGGTTGGTGGTTTAGTCCCTGGGAGCTCTGGGGGGAGTCTGGTTAGTTGATATTGTTGTTCTTCCCATGGGGTTGCAAACCCCTTCATTTCCTTCAGTCCTTTCTCTAACTCCTCCATTGGGGTCCCCGTGCTCAAAGTGAGAAAGAGGGGCTGGAGAGATAGATGACTCAGTGGTTAAGAGCACTGGCTGCTCTTCCAGAGGTCCTGAATTTAATTCCCAGCAATCACGTGGTGGCTCATGACTGTCTATAAGGGGATCTAGTGCCCTCTTCTGGCAGGCAGATGCACGTGCAGCAGAACACTCGTGGGTTAAATAAATACATACATAATTTATTAAAGGTTAGAAAGAATGTTAAATATTTTCACCGTAAATAAGTGAGACTTTTGAGATGGGTTTGCTTATCTGATTTTAACATTACACAGATTGGGTGTGGTAACACATACCTACAATCCCAGCCCTTGGGAGGATAAGACAGGAGGATAGTAAGTTAGAGTCCTGCCTGGGCTACATAACTAAACTGTGTCTCAAAAACACAAAACAGGGGCTAAAGCGAGGACGCCATGCCCAAGAGCACTTGTTGCTCTTACAGAGAGCATGAATCAATTAACAGCACAACTCACAACCATCCATAACTCCAGGTCTTGGGCGTCTGACCACTCTCTTCTGATCTCTGAGGTTGCCAGGCACAGACATGATGCATATCCGGGCGGGCAGGCTCATACACTCATACACAACATGAAGAAATCATTTTTTATAAATAAATCCTTAAAAAATAACACAAAATAACATTTTGGGTTAACACTATTTATAGATGTGCTTCTCAGTTTAGTTCAGCACTTAGGCTCACTAGCTATCACAGATTAGAAAAGCGGTATCTCAAAATAAAATGGCACAGCCCGACTGTGGTGGTGCACGTCTTTAACCCCAGCACTTGGGAGCCAGGTCAATCTCTGAGTTGGAGGCCAGCCTGGTCTAACACTCAAGAGGGAGAGGCAGGCAGGTCTTTGTGAGTTTGAGGTCAGTCTGGTTTGCATAGTGAATTCCAGGCCACCCAGGGATATGCCTCATCTCAAAAAGAACGAAAGAAAATTGTACAGTGTTTCCAGGCAAATGATTCAGCAGGTAAGGGGTCTTGACTTCTGAACGTTGACCTCTGACCTCCACATATACACCAGGGTGTGTCCAAGTGTACACATGCATGCGCACTCTCTCTCTCACGCGTGCGCACACACACACACACACACACACACACAAGTAAATGTAAAAAAAAAAACTTTAAAATTATGCAGTGTGTAAATATATATTTCAGCACATCGCATGGGGAGAGGGAATCATGATGTTGCACCTTTTCCATGAGGATCTATGGGCTTGTGGAGAAGATTTCTTCAGCAGTGTGGTTACTATTAAGTGATTGATGCTCTTGTAAATAGCCCCTCACACACGCTCAGGTAAACAACTCTAATTAAACACACTAGGTGCATACGAGACAGCAAAGTAGAAGAGGGACTGGTTGATAAGAGAAAGAGGACAAATGAGAGGAACAAGGTAGGATGACAACTGTCGAAATACTTTGCACACGTGTACGAAGCTGTCATAATGAGCCCAGCATGGTAGCTCACACCTTTAATCCCAGCACTTGGGATGCAGTGGCTCACTACACAGTAAACTCCTGAACAGCCAGGGCTGTGTAGTACAGTGGTTTTCACCCTTCCTAATGCTGAGACCCTTTAAAACAGTTCCTTATGCTGTTGGTGACCCTCAACCATAAGATTATTTTTATTGCTACTTCATGTTGCCCCCCCATCATAAAATTATTTTTGTTGTTCCTTCACAACTGTAGTTTTGCTCCTGGTATGATTCATAATGTAAATATCTGATATGCAGGACATCTGACATGGAACCCCTGTGAAAGGTCATTTGACCCCCTCCCAAAGGTTATGGAGACCTACTGTCTCAAAAACAAGCAAAAAAGTCAATGAAATTCATTATTATTATGTGTAATTAATATTTGCTAATAAAATACAAATGGGCTAATATAAGAACGTGGCATGCCCTTGATATGTAGATTTGTTTGTGTGAGACGGGGGTCTCACAATGTAGCTACCTCCAGCTGTTCTGGAACTTGCTTTGTAAACCAGGTTAACCTCAGACTCACAGAGATCTATCTATCTCTGCCTTCCAAGTGCTGGGATAAAAAGTGGGCACTACTACACCTGCTTTTAGAATTTTCATGTTTCTATGTACTGATCAAAGGTAATTTAAAAATGGAAAGCTGAGACAGAAGGTTTCCCATGAGTCTAAAGCCAGTCTGAGTTGCATCGTGAGATTCTGCCAAAGAGAAAGGCGTGGGGGATGGGGAGCGACGATTCAATTTTCAAAAAAAGACTGAAAACTAGCCATCGAGTTTGGTGCATTGGGGGCCATTAATCCCCTGCTGGTTTTTTTTTTTTTTTTTTTTTTTTTATTCTCATCTTTCAAGACAGGGTCACTCTGAGTAGCCCTGGCTGTTCTGAAACTCGCTCTGTAGACCTGGCTGGCCTCGAACTCACAGATCCACCTGCCTCTGCCTCCGGAGTGTTGGGATTTCAGCACCACCAGGTTAACTGGAGCTCGATTTAAATCCCATCTCTGCTAGATAACATGGTAGTTAGAACCCACGGACTTGACCAATACAGCTTTTCTTGCTTTGCTTTTGAGACAGAGGATCATGTCCTCCAGGCTGACTTCAGATTCACTATTGCAGCCGAGACTTGTGTTGAACTCCTTCTGTATCCTCCTGCCTCTGATTCCTAAGTGCTGGGATTTCTGGTATGTATAATGTAGATCTGACTCTGCCTCAACTTTTCTTTTCCTTGCCTTTTCCCCATTCTTCCTTCCCTCTCTTCCTTTTCTTTCTCTTTTTTCTTCCTGCTGGAGATAGAGCTCAGGGCCTCGATAAGCACTTGCCCTATCACTAAGTACACCCCCATCTCTGCCTCAGCTCTCAACAACGTTCTTGTCCCATGGCCTTTTGTTCTGTCAAATGGGTATACTAGGAGTACCTATGCTATAGGATCATTGTAGGAAGTGAGATGTGCATAAAAAGTGCAAAATGCTCCACCACCCCCCCCCAAAAAAACCAAAAGAGCTCGGAATACCCAAGAAACCATCCACAGAACTTATGAAGCTCAAAAAGAAGGAAGACCAGAATGTGGATGCCTCAGTCCTTCTTAGAAGGGAGAACAAAATAGGGGAGGAAATACAAGATCAAATAGAGGAACAGGGATTGAAGAAAAGATCTACAGAGACTGCCTCACCTGGAGAACCACCCCATATGCAGCCACCAAACCCAAGCACTATTGCTGATGCCAAGAAGTACTTGCTGGCAGGAACCAGACATGGATGTCTCCTCAGAGGCTCTGCCAGAGTCATACTGATACAGTTGAGGATGCTTGCAGCTAAATATCAGACTGAACATGGAGACCCCAATGTAAAAGCCAGAGAAAGAACTGAAATAGCTGAAAGATTTGCACCCTCAGGGGAAGAACAACATCATCATCAGCCAAGGCACTGAGGTGGAGAGGGTGATGGGGAGAGGGAGCACCTTCACGAGGACAAGTTGAAGTGGAGGGGGAAGGGGAGTGGGGGAAGGGTATAACATTTGAAATGTAAATACAGAGAATATCCAATAAAAATTTTTTAAAGTGCTTACAGTAAGTGGCACACAGTAAGTGATTTCTGGGTATTGGATGTTGTTGGAAAAAAACGTGGCCTTGGATATGCCACGAAGGAGATATCTCTGGTTTCTTTGAAAACTCAGTTGTGTCATGTGATGTTTTCCTGGAAGCTGTCTTGTGAAAGGATACTTTGCTGAAGCAGACACTTGAGAGGGTGTGTGATGTTTAGAAAGAATAGAAATAGAAGCCCCACAGACAATGAGAGGGCACTCTCGCTGTGCTCTGGCGTACAACACTTGGCTTGTCTTTGATGGCCGAACAATGCTTTCCTGGTCTTTGCTGGACTTCACTTTGGAACGGAAACACACCAAAGAACCTCTCATGGTATTCAGCTGATTTTTGCTGCTTCCACTGACTGCTGTGGATCTTTGTGGTTTCTGCTGGATCATGCCATCTCTATCGATTCCGTGTTTGGTGCTTGCTATTAGACTGCACTGCTGATATCCTGACCACAAAGATTGGGATTTCACCAAAGAACTACTTCTAAACAGGCCCATACCCCCCTTGTCCTATTAACCATCTTTCTCTGATACCTTTGGCTGGTGGGCTCAAATGCAGGTTGACCTGTTTAAGACCCCTTATTAAAGTAGGTTTTAAAAAAATCTAAGCCTACAATGTCATCCACACCACCTGTCATTCACCTCTCTTTTAACCGTTAGTCCTTCTTTACTTGATCACTTTTATGACTCAAGGTCTCCGGTGCATAACAGGTTCAGTAACAGATCCTTGAACTCACCGTGGTAATAGAATTTGGTTATGAATATGAAAATTTTACCTATTATTTTAGGTAATAAATCATTTTTTCTTTCCAGCATGAGCATCATGGGAATTGAACTTACATTGCCAGGCTTGGTGGCGAGTGACCTTAACTACTGAACCACCCTTCCAGCCTCACCTATTATTTTAATCATTCCCATCCATTGTTCAGACACCTATACAAAGGAAGGTGCTTACTAGGAAAGCAGGTATCCCTATCCTAGTTTATGGATGAAGAAATTAGGGGTCAAATAGGTCATAACTGAACCAAGAACATATAGTAAATAGTTGAGCTGAGGTTTAAGCTATACTCCCTTTTCCATACATTGACCCTGGTGTGGGTGATGATAGCCAATTATTTAAAGATATGCTGGCTGATCGCCATTAGATGCAATGGTTAAGATTGCATCTCTTTTCACTAGCTTTCAACTCAAAGGCTCTTAGCTTTCCTCTGTGTGGGGAGTTTTGCTGCCCCCTTGTGGCCAAACCATGAACCTACCTCCAGGTTCCCATTCATTAAAGAACAAAACTTTCTTGTTAAAATTATTTTCCTCCAGAAGAAAAATGTCCCCTAAATTCCATTGTGTATGTGTGCGTGTGTGTCACATGAATATATTATGTGTCAGTTATGTGTTGGGGGGTGACATCTGTGGATACAAACAAAGCGAGTGATGGGAATGGATTGACACCAGATGGGCTAGTCTCTGCAGGGTCCTCCTGACTAGGTAGCATTTGACCAGGGCAGAACAAGGCAAGGAAGTGGATCTCAGAAGAGAGTCGAGAACATTATGAAGGGGAAAATGCAGGTACAAAGGCCCCAAGACAGTTGAAGCCTCCTGAGTGCTGGGATCGCAGCCAAATGCATGCCTAGGTGGGTCATGGTTTTTAAAGAGGGAAACAGGGTTACCGCTCTATGTCAGTGATAGTACACTTGCCTAGCATGAAGGAGAGCCTACCTTTGATTCCCAGGAGAGAAAGAGAAGAACAGTAGTGTTCTGTCAGTAGGAGGGAAGGCAGAAGCCGGAAAAGAATGGGCATTCCTTTGTGTGAACTTGGACACTTCAGAGAATCAATAGTGAATATTATCTGCTCCCACAAAATTAAATTTACAACTCGTAACTTAGCTGAAATGCTGCCACCCTCTGCCTTCCGGCAGCTGCTGTCCACCTAGCCAAACAGATGCTCTCAAGAAGCTTCTGAAGCAGGAAAAGTGTCATTTTCATTGTCCAATTTTCAGATGGGAAAACGGATGCTCCAAAAGATGAAATCATTGCTAAGGTCCCACAGTTGACGAATGGCGACCCTGAACTCCAAATACAAGATCCGCTCCCCCCTACTCCACCCCAGCCACCCATTCCATCCAGTTTTTAACACCCAAGGAGAAGAGTAACAAATTCCCGAGGGGAGATCACTTACAAGTGTGGAAATCGGGGTCTCCCCTGGGGAGCAGGGGCTGTGCTTCAGCGCCAATGGTCAAGGCCAGCCCTTGGCAGCTCCCTTCCGTAGTTGCTGCAAAGCTGGCCAGCTGGCAGCCAACCGTGCTCTTGGAGAGGCCCCACTTGGAGCCAAGTATTCCATGAGGGGTTCCACGGGGTAACTGGGGTGGACAAGCTGCTTCTGCCCCAGAGAACAGAGGTTGTTATTCCTGCACCATCCTCTGAGCCAAACTACTGCCATCTTCATAAGACCAGCTATGTGTGTTTGCAAAAGAACTTCACAGCTGGCCCTGACGTCATGGGCCCCTCACCTGAGTATCCAACCAGCTGTATGCATGTGACCTTGGGGGGAGGGGTGTCTCAGGAAGGTGCTAGAGAATACAGGCTGAATAGGAATAGGAGCTGGAAGTTCCATGGAAGCAGCCATGGGGGGGGGTCATCATCCCTGTTGTGCAGACCTTCCAGTGAGGCTATTTTAGGGTTACCCTCATGCTCTTGCCCATGGCACCTTACCCGTGTTCTATGAGCAAGCCAAAGAGACCCATTGGTTCCTAAGGAGAACTTCGATGGAATGGAACTTTAGTTTGCCATTGGAATCTTGAAAGGAAGAAAGAGGTAGAGCTTGCCTAGTTGTTTCCCACTCCCTACTGGAAGAAAATCTAAAGACAGTGGTGCTGGGAGAAACAGCATCCACTGCACAGCTGTCCTGAAAGAACTAGGAGTGTCTGTGCAGGGGCTGGCAGAGTAGACAAGGGGGAAGGTAGAGCATTGGCCAAGCACAGCAGCTGTCTGTCTGAATGTGTTTCATGGTGGCAGTTGAAGCTTCTGTTGCAGACTAGCTGGGCTGAGTGTCAGGAATGGGCAGGAGGGTAAGTCAAGATCTAAGGAAACTACAGCACTGTGACTTGGAGCTGGTTGGAGAGATGTCCTTTAGAAAATGGGTGAGTAGGAAAGAATTGGAGGATGGGATTAGGAAGATATATTTGATCAAAACACATGTTGTGATGGTTTGTTTGTGCTCAGCTCAGGGAGTGACATGATTTGAAGGTGAAGCCCTGTTGGAGTAGGTGTGGTCTTGTTGGAGTAGTCACTGTGGGTGTTGGCTTTAAGACCCTCATCCTAGCTGCCTGGAAGCCAGTCTTCTCCTGTTTGCCTTTGGAACAAGATGTAAAACCCTCAGATCCTCCAGCACCTTGCTTCCTGCCCTGATGATAATAAACTGAACCTCTGAACCTGCAAGCCAGCCCCAATCAAATGTTGTCCTTATAAGAGTTGCTGGGGCTGGAGAGATGGCTCAGTGGTTAAGAGCACTCACTGACTGCTCTTCCAGAGGTCCTGAGTTCAAATCCCAGAAACCACATGGTGACTCACAACCATCTGTAATGAGATCTGATGCCCTCTTCTGGTGTGTCTGTTTATAATAAATAAATAAACAAATTTATTTTTAAAAAAGAGTTGCATTGGTCATGGTACCTGTTCACAGCAGTAAAACCCTAACTAAGACAAAGTGTATGTATGAAATTATCAAACCATGAAAGAACAACTTTGAAACTGGGTTAACAGCATGGGCTTTCTCTTCTAGAAGATATATTATCAGTTCCTAGCACTCATCTCAGATGGCTCACAGCTTCCTATACTTCCAGATCTGGGGGCGGGGGTTGATGTCCTTTTCCAACCTCCACACACATATGGCATATGCTTCCGCAGACAAACACAAACACATAAATGTTTTAAAAAAATAACTATCTGGGCAAGGTCTTTGTGTAGGTCAAAATCAGTGGAACCAAAGACAGAAATGGAGGATGCACAATTCCTTTGCAGAATTTGCAGAAACACAGTGTAGAATCTTTAACTCTAAGGGTTGGAGGAGCCCTTAGAAGAGGCATTCTGTGATGGTTCATACTGATTGTCAACTTGACAAAGAATGGCATTATCTAGGAGCCAAGCCTCTTTGAGTTTGTTATAAGGGAAGGCCTAGATAAGGTTAGTTGATATGGGAACACCCACCTCATTTTATTCAACACTAACCCATGGGCTTGGCTTTTGAGCTGAATAAAAAGAGAAAGGGTCAAATACCACCACCACTCCTCTCTTCTATTCCCGACTGACACAATGTGAACAGCTGCCTCAAAGTCCTGTTGTCCTGCCTTTCCTGCCACGGAGGCCCATGCCAAACTATGAGCCAGTTTAGCCATTTCTTGAACTGCTTCTGTCCATGTTTTTCAGAGCAACAAAACAAAGCCTTCATACATGTTCCAACATTATTCTGTGTACAGGGATTCCTCCCTGAAGCTTCCTAGAAAATACTGGTCCAGCAGCTGCTTGCTTCAGAAAACTTACGCTATAGGTTGGACAGCGTGTGGTTCCTAGCACCCACATCAGGTGACTTACAATCTCCTTATAGCTCTAATTCCATCAGAGCCAACATCCTCTTCTGGCCTTCACAGGCATACTCACATAAAGAAAAAATAAAATAGGGGTTAGGGAGATGGCTCGGTAATTAATAGTGTTTGCTACTCTTCCAGAGGGCTATCTTTAATCCCTGGCACCTATATTGGGTAGTTCTAGGGGATCTATCACCCTCTTCTGTCTTTTATGGGCACCCAAACACACATGTATACACAGATATATACATGCATATTCATAAAAAATAACATATTTTAAAAGGAAATAAAATATGATGCCAAAGGTTATATATTGCAGGACCCCAACCAGTAGTTGCATTGACAGGCTATTGGACTGTGAGGATTGAACTAAATTAAGCATTATGTATTTTTGAGTTTATAGATAAATGGGTTTATTAGGAGATGAGCCTGGTTTAGAGGAAGAAAGTCCCTAGGGACTTGTCCTTGCCTTCTTTCTGTCTAGCTCTATCTGGATTTTTACTTACTCTACCATGAACTCTGGTTTTGTTCTGCTGACAGGGTCACATGTAGCCAAGTATGACCTTAAACTTCTGAATCTCCTGACTTTGCCTACCAAATTCTGGGATTATAAGCAAGAGCCACCATACCATGAATTTCTTACACCATGATGCCCTGTCTCACTCCAGACACAAACCCATGAGGCCAAAAGACCATAAACAGAATCCTCTGTGAGGCAGACAAACATAAGGAGTAGCTTAGCAACCAAGGACTCCACTTGTTTTAGGTTATGAACACTTTCACTTTTAACAATGTACTTGATGGTCTAGTTTCTTTACCTGTGTATACTATGCATATACACTCATCTCCAAACAATTCACCTAGCAACCACAGACCCATACCTGCATCATTGTATATGTGTACCCCTGTCTGAACAACAGAACATGTTTCTCCTTCCTTAGCAACAATTGAATATAGTCTTTATTCAAATATATTCCCAACATGTCTGGTTCCAAAGAATGAAAAGTTGATGTGGCCTGAACTGGGTTTGAGTACATGTGCAATAAATCAGAACTATGGCCTCAAGTGAACTTTAATGGAGAATCCCCTGTTTACCATATGGTGCCCATGCATAAGAGTGTGCATGTATTAAAATCAGATGCTTTATGGCAAGGGACAAGCTCAGTAGAGAAATCTACCAACCAAAATAGAGAACTACCTAGACTGTGCCCCTTTGTAACAAGCTTCTCCTGCCCATGAAACCCATAAAGGAAGCTCCGAGCCATGCTCACAATCCCTGAGTATCTTCACTCTTGATTAATGATTGGTGTATGAGGGTCCTACTCATTGTGGGTAGTGCCATCCTTGGGCAGGTGATCCTGGGATATATAACAAGTAGGCTGAGCAAGCCACAGATTGTAAGCCAAGCCACTAAAGCGAGTTCTTCTATGGTCTCTGCTTCAGTTCCTGCCTTTAGGTCCCAGCCCTGACTTCCTTCAGTGATGGAGTGTGACCTGAGACTT
The DNA here is from genome assembly GCF_963924665.1 of Micromys minutus. Classification (NCBI taxonomy): domain Eukaryota; kingdom Metazoa; phylum Chordata; class Mammalia; order Rodentia; family Muridae; genus Micromys; species Micromys minutus. The sequence goes on from NC_137970.1 coordinate 91,324,359, forward strand.
GTAAGAGCCAATCAACCCTTTCCTCCCTAAAATTTTTGGTCAGTGTTTTATCAAAGCAATAGAAAGCAAACCAGAACACCAAGAACCTAGAAACGCCCAGCCTGTACCCTGACTACTGATAGCATCCAAAACTGGAAGCCCAGATACATCTTTTCTCCTGTACATTTTCTATCACAGGCATCTTGTCAGAGAGTTCAAAACCTGATTGATATGACACCTATCAGGTTAGGTAACTCTTCTTAATGGCACAAGTCCAAATGTACCTCTTTATCAGCATCACCCACTGGACCAGGCTTTGTGCTCTGAGACTTGAGTAATGCCAATTGCTAACTGGTTTCGCAGATTCCAAGCATTCTTTTACAGGCATCCTTTCACAGTGAAGAAACTATTCTTACCCACCATGCTGGTGGGGGAACTGGAGCTAGGGGGATTGGGGTGATGGAGCAAAGGGAAATGATCTAGTAAGTGTCAGAGCCATGAACTCAGCCAGACTCCTGAGGCCAAAGCCCATGTCACTGTAGTCCTCCCACTCTGTAGTTAAACATGTCCAGTCCTTTCTGTCATTTCTTATCATGAGGCCCTTCCCTTCCTGGCCCTGCTTATAGACGAACTCCAATCTTTGAGCACAAGACTCCTTCCGATGAAGCCTGACTAGATCAATGGAGTACAGGTCTCCTGAGCCTCCTCCACCCCAGACCGCAGCTTAGCATTGGGGTCTACATCCTACATCTCGGGGATCAAAGTCTCATCCATCTGTGGGCTTACTCATTTTTCACTCATGCATTTGAATCATTTACATGTGTGTTTGGATCCATCTTGTTCCTTTGCAACAATCTTCTAGGAGTTCTGGGAAACAAGTGTCATGTGAACTCAGGGGGAAGAAAAGAGAGATGCATTTCATTCGACTTTCAAATGTGTAGACAGATGTGAAACCTGCCCAGCTCTCTAGATCAGGCACACAGGCCCTATCTGTTCTGGAAGGAGTGTATCCTCCTCCCCTAGATCTGGGTGCGGGAAGCCATGTCTACTTATTGCGTCTCCATGTGTTTCCAGCAGCTCCAAGAGTCTGGCAGAGAGGAAACAAATCAAGTGACTATTCTTCCCAGACTGTTTTTGCCAGACTGGCTGCCAGGGGGCCCTAGGAACAGAAGATGCCAGCTGGCAACCAGGATGTGTGTCCGAGCTGGGCGAGATTCCTCGGGGAGGAGCTAAACTTGCAAAAGAGCTGGAACCACCACATGACAGGTGGGAACAAGGCAGGCTTCTGGGTCTTAGAGCAACCAGCCAGCGTGCTGTTGACCCTGAACCCTCACCAGCCCAGCAAGTCCAGGAGGCGCTGCTGGCTTCACAACTCTTCTTCTTTAAAAAAGGATGTTTTTGCTTTTTTTTTCTTTAATTATAAGCTTGTGTGAGACTGTGGGTATAGGCACATTTGTGTCTGTACCTGAGGAGGTTAGAGGTCAGAAGAGGATGTCAGTCTCCCTGGAATTGCAGTTACACGTGATTGTGAACTGCCTGACATAGGTGTTGGGAATTAAGTTCTGATCCTCAGGGAGAAAACTGTATGCTCTAACTACTGAGGCATCTCTTCAGCCTTTATTTTATTTTACTTTATTCTATTTGTGTGTGTGTGTGTGTGTGTGTGTGTGCGTGCGTGCGCACGCTCGTGCGAGCGCGCATGTGCCTCTACAGGCTATTAAAAAAGAAAGACTGTTTTTCAAACAAAAACACCAAAAGGCACCAGCTGGCAGCCACATGAGGGATCTGTGGGCTCCCAGATGAGCATCCAGAACCCCAAGGCCTAGATAGCACCTGTGCCACCAGGAAAGATGTTGGTGACCATAATACTCTCATATTGAGTCCCTCTGCATCTGGGATGCCTATCATCAGAACCACTCCATTGAGTCAATGCACTGAAGGTCCCTAGCACAGGGCAACTATTTTAGTGTGTAAACTCTGAGCTGAGCCTGAACTAGGGTCACACTGCCTGGATCCATACTAGCTGTACAGTCTCAGGCAAGTCCTTTAAGTACTTTGTGCCTCAGTTTCTGTACCTGGAAAATGGGAGTGATAATGTAACCAACTGGTAAGGTCTGTTTGAAGATTTAAAGTTGGTGTAGTGTCTATTCCTGGTTGTCAAGTTGACTATATCTAAAATGACCCACAATCCAGAATTGGGAGGCTCACCTGTGATCCTGATCTTGAGGCATAGAGGCTATGAATCTTAGGACACTAAGGCAAAGAAATCTGAGTTCAAGGTCAACTGGGACAAAGCAAGTCCCAGATCCAGGTGTGGTGGACCACACCTTTAATCTGAGACACACCCTCTGTTGGAGACCTACTTAAGGACATTAGAAGAAGGAAGACTCTCTCTTTGCCTGCTTGCCTTGTGGGACTGAGTGTCTCCTAGATCCTTGGATTTCCATTCACAGCTGCTGCCAACCATTGTCGGGGAGTTAAACTACAGACTGTAAGTCACCAGCAAATTCCCTTGCTATATAGAGACTACCATAAGTTCTGTGACTCTAGAGACTCCTGACTAATGCAGTTGGAGCAGAGGCTGGTGGGGTTGGAAGAGCTCACCAGGTGCAAACTTTTAAAAATTGCTCTTATTAGGTTTTTATTTATTTTTGATTATGCATAAATATACTGCTGCACATTATGGTGCGCATGTGGTAATCAGAGGACAGCTAGTGCCAGTTGGTTGACTCCTTCAACCATGTAGTCTTGGGGATCAAACTGAGGTCCTTAGGCTTGGTGGCAAGCACATTTCCCCACTGAGACATCTTGACAGCCCTGGCATTAGCTTTTATCAGTATAATAAAGGCCTGAAGGGGCTGGAATACTAGCCTAAGAAAGAAGACATCTCTGCATTCCACTTTGGAGCTAACCAAAGAACCCTTGGTTATAACCCTTAGTTCTGCCCTGCACCAGGCTCTAGCCCTAAGAGAGATTAGCAGTTCCAACCCAGCCCTCAGGCACCCTGCTTCAGTCCATCCTTACTATGACTGTGACTTCAGAATGACTTCCCCATGGTCTTTAAGGCCTGGTCCCCTATCCACTTCACTTCTGGTTGCTCAATCTTCGCCTTTCCCCCTGTGCTCATTGTGTGACACTAACCTAGATGTGGAATTGAGACATAAGTCATTTGAGACCCAACCAAGATTAGGAAATGATAAAGTGTGAGGCTGAGCCTTCTGACTCTGGGTGCTGTGAGGAGAGATGAGGTTAGGTCAAGCAGAGCTTTGGGAAGAAGCAAGGCTGGGGTACCCACATGCACAATGGTGGAAGGTAGAAAGAGGGAGATGCTGGAGTCTGGGTAACTGATCAGACCCTCAGCTCCATAAACCTCAAATTTCACTTTCTAGAATTGTCCTGTCTGTGCTGTCAAGTAGCTGTCAGCTGTGTTGTGTGTAAACACAGAGATGGTGATGCCCACTCCACACTGAGGGCATGGGACCGGAGCACGGTGCCCTGATGCTCTCCGTTAATAGCAGCCAGACAGAGGGTGCTGCCGGAGAGGCTCTTGGAATGTGAGCTCTTCAATATTTGTCACTGCAAGTCAAGCACTCTGTTCTTAGAAATCTTTCAAGAGGAATAAGGTCAGAACTCCCTGCCTTTCACAAACCCTCTTCAGGTTCAACTTATGGGAGATGAAATTACTCCCAAACTCACTGGGGAACCATTCTTGGGCAGCCTGTTACTTCCCTTACTTGGCATTGACCACTCTTGTTCTCAAAGTGTCAGACCAGGGCCACGGTTGATATCAGTGCTTTGCTAACTGTGTACTAGGCCACAAAGGTTTGGTTTCATCTCCTAAAGTTGTATTGTCAACAACAGATACTTTTCCAAAAGAATTTTAAAAGTCACAAGCCACGGGGAGTCATGTGCGGGGGGGGGGGTACTGGAAGGAGAGGGGCACTGTTACTGAGATATAAAGTTAATAAAGAAATAAAAATTTAAAAAGCCACAAGTAGCAGCTCAGGTCTGTGATCTCAGCTGAGGCAGAAGGATTGCCATGAGTTTGGGGCTAGCCTAGTGAGGCCTACATAGTGAGTTCCCTGGCCAGCCTTGACGAAAATGAGAGAGAGACGAAGAGACAGACAGACTCTCTCAGGAACAGCAACACAACTCACCAAAAGGACCAAACAAAAACCAGGAAATACTGTTTGCCTTCTTGCTCCAGTTGGGAGTTGGCACAAAAGTCTAACTTAGAACCTGGGGCCAGAGCATGTTATTTCCTGTAGGGAGGTAGAACTCAAAACACACACACTGGGACACTGTCCCTTTACAAATGTAATTTTAAAAAGAAACTAGAATGTTGAGTATTACATGACATATTTTTAAAGAAAAGAAACATATCTCTCTCTCTCTCTCTCTCTGTGTGTGTGTGTGTGTGTGTGTGTGTGTGTGTCAGAGGATAACATGTGGGATCTGGTTCTCTCCTTCTACCATGTAGGTCCCAAGGATTGAACTTGTACCACCCTCTCCAGCAATCCCACTAACCCTACTTTCCTATCTTATCTCATTAAACACCAATTCACAGTCTGTGCCATTTTTGATGTGTCTGGAGTCCAGTTCCTGGAGAAATGGCAATTCTGTCTATTCTCTGTCTTAAGCAGTGACTGAAGGCTCCCAGATCTGTTAGTAGATGACCTGCCTCTTGTTATCAGTGGCCTTGGACAACTTACTCTCTCTAAACCTCAGTTCTACATCTATTATATGAGATAATAATCAAAATTGTCCTTTTATGAGATTAATTTTATTTGTAGTTTTGTGTGTGTGTGCGCGTGTGTGTGTGCGCGCGCGCGCGCGCGCGCGTGTGTGTGTGTGTGTGTGCGTGTGCGTGCGTGTGCCTGTGTAGACCAGAAGAAGATATTGTATCCCCTGGAGCTGGGGTTACAGGGAGTTGTGGGCCACACAATGTGGGTGCTGGGAACAGAATTTGGGTTGTCTGCAAGAGTAGTACATTTCTCTTAACAGCTGAACCATCATCTCTCCAAGCCTGACAATAGTATTTTTATAAAGCTGCTGGGCCATTCCAGTGACATAGAAACATGGAAGGTAACACCCCGCCTGGCATACTACTAACTTATACTAGTGCTACTGTTTGTGGGGCAGAGATGGCAGGCTGCTCTGTATGATATTTTGGAGACGCTGCAGTTTGGGCCTGTCCAGGAGACTACTTCCCAGAGGCTCCACTAGCAGCTGTCTCCTGAACACACAAGAGGGCTGAATGCTTAGCACTGGGTCACTCCCATAGCAGTGCCCAACCTTGCTCTAATCCTAACCTCTATTCCATCAGACACTACCCAGAGGGAAAGGCACTTGCTGCTGAGACAATACAATTAAGAAATATTTCTCCACTCTAGTGTCAAAACCCAGAAATATGTGACTGAATTAACCAGCAGAAGCACTGGGGTCAAACAGAAGCGTTGAACATTAGCCCCGTCACACCCTAACCCATGTTCCTGACTTCCTTTCCTCACTTGTACCAAGTTACTGTATCTGCTCTTGTTTTGTTGCTTTGGTATAAGACTAAGGCTATATACCCTGGGCAAGTCTGGACCTCAAGAGGTAGCCCAGGCTGGTTCAAACTCAAGGTCATCCTGCCTGGTCCCAATTTCTGGAATTACAGGCAAGTGCCACCATGTCTATCTATATTATCTGGAAAAATGGCCTCAATGTAGTAAACCAATTGTCTCCAAAATGGGCTACAAAAAAAAAAAAAAAAGAAAGAAAGAAAGAAAGAAAGGAATCGTTGAGGCATGGAAAGAAAATACTAGGAAATCCACTTAAATGTAAATAAATAAAAGCTGAAGAGACAGCTTAGCAGTTAAGAGCACTTGCTACTCTTCCAGAGGATTTGAGTTTGGTTCCTGACATCTACACTGGGTGGCTTACCTGTAACTCCAGTTACAAGGGATCCAGTACCCTTCTGACTTCCATGGAACCTGTACACACATGCACATATTCTAACACAGATAGAAATATATATATATCCAAAACCTGGGTTCCCAAAGGTTCCCTCACTCAATCCCTTTGTAAGATGGTCATTGCTAAACAGAGTGAAGGGAGACCAGGAGTGACGACATCAAAGTTGGAAGTCCATTCCCTTTCATTTTATTTTTAGCCTATCCCAAAGGTTATGCAATTTCTGTATTGGGTCTGTGAATTCACAATTTATATTCTGGCCATTACCTAAACCAGTCCTCCCGCAAAGAAAAAGTGCTTTGAAAGGATTCCTACGAGGAGAGCACAGCCTACATGAGATGCTATGAAGAATACAATGAAAGTGAGCAAGAGGAAAATAGCAGAAAGGGTGTGTCTCCCATGCCTGTCTTAGCTTTTCAGTAGCCCCATTACAAAGCAAAAACAGGCTCTGATAAAAAGTCATCTGGCTATGGTGGAACACAGCTGTGATCCAGCTTTTCAGGGAGAAGCAGGAGGACCAAGAATTAGAAGCCTGCTGTTTTTTCCCAAGATAGGGTTTCACTGTGTAGCCCTGGCTGTCCTGGAACTTTCTTTGTAGACCAGGCAGGCCAAGGACTCACACAGTTCTTATGCCTCTGCCCCCTGAGTGCTGGGATTAAAGGTGTGTACCACCACTATCTGGCTGTGTGCTAATTTTTATGCCGAGGCATATAAATGTACATGTGTGTGCATGCACACACAATAATAGTACATAATTTTTAATATTTCCTACATAAAATCATAAAATGCTTCTTACAAAAGAGCATTACTGAGCTGGAGAGATGGCTCCGTGATTAAAAGCACTGACTACTCTTCCAGAGGTCTTAAGAACACTCATGCTGTTGCTGTTCTAAACTTCAGTGTCCTTCCCCCACCTCTGTGTGTAAGGTACTAAAACATAGCACATAGTAAACAGCAACAACTTCACTACACCTCAGATGCAGAACACCTATGAAATAAGGATGCTGGCTCTCTAAACAGAAACAGAGGTAAAGATGCAGCGCTCCTTCAGTTTTCCACAAATCTTAGAAAAGCTTTTCAGAATACTGCTTCACACTATTAAAAAAAAAAAAAAAAAACTATCTTGAATTAAGATCTTTCAACATCTGTATACTGCATCATGCTGGTCTGTAGGAAATAGTGTGTGCCTTAGTCATTGTTCCATTGCTGTGAAGAAACACCATGACCGAGGTAACTCTTACAAAGGCAAGCATTAATTGGAGGCTTGCTTACAGTTTCAGAGATCAGTCCATTATGGTAGGGGGCATGGCAGCATGCAGGCAGACATAGTGCTGGAGATGTTCTACATCTGGATGCATAGGCAGCAGGCAGACACCGGATCTGGCTTAGGCTTTTGAAATCTTTGAAGCTAAACTGAAGAAGGGAACTCAAGTGAGCTGTGGTCATGATGGAAGCAACTGAGATGAAGACAACTCCATGTTTTTCCTGCATGGATAGTGTGATTCTCGAGCGCTTTTCTAAGACCTGAAAGCCCCACAAGAATTGGAAAATGTGATGTCACAACTGTGCATCAAGAGGGACCATCCGGCAGAACCTCAAGGAGTCCTCTCAAAATGACACTGCACTCCCTGAAATTTTGGGAGCCTTGAAGAGTCTCATCCTCTCTTCTGGGTACCAAAGCAGGGATGGCATGCTACCGGATTTCTAACTTTTCAACTTCCTTGTTGGGGAAGGGGGCTGTTGGGATTTATGTCTATGGAAGGTACATTACTAATAAAACATGCATTCATAGGAAAAAAATCTTTGACACCTACCTATCCTCAGAGATATACTTCCTCCAAGAAGGACACACCTCCTCTAAGAAGGACATACCTAATTCAAGAAAGGCATACCTAACACTTCCAAACATTTCATCAACTGGGGACTAAGCATGCAAATATTTTATAAGCCTATGCTGGCCACTCTCATTCAAACCACAGTAGTATATGTTCTGTATTGTATGTGCTCCCATGTTCCAGTAACAGTAATGATCCAAGTTTTGCATCAAGGCTCATCAATTTTGATTGAAGCTCCTGACTCATGACAGATTCGTTAAATCCAATGACCACCTTTGCCAGTAATAGATCTGGCCAAATCTTTGGGACTAGTTACTTGTGTAGTAATAATAGGTCCACCAAGATCATCATATGAGCCATAAATCAACCACCCTGTGGCCTATAAGCCATCTGCCATTCTGATGGGCTCTCTGTATCTGTTGCAGTCCTAAATTCCATTAGCACTGAACCCAACCATGTTGTCATCATATTCTCCAGGCCTTCCTCTTCTGCTATAAGCCATTGGATCTTCTCTGGTAGTAGTGGAAGAAGAGGAAGATTCCAAGCTCTATTGCTGCCCCAGCTGCCTCAAGGAAGAGGGAGGACCTCATATTATCACTTCTTGAAGGAAACAGGAGATAGCCACCTCAACCATCAGGCATTCTGTCAAAAAAAAAAAAAAAAAAAAAAAAAACAAAACAAAACAAAAACCTCTCTCCTGCATGGGAAATCCCATGGACTATCTACAGTGGTCATCAAACATCACTGTGCACATCCTTTGGTGGGAGACTCAGAGCCTTAAGATTCTTGCTTCCTTCTCCAATCACTTCCCCAGAACTTGTGCACTAAAGCAAGGTACACAATTCCACCATCTCCATCAGTGTTTCTAGAGCTTTTAATGCTTGACCCTCTGCCATACCTTCTTTGTGAAATCCACCATTGCTTTCAGTGGTGGGGAAAGTTTCTTCTGACTGCTCAGTTTCCATTTTTCCTGGATTAAATGGATACACCAATAGGGCAGATTCAAAAGGGAGGCAAGCATGTTGGTGATGCCTGTTAAATACAATTTACAAAAAGACTTTAAGGCCATCCTCAGCTATATGATGAGTTGGAGACTAGCCTGGGCTACATGAGAGAGCCTGTCTCAAAAAAAAAAAAAAAAAAAGCCAAGAAAGAAAATTGTGGTTTTTATTCCTGTAAAGACACTTGTTTAAATGTTTCTCCTCCCCCACCCCCCGAATGTGCTAGAGGTAGAGCCCAGGTCTGATAAATAATGCTGGACATGTGCACTCTACTAGTAAGCAGCCCCTACTGAGCTCTGAAGGTTTTAGCTTAGTAACTAAAAGATAGTCATCCAGCCCTTTGAGGATACATATATTTTGCTTATCATTGTTAAAGTAGTCAAAATAATGTCCAGGAAACACTGTGGTGACAAGATGAAATACATGCCTTTGTCAGAAAACCCTGCTGGGAGGCATCTAAACGTGTTGGTGATGACTCGAACAATCAGTATTATACTAAAGACAGCATGGGACGTGTTATCTGCAGCTGAGAGATGTGTCTCTAAAATTCCAGATGTTCATTCTTTTTTACTCAGTAGACTCTATCTAGTTGATGAAACCTCAGCACATTACTTTTCTGGACTACACCACTTCTCCAGTCTAAGAGAAACAGATATATTACGATCAAAGATGACTGTTTTATGTATGAAATACTGGGTAGAAAGTTGCCGTGACTAGTATAATGAACACACACACAAATTAATGTACTACCAATGTGTAACACTAAACCACAAATTACAGAAAATTTTTATGCAGATGAACTATACTGCTCTACCAGGATTCCCCACCCACCCAAGAAACAAAGATGTTAAAAACCAAAATGTTTTTAAGGCTGGAGAGATGTCTCAGTGGTTAAGAGCACCAGCTGCTCTTCCAGAGGTCCTGAGTTCAATTCCCAGCAACCACATGGTGGCTCATAGCGATCTATAATGAGATCTGGTGCCTTCTGGCTTTCAGGCATACATGCAGGAAGAACATTGTATAAATAACAAATCTTTTAAAAATGTGCAACTCAACAATATGATTCAAGGTACAAAAAAAGACCTTATCAAAGTGTATAGTATACCAATAATCCCAGGCCTCAGGAAGATGACAAGGTTGAGGCCAGGTTACATCGTGGAGAAGATTAAGTGCAGGCCACACCAGCCAAAAGAACTGGTAGGGGGACTCGGGGAGATGCACTGCTGGACCAGAATCCATGGCAGCCTATATAACTGCAGCTCCTGCTCACAACAGGCTATACTGGCCTCAAGAAGTCCAGCCTCTTAACCCTGCTTAACCACAGGCCACACAGACCAGAAGACCAGAAAGAAAAACACCCATCCAACAAAGACAAACCCAGAAATCAGTAACTACGCCTATATTCACTCCAAACCTAGATGCCTAGTTGCCAGCATAAGAACACAACAACAGCAAGGGCAATATGACACCACCAGAACTCATTTATCCTACTAAAGCAAGTCCTGAATATGCCCAACACAGCTGAAGCACAAGAAAACCAAATTATACCAATGAAAAGTATAGTCCTTAAAAAGGAAGCGAATACTATGCCTTAACGAAAGCAAGGAAAAGACAAATAGTTGAAAGAAATGTATAAAGGTGTTCAAGACCTAAAAAATGGAAATAGAAGCAATAAAGGAAACACAAACTGAGAGAATCCTGGAGATGGAAAAGCTAGGGAAGAGAACAGGAACAACAGATGCAAGCATCACCAACAGAATACAGGAGATGGAAGAGAGAATCTTGGGTGTAGAGGATACAGTAGAAAAAATATTGATACAGCACTCAAAGAAAATGTTAATCTAAAAAAGTCTGGACTCAAAGGGCCCAGGAAATCTGGGACATTACGAAAAGATCAAACCTAAAAATAATCAGAATAGAAGAAAAATAGCCACAGCTCAAAAACCCTGACAATATTGTCAACAAAATCATAGAAGAAAAATTTCCTATGAACATACAAGAAGCATACAGAACATCAAACAGACTGGACTAGAAAAGAATGTTTCCCCACCATATAATAATAATCAAAGTATTAAACATACAGAGCGAAGAAAGAATATTAAAAGCTGTAAGGGGGAAAGACCAAGTACATATGAAGGCAGGCTTATCAGAATTACACTGACTTCTCTGGTTGAGAATTTTTAAAAAAGATATATTCATTTTATTTACATGAGTACACTGTTGCTATCTTCAGACCCACCAGAAGAGGTCATCCTATTCCTCTACAGATGGTTGTGAACCACCATGTGGTTCTGGGAATTGAACTCAAGACCTCTGGAAGAGTAGTCCGTGCCATCCATCTCTCCTGACCCTACATCTGACTTCTCGACAGAGACTGTAAACACCAGAAGGTTTACAGATGTCTTGCAGACCATAAGAGACCACAGACACCAACCTAGATTACTATACCCAGCAAAACTTTCAGTCTCCATAAATGGGGAAACCAGGATATTCCATGTCAAAACTAAACTTAAACAATATCCACAAATCCAGCCCTACATAAGATACTAGAAGGAAAACTCCAACCCGTGGAGGATAACACAACATCCAAGATTACAAAGAAAATAATTTGTTACATACCAGCAAAACCAAGGAAAGCACACACAACATAATGACACCATTGACACCAAAATAACAGGGATTAACAATAACTGGTCATTAATATCTCAACATCAATGAACTCAATTCCCCAATAAAAAGATACAGGCTAACGATAGATGAGAAAACAGCATCAATCATTTCTTCTTCGCAGCATCTGATGCAACCTTCTCCAAAATTTACAATATACTCAGGCACAAAGCATGTCTCAGCAGATAGAAGAAAATTGGAATAACCCCCTCCATTCTATCAGATCACCACAGACTAAAGCTGGATTTTAACAACAGAAACAACCAAAAGCCTACAAACTCATGGAAACTGAACAACTCTCTCCTCAGTGACCACTGGGTCAGGGAAGAAATAAAGAAATCAAAGATTTTCTAGAATTCAATGAAAATGAAGCCACAACAAACACAAATTTATGGGACACAATGAAAGCAGTGCTAAGAGGAAAATTCATAGCACTAAGTGCTCTCATAAAGAAATTAGAGACATCTCCTACCAGCAACTTAAAAGCACACCTGAAAGCTCTAGAAGAAAAAGAAGTAAATACACCTGGAAGAAGGCAGGAAATAGTCAAACTCAGGGAGGAAATCACTGCTCTGTTGCTGTGCAGAGATACTACTATCACAACACCTCTCATGAAGTATTTAATTGGGGCTGGCTTACAGTTTCAGAGGTTTAGTCCTTTATAATCATGGTGGGAGCAGTGCTGAGAGCTACATCCTGATCCACAGGCAGAGAGGCAGAGACACTGAGCTTAGAGTGGGTTTTTGGAAGCAAGGATCCTCTATCTCCTAAGTTCTATAATCAGAAGCACACACCAGCACATCCAGAACGCTCTGTGTCTTGAGCCAGGTAGTTTTGGACAGATCACTTGGCCTCCCTCAGTCTTCTAAACAAACATCATTCACTTGTTGCCTAAGTTTAAAACACCATTAAAAATACAAAAGAGCCAGGACTCAGACTGCAGAGATGATTCAACAATTAAGAAAGGCACCTGCTGCTTTTGCAGAGGACCTGGATTTGGTCCCCAGCATTCGCATTGGGTGGCTCACATCCACCTGCAACTTTAGTTCCGGGGAATCTGATGACTTCTTTTGGACTCTGAGCACTGAATGCATGTGCTACACATACATACATGCAGGCAAAACACATTTGCACATAAAGATTATTCGTACATAAAAATTATCTTTTCTTGCCAGGTGGTGGCACGTGCCTTTAATCCCAGCACTCTGGAGGCAGAGGCAGGTGAATCTCTGAGTTCCAGTTCAGCCTGGTCTACAGAGCAAGTTCCAGGACAGCCAAGGCCACCACATGATTAAACCGTCTTGGAATATACATACACACACACACACACACACACTCACACACTCACACACTCACACACACACATATATATAAAAATGATCCAGGATCTTAAGCTTATATTGGCCTGAGGTGAGAGAATCGGTTGAGTCCCGGAGTTCAAGTCCAGCCTAGATAACACAATAATTCTTTGTCTAAAATTGAGCAGAACGTAGCTCAGTAGTAGAACACACTTGCCTAGCAGCTGTGAGGTCCTGAGTTCAATCTCCAGCCCTACAAACACACACACCCACACCCAAAAGGAAACAAAGAAAAAAAGGAAATTGTGCTTTAAAAAAATTCTAAGACAGAATATTATTCCAAGCCTTAAATATTACAGACAGAAGTCATTTTTTTTTCAGTGATGGGGCTGTACGCAAGGCCTTACACATGCCCGACAAGTGTTGTGTCACTGAGTTAACTCCTCTCAGTAAAGTGAAAAACCACCGTGCCACCAACTATTCTTCCCCTCTCTCCAAATGGTTCTCTTCTTCAGAATGACATCTACAGGTCTTACTGGCACCAGTACCTCCTCCCTTGCTGCTACCTAAAAGCCAAGGGTGAACAGCCCTGGGCAAGGCACAGACCTTATTTCCCCCACCCGCAAAGTCACTTACCCAGGCTAAAACCCTGCCTTTCCGGTTTTCTCAGTAACTGGTTTGATAAAGTGTCACCTTGTGTCACCACATGGTAATACTTTCAGCGTTTTCCTGCAGGAGGCAGTTGGTTTCTTCCCAATTTCAATGCAATGTGGAATATTTTTTTCTCCTCACGTCTCAGACCCAATGCTGGATTGTTGGGCCCCAGTCAGGCTGTTGAAACCCTAGTGTTAAGGCAGGTTTCCTTCTGAGTTACTGTCAAAAGGCTTCTCTTTGTTGCCTGGCCACCCCTTGGTCATTTTGAGCAATGTCAACACGTGATTTGAGTACACTTCAACTTGCTTACACCACCTTCTACTCCGAGAAGAAGCCCCAACTCACAAATAAGACTTAAACTTTTGTACATATGTTTGAAAGAATAGAGGAAGACAATCTCAAAGTACTGGGAAGGTCCAAACTATGACCTGTTCACAGTCTAGAAGGAAAACTATTGAAAATGAGTTCTCTGGTTGGCTAAATAGCTCAGCGGGGAGAGGTGCCTGCTACCCTAGATGATACAAAGCTGATGAGCTGAGTTCGATCCCTGGAGCCACAGAAAGGTGGAAGGATAGAACCAACGCCGCCACAAAGTTGTCCTTTGCTCTCCATATCCACACCTCATGTACTTGAGCGTGCACACGTGTGCATGCATTCACACACACAAATCATGCATACACACAATAAAAAATAACAATAAATTTTAATGTTCTCTCCTAGGTTAAAAGCTTCAAGAATATAACAACCAGAGATCAACAACCAACACTGTACACACACACACAGACACCACCACCACTCAAACATCCATTCTGCGACACTGTGTGTTAGCTACATTTCTATTGCTGTGACAAAACACCAGGACCAATGTAACTTATAAAAGAAAGGCTTTAATTGGGGCATATGATTCTGGTGAGTCCGTGGTGCTGAAGCAAGGGTGTGCCAGCAGGAACATCTTGAGATACAGAGATGGGAGGGGGAATGGCATGAAAACCTCAATGCCCACCCCTGATGAAACAGCTCCCCCAACAAAGCCACACCTCCTAATCCTTTCCAAGCAGCCATACCAACTTGGGACCAAGTAGTCAAACATGTGAGCCTATGAAGGACATTTCTATTTGAACCACCACCCACTCATGCCCACATAGTGTGGAAAAACAGATTTCTATCTCACTAAGAATCATATGACATGTCTGGGTTTCATGGTGCACATTTTAATCCCAGCATTTGGGAAGCACAGGCAAGCAGATCTCTGAGTTCCAGACCACACAGGACATTAATGAGACCCTGCCACCTCCCTGACCCCAAATCTTTTGACATTGGCATAGGTCTTTGGAGGGGAGGAGGGGAACCTACATCTGTGGTCTCTAGAACGTTCCCTATCCCCCCTTTGACAGACGCTCTGCGAGTCTGAGAGATTTACTTATCATATTCTACTTACACATCTTCCCCTTGCCTGTTGGGCAAGTTTTCAGAACCTATAAAGTCCACTGCCAAATTTCACTGACATCCTAGGCTACACATGCCTTTGACTTTATGACCAGTGTCCCTGAGAAAGTGTAACAACCAATCCCGAAAATGGCACAGGAATGGCATCAAGAAACCCTGGTCACAAAGATACGAATCTCTTAAGGGGGTTGACCCCAAATTCCTGAGGAACATACGTTTTGCCAAGAAGCACAAGAAGGTGCAGGCCAACACTGCAAAGGCAGTGAGCGCACGCGCAGAGGACATCAAGGCCCTTGTGAAGCCTGAGGCCATCAAGCCCAAGATGCCAAAGGGCCCCAGCAGCAAACTCAGCCGTCTGGCTTTCATTGCTCACCCCAAGCTTGAGAAGAGGATCCAAAGCTAAGGGTCAGAGGCTCTGCCAACCAAAGCCCAAGGTTCAAACCAAGGTAGAGGCCACAGCTCCAGCTAAGTCTAGGCTTCGGCTCCAGCTCAGGCTCCCAAAGGTGCCCAGGCCCCTGTGAAGGCTCCACAGAAAATGCTCCTGCAAATGTGAAGACGGACAGACTGCCATGACACACCCACCTACACACTATTGCAGATGACCAGTGCCCTATGCTGTTTTTACAAATAAACTTGAGACAAGGGGGGGAAAAAGAAAGTGTGTGTAAATTAGCTATAGCCATCGATGCAAGCTTCTAATCTCAGTACTTGGGAGGCTGAGTCACAGAGAATCAACAAGTTTGAAGACAACCTGGGCTACATAGTGAGGCTCTTTCTCAAAACAGCAACAACCGACTCCTTTTAGGTAAGGCAGTGTAGCGCACACCATAATTCTCAAACCCAGTGGGCTGAAGCAGAATGATCTTGAGGTCAAAGCCTAGACAACATAGCTAGAGCCTCTCTAAACAACTCTTCACTACCATAGTACAGGATTCATAGCCAAAACCATGGAGGCATTAAAGGTATTTGTGATGGCTATTCCTGATTGCTGACTAACTGCGTCTGGAATGAACTGCAATTCAGAAGTGGAGGGACATCTGTGATCAAGATCTGGAAAGCTGGAAGCCACAGACTTCTGACCTGGATCTTCTCTTGGGATGACACATGCTGTTGTTCCAGATCTTGAGACATAGTGACCATGAAAAACTTAGGCCCAGGCAAGGTAGTACATGCCTTTAATCTCAGGAGAGAGGCAAACAGATCTGAGTTTAAGGCCAGCCTGGGACAGAGCAAATTAAGTCCAGGTGTGGTGGTATACACCTTTAATCTGGACCATACATTCTGCTGGAGACCTACATAAGGACATTGGAAGAAGGAAGACTCTCTCTTCTTCCCCTGCTTGCACTTACTTACCAGCACATCTGTTGGAACCTACATCTTCAGGATTCTAGCTTATACAAAAGACCAGCTGAAACACCTAATCTCATGGGACTGAGCAACTGTTATATTTTTGGACTTCCATTCACAGCTGCCTATTGTTGGGTTAGTTGGTGTATTATTCAGGGTTCTCTAGAGTCACAGAACTTATGAGTAGTCTCTATATAGTAATCGAATTTGTTGATTATTTACAGTCTGCAGTCCAACTCCCCAACAATGGTCAGCAGCAGCTGTGAATGGAAGTCCAAGGATTTAGCAGTTGCTCTTGGCAAGCAGGCCAAGAGAAAAGAGTCTTCCTTTTTCCAATGTTCTTATGTAGGTCTCCAGCAGAAGGTGTGTCCAAGATTAAAGGTGTGTTCCACCAAATGACCTTGAACTCAGAGATCTCCTTGCCTTAGTTTCCTGGGATTCATAGCCACTGTGCCTCAAGGTCTCCATGCCAGGGCTGGAGAGATGGCTCAGTGGTTAAGAGCACTGAGTGCTCTTCCAGAGGTCCTGAGTTCAAATCCCAGCAGCACACATGGTGAAATGAGATCTGATGCCCTCTTCTGGTTTGTCTGAAGACAGCTACAGTGTACTTATATATAATAAATAAATCTTAAATAAATAAATAATTGCTGATGAAATATGTTAAGGGAAAAAAAAAAAAAGATCTCCATGACAAGATCCAGGTCAGAAACTTGTATCTCCCAGCTTCAAGATCAGGATCACAGGTGAGCCTTCCAGTTCTGGATTGTGGTTCATTCCAGATATAGTCAACTTGACAACCAGGAGTAGCCACTACAGTTGAACTATAGACTGTAAGTCATCACAATAATTTCCCTTAATAGGTAGACATTCTGTAAGTTCTGTGATTCGAGAGAACCCTGACTAATACAGTATTGGTGACAAAATTTACCAATCTCACAGTCACTTTTGGTGTGGTACTCATGGTGTGGTGGTACACATAGCTACTACCTTCTAACTCTGGGCCAGTCATTTCCCAGGATTTGAACAGATGAGTGCTAGGGAACGTGGCTTAATGGTAGAGCACTTGTCTAACTTGTGTGAAACCTAGGTTCGGACCTACGTTCCATTCTGGACATGCAAGTAAGATGAAGGCTGGCAGTTACTTCCCATAACTAGCAACTCAGTCACAAGCAAGTTGATAGTATCCCTTCTGTTTCTTATTATTTCTACCCTGTTCCCTTGATGCTAAAATAGTGATGAAGTCTGGGGTTGTGGGCATCAAGGTCTGCAGCTGGTGATCTAGGGAAGAGAAAGCTCTCTAGGCAAAGGTACTAGAGAAGCAACATGGCTTCAGTCTCTGGAAATAGAATTCAACATGAGATGTGTGTCATGAGTCCGTTTTTCTGGGCAGATGCCTGCCTTCTAAGTCTTTGAACTGGAACTAGCGATATTATTAATGCTGATAGGGAGGGAACTGCTTGCTTAGTGGCAAGGACAATTCATAGTCCCAGCATTCTCCAGGCTGGCATTTTGA
Organism: Micromys minutus; assembly: GCF_963924665.1. Lineage (NCBI taxonomy): Eukaryota > Metazoa > Chordata > Mammalia > Rodentia > Muridae > Micromys > Micromys minutus. Next base: position 91,342,054 of record NC_137970.1, read on the forward strand.
TTTAAAGAAAATATTGCTGCAGCTGTTCACATATGCTAGAAGTATGTGCGTGTGCATGCATGTGGTTTGGTGTTTACAGATTTGGGGTTATGTAGGGGAGTTTCCAGAGCAACAGAATAGCTGCTTGTCAATTAGAGTTCATTTTGAAAATGAAAGCCTAAAAGCTTGGAAGTCCACTCTGGGCCTGGGCCAGGGGCAGTGCCTGGTCTTTAAGTCCTGTATAGAAGCAAAGAAGTGTCTTTGGCCATTTGGCTCAAGAAAAATATCAACATAATCATTATTTTTTTTTATTTCTATGAATTGAGCGAGTCAATGAGTTGCCAAGTCCTGCAAGTTGGTGTAATGCAGCGATACAGTATGAGAACCAGGTTCCTAAGCTGCCAAGCCAGAGCAAAGTAGCACCTATTTATTTCTTCTGCAAAGATGATGCAAAAGTAGAGAACTTATATGATTATAAAAAAATTGTGAAAGCCTTCATTCATTGTTCAAATCTTAGAGAAGATCAATTACTAATTTAGGGAGAAATTCTGAAAACGTTACAATATAGGAAAATTTTCATTAAATTTTTTTCTGATTCACCCTCAGATATTCGAAGATAAAGGCAAGTGGGACGTCAGAAGAATATATTTTTTTGTGTACCGCTTTCCTGGCAACAGAAATTACCAATTTCAAATGAAAACAAAGCTCAACATACAAAATATAATTGACAGCATTATATAGAATCCCAATGATAAATTCAGACAAATTATACATTTAAAAGTGGATTTGACTCACTGAGGGCCAGGGACTACATTTCTTTATACTATAAATAGGTTGCCAGATATAACGTCTCCTTGAATAATCTAGAATTCATAATTCCTTTCACAAGGTGGTCTCCTGTTTTAGGAAATAACTGTTTATGAGTCCCTTGTGCTGTGGTAAACAACTCCTTTATTGTCCTGTAAATAACATGACTGGTTCAACAAGAAAAAAAAAAAGATGATGCATCACTTGACCTGTCAGAAAAGAGGAGAAATATAATAGACAACCCCCTGGGTGACAATGAGGCCATCGAGACAGGGGTTGAGAAATAAGAGGATCATTCTGGGCTGGGGCGGAGGAGGCTGGCTGGATAATGTGGTTACTGAGGCTGATCTTAAAACTTGAAGAACTTTACTAGAAGCAAGTGTGAAGGAAGGGGGAGGCTGGGGCAGGGGGATTGCTGGGATTTCCAGACCTGTCAGAACCATACAGTCAGTACCAGAGTAGCAGGAAGTATGCGAAACAATCCTATCTCAAAATCAAAACAGAGCCAGGAGGATCAGGAGATCAAAGCCAACCTGGGTTATATAAGACCCTAATATCAAAAGCACCCCAAATCAACTAATTAACTTAAAAGGAGGGTGGCCTAGGCAGAGGACAAGCGAGAGATAGGGAAATGATCCAGCTAGGTCTGGCTCAGCCATTTGGCTGCAATTTGGCCTTTGTGTGAGTGCTTTGCAGCAGATAAACCTGGCTGGAATGGCAGTCTCCTTGTGCCAGAACAAAGGCTACCGTGTCACACACACTTACTCTGCTACTTCCTGCTAGGTGACCTTGGGCAAGTGGTCTAAGTTCTCTGCAAACTGAAAGTAGAAATCATTCTTCGCCCCTAAGACCATGGGGGAGAAGTAGGAAGTAACACGTACCTATCAGGTATCTGGCAGTATCGAGTACAGAGTTCATATTTTTAAAAGTAGGTTAAAATTCATATACTGTCAGAAAAGAACACTCGAGATATTTAGAGCTGGCCCTAAATATTTGAAGAGCAAGGAGGAAAAGTCACTGTCTGACACTGTCCACGCTGGTGCCAGATGTAAGGGCTGGCTTTGCCTCAGTCGCCACCCATCCTGATCTGAAATGCTTGAGTACTCTGGCTTCCTCCTGCCTCTACTTCTCCCAACATCATCTTCCAAACACAACCTGAATCACGGCTGTGTCCCTCCCTCCCTGGTTCAAAAGCCTTCTGTAGCTTCTGCTAGCTTGCGGGCTGAGTTCCTTAATATTGTAGGGTGGGGATGGGGGGGTAAAAACTACTGTCTCAAGGGACAGGGCACCACTGTATTCCCAGCACTTGAAAAGAAAACAAAGATCAGAAATCCTACATCATTGTTGGCTGCATAGTGAGTTCCAGGCCATCCTTGACCACATAAGACCCTGTGTCCAAAATATAAGAGGTGTAGTCTCTTGGACCCAGAGGCAGGGAGGTTCACCTGTAGTTCGGACAGCCTGTTTCAAAGATACTGTCTCAAAACAAACACAAAAGCCAAGCAAACGGCAAAATCATCCATGGGTAAACGGAAAGACTAAGGGTAGTCTAATGTTAGAATAAAAAGATAAACTATCCACCCTCTTCAAAAAACTAGAAGCTATGCGTTTAGGAAGCAAGTTTCTTAAGGAAATACCAGAGATGAACGAAGCTGTAAAGAGGACAGCTGTGTGTCTGAGGCGCTGGGTCAGAGTCACCTGGAGCTTCTTTTTCAAACCCACCCAGAGAAGCAATTAAGGGAGAAGGCAGAGTCAGACAGAAATCTGCGCTTGTGCTCTGGGGAAAACCTCTCTGACCACATCCCTGGTCTCAAGTTTCTCAGCAGGAATCCCCGACAGCGCTCCAGGTGCTGCTGCTGAGGCGCAAAAGGTCAAGGTTCCAGAAAAAGCAGGGCGGATGAGCCTGAGTCAGAGCTGGCCAGGCTGCCTCCCTGAAGGCTTAGGGAGAAGGAGCACCGGGACAAAGTGCAGGAAGATTCCCGAAGCGAAAAGGGTGAAAGAAGAGAGGGTGGGGAGCGATCGCCCCTGATGCTCCAAGATCGCGCTTCTGAAGACTGGGACTGGAAGCCCCAGCTCAGTCCCGGGGCGACCTGAAGCCTCTTTCGCCCCAGCAGCCGCCACGTGGATGCTGAGAACCCGGGTGACCAGAGCACCTCATACCCGCCCCACACTCTCCCTAGTTTGCCAGCCAGGTGCGGAAGGCTGGGCTACAGCTCACCTGGCCTCTTGGAGTGGAGCGGGTCGCGTCCTGAAGTCGCCGCGCTGGTGGTGAAGTGGTACCCAGAATGTAGACGCCTGGCCTGGCCGGCGAAGGGGACACAACTGGACGGCCCACCCCTCCACGCCCCCCACCGCCCACAAAGGCACCCTCCCCTGGCTTGTTCCCTCCCACCGGACCTTCTCCTCCCCTTCTCCTCTCCCTCCCTCGGAGCCCAGTTGCTCAAGACTCTTCCTTCCCCACCGCCAGCTCCAGTTCCTCTCCCTGTGGGGCCCTTGGAAGGCCAACGAACGCTAGACCCCAGAGCCACCGGCGCGGCAGCTGGAAGATCATGGCCCAGGCCCTGGAAGACTGGAACCTGCTGCCCGAAGCCTCGGACGGGCCAGCCAAGTCGAACGCGCCCAGTGCCCCGCAGATCCGTTCCCACAGAAAGGACAACCATAGCTTTGGCAGGTACAGGGGCCAAGCTGTCGTGGACAGTGCCAACCTGTCCCGGGAGCGAATCTTCCACGGCGCCCTGACGGTGAGCGGGGCAAGCGGGACACGCCGGCGTGGGGCGCTGCGAGAGCTGCTGGGGCTGCAGGGGGCGGCTCCCTCCGGGTGGCTGTCGGAGGAACACTTGGAGCCCACTGCGCCTGAGTCCCGGCGCTCAAGCGGACAGGGCAGCAGCCGAGTGTGCCTTGAGCCGCGGGAGCACGCGTGGATTCTGGCGGCTGCCGAGTGCCGTTTTGAAGTGCTGCTGGAGATGCTGGAGGCTGAGCCCAGCTTGCTGATGCGAGAGGACCCAATCACGGGCTACAGCGTGCTGCACTGGCTGGCGAAGCACGGGCGCCACGAGGAGCTCATTCTATTGCACGATTTTGCTAGGCGCCAGGGACTGCCATTTGATGTGAGCGCCCCTGGCAGCGGTGGCCTCACGCCACTCCACCTGGCGGCTCTGCAAGGCCATGATATGGTCATCAAGGTGCTGGTGGGAGCCTTGGGTGCTGACCCTTCACGCCGAGATCACAGTGGCAACCGACCTTGTCACTATCTGCGGCCTGATGCTTCTCTGAACCTCCGGGAGCTGTCCGGTGCAGAAGAATGGGAGATCGAACGCGACAGAGAGCTTAAAAACGCCAACAACAACAGCAGCACCAGCACTAACAACGGATGGCTGAAACTCACCCCAAGTGCATCGCGCATCAAGTCCATGGGAATACACTACAAAGAGGAGTCTCAGCCGGCCAAAGAGAAGAAGACATCAGGCAAGCAGGGAGGACAAGGCAATGGCCTTCTGCGCCATCTGTTCCCCTTCACCCAGGATCATTGAAGGTGACACGGACTAGAGAGCTCATTCTTAGGTTGTTCCTGACCCAACCCAAGTAGTTGCTCCTCTGCTGCAGCTTGGGCCTGCAGTGGGTAAACTGACCACATCTGGGCCACTAGTTCTGTCCCAGGTCTCCTGCAGCTAGCTAACTGTCAGAACAATCAATAGAGAAAGAGAACCAAAACACCAGGCTGGCCCTGGTACCCATTTGGACATTTGGGACAAGGATCATGATCCTACTTGGAAGAGAGGGGGCATGTTAAGCTTCTAGTACCCTCTTCTGGGTAGATTAAAGACATTAGAAAGAAATTAAGACTGGAAACTACTGATGCAGAGCAAATGCCTAATACCTGCCAGCCTGGGTCTGCTGCTAACAAATTTCCATGTGCTGGTTGAGTTAGCCTCTGGCAACTTGCTCCTGAGACTGCCTAGGCCTGACCAGTCTCACAGAGTCTAATAAATCATGGATGAGTAGTACATTAAAGGGGATTTCCCACAAACACACATAACAGAGCTGTCCCTGAGTGTCTTTTATTATTATTATTATTAATCACAGGGTAGGGGGACCTACTTAAGCTTGCAGGGAAGAGAGTATCAATCGATCCCTGTAAGCTAGTGATCTGTGGCAGGCTCTGGGCTTTATTCTCTGATCAAATGGTCAGAGGCCCTACACCTAAGGAATGACATTCGCCTTGACTCTGAGTAGAAACACAGTTTCCCTGCTTCCTCGGCCCTGACATCCACATCTGGATTCAAGCGCGTGTCTCATCCCAGAAGAGCTGTCCTGGGGGAGACCCAAGGGGAATGAAAAGGGGAAGCCATCAAATTTATATTTTCTATAGTTCATTGTGAATCAGTAATTGAGTAGCCTTGTGTCCTCCAACTAGACACGCCCACTCAGTAGAGACAGGGCTTTTCTCATCCAAGCTAGCCTGGCTCTCATCCACATTTTTTTTTTCTTTTGAGTTAAGTGTACTATGAAAGTTGTAGTTTTGGAAAATTGCTCCCATTCAGAAGCAGTGTGAATGAAACAGAACACGGGAGGGTTGGTTCAGCTGTAGTTTGTGTCTTTGGGGGCGGGGATAGCCGGTGACTAGAAAACGGTGCTGCTTTTGAGAGCAGTGCTTTAAAAAATATACCAGATCCCTGGATGCTTTTGTAGCATCTCAAGAGACTGTTGTACTCCCAGGCCCTCAGCACATTTTTTGACCATGAGGGGCACATCAAGTCATTACAGAGCAGCCCATAAACCTCACCCATATATCCAGGCCTCCCCACCCCTGCCTCAGAGCCTGTTTGTCCCTCATGTGCTGGGAGCTGTCTTCTTTCCTGTAGTGACCCTGTACTTTCTTCTTATCCACAGGATGACCAAAACCCACCTGCTGCTGTTTCAGCCTACCCAGTGTCTCTAGGAACTACAGCTCAGATATACTGGCACAGTGTAGCCTGTTATTTCCTTTCGCTTATGAATAAACTGTGCAGGAATGGTTGAGGGGGGAGGGGAAACAGTTCCTAGATCCCAGCAAGTGCCACTAGCATGTGGCCTTAGTCCACCTATCCCTGAGTCCACTTTTAGATGCAAACTGGCTAATTTAGATTGGACTGTGGTCCCCGCTCCACACCTCATTTCCAGTTGCCAAGGTGAGCTGAGCTTTGTGAGGGCTGGCTGAGCCTTCCTGCCATGCGTCTACTGGCTTGTAGGGTAAGATTGGCATGTACTGTGCATTCAGGTGACACCTATGCCGGCTGTCTAAAGCAAGAAGCATATGCATCTTAACAATTAGCAGATCGGAGGCCTGAGACATACACCCTGCTCTTTCCAAGAAGAAACTGGAGGCGGCTGGGGGATTTCGAAGTGGCTTCCCATAGCCAATCCTGTAGTTAGCTATTTATTCCCACAGATTTTTCTCATCACTGTGATATGGCCTAGCCTGTCTCCTCCATGTAAAATTGAGGGTTGGCTGCAACGGATACGATCCCATGCTGAAAATGCTCTGTGGCATTTCTGGTATGCTCTTGGAGGCAACACTGGTATGTTCACACCAAGAGAAAAAGAGTAAATTCCCTGAGAAACAGAGTTAGGAAAATGGTGCAGAATTAAACTCTAGTGCTGGACAAGACAGGCAAGAAAGACCTTTAAAAGCAAGAACAGCTTGGGTAAGTGAGAGAGTTGGAAAATGGGTGCAGATGAAGCAAGTGGGGAGACCTGACTTGATACACAGGGACAAGAACGGCAAAGTCTTTCTGGGGAGGAAGGCGGGAAAGGATGGGAGGTTGGGGCGGGGGGGGGGGGTGGTGAGTGGGAGCCGGCCAGTGAATGAAGCAAGTGCCAGGAACTGCCAGTCAGTTTGGCAGGATGGGAACTGGGAGTGGTTAATGATAAGGCTGGAAAAGCAGATGGGACTCCAGATCATAACGGGCCTCCCAGGCTGTGCTAAAAGAGGCATATTGATAAATTTAGCCAAGAGATACTTGGGAGTCGTGCAAAGGTCTCTAAGTGGAGAAGTAAAATGATAAGTTTGAAGGAAATCACTGGGGTCATTGGGAGGTTGAATGGCTGTGCTGGGGAGAAAGGAGAGCAAAGGACTCTCAAGCAAAGTGTCCCTAGAGCACTGCTTCAAGGAAAGCTATGCTTCAGCCAGGAAGACTCCTGTGAGACAGTGCCTTGAATCTTTTCTTTCCATCTACACCAGGGGTTGTCAACCTTCCTAATGGCATGACCCTTTTTAATACAGTTCCTAATGTGGTGGTTCGCCCCCACCATAACTTTTTTTTCATTGCTACTTTATAAGTGTAATTTTGCTACTGTTGTGAATGGTAATGTTAATATCTGATATGCAACCCCTGTGGAAGGGTCATTTAACTCCAAAAGGGGTGGCGACCCACAGGTCAGGAACTGCTGTTCTCTACACCTGTACCCCAACAAAGCTCACTTAGAAGCCCCGTATACAGAACTGGCAATGTGAAACTCCTCAGATTGCAGCTAGCTGGAGGTTTTCCACTTCCTACCCCTCCCTCTTTTCCTAGATGAACAGGCAGGTGGCTTCCGGAAGAAAACTCAGTCCCATTGATGTAGTAGAAAGGGCCCAGCCTACACTGAGTTCAAATCCTGATTCTCAGTTGATGACCTCTCTGAGATGCAGTTTCCTCGTCAATAAAACAGGAACAATACATTCTCCAAGAGAGCTGTTCAGGTTCCAGAGCCCCTGCCAACAGTACGTAGCACAGTAGAAACACGCCGGGAGTAGAAAACGTGCTACAGAAGGCCAGTGAAAAGGGCTCGGTGGGACTTGTGGTGACATCGAATTATAGGCCAGGGTAGTTCAGAAGAAATTTTGTGGCTGAAATACATTTTCTCAGTTTTAAAATGGGTTCACCTTAGGGTTGAAAACTTGGTTGGGAGAGTACCTCCTCAGCATGCACGAGGCTCTCGGTGGATTCCCCCAGCCATACAGACCCAGCACAGTAGTACATGCCTGCAGTCCTAGCAGTGGAGAGGTGGGGTAGGTCATCCTTGACTGTAGAGTGAGTTCAGTGCCAGGCTAGACGGCATGAGACCATGAAACAGGGTTCATGTTCATTACTGGTCATTTTCCACCTGTGCTAGAGGAATAACTGTTCCTCAAAAGGGACATTGGTAGCTCTGCTGATGTCCAGAACCTATGGACTTTGACTTATATTTTTATTTATTTAGATATATTTATATTTTTATTTATATTATATGGTTTTTGGTGCTGAGGTCTCTTACATGAAGCACATGCCTCACTATTGAGATACACCTTTAGTACTGTTATAGTCCTCAGGGAGTTATTTCGAAAGAGGCTTCAGTTGGTCTTCCTGCCTCTACTTACAAGTGTTAGAATTACAGACATACATACCATCTCTCTTTTTTAAATTTATTCATACCTTGCTTTGTTTTGAAGCAGAATCTCTCTCTTTCAGCATGAACTAGCTTGGAACTCACTTTGTCAGCCAACCATGGCTTTCAATTCAAGGAAATTTTTTGCCTAACCCTGCTGAGTCCTGGGATTATGTATGTGAGCTACCATGTCCAGCTTTTAAAACAGGCTAGGTGAATAACTCAGGTGATAGACTGCTTGGTTAGTATGCACAAGGACATAGGTTCAAATCTTGCAAAAGCAACTTTTATTAAATGTCCAACAAATATTAAATATGTCAGATATTGTTTCCACTGAGGTCATAAATGGGAGTTCAAACCAATTCTGAAATCTGCTGAAGAGAAGAAAGCTATGCATGCCTTTCATTTCTTAACCCTATTAATCTATGGAAATACCCTTACTCCACCTAACATACCGTGTCCAGTGCTTCCCGCCTCCCTGTTTTTTCTATTAACTGAACAATAAAAGGGGGATGACTTGGGTGACAGGCAGAGCTAAGCTGGTAGAATGTTTGCACAAAGTGTAAAAACCCCTGGGTTCCATCCCCAGTGCCACATAAATTGCCCATGGTGGTATATGTCAGTAATCCCAGCACTTGGGAGTCAGAGGCAGGAGGAGCAGAACAGCCTAGACTATGAGAGCCGTCCCCCTCCGCCTCCACACACACAGCAAGGCTAAGCATGGTGCTCATGCCTGTAATCTCAGCACTCCAGAAACAGAGGTAGGCGGCTAGCTATAAATCCTAGGTCAGTCAGTCCATATGGAGTTCCAGACCAGCCAAAGGCTCTATAGAGAAACCATGAATCAGAAAATAAAAAATAAGTAAATAAATCAAAAATATCAACAAAACAAAACAAACCGGAATGTCTTGCTCACAATCCCAGAAGCTAGGCGCAGGGTACATACAATCTGCTTTGGTGTCTACTGGGGGGCCCGTCACTCCTCATTTACAATGCCTTCTGTGTGGTTTCACATGTGAAGACAGAGGGGCCAGTTTTCTGGCCGAAGATAGTTTTTACAGGATATTAATCTTATTCATGGACACTGACCCCCTCATAACTTGTCTCCCCAAGAATATGTTGGGTTAGGCTTCAGCACATATACATTTTGAAGTGACACACACGTTATGCCTCCCAACTGCCAAATCCAACATTTTGTCTTAGTTTATGTCTTTGGCAGTTTCCTCTTCCTTGGACTTCTCTCCGGTCTCCCAGAGTGTTCTATGGCTCTGTTACTATTTACTAGGATAAAGTCCAGAAAAAGTGCCTCTTCACCTTATATTCTCTCTCAAGTTCTCTCATTCCTTCTTTACTTGGACTCCAACTCACTTCTCTGTTCCAGCCACATAGCTCCTTTTGAGTGGCTGTGTTGTTTTTTTGAAACAGAGTCTCCTGTTCAAAATAGGCTGTCCTCGAACTTAATACATACACCAGGCTGGTCTCGAACGCCCTGAGATCCTCCTGTGATTATGAGATTAAACATGTGAACCAAGATGAGGGACAGTAGTCATATTCATATGAACTCCTAGATTCCTATTTTACCAGAAACACTGGCCTCACTTACTTGTTCAGCCTCCTCTCCAGCTCCTTCTGAAACTTCTGGTTTCCTTTCACATTCCCTCTTCTAGCTCTTCGGGTTGCCAAAAGAAGCAAAAATTGTGCATGAGGAAGAATGACGGACACTAAAGCATGCTGCTCAAAGTGTTATAATGATGCCCTCTTGTTCGATAATTTAAAAAATATTATAAAAAGGTTCTTTCATGCCAGGTGATGGTGCCATACACTTTTAATCCTAGGACACGAGAGGCAGAGGCAGGTGGATTTCTATGAGTTTGAAGCCAGTATCGTCAACAGAGAAAATTCCAGGACATTCAGGGCTACACAGAGAAATTCTTGTCTCAGAACAAAATCAAACAAACAAAACTGAGCAGTTTTCTTCCTGCTGCTCAGTATAGGAGTACTCCACACATGCTATTCCTTCACAAAATCCTGGGCAAGAGTGGCAACTCCACACCCTCCTCCATAGAATTTTATACATCCCAGGCTGGCTCACCTCAAACTCACTGTGAGTTTGAGCTTAAACTCCCAATTCTCTTACCCACCCTAGGATAATAGGCATGAACCACCACACCTGGTTTTATGTCATGCTCTGGATCAGGATGTCAACAATGACCTCCTGCCAGGAAGACAGACTTAACCAAGTGAGATATAGCCCTAGCCCCAGGTCTCTTCTTACAGTGTTAATCACAGTGGAAAAGTTATTCGTGCAGTTACCAGAGGACGATCCCCTCTGCTTCAGCTACACTCAGTTGCCAAAAGGGACTAAGTTTGTTGTATTAGACCTGGAATCTCTAGGTTCTGGCACATGGAAGTAGATAAATAGCTATTCATTGGGAGACAAGGCTCAGAAGGTAAGAGCTCGACCTGCTCTTTCAGAAGACCTGAGACCAGTTCCCAGAACCCATACTGGAGAGCTCACAGTCACAAATAATTTTAGCTTCAGGGCATCTTAACACCTTTTGGCCACCGAGGGCATCTCCATTTCTTATATACATACCCACACTCAGAGATATACTCAGATCATTTAAAAATTAAAACAAAAAATCTAAAAACAAAAGTAGTTACTGGTCACCAATGGAATCTTAAGTCTCACATAAAAGCACATTAGAAAAGAAAGGAAAAATGAAAGGAAGTTCAGAAAAATTTAAACTTCTTATTTAAAATGATTACATTTATTTATTTAGAGCTGGGTGCGGTAGAAGTGTGTGGGTCTCTGAGTTCAAGGCTAGCCTGATCTACAGAGTGAGTTCCAGAACAGCCAGGGCCATGCAGAGAACCTGTCTCAGTAATAAATAAATAAATAAATAAATAAATAAATAAATAAAAATTACGTTCATTTGGTGTTGGGGCATGTACACATGGGATGCTGCATATTTCTTGGGGGTCAGAGGATATTTAAAAGTTGGTTTTCTCCTTCCACTGGCTCCTGAGGATCAACCTCTGGTCACCAGGCTTGGCAGAAAGCACTTTATTTGCTGAGCCATCCATCTCAACAGCTCACAGTTTAAATTTTTAGAAAACAACAGAAAACTATCGAGAAAATGAAAAAAAAAAAAAACACCTCAGGCATAGTTCTTGCATCTCAAGCCACAGCAGGAGGATCAGTGTGAGCTTGAGGCCAGCCTGTCTCAAAGAAAAGGGGAGCACTGGAAAGATAAACAAATCAGTCCACTGCTTGTCAGTAGCAGAGAAAATGTGAATCCTCAGCACCCATCTAAAAGGTCAGCATTTCAACTACAACTCTGTGGTCCCTCTAGGGGAATTTTTACTGCATGCTGGCCTGCCAACCTACCTAAATCAGTAAGCAATAAATTCACTGAATAATCTTCCTCCAAATAAATAAATAGATAAATAGATAGATAGATAGATAGACAGACAGACAGACAGACAGACAGACAGACAGATAGATAGACAGATAGATGGATAGACAGATAGATGGATAGATAGATAAATGATGAGCAATAGCAGAAGACATCTAACATACATGCTTGCCTCCATACACAGAGGTACATGCATGTACACAATGACACACACACACACACACACACACACACACACAAAACACACACAAACAAAGTCTCCTGCGGAGAAAATGCAGAATGTGAAGAATTTGTAAACATACACTTCATAAGTTATATATGGAGACCAAGCCTGGGGTGACAGTCTAGAGACCCAGCATGCAGGAGACTAAGACAGTGGGAATCTCAACTTCCAGACATCCTAGGCTACATAATGAGACATCCTACCACAAACTAAAAGGTAGGATAGATCTGATATCAATCAGATATAACCCCCCTCATTCAACAACCAAAATGCAAATAACATGGTTTTGAAATTAATAAAGAACTTTACTACACATTTTCTTTTTATTGTTTGTTTATTTATTTGTGTGTGTGTGTGTGTGTGTGTGTGTGTGTGTGTGTGTGAGAGAGAGAGAGAGAGAGAGAGAATTTCTCTGTGTAGCCCTGGCTGTCCTGAAACTCTGAACAGAAGGCTAGCCTCAAATTTAGAGATCCACCTCCTGAGTCCTGGGATTAAAGGCATGTGCCATCATAGCCTGGCCTTCACTATGCATTTTCACCAGGAAGAGAATAAGAACCATGTAAAATGATGCTCACTGTCATTAGCCCATGGGGGAATGGAAATCACAACTACAAAGGGAGAGATGGGAATACAGCCCAGTTTTAGAATGTTTGTCTGGCATGTAGAAAACACTGAGTTCGTTCCATGCCAGCACTGCATAAACTGAGCATTGTGGCGCATGCCTATTTTCCCAGCACTTACAGGTGGAGACGACACACTCAGTAAATGTTTGCTGTGGGAAGATGGCTCAGTGATAAGACCTTTTATAGCTTTTACAGAGGACCCAAGTTCAGTTCTCAGCTTCCATACTGAACTCTTCACAACCACCTGTGACTCCAGGTCCAGGGACTTGGTCTTTGTGGGTATGTATACTCATGTGCATATACATAGACACACACACACACACACACACAACCACCTCCACCACAATTGAAAACAAGATCAATATTTAAAAAATAAAATCATAGGCCTTGGAGAAATTTCTCAGTGGTTAAGAGCACTTTCTTTTGTTCTAGAAGACACAAGTCGGGTTCCCAGGACTAATGTCAGACGGCCACAGCGAAACAGCCTGGAAGTCCATAGGATCTAAGTCTTCCTATGACTGACCTCCAGGACATCCGCACTCTGCTGTGCACACTCATACTGAGACACCATTAAGAATAAAATAAAATTGGACTGTAGAGATGGACCAACAGTTAAGAGTACTGAATACTCTTCTCAAGAAACCAAATTACAGTCCCAGAACACAGATGACTGCTAACAACCATGTGGAACTCCAGTTCCAGGAGATACGATGCTACGTTCTGACCTCCTCAGGTACTTGGTGCATTAAGTTCACAGACATACACATACGGGCACAGCGACAAGACATATAAACTACGGTAATTGAACATAAATGAGAGCTTTTAAAAATAAAATATTTTTTTAAAAAAATGTAATGAGTAAAAAAGTGAAAACAGAACAATGGGAGATATGCTAAACTTTAAAACAGAAAGTGAGCCTGGAAAGAAGATAACAAAGGGGCATAGGGCAAACAGAGTTCGTTAGGGAAAGAAAAGGAGCAACCCAACTCTGCCCTTCTCCTCCCAGCTTCCGCTCCTCCGGGTCAATCTAGTCCATATTTGATACTTTGTTCAAGATAGGAGCAGACCTGATGAGGGAGTAGCTTCCCCAGCACTCACCCTCATCTCCTGTAGCTCTCCTGGGCTAGCTGCTTGCAGGCAGTGTGTAGAAGGGTCCAGCTGACACCAGAGAGGGGGCTCTTCAGAGAGGAGAGGAGAGGAAGCCCAAACCCAGAGAGGGGAACTTTAGGTCTGGAGGAATGAGGGCCTTTGATATAGACCTAAGGAGTTGTCTAGCCCTCGGAAGGACTGAGTATTCCCCATTGCTCAGCTCAGTATGCTAAAGATGTTCAAAGTGGGTCTGGCAAGTGGATTAGTATGTTCTGTATCACCTTCCAAAAAGACAGAGCAATTTATCATGTATCCTAAAGAGCTAGTTGCCCATGCCTGGAGATGGGGGACTGTCCTGGTGGTCTTGACTGGCATTCAGGAGGCTCTGGGTTCAACCACCACCACACAAAAATGTGTGTGTTTATTTGTTTTTTAATGTAGGGATCGATTCACACATTTTCATGTCCTCCTTGTTCAAGGGACAGGCTAAGCTTCGTTGCACTGTTTTAATTTTAGAATATGTGCTGAAGAATATGTAAATACACAAAAATATCTTAAAAAGTAAAAACTTAGTTTTACCACATGATCCACAAGCAATCCATAAACCATATAGTAATGGACCCTGATAAATTAAACAATTAGAACATGGAGACATAACTGTCCTTTTGGTACGTGAATTTGCCTGGGTTCTAGGACCCAGATGTTCAACAAAAACCAACTTACACTTTATTGTGGGCTGTTCCATGATGACCTCACTCTGTATAAAGAAGAGTCTCTCCTACCTCAGCCTCCTGGATAAGGTATACATCATCATTCCTGAAAAAAAAATAAAGGTTTTATTTTATAAAAAAAAAAAAAGAAGAAGAAGAGTCTCTGGGGTGACCTGAGGGACTGATTTCATCAATGGGGTAGCTTTAAGAGCAGAATGGAGGTCTCTCTGATGAAAGTATTTTGATCTGTAGACAGCAGAGCTAGCCAAGTACAGCATACACCAGGCAGGTGGTGGGAGAGAGTTCAGTCTCTGTTTCTTGAAGACCAGTCCTACTGCTTACCAAATGCCTTGGTAAGGCTTGGAAGTGCTAAAGCCAGTGGCTGGAAGTAAACCTCTTCCTATTCATCACTTCTTCTGCTTCTCTGGTTGAATTCTAGCTGGATAAAGACAGGGAAGAAGGGCTGGAGAGCTAGCTGGCCCAGTGGTTAAGAGCATGTACTACTCTTAGAGAGGACCCAAGTTCAATCCCTAGCTGTTGTATGGTCACATACAACCTTCTGTTATTGCATTTCCTGAAATCCAATGTCCTCTCATGACCTCTGAGTGCACCAGGGCATGCACATAGTACACACACATACATGTAGACAAAATTGCATGCATATGGGAGAAAGATAAAGTATATATATATACACTTTTTTTTTAAATCTGTGATTATTCTGGGACCTGTAACCTAGCCAGAGGCAGACATTTGAGGCACGGTCAACTCCAGGCTTGCTGAGGCCACACACAAGGCCACATATGAAACATATGTGTAATCATTATACATTCCAACACTGTAGGTCAGTGTTCAAATTTAAATTTGTTCATGTCACAAGGCCCTAACTAATTTTTAGTAACACATATACACACACTATATATACACACTACACACACACACACACACACACACACACACACACACACACACACACATTTCTTTTCATGGACCAAACCTGGCAGCTAGGTCATGGCCCCTACAACCATTTTCCAATTAAAAAAAATTAAATTGCTGGGCAGTGGTGGTACATGTCTTTAATTCCAGAACTCAGGAGAGACAGAGTCATATAATTTTTTTAGTTCAATTCCTGCCCAATCTATAGAGTGAGTTCTATGGTAGCCAGGGCTACATAGAAAAATCCTGTATTAAAAAACATGATGGATTATATATATATATATATATATAACACAATGCATGAAATAAGTAGCAAAAAATTCCAGCTGTTATGAAGAAATTACTATTTGTTTGTTTGTTTGTTTGTTTCTGGGAGGCAGCATTTCCTGAAAATGAGGCTACCCTTGGACTTCTGGTCCTCCTGCCTCCCCTGACAATCAATAGAAGACATTAATGAATACTTAAATATCTGGGGAATAAGAGAGAAACTTTGTATGCAGGAAAACAGTAAGTATTGTTGTAGATACTTGTTCAAGATTATAACTCTCTTCTCCTTTTCTGGTTTTCTCCCTGTCTTCCTGTCTTTCTGCCTTCCTGTCTTTCTGTCTTATTCTTTCTCTCTGTGTGTGTGTCTCTCTGTGTGTGTCTCTCTCTCTGTCTTTCTCTGTGTGTCTGTTTCTGTCTCTTTTTATATATCTGTCTGTGTCTGTCTGTCTGTCTCTCTCTCTTTGTGTGTGTGTGTGTGTGTGTGTGTGTGTGTTTCTCTTTCTTAACAGAGGCTCACTCAGTAGCTCTTTCTGTCTTCAAACTGCCCACCGTCCTGCCTCAGCCTTTTTAGTGCTAGGATTACATGCATTCACTGCAGCACCCCACAATACTCCTTAAATGGAAGCTCCATCTAGCAGGTTATTTTTCCAGAGTCCAGGGGGAAAGGAGAAGGAACTCTACACTGGAGAAACTTGACACCCCATGTCAGCCAGGTGATCTAGGTCAACAGAGATGGTGATACATCTTGTTGATGGTATGTTCTCTAGACTGGATTCAAGAAAAATGTCGTTCTACCTCTGTGACCTTCCTTAACTACACACTCAAGCCTAGTCTAATTGTGAGGAAAAGGGCTAAGGAATTCTAATAGAGGAACATTGTACAGATTCTTGACCTAAGTAATTTTCCAGACCAGCAAAGACAAGGGGGAATGGGAGACCCTCACTGGTAAGAGGACTCTAAGGCAATGCGATGGCCGACAGCATCATGACCTCATGCATGGAATCCTGAAATGCCAGAATGAAAACGTCTTTAATGTAAAATTAGAGAATGTAGTGACTCACATTTGCAATTCCAGCATTTAAAAGGATGACACAGGAGGACTGCCACAAGTTTGAGGCCAGCCTAAACTATTTGCTAAATTCTGCTACAGCCCGAGGGACACCATAAAACCTCATTCAAAACAATAAAATCCAGAAGTCAGGAAGTGGTGGCTCACACCTTTAATCCCAGCACTCAGGAGACAGAGGCAGGTGAGTATCTCTAAGTTTGAGGCCAGCTTGGTCTACAAAGTGAGTTCCAGGACAACCAAGGGTGTTACACAGAGAAACTCTGTCTCGAAATACATACAAACACATACACGTATATACCAGTAAATTGGAATAAATCACGAGTTTTCCTGTGGTATCTTCTCACTTTTTAAAGTAAATCTGTCCTAAAAATGGGGACTGAAGAGATGTCTCTGGGGTTTAAGAGAGCTTGATGTTCTTCCTGTGGACCTGAGTTTATGTGCTAGAACGCTCACTATTATTGGTGGTCCGCAACTATCTGTAGCTTAAGCTACAGGAAATCCAATGATTCTAGCCTCTAAGAGGACCTGTACTCATGTGCACACACACACACACACACACACACACACACACACCTATACATAATTAAAAATAATAAAAATAAAAAGTTTTTTTAAATAGTATCTACTTAAAAACAAAAGCCAAAAAAACTTATACAAAGTTCAATATTAAACGTCAGAAATTGGAGCTATTCTGATGATTTTATTTTTACTGTAATTAGGAGACAAATCTTGGAACTGGTCATTGGTGGTGCACGCCTTTAATCCCAACACTTGGGAGGCAGAGGTGGATCTCTGTAGATTCTAGGCCAGCCTGGTCTACAGAGGGAGCTCCAGTACAGCCAGGACCACACAGTGAGACCCTGTCTCAAATAAATAAATAAATAAATAAATAAATAAATAAATAAATAAATAAATAAATAAAATAAAATGAATTTCAGCAGTTTAAATGAGCAGCAGTTAGTTGAATTTCTGTTGGTCATAACTGTACTGACTTTTAGCCAATGCTTAAAAAAAAAGAAAAAAGAAAAAAGAAAAGAAGGAAGGAAGGAAGAGAGAAAAGAGTAGAAAAGAAATTAGAAACTATCTAAATAGAGTGTTCCAATTCTTGTTCAGCCTGTGCTACCCCTCTTAATTTCGCTGTTCTACAGTTGAGGACACTGAGACTCAAGCAGACAGTGAGAGGAAACAAGTTTTAACCGGCTAGGCTGATTTTAGTTTTCCTCCTCAGTACGTCAAGCCCTTTGTCCAACATCTGACTCATGCCTTTCCATCCCTTAGGACCTAAGATCCACCGACTCCTGCGTCTTCTAGCTTCACCTTTGCAAGCCATTGTGCAAATGAGTTCCAAGTTAAAATTAACCCCTTCCCCAAGTCCACAGCCTGTCTGTCTCAGTTTGCGTGTGTCCATACTCAACTGTGTGCCAGATATTGTCTCTTGGGTGTCTTGCAAGCATATCTAACTTGGAACACAAAAACTGATCTCCCAGCCCACCCTTCCAATTCGCCAATTCTTTACCTCTTACTACGTGACGAAACCCTTTAGTCTCTTGAGCAAACCAGATACCTGAGCTTCGTCATGATCCCCTTCCTCTCCTCCTCCCCTGCGGTCAGTCACAAGTCTGTCCATCTCAGTCATCTCTGCTACCTTTGCCCCAAAACCGTCACCAGTCTGCCTCCTCCTCGGAACCACAGCCCCCGGTGACTCACCACTCCACGCCTACCCTCCTCAGCTCCAACCATGTCGTTCTTAGCGGGCCACACAGTGACCTCTACAGTTTCCTCTTTGTCCCATTCTCCTATATTTATTTATTATTCCAATTTTTTGTTTTTAGTCAATTATGGTAACTAATACCTGTATTCATAGCACTTAAGAGGTAAATTATTCCAAGTCTAAGGCCACCCTGGGGGGGCCTTCTCTCAAAACACGTATGTTTTCTCTTTCCTTCTCCTGCTCCCACTCCCCTCTCCCTTTTCCTCCCTCCCCCCTTTCCAGGGATAATACACATATGAACTCACCGAGATTGTGACCCAAAACCTGTAGGGGTTCAAACCAGACAAAACCCCAGGACTGAGAGGAGGAAGTAGACAGAAAGTCCTCATCCCCAACCAAGGAGCTATGAGCAGTGGATACCTACCTGCTGGGAGAGGAAATCGTTTTCTCAAGTGGAGTGACACTGGGTGTATGAAGCACACTTCGGGGCAGATCCCTACATTCTGGCTCAGGAGTACTTACTTGCCCAACACAAAACAAACTCAATGGTGTGTGTGTGTGTGTGTGTTCAAGAGTGCTTTTGTTTTGTTTTTGTTTGTTTGTCTATTGGGGTTTTTTTTTGTTTCAATATTTGTTTCTGAGTTTCAATTTTTGTTTTTGAGTGAAAGTTGGGTGGGTACAATCTAGAAGGAGTTGGGAGAATAAGGTCAAAATATATGACATAAATAAACAAACAAACAAACAAACAAACAAATGAAGAATTGTGTGAGAAAAGAGGGAAGGGAGGGAGGGAGGGAGGGAGGGAGAGAGAGAGAGAGAGAGAGAGAGAGAGAGAGAGAGAGAGAGAGAGAGAGAGAGAGAGAGAGAGAAGCATGGTTCTGCAGATAAAGACACTTTCCACTAAGCCTGCAACCCGGGTTTCATCTTTGGGATCCACCTGGTGGAGGAAGAGAAGCAACATCTGCAAATCCTCGGACATTCAGGAGCATGCTGCAGGTGCTCTTCACCCCACCCCAGTAAATAAATGAAAAATGCTTAAATGAGTATTAGTGTTCGTGCCTGTGTTTATGTGTATGTGCGTGTGTGATATGTGATGACGTATACTACGTGTGGTACAAGGGTGTTACATGTGCTGTGTGTGCTATGGCTTGTGTGAGGGGATCGGAGGACAACTTCCTAGAACCAGTTCTTCCCTCAAACCTTTCTGTGGATTCCAGGCTCGAACTTGAGTCATCAGCCATGAACGGCACTCTGCCTGCTGAGCCATCTTGCTGTCTCCCCCAAGCCCCCCAAATTTTAAGAGATACACAGTAATTGTGCCGATTTCTAGGGCATATCATTATCATCTCTTTTTAAGACAGAATCTCACTATGTAATCCAGGCTAGTCTTCAAATTCCTGCCAGAGTCTCCTGAGTGCTGGGATGATATACTCACAGTTCTTAACCTGACTTTTCAGAGTGTGAGACTGTGCAGGTATAGGGTGTGATACAGTCAAATTGGGGCAGTAAGCTGATCCACCACTATGTATCTAACTTCTCTCTCTTCAAGGATTTCTGACAGCCAAGATCAATTTGCCACTGCAGGATTTCATAGCCTTAAATATTGTTCTTGGCTATAGATAGAATCTAAACTCCCCCTGACCTGAAGGCTCCCAAGACCAAGCCCTGGATATTTCCCCAGACTCTCACACCTCTTCATTACTTCCTCCAGCAACCCCCCAATAGATCCCTTTTCTGCAGCCCTGATTCACTGAGTGACTTTCGATTCCCTAAAGTTTCTTAACCTTCCCTTAACTGGTCCTTCTCATGGTCTGTTTCCTTTGCCTGAACAGGAGGTAGGCCGTGCTTGGTCTTCAACCTCCTCTGATCCTACAGACAAGGAACCCAGAAAAATGTGGTTTGTCTGTGCCAATCCAAATGAACCTTTGCTTTGTCATCTGTGGTATTTTTGGAAAGAGAAAATAGTAGTAGGGGTGGCTGATCTTGAATCCACCAGCTTTCTGGTTCAATTACATAGTTGTTCTGCGGTGGGTTGTCTTCCTTTCTCATATCGGAGCCCTCTGAAAAGCCCTGTAGGATACTGTCTTAGTTGGGGTTTCTATTCCTGCATGAAACATCATGACCAAGAAGCAAGTTGGGGAGGAAAGGGTTTATTCAGCTCACACTTCCACATTGCTGTTCATCACCA
This sequence comes from Micromys minutus, assembly GCF_963924665.1. Taxonomy (NCBI): domain Eukaryota; kingdom Metazoa; phylum Chordata; class Mammalia; order Rodentia; family Muridae; genus Micromys; species Micromys minutus. The sequence goes on from NC_137970.1 coordinate 91,362,458, forward strand.
AAGGAAGTCAGGACTGGAACTCAAGCAGCTCAGAAAGCAGGAGCTGACGCAGAGGCCATGGAGGGATGTCACTTACTGGCTTGCTTCCCCTGGCTTGCTCAGCCTGCTTTCTTATAGAACCCAGGTCTACCAGCCCAGGGATGGCACCACCCACAATGGGCTGGGCCCTCCCCCCTTGATCACTAGTTGAGAAAATGCCATACAGCTGGATCTCATGGAGGCATTTCCTCAGCTGGGGCTCCTTTCTCTGTGATAACTCCAGCTGTGTCAAGTTGACACAAAACCAGCCAGTACAGGTACTTTGTTTTCCCTCCCATCCTGTGCCCTCCCCTCCCTTCAGTCTGTAACCCAGACTGGTCCAAAATTTAGGATTCTCCTGCTTTAGCCTCCAAGGTGCTGAGATTATGCCATGCCTGGCTAGGATTCCTGTTTCTAGAAAACCCAATATTAAGTGTACATTCAGAGTCACAAATGTGGCCTCCGGAATCATGATTCTTAGAGTTCAAGCATCAATGACAATTTTCTCACTTTAAACAGAAGAAAACATGCCAGGCACAGTGGTGTGGAACTGTAATCCAAGGACAGGAGAGGTAAAGACAGGACCACATGTCAGAGGCCACTGAGACCATATAGTGATACCCTGTCTCAAAAAAAAAAAAAAAAAAAAATTCCACCAAATGAAGAACTTAAAATCCCAAAGTTGTTGCAGATTGTGGCAGGCTAAACATAGCTGAACTCGGTCTCAATTTTAATATTTCCTTTTCTCTCTCTCTCTCTCCCCCTCCCTGTGTTTTTTCCTTCCTTCTTTAACCATTTTCTAGTTTTACTTTTACTTTTTTTTTAGGCAGAATCTCAGATATTCTAGGTTAGCCTCAAATTTATGATGTAGCTGAGAATAGCCTTGAACTTCTGATCCTCCTGTCTCCACTTCCAGAGTGCTGGGATTACAGACATGTGACGCCAGAGCCAGTTTATGTGATGCTTTGTGCATGCCAATCAAAGATTCTATGAACCAAACTACATCCCCAGCTTATTTTATGACGTGGTACATGCCTGTCATTCCAGAACTCGAAAGGTGGAGGTTAGAGAGTCACAAGCCTAAGGTCATCCCTGACTAAGTACTGAGTTCAAGGTCAGACTGGGTTACACAAGACCCTGCCTCAAAATTTTTCCAGTCAAAAAATAATTCCCTAATGCCCCAAATCAAGTTAAACACAGGGCCTTGTGTGTTCTGTGGTTCCCAGGCCCATAAAGCAGTTTCAAGTTGTCTTACTTGGGGTTTCTGTTGCTGCAAAGAAACACCATAACCAAAAAGCAAGTTAGGGAGGAACTGGCTCATTAGACTTACACTTCCATATTGCTGATCATCACTGAAGGATGTCAGGATAAGAACTCAAACATGGCAGGAACCTGGAGGCAGGAGCTGTTGCAGAGACTTGGGAAAAGTGCTGCTTACTGGCTTGTTTTCCGTGGCTTGCATAGCCTGATTTCGTACAGAACTCAGGACCTTCAGCCCAGGGATAGCACCACACACATAGGGCTGGGCCCTCCCCTATCATTCACTAATTAAGAAAACCCCTTAATGCCTGCAGGTCAGAAGAGGGCACCAGATCTTGTTATATATGGTTGTGAGCCACCATGTGGTTGCTGGGAATTGAACTCAGGCCCTCTAGAAGAGCAGACAGTACTCTTAACCTCTGAGCCATCTCTCCAGCCCCTTTATAGCCAGGTCTTACAGAGGCATTTTCTCAGTTAAGGTTTCCTCCTTTCAGATAACTGTAGTCTGTGTGTTGACATAAGACTAGTCAGCACACAAGTTCTAGATTCAAGGCCCATGTCTCCCGAAACAGGCTACTTTTGGTCCCTTTCTTTTGAGACACTTAATCAAGGCAGCTGCCCCCTGAATAGCAAAGTGTTCTGAGGTCCACCAGGGGACAAGAAACTGAAGCCACAGAGAGAAGTCTAAGAGAATCAGAGGCCATGAAAAGAAACAAACAAAAAGACTATGAAAATCCAGCCCACTGTATGTGTGCGAAGAAACCATCATGGAAGTGAATCCTGCAGACTGGGTAGACCTACTGCCCCCAAACCAAAGCACACAGTCAAGGTCAACCGGAGTTCTTTGCAGATGAGAAAAAAAAAGAAAGAAAGAAAGAAAGAAAGAAAGAAAGAAAGAAAGAAAGAAAGAAAGAAAGAAAAGAAAAAAAAATCTTTGTCCTGCTCTGTTGTAGTTTTTGGGATAGTTTGTTGCACAGAGGCAGATAAATACGGCACAGTTTCTTCCTAGACCAATACAAGGCAGCAGATAGCAGAAGCAGACACTATCTCTAGCAGCCTTCAAAATACAAGCAAACTGCTATCTCTTCAAGCACAAAGGGTTTGTTTGTATAAAGCATTTCCAGTCTGAGCGCTCTAAATTAAATTTGAACTATACAGATATAAATATTACAAACATGCATGAATGTCACTATGGAAGTTAAACTATGTAACTACGTAGTAGGGACATAATTTGTTTCAGAGTCTGCCAGTTTACCAACCCCCACGCTATAAAATTTCAAATATGTAAAGTTTAGCTAACTCAAATCTGTAATCGCAGCATAGAGGAAGGAAAATTGCTGAGTTCCAGGCTGGCCTGGACTACATACTGAGTTTCATCCAGTCTGTGCTATGGAAGGAGACCTGTCTGGTTAATGGTAATAGTGATGGTGGTGGTGATGGTGTATTCATTCCGGATAGTTCCCTTGGCCGCTGTATTCTCTATCATGGTACTTAAAATACCACAAATATTTATGAACTAATCTCCTTAAGCAGGCCTGTGTTTTCTTTTCTTTTTTCTTTTGGTTTTGCTTTTGTTTTAGTTTTGTTTCTGAGACAAGGGCTCATGTAGCTAAGGCTGGTGTTGAACTAAGTGTGTCGTTAAGGATGCCTTTGAATTCCTGATCCTCTTGAATCCGTGATCCTCTCACCTATATTGGCCCGATGCTGAACTTATATAGGCATATGCTAACACATGCATGTCTATGCTTTTCAAGCTGCAAAATTAACTTAGAGGGGGCACAATGTACACTTTTTTCAATGAAATAGAAATTTTATGTATTACATAAGATACATGTGATATATTAAATACAGATCTCAGGACAAGCTGGAGTATAGAGATAGCCCTTTAGTAAGAGCTCTTGATATTTAAACAAGGAGACCTGAGTTCAGATCCAACACCCAAGCTAAAAGGATGGCTATTCATACATGTGCCTGGAACTCTAACACTGAGGTAGGCAAGGACAGGAGGAAAGCACTGGCCATCAGCCTAGCTTCAGGCTTCAGCGAGAGACTGTCTTAAAGAAATAAGACATACAGTGATAAAGTAGGACACCCAACAGGCTCCTGTGTGCACATGCATCTATCTCTCTCTCTCTCTCTCTCTCTCTCTCTCTCTCTCTCTCACACACACACACACACACACACACATACACACACACAGAGTAAAGTTCCCTAAGAAAGTAGTAAGGCTAGGTATGGTGGTGCAGGCCTTTATCTCTAGCCCTCGGGAAGCAGAGGCAGGCAGTTCTCTGTGAGTTCAAGGCCACCCATGGTACACAGTGAGAGAATCCTCAAAAAAAAAAAAAAAAAAAAAAAAAACGAAAAACAAGCAAAGAAACAAACAAAAAACTCAAAACATTAAAGGGAAGAAGAAAATGAAGGAAAATAATATTGTTGAAAGAAACAGCTCAAAGCCATGAAGGCCATGGTTTATTATGGAGCTAATTTCAGCGCTTAGGGCTCTGGAATACACATTCGGGCTTTCCCAAGGAGGTTATAATGCCCAATGTGGAGGCAGTTTTAGTAACAGAACAAAGAGTTATAAATCAAGGCATTTTAAAAACACATTGGTGAAAACACTGAAGAAGCAGTTGCAGCAAGATGAGGGAAACCTCTGGTCTGCTACAAGCCTGAGATGCTATCTGATGGTATTCTGAGCTTTGGGAATAGGGAAAGCTAATGGTCTGCTGTGTTAATACATTCCAAAGGTCTTTCTCTGTTAGGTCTGATGCAGAGGTGGGAAAGAAAAGGCTATTTAGGCAGCTAAAGCTGGCCCAAAATAGAGTCTAATTAGTTTCTGGACTGGCAACATTCCAACCTCTCCACATCACCTGAGCTCTAACCATTCACAGCTTTACTCCAGGAAATCACATTCCCAGCAAGGGAAGAAGTGGAAAGAGAAAGAAGAAAATGGACATTTTGGGAAGTCTTTTGAAAGATGGATGCATGTGTTGCTGGGCAGCGGTGATGCTCAACTTTAATCCCAGCACCCAGGAAACAGAGGCAGGCAGATCTCCGAGAGTTTGAGGCCAGCTTGGTCCACAGAGCGAGTTTCAGGACAGTCAGGGTTCCACAGAGAAACCCTGTCTCAAAAAAAAAAAATAAATAAACAGATAAAAAGATTTGTTTGTTTATTCAAAATTTATACAACAATCTCCTTCATGCCCTTCCCCCTCCCACTGAACCTAGTCTTCCCCAGAAGTCTCCCTCTTGCTTTCACTACTACTGTGTGAGTGTGTGTGTGCACATGAGCGTGCCCTACTGCATCTCATTACACTTGCTTGCAAAGCACAAGTGGATTATTTACTCAATCTGGGCCATTTATCAGGAGCTGCACCACGAAAGACAATGACTCCTACTTCTCCAGGGTGGGATCTATGAACCTCTACCCATGATGGAGTGTTTGTTGACAGGCCCCTCTGGGATAGACTTTGTGCAGAGGTCTATTGCTGCTGTGAGTTCATGAGAGTGACAGTTACACTGTGACCAGAAGGCCGCATTGCACAGCACCCCTTCCTATCCTCAGACTCTTCTTTCTTGCCTTTTCCTAGTCCCCAGTGCCTTAATTGATGTCCCGTTTAGGACGGAACATTCAGTCACTTTGATCAGTTGAATCTCCATATTATGTGTTCAAGACAGAAGCTCCCCTGACCAAGGCTGAGAGCCTTGGATATGGATATCCGCAGAAATGTTTGTGTGTTTGATGCAGTACCCATCTAGCATAGCAACAGTAGTTAGGTTCCCTGTTAGGGCCAATGGCTTGCCCAGCTATGGGCTTTGGAACAATTTTACACTATTTGTCATCAATTCTCCCAGTAGAGCCAGCCTCAAGTTCAATCAAAACATAATTGGTTACCACTTTGTAGGAACTCCTAAAGACCAATTACTAACATTTATGGATCAGCCAGTCACTGGCTTATTATTTTGAGACAGGATCTCATGTAGCCTAGGCTGGCCTCAATACGAACCTGAGGATGGCTTTGAACTCCTGATCCTTCTGCATCCATCTCCTAAGGATTATAGGTGGACAGAGCCATGCCCAGTTTTTTCCTTAGATCTATATATATTAAACAAACAAACACACACACACACACACACACACACACACACACACACACACATTAAACGGAATCTCATTTGTATGTCCAGTTTATGCAGTGCTGAGAATGGGACCCACAACCTCATGCATGCTAGGCAAGCACTTTACCAGCACAGTTACATCCCTAGTCACAATATGTTCTACTTATAGAAATTATTGAAACTGACCCAAAGAACTCAGTTTTACCTAGGAATAGTGGCTACTGGAAATCCTAGCACTTGAAGGAGGAGGAAGAGGAAGATGGATGTTATACTCCACATCCATATTCCTCTCCGATCCTAAGACTGCTTCATTCTTTTCATCTCTGTGTGTGTATGGTGAATGCACACATATGGCGTTCATATGTATGTGTGCCTTAGAGTGGGGAGGCCAGAGGCTATGCCCTCTGTCTTTCTTAATTGTTCTCCTCTCACTGGAACACAGAGCTTACCAAAGTGGGCTGGTCTAGCTAGATAGGTTGTTCTGGGGAATCCCCCGTTGGTTTAGTTGGTTGTTTGTTTTGCTGTTTTTTTTTTTTAACCTCCCGTGTGCTGAAATTAACAGCCAGCATCTACCCCCTGGCATTCCTGTGGCTTCGGCAAGTGATTTACACAGGCAGCCACCTCCTTAGCCCTGGCTATTCACCTGTGCATCGTGCTGAGGACTGAACCCATGGTAACCCTGCAGCTCTGGCTTATATTTGAATATTATGAATTGTCACCACAGCAAGAAATTAAGAATAGGAAAAAAAATACTTTGTTTTCAGACAGGGTCTCACTGTGCAGCCCTAGTTTGCATGGGACTTACCCTGTAGCTGACCTCAAAGTCACAAGGATTCATTTGCCTCTGGCTCCTGAGTTCTGGGATTAAAGGTGTGGGCCACCATATATCACAATACCAAATGTTTTCATTTTCTCTCTGTCTCTCTGTGTGTGTGTCTGTCTCGCACAAGTGTGCACACACACACACTGTGTTGTTTAGATTCCATTAAAATTCAATGGCTCAGGGAAGCAGAAAAGTATTACAAAGGCTCCCTCTGGAGGTAGTAGCTCTGGATGACAACTTGAGACTCATTCTGAGCCTCTGAACAGAGGTAACATTTAATTCCAGCATTCACCCCTTTTTCATTTTTGGTTTTCTGTTTTCATGAACCTTTTTTGTAATGTAGCTAGGGCTGCCCTTGAACTTTTCACCCTCTTCCTCTGGCCTCTACTTCCCAAATGCTGAAATTGCAAGCATATGTCAGCCTGTCAGGTTCAGTTTTGACTCCTCACTAGTCCAAATCAAAGATGGCATGACAGGGAAAGGCACTTACTGTCAAGCTCAGCAATAATGCTGTCACTAGTGACTGTATGCTAGAGAACAAATTCCTGCAGGTTCCCTCTGATCTCCACTTGTGTGTCCTGGCATATCACATGTTATACACATACACAGCACACACACACACACACACACACACACACAGAGAGAGAGAGAGAGAGAGAGAGAGAGAGAGCATAAAATAAATGCAACTAAAACTTTTATAATTATTTATTTTTTATATATGAGTACACTGTAGCTGTCTTCACACACACCAGCAGAAAAGGGCATCAGATTCCATTACAGATGGTTGTGAACCACCATGTGGTTGCTGGGAATTGAGCTCAGGACCTCTGGAAGAGCAGTCAGTGCTCTTAACCACTGAGCCATCTCTCTAGCCCATAACTAAAAAATTTAAAGGGCATGTTTTCTTTAAATCCCACAATCTATAACCTAATTTGTATCAGAATTTATTATTCTATACGGGTCCTTTTTATTCTATACAGGGTCTCCAAAATACCCAGAGTTAAAACAAATGTCAGCATAACTGACCTTAGAAAGCAGGAAGAGAACTGAAGCAAACAGCCAATGACAAAGGACCAGAGAGGGAAGGCATCTCTCCAGGCAATGCACAGCCAGCACACAAGTCTCTTGTAGCAGATGCCCTTGCCCAGGCCTGCTCAGCCCAAGCCAGCCTATTTACAGCCAAGATCACACAGGCCTGGCTCTTCACCCAACTTGAGATGAGACCCAACTTGGGCCAATGGGGTTTTTCCACTCAAAATCTGGCTATTGGAATTTAGTGATTTTATTCCGTTTCTGCTTCTCATGTGACCCACAGTTAGAGAGGATTTTTTGTTTGGTTTTGTGCTGGGAGGAGCAGAGGAAGTACATCTGCCAGGAGGAACAATAATGAAGCAGCCATGCAGAAATAATCAGGTGTGGGGGGGGGGGGGACCCTGCTTGATTTTTCTGTGGCTTTAAAGGCCTGGTTGTGCTTCTGGAAGCCTGGCTGAATCTTGCCCTTTGGTTCCATAAGACAACTTTTTCCTTCAAGGTTTATTATATTTTTACGTGTGTGTGTGTGTGTGTGTGTGTGTGTGTGTGTGTGTATGTGTGTGTGTGTGTGTTTGTGTGCTTGAGTTTATACATCATACATGCATGGGCACCTGCTGAAGCCAGAAGATAGTGTAAGAGCTGAAGTTACAGATAGTCGTGAGCCACCTGAAGTGGGTACAGGGAACTGAACTTGGGTCCTCTGAAAAGAGCAGTCCGCCCTGTCCTCTCAACCATGAGTCATTTCTTTGTCCCCCCTTTTAGAAGTTTCTGGCATGGGGGGTAGCTGGAGAGATGGCTCAGTGGTTAACAGCACTGACTGCTCTTCCAGAGGTCCTGAGTTCAATTCCCAGCAACTACATGGTGGCTCACAACCATCTGTAATGTAATCCAATGGTGCCCTCTTCTGGTGTGCCTCAAGACAGCTACAGTGTACTTATATATAATAAATAAATCTTTTAAAAAGATACAAAAAAGAAGTGGTGTATATTAATAATACATAATAATGGATATCATAATAATGGATATCATTTTGGGATTTTCATATGTATGTTTAATGAATCTTAATCATACTTACCCTCATTACCCTCTTGTTCCTCTCTAGCTCATGCTGACTCTTTTCTCTTCTACATGTCTTATTAGTATTTTCTTAATTGATGACCGAATGAATTTAATTAGTGATCCTTATAGGATCACTGGGCAGCCCACCAGTGGCTACACCACTGAAGAAAATCTCTCCTTCCAGCAAACTATTAATTGATCTTCAGGGAGTGGCTGGGTCTCATGAGCTCCTCCCATTCTGTGATGGATGTTGGTAGGTCCAATCTTGTGCTGGTCTTATGTTAGCAAGCATCACAGCCACTTCCAATTCAAGTACAACAAGCAAGGAGCAGGGCATGGTCATTTGTGTCTTTAATTCCAGCATTCAGGAGGTAAAGGCAGGAGAATCTGTGAGTTCAAAGCCAACCGGGTCTATATATCAAGCTCTAGGACAACAGGACCATATAGAGAGACCTAGTCTCAAAACAAAAAAAAACAAAAACAAAAAAAAAAAGGGAGTCCAATGGCTATGTCCTGCCTCAAAGACATCTACAACATTTCACCCTTTCCTCGGGCTCCTACACCCTCTCCCTCCATCTATCTTTAATAAAAAATGAGTAAAGAAGTTACAACATAAGGTCTCTCGATGTATAGCCTTGGCTGGTCTGAAACCTGCTCTGTAGACCAAGCTGGCCTTAAACTCAGAGATCTGGGGCTAGAGAGATGGATCAGTGGACTGTTCTTCCAAAGGTCCTGAGTTCAAATCCTAGCAACCACATGGTGGCTCACAACCCTCTGTAATGAGATCTGAAGCCCTCTTCTGGTGTGTCTGAAGACAGCTATAGTGTACTTACATATAATGAATAAATAAATAAATCTTAAAAAAAAAAAACTCAAGAGATCTGCCTACTTCTGAGTACTGTAACTAAAGGTGTGCACCAAGTCTGGTAAGTGACTGCATTCTATCTCCGAAAGTTATCTTCAGTATATTGTGTTGGTATATATTTTTCTCAGCCTACTTTAATAAGGGTTCAACCTCCCCTCTATCCCATCATCTACCAGAGGTAGTGGAAAAGAAATGGTATTGTGGTACAGGGGAAGTGGATCTCTTTAGAAATAGCTATTTGAGGCAATTTCAATCTACATAGTTCTCAGTCCAGTCCTATTGGCAAACAACACACACACACACACACACACACACACTAATACACACTCTGTGGGCACCAGCCTACTGTCATACACACAACACACACATATAAAACATTTTTAATGAAAAATGAATGATCGCACATCATCAAAAATTGAGTTTGTTCCCTTGTAATAAAACACAATGACATCATGTCTCTATAGCCTAGGAAATATAAAAATGAAGATGGGGTCACACATAATGGTATGTATCTATCTATCTATATCTATCTATCTATATCTATCTATCTATTTATCTATATTTGTTATATATACCTTTGTCCAGCAAAAGGTATGTTCAATAATGTTTGCAGCTACACTATTCATAAAGACTCCAATCAAGCACGGTGATGTTGCATGTGAGAAGAAACAGCAGTATGCAAGCCACCCCCTTGTGTCTATCCTGCAGTGTTCATAATCTGGTGAAAAAGGCAGACATCAATGAATCAGACACATATTCAAGTTAAACAGTTACAGCTGTGATGTAAACCCAGAGGGCTGGTTGAAGATGGAAGCCTAACTGAGGAGATGGGAACTTCAGGGAGAGACTCTCTGTGGACATATAAAGAACAGTCTGGAGTTAGCAAGTGAAGAGGAAGAGCATTCCCAGTTGAGGGAACAGAATCTGGTACTGTGAGGGGCAGACCCATGCGGCTGAATCCAATTTAGCAAATGGTCTTGCTTGTTTTGAGTCATTTCAAGGAGTGACCTTTGCCCCGAAAGCACTGTCAAAGAAGAAGCAAGGGATGGATGGTGTGCTGAGAGTTGTGCCTGGCAGAGCTCCTTCTGGCTGGCAAGGTAGTGCTATGGGACCACCCTTTCTCAGCACAGACATTGTTAGCATTTGGGGCAGGATAATTCTGTTGAGAATTAACCCATTGAAGTCGTAGCATGTTTGAAAGTCATCCACTGTTTATGGGACCTCCCCTCCTAGTTACAGCCAGAACTGTCTCCAGACAATGTCACCCCTCCTGGGCTAACTGCCAGACCATAGTCTTTGTTTGACTAGGTTTTTTGACCACTTTATCTCCCTCAATCCAAACAGACAGAGCCATGCAGTCTTGACAGTGGTGCCCTTGCAGATCAGAGGCTGGCTCTCGGCTCACTCTCTAAAGCTTTGTGTAGCTAGGGGGTTGATGCTTGTTTGTTTTTTAAGAGAACCACTTATTTATACTCCATCCTGAAGAGAATGTCATTGGAGTATAAATAAGTTATACTCCATCCAGTATCTGCAAAATTTACAAAATGTATTCCCTCTTCAACAGTGTTATCTTAAACCCTGCTAACAGCTACCTAGAATGGTCCAAACACTTAAAACATGGGTAGTTATAACCTGGACATGATAGCATACCTCTATTCCCGAACTTAGAAGGTGAAGGCAGGAAGATCAGGAGTTCAAGGCCATTTTTAGCTATACAGTGAGTTCTAGGACACCCTGGAAAACATGAAACTGTCTCAATAAATCAACTGCCATTAGCAAGAATAAACTTTTGTTCTCATCTGTAAAATGGGAGAGTTATCTGTTAGAGTTGGTCCTGTGTAGGGAGTGGAGAGATAGTTCAGCAGTTAAACAGTACATTCTGCTCTTACAGAGCACTGGACAGTAGCCCGAAAACACCTGCAACAGGGGATCCAACAATGTCTTCTGCTATCCTCGGGCATTTGCAATTATGTATGCACATATTCACTCACACATATGCATATACATACATCATTAAAAATAAATGCAAGGGCTGCAGTGACTCAGTGGTTCAATTCTTTCAGAGTTCGGTTCCCAGAACCCACACCAGGCAGCTCACACCCACTTTTCACTCCAGTTCCAGGGGATCTGGTGCTTCCTTTGGGCCTCTTGAGCACACCTGGCCATTTCACGTAGTGCACATATATACATGCACACACACATACATACACTCAAAAAATTTTTAAGAACTGGTCTTTTATATAAATTTGTAAAAAAAACTTAACCAACTTTGTTCTGAGGCCTAGGCTGGCCTTGAACTGATTATTCTTTCCCCTCCCAAGTGCAGGGACTACAGATGTGCACTACTAATCCTGCTTTACGTGGTACTACCGACTGAGCATCTTACTTTGAAGCTCAGAATGACGTGGACCTCACTGTACAGTCCAGGCTGGCCTTAAGCTGCTGGCAATTGACTCAGCCTCTTGAGACTGAGGGCTGCAGGTGTGAAGCATCACACCCAGGGGATTCTCTACAGCAAATTGCAGCAACCATTTCAGAGGTGGAGCTGGAACCCAACCCTGTCCTGACTACAATACCCAAGGTCTTTTCTGTCATCCTGCCTCCTTTGTAAGGCAACTCTCCAGTTGGAACCCTGGAATGGGAAGGGGGCAGCACCTAGTTGGCTCTGACCACAGCTTCCTTCTCCCTATCCCGGGTTGCTATACCTTATTCAGCATGTAGCATATACTGCTGGGGGGTGGAGGAGGGCAGGGAACTGAGCTAAGTGTTTTATTCTGCCCACGCTGTAAAAATTCTATGGCAGGTTGGGTGAGGTGACACTTCCAGCACTCATTCCAGGCCAGTTATCATTTCATAGTTAGACCATTTAAGAGCAGACACTCACCTCAGTGGGGGTTCGAGCCTGCAGACTGTCTACTTGAGGCTTACAGCTGATTTCGCATCCTTACCTCTCAACCACCCTTCTGCTGCTGCTTTCTAACAGGTCAAAGGATCTTATGCCACCGTATCTTCCATTTGTCATCCTACCCACTCAAGGTCCCAAGAGAAAGTTGATTATACCTTTAGTGTCATCTTGGCCTTGACACTTACCCTTTCAGGTTCAGGTGCTGTCCCAACCTCCTGCTTAACTGATTAAAACATGCCCATTTTTTTGAGACAGAATCAATGTATCCCTGGCTGTCCTAGAATCAGGCTAGCCTCAAATTCACATATCCATACAGATGCCCCTGCCTCTAGAATGCTGGGATAAAAGTGTGCCACATACCTATCTATAAATGCTTATTATCTTTAAATTATCTGTGTGCATAATTCATAGGTACTTGAGAGGCCTAAGGCATTGGATCCTCTGGACTGTTTAAAGGTGGTTATGAGCTACCTGATATAGTCACTAAGAACCAACCAAACTCTGGACCTTTCCAGGTCTGATAATTAAATCTCTGGTATCTACAGGGTAAGAGACCTCATTCCTCCAAGTAGTTTGGACCTCTGTACACTATAATTACCTTCAAATAATTTAAATTTTCTAAAATATGCAGAAACCTGGGCTGAGCTCGGCAAACGTGCCTTTAATCTCAGCACTTGGATCTCTGGGACATCCTGACTCAAAAAGGAAAAAAGGCTCTGTGGGTGTGGCATCACACACCCATAATCTCCAAACCTAAGATTCAAGCCAGCCTGACTTGTATCATCAGGATACTTTAGAGATGAGAAGTTGACTACTATTCTTGCAGAGGACCTGGTTTCAACTCCCTGCACCCACAATATCTACATTCATATCAAAGAACCTATAGAACAGTGGCTCACAACCTTCCTATTGCTGTGACCCCCACCCATAAAATTTTCACTGCTACTTCATAATTTTTCTGTTTTGATTTGTAATGTTCTCCAATGGCCTTAGCTAACCCCCTGTGAAACAGGTTGTTTAGCCCCGAGGTTGAAAACCACTGCTAGAGGGCTAGGGATGCAGTTCAGTTGCTAAGTGTTGGCTTACATGAACCCCTGGGCTCAATCCAAAACGTACAAGGGATGAAACAAGCCACTATGCAAATGTGGAGGGTTTCACGAGATAGCTGTTGGTAAAGCCCTTGCCATAAACACTTGGAAAACATGTAATAAGAGAACACTAGTTGTCCTGACTTATAACACTGCGGCTTATACATGTGGTCAAAAGGTTTAAAACAAAAAACCTTTGTAAGCTATGAGTTTTAGGACTTCTGCAAGAACACCAAGCATTCTTAACTGCTGAGCCATCTCTAGCTACTATGAAGCAGTACTTTACCCACAGAAGCCTTATTAGGTAGGTCTAATGAAGGAAACTCATTACTTCATAAACCAGAACATCAGCTTGGAAGGTTCATAATTTTATTACTGGACAAACATCCCAATTTAGACACGAATAATTCTTCAGGTTAAAATCCATCTGGTAGGACTGATCGATGACCACAGTTCAGCATAAGCCCTCAGTCCTGCCGTGACTCCTCACAGGCCCAGCTTCGTTCTCCTCCAGTGTCTTCTCTTAGAGTTGTACCTGTACAAAGAGAAGCCACCAGTTACAAGGTGCTTTGGTCACAAAATACCTGCTCCTATAGTGGACTCAGTCTTTCAGAGGAACAGCATAATTTAAAGGGCTTGCTAAAGCATAATGAAAGTACACAGCAAGACTATCTCCAAAATAACTTACACATGTGCAGGGACCTGGGTTTAGTCATCCATTCCAGGGATATAGGAGCTGGGACAAACTAGCTGAAAACAAAAAAACCTACCATGGCCTGGGAATTACAAGTGCTACCCTAGAATTCACATCAAGGCAGGAGAAAGCTCCTATCATAAATCCAAAACTCTAAATTGCAGAGCTAAGCCAACCAGTCTCTGAACTGTCCCCATGTCAAGGTGTCATGATTTTTACTCCAAAAAAGGCAAAAATCAGAAACAATCAACATGGCTTTTCTTTTAGCAGGATAATGGCAGTACTCCCACAGGATGAAGCACTGTAATTGCTACCTGCTCTTAAATTAAGTTTTCAAAGTTGTAAGTGTAAGCTGGGGGGTTAGCCCAGAGCACTTGCTTAGTAGGCATGAGGCCCTGGCTCAAACCCTAGCCCCCATGAGAGCCAAAAGTAGGCAATTCTGTGGGTTAGAGGATAGAATCCCCGAAACAAAACACCATCCCAACTCTAGACGTATATATATATATATATATATATACACCCTATATATTAGATGTGTAAAATATATGCAGTGGTCCTAGGAAAATCGAAGTTTATATAATTATAAAGGTGGCACACACCTGTAACTTGGGAGGCAGGAGCAGATCAGCCAGCCTGGGCTACACAACTTTCAAAAAGCAAAAGACAACATCCTATCAAGCATATAAAAATCCATTGCCTAGTACTTCAAAGCTTTCCTTAGCATTGTATGGAGGTAAAACTGAAGTTTGAAAGTCTAGTCCTGACTGCAATTAAAGTTTCTAAGTACATGTATGTATGTGTATGTATATATGTGTGTGTGTGTCCACGAGCATACACACAGCTACCTACCATGCCAGGAGACAGAAGACAGCAATTAACTCAAATGTATGGCCAGAGTGGGTTGTTGATTATCACATTTAAGTGGCAAAATTAACTAACACTATTTTTGCACCAGCAGATCCACACCCAGACATAATCCCCAAAACTGGGCAATGCTTATCTTTAATCCCAGGACTCTGGGAAGAGAACCAATTCCCACAAACTGTCCTCTGACCACATGTGGCCGTGCATCCCCCACACAAATACTTCTCCCTCTAAGCCTCAAACCCTTCTGACAGAAAGAACTCAGTAAGCCACCTGTTGTCTGTGGGAGGCCCTGGGGTTGACCCCTACCACCCCTCTCAAATGCCCAGCTAGTCCGGAGTTCTGAAACCGATCCAACTCTGGTTGTGGTTACGAACAATCTCCTGCCAGCATAGTCAAATCTCCTTATGCCTTCCTAGGGAAATTAGGAATCGGGGAAGGTCTGTCCCAAAGCCTGCCTGTGACCACACAGAACTCAACGAAACACTTGATTTGTGGAGGGATTCCTCCTATTGTCCACTCGCACCCACACACACAAGAGAAAAAAACAAGAGCTTCACAGCATAGTCGGTAGTGGTTTAACTTGAGCGCTGTGTGCTTTGCAACTGTGTATCTACCTACATAGCCAAAGTTGTGTAAAATATAACAAGTTGGACAATGGAAGTCTTACCTGATTTTGTTACCAGTTTTCATCCGAATCCATTGAGGAATAGGACGATTTTGCTTTTGTTTCTTGGCCAGGAATCGCTTGATTCTGAAAGTCTTGTGGGACGACTATGAGGAGATGCAACCAGTTTAGTGCCACAAAAGCCTATTCTTTTGATTCAGCCACAAACTCCCACAAACTAACGTCAGGCCTGTAGAACAAACATACAACCGGAGAATCTCCCCAACCTCGAACCACTTGGTCCTTTTAACCTCATCATCTCTCTGGAGGAAGAGTTCATGGCTTAAATACGTCTCAGATAATTACAGTGGCAGGCTTTTAAGCCCATGTCCTGTCTGACATACAAACTGGCTGGCCTCTGTGCTCCAGGTGATCAAACATGAATAGCTAGGAAAGTATCGTACCAGATGGCTTTAGGTCAAATCTCGGACAATCAGTTTTTAAGTCAACTCTTAGGTGCAGTACTTTGGAAAACATCCATTATCTACCTTCAAGTGACGTTGCTGGGTAATTTATAGAGCCCTCGACACTCAGTAGGCAAACCCACTACCTTAAAAAGGCAACAAAAGCAAAGTATATTATTATTCGCCCCCCTAAACCAGTTTTAAATTTTATTTAGCAATTTCAGGTACTAATCCCACTTTGAACGTAGATGCCAATAAGCATAATCTGCCAGTAAAAGCAACGACCCGTGCCCTGTTAGCAGACACTTCCAAGGAATGCTTAAGGAAGGCTAAGGTTTAATCAAGGACAATAAAGGCCCCAAGCCTCCCCTTTTGCCCCAAATCATGCAGATCACCGTCCGCTCGAGGCCATGTGAAACTTTGCACCCCTTGGCAGGCTGCATGAGTAAATGGCCTTGCTGATTTCAAGCCGCGCCCGCGACCCGATAGGTGGCCTAATTCCCAAAACAAAACACGAAAACCCTGAAAATGCACCCAGCCCTCAACGCTGCGCACGTCTACCACAAAGGCACAGCGGTCTCCGGCCTCAGGAGAGCCGCCTGGAGATGGATGGCGGCCGATAGTCTTACCATGGCGAGAGGTTGTGTCAGGTGTAGTGCACTCGATGGCAGAGGAAAGAGAAAGGCCAGGCCGGAAAAACGCGATTAGAAGACGCCGTCGGAGGCGGAGCTTAGGGGGATGACTCGCCTCCCTTCCCCGCCCCCGCGCTCCCATGGGGCCGTGGGAACGCACACAGCTTTGTAGGCAACGTAATTCCGAGGCCTCCGCTTTCGTGCTTGTTCCGCCAGGTGATCATCAGTCTTAGGGGGCACAGTCTTTGTGGCCGTGGTAGGTGGCCTTTGAGAAGTGACTAAGTAAAAGTCCTTAACAAAACCCGGGAAACGGAGTAAACTGGACCAACTCTGAGGAAGGGAAAAGGACTCCGTCATTTCTGAGCGCTGCAACTTCCGCCCGGTCTTTGAGAGGGGCGGGACTTAGGGGGTGGGACTGCACCCGGAGCTTTTGTGGGAGTTGGAAGATGGAGCGGGAGACTTCATTTAAGGGCGAACTGTACTATTGTTAGAGAATCCAAGTTCCTTTCACTGCACCTATGTCAGGCAGCTCACAACCCTCCAGCTCTAGGGGATAACTTGTTTCTGGCTTCCAGGGGCACCTACACTCATGATTTACAGGTACACATACCCATGCAGACATACGGACACATACATAATCAAACGGACCTAAAATGTTTATTTAAAAGGGGAGGGGTGCTCAGTGGTTAAATACACTGACTGCTCTTCCAGAGTTCAATTCCCAGCAACCACAAGGTGGCTCACAACCATCTGTAATGGGATCTGACGCCATCTTCTGGTGTGTCTGAAGACAGCTAGCTACAGTGTACTCTCATACATAAGTAAATCTTAAGAAAAAAAGACGCCAGGCGGTGGTGGTGTAGGCCTTTAATTCCAGCACTTGGGAGGAAGTCCGATCTCTGAGTTTGAGGCCATCCTGGTCTACACAGTGTGAGTTGCAGGAAAGCCAAAGCTACACAGAGAAATGCTCTCTCAGTGTGGGGGAAAACCAATATACCAGGGCCAGGGGATATTGTAGTGGATAAAAGCAATAGCTACACAATCCTGAAAACTATAATTCAAGGCACAAAAAGTTAATGCATCAGGCATGGTGGCCTACCCTTGGAGCAGAAGGACAAGTATCTCTGAGTTCAAGGCCAGCCTAGTCTATATATTGAACTTCCGGACACTCAGGACTACTACATATGTACCCCGTCTCAAAAAAGTATGAAAAATAAAAATAAAGATATTTTATTATTTGCATTCATGTGTATCTGAAACCCCTAACATTTCTATAGCACAATAGGAGGTGGAGATAAGAGAAAAACTCCTGGAAGACTGACGGCCAGCTAGCCTGGAGTACTTAACACAGCAACAGAAACAAGGGAAACCCTGCCTCAAAAAGGTGAAAGATAAGAACCAATTCTCTTTGTCATCTGGAGAACTGCTGTGTAAATAAAACAGAAAGTCAGGTATAGTTGTGTACCCCTATGAGGCCCATTGAGGCAGAGGAAGGAGGGTCATAAAATGGGCTAGCCTAGATTATATATTGAGACCTTACCTCAGAAAAGCAAAATATAAAAAGAGCACAGTATAAAGCAAGAAGCTGAAAACTAAAGATACTATCTGTGACTATCATAAAAAGTTAAAGATTCCTTTGGTCAGTGCCAAATTATTCTCAGAACTACCTTGTATATGCCCCTCTGGGGGAGTGGATCAGTTCCTGATGTGGAAGGGCTGAGAATCACATGAGTATCCAAACCATCCCTTCTTTACTTCCTCTGGAATTTCTCTTGTTTCCCTTAGCTTCACTTCTCCCAGCAGAGCAGCTAGTTCCACATGGCCACAAGCAACCTGAGAGCTCATGTGGTGTCCAGTGCTGTAGGATCAGTGGCAACAGAGAAATGGCTCAGTAAAGGCTCAGACCCATGAGGTAATCATTTTTTTAAAAAGATTTTTATGTATATATATGAGTACACTGTAGCTGTCTGCAGACACACCAGAAGAGGGCATCAGATCCCATTACAGATGGTTGTGAGCCACCATGTGGTTGCTGGGAATTGAACTCAGGACCTCTGGAAGAGCAGTCAGGACTCTTAACTGCCGAGCCATCTCTCCAGCCCTGGTAATCATTTTCTGTAGATGGGCAGTCAACACACTATGGGTAATAGGCAAATCCTATCTCTAAGTTTCCAAGCAACTCCAGAGGAAAGATATTCTTGCTATTTTCCCATCTGCAAAAGAACAATAAAACAGAGGGGAAAAAAAGAACAGAAGCACATTTCTAAAAAAAAAAAAAAAAAAAAAAAAAAAAATTAAAGGCTCAAATACTAAACTGGGAATGGGGGTATAGGCCATAGCAATCAGGAGGCTGAAGTAGGAAGTTCTATTGTTCAAATAGCCAAGGTTACAGAATGAGACCCCATGTACATACATACATACATACATCTCTAACTTTTCCTTAGCAGCTGCCAAATTCCACTGTGTATATGTGTGTGCTTCTCTTCTCAAATGTGAATGAAATGATCCTCGAGCTTCAAAAACAACCTAAGTTTTGTGTAGTAATACTTTTAATCCCTACATTCCAGAGGCAAAGGCAGACAATGTCCGAGTTCGAGTTTACCTGGTCTACAAATCCAGGACAGCCAGTGCTATATAAAGAAACACTGTCTAAAAAAAACAAACAAACAAAAAACAAAAAACAAACGAACAAAACAGATACCACTTATCCTCTTATCTGAATTGTCTCCATTCTGTCTTTAATTTCAAAAAAATCAGGAGCTGGGAGTATAGCCCACTAGTAAAGTATTTGCTTAGCACCAGTTAGGATTTGGGCTCAGCACCAGCACCATACAAATTAAAAACAAAAATGCCATGAAAAATTAAATCTGTGACTAAAGAAACAGACTAAAGGAAAATACACTTTTTCCCCTGCTATTTCTATTCTTAGCCCAATATGTCTCTCTCTCTCTCTCTCTCTCTCTCTCTCTCTCTCTCTCTCTCTCTCTCTGTATATGTGTGTGTTGCTGGGGATGGAACCAGGATTGTATTAATGTTAGGAAAAGCACTCTATCATTGAGACATTCCCAGCTCCTATGAGTTTATTCTGTTGTTGACTTTTTGTCTTGCAATGTAGTTCTGGTGGGATTCAAATTCACTATATAGCCCAGGTTAGTCTTAAACTTATAGTTATCCTCCTGTATCAGCCTCTCGAGTACCAAGCATTATAGGCAACATGCCACCATGCCTGGCTCCTATATATTTATTATAAATAACATGAAGTTATGATTTATGGCAGCAAAGGTGGGACATGGTGTACACATCTTTAATCCTAGCACTCAGGAGGCAGATCTATGTGAGGCTAGCCTGGTCTACAGAGTGAGTTCCAGGACAGCCAGGGCTACAAATAGAGATCCTATCTCAAAAAATATAAAAATAAAAACAAAAATATAAAGGTGGTAGAGGGAGACAGCAAAGGAACAAACTGAGGTTTACAAGGGAGAGGGGGAGAGATGGCTCAGTGACTAAACCTGACACTTGAAAACCAATCCCCAAAAGTTATCCTTGGACCTCCACACATTATGTCATCCGTACACAACTCCATTACATAAATATGATAAAAAATAAAATTAGGGCTAGAGAAATGGCTCAGAGGTTAAAAATGGTACTAATATTTGGGAGAGGGTGGGGTTGAGACAGGGTCTCTCTATATACTTCTGGATGTCTTAGAGCTCAGGATAGCATTGAAATCACAGAAATCTATCTGTTTCTGCCTCCTGAGTGCTGGGATTAAAGGTGCTTGCATAGCCTAAACTGGTCCCTGAGTTCCACTCCCAATATTCACAATGAATGGCTCATTGCTACTTGTAACTCCAGCTCCGGAGGACTGAGCACTTTGCCTTGGCTTTCATAGCCACACACAGATACAAAATAACAATAAGAAAATCTTTGCAAAGTTAAAAGAAAACAAGGATAAAAGAAAGTAAAAGAAAGAAAAGGTAGCTTTGTGGAAAAGGTAACAGTTCTCAACAGATTAAACAGCTGCTTAGCAGGAGGCCCTCCTAAGGTTTCCATCAGTAGATCCAGTTTAGGGATTTTCCTCAGCACCACTGAGCAGTTTACAAGCAGGAAACTCCCAAACCATGTTGATTTCTCACACCCCTTCTCAAGTTGTACCCTGAGTTCTGATTAATTCTACTAGTAGTCCTGGTGGTAACCTGAGTTACACAAGGACAAGGACTTGCCTATTTTTTCTATCCTTGTCCCTAGAGACTGACACAGTGAATAGTAAATACTTGCTAATTGAATGCAGGAATGGAAGAAATCTGAAGGGGCAGGGAAGTGAGCCTGACTCAGAGCAACTGAACAGGACAGACAAGCACCAGAGGAAGGTACTGACAGAAAAACTGAGTCTACTCAGCTGCTAACAGGCCAGAAGGGAGGCAGGCAGTACTAGGTCAGTACTGATAGTTCCAGAGTAGCCTTTTTCCTAAGAGCAGCTCCTGTGACCTCTATCTTGGCTTCTATTTTGGGTGTCTTTGCCAGAATCCTACACTTATTCCCTTAGGTATCCCTTCTCTCAAATGTCTTCTAAATATACTTTAGGATGTCTTATATTTGAAGTGGTCATTTTTCAAGACTGCTAGCCTATCTATTTTATTTCAAGGCCAGACTTCTATAAAGTTATAAAGGCTAACTAAATCTATTCTTAACCTAATGACTTCCCACACCCCCAGGTCATTAATAGTCTAGAAGTCACATCTGTGAGCCTCTTCAAGTATCATAATTGAGTTTTCTCTATCATCCAACCTTGTTAGCCATCCCTTTTCCCCCCCAAGTGCTGACCCACTGAAAAAACTGGAGTGTGACCCCAAGATCTTGCTTTCTCTACTATTAAGCTTTATCCACAGCTCTGTCTACTACTGCTGTTTCTGTAGTGTTTTGATGGCATCTCATATAGCCCAGGCTGGCCTCAAACTTAGTTATGTAGCCAAGAGTAGCCTTGAACTCTTGGTCCCCCTGTCTCTTTCTTCCAAGTGCTGTAATTCTAGGTTTGTGTCACCATACCCAGGGCCAGCTATTACTTCCTGAAACATTCTTTTACATTAGTAGCAGCAGAATATTTGATATTTGGTTTTACTTCTACTATATGGCTATTCATTGTCTGTCTGTCTGTCTCTATTGGTATAGGAATGTTAGAATACACTGAGGCTGAACTCTAGCTCTATTTCTGTCCGTACTTTATTCTTTTTTGACTGTGGCTCAATGACCATATAAAATTAGATGAGTTTCTGGATGTTTCTTAATGCCTTCTGGCCTATTTGCCCCTACCTCTACTTCCCACTTGCCATTCACTCTGTACTATGACATGGGTTTCCTCTGTCTAAACCCTACCAAATCCAATGACAATTTCATGCTTCTGTGTCCCTTAACCTCTCTCAGGCAGGGAGCAGACACGCAGAGCCATTCTGAAATTTTCCCTTATTTGGAAGTACTCTTTCAGTTTCGAATGAGTCTCTTTCAATCGTTTGTAGTGGCTCTTCTACCTACTTTGAGGAACTGGCTTCTAAAAGCCGAGAAAGGTGAATACATGCAAGATACACTGGCACTGCACAGGGGGCTGGAGATAGCTTAGTGTGGTTCAGAGCACTTGCTGCTCCTGGAGAGAACCTGTGTCAGTTTTTAGCACCTACATGACAGTTCACAATTGCCTGTAATTCCAGTTTCAGAAGATGTGACTCCTGCTGGCACTAGGCACTCATGTGGCATACATAAACACATGCAGACAAATGCTCAGATACATGAAATGAGTAAAATGAATTTTAAAAGATACATTGCATACATGTATAAAATTACCAAAGAATAAAATATTTTTAATAAAGCTGAAGAAATATAAAGCCATAAGCTAACCTATTAGGAATGGGCAACTGATGCCTATGAGGCGGGGCTGGCAGGAAGGAAGACAAGCAAAAGCTCAAGAGTGTTGTGCAGACATTTTGTTGTTTGGGACAGAGTCTCACTTTGTAGCTCAGGCTAGCCAAGAGCCTACTACTATATAGCCTAGGACGACTTCAAACTCAGGTCAATATTTCTGCCTTGACCTGAGACCTTCAAAGTCTGGCACTGCAGGTGTGAAGGCTGCATCCATCTTTATTTTGGTTCTTATGCTAAAAGAACAGTGAGTGAGCCATGATCTGATCCTCTACTTGGTCAAAGCTGCTCCTTACTTACTCAAGGCAGAAATTAATATCATCTATCCCTTTTCAAAAGTCCCAAGAACTTAAATCAGAATCAAATGTTTAATTTCTTAAAACCAACAGCTATTTAATGAAATTAGTAATCTCACTTTGCATGGGGCTGGAGAGGTTATAGCTCAGTGGTAGAATGTACAGGTAGCATGCTTGAGACCCTTGGTTTCATCCCCAGTACCAAATTGAATAAAGAAATGTAGCTTCATACTTGAATGAACTAGAAATTTATTGACAGCATTACAAAACAAGCAAAGACGGAAAGCTGCCATAACAGGAACAGATATTAGTGTAGTTTCCTTCCTGGAGAGGGTATGCACTCAAATCATCAGACCTAAGATAAAACAAAGACTAGATTGTCAGTACCCAAGGACTACATTTTACCTATAAATAGGAAAAAAAGCTAAAGGTAAAAAACAAGATGTTTACAAGTATTTTTGATGCTAAGTTTACAGAAGTAAAACAAGTTGTAATTACGAAAACTTCAGACACAGGGTATAGATGTAACGTGACTATTTAAATAGTTTCCATCAGCCATAAATTGCTCTATCCTCCACTCTACTTGTGCTACAATTACATGCTTGTTGCTTTTACACTACAGAGTCAACAGCAACAATGCAAAAACAGTTAGATCCCAACAAGACTTCTGCTTCTGCTCCACTCACAAACTAAGAAGCTCCAAACCAGGATTAAGAAGGCCTGTTGATTTTCGAACCTGCTCTTTTTAGCTGTCATACAGAGTTAAGCCCTTATTTGACATTTTTCACTTGCTACCATCTTTTTCTGAGACATTAAAATTAACATGTGGAAACTGCAGAAAACAATGAAATTGTCCTTTGATTCTGAGCCTGCAATCTTGTTCTGCTTAGACACACTCCTCTGTAGTGCCCCACCAGCACAGTGACCCCTTTCCTTGTTCTCTGTTCCTTTGCCCTGAAGGCACTTCTGGATAGCATAATTCGTGCTCTTTGGCTGCCTGGACAGTCAGGACACCTATGGCCATTTAGACTTCTCACTCCTCTCCTCCTTCTTTTCTATGGCTAATACCACTTTCCTGCTTTTTGTCCACTGGGGAATCTCCAGGCTTGATGTTGTCATCGCCGGTACAGAGTCGACTTCGGCTTCGAGCTCCTGGTTGATAAAGCTGCATTGCTGGACGATCCTGAAACAAAACAAAATATTCATGTTATAATACTGTTACTCTGCTTTAACATGGTAGGGATCCACAGCCCTAAATTATGTATTCATATATCCTGAGACCAAGTCATGGCAGGCCAAAGACCTAAATATATGCTACATAACTTCTGGTTTCCTCAAAAAAAAAAAAAAAAAAAAAAAAAGCAAACTTTTTTTTTTTGGCAGGAGGGATTGAAACAGGAGCCAGGTTAGTGCTCCACTGAGCCTATTTCTAGTCCCTTTTCTATTTATCCTGAGACAAACTATCACTAAGTTGCCCAGGCAGGCCTTGACCTTAACATCTCCTTGCCTCAGCCTTCCTGGGTTTACAAGCTGCTACCACCAGCTCTAGCTGCTGCCATATTTTGATTTGAGACAGGATCTCTCAATGTAGTAGTCCTGAAACTTCATCCTATGTAGACCAGGCTGGCCTCGAGCTCACAGAGATCACCTGCCTCTGCCTCTTGAATGCTGGGATTAAAGGTGTTCAACACTATGCCCAATCAGTAGTCATTTAAGAAATTACTTTTTATGTCTGGTCATGTTTTGAGAAGTCTATTGCCTAGTTTTTAAAATAATATTTTATTAATTCTTTGAGAATTTTATACATGCATATAATGTATTTGCCTAATTTTAAAACTATCTCAAGATTACCTAATTATTTAGGTATTAGCTAAATAAAAATTAATTACCTCTACTTTTTTAATGGGTTTTTATTGGATATTTTATGTATTTACATTTCAAATGTTATCCCCTTTCCCTCCTCTTCCATGTCCTTCTCCCCCTGCTTCTATAAAGATGCTCCCACTCCCACCCCACCCCACCCACCCACTCCCACCTCATCACCCTGGCATTACCTTACACTGGGAAAACCAGCCTTCACCTCTACTTTTTTAAACTTAGAAACTACAAGAACCAAGGGCCAAGCTGTGGCTCAGTAACAAAGTGTCTAATACATTCAAAGCCAGGGATTAAACTACTGGCTTGAGGGGAAAAATAATCACTGAAGAAACCACAACAACTACATCCCTGTGAGTCTCTACCAGTAAAGTGCCTGTTTTGGTGGGAGATGGAAAACAGGTCCTAAGGGAGCCCAGGCTGACCTTCAATTGAAATCCTCCTTCAGACATGAGCCACCATATCTTATGCAATAAATTCACTGTAAAAATCCAAAACTACAAAAAGTTATGTTTAAGTTTGGCTGAGGATTTAGCTCGGTTGTAGAATTTCCTGCCTAACTAGGTATTGGGTTTGGGTTTAATCCCTAGCAAAGCAAAAGATTTGCCTGCCTTACAAAACCCACCTGCTTCTCCTCCTGTGTTCTGGGATTACAGGTGTGCACCATGCCTAGCCTTTTGAAAAAAGATTTATTTATTCTTCTTCTTATTTTTAACTGTGTGTGGGGATGTAAGTGTGCATGTGTGTGTGTGTGTGTTTGTGTGTGTGTGTATACACATATACATGAAGTTGCCCACAGTGGCTGGAGTTATATATATATCTGTGAGCTGCCTGACATGGGTACTAGCAATTAAACTCCAGTACTCTGAAAAAATAATAGTCACCCCTTAATTGCTAAGCCATCTCTCCAGCCTCAAGTGTTGTTGTTATTGATACAGGGTCATTCTGCATATCCCTGGCTGTCCTTGGATTCAGGTAAATATACCAGGTTGTCCTTGAACTCAGAGATGCCCCTACATCTGCCTCCCAAGCGCTAGAATAAAAGCTGTGTACCACCATGCCCAGTTTACTTTAATTTTAAGTTTTTGAACCTAGGGCCTCATGCAAGCTAGGCAAGCACTTTTAACCACTGAGAAAGAATCTCAACCCCAAGCTCATTTTTATAAACCACCCAGACCATGCCCATTTTCTTAGAGCTTAACTGTTGTGACAGAGGCTGTATGGCTCATACAGCCTAATATATTTAGCAGCTGGTGTTTTTCCAGAAAAAAAAAAATGTTGATTTCTAGCCTAGACTTGACTATTACTTTTATTTTAAAATTGTTTATTTATAAATTTTTAGTGCTGGGTTCTGAACAAATGGTTTCATTTATGCTGTTGTCTATCGAAGTACCAGTACTTAACCAGTAACTGTAACAGAAACAGAATATATATATGTTCAATGAGATCAAAAAGATACAATTTGCCAATCTACAATCTGAGAAGATTCACAGGACAAACTGGTTTCTACAACAAACAAGGGGGAAAAAGGAGACTGCTTAGATCAAAATAGAATTCAACTATACACTATAACATTGTTCATGGCCCTTATTTAAAAAGACATTAATGATGCAACTAGGAAACTCTGACTATGAATAATTACGATATTAAGAAATTACCTTTGAAGCTGGGCATGGTGGGGGCATGCCTTTAATCCCAGCACTCAGGAGGCAGAGGCAAGTAGATCTCTGTGAGTTAAAGGCCAGTCTGGGCTACAAAATGAGTTCTAAGACAACCAGGGGTACAAAGAGGAACCCTGTCTTGAAAAACCGAGAGAGAGAGAGAGAGAGAGAGAGAGAGAGAGAGAGAGAGAGAGAGAGAGAACAGAAAAAGAAAAACAAAAAAGAAAGAAAGAAATTACCATTGGGCTGATGAGGTGGTTCATTGGGTAAGAGGACTTGCTGCCATGCTTGACAACCTGGGTTCAATCCCTAGAACCCACCTGGTGGAAGGAGAGACTGGCTCCCACAAACTGTCCTCTGACCATCACTCATGCACTTGGACATGTGTGCACTTGTGCACACTCATGTGTACATACACAAAAATAAATGAATAAATGAATTAGAAAAAAAGAAAATGAAAATTCCACAATGGGGCAGGGAATGAAGTTCACTGTCAGAAAGCTTGCAATGATTCAATACCTAGTAGGGGTGGGAAGAGGACACATTCCTTTCAATTTATACTTGTAAGAACAGGGGAAAAAATCCTCACAAAAACAACCAAGTTTAATAAAAAAAACCAGCAGCACCTTGTTCCTTATGCGGTCTCTCTTAACCACTTCCTCTTTTTTTTCAATTTTTTCTAACGAGCATATTGATTCTGTATTCTCACTCTTCTTTCCTTTATCTCGAAGTGTCTCTTTCTCTCTCTTCATTTCTTCTTCCTTTCTCTTAAAAGCCTTCTCTTTCTCATAGCGCTCCTTCTGCTGCTGCCTCCGGCGCTCTTCTTCTTGCCGCTTCAGCCTCTCTCTTTCTCGGATCATGCGCTCCTGATCTCTTTCATAATCCCGGTCCCTATCTCTGTAATCTCTGACACTCTCGTCATCAGGCCTGTATGAAAAATAAACAAGAGGGCTGGAGGCACAGTTCAGTTGATAGAGTGCTTTGCCTAATGATGTATGAAGTGCCCAGGGCTCAAGTCCCAGCACTACAGGCTTGAGAGCCTATCTGAAAAACAAAACAAGACAAATTAGAACACAAGAAGGTGAGACTAAACCTTCAAGGAGCCTACAATTGCAAATGCAGAAACACTGTGATTCTAAGTTGGCCATCTTATTGAGGGTGCACTTTTACAGCTGAGGAAAAAGTAGTAGTTGTTTTAGAAAATAAGAAAAACCAGAAGTCAGGGCTGGCTGACTCAGAAGTTAAGAGCCTATTGCTTTTGCAGAAAAGCCAAATTTGACTCCTAGCACCCACATCAGATGTCTCACTGCCACCTATAACTCCAGCTATAGGAGGATCAGATATTTTTGGCCTCCATGGGCACATGCACTTATGTGCACATAGGCACACACAAGACAGACAGACAGATAGACAGACAGACAGACAGACACACACACACACACACCTAGCTGGAGACACTAGAATATTTGAAACCTTTGCTCCTCCTCCCTCCACTCCATATAAAGCAGTTTATTATTTTTTTGACAAGTTCTTACTATGAAGCTAGCTGTCCTCCTATCTCAACCTTCTGAGTGTTATTACAAGTTGTATACGCCATGACAACCAGCAAATAATTTAATTCCGTCCAAGTCCAGGACATGGCGTCTACATTAGTGGCTACCGGTGAAAGATGGCTAAGAGCTATACCGCTCACTACTGACTGACCTCTTTGGCTTTTCATCCTTCAGTTCGACATCAGAACGCCTGGGCAGGGTGTAACTGTGCCCACTGGCTCTTTCTTCATTCAGATTTTCTTTGTCCAGTCTCTTGGTTTTGTCTCTTTTATCAAGTTCTTTTTCATCTCCTTTTTCTGGTTTCCTGAGCAGCTTTTAAAGAGAAAACGTTTAATTTTTATTCTGGTACATGGGGCACTGCCTTCTCATTTTATCAAAAACCCCACAATATACTAAATATTTTAAATTTAGACTATAGAAGACCCCTTATCTCTGCCATTAGTCTCAAACTTCCAGTGAGCAGCTAAGGCACAAAAGTGACTTACTAAAAGAAAGCTACCAATGTGAAAGTATCATTCCCCCCCACAGGAAGTGCTTCCATCATCCTGTGGCAATGGTATCAAGACTCCTTTGGTTTTAAGTCAACTTCTTATGTAGCCCAGGCTAGCCAGGAAATTACAATCTGTCTTTATCTGTCTCCCTGGTGCTGGTTAAAAGTGTATGCCACCATACCTGGCTACAGGTCAAACTTTTAAGTGACCCAGTGTATCTTTTGTCAGTTTGTTTTTCTTATGTGTATATTCTTAGAATGCCAAATACCTTAATTACCAAAGGAGAGATCCATTGCAGGAATGATTCTGCTTTAAGCCCGAGAACAACATATTTATGATGGCTTAATTACATTATTATTCAAGAAAAATAGCAAGAATTATATGGCAATGGAATTTTAAAATCTAAAAGGCTTATACAATAGAATGTTGAAGCTCCATCTCTATTCAGTGCCACCTAAGACACTCTTTCTGACATCATTGCTATAAAGAGGTATCATGGATACCTCTGCTAGGTGTTGGATAGGCAGTTTCTTAAGCAAAACAAAATATCATAGTAAATGCATCATAAGAGGTTCATCTCAGGGAGAAGGCATCATGCAAGTCACAAAGCAAAGGGCAAAGGAACCACACTTAAGCATGAGCTACTTCAGCACACACAGCAACTACAAATGGGAAACCAAAACTGACACAATGAAGGTCCCAAAGCAAAATGAGAGCAGATGTGCAGGTTTCATTTGAAGTGTTCTTATTTCTCTAATGAACATCTCACTGTATTACATGCCAAGATGTTCATTATTCTAATAAGAACATTAGAGAAGCTCTTTAGCATAGTTGGCTCTACCATCTGTCTTGCTCATCATGAGGACTAGCAAGTCATATAACTTGTGGCATGGCGGACAGAAACTCAGCTAGAAGGAACTGAGATGTTCCCCTGTATCAGCAATGATGAGCCCAAAAGAGACTCAGGAAACCCCAGCCTCTTTAAACTGTTGTTTCCAGAAAGTAGAAGAAGGTGACCATGCCATTATATTTGAGATACTCTGAAGACTTTCTGAAGGTCTAGCTGCAGGTACTTCTTTCTTTGGGATGTTTGCTGCCTAAGCCATGCCCTTGGGAAAGAAGCAGCAAGGCTGAGCTTTTTCTACAAGATTTCCTCTTCCTAGATGCAAGGTAGCAATAAGCATCTGCTGCTCATAGATTTCTAGATGCACGAAGGTCACTCAGGAATCATGTGAGAGGGGAAAGCACTTAAGGCAGGGGTATCTGTCCATACTCTTCTCTCATGACAGTCAATTAGGAGAGGCATAAAAGAAGATGAGAAGGTACTATACATCCTGACTTTCCTCTGATCTATATTGCTGGAGCATTTGGGTACCAGCAGAACATCAGGGCTCCCTCTATTTTATTCTATCCTATTTTATCAAGATCATTTCTAGAACAGCAGGCCTGGCTGGCTTAAACTAAACCCTTGTGCTGTGATGAGTCACCATGCCTAGTTTTGGGTTTCCTTTTAAAGAGAGATGTCAAAAAGCTCAGCTTTTACAAAGCCCCAAGTCAATCTGTAGGGACTTTACCACATAACACTACCACCACCACCAAGAGTTCTTAATAGCTAAGACCTGAGTGTATGACATGATACTAGGTGCTCTGTATCATGTACTTGATCCTTACATTTTTCTGATTCACAGCTTGTAACAGAAACCTGTGTACCTGAAGACAGTGGAAAACAAACAGATGAGGCAACTTCATGTATCATTTATGAAAGAAAAGCTGAACAAACCCCCAAATTCATGCAAGCCACACCTAAGTCCTCATTTACCAGGAACTGAGAGACTAGTGACCCACATACCAAACATTACTAGTTACTTAAGCAAAACAGATCTGCAATGAAGGATGATAACATTGGGTAAAGTACTTAATCCTTCTAAGTCATTTTAAGCTTAAAACTTAATACTATTAGCATGACAAGAAATATATTTCCATATGCCCCCCTCCCCCAATGTGCAAAAAAAAAAAAAACCAAAAAAAAAAAACCAAACAAAAAAACCAAACTGTGCCACAACACGAGGCTCATGCATATACAGATCCATGCAGGTTTCAGAGACATGCAGTCAGCTTCCATTACTTTCATACCTTAATCTTTGGTTCATCCCTTATCTTTTCCCTTTCTGGAATTCTTTCTATCTTCTTTAGTTTTTCTATATCTTTTCTTTTTCGTTTCTCCTCTTCTTTCCATTTTCTTCTCTCTTCTTCTCTTTGTCTTTTCCTCTCTATTTCTCGTCTCCTCCTTTCCTCTCTCTTTTCTTCTCTCATTCTCTAGAAATAACAACACAACCCTTTCGATTACAAACCCAACTAAGTCCAAAGGCAGTTTGGGTACCTGCTAACCTATATGCTTTCTTTCCTTCCTTCTACAATGCCCTTACTACACGTTACCTGGAGAATCAAGACCAGAATCTATTTCTGCCATTCCCTTTGTATATCCCCTGAGGCTTGGATGGCTCTCTCCAGGTCTGCAGGGTAAACCTAGGCCCACAATCACCATGAATAAGATCGCTAAAGAAGCTTTAAGGGCTAACTTGGAAGGCAGGTATTTTTCCTGTAGGATTCCAAGGCTCTTGAATGTTTATTTACTGTAAACTAATAAAGAGCCAAGACAACTAGCAAAATGAACACTTACCTGCTTGTTCTTCAGGAAGCTCAAAAGTGGGGTTGTCCTTTTTGCTATAAAGTATAAGCAGATTATTAATCAACCCTGGAAAGGAATGTGCTTTTCAACATTCCCTAAGGCCCTTACCCACTCAGGACAGAGAAATTACATCCCTTACAAAATCTACAACTGTATTAACTCAAAAAGTTTTATAGTATTCTAGTTCAAAATGCAGGCTTAAAATGTTTTTTTAATATGGATGAAACTGGGTGAGTTGGTGTACGCCTGTGGAGACAAGAAAATCAGGAGCTGAGGCTACCCTTGGCTATATGGCTATATGGTTTGTGT
Organism: Micromys minutus; assembly: GCF_963924665.1. NCBI lineage: Eukaryota > Metazoa > Chordata > Mammalia > Rodentia > Muridae > Micromys > Micromys minutus. The sequence continues at coordinate 91,393,672 of NC_137970.1, forward strand.
CCAGCCTGGGATACATGCAACCTTCTCAAAAAAGAAAGAGGGAGGGGGGAAAGGAAAAAAAGAGAGAAAATAGTGAATTAGTTCTCATTGAAATACTAAAGTTTTTATGAGTCATTTCTAATTGGTAAGACATAAGTAAGTACAGTCTTATACAGAAGCATGTTTGCTCAACTGGACAGAACCTGCAGGGCTGGGTTTATGCTACAAACATCCGATCATTCTGATGCCCTAATTCTAATCCTAGGAATTTACTCTAAGGAAGTGATCAGACATGAACTTATTCTGCATATTCATTAATAGAAATCATTTTAGGAATGTATTTAAGGGGGTTAAGTGCTCAGTGGTTAAGAGCAAGTACTGCCCTTGCAGAAGACCTGGGTTCAATTCTCATTATGTACATCAGGTAGCTCACAGTCTCACAGTTCACAGTAACTCCAGCTAAACAATCTGAAGCCTCTGGCCTCCTCAGGCATCAGCACCCATGTGCATATACCCACCTCTAGCACACATAAACATCATTCAAACAGTAAAAATGGGTCAGACATGGTGGCACCCTAGGGAGACAGAAGCAGGCAGATCTCTGTGAGTTCAAGGCCAGCCTGGTCTACATACTGAGTTCCAAAACAGCCAGGACTACACAAATAAACCCTATCTCAAAACAATAAATAAACAAGAAACCAAACAAAATAAATAAAAATAAGTTTTAAAAAAGAAATGTATTGGGCTGGAGAGATGGCTAAGAACACTGACTGTTCTTCCAAAGGTCCTGAGTTCGAATCCCAGCAACCACATGGTGGCTCACAACCATCTATAATGGGATCTGATGTCCTGTACTGGTGTGCCTGAAGACAGCTACAGTGTACATATATATATATATATATATATATGTGTGTGTGTGTATATATGTGTATATATATGTGTGTGTATATATACATGTGTATATATATATATATATAAATCCTTTAAAAATTTAAGTTCATTTTTTCAACATACTGAATACTGATTATTAACCTTGATGGAATATTTTTGAACAGAACATTTTTAAAAAAACTTTCTTTTATTTATTTAGAATTAGGGTCTGATATGGCTCAGGCTGGTCTGGTCTATGCAACTGAAGATGGTCTTAACCTCTGATCTTTCTGCCTCTATCCCCAAAGTGCTGGAATTACAAGGGTATGCCACCATTACAATCTTTTGGTTTGGCTTGTTTTTTTACTCACTAAACTGCCCAACTGGCCACGAGCAAACTGCAGCCCAGGCAGGCCTTAACTTTCCATCCTTCTGAGTGGTTAGGATTATGGAACAAATTTATGGGACAATTCCTAGGGGTGGAAATCCTAGGCCAAACTCTATGTCAGTAGTTAGAATTGATTGCTTAGAACAAACATCTGAGCTGAAATTTCTCAGATTTTCAATTTTATTGTAATGAACTTCAGCTGTTAAGACTGCCAGGTCAAGTTTTCAGAAATAGAACTTATTGCTAGGAGACACCAATTGTTCTTCAAAGACTTACCATTGGCTAGGAATTCTGTAACAAGCTTTAAACTTGGCATACTTATTACCACAGCTGTCTAACACTAAGAGTGCCACTAGAATCTTATCTGACGGATGCAGTGTCCCCATCCTGTGAGGCAGGTGTTTATTGTATGAATTCAAGTAGAAGCAGTCTCAGGGAAGGGAATGACTTAAAGATCGCACAGCTGCCAAATCATGCTCGAGTTGACAAGACTTAGGTAGTCTGATTAAAAAGCCATTAGCCAAAATCCTTTTCCTACTTACCTATTAATTCTCGATTTTTGGCTTCAATTTCCTCCAGCAACGTCTCTGGAGTAGATGTCATTTTCTCATTGTCTGTGGCATAACTCTCCAAAAATTTTCTGTATTCTGGATCTAAATAATCATGTGAGGAACCAGAAAACAGACTTTAAACAACAAAAAGGAAATATTAACTAGAATAGATACTTATCTTAGAAGTATGGCATTTCTTCTACTATATGGAAGATTAAAAAGATTGAGCACATTGACAAGAGGTAGCATACCACTCCAGGCCTGGTCTTGAAGCTCAGTTGGAGATCACTTACTTGGCATGGGTGAGGTATTAGTTTTGAGGCCCCAGTCTCAGGAGATTAAAAACTAAGGCTTCTATGAATCAAGAACCACACTTATAGGAGAAATGGGAATTATATAGTATTAATTAACAGCATGTAAGTAATATGTGCATGGGCATAACCCACTTTAGGAAAAGTTGACTGAGGTGTTCCAATAAGATAAATTGGAGGGCAAATCCTAGACATGGCTTTGGAGTGTATGGTGATTCCTCGAGGTCAATCCTAGATAGCCCTGTCCAAAGAAAGGGAAATAAATACACCTGAGTTATTATTTTGTTTGCTCTTCCACATTTAAAATCTGTAATGTCATCAAAAAAGAGCTGTATTATTGGGTCTTCACTGGTTTATAAAGTACCTATTAAAGTAACAAATGACAGAAATTCAACAAGTTGATTCTAAAAGTTCAGTCTGACATAAAAATACTGGCTGGTGGCTGGACAGATGGCTGAGCGGTTAAGAACAGTAACTGCACTCAGAAGACCCAGGTTCAAGTCCCAGAATTCAATGGTGCCTCACAATATTCTGCCTCTCCTATTCTAAGGAATGAAGCACCTCCTCTAGCCTCAAGGACAACACCTATGCATGTGGTGCATATATATACAAGCAGGCAAAGACCCACAAACATAAAAAATAAAACTAAAAAAATACCGGGGGCTAAATCCTTATAATACAAGAGCCATACAACAGTTGTCTAATATAATGTTTCCAAAATCACAAAATCTGAAATTAGTTTCACCTTAGATGGAAATTATTTCAGTTTTCCATTCCTATATTTCTGTTCAGCCTAAGAATTCCATGAATGGTTAACTACACATTCAAAGCCTAGGAGGTCAGACTGGCAATCTGAGTTGCTTTATATGAAGTTATTGGGGATAAGGTTCTTGGGGGGGGGGTGTTTCAAGATGGCTTAGGCAGTACAGACATTTACTACCAAACATGATGACCAGAGTTCAATCCCCAGGACCCAAACAATTTATTTCAAAGTTTTGAGGAGCTAGAGAGATGGCTCCTTAGTTAAGAGTACTGACTGCTTTTGGACCTGGGTTTAATACTAAACACCCAAATGCCTACAATTCCAGGTCCAGGGCACCCAATATCCTCTTCTGATCTCTCCTTTCACCAGGCACACAAGGGGTACATAGACATGCATTCAGGCAAATTACTCATATACATAAAATTAAAAACAAATCTCAAAAAATTGTACAATGCATTATACCACAGGTCAAACCTTGTTTTAGAAAACAGAAAGTCAAATCATAGCAACAGCAGGAGAATGCAAGGAGCATGTATCAGTCTTTAAAAGCTTATTTTTTTCTTACCATTTTCCTTTCTTTTTAAAGATTTACTTATTTATTATAGGTAAGTATACTGTAGCTGTCTTCAGACACACCAGAAAGGGCTTCATAACCCCATTACAGATGGTTGTGAGCCACCATGTGGTTGCTGGGATTTGAACTCAGGACCTCTGGAAGAGCAGTCAGTGCTCCTAACCACTGAGACATCTCTCCAGCCCACCATTTTATTTATGTTTTCTTTTTTTAAATGTAAAAGTATTGTCTGCATGTACACCTACATGCCAGTAGAGGGCATTTGATCATACTACAGGTGGTTGTGAGCCATCTTGTGATTTCTGGGAATTGAATTTACGATTTTGGAAGAGCAGCCAGTGTTGTTCTTAACCACTGAGCCACCACACCAGTCCTTTCTTACCATTGTCTAATCAGCAGACTCAGAATAATTTGATGCTTAGTGGTTATGACTAGATTGCTCAGTGGTAAAGCAATGAAATGCCACTAGCCAAAGAGAACAGAAACACTGGAAAACCCACACCCACTCTTAACAATTGAGCACAGCTTTCACAGACATAAAATTTCTCATTAACTTAATTTGTATGTTTTCTAATTTAACATACTGGAGTCTAACTTACAAGAAATCATGCAAAAGAACTAAAACCTAAAGTAGATGACTAAAAGCCAACAACAGGAGTATATAACCGGAGCTATACTGTACCATCCTCGATAGTCCCAACTTTTGTATCTCTTTTCTTAATCTTCTTTTTTGCAGCTTTTTGAAATGGTGCAAATTCTACTATAGCATGATATTCCTGACCTGTTTATGAAAAAAAAAAATACCATCCTTGCTTTAACAATGAAGATGCCAAAAAAGATGTATAAGCAAATCAACCTACTATTTTTAGACCTACTTCAATGACAGTCATTTGAATAGTTTCCCAAAGGCCAAACGCTTATTAGATGAACATAACTACAGAAACACCACTGATAACATAATTAAACATATGACAGCAGACTTGGAGGGTTAGTATCTACCTACACTCTCTACCCAGAAGACTGAGGCAGGAATATTGCTTAAGCCCAAGAATTGGAGGCCAGTACACAAAGATCCTTTCTCAGTCAACAACAGCAACAGATAAATAAAAGATACAGCAGAGAAGTCAACGGTTTTGATAAGTGAAAAGACATTCTATAATTTAATTTTCATTTATATATATATATATATATATATATATATATATATATATATATATATATATATATATATATATAAATATAAACTTAGAATAGTGGTTTCAAGAGGGCCATGAGTTCAAGGCCAGTCTGGGCTGCCTAGCAAGCTCCTGTCTCAAAAATCCTAAATAATTTAACAAATATTAGATATCGCTTAAATAAGCAAACTTTAAGAAAAACTATTTTTGGAAGTAAGACCCTTCACTTGGCCACAGGCAGCCTCAAACTTGCTATGTAGCTAAACTGTCTTAAACCCCTCATCCTCCTGCCTCCACCCTCCAAACTCCTGGGTTACAAGCATGTGATTCCCAGCTAGAAGTAAATCTAGTTACAGAAACTCTGTGTAGGCAGAGGCACATGCTGGTCATCCCAGTACTAATGAGGAAGACTAGCATTAGTTTGAGGCCAGCACTGGATAGAGAGAGACCCTGATGAGGGATCCAGGAGATACTAATGGTTTAGAGTTAGTCGTAGGGATGACAAGTAATGAGTATGGGGGTTTCTCATTGGGATGATGATCCAGTATAAAATTAGGTTGTGGTGATGGTTTTACAAATCTGTGAACAAATTAAAAAACCCAATGAACTGTATGCTTTAAAGGGGTGAATTTTGCTGGGTGGTGGTGGAGAATTTCTTAGGTCCCAGCACTCAGACAGCAAAAGCAGGCAGATCTCTGAGTTCAAGACCAGCCTGGTCTGCTAGGATAACAGAAAAAAACTATCTAAAAAAGTGGGGTTTATGATGTGTAAATTATGTCTTTATAAAGCTATAATTATGAATATGCTACCAATGTGAGTTTGACAGATGTAATTAACTTCATTATAGCAATCATTTCACAGTATATGCATAATCAAGTTATCATATTGCACAGCATTCAGAAAACAGATACAGGAATATTAACACAAGTTTAAGGCTGGCCTGGTCTACGCAGAGAAATTGTTTCTAAAAGTCAAAACAAAGGAAAACAAAACCCCCAAAGGACTACAGATTGCACATACTGTGTGATTCTGTTGATGTGAAATGCCCAAGTAGGGAAATCCACAGAGACAAAGTAGATCAGTGTGGCTGCCAGGGCTGAAGGGGGAGTAGAAGACTACTAACAGGTACGGGTTTCTCTGGGGATGACAAGACACTCTAGAGTTAGTACTAATGGTTGCAGAAGTTTGGGAATATACATTAAGTTTGCACTTACAGATGGTGAATTTTATGTTCAAATTATATTTCAATGAAAAACTGACTGTTAAAAAAAGATATACTAGATCATTTCCACCAAACAATGCCATATAAGGTACAAAATACTCTCTTGTCTTCAGTGGCATATAGACATTAACTAGAATAAAGTGAGAACTGGAGTTGCGTTGGGTGGCATAGACTTGTAATCCAAGTACTCAGGAGATGAAGGCAAGAGGAGGAGAAATCCAAAGCTGACCTAGGCTACAAAACCAAATCATGAAGAAAACATTATGGAAAGCCTAGTGAATGAAGAACCAGATGAATAACTACTATATATTTGAGGACTAGAACAGATAAAACCAGATGAAAGGACTGTGAAATTGTGGGAGACAGACTGGGGAAAGAAAAAGGAAAACCAGAACCGAGGCAAGGCAATGGAGGGCTATGACTTGGAATTTTTGTTTTATAACTATCAATTAAATCATTTTTTTCAAAGGGGTTAATTTCAAGTTTGGGATATAGCTTACTGGTACAGACATGGCCTAATATGTGAGAGTCTCCAGGTCTAATCTTCAGTATAGTGGGCATGTGCAAGTATGTACACACATACATGGATTTTATGGCAATTAATCTGAAGTATACAAAAATAGAAAAACAGAAAACTCTGTAAAAGACACTGGCTGTCTGCATATTGGCTGGTGAGAACATAATATAAAGTATAGATAAGTCTCAAAAAAAAAAAAAAACCCTATAAGTCTCAGAAAAAAGCCCTACATTTGAGGTGCTGGAGTAGTGGCTCAGTGATTAAGAGTACTTCTTACTCTTAGATCTGGGTTCAATTCCTAGCACCCACATAGCAGCACATAATCATCCAGTCCAAGTGATCTGATGCCCTTGTCTGGCCTCTGCAGCCACCAGGCATGAATTGTGGTGCACAGACATATATACAGGCAACACCTATACACATAAAATACTTTAAAAAACAAACACAATAAAAGTAACTGTAAAAAAAATCTATAGTTGGCTGGTGAGAGGGCTCAGTGTGTAAGGGCACTTGCCACCAAGGTGGATGATCTGAGTTCAATTCCCAAGACCCTCATGGTGGAAGGGAGACCATGTGCTGTATAGCCTGAAGACACACAAAATAAACACATGCATGTAATAAAATTAAGAAAATAATAAGTTGATAAAACTTATCACTTAGATGTAAAGGATAAAAAAATGAAAATATTATTCAACTTGGATCACTGAGGTTATCACTGTTATCTACTAAAATAAAAAAAAGCTCAGGCTGGAGAGATGGCTCAGCGGTAAATAACACTGACTGCTCTTCCAGAGGTCCTAAGTTCAAATCCCAGCAACCACATGGTGGCTCACATCTGTAATGAGATCTGACGCCCTCTTCTGGTGTGTCTGAAGACAGCTACAGTGTACTCATATATAATAAAAGTAAGTAAACCTTTACAAAAATGCTGGTCAGGAAAAACTAGCCAGTTTGGAAAATTTGATAATTAGGCATGGATAAGAATGTAGCAGAGGGTGACTTTAGCAAACAAAAGTCCCTTATTTGATCCTAAGTGTACAAAAGTTGGTCAAACACAGTTGTCAAGCCTCAACTTGAATTGGTATATTCGATAACAAAATTTAATATTTGCAAACTCGAGGGAATAAAAACAGACAGGAAATCCTACATCACTTGTCCATGATTATAAAACCAAATAGAGGATGGCAAATGGAAACCTGGATATATTCTAGCTAAATGTTGCAAACACCAGATAGCAAAAAAAAGTGAGACGGTTCAATCAGAAATCTGTCATTGCTACAAACTATGTATCTTGGATCCCAAGAATTTGTATGTTACTCTTTTTTGCTGATGCTGGGGATTGAACCCAAGGTCTCACACATAAGCAATCCCTGCATTACATCTCCAGCCTGGGGGACCAAATTTGATGCTTTAGTTATACGCAACTCTGTGAGAAAGGTAAACAGTATCCTAACTGAGGACTGTCAACATAAAGGATATCAATTAGTATCTTTGAAGCAGAAAGTCAACAATGAAAACAAGTTGAAAGGATCACATAAGGAGACATCAGTAGCAATTTTATTCACTGGATCAAAGTAAAATAATGTTACTAAAAATGTCTCAGGGCTATAAAAACTCTTTCAATGTTGCACAGTTTACCTTAAAGGAGTTTAGACAAAGTATCTACAATGTTGCACATTTTATCTCAAAGTAGTTTAGAAAAAGTATCTATATAGGCAAGGAAAAAACATTGTACCCTGCTCTCCGCCACCCCTGCATCCCTCTCTCTTTTCTTCACTCTCTCTCCCAGACTGTCCTCAAACTTGCAATCATCCTCCTGCCTCTGCCACCAGTGCTCTAATTACAGGCATACATCACAAGTGGCTGCACACATTCTCTTGAATATAAACATGGCAAACTCTCCTGAATCTTAGAAAGACTCACCTTTATTGTCAAGGAATACATAGCCATCAAATCGGTCCCTGAATAAAAGAATATCGTCTTGATTTTTAAAGTTGATATATGCTCTGGCATACATATGAGGATAAAGACTGTAGAAGGGAAAGCAATTATGTGAATATGGCTGCAGGTGTCTGGCTGAATCGAAAACATGTATATATTAAAGACAGTAGCTCAAAAAACAAAGGAAGACCGTTTTCCACCCCCGTTTATTAATTTTTTTACCTAGTATCATTAGAAAAAAACTCAAAATAATCATGCTCAGGCATAGGTTGAAGATGTTCCTGAAGCTGCTCCTTGGTCAAAGTGGGAGGTAATCTTCGAATTACCACCTTAGGAAAGGAATGAGGAAAGTAAAATCAGTACATATCAACCAACTTTCTTGGCTTATCAGAATCATGGCTTCTGATAATCGGCTTTAAAATACATGAAGCACTTGGAAAAACACTGAAAATGCCCTTCTGCAGCCCAGTTCTCTGAATTACTCAAAGGTATGGATAACTCGGGTATATACAAAGTCCTGGAAATGACAACTGTCTGGGGCAAGGACAATCCCAGGTTCTGTTCTTAAATGGCGTTTAAAACCCATTTTGAACGGATCTATTGGTAAAAGGGTAGATGAATCCTGGTCTTCTGTAGGTGTTACGAGATTTTATCTCTCACAGGTCTAACATGCGCTACATGAACAACTCCCTTCTCTATTGTGCTTAACAAACATAAAATATTTACCCATCGCCCTCCATCTGTCCGCTCCTCCAGTCATCGTACTACCCCCAACTCGCCTCCATTAACACTTAAACCACAGTAACTCCCATCCCTCACCCATGGTGTCGCAAGGTCTATTTAGCAATTCAAGCCAATTAAAGTTCCCCTATCTTTACTGCCGCTCCCCTCTCCCATAACTACCCGAAAGTCGCAGCTCTGACCTAAACCTTTCTCATCTGGGAACCCGCCCTTTCCCTCACCCCACACTTCGGGGGGGCTTTACCAGAACCTGCTAATCCCATTTCCATCAGCGGGTGAAACAGAGCGAAGCAATTTCCATTCAGTTAGAGACAGAAGAGATACCCGGGAGAGGAAGAGAGCAACCCCATTCCCAGCCATCATCCCCAAATCCGTGTACACGTCCCGTCCCGCCCTCTCCTGCCACCAGCGGATAAGCACCTTGCTCAAAGCTTCTTTTTTGTCCCTGTTGCGATCTTGCCTATCATCCCCTTTGGCGCCTTCGGCACTAACTCCGAGGCAGCCGCCTGTGGCGCCCTGAGGTGTTAACAGGGTCACTCGCTTCTCCTTGGGCCTATGATCTTTTTCTTCCTTCATGGCCACGGTTACTCTCTTTAGAGCGGTGGCACAGCTGCTAAGCCGTTACGCCAGGCACCTACGACTCTAGGATAGAGCCCTCAGGAGCTCCGCCCCTAACAAATAGCCCTAGTGATAAGCAGAGCCCCGCGTTCCATTGGGCTCCCCGAGATCTCGCGAGAGTGCAAGGCACCGGGTTTCACTCAGGGTTAAGGTTTTAACACCTGACCTTTACTTCCCGCCTGACTAAGTCCCAATGCTGCCCAATCCCCTAGCGGCCCAGATTCCCTCAGGGCCCGCCCCTTAGCACGTCATTAGCAACTCCGCCATCTTGTCTAGTAACCACTCTTTCCTGGACTACAATTCCCACCATGTAAAGCAGCTACCCGTTGAGGATTAGAAATGTGGGAATCACCCAGATGTCTCATAAAGATCTCATTAAAGATCATTTAATCTTAAGTTTAGTAATTTTTTTCAGATAAAAAATACCTTAAATATTTTAAGTATATATGATTCCTTAATTTTAAAAGTTTAGTGCTCTTTTTTTTTTTTAGATAAAAAATAAACGCAAGGATTTTAGCCACACGAGGTAGATTGAGCCTGTAATTAATTGGAGCGCTGAAGAGAAGGATCACAGCAAATTCAAAGTCTGGTGTAAATAGCAAGTTTCAGGAAAATTAGTGCTAGATAGTGGAACCTTGTATCAACCAACCAACATATAAATAAATAGATAGGTAAAGGCGTTTTAAAACTGAAGTACACTTTCAGAGGCATTAGGATTTACAGATACTCAAAAAACACACAAGATACTAATTTTAATGAATTATAACCAAAATGTATGAGGTTTGTTTTCACCACCTTTCTTTTTCTAATTAAAGAATTCTCTCCGGGCATCTAACAGGAAGGGGAAAGGAAAACATTCTATTTGATTTCGTTCACTTTCTTCATTCACTTTGAAAAGAATCAAATACCCACAAACAGTTGAATGGATAAGCAAGATGTGATACATCCACAGAATGAAGTATTATGTCATAGGTACATGCCTACGATCAGTTGGTACATGCCATAAATTTGAGCAGTAAAACAAACTATGGGCCAATCAGGTGTGGGGGCATGTTCCTGTAGTCCCTACTTTGGGGAAGCTGAGTCAGGAGGGTCATAAATTCTAGGTCAGACTGAGATACCCAACAAGATGTTTTCTATAGAAAGAAGGAGGGAGTGAATGAAGAAAAGAACAAAGATTTTGTTGGTGAATCCACATGAAGGGGAGTGGAGTCTCCAGTGTACTTTGCAGGTGCCCAAAGAAGACAAGGCACTGACTGACCTAGCCTGGGTTCCTGCCCCTGACAGGTGGTTCTCAGTACCGTGATTAAAAATAACCATGGTGTGTGGCAATTAAAGGAAAATTGGGATCTGGGGAGCAAGTGGCCCTCACCTATATTCTGCACTAAGCTGAGAGCTAAAAGTTTGCTGCTACAAAAGATGACCTTTATTTAAAGTTGGCCAGATCCTGAAATTTTGGTCTTTCTTGTAGCCCTGTATTTTTTGTGGGGAGAAAAAAAAAAAGACCTGAGACATTTTTTTTCAGCATACTTATGAGTCAGGCAGACAGAATTAGGTAAGTGTGGTGGCAGATACCTGTATTATAGTCGTAGATACTCTAAGCTACTGAGCCACAAGATCACTTAGCTCACCCGTCTGGGCAGCATACTAAAATGTCATTGTTCTCTTCCCAAGGAGGCATTTGTTTGCTGCTTTTTCAAGACAGGGAGACAGGGTTTCTCTGTGTAGCCTTCCTTGACTGTTCTGAAACTCACTCTGGAGAACAGGCTGACCTTGAACTCCAAGAGATTAGCCTGCATCTGCCTCCAGAGTCCTGGAACTAAAGGTGTGTGCTACTACCACCGGAAGGAGACAATATTTATTAACATTTATTTTGTTTTATCAATACCTGACTTGGACTTTGTGAAGACTCCTAGCTGGGGATGTGGATCCTGAAGTGGCCACTTCCTGTAGCAAGGCAGGACATCCAGTGGAGGGATAAGGACATCTATAAACTCTTCAACCCAAAATGTGTCTGTCCTGCCTAGAAGATGTGCAGAGACAAAGATTGAGCAGAAACTGAGGAAATGGCCAACAAATGACTGGTCCAACTTGAGAACCATTCCACAGGCAAGAACCAATCCATGACACTGTTGCTGATACCCTGTTATGCCTGCAGACAGGAGCCGAACATAAATGTCCTCTGAGAGGTACCATCCAGAAGCTGACAGAAATGGATGAAAGGACCCAAGGGCCAAAATTAGATGGAGCTAGGGGAGTCTTGTGGAAGAGTTGGGGGAATGATTGGGGGACTCGAAGAAGACAGAGACTCCACAGAAAGACTAACAGAGTCAACTAACCTGGACCCTTGGAGTCTCCTAGAGACTGAGCCACCAACCAAAGAGTGAGCATGGGCTGGACAACATGTCCTCCCCGCACCTGCACATATGTTGCAGATGTGCAGTTTGATCTTCTTCATGCATGTCCTCCAACAACTGGAGGAGTGGAGGCTGTCCCTGACTATGTTGCCTACCTGGGGATCCCATCCCCCTAACTGGACTGCCTTGTAGGCCCTCAGTGGGAGAAGAAGCTCCTAGTCCTGCAGCTCCTCTTGATATTCCAGGGGTGGCTGATGGGGGCAGGGATTCCCCCTTCTCTTCTGAGAAAAGGAGGGAAGAATGGGGGAAGGATCTGTGTTAGGAGGTCCTGGGAGGAAAGGGGGCTGATATTGGGATATAAAGAGAATAGGTAAATTAATTTTTAAAAATACCTGTCTTTAAAAAAAAAAGGCTGGGCAGTGGTGGCAGATACTTTTAATCTCAGCACTTGGGAAGGAGAGCAGGTAGCTCACTGGAAGTTTGAGGCCTGCCTGATACACAGTATGAGTTCCAGGACAACCAGGACTACATAGAGAAACCCTGTTTTGAAAAACATAAATAAATAAATACCTGATTTTATCATAAAGATTATAATAAAGTATTTCAAAGCAAAAAAAGGGGGGTAATAAGTTGAAAAAAATCCAGAAGTAGAGTTCTGAGGAAGGCTAAAAAGATAGGAAGTTGGGGGACATGAAGTGAGAAGGGAGCCCCTTCATCCTGAAATCCAGCTTTTGTCATTCTGGCTCTCAGAGAACTGGAGAGAGAGAGGAGTCAGAGAGCCAGGAAATGTCAAGACTAATGACAGGGAGAATTGCACACGGAGACAATGTGTGCCTACCTAAACCCCAAATGACATGTAACCTCAAGTTTTGACACCTCTTACATCCATTAATTTTGGCAACTCTTTTGTAACTTTAAACCTTTTAACCTTGTTCTAAAACACACTCTGAACAATGTAAAAAAAAAAAAAAAAAAACTGGGGAGAAACTGTTCTGAAGGTTTAGAGATGTAACTTGAGAGATGTAATCTGCCTTCAATTCCTTGGACCATGCTTACACCCCACCAACACCAGCAGCACCACCACCAGAATCCTACATGTGCCTATTGTAAAAATGCTCAAAGATGACTCACTCTCCTTTGAGAAGCCTATATCCATACTTGGCTATGTTAGATTTTTCCAACTGCCTTTCTTCCCTAAACCTTTGTGGCTAACTGTTTTTTTTTCTTTGTTTGTTTGTTTTTTGTTTTTTTGTTTTTTTGGTTGGGGATTAAATTTTTAGGTTTTATTTATTTTTATGAGTGTTTTTCTGAAGGTACACCTGTGTGTCACACATGTACAGTGCCTTTGAAGATTATTTGTTTGTTTGCTTAGTGTGCGTGCGTGCGTGCGTGTGTGTGTGTGTGTGTGTGTGTGTGTGTGTGCATATGTGTGTGTGTCCCGCTACCCAGGAGTAAGGTTAGGAGACAGGCTACCATCTACAGCCTCCTTTCATACTGTAGGCCCTGAGAATTGAACTCAGATAGCCCGACTTAGCAGCAGGTACCTTTACTACCTAATCCATTTCTCTTGCCCCACCCCATTTACAGCAATTTCCATAAAATGTTATTTGGTGTTTGACTCTATGCCCTTGAGTAGGTTAGAAGACACGATTCCAGAGTTGGCATTCTCCTTCCATCACCTGATTTCCAGAGACACGAATCAGATTGCCAGGCATGGCAGAGGGCAAAATTAAAATCTTTTTAGGAACATTTAAATTTATGTGTATGAAAGTTTGCATGCATGTAAGTCTGTGTATCATGTCTATGCCTGGTGGCTGAGGAGGTCAGAGGTAGACCCAAGAGCCCTTGAAACTAGATGTGTTAATAGTTGTAAGCCAGCATGTAGGTTCTGAGAATAAAATCCAGGCCCTCTGCAACAGAAACAGGTACTCAAAACCCCCAGAGCCATTTCTTTATCCCTAATGAGTTTTTCAAACTTGGAAGTTTTAAAGTCTTGGCATGGGGGTGCATAGCTTTAATCAGAGGCAGATGATGAGGCAGAGGCAGGGGGATTTCTGTGAGTTCAAGGCCAGCCTATTCAGCCTGGTCTACATAGTAAGTTTCAGTGAAGCCAAGACTATCCTGTCTCAAAAAAAAAAAATCAATGAAATTAGTTTTTATGTAGCATGTGGTGTGTGTGTTTGTTTGAGTGTTTGAGCCTGTGAGGCTAGATGATACCTCACCTGACTTTGCTCTCTCCTTCCAAGATGTGTCCTCCCTGATTGAGCTCAGATCTTTAGGCATAGTGGCAAGTGCCTACCACTGCGAGTCATCACATAACCTCTACCTCCTTTAAAAATCTCTTTTCGGGAAGGGGGTATATGGTATATGAAACATTTCCCTCTGTGTCTGTCAGTCTCTCTGTGTCTCTCTGTGTTCCCGTTCCTAAGGGGTACAGGGAGGAGAGATAAGATGACACTCCCCAGAGCTGGCTGTCTTTTTCCATCCCAGGGATCCTAGGGCTTGAACTCTGGTTTTCAGGCTTGTTAGCAAGCATGTGGCGAGGCATCTCGCTGGCGCTTTTATTTTTCTTTCTTTCTCCTGTTGTTGTTTCCCCTTATTTTGGACAAGGTCTCACTCTGTAGCCCAGGTTGGCTTCAGACTCAGGGCAGTCAGTCGTCCTTCCTCAGATTTCCAACTCCTGTGATTCTATGTGTAATCTACCAAAGTACATTCAATTTCTCCGTTGAAAATGCTGCTTAAAAATGTCCCGGTTGTTGGGACTGGGTTGCATCCATATGAGTTACTGGCCAAAGGAGTCCCAAGAAAATCCCCAAACAAACCAGGGTGTGCCAAGACAATAGGTTTCTTTCTTCAAACTGACAGCAAAACCCCATTGCTGAAGACAACACACACAACCCATTAAACATGGAGCGATCAACTTGGTGCCAACATAGAACATTCACTCTTACATTCTAGTATATTTGGTACAGGAAAAGTACTCTGCAAGTTACCAAAAAAGAAAGGTAAACAGCAACCTCACCATATTACCTTTGACTTACAATACTGTCACGCCTGAAAAAATATGCTAGGGCAATGGTGGCATAACTAACCAAGGTTTGATTTGACTTAAAGCCCACCCCACAAAATGGAAATCATACCTGATACTACTTAGGTGAGCAAGAACCAGAGACTAGATAGCCTAGATACCTAGGGCAAAACCAAATACTACTGGTCTTGAAAGAAGTTTCCCTCCAAAATAGAAAGTTTAATTTCAGAGGAGTTTGCTACACAACACATATGTGATCCTTTGAATGTATTTGGCCCACAGGATGTGACTCTACTAGGAGATCTGGTCTTATTGGAGTATGTGTGGCCTTGTTGGAGGAACTGTGGAGATGAACTTAAGGTCCTATGGTTAGCCCAAGTCCACCCCACCTCAGGGCTGGGGTGGGGTGGTTGAACCCAGGGAGTTCCTCATGATGGGCTGTTCAGAAGAGCAAAACCATGGCTCTGGGTTGGGAAAGCACAGTCTGAGATGTGGGAAAGCCAGAGCTGGTTTGGGGGTCCTCAGGCCTGTGATGAAGCTGGGCCGTGGGGTTTCTCAGACACTTGACATCCAGGTGCTGCTGTGAGTTACAGAACTTCAGAGAATGGAGTCAGGGGCCCACAGGTTGGGGACAGCGTCTAGGCCATCTAGCCAGGGGTTAGGGAAAAAGGGGAGCTCTGGCTTGTCTCACAGGGTGATTGTCCTTGGATTGCTGGAGGCAGGCTTGGTGGTAGTTGTGGTTGGGAGTGCAGAGAGGCCTTCTATGGGAGAACTAAGTTGAAGCTCTGTAGCTGAAGGCCTTCTTCATGGATCCCCATGGTGGAGCTTGATGAAAAGAGACGGTCCATGGTTCTGAACAGTTTATTGTCATGGTGGAAAATGGATGCATAAAATGATACCCAACTTTTCAGGATGGGCCTGAGATTAAATACCTTTTGTAGGGAAGAATGTCTGGGAAGGGGAGCTTATTGACTAAGCCTTCCGGGCCTCTAGGTACCTCATTAGCATGGAGAACTCTGTTTTGAGCCTACGTGACCATAGGGCACATTTCTTTTATATGAGAAACATGGCACATGTTTCAAGTCAGGAGTCTGGCAAGGAACTGGGAGTTACCTAAGCCTCAGGTGTGTGCCCACCAAATCTCTGACCTGCTCTACCTTACCAAACTTCCTGACATGGTTTTACATATCACACAAAAGAAGTAGTCTCTCCTTGTTGCCTTCTGATCAAGATGCAGAACTCTCAGCTCCTTCTCCAGCACCATATCTTCCTGGATGCTGCCATGCTTCTGGCCATGATAATGGACTGAACCACTGAAACTCTAAGCCAGCCCTAATTAAATGTTTGTCTTTATAAGAGTTGCTTTGGTTATGATGTCTCTTCACAGCAATGGAAATCCTAAAACAGCATAGTTCTACAAAATTCTGGTTTGAGCCATTGACCTCCGACTAGTTTTTTTTTTTTTTTCATAGAATACATTTAACATAAAGTTAACCTTTACTTTAAAAATATTTGTTTATTTATTTATTTATTTATTTATTTATTTATTTATTTATTTAATGTATGTGAGTACACTGTCTCTTGTCTTCAGACACTGTCTTTGTCACCAGAAAAGGGTATCAGATTCCCAATACAAATGGTTGTGAACCACCATGTGGTTGTTGGCAATTGAACTCAGGACCTCCAGCAGTCAGGGCTCTTAACCACTGAGCCATCTCTCCAGCCTCAAAGGTTAACCCTTTCAATTTAACATTTCATACAACCTTCTCTTACATTTCAAAGAAGATGACTCATGTTCAAATTTGTTAGTTTTCAAAGTGTGCTAAGTTGCTGCTAGACCTGATATGTAATTTCCAAAGCAAATCTATATGCCTTTAAATTTCCAAATTAAACCTGGACTGACAATGCTTTTATGAGAGCCATAGACTATATATAACAAAATTCCAATATCAGATGTATTAGAGTTCTTTAGAATAACAGAACTTATAGAATAAACCACACGCACTCACATATGTAAAGGGGATTTATTAGAATAGCTGCAGTTCCCCTAATTCAACAATGGTTAGCTATGAATGGTAAGTCCAAGAATTCAGTAGCTTCTTTCTCAGCCCATGATGTTGGATGTTTTAGCTGGACTTCAGCATACACTGAAATCCTGAAGTAGATACAGGCTTCCTGTAGAAAGTGTGGCCCAGATTAAATGTGTATCTTTCTATCTCAAGACCCAGATTAAAAATTTGTGTCTTCCTGCCTCAAAATCCAGATTAGAAGTGGCTCTTCCTACTTCAAATTAAGCAAAATCCATTACTGGTGTTCCCTCCATTTCTGGATTTTAATTCATAATTCTCTTGTGGTTTCCTGGTACATCAGAGAGCACTCTTTAGTAACTGTTTTTGTGTAAGAACAGAAAGATGACAAAATACTAAGGTTAAAATGATTTCATACAAATTTTCAAAATGTGTGCCAATAAAGCAGCTAGCTTTCTTCAGTACCTCTCCAGGCATTGTCATCTCCAATCCTTCAAGTGACTAGGGGAACAAAGTACTAACTTTTCATATTCTTGTACACCATCCTTTGTTTCTACATCCTAGCAATGACATGGCTTCATGTACTCTTTAATAGTATTTGTTTCTAAATCATATATGAGCTTTCCTCCGTGTGCTGGTTTGCATATGCTCCTGCCCAGGGAGTGTCACTATTAGAAAGTGTGGCCCTGTGGGAGTAGGTGTGTCACTTTGGGTGTGGGCTATCAGACCCACTTCCTAGGTGCCTGGAAGTTAGTCTTCCACTAGCAAAGCAGCCTTCAGATGAGGATGTAGAACTCTCAGCTCTGCCTGAACCATGTCTTCCTGGATGCTGCCATGCTCCTGCCTTGATGATAATGGACTGAACCTCTAAACCTGTAAGCCAGCCCCAATTAAATGTTGTCCTTCATAAGACTTGCCTTGGTCATGGTGTCTGTTCACAGCAGTAAAACCCTAATTAAGATATTCCTATAAGGGCTGGAGAGATGGGCTCAGTGGTTAAGAGCACTGACTGCTCTTCCAGAGGTACTGAGTTCAAATCCAAGCAACCACATGGTGGCTCACAACCATCTGTAATGGGATCTGGTTCCCTCTTCTGGTGTGTCTGACAACAGTACAATGTACTTATATACATAAATAAATAAATCTTTAAAAAAAAAAGATACTCCTATAAGATAAGGCCATCTATCATTTCCTTGTTTTTTATAGATTCCTCCTTCTTTTCCTATCCATGCCTTTTCTTCTGGAGACCACTTTAACTCTCTATCTTTATTATTCCCCAGTTCATCCTGGCTAATTAATCCAGCAGTCATTCAACTGGAAGGCACATGTATCTCCTCACATAATTCCAAATTGAAGGCCAAGTCTTGCAATGAGTGATTTCTACAAAGGACAATGTAAGGTTTGTTTTTTGGCTTTTGTAGTTTGGTTGTCTAGATCCTTTCTCATGGCCATAAAAAACAAGAGGAAGGCCTGTTCCTCATCTACCACAGACTCATGACCACCCCTATTCCTCATTCCTGAGAACCACACCTGTTTCATTTATTATGGAGTGATTAGTTCTGAGTAATGGGGGTAATATATTCTCTAGAAATAGAAACTGAAAGTAAAACACAGAGATCAGACAGCAAATCAGGTAGTTCCAGGACAACAGCAGTCAGCAATCACACGTGGTGATCAACAACGGCCTGGCAACGTTTCAGGGGCAGGAACTCTCTCTCTCTCTCTCTCTCTCTCTCTCTCTCTGTCTCTGTCTCTCTCTCTCTCTCTCTCTCTCTCTCTCTCTCTCTCTCTCTCTCTCTCTCTGTCTCTCTCTCTCTGTCTCTGTCTCTCTCTCTCTCTCTGTCTCTGTCTCTGTCTCTGTCTCTCTCTCTGTCTCTCTCTCTCTCTCTCACACACACACACACACTCACACACACTCACACACATCTCCCCCCCCCCCTTATGCAGCCCTGCTGGACCTGGCAAGAAGCCCCTCTTTGAGTTCAAGAGACTCCCAAAACATTATAGGCTATTGCTGTTGTTCTTTGTTGTCTTTCAGAAGTTGAAGATAAGTTCATATTTTAAAGACACTACAGAGGTCACACAAGGTCCTAGATGACACACAGTGGACTTGAAAGCCTCCTCCCTAAGGATTAGCAATTGTGGTACCAGAAGGTGCCATACAAGCTTCCAGAACAACCAAGAGTCACACCAGCAATGGCAGCTAATGTAAGACTTGAAGTGAGTCTTAACTACTGAGGGACCTCCCAAGTGAGACAGGAGTACAATGAAAACACAAGAGGTTTATTTTTCCATCATGTTTGGTTGACCCTCAATCAGCCCCTCATGACAAGTGACTAGAAGGCAAGCCCGAATGGCTATAACAATAAATTTTTAAACTTTTTATGGATGCAGGTTACATCATCAAGGTTACAGTTTAAACTTACTACCTAAGCATATTGACCTTTGAATATATTGCCTAGCAAGCATGGGCAGATTATAACATGCATTTGAACTCTATCTGGGACCAGAGGGTCAGGTGGTGACTATCAGTCAGTACATTTTGTAGGTTTTATGGTCTTGTTCCTCCCAAGAACTGTGAATGGAGAATGGAACCTGGCCCAGCCTTGACCTGAGGCAGTGGATGTGAGGCTGGTGAAAGCCCCTAGGGTCCTTCACTATGAACTTCAATATCAACCAGCATAACATGTTATCTCTAAGGGTGCAGGAGGGGCATGAATACCCCGAAAGTAACTAACAGCTCTCCATTTGGCTGCATCCTCTCTTAGATGAGTCTGCAGGCCTTTGAGTCTGGCTTGTTATTTCATTGTTTCTCTTTGTATTTTAATTCCTGCTTGCCTTTTTCATCCCTCTCTTTATTCCACCTCACAACCCTTTTATTCATCCTTTTCTTCCTTACATTTTTGTTCATCCTCAAATAAAATAAGGCCTGCTCAACAAGAGGGAAATGATAACTTTTACTAGAAAACCAGTCAAGTACCCAGGGCTAATGATGTCGTTGATCTTTGCAGAGAATCTACAACCACCACTTTACTAAACCAGTACAATTCTTAATTGCATTTGAGATAGTTACACCCACATACAGAAGTGTAACAATCGTTTCTATAGATTAAAGAAACTAATCTTTGCAAGAGACAGAGACTACCACAGAAAATCAAATTTGGCAGTATTATTCATAAGGCCACTCAATGAAATATATATTGCATTCATTATAGAGAACAAGTAATCCTGTGGTGCCCAGACCAAACTGATCCATATGCAAACTAACCCTTGTACCTACAGCTCATGGAACATGGAGGAAGGGAGTGGGCTGAAAGGTTTTAAGATCCAGAGGAACAAGAAGTCTGCATCCCTTAGAAATGCCAGGGAAACTATAACGTTTCAGCAACATGACTACTTAAGCAACACCTGACAAGCATGACACTAGCAGATAGATTATGGTAACATGAAAGGGAGAAATATCAAGAGGCTCTAACCCTAGACAAAGAACTACAGGCAACTAGGTAATTCTGAGAGCCAGGAGAAATAGTCTTCCGTCAGTTAATTATCCAGTACCAAATGGTCAGTCCTGAAATTATAAACATACAAGTAATAGATGCACTGAGCAGGTTATTATAACAGGGCCCCAGACCTTAGTAGATTCCCAGACCTTAGCACAACTGACTCTATGATGGAAGTACCATTCAGGCTGCAAAACTCAGCATGTAGACAGTATCACCTGTCAAAACAAAAGACATAATCCATCAAAGTATATAATTCTGGGAAAGTCTCTAAAGGTTCTAACCTTACCTTTTGGCTTCTGTAGTTTCCCTTTTGGCTTACTGTTCTTGTTAACTGAAGTATGTCAATTCAGGACGTGTGTGTGTGTGTGTGTGTGTGTGTGTGTGTGTGTGTGTGTGTGTCTGTTTAAAGCTTATCCTGAGAATGGCTGGGGCTAAGCTGGGACCCCAAACACCTCGTATAGTTGCTGGCCAGCTAATAAAGAATTTCTATTGGTTAAAAACCATGTCCAAGCAGTCTTCTCTGGTGAAAACTTTACAACAGCTATAGTTACAGATACTTATAACAATTAAAGAAAAAGAAGCAACAAATTTAAAAGAGCAAGAGGAGGCATATGTAAATGGTTGGAGGTAGAAAAGGGAAGGGGAAATGGCATGATTGGATTTTAATTTCAGAAAAATTTAAAATTAACATTTGAATGCTCTTTCACCTAAAATAATACTTAATACATACAACTATGAATTGTCTACCTTATATTTTACTGGGCTAGTGTTTGATGGACTATTTTAAGGGCCTTTATAACTTTGTTTTGTGGGATATTTATGGGTGGCTGGAACCTACGTACTAAGATTTTCCTAAAATTAATCAGAGTATAATACATTGAAGTTATCAGAATGTATACATTCTAAGTTAACTGGATAACCATGATCTTAAATTAAAGCTTAACCCTAATCGTGATAAACCCTCTTTTATTTGCTTGGGATTAAAAAAAAAGCAGGGGTGGGGGTTATAATACATACACAGATTCATACGCGCGAACCATACAGGCAAATACAGTTCCACACAAAATACGGGGAGAATTGGCGGAGCTACTTATATGGCTACTCAGTGAAATACGCGCTGCATTCATCAGGATGTTCTTTCAGGTATCCAGTGCATTCTAGATTTCAGAAACCTCACTAGGAACTGAATTAGAGCGTGGCTCCAGTTTCTCGGTCGGCTTCCATATAGAGATACACACATCTCTTCCTGTCGGGTGCAAGGACTCTGGGTACAGGGGAAGAGATTTAACGCTGTACCCGGAACTATTTTCAAGTTGGGTTTTTTGTTTGTTTGCTTGCTTTTTCCTGGTTTGAACGCTGCAAGCTCTAGGGCCCTCGGTATCCGGGACCCTTTGGGGGTCGCGAGAGCGCCTCCTTGTCCCGCCCCTTGGTGGGTTCAGCTCCCACCACTATGGCTCCTGTGTCCGGCTCGCGTAGCCCTGAACGGGAGGCCTACGGGGGGAAACGTCGCAGTTTGTCGAGGAGCCCCAAACCCACCAAATCTTCCCGATCCCCGCGGGGTCGCCGGTCTCGCTCGCGCTCTTGTTCTCGGTTCGGTGACCGGAATGGCCTTAGCCATTCGCTGAGCGGCTTCAGCCAAAGCTCTAGAAACCAATCTTATCGCTCCCGCTCTCGATCGCGTTCTCGAGAACGGCCTTCTACACAGCGGAGTGCCCCTTTTGCTTCTGCATCCTCGTCCGCCTATTATGGAGGCTACTCGCGTCCCTACGGGGGCGACAAGCCATGGCCTAGTCTGCTGGACAAGGAAAGGGAGGAGAGTCTGCGGCAGAAGTGAGTGAGATCGCCTCACCCTCTCTTGGACGATTCCTCCTGCTTTTGAGTCCAGCTTGGCGTTCATTGTTTGTTTTATTTCGCTTAACTTCCGCTTCGCCCCTTTTTCATCTCTTTCTTCAATCCACACCATGGCCTTTTAATTTATCCTTTCTAACTTACATTTTCATTCATCCCTAGACTCCTTCATAAAGGGCTCTGGTTTCCCACTACCTACTTCCCCCTCCTGGCTTGCTGGCGGGTATCACTAAGAAGCTCAGCCCTATTGTATTCCTTAGTTGTGCCATTATCCGTGCAGCTATCTTTGTTCCTCACTAAACTGAATAGAGGTCTGTGATTTTATTGATCAGAGAATTAGTAGTACCTGTCTCTTGGTAGGCATGCAGCTGTTTCTTGTTGCAAGAAGAAACAGAAAAAATTGAGACAAGAGGATATTTCAGTGGAAATGTTTTGCAGGGAATTGGGAAGTATTGTAATTAATTGTATGTATTGGTTCTGAGGAAAAGGCATAATTAGATGGGGCTCTGTTGGGATAAGTCTTGTAAAGTGGTCTCAGCTGTGTTGAGCATGATAAACCAACGTGGGAATGAAATTGGATCTCCTCTAGTAAGAGTCCTTAGTTTAAAATGACTCACAAACCTTTAGTGGCAACTGTGAGGCTCTTGAGGGAAGTCAAAACAGTGTCATTCTCATTGATGTTGCAAATTTTAGGCCACCTTGGTCTACGTGAGACCGTGTCTCAAGAAATATTTAAATGCAAAATCTGGGCATTGATGGCTCACTTCTGTAATCGTAGCATTCAGAAAGCCAGGTAGGATTGTCACAAGTAATTCGAGGCCAGCCTATACTACAGGGAAAATTTAAGGTAGGCCTGAGGTAGAGTGATACCCTGGAAGAGGCTTGTGTTGCTGCATTAGTCATAGTATCTAATAGATATGAAGTTTATTATGTTTGTTAAAAATGATGTCTTAGGCACTGAACCATGTGTTTAAAAAGGCATTGAGGGGCAAGTTAACTTTTCAGCAGTTGAGAGATGCTTTCATGTTTTTTTCCAGCAGGGAAGCAATAAAATATAATAACAAAAAGGGCAAGTTTCACACTGAGTGTGAAGGCTTTGTTTGCCATGAAGCAGGGCAGTCTTGGACAAGTTCGAACTTTCTGAACTTCACTCCATCATTAAAAATTCATGGAAGCTGGAGCTGTAACTTAGGGGAAGCATGCTTGCCAAGCAAACCTGAGGCCCTGAGCTGGAGCAGCAGCCCAGAAGAGGAGAGGGAAATTAGCAACAAGGCGTTTTAGGTTGTAAAAACATCCATAAGTGTATGAAAACAGAAACAAACAGTCCTGAATGGTATGGTACCCATGGCTTATGCCAGTTGAAAAGAAAATGCTGGGCTGGAGAGATGGCTCAGCGGTTAAGAGCACTGTCTACTGTTCCAGAGGTCCTGAGTTCAAATCCCAGCAACCACATGGTGGCTCACAACCATCTGTAAATGGGATCTGATGCCCTCTTCTGCTGTGTCTGAAGACAGCTACAGCGTACTCACATATAATAAATAAATAAATAAATCTTTAAAAAAGAAAAAAAAAAAAAAAGAAAATGCTGAACCAGGGTCATGTCTCTAATCCCAACACCTGAGAACGGGTCAGAATCACCAGGAGTTGAATGAAGGCTAGCTAGACCCTGCTCCATGAGAAGATCCAGTCTCAGGTGTAAAGAATTTACTGGAATGTTAAATGATTGGATGAAATGTGCATTTGTACTTTTAGATGCTATGAAGTTCATCGTGTCTGTTAAACATGTCTTAGGCATGGTACTAGACCATATATAACTTGTGTTTTAAAATGAGAAAATGTATTGTATTATAAGAGCAACAGACATGAGAGACTTTTGTGTTCTTTATGGCTGGGCAGGCTTTCTTCCCCCAGCAGTTAAAAACAGTTGTATTCCTCTTCTAAATTATCTGTTTTGACCAAATACAAAATTCTCCAAAATTCTCTGTGTTCTTATCAATACCTCTTCTCATGATCAAAGATGTTTTAAAAAAAAGAAAACCCAATTTTATCTTTTGTAGTAATTCTTAAATGTGAGTCACAAGCCATCAGACTTTAAGGAATTCAGGCTCATTTTTTTCTTCAAAGAATTATTTTTATTATTTTTTGGGTCAAGGGAATTGAGACAAGGTCACTATATATAGTTTTGGCTGTCCTGGACTCATTATGTTGACGAAGCTGGCTACAAACACAGAGAGATCTGCGTGCTTTCACCTCCCAAGTACTAGGATTAAAGGCATCCACCACCACATCAGTGTTATTTTTATTATATTTTTAATGATATGCATGTGTGTTTGTCTGTGTATGGATATGAATATGTCAGTGTAGATGCTTTGGGATGCCAGAAGCATCATCTCCTGGAGCTTGAGTTACAGGCATCTGAGAGCTAACCAACTTGGATACTAGGAACTAAATTCTAGTCCTCTGCAAAAACACTGTGCTTTTAACCCCTGGGCCATCTTTCCAGCTCATAGTCTGTATTTTAAGTTTATGAGTTGTAGTAAATATTAAAATAGAACTAGTCACATACTTAAAATGAAAAAGTGCTCCCCCTAAGAGTAGTGAATGTACACCTCCAAAAGGATCTAAAAGGAAAACTGGTGATAAACCTTATATAGCATGAAGACAGTTTTTGTCAAGTAAGATGTTTTTTCCTTTCTAGTATCCCCTTTATTTTCATTTTTTAAATCTTCTTCACTAATTCCTCAGTTCCTGAAAACTGAAAGTTTTCAAATCAAGACTTCCTTATCTTCATAACATACATAAGCAAACAAATGTATTTTTAAATATGGAACTTTCTGTCAAAATTTACAGTGAAATGGGGACATTTAGAATCTGTGCCACACATTCAACAAAGGTCTGCCCAGTTGCAGAACATCAAATCCTGCCTAATGAGTTTATAGTTAAAAGTCTCTCCCCCACCCTCTTGCCCTCAGATAGGATTTCTCTTTATTCCATAGCTGTCCTGGAACTCTCTTTGTAGACCAGGCTGGCTTCAAACTCATAGAGATCTGCCTGCCTCTGCCTCCCAAATGCTGGGAATAAAGGCATGCATTACCATCACCTAGCTTAAACCAAGTTTTTATTAACTTTTTAAACATATAGATAAATCTACGTGTTTCTGTAGCTCCAGGTACTTGGAAGGCTAGATCATGAGCTCAGGAGTTCAAAGCCATCCCAGGCAGTATGGTAAGATCCTGTCTCAAAAGACATATGAGGAAAATAATACTGGGAGACTTGACTCCTGTTGAGTTTATTATTATACATTTAAGAAACAATCCATCCTTTGAGTTATAATTTAAATATTTATCTATTTTAGGAGATTAAGTGAAAGAGAGAGGATTGGAGAACTGGGAGCTCCTGAAGTTTGGGGACTTTCCCCAAAGAATCCTGAACCAGAGTAAGTGTGTTAAAAAATAACCGTTTAAAAATGTTAATAGCATTTGTTTAAATCTAGTCTGTAGTCAAATAATTTTTAATTATGTTTTCTTACATTTATCTGTACATGTGTGTATGTGCACAGGTGGAGGTCAGAGGACAACTTTCAGGAGTCGGTTCTCTCCTTCCACCATGTGGGTCCCAGGGATTGAACTCAGGTCATCAGGCTTAGCAGCAAGCGCCTTTACCTACTGATCCATCTCGACAGCCCTACTGTCAAAATTTTTAAGTGAAGAGCTTCAAGTACTTATCAGATTTTTCTTTTGCTTTCTTATGATTTGTGCAATTTTACCCTTTATATTTAAAAAAAACATGGAAATGGGCAATGATTACAGATACTTCTAGTAGATTTTAGCACATTCATTGTGTGTGTGTGTGTAGTTTGTTTTGTTTTTGAGATATGTTCTCATTCTGTAATTCAGGCTATCTGGAACTCTCTGTGTAACAGCCCAGACAGGACTCAAACTCAGAGCAATCCTTCTGCCTTTGCCCTCTGAATTACTGGCACAAATCACCATGCCTGGGTTAATTGCTGTCTTTAAATTATAACTCACTAAGCACCAGTTTCCTACTCAGAAAGATTCATTATAAAAAGTAATACATTTATGATTTTTTGTTTTTATTCAACTAACCTACTTACTGTCAAACTACTAGGTGTTAGCATAACAAAGAGTTTTAGTTTTTAAAAGTGCTACAAATGGAGGTATTTCCCTAAGAAAGAAGGCACACCTGAGGGTGGCAATGGGCTAGTCGGCTGGGAAAAGCAGGTACTCAAAAGCCAGGAAAACAAATGAGTGTGCGTGAGTGAATGTGTATATATGGGGTCAGAATTTGAAGTCAGATATTTTCTGTGATTTCTTCTCTTTTGATTTACATTTATTTACATTTTATTTAGTTTACATCATTTATTTATTCTCTCTGTGTGTGCATGCTCGTGCACATGCAGGAGATTGAATACCACATGCAGAGGTCAGAGGACACCTTGCAGGAGGTGGGTTCTCTTCTTCCACCATGTGGGTTGGAAGAAATGTGATTTAAGTTGTTAGGGTTAGCATCAAGTGCCCCTACCCTGCTAAGGCATCTTGTCAGCCCAGCACCTTATTTTTTGAGACAGTTTCTTAATGAATCTGGTGCTGATTTGATACCCTGGATTGGTTGACCTACGGGTCCTCCTGACTTTGCCTCCCCATTGTTGGAGTTGCAGGCAAGTGCCACCATGTCCATCATTTGTCTGTGTGTGCTAGGGATCTGAACTCAGGTCCTCCTTATGTGACAAAGGATTGATCAACTGAACTACCTCCCCAGCCCCTAAATTAAAAAGAAGTTCATATAGACATAAAATTAATTGCCTATAATCCCCACCCCATGTATCCCTTTTGTTCCCCAAAATAGTTTCTTTTTTCATTTTATATATACACACATGACTTTATAGGACTGGATACAATCTGGGTATTCCAAATGGGATAAAACATGAAATTTGTATTTCTGAGACTTGCCTAACTTGCTCAATATGATTACTTCCTGTAGCCTTCATTTTCCTTTATGTGATGAATTCCATTCTTCTTTTGACTGAAAGTGTTTCCACTGTGTGCACCTGCTACATTTTAAAATCTTCCTCTGTTGTTGGATAACTAATTTGATTGGGTAACAGAGCCACGGTGGAGAGTGCTGCAGTTTACATTGCTGTGTGAGTGTCTTTGTGATGTGGTGACTTCCAGTCCTTCAGGCAGATGCCCAGGACTACTATAGCTACATTCTGTGGAGGACCTTTTTTGTTTGTTTTCTGAGAAACTTCATACTGATTGCCACAGAAAGGTGAATTAGTTTACGTTCCCACTGAGTATATAATGGCCCCTTGTTCTCTACATCAGCATTTGTTCTTGGTTGCTTTCCTAATGACTGTCATTCTGACTGTGGGGTAAGATGGACTGAGTGCAGTTTTCATTTTCATTTCCCTGATGGATGGTGAGGTTGAACATTCTTTTCATGTCTATTGGCCATTTGCATTTCTCTTTAGAGAACTGTCTGTTCATCTCATTAGCTCATTTACTAGTTGTGTTGATTTCTTGTTTACTTTTCTGTGTTCCTTGTACATTCTTGGTATCCTCCTGTAAGATGTAATAGGTAGCAAGATTTTCTCCCATTCTGTAAGTTGTCTCTTCACTAAGTGGTTTTTCTTTGCTGTTCAGGGTCCCATTCATTGATCTGGGGACTTAGTGAATAACTGGCACCCTATTTAGACCTTTTTGCCTATGCCTATATTTTTTTGATAAAAACATTTATTTTTTTGAGTGTTTTGCCTACATTACATATAAATATACTGCATACAAGCCCTGGGCCCACAGAGGTCTGAAGAGAGTATTAGATCCCTCTAAACTGGTTGTGAGCTGCAATGTGGGTGCTAGGAACTGAACCTAGATCCTCTGTAACAGCAGCCAATGTGCTTAACCACTGAGCCACCTCGTCATCCCACTTGTTTATATCCCTCTTATAATTTCATTTAAAAACAAAGACTTTTAAATTAATGTCCTAGTATTTACAAAGTGTTTCCTTCTGGGTAGTGATGGTGCACACCTGTAACCCCAGTCTGCTCTACAGGAGACGTTTAGAAAGCTTTCTATACGAAACGCTCTGAAGGGCATTTGCATTTTCTATCCCATACTTATTTACTTTTTAACTGTTTTTAATATTTTATAGGGAGGGGGACATGTGTGTACCATAGTATACAGGTGGGAGTTGCTCTCTCCACAGTATGGATTCAAAGGATCAAACTCAGGTCACCTGGCTTCACAGCAAGCATGTTTAACTTGTTGGCCCCCATATTTATTTTCTCTTTGCTGCTACCCAGAAGTTTCTTCCTGTTTCATGCCCCACCCCCACCCCACCTCAAGAGAGAATGTTCCTCAGTGTAGCTTTGGCTGCCTGTAGACCAGGCTGTCCTCAAACTCTGCCTGTGTGGTTTAAAGGCATGTCCTACCATACCCAGCTCCACTCTTCGACTTGGAAGATGTGTTGCTTAACAAGAATCCTATAATTTGTGTTAGAGCAATCAAGCGATATTACCTGAAAGTTTTTCTTATAGATAGAAACTTGAACACATTGAATGAGAGTTAAAAGGAACCCTAAAAATATTTTTGATAGATAATACTTAAGTTATTCCATGTGTGATCTTCAAGACTTTAAAGGAAAGGAAGACAAAATATGAGAGAGAACACCCTTTGGGAGCCCAAGGCATTTTAATTCTTTAAAGGTTGTCCCAAAGAATTTTTTAAAATGTCTATTTACTATTTTGACAAGGTCTTACTGTGTGGCCCTGATTGGACTGAAAACTCACTGTGAAGATGAGGCTGGGCTCAAATTCACAGATTTATTTGCCTCCTGAGTGCTGGGATTAAAGGCATACATCATCATATCTGGCTATTTTTATTTTTTTAGTTATGTATATTATATAGGTTTCAATGGATATGTGCATTGAAACTGGTGCTGGTGACCCCAGATGCCAGGGACATCAGATTTACTTGGAGCTGCTAGAGTTATAGGTGATTGTGAGGTACCCAACATGGGTTCCAAGAGTCAAACTCAGGTTCTATGCAAGTGCAGGACACACTCAGATCAGAGCTGCTTATCTAGAATGCATAAGACCCTGGGTTTGACCTCTAGCACTAAATAAACCAGGCATGACAATGCATGGTTTATAATCCCAGGATTAAAGAGGTAGAAGCACAAGGGTCAAAGTTGAAAGGTCATCCTTAGCTACTTAGAGAGTTCAACCCACAGGATGGGCTGGAGACCCTACCTCAAAAGAAAACTATCCAGGCCAGAGAGATGCTTCAGCAGGTAAAGGTGCTTGCTGCCAACTCTGACTTTGATCTATGGGACTCACATGGGGTGGAAGGAGATAACCACATCCTGAAAATTGTTTTCTGACCTCTACAGTAATGTACATACATATACATATACACACAGACAAATGCATGCATGTGTGCTCTAAACAAATGTAAAAAAATTTCTAAACTCCAAAACAAAAAGTTTATTTTACAAATTCTGTAGTTCTGGGGATATGGGAATTGTTCTAGCACATGTCCTTCACCTACTTAAAATTATGGATCTAGGATATAACTTGGAGATAAAGCAATTGCCTAGGACTTTTGAGGCCTGGGTTTGATTCCTGCAGCCAAAATAATAATAATAAAATCACAAATGCTTCCTTTAACCTTCATATTTTCTTGATCTTATAGTTTCTACTTCCCAACTTTTCCTTGTGAGTTTCTTCTGAGAATTTAAATAGTACACATTTCTTATGGTATTGTGTAAGCTCAAAAGCATTATGTAAATATGTCACATTATTATAAAGGTAGTAGACTGTTGAATATGCTCTTACAAAAAATACTTGCCTTTGGGGACTTGAGTGAGAGTTCAGTTGTTATGAACACTGACTGTTCTTCAGTGGCTCTGGATTTGAACCACAGCACCCACATTGAGCCCATTCTTTAACTCCAATCTCCTGAGGGTCTGATGCCTTCTCTGGCCTCTGTTGGGACTGGGCACAGTTATACATATAACCGAAATGCCTATATACATAAGATAAAATATGATGGTGATGATGATGATAATAATAATAATACAAAATTTGAATAATAATAATAAAAAGACTTTTAAAAATTCTGCCTTTAAAGGTTCTTAGGCAATGAGTGCTGTTACTGAAAATTTTAAGTACGTATTTTAATGCTCCTGTGGTCCATATTTCTTACAACCATTTTCTGTATTTCAGCTCTGATGAACACACACCAGTAGAGGATGAAGAACCCCAAAAAAGCACTACTTCAGCATCTAGTTCAGAAGGTAATTTTTAAGATAAGGAACTTATTAATTTATAAATTTTAAAAGTATTTATAAATAATTGAATACTAGACTTTGCTTTTACTCAAACTACCAAATAGTTATTTCTTTTCAGTATTTCAAATATAGAAGAAAACTAGAAATACTTCTTTAGAAGTTAATTTCCCTTTTGTACTTACAATAGATGATAAGAAGAAGAAAAGAAAATCTAGTCGTTCAAAAGAAAGAGCAAAGAAAAAGAGAAAGAAAAAGTCATCTAAAAGAAAACATAAAAAGTATTCTGAAGATAGCGACAGTGACTCTGAATCTGACACAGACTCCAGTGGTAAGAAAGTCATATAATTCTGCAAATCCTAGAATGTATTATAATTGTTAAAAAAATATTATGTGGATGCTTGTTTGCTGGCAAGCATGTCTGTGCACCATGTGGAGTCCTGATGCTTGTAGAGACTAGAAGAGAACTGCAGATCTCCTGGTACTGATGTTACAGACAATTGTGAGCCACCATGTAAGTGCTGGGAAACAAACCCAAGTCCTCTGGAAGAGCAGCAAGTGAACATTTGTTGAATTATAACCACACTTATGGCCATGTTAATTTTCTGATTATATTCCAGTTTATTTACTTATTTATAATTTTTAAATTCACTTTACAGCTCATTCACTGTCCTCCTCTGTCTCCTTCCTCACATAGGCCCTCCCCTCCCCCTTCCCTTCTCCTCTGAGAGGGTAGAATTGCCCCTGGGTATCCCCCAACCTTGGCATATCAAGTCTGCAGGGCTAGTCACAATCCTTTCCCACTGAGTCCAGACAGGGCAGTCCTATTGGAGAACAGAGTCCACAAACAGGCAGCAGCTTTTGGGATAGCTTCCCCTCTAGCTGTTGGGGGCCTACATGAAGACCAAGCTGCATATCTGCAACATATGTGTGGAGAGGGGAGCTAGGTCCTGCCTGTATATGTTCTTTGGTTGGTGGTTCAGTCTCTGAGAGCTCCCAAGGGTCCAAATTAGTTGACACTGTTGGTCTTTCCTATCCTGCTCAGGGGCCTCAATCCTTCCCCAAACTCTTCCATAAAAGTCTACTTCAGGTGTTTGACTGTGAGTTTCTGCATCTGTCTGAGTCAGCTGCTGGGTAAAGCCTCTCGGAGGACAGTTACGCTAGGCTCCTGTCTGTAAGCATAACAGTATCATTAATACTGACAGGGATTGGTGCTTGCCCATGGGATGGATCTTAAATTGGGCCAGTCATTGGCTGGCCATTTCCTCAGTCTCTGCTCTATCCCCTGTGCCTGCATTTCTTGTAGACAGGACACTTTTGGGGACACAAGTTTTGTGTGTGGGTTGGTATCCCTATTGCTCCACTGGGGTTCCTGCCTGGCTATAGGAGGTGGTGTCTTTAGATTCCATATCCCAACTGCAGTGAATCTCAGCTCAGGTCATCCCCATTGATTCCTGGGAGCCTCCCCACCCCAGGTGTCTGGTATGTCTTTGAGGTATTCCCCTTCACACTGCAGATTTCAGTTCATTCTCTTGGCCCTCTGGCCCTGTCCTGTCTCTCCCCACACTGGATCCCGAACCACACCATTCCCCTGTCCCCTCTCCTTACCTGGTTCCCTCCCTTTCCTTCCTATGACTATTTTGTTCCCCCTTCTAAGTGAGATTCAAGCATCCTCTCGTGCCTTCCTTCTTGTTTAGTATCTTTGGGTGTGTAGCATGGGTATCCTGTACTTTATGACTAATATCCACTTATGAGTGCATACCATTCTTGTCCTTTTGGGACTGGGATACTCACTCAGGATGATATTCTCAATTCCACTCATTTGCCTGAATATTGCAGTTTTTAATTGTTAGTTAGTGTGTGTCACATGGTAGGTATAGAAGCCTTCAGAGCCAGTCATTCTCTGCATCTACTCAGTGCAGCAGTGGACATGTGTGCTTTGGTAATTAACCAAGTTAAAGAACAAATGGCTTAAGAGTTACCTCTTTCCTGTCAACCATTCCTCAGTCATCTTCTCAAACCAGTCACATGTTAACTTACATTTCATTAATTCATTTTGTATATGTCTGTTTTTGTATGTGGATGTGCACACCACAGCATATATATGGAAATTAGAGATTAAGTATCTGAAGGCAGCTACAGTCTATTTATATATAATAAATAAATCTTTAAAAAAGATTAACTATGAGAAGTTAAAGTAGTTCTTCTTCCATCATGAGGGTCCTGGGGCTCAAACTCATGTCCCCAAGCCCAGCAATAAGCACCCTTACCTACTTGAGTCGTCTTGCTAGTGCACTAGCTCATTTTCAGACTCCTCTGGATATACAGAGCAACCCCTGCTTTTCTCAGCCCACATTACACTGATGCTTCTGGAAGACATTAGCTTTCTCTGCCACACTCACAGAGTTGTTTCTTTTTGGTTTTGTTTTTCTCACTTTGAAGCTTTAACAGTTTTCAGGAAAATAAAGGGAATAATGCTAATCATCATTATTAACTTTCATTATTTTAACTCTGCTTAAAATACGGGGATCAGGAGAGTTGCTGTGTTATTTAAAGTTAGTTAAGTCATAATTTCTTAGCTAAACATTTCTACATGTACCTCCTTTGAAATGGGACATATTCCTACTTAACCAGCGTTGTCAGTTCAGTGAATAAGTTAATACCTAGTGTGATTTTAATTTCTTACACTTATTTGCTGTATATGTTTGTGTGTGTGCACTCATATATGTGATAGGCAGTGTGTGGAGAGATCAGAAGACAGCTTACAGGAATTGGCTCTGTCCTTCCATCAGAGAGTTCTAGGTTTAAGCTCAAGCACTTTTACCCACTGAGCCATCTTACCAGTCCATAACTTCAGTTTCTTTGACTCCTGCCCCTAGTATAATTCATGGCAAGGTTCAATGAATCTCTTTCCTCTGTAATAAAAATAAATATTTGTGATAATGAAATATTTATCTGTTAAAATAAATTTTTTAACAATTTTGAACTTCAGAATTTTTTCAATAACAATATACTTTAATTTGCAGATGAAGATACAAAAAGAAGAGCAAAGAAAGCTAAGAAAAAGGAAAAGAAGAAGAAACGAAGAGGGTCAGTTTTTCTTTTCTTTTAAAAAACGTTATGTGAAATAATATAATTGTCCATTGTGTGTGGGTGTGGGTGTGTGTGTGTGTGTGTGTATCCAGAGCACTCACTTTCAATGGGTAATGTCTACCACCCTCTGTTTATTTTGGAACTAATTGGAGTTATCATTCTCTCCATAAATAATTCAACAATTTAGTACCTTCCTTTAAAGAGTACTCTATTTTTTTTTTTACATTTTCATTTTTCTTTTATGTTTGGTGAGAAAGGTCTTTTTATCCTTACAACTTTATTTTTAAAAAAAGAAGATAAATGTACAGATTTTTAAAAGCATTATGGCATAAAACTATATGAATATATTTTTGTCAGTACTTGATTTTTTTTAAAGGTTTGATAGTATACATTGAAAACTTACTAGTTACAATGAGCATAAAGTACATGTAAATCAAAACATAACATGGAAATAGCCAAATTTTTCTTGGTATGTATAGATTAAATATAATGATCTGTGAATACCAAAAATTGCCACAAGGCTATCTTCTTAGCTCTTGAGCTATTAATGATTTAAGGTCTAGGTGTACCCTACTCTGAATGGGTGCTATATACTTGTTGTTGTTGTTGTTTCTATGAAGGACTGAGGCTTCCACTTTTTGGCCTCTGTTTTTCTTGAACTTCATATAATCTGTGAGTTGTTTCTGGGACAGTCCGAGCTTTCTGGGGTTAGCATCCCATTATCAGTGACTGCATATTATGTCTGTTCTTTTGTGACTGGGTTATCTCACTCAGGATGATATTCTCTAGATGCAACCATTTTCTTAAGAATTTCATTAAGTCATTGTTTCTGATATCTGAGTAGTACTCCATTGTGTAAATATACCATAATTTTTGTATCCATTCATCTACTAAAGGACATCTGGGTTCTTTCCAGCTTCTGGCTATTATAAATAGAGCTGCTATGAACATTGTGGTGCATGTATCTTTGTTGTATGTTGGAGCATCTCTGGGGTATATGCCCAGAAGTGGAATAACTGGGTCTTCAAGTAGTACTATGTCCAATTTTCTGAGGAACTGCCAGACTGTTTTCCAGAGTGGTTGTATCAGTTACAACCCCACCAACAGCGGAGAAGTGTTCCTCTTTCTCCACATCCTCGCCAGCATCTGCTGACACCTGAGTTTTTGATGAGTACTCTATTTTTTTTAAAAGAACTTTGATCCTGTATAAGAATTTAGCAGTCAGTCCTCTGCATTTTTTTCCTTCATTTTCTTCAATTCAGAATGAAAATAATGTCCCTAAATTATAATGGTTATACAGAGTGAATTAGCATGTTTTCTCTCATTTCTATTTCCTGGAGAGAAAGGGGTCTCAAGGTTGGCAAGGTTGAAATTAGAATATTGGCTAGGAATGTGTTCTAGGTGGGGCCGTGTACTACCATCAGTAGGCAACTAATGTTTCCTTCTGTCATATTAATAAACATTGTTGGTCATTGTCTAGATTTATTATGTATTGAGATTGCAAAACAGTGGTAGTTTACTTTGAATGCTGTTATTTAAACATATTTCATATATTTAAATCATTATACTGAACATTCTTATTAATGCTCACACTGATGAGAACTTTCATTTCTGTGTTTTTTTTGTTTTTTAAATATTTATTTACTTTATATACACAAGTATGCGGTTACTGTCTTCAGACACATCCGAAGAGGGCATTGGATCCCAATAAAGATGGTTGTAAGCCACAAAGAGGTTGTTGGGAATTGAACTCAGGACCTCTGGAAGAACAGTTAGTGCTCTTAACTGCTGAGCCACCGTTCTAGCCCCTGTGTGTTTTATTTTATCTTATTTTTTCACTAGTTTTTTTTTTCTGTATTTGGGGTTGTTATATATATTTTTAGAACGATTTATTTTCATTTAAGTCTGTGTGTGTGTGTGTGTGTGTGTGTGTGTGTGTGTGTGTGTGTGTGCGCGCGCGCACAGTGTCCATACAAGTACCTGGAGAGGCCAGAAGAGGGCCTTAGATGCCCTGGAGCTAGACTTAGAGGTGGTTATGAGCTATCTGATGTGTGTGCTGGGATACGAGCTCTAGTTCTCTGGAAGAGCATCAGGCACTAATGACCGTTGAATCATCTCTCTAGTTATAATATGTTTGTTCTTGAGATCAAGTCTTATATACCCAAGGCTGGCCTCAAGCTTACTGGACGACATAGGATGGCTTGGACTCTTAGTTCTAGCTCCCAAGTGCTAAGATTATAAGCATAAGCTACTATCTCCTGCTTGAGAGTCAGGTTTTAAACTAATTCATTTCTATTATCTTTTTTATATGATAAATGTATTTCATTGATTCTTTAGTCATTTCTTTTTTTTAAAGATTTATTAAATTATATTTTATTTTTGAGTACACTGCATCTGTCTTCAGACACACCAGAAGAGGGCATTGGATTCCATTACAGATGGTTGTGAGCCACCATGTGGTTGCTGGGATTTGAACTCAGGATCTCTAGAAGAGCAGTCAGTGCTCTAACCACTGAGCCATCTCTCCCAGCTCCTTGTCATTTCTTGTTAATAGCAAAATTTTATTTGGTTAACTGAGAAGATTGGATCAAAAAGTTTGAATAATCTAGGAATTCAGATAATTTTTTCAACCTTTTTGTTCCCATGAAAACTGAAGATGCCTGGGGCTGGAGAGATGGCTCAATGGTTAAGAAAACTGGCTGTTTTTCCACAGTACCTGGGTTCAACTACCCATAACTACGTGGCAGCTCACAACTGTCTATAACTCCAGTTCTATGGGATCTGACATGCTCACATAGACATTCATGAACAGAAAATACCAGTTTGCATATAAATAAATAAATCTTTGATATTTTTCTTTAAAAAGAAAAGTAAGGATGCCTTTTAACATGAGAATACTTAATTTGTATTAAATTATAACCCTTGCAGGAAGAAATACAAGAAAAAGAAGTCTAAGAAAAACAGAAACGTGTCCAGTGATTCGAGCTCTAAAGAGTCCCAAGAAGAATTTCTAGAGAATCCGTGGAAGGATCGATCAAGTAGGCTCTTGTATTGACTAACTCAAAACAGTTGAAATATTAACTGATTAGTCAAGATATGAATGTGTTTCTTAATGTATTTCATGCAGAGGCAGAAGAACCATCAGATCTGATTGGCCCAGAGGCTCCCAAAACACTTGCCTCCCAAGACGATAAGCCCTTGAAGTGAGTAGAGGTGTATGGTTGTGGGGTCTTGTTGTCAGTTGTTTTGTTTTCTGCTGAGTGTTCTTGTGTAGGTTAGCAGTCTGCCACTGAACTGTGCCCTCAGTCAGTAGCAGTGAATTTGCAATATCTAAAGCACTTTCTTTAGCTCAGTGTGGTGCTTATACCTGTGCTCCCAGGATTTGGGAGGAGGAGGCAGGGAGTTTAGGAACTCAGGGTCATTCTAGGCTACTTTGTGATCTTAAGGCCAACCTGCGTTATAAGAAACTCTGTTTCTACAAAATCAAAACAAGATCTTTAGCTCTCCTTCAAGGCCCCTTTGCGGAAGTAGCTGCAAATGCTTCTCTAAGGGCTTGTGATTTCTGTCTCCCCTTAATCCTCAAGCATCTTCTGTCTCTCTTATGTAATGCCTCTTTTAAAGGTTTTATTAGTTTGTGTATTAATTTGTTTGGGGGAGGGGAAGGCATGAAGGGACAACTAACCTTTAGGAGTTGGTTCTCTCCTTCTACCATATGGGCACCAAGGATTAAACTCAGCTCCGCAGACTTGACAGTAAATGAATGCCTTTACCCCGGGAGCCTTCTTGGCAGCCCATACCATTCTACTTATGTCTAACTTATAGTGTAGTAAATATGTAAACTTTCCAAATGTAGTGATTACTTTTGTGCTATAAGCTTCAAGCTTAATATGAATACAAGAAAAGATCACTGAACTGCTCTTAAAATCTCTTTTAATCAAAGGCAAACCATAATTTTTGTGGAATGGCATTATTGTCTGTTACAAGTTATTTTGAGTTATATTATTTGTTTTTTTTAAATGAATGAGCCCAGGATAGAAACAGTACTGGCTATCTATAGCTGATGAATTAATCCACAATTATAAAGTGTGAATTTATACTTGTGAACATTATTTTGTTCTTCCAAATTATTTATACGTTTCTTGGTTAGTGATACAGGTCGTACGTAGTCCAGTGTCCTATAATACCAACTAAGAGATTTACATCAAGCACGCTACAGCACTGTTGCTCTTACCATCTGAGGAAAAACATTTTGTGCTGTCATTTCCTTTGGAGCTGGTTTGATGAACCTTTTGTGAATTCTGAATTACTTTTTAGCTATGGCCACGCTCTGTTACCTGGTGAAGGTGCAGCTATGGCTGAATATGTAAAAGCCGGCAAGCGAATCCCCAGAAGAGGTGAAATTGGCTTGACAAGTGAAGAGATCGCATCATTTGAATGTTCCGGTTACGTCATGAGCGGTAGCAGGTATTTTCTTAGCATTGAGTCAGTTTCCATGATTAGCTCTTTTTCTTCTTTGTTACTACTAGAATTATATTTTGGTGCTTTCATTGACTATTTCCTAGTGGAAAATAGAGCGTATACACATGTATGTGCATACACACACACACACACACACACACACACACACACACAGAGGAGATAATAGTTTCATGAGAAGAAACATTCCCAAATAAGTTTCAACTATATATAAAACTTAGCCTCAAACTCTGTGTATAACCAATTTTTTAAAGATTTATTTACTTATTTTATGTATATGAGTACACTGTAGCTGTCTTCAGACACACAAAAGAGGGCATCAGATCTCATTACAGATGGTTGTGAGCCACCATGTGGTTGCTGGGATTTGAACTCAGAACCTCTGGAAGAGCAGTCAGTGCTCTTAACCACTGAGCCATCTCTCCAGCCCTGTATCCAAATTTAATGAATCAGTATTTTCCAGTTTTTTCCTCTGGTAAATATAGTTAAAGTTTTAGTTTTTTCCTCTGGTAAATATAGTTAAGGCATATGGGATTCCAGTAGTAAGGAAAACAATTTCATAAGATAATCTTTTTTGATTTTTGAGTTTGCTGTTAGTTCTCAGAGGCCCAAAATTTCTGGAATGAATATCAATTAAGGATCATGAAAGATGTCAGATTAAGCATGAGGAAAGAAAACTGTAGAAGAATCATAAAATATTTGACTACTCAGGGAGAGTAAGGGTAGCAGTACTAAAATCAAACTCAATTGTGGGTTAAGATTACAAACTATTAAAATGTTAACTGATTTGAATTGGTACCAGAAACAAATACATGTTGCACCTCAGAGGTACCTCCAGAATTTTTGATGTCTAAAAACTAACATCACTTTTGAGGATGACACAGTATGACAAGGACAAGTCACTAAAGATATAAGGATCAGTAAGGAGGTAGCCATTCAACATAGCCATTTTTGTGATTGAGATGACTGTTCACATTTCAGTCTTTTCAGGGGCTTAACAAATGGTTGCATATAGTCATTACAAAACCAGTTGTGATTCTAAATCTCAGCAACAGGCGACTAGAAAATATAAAACAAGACATCTGTAATATATATGAATATAATCAACAATGTATAATTGTATATGTTAAATATAGTTAAATATAATTAAACATTCATAATAGTATCAGAATATGAATGATTTAGAAATAAATCCTAATAAAAGAATCCTCAGACCTCCACATGGAAGACTATAAGACATGAAGAAATATTAAGGGACTGGAGCAATGATGGCTCAGTGGTTTAGAGCACTGACTGTTCTTTCAGAGGTCCCAGGTCCCAGTACCCACATGTCTGTAACTCTAGTCCCAGGGAATCTGCAGCCCTCTTCTGGCCTCTGCAGGCACTACACATATGTGGGGTACAGACATACATTCAAGCAAAAACACACATACACATAAAATTTAAAAAAAAAATCAAGTAAAAAATTAGCTGGGCATAGTGGTGCACACCTTAATCCTGGCATTCAGGAGGCGCAGGCAGGTGGATCTCTGAGTTTGAGGACAGCCTGATCCACAGAGCAAGTTCCAGGACAGCCAGGGCGACACAGAGAAACCCTGTCTTCAAAAAAACCAAAACAAATAATAGTAATAATAAAGATAAACATTAAAGAAGATCCATATCAGTGGAGACATAGCATGTGCAAAGTTAGAATAGCAATATTGTGAAGTCAATTCTCTCAGATTTATAGTCAGTAAAATTCCAGTCAACATCACAGCAGTTCATGAAACTTAGTAGTGGTTCTAAAAGTATTTTATACTAAAAAGTAGCCATGTAAGTTATGAAAAACAGTAGGAAAATAAGATGAGACCTATGGAAGACGAAAACATAAGGAACTTGCAGGCTTTAGAAAGCATTTGGAATAGCATAAATATTCAGTGGGATAAAATGCAGAACCTAAATTTTGCAATTTTGGTATATGATATAGCATGTCAGATCTGTACAGAAACAGGTATTCAGAAAATGATATAGTGAAAACATTATCTCTGTGTTAAAATCATGTAGAATACCAAATCACCGTATAAAAGGCAGTGCCACTAGATTAAGTACTTTCAGAGAGGGTGTCTTTTATATTAAAACATTTTCTCTTTTTCTTTTTTTGGACCTCCTCCTCCTTTTAAAAAAGACTTATTTATCTTATATATGTGAGTACACTGTAGCTGTCTTCAGACACCCCAGAAGAAGGCATCAGATCCCATTACAGATGGTTGTGAACCACCATGTGGTTGCTGGGAATTGAACTCAGGTCTTCTGGAAGAACAGTCAGTTCTCTTAACCACTGAGCAATCTCTCCAGCCCTAAAAAATTGTTTTCTAAACAAAACAAAAAATGTGTTACCCAGAAGTTTGCTAACATAAGAACTAATGTCCATGAAAAGACACATTAAAATGTGAAAATTCTAGGTTCATATAAGATTCATGGAATACACACAATGGATAATGTTTTGGTAGTGAGAATATTTAAATACCTATAAAAGAAATATGGGAAAATGACAGGGCCATTTATCAAAAGAATACATATGTTCTATACATAAATCAAATGATCATTGTTACTGGAAATGGAAGTCAAGACCTGGATGAAATACTGTTTTGAACATATTTCATAGGAAAAGGTTCAAAGTTCTGACAATGCCAAATATTTGAAAGGATGTTATTATGCCACAGGACCTTTTAAACACTTCTGGTAGTATGTCCATTAGTACACTGAAAAAAACAATGTTACATTATCTAACTCTTAGACTGAAACCCACTATTACTGGCTGGGCTTGGTGGCCACATGCCTTTAATTTCAGTGCTTGGGAGGCAGAGCAGGTGGCTCTGTGTGAGTTTGAGACCAGCCTGGTTTGCATACCACTCCATGCTAACTTGAGCTATTTAATGAAATCCTGTCTGAAAAAGTAACCTAAAACATTTAATAAGTTTCCCATTTTGGTTTATTAAAATAAGAAAAACAATTTGTCTTCAGTATTTGAAATGAATGGTCTCTCCTGTGTTGACAAAGCACTGGAGTATTATCTGAATACTGGAAATAAGTCAAAGGAAAAGGAAACATCAACATGTAAGATACACAGTCATTTAATAACCCATATCCAGTGTCTATTACCACCTTTTAAATAGAAGATTCTATATTAAGGAAGGATTAATAACAACATACTATAAGAATTATTATGGGCTGGAGAGATGGCTCAGTGGTTAAGAGCACTGACTACTCTCCCAGAGGTCCTGAGTTCAATTCCCAGCAACCACATGGTGGCTCACAACCATCTGTAATGGGATCTGATGCCCTTTTCTGGTGTGTCTGCAGACAGCTACAGTGTGCTCATATATATTAAATAAATAATTCTTTGAAAAAGAGGGGTCTAAGAATCATTAGTATAAAATAAAGTCACACATAAAATTTGTCTCCAGGCATCGCCGAATGGAGGCTGTTCGACTTCGGAAAGAGAACCAGATCTACAGTGCTGATGAGAAGAGAGCCCTTGCATCCTTTAACCAAGAAGAAAGACGAAAGAGGGAGAACAAGATTCTGGCCAGCTTTCGAGAGATGGTATACAGAAAGACCAAAGGGAAGGATGACAAGTGACGGCTTTCTGACTTTACAAGTGGATATTTTAACACTGAAAAGGAAATGTGGGTTCTAGACATAAACACAAAAAGCTTATTGTTTTATTTCTGTTTTGAGTTAAATTTTTAATGTGTGGTTTCAATTAGCCCAGGTCGGCTTCAGGCTTTGAGGCCACGATGGCTCTGAATTTTGGTCTCCTGTCTCCACCTTTCAAGTGCTGAGATTCCAGGCATGTGTCACCAGGCCCAGCCAAAAAGGCTATTGTGCTATGAAATGGCTTTTCAGGGCTTCTGTGCCTTCTTCTTTTTAATTCTTCAGTCCTTCGATAAAAGATGCTTGTTGATATAGTTAGTAAGTTATTTGGGGTTTTTTAACATTGACCCTGATCTTCTGGTTTAAAAGTCCAGATTCTGAATGAAGTCCTGCTATGTTAGGAAGACGGCATAGAGAGAAAGTGGCAGATGAATGAGAATTTTAAATCTCTCTCACATCATGATCTGCTGTGACTGTTATTAGCTCCATACAGTGTCTGTCTCTACCCCAGCAGAACTTGGGAATTTCATAACATGTCTTGAATGTGTTACAAATGTGCTTGACAGAAACTGTTTAGGAGGCTATTTCTGTTAGCAAAATGAAGGTGTTACACAGCAACTCTGGAATTTGAAAACTGACTTATTTCTATAGTCGGCCCTAGAAATGTATTTTGGGCTAACTCTACCTCTGCTCTCAAACCAAGCAAGCCAAATGGCTAACTCACAGATGTGTGGCATAGAAAATGTGAGCATTAGGTGTTTCAGGTTCTTAATAGATGACTTAACATTGTTCTTTCAATGGCTAGGGTATAGCTCAGAGTTAAAATGTACATATGAGGCCCCGAGCTACGTCCCCAGCAGTGTAAAAAAAAATCAAAAACAGTTTTGGGAAGTCTATTGTGCCAATATAAGGAAACTATTTCTATCTAAATTGATACTTAATATAGGGTAGTATGTTAAAAATGAGTATCAAGAGTGCTAATAAGGGAAAATATAAGAAGTCAGTATTTTAATTAGGCTGTTTCATGATTATGAAAGTAAAATAGTAAACATTTTCAGTGGTGTGCTTTATGTTCCCAGATTTCTTGTTTGAGACAGAGTCTCACTATGTAGTCCCGGATAGCCTAGAACTCACAGAGTTCTCCCTGCCTCAGCCTTCCGGGTGCTAGGGTTAAAGGAGTGCGCCACTGCGCCTTGCTCTAGGACTTTATTTTAAACATTGTTAAGCTCTTCAGCTTTTTATATCTATCATGTCTTTAATCTTTAACTTTGTAG
Source organism: Micromys minutus (assembly GCF_963924665.1). Lineage (NCBI taxonomy): Eukaryota > Metazoa > Chordata > Mammalia > Rodentia > Muridae > Micromys > Micromys minutus. Next base: position 91,436,871 of record NC_137970.1, read on the forward strand.
AAACCCTCCTCATTTCATTACTGTTTGAAAAGTTTAATATATGTTCTGGGAAACTGTGTTTCTAAGCCACAACTGCTGAACTAAACAGCAGTTAGCATGTAGTAAAATCTGTGATCTTTAAACTTGAAATTTATTCACTGTATTTATACTTCTCAGTCTGATACGTCTGTAGTTTCCTAAAGTCTAATGGAAACTAGGTTCCAAAGTTGGAAGTCTTATTAATCCATACACTTCCTCATGAAATACAATGTAAAGTTTATAATCTCTACTTTAAAAATTATTCTGTAGGGGCATTATTTTTTGTTAACTGGCTCCAAGCAGCTGGATATGTTTTTCTTTTTTAATAGGAAATATAGTTTCAATGCAAAATTATATTTTCTTTTGATTCTTCTCCACAGAGTATATACAGTCAATGAAAAAAACAGGAGTTTATTTTAAAACATATCATTCCCAGAAATGTATTTATTAGCAGACCTTTAAAAAGTGGAGGGAGGGCTAAAAGTATTTTACTTTCAGCTTGTTTGAATTATCCCTTCAAACTGTGTTCTGTCCCCTGAGTTCTCGGTCAGCCATCATCTGCAAAAACAAATCTTTCCTGGTCTACAGAGGAAGAAACTTTCACTTGTGTACACACATATACACACACACTCACACACTCGCGCACATGCACACTGATAATTGAATAAAACATTAAGCCAGAATTCCCTCTTTGTTACATTCCCAGTGAACATGGTAGTGGTTAGGCTTTCATCTGTATTCTTTATAGTTCTTTATGCCCAAGTAAAATCTATGTAAAACTATTATAATTTAAATACTTTGTTTTCTAAAGAGACTTACCTAGTTTTTCACCTGTTCACCTGTTGTTCACAGGATTTTTCTCTCCTTGTTTTTATTTGTTGTACAAAGATAATAGTAAAAATAGAGAAATTGCTCAGTCCTACCACATGAATTGTTACAAGTGTTCTGTGTTCCTTGTATGTCTTTGTCTTTTGAAGTGTAGTGTAATTTTGTCTTTGGTATTTTAAAATTGTGTGACCAGGCATAGAGTCCCATTGGGAATTCTTATGAATTAGGAATACATGATGTTCCAGTGCGAAGACAGAAACAAGAGCAGAAATGAGTAAGGGTGGCAACCCATCCCTGCTTCATTGCAATCACGAGCATGATGGTATGTTCTAGATACCAGAATACTCTGTTTCAGAGGTTAGCAGTGAGGCTCACCTTACAGTAGAAGAGGTCTGTGACTAGTCTAGCCTTTCAGACTGTTAGTATGAGGTATAGAACTGTTGCCATTTTGTTATTTAGATACCCAGAAAACTGTATCATGCTTGGAGGTAGGCCTAGAGAAGGACCAAACAGCTAAGGGCCAATGGCTGAACTTTAGTAATGTTCAAGACTCAACTCTGTGCTTGCCAGACTCCAAAATCATGATATAGTGTTGAAAAAAATCTTTTCAAAAACAGAAAACAACTTATTGCAGAATATAGATAATGAATAAAAAACAAAAACGCAGTTGGGTTGTGTGCCATTTATTATTCAATAAATATTGTGGTTTGATATGCTGTTTCATATTTTTAATGTTGACTATAAAACATCCTCAAACAACACAGGAATCAGACAACTTTAAAAGGAATAGACTCCAACAAAATATGTTTGGTCTCAGTAATGTCCCTTAGCCATTGTTCTCGAAATCGAATCTTTCCTGGTCTATAGAGAAAGGGCAAAAACACACAAATACACAAAGCTTTTATAATCAAACAAAGTGTTAAGGTAGGAATTCCCTCCTTACATTCCCAGTGAGCAAGATTCTATCTGGGTTCTAGCTGTATTCCTTACTACTCATTAGGTCTACGTAAGAAGTCTTTCAGAGAGTACATGGGTTGTTACACATGAGATAATTCGATATGAGTTTGGTGTGGTTCTTTATTGGGAGGGGGAGTGCTGAAACATGATCTCATGACAGGTCCCAAACTTACAGCAATCCTCCAGCCTCAGCCTCCCAATTGCTGGGATTATAGACATGACTATAATGCCTAAAAAGGTTACACACACACACATACACACACACACACACACACACCACAGGCAGACAGACATGACTCACTTTGTCCCACCCTCTCTCAACTACTCCTTAACTTTCTAATTACTGAAAAAAATTAAAAAATAATCTAGAGTAATACTAGAATTCTACTTTCAGCCCATGCTATAGGGTAAGTGGTCCAAAGATGAAGGGGATCATGCTTGAATTATCTGTGTCTATGGATCTGCTGGAGTCCCAGTATAGACAGCCTTTACCTCGCCCATTTAGAATAAGTCTCCAAATTTTAATTACCTTTGAAGTAGTTCTGAATTCTCAAAGACATAAGAGACATCAACAGGCATGTCCTAAGAGAGAGGGACAAGCATAAGCCTGGACCAAACATGCTAATGCTTAATCCTTCCATTCTACCCTTATCTATATGTATAGATTTGCTTTTTCAGGGCCTGCCTGTCTTTATTAATTGGGAATCCATTAATTGGTAGTTCTTTAATATTTCAAGCCTATTCTGCAAAGGGTCACAGATACCTTAAGCTACTCCACAAGATTGGAGACAATTGGAGGCAACTGGCAATAAGAGCATGAATCAGTCTTTGTCTCCTTTTTAATTTTTTGACGGGTGGGGTTGGAAATTTTAAATTTTGAAGCAGAGGTTTTACCATGTTATATATACTAGGATTGGATGCCTAGATGCAAGTAAACCTCTCTGCACAACCTCTCTTCTGAAGGCTAGGATTGTAGGTGTGCTACCACACCTGACAAATATATTTGGGTTTTGGAGACAGGGTCTCCCGTAGCCCAGGTTGGAGTCGGAGTTAGTATGTACGAGGTTGGCCTTGAACAGATCCTCTTGCTTCTACTTCCCCAGTTCTAGGATTACAGTTGTTTGTTACCAAGCCTAGCTCCAACAAATAACTTTTCCACACAGGAAAAATTATTTTTGGGTTGGGCATTGGTGGTACACCTTTTAATTCCAGTATGTACCAAACCCATCTCCTACAAGCTAACTAGATTTATGAACAGTTAGTTGAAAGCCACCATGTGGGTGCTGCTAACTGAACCCAGGTCCTCTGCAAGAGCAGTAAGTACTCTTAACTAAGCCAGCCCTACAACAAGTAAAATTTTAAGGCAGAAAACAGTAGGTAATAATATTAGAGACTGCCTGCTTCTGTCTCCCAAATGCTAGGATTACAGGTGTGCACCAACACTGCTTGATACCCCCCACCTATTTTCACCTTCAAAGTTGTGCTTGGGATTTGAGCAAGAGCCTCTTTTCCCTAGGGCCTCATTGAATGATGTGTGGTCTTGCTTAACTTCACCAGTCTCACCATCTCACCTCCCTCATTGACGGAGGGAATAGCATATATATTAAATATAGTTATAGCTCATAGGCCCTTGGTACTTAGGTATGTCTCTAGGTGTGCACTGCTGGAATTACCTAGGGGTTTTGTTAGGAATGTATTCTCAGCCAGGTAGTGGTGGCACACACTTTTAATCCCAGCACTCGGGAGGCAAAGGCAGACAGATCTCTACAGGGCAGCCTGGGCTGCAGTGTGACTTCCACGGTGACCAGAGCTACACAGAGAAACCCTGTTTCAAGCAAACCTCGCCAAACCCTACCAAAAGGAACAACAACACAAAGAGATGATCCCTAGCACTATGTGGACCTGCTGAATCTTCATTTCAAAAGATCCTCAAATACATGTTTTTCCAAGTTCCAGAACCACTTTGGGGACCTTTTAAACAAAGGACTAGATGCTGGCGGGTGGAGCACCTGTTAAGAGTGTTCTTCCAGAGGACCTGCATTCCTAGTACCCATGGTAGGCAACGTGGAACTCCAGATCCAGAGTATATGAGACCTTCTTTCTCCTCTGTGTATGGCAGCTTCACTCACATGCACACACACACATAAGTACTACAAATAAATCTTTAAACACAGGGATGGAAAGTCACTTTAAAAGGCTCTGGCTGGCTGATGCATGTGGGCAAACATAGAAGGTTATGCTATTGAAATAATCCGAGAGGGGGTGGGTGGGGTCCTGTACATACTTTCCTAATGGGAGAGATAGATGCCAGAGCCAAGGAAGATGCCACGGATTCAGCCATCAACACAGATGCAAAAACTTGAAGTGAGTCGGATGTGGGAGAGAAAAATCAAACATTCAATTCCGGGACTGGGGAGACAGCTCAGTGGTAGAGAGTACCTGCTTAGCACGTGAAGGTACTAAGTTCAACCTCCAGAACCTCAGAAACAAACTCAGCTTTAAAGATGGTTAAGTGAAAATTTCACTGAATATCGGGATATGCTAGAGATTTGGAAATCACAAGGTTGAAGTGACATTAATGTATCTTATTGATTGACCTTTTTTTTTTTTTGAACTGAAGGAGTCACACTATGTTACCTAAGTTCCTTTTATTTTATTATTTATGTGTATAAGTGTTTTGCCTGCACGTATGTTTGTATACTGAACATGTGCCTGGAACCAAAGAGGGTGTCAGATCCCCTTTGGAGTTAAAGATGGTTGTGAGCTGCCATGTGGGTACTAGGAATCTAACCCAGATCCTATGCAAGATCAGCCAGTGTTCCTAACCACTGAGCTAGCTCTGGATTTTACTTTTAAATTGTGTGTGCACACATGTGTTCGTGTGTATGTGTGTGTGTGGGGGGTGGTACATGTGAATGCCATGGAATTCAGAAGCCAGAGGCCTTGGAGCCTGTGGAGCTGGAGTTTCAGGTAGTTATGAGCCTGTGACATGGATACGGGGAACCAAACACAGCCAGAGCAGTGAGTGCCCATAACTGCTGAAGCTCTTCTCCAATCCTGACACTGCCTCTCAGGGTCAAGTGATACTCAGCCTCCTGAGTGCTGAGAGTAAAGTGTGCACCTTTGTGGTTGTGCTCAGCTTGGGATTTTGTTTGTTTTCGAAATCTTGCTGTTGCTTGGGTTGGTCTGTGAATTCTAACAATCCTTCCATTTCTACTTCCTGGGTGAGTGGGACCGTGGACATGCATTTACTTACTCAGCTCTGGGTGATCTTTAAAGTCATAGGACTGGGTAAAATAATGAAGGCAAGTACAGAGAAAGGGGACTTGGCTGTGGGGGACATTCCAACATGAAGCTGTTTGTGTGTGTGGCAAACACACCAGTACATGCTGCCAAGGAATGGCGAGGGAGGCACAAGGCATACCCGGAGAGCATGCTCTCGAAGCCAGACAGTGTTGTGCAGAACGGTATCAGCATAGTAAGTGCCCCAGCTGGGTCAAGTACGATGAAGGCAGAAACATGTCTATTAAGTTTCATGTGATAGAGGTACAGTGCAATGGCAAAGGTCACATGCAAGACCTTGGGTTCAAACCCTCAGCTTGAGTTCATTAGAGCCAGCATGGTGGTACACACCTGTAATCTCAACACCGAGAAGGCCGAGACAAGAGGATCAGGATTTCAGGGCCATCCTTAGCCATCTAGGTAGTTAAAGATCAGAACCTATCTTCATAAAACCAGACATTTTGCAATGGGAGCTGGAGGAAGGAGGAGGGAGTCAATGATGCCCATGACTAGAAATGTCACCATTGCTGAATCTTAACCAAAGGGACCAGGAAGCAAAAAGAAGGGCTTACCGCAGGTTTGCTCTTGTTGAACTTGATGGTGAAGTAGGCGTTGGCACTGACTCGCGCCATGGGTCTCACTGCAGTGGGGGCACTCCAGCGCACTCGGTAGATATAGTGGAAGGAGTGAATCAGGTCTTTCTTCTCTATAAAATCTGCATAGTATACCCAGCGGTTTTGAAACTCCCATGTCTGTTTCATAGAAAGAGAAGAGAGACACTCCCAGGCAGAGAGAAAGCTCACTAAGAAAGGAAATCAGGCTCAGTTCGACAAAGGCACTGCATGACAGGGTTACTAATTCTTAAATCTTGACTTTTTTTTTATTTTGATTCAAACTAGAACCCACCTCCACTTAATTCCCACAGAAGAGGAGAGATGGAAGAATTCAGCAATGCAAAACTCACTTGAGATGTGCTTTGGACTGTGGTGGAGGCAGAGGGGCAAGGGTCAAGGTGTGGATGGACACAGCACACTTCGCATCCTCACTTGGGAGGCAAGTGTGTGGCTAAACTGGAGGATAACTTCTGATGGAAGAGCTTCTGCTTACCCTATCCCAGGAGACCTAAGGGATGACTAGAGGGTGATGGGCCCGGTTTCAGCCCTCTGTAAGACTGAACTTACTTCATTTGTTGTGATATGCGGCTTATAAAACAAGGGCCAAGTCCTGGGGCGATTTCTCAATGAAGGCACTTGTTATGCAGGCCTGACAACTTGAGGATCCATGTAAAAGGTAAAAGGAGGTCCAGAATAACTCCATGAGGTTGTTGTCTGACCTATCTATGTGTGCACTGTGGTGTGCGCACATGTACACGACACCTCTCCAAACACACTCACACAATAATAAAGTATTCAGTAAAATAAGACCAGAAGAGAAATAAGTCAGGCAATTGGATTATCCACATGCCCTCAAAAGGGAGTCTGGGGGAGTGCAGCTCAGTAGCAGTGTTTGCCTCATGCGTGTAAGGGCCTGTCTGGGTTTGAATCCCAGTAGGAGTCTTTTTTGACTTTTTCAGACAGGGTCTCACTATATAGCAGGCTGCCCTCAAACTCGTGAGTTCTACGTCCTCCCAAGTGCTGAGATTGCTGGTTTGTCTCATGACACCTGTCTGGAAGAGCTACTGTGCAGATATTAAACTGAAGGCCTTGGAGTATCTCCACTGTTTGAACCTGTTTTTGCGGTTGAGATGGGAATAGCCAATTGAAATAAACTATATTATTGACAGTATCAGCATTTATTCAGAGCCAGGTGTGGTGGTCTGTAGTCTCAGCCCGTGGAGAGTCCAGGATTGGGAGTTCAAAGTCATCCTCAACTATCATTCCAGGCTAGTCTCAAAAACCGAGGGAAGGCTGAGGAGATAGTCAGGAATGTGCTCTCTGCTTAAGCATGAAAACCTGAGTTCAATTCTCAGCACTCACTTTAAAATCATGCATGGTGCTGTGTACTCCCAGTGCTGGGGAGGCAGAGATAGGCAAATCCTTGCCCGGAAAAAAATTTAGCTTAGTTAGTGGCTGGGTGGCCAGCAAGACCAGTGAGAAGCCCTGTTTTAAAAACAAACTGTAGGGGCTGGAGAGATGATTCCGTGGTTCAGAGCACTGGCTGTTCTTCCAGAGGTCCCGAGTAAAATTTCCAGTATCTGTTTGGGGGTTTACCACCCTCTGTAAAGGGATCTGATGCCCTCTTCTGGCAAGCATGTGTATATGCAGCAGAGTGCACATAAATTAAATAAATAAATAAATATCAAATAAATAAGCAAATCAAAAAGTGGTGGAAGTTGGACAGATCTAAGGAAGAGCAAAAAGGTAACCTTTGACTTCCCCCTAGGCACGCACATATATACACAGTCTACACATGTGTCCTTCCCAATTCACATACATCGCATTCATCTTCATTCATGTGTATCCTTTCCTACTGTGGCTCACATCTCCCCACTCCTCTCTGATCCTGGTACCACTACTCCATTGTAGCTTTTATTGGTGCTCACCAGACCCTGGGCAAAATGGTCTGTACCCCACTTCTCCAGGCCACCCTGTATTGTGAAACCAGGGCAACTTTCCTCAAGCCTAGCCTCAAACCTACCAGCGCAACTCTGAAGCCTCCCACTGTGTTATCTAAGATGTCCCATGGTCTAGATTAAAAAGCAGACACAATTATTTTCATGTGTGTGTGGTGTATGTTGCATATGTATATGCATTTTTTAGGAACATATGTATGCTTGGGTTGTGTGTGTGGGGGGGTACTGAAGTAAATAACTTTAATCTTCCCCAATCACTCTTCCACCTTATTTTTGAGGTAGGGTCTTACAAGGATTCAATCTCACAGCTTGCCCTAGCCAGCTGGGGTCTTGAGATTCACTGTCTCTGCCTTCTAAGGCTAGAATTATGGGTAGGCATGACTACCCAGCATTTATGTGGGTTCTGCGTAGCCAAACTTCAGGATACTTGCTTGTGTATCTGCTTTAAACACTGACCCATCTCTCCATCTCATTACATTATGGGGGTGGGAAGGCCCAGGATATCCATTAGCCCAGACTGGCCTTGAACTCACTATATAGGTAAGAACAACCTTGAACTTGTAAACTACCTGCCTCTACCTCCCAAGAGTTGAGATGGCAGGTGTGCTCCAACACATCTTGCTTACACAGTGCAAGAGAACAAAGTGGAGGCTTTGTATGTACAAGACATACATCCCAGGCCCAGATAAGGTAAGACCTTCGTGTTATACTTTTCTCACCAAACTAGAACTAGTCACTGTTCCCCAACACTCACTTGTTCATTATAGAGCCAAGGTATAGTGGCTGTTTGTTTGATTTTGAGATGCACTGGGGTTGGCGTTGTGGGGTTTCATTGTGTTCATTGACCTGCTCCTGAAATCACGGACTCTAAGCAAATGTCCTCCTTCAACCTCCTGCGTGTCTGCAACTATGAGCAATTACAGTATACCACACAAGAGCCTGGCACTTCTTCGGAATGTCTAGTGACAGAGAGATGAGAAGCAGGGCAGAGGAGGAACCAGGCCCATGGCCGTACAAACAAAACAGTCTGGTCTTTTGCCTCAGCTTATTCCAAACTCATATCCAATTGGCTGTTTCAGTCAGAAGAGAGAAACATTGCTCTCCTTGTCAAGATCATATCTTCCCATCGTCTGTATGACATCCGTCCTTTCCTCTGTGTTAAGACAGGACCTGATTATATATAACCCAGACTGAACTCCAACTTGATATGTAGTCAAAGATAACTTTGAATTTCCAAGTCTCCTCAACCTCCAAAGTGCTGGAAATGAAGGCTTGCCTTGTTTATGCAGTAACCCCAGGACTTAGTACATGTGTGACAAGCTCTCTGCCAACCAAGCTGTACCTCCAGACACTTTGTGTTTTTGAAACAGGGTGTCACGTAGCTCAGGGTGGCCCCGAACTCCTAATTTTCCTGCCTCTACCACCCAACTGATGAGAATTATGGGCATCTGCTACGTTTCCTGGTGCATCATTTCTTGTAAAGGAGCCTGGCAGTCAACTCCTTCTGCTTGGATTTCCTCACCCGTTCTCGGTTACCCAAATTTGTTCCAAGTGGGAATGTTCATTGTAAAAAGCTTCTGTAGCCCTAGAATAGCTCTGAGGGAACCTCTAACCAAGCCACTCACTTTTCAGGTGAAGACAGTGGGGCCTCGGGCCTGGACGGATAGCCCAGGGCTTCTGGGCAGAAAGCTCACTGTTGTCTGTTTCCCACCAGATGCCTCAGTTCTCAGAGTTTCTCCCTCTTTGCTTGCTTGTACTGTACAAGACTGCCCTGGACTAAACTTCAGACATTCATTTCTGCTAGTTCTGTAAGTCAACCTCTTCCCCTTTTAGGAATGCATGGGCAATGGATTTTCATGTCCCTCCAGTGAGAGTATATTTTCCTTATGTTTTGTAACTTTTTTTAAAAAATATAACACACCTTCACATACTCACTGAATGGTACTAGTCTGCCATGGATGGCTGAGCTCATTTTATATTATTGGACAGTCAAAATTAGCAGACACCTGAAAGCACATGCACAAAACTGTTAGCCATGGCAGGTGACCTTTAGAAGAATCTAACTGTATTGTCACCTAGCTGGAGTGGTGGCCCAAGCCTGTCATCCTAGCATATGGGAGGCTGAGTAGAGAAATAGGAATTCAACTTATCCTCGACTACATAGCAAGTTCAAGGCCAGCCTGTTCCAACTCCTCCCCTAAAGGTGGAAGAGAGGGAGGGATAAAGGGAGAGGAGGAGATGTGGAGAAAGAGTGGAGAGAGACAAGAGAACAAGCCTATTCATGTGCCCAACAAGGATTACTGAGGATCTACTCATTAGAGGCCTAGGGCAAAACTGACCAGAATGCTCTGCAGTGTCTTAGGCAGCAGTCCTGCCTGAGACTTCTAAGAAAGGAGGGAATGAAGGGATGAAGGCTGAGAGTCTAGATGTGGTGAGGAAAGGCCTCAAAGATCAGGTGGCATTTCATGAAGACCTAAAGTGAGGCAAAGCCATGAAGTGTTCACGTAGGCCTCAGGGTAGAGGGAGGGCAAAGTCCTGGTGCTGGGGCATGCCTGGCAGCTGAGGGACAGCAAAGAGGCAGTCATGCAGAAGTTCTGTGATGGGGGGAGTGGGCACTCATCACCGCGGGCCTTACAGGCCTCTGGCAGGGCCCGCTTTGCCATTTATTCAAAACATTGGCAAGAGAAGCATTTGCCCCCCGCCCTGGCCCACTCTGGTTTGAGTCAAGAGCCCTGAATACAGTGAGCAGAGGGTGTTTGCTCAGCCTGGAAAGAAACTCACACTAGAGCAGGATGTTCAATAGCCACTCACACCGCTCATTCCCAGGGTGCACTAGAAGCCCTTCCTACAGGAAACACCGTGTGGTCCCTAGGGCTTTCTCCCAGGGCCACCCGACCACAGTGGCCAGGGTCTAGGAAATTGTCCCCGGGACTATAGGCTCAGACTGGGCTAGGTGACTTCACTTTCAACTAATCTCCCTTCAGACAAAGTATGCTGAGAAAGGATTTCAAGCCATTCGTCTTCATCTACCCATAATGTACAGCAACCACGCACTGCCTAGAAGCCACCTAAAAGGGTCAGAGCCAGACACAGGTCGCAGATCGGGGAGGATTGACTGGCTTATATATCATTGTCATTACCATCTGGGCAATATATTCCAAAGTTATAGCAAAAAGACTGTTGATCTCAGGGATGGCAAAAGTGGGTCAGTCACAGGAAACATGTAAACATGCTAGGTTCAGACTCAAACACATTTGACCCACCCGTAGCCCCTGTTAGCCTGAAACATACTAATATTGTAGGAGCAAAGCTGTTTTAGAGATGCTTCTCCACAAGCCCTCATTGCATATATCAGCACAGACAAAGGCTTTCACGGACATAGCAATGTGCAATTAAGATGATACAAATGCACAGCGCTATGACTGCAGTTTCCTCTTTCAAAGATTTTCCCACCCTGGGCTTGGAGAGAGGGTTCGCTGGTTAAGAATGCTTACCGACTGAGGAGGTGCTGCACCCTTTTCATCCTAGCATTCAAGAGGCAGGGACAGATGGATCTCTGTGTGCCTGAGGATAGCCTAATCTACATAGCAAATTCCAAGCTAGCTTGAGTTACACAGGAGAGCCTGTCTCTTAAAAAATTTAAACAGGGCTGGAGAAATGGCTTACTAAGAACGCTGGCTATCTGGGTTCAATTCTCAGCATCTGCTTGGCAACTCAGAGTCACCTCTAACTTTCAGGGCATCTGACATCCTCTTCCAGCCTTCATGGGCACCAGACACACACACACACACACACACACACACACACACACACACACAGAGAGAGAGAGAGAGAGAGAGAGAGAGAGAATACTCACACATATAAAATAAATTTTTTTTAAAGAAAATATTACCTCCAGGGTGTATAATGCTTTAAAAAATAAAACAAGTAAGCAAATATTCCCTATCTTGATTTTGGAATTTACAAGAAAATTATATGTTTACTTATTTAATTGTCTATAATATCACCCCCTTTGTTTTTCATGACCTTAAACTTATGATCGGTGGAGGACCTTTTAGATTGTTGCTCATACCCCTGGGTACCAAACTGGAGTGTCCAAAGTTACTTACTGAAACAAACTTTTCAATTTGTTTTCGACCCTTTTCTGCTGTGAATTCCCCATGGCTGAGCCACTTGATATTCTTGATGGGGTTTCTGGCTTCTGGAAACAAGGCATGGGTTATTAGTTGCCTGATAGTGTGGTGTTATGGAAATGAGACAATGGTTCTGGTTGTACAAACCTAAAGCCTACCTTCCACAGACTGAACAGCAGCAGCCAGTACGCCCTCAACTACAGTCCGAGCTACTTCACTCGTCCCGTCGTCTTTTTTCTCTACAACTACAGGCTTTTTCTCTTTTACCTCTGGCGCAATTTTCTTCTCTTTTACGTTTGTCACGTGTGCCTTCTCTTTGGTCTCAGACACAACCTTCTTTTCTTTAATGTCTGGTGCGAATGACAACGCCTTAATTTCCTTTAACTCAGGCACAAGTAGTGACACGTCCTTCTTCCCCTTAACCTCTGGCACCGGGATCTTCTGTTTTACTTCTGGCACAACTGGCGCAACTGGCGCAACTGGCGCAACTGGCGCAACTGGCGTAACCCGTGCAACTGGAGCAACCGGCGCAACTGGAGCAACCGGCGCAACGGGCGCAACAGGCACAACGGGCACAACGGGCACAACGGGCACAACGGGCACAACCGGAGCCGCTGGAGCAACCGGAGCCGCTGGAGCAACCGGCGCAGCATGTGCAGTATGCGCAACCGGCGCAGGATGCGCAGCTTGAGCTACTGGTGTAGCATGTGCCACTGGTGCGGCATGCGCAACATGCGCAACCGATGCAACCACCTTTTCTTTTGGGTCTATCAGCTGCACTTTCTTCTCTTTTACTTCCGGCACTACTGGCACCTTTTCTTTTGTGTCGATCGATGCAATCCTGTTTTCTTTTGTGTCTGTCACAATCCTCTTGTCTTTCACGTCTGTCACAAATGTCACTGTCCTCTTGTCTTTCTCTATCGCAGGCTTCTTGTCTTTGGGATCTGAGATTGTCACAGTCTTCTTTTCTTTTGGTTCTGTCACACTCTTTTTGTCCTTTGGCTCAGCAATGATGGTCACCGTTTTCTTCTCTTTCTGATCTGTCACAGGCTTCTTCAGGTCCTCCACGGCCCTATTGTCTTTTGGCTCTGTAACATTCTTGGGCTCTGGAACCTCCGGTTTCTTTGTCTTGGCTGTGCTAGTGTTCTCAACAACCTTCACTTTCTGGCTTGGGAGCTTTTTTTTGTTATTCATTTTATTTTGCCTGGATTAAAAAAAAAAAAACAACTCAGTAAGTTACTCTATATGTGCAGGATTACAGATCAAAGATATACTCACATAAGTACACACTCTCCCTTTAAAAGAGTGTTTTCAGTTACTTATGTGTGTGAATATTTCACTTACATGCATATCTGTGCACTAAGTGTATTCCTGGTGCCTGCAGAGGTTAGAAGAAAGCACCGGTTGCCCTGTAACAAGAGTTACCGTTTTGTACCATGCGAATGCTGGAAATCCAACTGGGATCTTCTATAAGAGCAACAGGGCCAAACAAACACCACTGAGTCATCTCTCACCTCTCTGCATTGTCTTCTGGAAGATCAAAACCCTCAGACAATACTTGCTGCTGCTGCTGCTGCTTCTTTTTAAAAATAATTCTTATTCTCTCTCTCTTCTTAAAAGATTTATTTATTTATTTTATGTATGCGAGTACACTGTCACTCACTGTCTTCAGACACACCAGAAGAGGGCATCAGATCCCATTACAGATGGTTGTGAGCCACCATGTGGTTGCTGGGAATTGAACTCAGGACCTCTGGAAAAGCAGTCAGTGCCCTTAACCACTGAGCCGTCTCTCCAGTCCTACTTGCTGCTTCTTGAGAAGAGACTAGGGGAAAAGGGTGTGAGGGAGACCTTACTGCTGCCCCATTTTATCTGCTTGCTGAGATGAATGTTTCCTCAAAGCCAAGGATTTTCCATTCTTCAAACTGTGAAGATTTCTTCAAAATGTAGAAGAGAAATTCTAGCTTCTTTAAACAGTAACTCCAAATACTGACTCAAAATGAACCTTAGCCCATGCTTTGACTAACTAAGTGCATGTGACTATTTGTGAGATTATATATATATATATATATATATATATATATATATATATGTATATGTATATATGTGTGTGTGTGTGGGTTTGTTTGTGCATGTGAATACAGGTGCCTGGAGATGCTAAAAAAAAAGCTTCAGATTACCCTGGAGTTGTGGTTATGGGTGGTTTAAGCCACCTGATGTGGGTGCTAGGAACCAAACTTAGGTCCTGTGAAAGAGCATTATAATTTTTTTTTAAAGACAGGTTTTCTCTGTGTAGCCCTGGCTGTCCTAGAACTCACATTGTAGACCAAGATCAAGACCAAGACCTGAACTCAAGAGATCCACCTGCCTCTGTCTCTGGAATGTTCCTGGAATATGACTTTTGTTTTTAGCAGTGAACTGAAGGAATTGAAGAATATTCCAGTAGTAGATCGCTTACCTAGCCTTGGGAAGCCTTGGATTTCATTTCTAGCATCTCTCTCTCCCCCCTTCTCTCTCTCCCTCCCTCCCTCCCTCTCTCTCTCTCTCTCTCTCTCTCTCTCTCTCTCTCTCACACACACACACACACTCACACACACACACTCACACATATGCTCATGCAAACACTCACATGCACATGTAATGAGTCAAGAGGCATGGCAGCAGATTGGTGTTTCCATCTTGACTTTTTCAAGTATATACTTGTATTTTTTCAAAGAAACTATTACTCTTACCATCTCTTTTCCTGAACATATGCATTTCTTGTGTTTATTAGCTTTGGTTAACAGTTTCAAAAATGTCACATGAAAGTCAAGGTAATTATTCTCCTTTGTATCCAATCTGGTGGGCACTGATGTTTGCTGTTCTGTTGCACCATTTAGGATGATACTTGCTTATGATCTGAGATTTAAAGCTGGTAATAGTGGTAAACACCTGTGATCTTAGCATTTGGGAGGCTGACGTAGAAAGATTGCTACAAGGTCAAGGCCAATCTGAGCTACGCTAGCCAAAGGCTGTATACCAAGACAGTACCTCCCCAACCAAAAACAAACAAACACAGAAAAGCCAAAAACCAACCAACCAAAAATTTTTTAAAAATTAAAGAAAAACAAAACAAAACCCAAGCCTAACCAAAACTTCCAAATATATGGATAAACCAGGTGTGGAATTGCAGGCACATCTGTAATTCCACCTGGGTGTAGGAGGTGAGGGGTCAAAAGTTCAA
Source organism: Micromys minutus (assembly GCF_963924665.1). Taxonomy (NCBI): domain Eukaryota; kingdom Metazoa; phylum Chordata; class Mammalia; order Rodentia; family Muridae; genus Micromys; species Micromys minutus. Next base: position 91,451,884 of record NC_137970.1, read on the forward strand.
CATCATCCATCCTTAGCTACATAGCAGATCTAAGGCCATCCTAAGTGATATAAAACCCTGGAGAGAGAGAGAGAGAGAGAGAGAGAGAGAGAGAGAGAGAGAGAGAGAGAGAGACAGAGACAGAGACAGAGAAAGAGAACATTTGAGTTGGGCATGGCATGGGCCTGTCCCAGAATTTGAAAGGATGAGGCAGGAGAATTGAATTGTGAGTTGAAGGCCAGCTTGAGCTACACAGGGAGGGACACCTTGTCTTAAAAAGAAGTGAATGGGTCGAGTGATGGTGGCACACACTTTAATCCCAGCACTTGGAAGGCAGAGGCAGGTGGATCTCTGTGAATTCCAGGCCAGTCAGGGCTACACAGAGAAATCTCTTTTTGAAAAAACAAAAATGGAGCTGGAGAGATGGCTCAGTGGTTAAGAGCACGGACTGCTCTTCCAGAGGTCCTGAGTTCAATTCCTGTCACCCATCTGGAAGTAAGTGTACTTCCAAGGGATCTGATGCCCTGTTCTGACCTCCAGAGGCACGCATAAGATGCACAAACACACATGCAGGCAAAACACGTGTACACATAAAATAAAAATAAACAAATATCTTATTTTAAAAAGGAATTTTTTGTTCCTGTTTAAAGAAGACTTTTTTTAAAGTTATAAATGCAGCTCAAGTTTTCCAAATACCTTCAGCATCTATTGAAAATGTGAGCATTGGCCTTTTCAGGATTATGGACAGGTGTCTATCACATATCAGGGGTGTGTCCACCAGGACTTTCTTCCCTTTTACACATCTTTCCCCTTGAGTCTTGGATTCACTTTCCTTGCTTTGCTTCCCTTCCCTTCACTCAGAACTGTTCACTTCTGAGAAATCTTTTCTAGCAGGCAAATCTTTTATTTTCTTGTCTTTCTTTTCCCTCCCTCCCTCCCTCCTTCCTTCCTTCCTTCCTTCCTTCTTTCCTTTCTTTCTGAGACCAGGTCTCATTGTGTATTCTTGGCTGGACTGGCACTTCCTCTGTACACCAGGATGGCTTAAACTAAAAAATATTCATCTGCCTGCATGATTAAAGGTGGAAAACACCATGACCGGCTAGCCTTCTTGCCCGCAAATCTTTAAATGGAAGGGAGGAATGATAGTAGGTGTCTTTCCAAACTGAGAGAGTTATTTATTTATTTATTCATTTATTTCAAATGAATATCCCAATTTGGGACTATTTAATGTGCCATGTTTTATTTAACTACCACGACCCTATGACTGAGATGGAGACTACTTTTCACATCCACTCTATCTCCTGCTTCACTTGATAGCTGACTAGAGATCACATGAAATGGCCCTCTAGTGCCCTCTAGTGTTTGTGGGAGGCCATACATTAGGAAGCGCATGCTGACAGTTGTGTGAGAAGAAAACTATTCCAGGATGACTCTCTCTCTCTCTCTCTTTCTCTCTCTCTCTCTCTCTCTCTCTCTCTCTCTCTCTCTCTCTCTCTCTCTCTCTCTCTCTCTCTCTCTCTCTCTCTCTCTCTCTCTCTCTCTCTCTCTCTCTCTCTCTCTCTCTCTCTCTCTCTCTCTCTCTCTCTCTCTCTCTCTCTCTCTCTCTCTCTCTCTCTCTCTCTCTGCGGGACCTGGGACTGGAGGCCTGGAGAAGTTTACAGCTTCTTACACAACGTTTCAGTCGGTTTTCCCCCAACTCACACTATCTCAAACAACTACAAATCTCAGCAAGCTAAATTTTCATTTGTCTCTAACTCTAATCCTGACCAACTATCCTAATTTTAGTTTTACTTGAAAAAATGCTTATTTCATTTTACGTATGTATGTATGTATGTATGTATGTATGTATGTATGTATGTATGTGCCTTGTGTGAGTGTACATAAGTGTAGGTAAGTGTACTGTGCTCGTGCACTTTGGAAACTGGAAGAGAATGTTGGGTCCCCTGGAACTGGAGTTACAGGCAGTTGTGAGACAGCTGATATAGGTGCTAGGAAAAGAAATAAATGCAAAAAAACTATAAATTAAATAGATTTCCAGCCTGGCATGAGGGCATACACGTTTAATCTCAGTATTCAGGTTGCAGAGGTAGGCAGCTCTCCGTGAGTTCAGGTAAGGTTGTACGGTCTACAGAGCTAGTTGCTGCACAAAGAAATCCTGTCTTAAAAAAAGCAAGCAAGCAAACAAACAAAAAAGAGGCTTCCAGAGACATCTTCTCATCTTCTTATAGTTCAGAATGTGCTCCTTTCTGCAAGCCTCATCTTTAACTCATAGTTTTTGCATTCATCTCTTTAACTGGTACAGGGAGAAGGTAAGGGTGACTCAGTATGTATGTGGGGGTCAAAGTGTGGGAACCACCATCCTTTTCTACTGAGACATCCCATTCTCCCTGTAAGCCCTTTTCATGAAAGGCAATCCAATTTTCTTTTCCAGGATTTTTGATCCCAAGGGTTTGGTAGACACTACACAAGGCAACCAAGTTCATGGCCATCAATCAAAAAAAAATCTGCATAGCCTTTAAGCATCCCTGTGATAATTCCAGACTAATTGCTCATCTAGGCCTTAATATTTTCATTGGCCACTCAGCTATCCCCCATCTCAGTTTCCTCTTGTGCAGCTGCTGCAAGAAACACTCTTCTCAAAGCCACTTTGGGCTATGTAGCAAGTTTGGAACCAGCAAGTTTGGCTTACATAGACCCCTTTCTCCAAGGAAACAACAACAACAAACTAGAAACGAAGGAGGAACTGGGGAAGGAAGGAAGAAGAAAGAGAGAGAGAAAGAAAGAAAGAAAGAAAGAAAGAAAGAAAGAAAGAAAGGAACTTATCTTAACCCATCAATGGATGCACAGCTTCTTTGGGGGGGGTGGGTTCTGGATGATTAATAGAACCATTTCAAGTCCCTTTTCAGGCCTCCTCCTTAATAAAGAAACCCCAGTACCTAGATGAGCAGATTCTTCTTTGAAGGAGTAGCAGGGGAAGCCTCAGCAGTCTCTCAGCAGCTCTGCCCCAAGGTTCCTAGAGAGAATGTTTACAAGCACTGCCATAGCAACGATGGCAGGTTCAACAATGGGAAGCCAATGGCCTTGGTCAATAAAAGGAAATGGGGAGGACAGAGACCGATAGTCCTGCCTGTTATATGACCTCAGTAGCAGAGATAAGCTGTACAAACCAAGCCTAGTTTCTTCTCAGGAGGACATGCATGCCCGGCTGTGCCCGGAGGACTGCTGGGGTGACCTTCCTCAGCTCCAAAGCACTGGGTATTTGCATATTGTGCAAGTCACACTGTACCAAGCTGTCTCCATCTGCAATACTGTCTGAATGTGGGTATTACTGTTTCATATTATATTTGCATGAAGTGAGGCCCAGCGGATGTCATGGGAATGGCCCGGAGCACAAACCCAGAACTATCTGCCATCGCTGCCTACAATGTGACCTTTTCATGTCATCATTCTGAGGCCTAGGACTGTGCTTTACTATTTTCTGTATTGAGGATGGAGGAGCAATGAGAATCTGTGCAGACTCTGAGACAGTTGACTTAGCACTTCTTCCATTTCTTGTCTAAAAAATAAAGATGAGCATGACCTAGAATAGAGAGGGTCTTGTTCTTTTCTAGACAAAGTCTTTCTATAGAGCCCATGCTGGCCTCAAATGTGAGATTCATGCCTCAGCTTCCTGAGTGCACCACCATGTCCAACTTTGAACAGATGTTCTTTCTTCTCCTCTCTCTGTCTCTCTCCCTCCCTCCTTCCCTCCCTCTCCTAAATACTGGGTCTTATGTATTGCAAGCTGAACCTGAACTGTGGAGTTTGGCCTTGAACTTCTGATCCTCCTTCTGTTATGGAATTGGTTATGTGCATCATTACACATCGACTTCATGCATGCTAGGCAAGAATGCAACCAAAATAAATAAATAAATACATAAATTGCTGCCAACCAAAACAACTAACTAAATAGAATGCTGCCAACCTAAATAAATAAATAAAAAGAATCCTGCCAACTCAATATATATAAATAAACAAGTAGGTAAACAAACAAACAAATAAATAAATACTGCTAACCAAGTTGCATCCTCAGGCCTGAATAGGTTATTTGTTTTGGTGGGGGGTGTTGTTGAATTTTGTTGTGCTTGTTTCTTCTTTGCTTCTTTCTCACTATGTTAGCTTTGCCTGACCTGGAACTTGCTACATACACCAGGTTAGCCTCAAACTCACAGATATCTGCTACCTGCCTTTGCCTCCAAAGAGTTGGTGTGGATGTTTGCTTAAATGGGAACAAAATCCAATTATTCATATGAAGATTAAGAGTAATAGTGCCAAATACACCCTAAAAGTTCTATATAGCACTCATAACATTCCTGGTATTGTTATCAATAATATAGCATGTTTAAAAGGTTTATTTATTTCATTATTTTATGTGTATAAATTTTGCTTGAATGTATGTATGTGTACCACATATATGCTTCTCGTCAATGGATGCCAGAAGAATCTGTTGGATGCCCTGGATCTGGAGTTAGACTATTATGAGTTACCATATGGGTGCTAGGAACTGAACTGGGGTCTTCTGCAAGAGCAATTAACACTCTTATCTGCCAAGCTACCTCTCCAACCCTGATAGTAGTGACTTAAACATTTCCAAATTTTTATATATTTTTAAATGTATGAGTGCTCTGTCTGCATGTATGCCTGCATGCCAGAAGAGGGCACTGGATCCTATTACAGATGGTTGTGAGTCACCATGTGGTTGCTGGGATTTGAAATCAGGACCTCTGGAAGAGCAGTCAGTGCTCTTAACCACTGAGCCACCTCTCCAGCCCCAGGAGTATTATTTTTTATGATATGTATTTAAATGGCTAGTGAAATGAAAATCAGATGACTGCATATCAGGACCTAGTTATTTTAGCCCAGGTTCTGAATCCCTGGCCCGAACCAGGCTATCGTGTATGTGGAGTGGCTGTTCACTATGACACCAATGATCTTCATCAGAGCAAAGAAAACTGCAGGAGAGATGCTGAGCTCACTGTCTAAATGGCACCATGCACATCAAGGTTCCATACATTGAAATCCTGCTCACACGGGATGTTTGTTGGGTATAAACAGAACCTGATGGACAGTGAGAGAGGCTGGATTATCCTTGCTTCTAGAGCTAGCTGTACAAGGCTTGCTTGTCTAGCATCTTCACTGTTCTTTACTTCACTGGAAGAAGCATCGCCAAAAACTTCTCCTGGCATTCCAGTTAGCCTTGGTCCCTCTTGCTGAGTCCTGCTGATTTGTCTGAGGCCTGGCTGTTTCTGCTAGGTTGTGCCACTGCTGCTGCTGTTCTGACATTACGGAACTGGACTGCTGGTGTTTCCCTGAAGTGTTTGCTAGTGGATCGAGCTGCCATTGTTCACCTGTGAACGAAACTGCCGATTTCCAGACATCACAAATGGGAGTTGCTCCAAACAACCTTTTCTGAACAGGTCCACTTCTTCCATATCCTTTCTTTTCTACTACCTCCAGTGGGTGGTGGGCTTGAAGAAAGGTTAAAGCATTTAAGAACCATCATTAAAAATAAGTTTTGAAAAAAATTAAAGTTACATGTGTCCTTGCTGAAGGAAGTGTGTCATGGGGGGCGGGAGCGCTGAGAATTCAAAGACTCTCACCATTCCTAAATTGCTCCCTGTGGCTTGCTTGTGATTTGGGATGTGAGCTCTAGTTCAATTCCCAACAACCACATGGTGGTTCATAACCATTCCTGATGAGATCTGGTGCCCTCTTCTGGCCTTCAGGCATACATGCAGGCAGAATGCTGTATACATAATAAATAAATAAATACACCTTAAAAAAGGAGTTTGGGACCCACACTTGGCTCCTTTGCAAGAGCAGTTATTGTCGAGCCATCTCTTCAGCCTCCAGGAAGTAGATTCATGATTGTCAGAGAAAAGATGTGCAGGGAACTGACAGGTAACTCTTTCTTGACAAAATATGCCTTCATGAGCAGAACTACATGAGATTTCCTCAAAACAAACAGGCCTTTTCTCTGTAGCAGGGGGGTTCATCTAGCCTGCAGGGTTAATCAGATTTAGGGCCCTCTCATGCAACACTGAGCACAATTCTCCCCAGCTGTGCCAAGTTTGGTGCCAATTCAGGGAAGTGTGAAGGAGTCTAGGAGCGCAGAATGGGAGGGGCATCAGAGCAGAACGGGGGACAGCAGTTAAAGGAGCAAGAAGCACAGAGGAGGAGCTGTACACTGGAAGCTCCACCATCTTTCCTTACCCGGGAGACCTCATGTGACCACTCAGCCACCTCCCTCTGTTCCCCCTGTTCCCCTTGGAATTTTAAGCCTCCATTCTCGGCCTTGACAGTGCAGGGAGCAGGAACGCCACTGGCTCATGGTTCAGTGATGCGATGATGTACTGACATTTACCTGTGAGAAGTCTGGGATGATATCCTCAAATTCCAAGGGATCCTTCCTCCCTATTCTAAGAGAACCTGCCCTTGCCTTATGGCAGGCTAGGCCAAGGTAAGTCTGTGTCCCATGGGATCCCAAGGAAAGTTGTACATGTACTATGCTGCTCACCTGGACTGCCCAATGCTGGACAGAACTCCAGTGAAGAGAGGAAGCTAGCACCTTGCTTGGTCCAAGTGTGGGAAGTAGAGGGACTGCCTACCAAGGATACTGTGTTCACCAGGAAGCATTGCTTTGGAGACACTTGCAGGACCTACTCTGTTAGATTCTTGAACTGAGAAAAACCCAGAGATTGGCCCTGTATTAGTTTGCTTTCTATCTATTAATATGATAAAACCTTGACAAAAATCTTTGGGGGGGTTTGTTTGCCTTACAAGTCCCAATTACAGTTCTTTACAGAGTGAAGTCAGAGCAGGAGCAGAGGCAAAAGCAGTCAAAGGCCAGCTTCGACATCCAGGGCTAACTGAGGTGAGGCATAGACTTGGTGATGGGTCACTCAGTTTTCTCTCTGAGGGAACAAAGCTTGATTCTCTGAGGCTGGTGAGAAACTCTCTGGAGCCGTGCTCTCTGGGGCTTGTGAAAAGGGTGAGGGAACACACACACACACATATGTAGGTATACACACACATATACATACAGACATTTCGTGGATGCAGCAAAGCTCCAACAAATTTTACATATATCCATATATTTATACCATGTTTGGGAAATGAAGCAAAGCTCCAAACTTTATTTTTTCTCTTAGCCTTTTTATACCAGCTTAGACAAAAATTGTCCATATTAAAAAAGATTACTTCATACCACAAGTTACATATTCTATAAAAACTATCACCATGAAAACATATCCTTTAAGAACAGATTAAAATCATTACACAAAGGAAATTACAATAGGATTATTGCTCATGTATTCTTTTGAAACTCATACCTAACTAAACATCTCCCATCTACATTTCTCTCATTGTAACTCCAAAGCAATAACTCTTTTGTCATTGATTAACAAAGTGTAAGCAAGCGAGTCTATAGTAGCAAGTTTTTTCCTATGCTTAGCTGATGACAATTCGTATTTATGAAGAAACAGATAATCATCTATTTTATTTCAGATAAACTGGCTAATCATCTGTTCTCTGTTCTTATACTCAGAATTATTTATTCTTTATTTATAACCCTGTCTTTTCATGGTGCACACTGAAACCTGTGGCCACATCCCTGGATCACAAGATCCAGGAACTCAAACCAACCTAGAATGAATGTTTTCTTTGGTTATTAACTTGTCCCAAGCCTATTTTTCTCTTCAAAGTACAATTACGTGCTTGTAATACCTGAAAGCTCACTGGACTCCTTTTAAAAAATACTATTTATTTAACGTATGTATGTATGTATGTATGTATGTATGTACATGAGTACACTGCAGCTGTCTTCAGACACACAAGAAGAAAACCTCAGATCCCATTACAGATGGTTGTGAGCCACCATGTGGTTGCTGGGATTTGAACTCAGGGCCTCTGGAAGAGCAGTCACTGCTCTTAACCTCTGAGCCGTCTCTCCAGCCCTTCCTTTTCTAACCTATACAGCTGTAACTTTAAAATTTTAAAAGCCTACTTTAAAAAAAGCTGAAGCAGACACAAATGTGCTAAAGCAAGCACATGTGAAAGGACATGTGATGAAGGATTCTTTGTTAACAACACGCATGTATTGATATACCTTACATTGCGTAGTTGAGCTCCATTTGTTGGGACTCCATAGAGAGAAACATGCCAAAAACCTTCTGGTGGTGTGCTGCAGTTTCTTGCTATTTCCCTTAGACTCAGGCTGATTAGAAGAGTGATGTCAGCTGAGACAGACTCGTGTGGGTTTTGCTAACTCAGACGCTGAGGCAAGACCCATGGAGGACGTGTGCTGTTCGGAGGGAGTATAAATAGGACCCAGTGGACTGTGACGGAGTCTGAGCTCGGCTTGCTAATAGAGCTAGCTATGCAATGCCTGTTCATCTCGCTTCACTGTTCTTCACTGAGAGAGACACAGCCAAGAACATTTCCTGGCATCCCAGTTGGCCCTGGTCCCTCCAGCTGACTTCTGCCAGTTTGGCTGAGGCCACTGCTGCTGCTGTCCTGACACTACCGAACTGGACTGAAGCGTTTGTGAGTGGATTGCACTGCCGCTGCTGACCTGTGAACTGAACTGCCCATTTCCGTATATCACAGACGGGAGCTGCTCCAAAGAACCTTTTCAAAACAGATCCACTTCCCCCGTATCCTTTCTTTTCCATGACCTCTGGTGGGTGGTGGGCTAAAAGGGAGGTTAAAGTGTTTAAGAACCATCATTAAAAGTAGAACATCTTCCTACCAAGGACTAGATCAATAGATGATAAAAAATGGAATCCAGGGTCTTCAAAATGCTAGGCAAGCCCTCTACCACTGAACTATATCCCCAGAATGCCAACTAGCATTTTGAACTCTGCAGGATTCACTCAGAAAAAGAACAGGGGAAAACGTTTCCATATTCTTCTAGCCATTTTTTGAAGAACTATAATCCTCTTTATATCAATTACAAAGGTTGTTGCAATGACATTCATGAAGTATTAGATGCTCATGTAGACACTGCTATTTGATCTCACCACGTAATTTTACACGCCTTGTCTTCTTTTTAAAATTTGTACATGTGTTGGTGCTTTGACTGCATGTATATCTGCACACCCTGTGTATGCAATACTTATAGAAGGCAGAAAGGGGCATATCCTCTGGAACTGGATTACAGATATTTTTGAGCAGTCTAGCCCCAGTGCTGGGCACCAAACCCAGATCCTCTGTAAGAGCAGCCAGTGCCCATGTTCTTAACTGCTGAGTCTGCTCTCCATCTTGTTTTCAAGGGTAAAAACGACATTGCATGTTCTTGACTATTTTTATTTATGTGGATTTGTGTGTGGGTGACCACAGAGGAGTGGCATTTTCTGGAGCAGGAGTTACATACAGGGAGTTGTGAACCACATGGTGCGTGCTTGGAACTGAACTTGGGTCCTCTGAAAGAATAGCAAGTGCTCTTTGTAGCTTAGCAATTTCTCTAGCTCCAAGTGCTTGAGTGTATACAGGTTGTTTTTGGGTTTTTTTTTGGGGGGGGTGGTCTTTTTGTTTATTCCAAATTTTATTTCAGATAATTTTTCATGACTTGTTATCCTTATTACATAGGCTTAAAACATTCCTTTACCAAAAGTGTGTCTTTTTATATGTGCATGAGTGCTTTCTGTATGTCTATAGGCCACTGAGTGCTCTGTGCTTCTACAGGTCAGGTCAGAAGAGGATGTCAGATCCCCCAGAACTGGAGTAAGAGGTTTTGAGCTGCCATGTGGGTGCTGGTAACTGAACCTGGTGGGTTGTCTACAAGAGCAGCCAGTGCTGTTAACTACTGGATAACTCCTCCATCCTGTACCTTAGGTTTTGGTAATTTACCAACATCATGGTTATCAGATATCAGTAATAAAAGGCCCTGATATTTTTTGTATTAACCTTAATCATAGTAATTGTTTAATTTGATGTCTTTAGTGATGATCACTCGTCCATATCACCTTCAAATAATGACACTTGAACCTCTAAGTTCTTACCTGTTCATGTAATCTGTCTACCAGGCAGGCTGAGACCTACAAAATGCTATCATGTGGATGAGCAAGGAATGTTACTGTTTGAGTTCAGCTGTGCATGTGGAAGGCAACTTTTGGGAGTCAGTTTTGTCCTTCCACTTTAAGGCAGGGTCTCCTGGCAGTAGTGATGCAGCAGGAGAAACTGCAGTCAGTATTGGAGCCTGAAAAAAAAAAAAACTCACCCATCAGCACAGCCACTGTGAGTATACCTCTGATAGGAAAACTCTGAGGGTCCTGTTTCCGGAAGACTCCTTGTGATTGCTAGTCCTTACTGCACTTGTTGCTGCCTTGGTCCCTCTGCCTTGGTTAAGAAGATTAGGTCAAAGTGCTTTTATGTGCAATTAATTAAATCAGGTCAGGGTGTTCTGTCAGCTGCTTTGTAGCAGTAAACCTAGGACACATCATAAGACATTCTTAGTTACTGAATGAAAGGCATGCTAAGGTCAGGAAGCAAAAATAAGGTAAGCCCAGTTGCTAAGGGCTTCGTGAGCTTCTGTGTCTATTTGTAAAATCTGATTTTCTTGGTTTTATAACTATGAATTTGCTGATAAGCTTTGGTGTGCATCTTGTGAACTTATTGCTATGCAGCATGTAGACTGGATAGATTCTTCTTCTGTTGTCTCAAGAAAAGTAAAAGATCTGTGACCTAAAGTTCTCTAGTTAACTATACATTTACTTTGCTATGAAAACAATGAGAGCAGATGGATAAGAATTGGTTAAGTTAGAATAACATGGTGTCTACCTCCTTGCTTGTCACTCCTTTACCTGCCGGTACAAGATAAATTGACTGTTTGCTCAAATAGTTAACAGAAAAACTATTATCTTTAGGACATAGATGTATTATGGAAAGAACTCACATAAGAAGCTGAATAATCAGATGTGGGATTTAGAATAACTTATTTAAAAAAAATAAAACCTGGGCACTGGAGAGATGGCTCAGTGGTTAAGAGCACTGACTGCTCTCCCAGAGGTCCAGAGTTCAATTCCCAGCAACCACATGGTAGTTCACAAACATCTGTAATGGGATCTGATGCCCTCTTCTGGTGTGTCTAAAGACAGCTACAGTATACTTATAATAAATAAATAAATACTAAAAAACTATTAAATGGGGGGTGGGTGGGAGGAGAGATGGCTCAGCTGTTAAGAGCACTGACTGCTCTTCCAGAGGTCCTGAGTTCAATTCCCAGCAACCACATGTTGGTTCACAATAATCTGTAATGGGATCCAATGCTCCATTCTCATGTGTCTGAAGTCAGTGACAGTGTACTCATATACATTAAATAGATAAATCTTGAGAAATGGTTATAATGTGATTTTTTTTCCTTCATGGGGGATTTAATTCAGAGAAAAAGTTGCTAGAGCCTTGCTTCATATACCGTGTGTGTGTGTGTCTGCCTGCTTTAGTCACTGACCCCACATCTCTTTGGATTCCTAAACACACAGCTGGAACAGGCTTCTGGCAGTCTCCTCTTCATTTCTGCCATGCTTCATACCCCAGCTTAGCTAGCCTCAAGGTCCCAGGTGATTCTATTTCTGCCTCTCACCTTGTAATAAGAGTGCTGGGATTTCAGATGCATATTACCACATCCAGCTTTTTAAGACTTAAATTTTGTGCATCTCTCCATGTGTAGGTATGTGTGAATACTGGTGCTCCTGAAGTCCACAAGATGTTGTATCCTCCTGGCCTGTTGGTAGAGATGGCTGTAATCACCTAACATGGAAGCTGGGAACTGAACTCAGTCCTCTACAAGAGCAGTAAGAACAGTTAGCCACAGAGCCAGCTGTCCAGACCTAAGTTCTTAAGTAAAATGTGGCCTTTGGGGATTGAACTCAGGAAATTGGGCTTGTAAGGCTAGCATTTTTACCAGCTGAGACGTCTTGCCAACTTGGTTGAGCCTTTTGATCCCTCTAAAGGTAAGGTCTAAGTCCTTGCTCAACACAAAAACCTCAGAAGAGTTTTCAGTACTCTGCAACCCTTAAGAGATCAACATTTTAGAGGAGGAAACTGAGGCAGGATAGAAAGCGGACATAGAAAAGAAGCCCCTTACCCTGGAGTCTGACTGAAACTTCTCTCCATTTGAAAAGAATTGCAGCACAATTAATAACATTTGTTGAAAAGCTTGTCAACATTAAGGATATGTCTTTATATAGAGATATATTAAAATAGTAATGAGCCAGGCTTAAGGTCTGAATCTGTAGAACCTTGGGTAGGAACTGAACATTTTCTAGAAATCTCAAACAAGACAATTGACATTCATAGTGAAAATAACCAAGACTTTTACCTTACCACTGTAATCTGGATTACAATCCCCCAGAACCAATCTATGATATCATTTATGTTTCTTAGCAACCCTTTAAAGATAGCAACTTCAAAACCTACTGTACTGGCTAGCTTTATGCTGACTTGACACAAGCTGGAGTCACTAGAGTCTCAACTGAGGAACATGTCTCTATAAGATCAGACTGTAGGGAAGCCTGTAGGGCATTTTATTAATTAGTGATCCATGGGGGGTGGGCCCAGCCCATCATGGATGATGCTACCCTGGGCTGGTAGTCTTGGGTTCTATAAGGGAATAGGTTGAGCAAGCCATGGCGAGTAAGCCAGTAAGTAGCACCCCTCCAGTGGACTTGGCTTTAGCCCTTGCGACCATCACTGATTTGATGGTGAAACTGTTATATGGAACTGTGAGTGAAATAAACCCTGTCCTCTTCAAGTTACCTTTAGTCATGGTGTCTCATTACACCAACAGTAACCCTAACTAAGACTCCTACCAAAATCCTATATATGACTACTGTAACAGAAAAAAAGACTCTTTGAGAAGACCACACCCACCCTCTCAGATGTGTCTTAGTTTCTTCAGATACCTCTATTTCTCTCTTAACACTCATGCTTATGCCTATATCAAATTATCTTATTAAACCCTTACTGTGCCTCATAAAAATGAAAAATTACTTTAGATATTTTTTTACTTTTTATTATGCATTTCATAACATGCGCATAGTATATATAATACGCGGCATAGCCTTCTAACAGGAACAGATGACCATAGCTGAGTAATTTTTTTTCATCAGCCAGGAAAATGCTTCCTTAGTTAATGTTCTCCAGGCCCTGTAAAACAGTTTGAAAAGCAGAACATGAGGATTCTGTTCTCATCAAAATATAGCATGTTGTTTAATTCCAGTGTCAAAGAATGGCATTCTGTTATTAAAATGAGTGATTTCACACACCCCTCCGCAACAATATAAACTAAATTGGCTTATTAATCACTAAAGAATGACCACTAAATGATGTCCCCTTTAAGACAGGTTTCCACTCCATAGTCTTGGTTGGCCTCAGACTCACAGAGATTCATTTGCCTCTGCCCCTAGAGTGTTGAAATGAAAGGTGTGTGACACTACACCATGTCTGGTTTTAGTTCTGGCAAGGTCTTATATAATTGAAGTTGGCCTTAAACTCCCTATATAATCAAAGGTGAACTTCTGACCCTCCTGCCTCCACCTCCCAAATGTTAGGAGTGTGGGATGCACCACTCTACATGGTTTACTTCATTTTCTGACAACAGCAAACATATCACTATATATGAAAAGACTTTTCCTTCACCCTAACTGGAGCTACAGCCGAGTAATCATTCACCTCCTGGATCCTCATACACAGCCCCCTGCCATGGATCAGAGGACTAAACAGTAAACTGTCTCACACAATAGGGCTGAACACAAGGTGAATACTCAATGTCTTCATAGGTGATTAAATAGAGACCCCAAAAAGTTAGAAACCACCTGATTCTGTCTCAAGAAAACAAAAACCAGTTCTTTAAGACAATCAAGTAGTAGCAGAGCCAAAGTACAATGGCCCCAACTCTAAAACCTTTGCCCCATAAATATCCAAAGACCTAAAGTTGACATAGTATTGCACATCTATAATCCTAATCCCAGTATTCAGGAGGCAAGTTTGTCTAAGTTTGAAGCTATCAGAGGTAAGGGTAAGAAGTTTACTCTGAGTTTGAGGCTACTGTAGGCTACACAGCAAGTTCCAGGCCAGCCAAGCCTATGTAACAAGTGCCTGCCTCCAAACAAAAGCAATAGCACCCCTCTCAAGAAAAGACCCCCATTCACAACCAAATGCCTAAGACTCTACTAGAGACATGTAACAGCATTCCTTCCAGGCATGAAAATACCACAGAGTAAATGAAAGCATGGAATACCAAGTCACAGGTTCCATGTACGTGAGATGTATTTCTACACATCACTGAACTAAGCCCCTCATTCACCTATGTTTTCTCATCTATAAAATGAGCACAAAATTTACCTAGGCTCACCATGGGGGATCATGAGGTAGGAGCAGCTATTGCGTGATTTACGAAACTTAAATAATTATGAGGGTGAGAGGCAGAAAAATGGCTTTGCATGTAGACTTGTCAACCTGAGTTCAACTTCCAGATCCCACAAGGATATAGGATAGAACTAACCGCCTTCAGATTGTCCTCTGACCTTCACACATAACCTGCACTCACCAACTCAAACCATACACAAACACATTAAACTATATTCATTCTTTTTTACGTTTTATGAGATAGTATCTTACTATGTGGCCCTGGTTAGCCTCAAACTCATAGATTGCCCTGCCTTAGCCTCCAGGAGCTGGGATTACAAGCACACGTCACCATGACAGCTCTATCAATTCTTTAAATAAAGTACTAAGGCTAGCAAGATAGTACTTTGAGTACAGGTGCCTGCCACCAAGACTAGAGGCCTGAATTTGATCCCTGGGATCCTCATGATAAAAAGAGACAGCTGACTCCCACAAGCTATCCTCTGACCTCTACATTTCTACTATGGAACATGTATATAAATAAAGACAAATTTAAAAATGCATTCCCAGGCCTGCTAGTACACACATTTTATCCCAGCACTCAGGAGTCAGACTCATGCCAATTTATGAATTCATTAGTATACATAGCAGGTTCCAGGCAAGCAAAGGCTAAATACTAAGTAAGACCCTCCCTGTCTCAACTACAAATAAACCAACCAACCATCCAAATGATGGGTGTGCCCTCCATATATACATGCATGAGCAATTCTACTCACCCACGTATGCATGCACACCATATATACACACACCAAAGATCATTATATATGTAAAAGATTGTATACTACCATAGTAAACACCATACAAACCAATGAGTACTGTAGGATCTTAGGCAAGGTATTACCAGACTACTGTCTTTTAGCTATCTTACCTTGGAAACATAGTAGCGATTGACACCAGAGATACGTCTATCACGTTCCATCAAATACCATTGGTACTGAACTCGAGCAACTCTTTTTTCCTTCAAATAAAGGACAATGCAGTTTATAAATATAAGTTACCCAGTAAAAAGATATATCCAATAATTTTTTTTTAAATGACACACTAGAGGCTGAAGAGATGGTTCGGTGGTTAAGAGCACATGCTTACTATTCCTGGGTGTTAATTGGCTTCCCAGCACCAATTTAGTTGTTTCTTTTTGGTGTGTGTGTGTGTGTCATAACTGTAAGTCCAGGGGGGACTCAATACCCTCTTCCACTCTTCATGGGTGAACACAGACAGCAGCAGACACACATATATACATAATAAATATTTACCAAACACATGATTCACTAGAAAAATAGAATTATTGTTAAAACAAAAGCTAAGTGACTAACACAAAGCTAAAATCTTCAAAATAAAACCAGACCATGGTAACTGACTTCTCAGACTTCCTCTCCCTTTTTTGGTTGTTTGGGCAAGGGGACCAACACAACTGATTGTTTTTCCTTTGTCCTCTATCTTAAAAAAACATATATATATATATATATATATATATATATATATATATATATATATAATTATATTTTTATCTTTTGGGAGACTGGGCCTCACTGTAGTTCAGGCTTTTCTGGACTGGACTGCTCTTTGCTCCTGCAGCGAGGACTTGATTTGTGGCACCCACTTCTGGTAGCTTGTAACCTCCATTAACTACAGTTCCAAGAGACTCGGGGACCTCTCTTGATCTCCGCGGGCACCTGCACTCACGTGCACAAATACAACCACCAAATCAATTAAACAATGTCCACAAGGAGATGAACCGTGGGCAGGAGCAGGGACACGACTAACACCTTTCTCCTCTGCTTAGAAATTGGGCCCCAACTCTTAGCAATCCACCTTGCTAACTGCTGAAAAGATATTTCGCCTTTTGGGCCACTCCTCCTCAGCCGAAAACTAGCTACGTTTTACCAAAAGGTGGAATCCCAAGTCTCCGCTTTTAGGCAACTTTAAGAGGAAGACCCTGCCCCTCCTCCTTAGATGGCTTCGCCTTCGCAGAACGACAGCGCTTCCAAACGGCCACCGTCCCCCACCCTCCCTAGAGGAACGCCATAGTCCGCAAAGCCGACCCGCGGCCGACTCGGCCGCCTTACCTTGCCCCCGTTAGTGTACTTTTGGATGTATGCAGTGGACACCCCAGGGATGACCAAGCACACCCCCATAATGGCGAGGCCAGGGAGAATCTCGAACCACATCTCTGCACCGTTACTCACACTCCAACCCGTCGCCTACTCCACAGAGGTGACCGGCTTCACCTCTCTTCCGGCAGCACGCGGGAGGGGCGGTGCCCCGTACAGCGCGGGAGGAAGCGACGGCGGCTGCGGGGGCCCAAAAGTGTTAGCAGTCTGGCAAGCGTTCCCAGGCAGTGTGTGTGGTTCCCGCCCCCCGCCCCCCCCGCCCTTTCTTTTCCTCTTGTCCAATTCACTGCAGCAGAGCCCACCACGAAGTGTGACGACGTGAATCCGTACTGTAGGTCGCGGCAGTTTCAGAACTTGGGGGATCTCTAATGGCGGAGCAACTTTCTCCAGCGAAGTCTACCGGTCAGGTGTGCACTTTCCTCTTCAAAAAGCGTGGTCGGAGAGGAGCGGCGGGCCGCCGAAAGCGCCGGCTCAGTGATGCAGGGTCGGGGGACAGCGGCAGCAGCAGTGACGAAGGCAGCGCTGTGGTCCGCCCCGAGAAGAAGCAGGCTACCCACAATCCGATGATCCAGAAGACTCATGGCAACGCTAAACAGAAGGCAAACTATGGTGGTTTGAGTAGTGAGGACGAGAATGAACCGGAGGGTCTCGGCGTGATCTACAAGTCTACCCGTTCTGCAAAACCCGTGGGGCCCGAGGATATGGGGGCGACCGCTGTCTACGAACTGGACAC
Organism: Micromys minutus; assembly: GCF_963924665.1. Lineage (NCBI taxonomy): Eukaryota > Metazoa > Chordata > Mammalia > Rodentia > Muridae > Micromys > Micromys minutus. Next base: position 91,469,152 of record NC_137970.1, read on the forward strand.
TGAGAAAGAGCGAGATGCACAGTCCATCTTTGAGCGGAGCCAGAAGATCCAGGAGGAGCTGAGGGGCAAGGAAGATGACAAGATCTATCGCGGAATCAATAATTATCAGAAATACGTGAAGCCCAAGGATACATCCATGGGCAATGCTTCCTCCGGGATGGTGAGGAAAGGCCCCATCCGAGCCCCTGAGCATTTACGTGCCACCGTGCGCTGGGATTACCAGCCCGACATCTGCAAGGACTACAAGGAGACTGGATTCTGCGGCTTCGGCGACAGCTGCAAATTCCTCCATGACCGTTCAGATTACAAGCACGGGTGGCAGATCGAACGGGAGCTTGATGAGGGTTGCTATGGTGTCTATGAGGATGAAAACTACGAAGTGGGAAGCGATGATGATGAAATACCATTCAAGTGTTTCATCTGTCGCCAAACCTTCCAAAATCCAGTTGTCACCAAGTGTAGGCATTATTTTTGTGAGAGCTGTGCATTGCAGCATTTCCGCACAACCTCACGCTGCTATGTCTGTGACCAGCAGACCAATGGTGTCTTCAATCCAGCCAAAGAACTGATTGCTAAACTGGGAAAGCATCGAGCTGAAGCAAAGGGCGGTGCTTCTGATTTCCTAGAAGACCCAGAGGAGAGTCCAGTTTCCATGATTTAGATTTTCCATAATTCCCAGTCTCGAAATAAATATTTTGTTGTTTCTTAAAATCTTTTGGAATCTTTCTTTCTTTCTTTTTAAAAGGGGAGTGGCAGAGAAGGCAGGCGATGGAGTATCGCCCCAGAGGAAAAGCTTCAAGATAGGTATTATCTGGAATTTTAGTCCTGAAATAAATATTCCACTGGCATTTTCAGAGCCTTATAGCATAAGTTATGTGGATGGGAGAGGTTCATGAAGAAAAAAGCTAGGATTTACTTGAGGCAAACAAAATTGTGATGACATCAAGAACTGAACCTGTTTATTATTATATTTTAATAGTTTAGAAATTAATTTTTATTTGTTGGGTCAAGTGCTGTTTTAAAATGCACATTTGGAGGGCTTGAGTTGGTCCTTGATCTCTTTGAGAGTCTTTCTTGCAATCTTTGGAAAGTTGTCCATGTTGTCTTTGAAGCACCTATAGGTAACCCCAGTTTCCACAGATGATGCTGTCCAATATTCAAGATATTACTCTCATGTGGCTGTCAAGTGCTTGAAATGTGCAGATGGCCACTGAATTGGATGTTGTACTTAACTGACTTTGTGAACTTGGAGCTGGCAGAAAGCCTAATGCTTTATAATCTGTAATCCAAAACTATCCCTGTCCTCACAGACTCCAATAGGACTAATTCCATGTTACAATTAGTGTACCTGTATTCACAATTATTTGGGAACTAGCTTAGTGCTTGGTATATGATAGACTGATAAGAGGAAAAGGTTTTAAGATGCGGGACTTAGACCAGATCCTACACTGAAGGATTTTAAGTTGTATTCTATAGGTAATGGCGAGATGGAAATGACAAATACATTTGGTTAACATTGCTGAAATGCAGGGAGGACAGGCCAGATGATCAGTAATATTTTCATGATAAAACTTGGATTGGGTTGATATAAGAAAAAGGATGAAAGTATAATTTGAGTTAAAGGAGGCTTTATTATTTATTAATCTGTTTAAAGGCGTTCTTTGAACAGACTTTCTTAAGCACTGTGTTTAGGATAGGGCCTAATATCAATGAATAATATAGACACAGGCCCCAACTTCAGGGAGTTGTATAGAGAGTAGCAAAGTGGTGAGTATGGGGAAAGAGTGTACTGGGTTGGTCTCAGAATTAACTGAATCTCTTGGGTGGTCATGTGGCTCAGTGGGTGGACCCACATAGAGGAGGGACAGAGTTGACTCTCAGAGGTTATTTTCTGATCTTCCAAGTACACACAGAGAATATAGTAAGTAGAATGTAAAGGGGAAAATAAGAAATAAAAAAATAAGAATGAACCCAATCCTGGGGCTGGGGGAAGATGGTTCAGTGCAAGAGCAACTGCCTGGAATGTCCAAGGTGGGAGCTGGGGGGGGGGAACAATTGAAATCACCTTTTCTTAAGCTTTATTTGGGGTGAGTATGTGCTTAAGTATATACGGGCATCATGTGTGTATACTACCTTTGAAATCCAAAAGAGGGCATTAGATGACCTGAAACTGGAATCAGGCAATAATGAGTTCATATGTGATCCTCTGTGTGACTAGCAAGGGCTTTTAACTGCTGAATCATCTCCAGAGCCCCACAAACTCACATGATAGACTAGGATAGATTCTGTAGTAAAGAGTACATGTCACTGAGATACATGGACAGTTTACTAAAACTGTAGGAAAGTAACATTTAAGAGATGAGTGGAAGAAACAATGAAATATTAAAGGAAAGAGATATTGTAGAGAAAAAATGCACTCATGCAAGCCAAAGAAGTAAGAAATAAACACAGCATGGCCAAGGAAATAATTCACTGGGTAAGGGTGCTTATTGTGAAAGCTTGAGGACCTGAGTTAAAATCCTAAGCCCCCAGCTATAAAAGCTGGCCACAATTGCATATCCCTCAGCTTTGTGGGAACAGAATCAGAAAACCTAGGAAATATAAAGCACTTGGAGATGTCCCGGTGGCTAGGAGTGTCTACAGTTCAAGCCCAATGACCCGAGTTTGGATCACTGGAACTCATGTAAAAAAAGTTACAGCAGTGTGTGAATTTCAACAGTCGTATAATGAAATGGGAGGTGGAGACAGAAGAATTCTCACAAAGCTCAGGGGCCATGTAAACTGAAGTACACAGAGCAACAAACAAGAGATACCCTGCCTCAAAAGCACGACAAGAAGGCTAAAAAGATAGTTGAGCAGCTAAGAGTGCTTACTATTCCAGAGGACCTACATTGGGCAATTCACAACTGCCTATGACTCCAGCTCCAGGGATCAGTGCCCTCTTCTGGCCAGTGTTTAGACCTCTCTACACAAGCACTGACACACATATGTGCTACCACACAGAAACATGCACACACATCTACACACACAGAGAGAAATAAATGTCTTTAAAAGATGGGAGACTAATACTTCAGTATGTCACCCCTCAAACATACTAACTAACTAACTAACTAACTATATGTAATTTTTGAAAGGCTGAAGAGAGTCAGTAGGATGTCTTAGAAGGTAAAAGAGGCTTGCAATCAAACCTGAATTGGATGCCCCAATACTTGTGATGGAGGGAGAGACCTTCACATGAGCACCATAACAAGCCACCCCATCCTCAACACATAAATAATAAGTATGTGTAGTTTGATTATTTAGAGGTGGTGAGCTATAGAGAAAGCCACCTGGCATCAAATTATGATGGAAACACACACACACACATACACACACACACAGTAATATGTAGTTTAAAAAAGCTGGGTATTGATATATAGAGAAACATTGTCTCTAAAAACAAAATAAGCCTTTTTTTGAGCTAGGAAGAAAGGTGTTTCATTCATACACAAGCATAAGAACCTGAGTTTTATTCCCCAGAACCAATGTGAAGTGTAGCAGCATGCAATTGTAACCCTAATGCTAGGAAGTTAGAGACAGATCCGCTGTGATCCCCAATGTAACTTAATAGGTGAGCCCCAAGTTCCTGTCAGAGGTCCTGTCTAAAAACAACATGGTAGGTGGCCTGTGGGGAACAACAACCAAGGTTAACTTCTGGCCTACCTACTTACCTACACACACACACACACACACACACACACACACACACACACACACACACAAAGATACATAATAAATATTAAAAACTTATTTTATTTATTTATTACATGTAAAAATATTTGCCCATATGTGTACCATGTTCATGTAGTGACTGAGGCCAGAGAGAGCATTGGATTCCCTTGGACTGAAGTTACTGATGGATGTTAGCTACCATGTGGGTGCTGGGAATTGAACCTGGGTCTCAAGAAGAGGACTAGTGCTTTGAACCACAGTGCAGTCTCTCCAGCCCAAATTAATGCTTTCTTTGTTACGTTTTTAAACTAGGGCTGCTGAGATGTTTCAGTGCGTAAAGGGCTTTCAGTCAAACCTGATGCTCTTGGTTCAATTATTAGAACGAACTTGATGGAAGGAGTGAGATGTCACCTGACCGCCCCCCCCCCCACTTTTAAAGGGACAGTAAGATATTTCTGCAGGAGAATCTTGAGGATCAGAGTCCCATCCTTTTAAAAAGATTTTTATTTTATTTATTTTATGTATGTGAGTACACTATAGCTGTCTTCAGACATACCAGAAGAGGGCATCAGATCCCATTACATTCTGAGCCACCATGTGGTTGCTGGGAATTGAACTCAGGACCTCTGGAAGAGCAGTCAGTGCTCTTAACCGCTGAGCCATCTCTCCAGCCCCCTGAATCCCATCCTTTAACCACAACGCAGAAGGAAAATGTTCATTCTCTAGCTTTGCCCTCTTACTTCCTTGCCTTGGCAAACAAACACATGTTCACGCACACAGCAAAGAAATGCTTTATTATTATTATTATTATTCTTTTTTTACTTCTCCAACTTTACTAAAGAAAAAAAAAAACACTGATGGTAAATCTCTAGAACATGGTCAATCTCCAGGGACTCCTCCCTTGAAAGTGTGACGTCTGATTTCCACGCACATGCCGGTGTGACGGTTCCTATCCCGAAGCAGGTGAGAAGCTCACACCCTCGTGCTCATCTCCCAACTTCCCCCAGCCTGTGGTCTGTCTTTGGATCGGCAGTGTTGGCCTGAACAGCTACGATGTCTTCATTACTTTTTGTCTGTAGCTCTCTGAGCTCTTCTATGTGCAGCAACCGCAGGATCTGAGCAGCTTCTTTAAGAACTGCATCTCCTGTGTCAAAGCCAGGAATATGTTTGTTTAAAGCAACAGGTAGGCCCTCTTTTGATTTGCTTTAGCAACTGCATCCTATGTTAGATGTTCCTGAACTAAAATTCGAGTTGCCTTGAGCATTGCCAAGTAGTCATCATGACGCTGAATCTGAAGGAGGTTAGCCAGAGCCATGACACCCGCCTTAAAATCAGGATTATTTACGTCCAAGTTGATCAGTGGTTCTGCATTTTTAACTGCGTTGTCAGAGTTTTTCCTCTTATCAGGTACTAAGTCCTTGTATTTTTCGGCGTTATCTCCATATTCAAGTCTCACAGCTAACCCAAGAAGCCAGTCAATGGCTTCTTGCCGATCCTGAATCGTGAAGGGACAGTTAACATCTTTGAGATACTTTTCAAAGAACTTGGGCCAGTCACTGCTCTGGATGTTTCTCAAGTTGCCTCTGTCTTCGATCTTGTAGTGTCTGATTTCCTGGTCTTTAAGCCAAACGATAGTTTCTAAATTCGGTTTCACCTTTGCAGTTGAAGCCTGCGGGGTTGTGGTAATTCAGGGCCGTGAGCTTGCGTCAGAACATGGTCCCCGCTGCTCGCGCTGGCCGCCCGGGCTTCCGCAGGGACAGGAGAAGCGAGGTGAGGTGGGTGGCGCAGGCTGCTTTTTAATTCTTATATTTATTGGGGATGTATGGATGCCACATCATTCATATGGAGGTTAGAGCACATGCCTTGGGAGTCCGTTCTGACCTTGCTTGTGGTCCCAGGGGTCAAACTTAGGTTATCAGTTTTGGTGGCAAGGACCTTTACCCATTGAACCACCTTGCAAGCTGGCCCAGTAAATGAATTTTTAAAAAGTTTTTATTTTTTTTTTAAGGGCAAGTGAAATGTGTTGTCCAGTATTGGTAGGTACCTGCTACCAAGTTTGAACATTAGTGTTTGATTTTGGGACCCACGTGGTGTTTGAGCTGATGTCGGTGAAATGTCTAATCACATGGAGCTTCATTTACCTGGACATACACATATGGACACATACAAAATAAGTAAAAAGATTTAATGAAGAAATCATAATTTATTTTTAGTTTTGTGCTTATGCACTATGCACACCACATGCAAATATGGTAACTACAGAGGCCGGAGTAGGGTGTCGGATCCCCTGGTACTGGGAGTTATACAGAAGATTGTGAAGTTCCACATGGTTACTGGGATCCCAAGCTGGGTGGAGAGAGTAGAAAGCAGAAGCATTGTCCCAGACTATGAAGCTGTTAACCTTAAGGGTTCATTGGCTCTGGACCCTTCTGATTTCTGCTCTTCTACATCCTTCTGAGTCTTGTGTTTTGTCCTATAGGTTTGAATACAGAGATACTCCAAACTTCACTGCCCTCAGACTTGTACCAGGGAACTGAGGGAGACGAACACGGAGAGGTAATGACTAACAAAGATCTACATTCCATCTTTGTACAACGGTGGCCACTTTCAGTGTGTGGCTGAACTGGAGGAAGGAAAGGTATGGAAGTTGATCTTTTGAGATAGGAACAGAGTTTACAGTTCTGTACATGCCCTGCAGTTGGACCGCCTAGTTACCAGAAACAAGGGGAGTTTCCATTGCAAAAACTTGGGATTGTGGAACAGAGGCTTCCCCGAGTACATGGATGACTGTCTGTCTGTCTGTCTATCTATCTATCTATCTATCTATCTATCTATCTATCTATCTATCTGAAAGAAAGAAAGCCCCTGCTCAAGGAATGTATAATAGGAAAATGTAATCCAATGGCCATAAAATTAAACTTCTAGAAATTCCTTATGAAAGATTCTGACCTTTGGGGAACAGGGAGAAACCGAGGAATCAGACCTCTATGCCACAGAAAGAAACCCTGGGCCTCCTATCCAGAAGAAACGGTGTCCTCTCCAGGTCTCTAGACCTATGGGTCCTAACAGAACTCTTCTATCCCTGCCAAATCTCCAACCAACTCTCCCTTCCTTAGACACTATTTCACTTAACACACCCGGACACCCGGAAGCTGAGGAAGTCCCATCCCTGTTTTCCACTCTCGACAAGGCCCACCACTTAGTTGATCAGTTAGGGATTCTGGTTATGTTATGGTGGGAGGGGGTGGTTAACCTCCATCCCAACACTACTGCCAGTCTGTTGGCTGACAAAACTCGTTGTGACTAGGAGCGACCCAAGTTAATGAATGTTAAAGGACTTAAGAAGGGCTGGAACTTGTCTACTATACAAAACCTTTAGCTTACACATTTTCCCCATTTCTGTTGCCTGCTGTTCTGCCTTTGGGTTGACTCATCTGGACAACAGTGATACTTACTAAGCACCTGAGACTACTTGGTGGGCATGGCTCGACTTAAGGGGGAAAAGGAGAGAATACATTTTCATATGGATCCTGGCCTACAAAGAAAAGACTAGCTATGCCTTTCCTCATTGCGCTCCTGGCTGGTATGGCCAGCTCAGTAGCCACAGGAGCATCAGCCTTCATCATGGGGGAATAAAAATTTTAAGGAACGAAGTTGACAGGTTTATCAGGACCTAGAGGTACCAAAAGTTTCCCATTCTGAATGAGAATAACAGATCCCTTGCAGCAGTGGTCCCACAATATCAGAGGCTTAGACTTTCTCCTCACGAGACAACAAGGACTCTGTATGGGTTTGGGAGAAACCCGTTGTTTCTATGCTAATGGAGCAGGAGTGATTGAAGCACAAACTTGCCATATTTGAGGGAAACCTCAGAAAGATATCAGTACAAAGACATGAATCAAATAATTGGTACCATTTCTCTTAGTCCCCTGGTTAACTACTCTGCTATTAGCACTGACTGGACCTTTAATTCTCATTCTGATTGGATTAATGTTGGGGTCCTTCATCTTAAATCCCATGACCAATTTTGTATAAGAAATGAATAATTCAGTCAAATTAATGGTTCTTAGTACCTACCACACCTTTTTAGAGTAGGTTGAGTCCATAATTTGACTCATTCACTAAGACCTGTGAGGAATGTAATAGGCCTCCAGGCCTTAGGACAATTGAATTCTTTCAGACTATAAAACTCAGCATGTAGACACTACTTCCTGCCAAAATGATAATAAAAAAAGACCTAATCAATCCAAGTCTGTAGTTCTAGAAAAGTCTCTAAATGTGCCTCACTGGGTATGGCTTCTGTCTGCTTCTGGCTAACTGTTCTTGTTAACTAAAGAATATCAATCTAAGACATGGTTTTTGTATTTAAAAGCTCATCCTGAGAAAGGCTCAGTGCTACACTAGAGAAGAAAGACTGCCTGTTGTATTAGATTCATACATGATATTCTTCTCTGGTGAGTACCCCTAAACACCAGTAAAATAAACAAATACATGTAATAAAAATATGAAAGAAAAACTGAGCCATTTGAGTCAGAAGCCAGCTTGGGTAATACAGAAAGAATGTTATAAGAAAAAAAAATAACAAAACTTCATTCTGACATTTGTGCTTCCAGTGTGTCAACTGCAAACAAATGCCAGATCTGACACGTGTTAAATCTATCTGCTTCAATTCCAAATCAAAAACATACCCACGTCTGCACTACTGATTGGCATTGGTTTGATCCCCAGACAGGCATGGTGGCTCACAACTGTCTGTCACTCCAGTTCCAGGGCAACTGATGCCCTCTTTTGGCCTCTTCTGATACCAGGGATGCACGTGGTGTACAGTCATACTGTCATACATACACGCAGTCAGAACACTCATGTACTTAAAAACAAATAAATAACATTAAAACATGTTTTAAAAATTTTATAAAATTACTGGAGCTTGTGGGAGTAAGTAGTCTATTGACCAAAAGAAATACAGGACAAAATACAGTGGCAAGATCAGACACTAAAGACGGGGTGGGGGGCGCTGGGGGTGGAGAGGGTGGTAGGGGGGTGGAGGGTGGCAAAGAACCTGGAGAAAGTGTGTTTGAAAGAAAAAAATCAAACAAATGTATCAAGAATGTTTTTTTTTAAAAAGTGCCCTAGTTCTCTGCCTCATGGCTGTCAAGTTCAAAGGTCAAACCCAAGGCTAGCACCAGGCTCTCCTTGTCTTGTATTTTTAGAACATAGATTCTATAAGCTGAAGAGACAGCTTAACAGTTAAAGGCATTTGATGCCAATCCCAAGGACTTGAGTTCACCCATGTGGTGGTGCACAGAATCAGCTCCCACAAAATTGTCTTCGGCTTTCCACATGACCTCTATTGCATGTGTACACTCACATATGTGCCCACAAAATATGTAAAAAGGCAAATATGAGGTCCTGAGTATAGGCCCTATTATCACGACCACCACAACATACCCTGTATCTCAAACTGGGCCAAGCTACTTGGTGGAAAGAGAGAACTAACTCCTACTACATTAGCACATGATCACACAAATACACAGGCTAGAGTGGTTAACCCAAAACCTAAAGACAATTTCCCCACAGAGAATGGAGAAACTAAAAATCAATTTGAAGTCAACTTCTGATGGAAAAGAGAAGGAAGCTATGTTTGACTAGCCACATGCCCTGTCTGTCTAGTCCCTGTCTCCCTTATTGTACAATATCCAGAGCACTATTTTAATTACTTACATTGTGACAAAACAAGACAATGCAGAAGATGCTTTGTCTTGTGTTCTTGCTGAGGCCACTTTAGGTTGGACTAGACTTTGATCTCCTTAAAGGAAAGCTCCATGGAAATGTATCCAACTCTATTTTGGAGACCTAAGGTCAAGATTACCCAGCCTCTTAGCTTTTGTTAAACTGCCTGCTTGTGCAGAGCACCCCTGCTCCAGCTAACTGCATTTTAAAAGCTTCTGTTAAACTGCTTGCTTGTGCAGAACCCCACTTCCTGTCCCCTTCAGCTAACTGCTTGTATTAGCTTCTGTTAAACTGCCTGTTTGTGCAGAACTCCACTTCCTGCCCCCCTCTAGCTAACTGCTTATTATTTTAGCTTCTGTTAAACTCCTTGCTTGTGATAAACCTCCCCCTGAAGCTCCTGAGCAAGATATCAAGATATGGTTTTTGCCTTCAAAAACCCCTTACCCTAAACACTAACATTTCACATCAGTCTCAAATATCTGAGTGTATCCTAGAAAGAAGGAATAAAGACTTTCAATCATGTATAAACTATATATGAGTAGTCATCTCTGGCTCCCAGAAATAGTAAATGCAATTTTTTTAGTAGTTCTAGAAACAATTTTTAAAGGAAGGAATCTTGGCTCATTCCATTTTAAATGTAAATGATATGCTAATTTTTAATAAAAATTTATGTGTATATATGTGTGTTCATGTGGATGAATGCCACATACATTTGGTTGCCCTTGGGGGCCAAAAGTGCTGCCAGCAGAACCAAATGAGAGTATTGGCCATTAGCAACCTTCTTCACGTATATCTTCATTGTTTTCACAATCACTTTTCTGTCCTTGGGTGTACCATGCCACAAGCAGTGCATGGCCACTCTGGGGCCATCATGTGTGTGGGCCAGGTACACCATTGCTTCCCTGATAGCTTCAATTAGTTCTGATCGAAGCTTTGGGGGTGCATAAGTAAAAAAGTCCAAGAAGACCTTATGAACCAATGAATGCTTAATCACAGCTTCCTTTTGAGCCATCGGAGTCAGAATCTCCTTCATTTCATCCATGATCAGCTCCAGCTTTCCCGGCTGCACCTCTAGAACCTTTCCCAGAGTCGGGTGGTCTGCTAACTTGTAAAGCTGAAGTGTGTTTCCATAGAGCTCCTCTGTCAGCATGTTCCTCTGTTCCAAAATAGCTTTGTCATTGTGTGCATACTCCACAATGGCCAACGCCTATGAATGCCGCAGCATCTTCCTCACATGCCCTTTAAAAGTTCGGACTATCTCTGCAACCTGTGGTTTCCTTCCATATATGAGAAATTTCTTTATAACATTCCTGGAATATTTGGCTTTACTTAATTCAACTAAGTCACCTTGCAGTTCTTGGAAAACCTGTTTCCTCTGCTTCTCATTTCCATACTGAATGAAGCACTGGATCACTCGAATTGAGTCATGCGCAAAGGCAATAGTTTTAATTTGCCCTTGAATCAGCTTCTGCAAATCACTCATGAGGTTCACCCATTATTTTTTGTCACAATCTTTTCTTCTCAAGCTCTCTCAGATGTGCTTTGCTCGAACCACGATGTCATAGTTGGTCTTGTCACTGAGCTGCCTGCTCTGCTTCAGCTCTTTCTTCTTTTTGAAGTCATCCCACTTGGGTTTCTTGGCTGCTGAATTCATCACTTTTACCATCTGGCTGGAATTTCCAGTTCCTGCTAAATTTATTTGCCTTCTGGAATTTGTCCTTCAGGCCTTTTCCTCCTTATGACCTGTTCTTGAATTGCTTCACACCCTTCTTGCCAGGTTTTGTGGCGCCTTTCTCAAAATTCTTAGATGTGACTTTAGGTTCACCTTCCTTTACAGCTTTCCTTGGGAGTGTCTTTGAAGAACGAGACTCACTGTTTTTATGAAATCTATTCTTTCCCTGTGATGCCTGTGGACTCTTTCCTGTAATTTTTTTCTTCCCTTTGACTTCCATCACAACACTTCGCACACGTGGGGCAGAAGCTCGCATAAATGCTTTTTTAAAAGATGCAAGATCATCCTTTTCTTTTTTCTTTTGAGATAGGGTCTCACTATATAGCCTTGGTTGGCCTGGAACTCACTCAGTAGAGCAAGGTAGTTTTAAATTCACATAAATCTGTCTGCTTTTGTCTGCCTTGTACTAGAATTAAAGGCACATGCCATCATGCCTGGTTTGCTTTTTTCTTTTTTCCAAGTAGAATATTAAATCTCAGAATACTATGACTCTCTTGGGTGTTGGCTTAACACTTCATGAAGGGCAGTTAATTTTATATCCTAGAATGCAATGTGGTGAGCAAGTGTACCCCTGTATGAATGTTTATTGACATGAGCATGGCCATATCAAGGACCCCAATACTTCAGAAACACTAAGTCTGATTAGACTCCACAGTAAGGATAGTATAAAGGAACCCTGGGAAATGTGGGCCTATTTCTCAGCATTAATTAATGTCCTCTGACACAGATTCTACTGTGACCCTATGATTTTTAAATCAAACTTGGTGTATGGTGAGAATAGGGACTGTTTTAGTACGTTGAACAATCAACGTTAGTAAAAGAAGCTGTACATTATGAAATCTTTATACTTTTGAGAAGCTGCTTAAAAAAATACCCTTTTGATTCTTTGTGAATTTCACATCCTGCACTCTAGTCCCACCCATCTCCTCTTCCCTTCATATCTATCCTCTGTCTTTGCAACCTTCCCAGAAAAACAAAACCCCACAAACAAACAAACGACTCATTGTGGAAGCCGTAGTGTGTCACAGTGCACATTACACAAAATATCCTTTTGTTCACTCATCTTTAACAAATGCCACTGCACGGTCTAGTTCAAGCCTCTGGTTTCTGCTACACCATCAATACTGGATACTCATGGGGACACCTCTCAGACGTCTTCTTGTTGCCCTCAAACTCACAGAGATCTGCCTGTCCCTGTCTCCTGATTGCTGCGATTAAAGGTTTATTTTTTTAAATTGTTTGTGCATGTTTGTGTGCATGCACACACGCTACAGCACTTCTGTAGAGGTTAGAGAACAACTCACAGGAGTAGGCTATCTCTACTAGCTGTGTCTTAGGGATTAACTCAAGTAGTCAGGATTAGTGGCAAGTCCTTTACCCGATGAGCCATTTTTTTTTTTTTTTTTTTTTTGGCCCATTTTGTTGATCTCAGGCTGAATATTAAACAAGGTTTTCTTGAGGACGTCCAAGAGTCATTCATCCTCCAAAACTTGAATGAAAAAAATAACAAAAAAAGATTTGACATGTGGGGTACACAGCTTCTGCCCTGACTAGCTGTAATAGGACAATTCCCAAGCTCCATAATGCAGCTTTGATATTTCAGACTATAGAGTTTAGGAATATATTTCTTATATGTTGAGTATGTGTGTATTATTTTTAAAATTTGGTTTGTATGTGTGTATGTGGGCGGGTTGGGGGTAGAGAGCAAATGCATATGCTTCCTAGTGCCAAAGGAGTTCAGAAGAGGGCATGGGCTGCACTGGAGCTGGAATTACAAGTGTTTGTGAGCTGTCTGAAGCTGGGAATCGGAACTCAGATCCTCTGCAAGAGGAACAAGCACTGTAATTCTGAGTCTTCATGTTAGCCTTGGCTTAGGAATATCTAAGCTATCTAAGCAAACTGGACTGAAATTCACTAAAAGCCACCACCAGATCGGCACTTTCGTCCCATAATTGCACACAACACACACTATGGCGAAAACCTAATAAACACACTACACAGCGCTACAGTACAGATTTGGCAGTAAATCTGAGCACCTGGGAACCTCAGACAGGAGTATGGATTGCTGTGTATTCCTAGTCCAGTCTGGGATACATAATGAATACATAGGGAGCCAGGGCTACAATAACAAGCCTGTCTCAAACAAAACAGAGAGGGACAAGCCCCAAATATAACCAGAAAATGTCTCTAAACACTAGAAATGTCTGGGGAAAATATTCAGAGTTCAATTTGTGCCCTATATTCAAGGTATATAGTTGAGCCATTCAATTTACTGCTATCCTTTATTCTAGATGTGTGCATGTATGGGAGGGCATATGTGCACAGCAGAACAGAGCCCTTAGAGGTCAAAGGCATCATATTTTCTGGAGTTACAAGGGGTTATGGGCCACCTGACCTTAGTACTGGGAACGAGAGTTCTCTACAACAGGAGTCCAGCTTGCTCTTTAAGTATTGAGCCATTTCTCTAGTCTTGAGTTTTTTCTTTTTATGATCGTGTGTGTTCTGAGCATATACTGTGAAGGTCAGAGGACAACTTTCTTGGAGTTTTCTCTCTCCTTTTAAAAAGAGTTTCATACTTTTGGAGCAAGCACTTATATCCTCTGAGCCACCTGCCACACTCAGCTCCTAGATTGTTCTTCATTCCAATTTTAGAGAAATTTCCAATTTGTAAATGTTTTACCAACAACCACGCTATATATTTTATCAGTGTCTTAAGATGGCATAACTATTTTAGAAAAATTAAAATCTAGGCTTAGGGCTTTTCGTATTGCATTACTACAGGCTAAAAACAGGACAGTCAGGCACTTTGACTTTTGAGATACCTTCATCAGAACTAAATATTTCATTGCTTATATAGTATTTGAGTAAACTGTCCTTTTATCTCAGTGCCACAACATAAATTTGTTCAACTTGCTAAGTCTGTGTAACTGTACCATACACACAGGGAAACTGGAAGCATCGGCCCTCCTAAAACTGGAGTTAAAGGTCACCTTGTGAGTTCTGGAATTTGACTCTGGATCCTCTGGGCTGCTGAGTCATCCCTCCAAACCAGTTTTTAAAATGATTATTGCCATCATAAAGTTAAGTCCTGGGGGAACTAATTTGCAAACTTCCCAAGTTAGCATGGGTCCTGAATTCAATTCCACCCAGACGAATTCCTTAAAGAACAACACCACGTGCACAGTTACATTTTTTATTTAATCTTATACAGTAAACATGAGGAGCAAGTTAATTCTTTTTTTCATTAGTAGCTTACAATTCTTTCGGGAAGATTCCCATTTGATGTTTATTCAATTTTGTTTATTATCCCCCCAATGGCAATTTTAATATTCACTTTACAAATATAGAGTAGGGAATGAAATGTGAAGCTAACTTATTCCACTTCTAACTTCTCTCAAAATTGATTAAATTTCACAAACATGGGGGAGGTAATCAAATAACAAGGAAAAAAATGTGAAACGTTTTGTAGTCTTAGAATGACTTCTTGGACACTTCGTCTTCCGGCCCACGGCGCTTAACCGACTCAGCTTCGGATTCATCACTTGCCTGTGCTCCAGGTTCTTTTCTGAGGGAAATAAAACAACGAATGTTCAAGATTTTGTAATAGGTAAGATGAAATATAGTCAATTGGTGGTGAACCTCCCGCCTCTGCCTCTCAAGTGCTAGGATCCTAAGAGTTGGGGACACTAAGCTTAGCAAAGATGGGGCCCTTAGTCTCGTTCCCCTGTTCCTCCCCCACAAGACAAGTTTTTTTGGTCCAAATGGGACCCCTACAGCCTCTGACTATGGAGGGAAGGGGCAGAAGCTGGGAGAAGCTCAAGGGGTTCCCAGAAAAGAGCAAGAGATTTACCTCACAAACACGTTGGGGAACTGAGAGCGTTGGAAGACGCGGTCCAGCTCATGAAGCCTCAGCCTACTGAAGGCGCGGCAGATCATGTTTAAATCCGTATCTCCCTGGAAATGCTGGATCCTGGCTGCACCTTGCATGGTTGGTTGTTCCAGGTCACTGTGGCCCTTGTTTTCCTGGTCGTTTTTGCCTCCGGGTTCTCCTGCACTCAGAAAAACCAAAACTACTGCCTTCTGCTGCTCTTCTCATATTAGATTTAGGCCAAATTTAGTCACCACCATCACCTCCTCCCCCAACATTAATCATAGGCCGCTTCACTTCTGAAAAGGAGGTTAACGGAAGATAAAGATACCAAGAGGCCTATAGAAAAACCTAAAGGCATCCAAACTCCTGATATCCAAGGCTACCACCAAAGAGTAGCATCTGTGGTGTCTCTACTATCCTATCCACATGTTTACCTCACAAAGCTTTTTTTTTGGGGGGGGGGCGGGTGGAGTGGGGGTGGGGAAAGAGGTAAATCCTCTGAATTCCCTCAGAGGTTTCTTTGAGGGAGGGGTGCCCGCCGATGTCTCTATTGCTACCCAAGTACCAACCTTTAGCTTCTTGCAAGGAAGCATCAGTTCCCAGGCTCTGGTAACCGGTGCCCTGGTGTTCAACCTTGCGGGGATGATCCATTTCGGGCGTTTGGAGTGCTCTCAGTGGGTCTGCTCTGTGAGATGGCAACTGGACCGTCCTTCCTCCGCGCCGCCCGCCAACTGCTCTGCTTCACACTTCGAGGGCCAACGTAAGGGGATTGTACCTACTGTGACGTCACGTCGTTCACAGGGCTGGTGATTGGACAGTTATCTGTGATGCGCATGACAGTAGGGATTGGATACACTGCAGGCCTGCAATACACTGTGATTGGACAAGCTAGGACATGCATACGGTTTATGATTGGTTGGGCTGGACAAGTTGTAGGCATGTGATTGGGCAGGCTAGGACAGGCATACAAGGTTTGTCTTTGGGTGTGCTGTGTAGCATTTGACCATGCGGGGTAGACTGTCGAGGGGCTTCTGTCTCTGGGGGTTGGATAGCCATGACAGGAACAAAGTGGGGATTGGACAAGTTGCAGGCATATGATAGACTAGCACATCAGGTTTGTGACTGGATGGGCTGTGAGGTATTTGATGCTTCAGTTTGAACTGTCTAGGGTCTTCTGTCCCTAGGGGTTGGATGGGAGGCACATTCTCACAATCCTAGGGATTGGAGGGCTAGAATGTGCATATGTGTGATGCTGAGGATTGCACAGCTTTCGGCTGTGGCTGTTGGGAGGGAAAAACGTCTCTTGTGGGGGAGGGACGGAGGAACGAGACTAAGGGCGAAATCTCGCGAGAACCTTAGCTTGTGGCGAAAAGCCTTGCCTTCAAGCAGGCATGTGCGTACCATGAATCTCGCGAGAACCTTTGAGGTGGTGGAGAAAAGCGCTGCCTTCAAAGTGCGCATGCACATTCATGGCGCACATGCGCATTTATGGTGAGATGCCTTCGGGCCTCAAGAGCTACACAGAACTGGAAAATCTAGTTTCTTATAGCTCAGCTATCTTGGAAGAAAGGACTTGCCCCCGGGTTCTAGCCCATTCTCTCCCAAAGTGTCTAAGTTATAAATAAGAGGAGACAATCAGGCAGCAGTTTCTAAGCTAAGAGTTTCCCAACCACATATGAAAAACTGAGGGCACTAAGCATAGCAAGTGTTCAGGAAAAATTACACCCTGACTGGCAGCTGCAGAGAGGAAATAAAGCAAGCAAGCAGTTTAAAGTGAAGAGCACGTGCTTAGCGGGGACATTTTTGACCCTGACTTTCTAGAACAGGATTGGGTGCTTCTCCAGGTGACGCATCACTGGTAGAAAAAGGGGGCGGGTAAATTTCAGGTGAAACCAGCAATGGAGCCAGCTGAAACAAGATGGAGGAAACTTTGTCACAGCAGTCAGGTAAGAAGTGTACAGACATATAGAACACTAATTTGAATCTGGGAAGTGAGCAAACACATCCTCCTTGATCATTTTGCATTCTTTTTCAAAAGAGAAATGTGGGTGACAGGAAGTTTTTAGGTAACAATAGAGATAACCAAAAATAATAAGTATTTGAAACTAGAATACCTGTATCTACTTCTTTGCTGAAATTTTAGTATTAATACCAAAATGAGACACTATCCTTCATCAACCACAAAGGCAGTTGCACAAAAACAGCGATTGCTGGAAAGGACAGGCTAGGATGTGCAGAAAATAGATGATTGTGTATTACCTGTGACTTTAAAAGATGCATGGCTCCTGTGAAAGACAGAACAAAAGTCCTAGCAACCTATAGATTTGCTGTTCAATCTATCAATTTCACTTATGGATAAACACTCAAATGAATTAACAGCAGAACCTATACAGATCCTTGTAAACCACATTCATGGCAGCATTGATCATAGGAGCTGGCAATCAATGTATCCATGTGCCCTTTGATGAATGAGTTGCTGAGAAGTGAAATATAATTATACAGAATGGGATATTTATTACTTATGATGTGTATGATTATGGTATATAAATTATTTATAACACATATATGGGAATATTCATTATTGATGCTTAAAAATAATGAAATCTTGGTTCTGTCTTTAGTATTACACACTGCAAATCAAAACAAAAGCTTCTGAAATAAAGCTTTTTTTTTTTTTTTTTGGTTTCTTGAAACAGGGGTCTTGCTATATATACCCAAGGGTGGCCACATCTTCTGGATTGTCATGCCTCTACATCATTATTTGTAGAAGTTTAGGCTTGTAACATTATTCTTGTCACATTACATTATAGTTGAATCTTGTATACATTGTGCTAATAAGATAAAGTATAAATCTGTGTGTGTTTATGCATTCTAATTCATATAGGTAGAGTAGTGTTTCCTAAGGACTGGTGGTTGGAATGTAGAGAGATTATGTTTAGTGAGTGTGAAGTTTCACTCTGGGAAGGTAAAGAGTTGTGGAGATGAACTGCATGGTGGTCATGGTTGCTCAATGGGGTCAATGTACTTAATGTTACTGAACAGTGTGCTTTCTTTGGTTGTTTTTGGGATACAGGGTTTCACACTGTCTCCAAAACACAATTGATTATGCTATTGAATGCAGGATAAAATTGCTGAATATGTAAATATTCTCAGAGAAATTATGTGGTTGGGGATGGGTGTTCTATTCAATTTGGAACAGGAAAATTTCAACGAGAACTTGCTTTCGTGACTTTTGTGCTACCGATATGTACACACATATGTTGCCCAAATTTTGCAACTGTGGTGTTTGTCAGCTGCTTATATGGTGAGAACATGTTCTATCTAGGTTCTGTTAACAAACTCTACCCACAGCTGCTGCTCCGATTTAAGAGGGACAGGTGTTTTTCTTGCCTTATTTGGGGGTGGCATGTGTTACCAGGGTAGGAAGTGAGGAGGATAGAACGTGGTTGGCTTATAGGAGGCCGAAATTCCATTACTTGGAGGTCATGAGCTTTGGAAGTAGGGACACCCAGCGTTTGATCAGTGTAGCAAGAAGTCTCATGGCTGATAGTAAGGGCCATGAGGGTGAACACAGTACATGCCTGGTTCTGTCAGGAACCATTTAGCATGCTCTGCAAGAATCAAACAAAAAAGACCCAAATAAACTAGTCTGTTTCTGAGATACGAGAACTATATAGTTTAGAAAGACCTCAAGGAATGTGCAATACTGCTCTGGGAAGGAGCAGACAATATGGCTTCTAGACTGGAGCTGTGAAATGAGAGAGAAGAACCTGCCTGGGAACTGGATGGGATGGAGTGTAGTGTCCCTTTGAAGCAGCAGGACCCCTGCCAGAGTTGCTGTCAGTGCCCTTTGTGCCACATAAAAGGAAGGCAGGAGGGAGAAGTAGAAACAGCCTAGATGTACTTGGGCTGGCTGCCGCTTCTTTTCTTGAGAATAGCCTCATAGGAAGTTTCTTTCAGGGTTCAGGGTTGAAATGAAATTCTCAGCTTTATCAGAATCAGCTATCAGCTTTTTCTGGAAAATTACTGTCTTTCCCTAGGTACTTGTTCTGCCTCTCTTGCCTACAGTCAGGGGTGAGGTGAGTTACATCTTACCCCTCACACTAGGGGTTGGTCCTGAGATACACAGCACTGTCACCCCATGGAAGGAGGGTTTTGTCATCTTGTTTAAAGGACAGTTTCTGATAATAGACACCATAATTTTTCTAATCCAGAAGGCACACAGATAAACATGTTGAGAATTCACCTCCCTTTTGAAAACACAGCTGCTAAGAGGATATGGCTGAAGCAAATAAGTTGTTGGTGATGGAAGGGCATGGGAAGAGGGGTGCACCGGGGGTGGTAGAGACTGTGCCTCTGGCTCCCAGGGAAGGGTGAAACTCGAGGTTCCTCCACAATCTTCAGGGAAAGGTGATCTGCTTCTCAGGAGAAGGAATCTCTGAGCTTTTATTTATGGATTATGATATTTCCTATATTGCCCTCTCTTTTTTTGAAACCAGGTTTACAACAAGAGAAAAAAAAGGTCTACTCTATATTAAATAATTAAGAGAAAAACTGAAAAACACATCATGGTTTTTTGTTATCTGTCAGAAGACCCCTTTTTCCTTACTGCTTAAATTTTGTGAGGGGCTGATGGTGTGAAACACGGGACAGTATCCCCAGCAGTACAAAATAGTTCCCAGGCAAATGTCCAAATGCCACATGCCCCTTCCCTGTCTCTGTCATAGTGCACATGGAAGACATTAGCAGCAGCATTTTCAGGCAGATGCAACAGCATGCACCAGGGAATTATAATGCTGGCTGCCTTTATCCGTGTGACTTCAATTGGTACTTCAGAACAGCAACAGGATCAGCCATTTGGACTCTATGATTTCCCCATTCCCACCAGTCTCTGTTTAACCAAATCAGCTTTCTGAGTGCCGGGCTCTACCTGGGAGTACTCAAATTGTCCTTGTAAGGATTGAATTTGTATTTAATTTTTAGTATTTCGAATCATGGTTCCCCTAGCTACACTATTTTGAATGATCTATGTATTACAACCTCAGAGGGACATCTCCACAGATGTCCCTGTTAAAAGGACAATGCTGGTGTTAAAAGGAGTTGTACAAGATATATACTTCTTTATATTTCTCATTTATCTGTATATAATTACTAGAATTATGTGCACATATAACTAATTCACATGTATTTTTATAACCTAAACACATATACTGATAATTTATCCATCGGCTAAGTGTGTATGCATTTAGGGAGCGAAAGCAGCTTAGTAATCACCGTTGTTCCTTTAGGAAGTTGTGCTCCATCTTGAAATGAGTCATTTTGGGAAGGCTGTCTTATTACTCCCTTTCCTTTTTCTACATTGATCACAAAGTTCTAAAGTCAAATTGACAGGGATAGAGAGATGTTTTAGTAGAAAAGAACACTTGCTGCTCATGCAAAGGTCCTGCATTTGCTTCCAAGCCCCCACAGAAGCCCACAAATGCCTATAACTCCAGCTCGGGGTGATATAAAGTTCATTTTCTGGTCTCCAGCACCCACAGATACGTCATATACATAGACATACATACACATAGATAAATAAATAAATAAAGTAAATAAATAAAAATAATCTTTAAAAGGGCAATTTGAGGACTGGAGACAGATGGTTCAGCAATTAAAAGAGCTGGTTGGTCTTCTAGAGGACCTAGGTTTGATTTCCAGCACCCATATGATGGCTCCTAGCCATCTGTAGCTCCAGTTCCAGGTGATCTGACTTCCTTTTCTGACCTCTGGGGGTACCAAGCATGTGGTTCACAGACATAAACACAAGCAGAACAATAACAATAATTTTTAAAAGGTAGTTTTGAAATACTGTAAGGTCAAAAACAAACAAACAGACAAACAAACAAAGACAAGACAAGAACAATAAAAACCTCAGCAACTTCCTGGACAGAACCAAGCTATCATCCTAGACCTGAAGCAAGTTCCAGAATGGCAGTTGTGTCAAGTTGCTTTGTCTTTCCTCATCTGCACGTTGGCTTCACTTACACCCAGGCATACTGCTAGTCTTCTTCTGAGGGGAGAAGTAGCAAAGGTTCAGCCTGTGACGTTACAGATGGAATAAACTCTGTACAGGATACTTCACCATCTTTCTATTTTCTGTAACATTCACCTTGAAGATTTGAGACTTAAAAACATTCTACCAGTGATTGTATTTCATGAACCCACCATTAACAAGCATAAAAGTCACTCATGTCCCTAATAAGTAACTTGAAAAACAGTAATATAAACAGAAAAAAAGAGGAGAAAGAGAGGTTCCTAATATTGGGTGTGCAGATGAAGGAATTTGCCAAACAAACAAACAAATAAACAAAAACAAAACAAAAAACCCCAACAAATTCTCACAAAAAAACTTGTGTGAGGCTCTTTATTAGGACAGAAAGATAAACTCAAACATCAAAGAAGATAGATTGATGGAAAGCACCCTAGGATCTTTAATGTTGTTCATTCAGTTACCATACAGGGGTATCGAACCTGCAAGAGAGTGATATGTTACATTTACTTACTTACTTGCTGTGCCTGGGCCAGAGTGCACCCGTGGAGGTCAGAGGTCAGCTAATGCATGTTATTTCTCTGCTGTTGTGTGTATGCTAGCGAGTTTGGATTCCCAGGCTTAATGGCAAGTGCTTTTACCCACAAAGAAAGTCCAGGAGAAAAATCAACACAGGCAAGGTAGAATATGTCTGAGATTTTTGCATAAATGGTCTCACAGAGACTGGGCTGGCCCAAGACTCATTCTGTAACTGAGGACAGTCTTGCACTTCCAATCTATCTGCCTTTACCTCCCAATTACTGAGGTTACAGATGATTTTTTTTTTTCTGTTTTGAGACAGTGTACTACTCTGTAGCCCAGGTTGGCCTGGAACTCACCACTGCAGTCTCATTGGCCCATCTAGTGTCCCATGTATAGACAGAAACCCCATGTTCAATACTGAATCCTGTTTTATTGATAATACTTTAGGAGGGGCAGAAAATTTAATGGGAGACCAAAAGACAGTAACCGAGAGAGACATGCCAAGATGTATAATTGTGCAATTTAAGAAATATGTGATGTACAGAAATTTTGGTTTTCAAAAAACATGTATATTTCATGCGTGTGAATATTTTGGCTGCATGGATGTGTCTCATATTCCTGCCTCATGCCCAAAGGAGTCAGAAGAGAGATTAGTTACCCTGGAACAGGAGTTAAAAAGATGGTTGTAAGCCATGTGGGTGCTGGGAAATAAACCTGGATCCTCTGAAAGAGCAACAAGTGTTCTTAACTGCTAAGCCATCTTGCCAGCCCCAGATGCATGCAGATTTTCAACAAAGGCACAGTGTCACTCTGTACTATCCTAAACACACCGCATGCTTCTCACATCTGTTTTTTAGCAAGTCCTTACATCAACAGACACGGCCCAGTTTGATACAATTAAATATTATTTGACAAATTCTTTACTCCCACTTTTACTAGCTACTGTCCCTTACCCCAGAACCCTAGGGCTGGAGGATGGGGCCTGGATTTTCTAAGTGGCTTTTATTTCAACATGGCAAGGGAGAGGCCAAGGAGATATCTGAGCAGGAAGAAGTACTTGCTGGCAAACCTTGTGGCCCGAGTTTGACCCGTGGTATAAAGAGGACCTATTCTACTAGTTTTCCTTGCACCTCGGTTCATAGGATGTGGCAAACACACAACCAAATAAATCAACAAAAAAGAAAACATAATAAATAATTTTAAATGGAGCAAGAGGGTCACCAGGGAAAAGGCATAAACAAGTCTGGAGCACATGCGCCCAGCAAACAGGACATCAAGCCAGGCTATGTGCTCGCCTGACTCCTGCACTGATGTACTGAGTGCTCTGGAAACAAACTCTCGCCTCAGTAGCTGCCAGTGGGCGAACCTGTTGCTGAAATCACATTTGTCCTTCAGCAGTGGCATAGGCTGCACACCCAGGGGCCTCTCATGCCCCAGAAAACTGTCTGCCGAAGCTGATGCACATTCTCCCAGACAGGGCGACTGGCACCATTGTCTTCTTGGTTCCAGTTAGCCATGAGGCCTGCAGCACCAGCAGCAGGCCCGCCATGTCCACTTAATTCTGCTGCTGCTGCTGCTGCTGCTGCTGCGGCTCCCGACCCAGACTGGTCCCGTCCAATCTGTTCCTCATTTCTTCCCTCTCCAGCCAGCAAGGCCATCAGTGCCTTCCCACCTTAAGTGGGGAAATGGAAAAATGAGTTGTCAGGGCCTAGGGTGGTGCGGGGGGGTGCCACGGAGTCATGGCAAAGCCTGTGGCACACAGCGTCTCTGTTCAGTTCTCCTATGGGACGCTCCTCCCTTTGTAGGCGTGGCCAACTCACTATTCCCAGCACTCACTGACCATTCACATGTTCCTCATCCTCCTCAGGTTCCATACGAAGCAGGTAATTGATATTTTGATGCTCCATGTTCCGAAAGCTGTCAAAGAGGCTTGCGGCTTGCTGTACTTTGTGTCTGCATAGTCTGGACTACAATTCTGAAAAGCATCTCAACCAGCAAGGGTTATCTTCTGGCCCGGTTAAGACAGTATCCAATCATGGGCGCACAGTCCTGGCTTCCGGTTGCCCTCTGCTTGCTATGGGTTGAAAACCTGAACTGCGAAACAGGGCAGATTAGAGCTGCAATGAGCAGGACATACTTAAAGGAAATCGTGGCCCCTGGAAACGTGAGGTGTAGAAGGGGCCTTTCTTCTCACTTTGCACCTCAGCCGAGTCCTCCGGCCTTGCTTAATTATCTTCCCAGGGAAGGGATGGCGGTCAACTATCGGAACCCATTTGGGGGAAGTAAGAGAAGATCCCCAGTAGCTCTGGAGGCCTTGCAGAAGTGTGTGGACAATACGTCTTGGTCTAGTTCTCCACACTGGGTCCCTGATCCTTCGCACAGACCGGATATTAAGCTGATGTGTTTACATGGGAGGCTCTTCCTTTGAGCTTTCACGGAAAGTGGAGCACACGTAGTATACCGAGCTTCCACGCTCTGTCTTTCCAGGAGTTTGGGCAGAAGTGCAGGGCTTGCAGGCTCAGCAGACGGATCAGAGGGCTCACCTTCACCAGAGCTTCTGGGCGCCGGATGGAGAGGAGGAGGTGCGGGGATGGGACACCGAACTTTAGTAATACCGTCAAGCTTTGGTAAGTGCTGGTAAAAGCTGAGAGAAGTGTCATCATACCTGTGTTGAGTTTCCTCATATTTGTCTTGAACACACATGCACACACGTGCGAACTCCCCCTCCCCCTCTCCCTCCCTCCTAATGTCGTCTATGAAAGATCAAAGTGGAGAGCAGGCTTTTATGTCTTGATCTCCATCCCAGAACCATCAGTTAAGTAGCCCCTTCACTGGCATGTCTGATCCCGTGACAGCCACTTTCCCCAGCTCATCTGTTCTGGTCACCACGACCCTTAAAAACAAGGTCCCTTAAAAAACTCGTGTATCTCCAGTCCTTTACATGACTGAGCTGGCAATATTTGAGAACCATGATGTTGGAGTAAGAGTTCTTCTATAAAAGAGTTACCTCACAGCTCTGATAACTGTATATGAAAACTGCACACACACACACACACACACCTTTTTCTTTTCTAGCCTAAGCTGTACATGCATCAGTACTATGCCATACATTTTGTTGTTGTTTTGACTTTTTGGCCCAGGGTCCATTTATGTAGTTCTGACTGTCCTGGAGCTTATTATGCAGACCAAGCTGGCCTCAAACACACAGAGATCCACCTGCCTCTGTCTTCCAAGTGCTGTGCTGAAACGTGTTCACCACCGAGTCTGGCTTTATTGTTCTTTTAGATATTTAATTTTGTTTCTCCTCCTCCTCTCTTACCTCCATAAAAGCTGCCTCATACGCCCCACGCTGCTCTCTTTCAAATCCATGGCCTGGTTTTCCAATTGTTATTGTGTGTGTGTGCGTGCACGCATACATATATTTTCCCAAATAAATCCGTCATGTTCATATAATATTACTAGTTTGTATTTTTTTAGGGCCGACTGGACACGCAGTCGATGTGCTTCCCCCCGGGGAGGACCACCTTTTGTACTCCTAGCTTTATTCAGTTGTCTGTAGTTATTTGTGTAGGGTTAAGACCTCCTGGGCTTTTCCCTGTGATGTTTGGCATGCTTGCTTGTGTCCTCCTTGTTCAGATCATATTTAGGCAGGCATGTTGGTGAGACTTTATGCGTATAGTTTCCAATGTTACTAGGAGACATAGTCTCACAATGAACTCCCTGATCCTATGACTCTTACAAGGTTTCTGTCCCCTCTGCCACAATGTTCCCTGAGCCTTTGATGTAGGAGTGTTTTATAGATGGATCCCCTGGGACTGGGTGCTACAACACTTCATTAGATTAGTTTTAGTTTTCTGTACTTGTCTCCAACACTTATCTGTGTATATAGAGACAAATGTTTCTAGATTGTTGTTAGTGATGGTGCTGGTTTGGTAAAGTAGTGGTTGCAGGTCCACTTCTAATAACTCTGAGTAGTTAACTAGGTTTCTAGTACTAGGCAAGGGCTTCCTTCCACTGAGTGCATCTTAAGTACAATTTGTTAATGACAAGGTTTGTATGCTACTACTTCATTCTTGGGGTTACTATGTCATGTTGGTCATTGACATGGTTTATAGGCATCATAGTTAGGTAGAACAGTGGGTTGCCTCCCTCTGTTGTAAGTTTGCATGGCCGTTTCTGGTACAATGAAAGTTAGTTCTTAGGAAGTGGGTATTCAGGTCAGTTAGAGCTCAGGGGTCTCTGAGCCTCTGTCTGAAGTGCTTGGTGTCTTTATATTTATCTTCTGACAAAAATGTATTCGTATACTTTTATGCAAAAATGCTTAAAATTTGTTCATTTATCTTTGTTTTTTAAAATAAAGTTGTTCAAAAAATATTTACCTTCTACCTTTGGGAGGTAACCAAGGGCAACAGCAGTAGGCTGAATGTTTTAGGAATCTCTTGGGTAGCCCTGTTCAACAACTCAAGAGAGAGTTTCCCATGTCTGGTACTTGGGGTTTTTGTTAGGTGGTTTTGGGCTCTGTGTTTTAAGGTGGTACTTCTTTAGTGTGCTCAGATGTATGTTTGTAGTTATGCTAACTAGAAGTATAATTTGTTTACAGGGCAAGCTTGATTTAACTTTCTGTATATGTTTTCAATGTTAAATCTGAAGCAAGTAACTAAGATCAAGTAAAGCTTTAAATAAAAAAAAAATAGGTATGTTTAACAGATTATGGCTCTCAAAACCTCCAAGACACCTGTTAAATATGGTATTTAAAGTGTTTAATGAAAAAGCTTCCCCTGATAGAAATACCAGCTCCTAGAAGTTACTCCAAGGCCTCTAATGATGATGGGGCATAGACATCTCGACCTGGATTTTGGTAATCCTAACCTAATCGACGGACAAAGAACAGCAGCAAAGAACAGCACTACCCTTTCCCTGAGGCCAGGGCCCTTCCCAAACTCTGGACACTGTTCAGTTGATTGCCCTACTCTGCCTCACCAGTGTAGGTCAGTTTTCCTAAGTTCCTTATCCACAGGAAAGTTTCTCCCATCTTGTTGTGGCAGCCAAAGGCCAATGCTGCCCCGTGTGACAGTTGATGACCTATGACCTTTGCTCTTTGTGACCACCACAGGGTTGGAGGGGACCTAGAATAATGGTCCCGGTGACAGGTAAGTTTTTGTCATTTTAATAGATCTCTGACAATTATTGTACTGGCTGGTTTTGTGTTTACTTGACACAAGCTGGAGTTATCACAGAAAAAGGAGCCTCAGTTGAGGAAATGCCTCCATGAGATCCAGCTGTAAGGCATTTTCTTAACTAGTGATGGGGAGGGCCCAGCCCATTGTGGGTGGTGCCATCCCTGGGCTGGTAGACCTGGGTTTTATAAGAAAGCAGGCTGAGCAATCCAGGGGAAGCAAGCCAGTAAGTAACATCCCTCCATGGCCTCTGCATCAGCTCCTACCTCCTGACCTGCTTGAACTCCAGTCCTGACTTCCTTTGGTGATGAACAGCGATATGGAAGTGTAAGCTGAATAAACCCTTTCCTCCCCAACTTGCTTCTTGGCCATGATGTTTGTGCAGGAATAGAAATCCTGACTAAGACAGTTTTTGATGGCTAACTGTAGCTTTGTCAGTTTAACAGCAGCAAGCAACCCAGCTCTCTCTTCCTCCCTAGGCCACAGCTCCCCCATCAGTCCATTTATATGTATAACTCAGATTCTCAGTTTACTTTGCTGGCAGACCTCACACTGAAATAGATAAAAATCAGAAAACAGGTTTCAACGTAACTGTTTACTATTATTTATTTAAAGAAACGTGCTTTGCAATGACTACTCTCAGTATTTAACTACCTGTGTCTCAAGGTAAATTATTGTGTAGAAAAAGAAAAGGTTTGAAGTTTATGTAAGTTGTGCGGGTCTAAAGAATCTAAAGTATATAAATGTGAGATGTAGAAGTCTGAGGATGTAAAAGCTTAAGTTATAAGGGTCTAAGAAAGTGATTTAGGGTGTGTAAATGCAAGTTATAAAGGTCTAAGGGTCTAAGAAGGTGATCGAAATTATATGAAAAATGACAAATATTTCAGATTTCTTTCCCTGTCTATGCTATTGCAAGACTTCAAAATTTCAGAGTTTTAGTAAGAATCAGTGTGAAGTGGAAACTTCTGGTTGTGCCATGTGTTGCAGACTCATGTAATGTTTTGCTGAAGTGAGACCTGTGCGAGGACACGTGATGTTTGGAGAGAGTATGAGTACAGATCAACAGACAGTGGTGGGGCACTTGCACAGGGGGTTGTGCATCGCTTCATTGGTTGGCATCTTTGCCGATCTTCACCTCTTTGTGAGAGGCACCGCAGAGAACTTCTGGTTTTCTGGCTGGTTCTGATAACTCCTGCTTACTTGTGCCAATTCAGTGGAGGCCTTGTTCACTGCAGTCAGCAGAGGTGGCTGAAGCTAGAGAATAAGAAGGAGCCAAAAGATTAGAACAAATTGCCAGAGTTAGTTTGAGGCCAAGCAGAGAAATTCAATGAGAAGCAAAATAAACCAGTTTGAATCAGTCAGCTTGGAGGGGAGTTTGGGCCAGAACAGCTGAGTTGAACCAGCCAAGCCAGCCAGAGTTCAGAAAGAACTAGAAAGAGTGAGTTTATCCAGCAGTAACTCTCAGAGGCTGAAACATTCTAGGCCCAGATCAGATTGTTTGGAGGCTAGAAGCTTCCAGGACTAGTGATAGTTGTGTCTATGGATTTCAACTCATCCTCCCATCTGAGGAAATGAAAGATACTTTTACAACTTTTTACTGATTCTTTGTGAATTTCACATCACAAACCCTAATACCTCTCATGTCCCTCTCCCTCCATATCTGCCCTTGGCCCTTGCAACCTCCCTGCTACCAAAGAAAATGTGATTTGTCTCATACCCTTTTGCCCAAACAAATACGCATTGCAGTGAGTTATTGGTAATGTCTGAGGCATTTAGCTTTGGGACACTTTTAATGCTGGATTCTAACTGGGACTCCTCTCAGATATCCTTTTATTGTGTTGTGAAGATTTTGCAGCTTTGGTTCTGAAGGACCAGGCCATTCGCACACCCCTGCATTCATAGATGGGATGGATACATGTTGGAGTGGGCCAACTCAAAGCCCTGGATCTGGGCCTGGGAGGTGGCTGAGTTGGCCAGCTGGCCTGCACACACACCATCTAGGCTAGTTCTCCAGCACTGCCTGTGTGAGGTGTCAGGCCAGCTCACTTGAGCGCAGCAGCTGGCAAGGGGTGGAGATAGCTCTCATGTTCTCGAGTGCTCAGGGCCAGCTCTTCTGTGCCCATGCTACCAGGGCAAGCCCTACTATGCTGCCCACCCAAGGTTTAGGGCCCACTTTCCCAAGTGCTGGTACAGGTCAAGGACAGCTTTCTTGCATTCACACCCACAGGACCAGCTCTCCCACATTGTCCAGGCTAGGGATGGGGCCAGGTCTCCTGCAGAGGCGTTCAACTTGTGGAGTAGACCTGAAATATGTTCAGAAAGAGGTTGATTACTTCCATGCATTCAGTTCACTGTCATGTCCATGTCCATATCCTTCCAGGCAGTTTTTTTTTTAATTGTAGCTCACAAAGCTCTCACAGATAAGATTGGTGATTATTTTTATCTTCTGATACCATGCATAGCACCTTCCAGCACTATGAAGGCTGTAAGAACAGTGGTTCCAGGTTTACACAGGGACTTTCTTAGACCTTCCAGCTATATAAATAATGACACAGAGGCTTTTTAATATTTTAAAGCTTAGGGCTTTTAGCTAGATCATTCTCACAGCCAGATTAACAGCTTACCAGGACTAATCCTGGCACTCCATCTCTCCCCATGGCTAGCTCTACTTCTCTGCTCCGCTCTGGTCTGTCTGTTCCCCAAAACGTTCACCAGCAAATCTGTGGCTCATTTATTCTCCCAGCATCACCTCCTTTCGGAAGTTCTGCCCCCCACCTTCTGCCTAGCTATAACCCATCGGGTTTTTATTTTAGTAAAGTCAGATACAATTCTGGATCATCTCTAGGTTGGTGAGGAAGGATGAATATTCACAGACTATGAGACTGGTGATGGGCCATAGAAATAACAATACCAAGATCCAGCTAGCATTTAGCTCTTTGCTAGTACAGAATTAACAGAATTGAAGATACAGAGATATATCTTCATGCAATGTGCCCCAACACAGGTTAGTGCCAGCCTGATTACTCTGTGTGTGACTCAATGATTGGATGTCTTAAGCATTAGGGTCTTACTATCACATTCTGGCAGATAACTGTGGCTGTTTGAATTTAAATGTCCCCAATACCCTCATGTGTTTGAACATCTTGGTTTCCAGTTGGTGGTGCTGTTTAGGGAGGTCATGATGAGGTGTAACCTTGCTGGATGAAGTATTTAGCTGGGGCCAGGCTTTGAGCCTCACGTCACTTCAGGTTTACACCTGCTCTTTGTTAAGGATGTTTGTTATCTCTTGGCTTCCAGATCCTGCTTTTATGCCTGGCATTTGCTGCCATATCTTCCTGCCATGATTAAGTCTTATCTTTCGGAATCCCTATGTCAAAATCAAATCTTCCTTTTACAAGATACTTTTGGTGATGGTATTTTTTCATAGTAACAGAAAGGTAACTAATACAGGAGTTGATACCAGAGTGTGGGCTATCACTAGGAAGAACCTGACATTTTTATTTTTATTTTTTTAGGGATGTGGAAGCCTGGAATTTTGGACTTCAAACATGGTTGAATGTTGTAAACAAATCCTTGCCACGTATCCCAGTAGTAGCCTGGAAGAAAGAAGTGTTGGGAGAAATGTGACCATGAAGACTTGAATCAAGAGGTTTCAGAGGAGAAAAATATGAGCATCTGGGCTAGAGGACATTCTTGTGATATTTTGGCAAAGAATCTGGCTGCCTTCTACTCATCTTAAGAACTAGGCAGAGGCTCAATTGAAAAGCAATGGACTAATTAAAGGTAAGTTCAAGATAACGTAATATTGAATTTGTGGCATGGTTGTTAATACATTTGTAAGTGTACAATGAAAAACAAGTGGGACAGAAAGAAATACAAAATGTACAGTTTAGAGAAAAGAACACTAGGAAGTTTACTGTTGCGACCAAGGCTTGTGTTGAGAGCCTACCATCATTGGAATCAGCAAAGTTAATGTGAGGCCTCCTGCTCCCCACTTGTTCAATAGGAAGGACATTCTCAGGGTAAGACTTCCTGTAACTAAGCCTCAAACTTATGAAGTAAAAGAGACCCGAAGGAGTTTTCTGCTTTTGGAAAGTATATAAAAGCTGCTGTAAATGTGATTCATGGGAGAGAGTCCACCCCAAGCTTCAGCTGAACTTGGTAGTGCTGTACAGTATGACACTAAATGTATAGTGGTCTTTCCGGCTCAAGAAATGGGATTCCAGGACCTCTTTTCTTTTTTAAGCCAGGAAGTAGTATATTTACTGGATTAATATCTGAAAGCCAGAGAGCCTCAAATCTCACAAGGATGAGGCTTTAATACATTCTTGGCTCCTTTGTCTCCTATGTATGGTTACAGATATTCTGGTTGGGTGTTTTTAAATTAATAGGCAGTGGCTACTGGAATGAGAAGATAGGGAAAGAGGAAAGAAACTGCAGGGCCAATATGGTCAGTGTCAGGTCCAAAGGGTACTCTGTTCTCAGTCCTGGGGCCTGTTCTCTACCAAAGGAGCAAGTCTTTGCTTATCACTGTCAGAAACATGATTATTGTGGTGCCTAATATCATACCAAAATTTATACTGGACTTCAGCTTCTTCAGTTTCACAAACCACCAGTGGCTCTTCTAAGTTCCTCTTACCCCTCACCCTATGTTAAACTTTTCCAAGCATAGACTTCCACCCCATAGCTTTTTGTTCCTATGTAACCTCGTTTGTTACCCCAGCCATGCAGTCTCTAGGTCCTCTCTTTTGTTTTTCTCCCCCGGTCCCCCTTTGCCTCTCTTCCTTGGTCTCCTTTGTCTTCACTCTCTTTCTCTTCTTCACTCACTACTCCCTCTTTCCTTTCATGGCCTGGTTCAGTCTCCCAGCCATGTTTAATCGTCTCTCTCTGTTCTTTACTCTTCTTGATGCCTCTGGCTGTACTCTCCCTCATCTACAATAAAAACCTCCCCCTCAATCACCTCAGAGTGGTCATGTCCTCAGTGTGTATAGTCAGTTCACATGTATACATGAGTGTGCTGGTCAGCTGCATGTACATATGGACATTGACCAGGACACATGGGTATTTTCTATTGTCTTTTCTCCTTGGTCTCTAGATTGACCTTTTCTACGGTGGTGCTTTTTTGGGGTCCAGGAGTTGTCTCACAAACCACACGTACATTAATCTTAGTCATACAGGGATAGTTCACTGAGCATTTGTCCCAGGACTGATCAAACAGGCCTGCAAACCAGACTTGGAAGCTGACTGCTCCCACAGATATTTTTGAGGGCCAGTTTATAAAGGCAAAACCCACCACAATACATGTACACGTGTAGGAATGGTTGCCTGTGGTTTGCATTGACTCAAGTTATTTTGGCTATGTAGACAGAACAGTTCTAATTGACCTTAATTCTGGTTGTTCCTAAGTGGAGCTTATGGTTGTAGAATTTCTTAAGATTAACAAACCTTGGAACATAACAGCAAACCTCAGAATATAACAGGATATGTGGTCAGTTTGACCCTGCTCTGAGTCAAATTATTTTTCTGTGTCAGTAACTATATGAAATGACTGACAGGCATGGAACAAAATGGCTGCTGGAGAACAGACTTCAATAGTGCTCAAGCCTGTCTCAGACTAAAAGAACATTACCTTAGTTTAGGGGTCTATATTTCCATGGACTCTATGGGGCTGGGAATAAATATTCTGATTATGGAAACTATGAAAACTAAAATCAAGCAGGCTCCTGAAATCAAAAGCATAAGAACTATGGTACTCTTGGATTCCCCCAAAGATGAAAAACATCCCCAGATCATTTATCTGGGTTATAGTCATTCTGAGTCTGAATCAGAACATGAACAACCTTTATATGATTGGTGGTTTCTTCTATGACATTTCCTTCACCATCTATTTGTATACAACATTTGCTCATGTCGAATTTTACACAAGTTCCTCCTTAGAAGCAAGAAAACAGTCTAAAGCTAAATAGATTTTGGTAGATAGCATTGGGGATTTTGCTTTCTTATTTGGTTAGGATATCAAGAATCTTTGCAGTTTTATTAGTTATAATTTCATCAGCAGCTTATAATTTTGATGATTGCTTTAGCATGCGGATAGACAAACCACTAGGTTCCAGTCTCTGACCAGTGTCTGGACCATAATAATGGATTATATGTTCATAGGGACATTAGTTAGCTTTACAGTCAACAATTTGTTAGACTTGTCAGTGTCTTTGGATCTCCTAGTCCTCATATATCTGACATATATATGTATTCCCAAGTATTCTCCTCTGGCAAATGAGATTAGGAAGAAGAAGGGCTGGATATATCTTTACCATACAAGATCTAAACCAGATTAGAGGAAGTACAACATAAGCTGTTCTTTTACATATCTAATGTAGTCTACCTGAGGCTTACCATCTGATGTTCATACTACAGTGTCCCATGCCCATCAGAGGTGAAAGAAGTCAGACAAAAGGTAGGTATAGAGGAATTTTAGTTCAGCAACATGGCTGATCTGATAACATCCAAGTATACCTTCTAGGTCTTTATGATCCAGTTGGAATGCAAACATGCCCTTAGTGCAAACATTTGATCCCTCTGGATGGAATCCTTCGGTACACAAATTTAATCCCAAACTATGATGTCTAATTGAGGGGCAGACAAAGTGATGAATCAGAGAAAGATTTGACAGAATGAGTTAGAGATAAGCATATATCCAACTCTCAGGAGAAAAGCTTTTTAACAGCAGTGCAAGAGTAGTCAGCTGGGAGTCAGTTAAGTCAGTTCAGAGTTGGGAGTCAGTGCAACGACTGCAGTGCAGTGGAGTTGAGTTGGTTTATGACTTTGTGCAGGGCAGCAGAAGAAGTTGAAGCCAGAAATTAAGAAGGAGCCAGAAGATTAGAACAAGTTACCAGAGTTAGTTTGAGGCAAAGTAGAGCAATTCAGTGAAGAGCTGATAAAAGCCAGATTCAATTGGTCAGCCAGAATGGTTAAGTTGAACCACCCAGCCAGAGTTCAGACTCTACCTTCCCAGGGCTGTTGATATCCTCTATTAGTCTCTCTTCATACATAGCAAGAAGAGGTTTAAAAACCTGAGCTGCTTTCTGCCATGTTTAGAAACAGGTTTCTGGTTATCGAAGGGGTTTCGGGGGTAAACTGCTATTTATTTCTTCATGGAAGAACTGGAATATTTGGTATAACATGGCTTTGTGGGTGACAAAAACCCCTTTGAAATATAACATTGTCTCTGATTCTGTGCCTTTACCATCCAAAGCCTATATATATATATATATATGTATATATATATATATATATATATACATACATACATATATACATATGTAACATAAATATGTATACATACATACATACATATACAGACATATGCATATAGAAATACATACACATATACACATGCATACACACACATGTATGCATGCATGTATATGTATTTCAGCCTGCCACTCTTACCATGGGTCCTTTACATTGAGAATAATGAAATAGCTAGGGTTATGGGTCCCCAATTAACAGTCCCATTGTATAAGTTCTTTTTGGAAGGACTACCCTTTAGTTTGCTTTCTGCCAAGAGGCCCAAATTGCTCATGTTCAGTTAGGATGATAGGTTTTGGAAGAGGGATCACAGCCAACGCTCCATTTGGTCTGTTTTCTTATTACTAGGAGAGCTCACTGCATCATTCAACACAGAGATTTTTGGCCTCAATTATAATGTTTCATGGGTCAAAAAGTATTGACATTGACTATTTGAAATTAGTGATCCTTATCTTTTGGCTCATTCAACCTCTGCATGGATGGTTATTTTTTTTTAATTATGTGTATTGAGGTTATAGATGTGGCTCTGTGGTTAAGAGCACTGGTTGCTCTTCCAGAGGATTTGGGTTTAATTCCCAACACCTACTTGGAGGCTTATAACAATAGTAACTCCAAATCCAAGGGGACCCAGTGCCTTTCTCTGGTCTCTAATGGGCACTGAATGCACATAGTGTACAAACATACATGCAGACAAATACTCATACACACATTTTTTTTTAATTCTTAAAGAATGTATATAGGTGTTGTGGTGGTTTGGATGAGAATGGCTCCTATAACTTTATGTATTTGCCAGCCCCAGTTGGTGAGCTGCTTGGGAAGGGTTAGGAGGTATGGCCTTGTTGGAGGAAGTGTGTCAATGCGGGTGAACTTTGAGTGGCTTTGCAGTTTCAAAAACCCACACCAGGCTCAGTGTCTTGCTCTCTGCCTGTTGCTTATGAATCAGAATATAAAGTTCTCAGCTATTGCTCCACTTTCCATACTTGTATGCTTCTCTTCATGATAATGGACTAACCCCCCAAACTGTAAGCAAGCTCTAAGTTAAATACTTTCTCTTTATTAGAGCTGCCTTGGTCTCTTCTCGGCAATAGAACAGTAACAGAGACAGGCATGTTTTTACATGCCTGGATATTTGTGCACAACATGCATTTCCTATTGTTGGTGGAAGCCAGAAGGGGGCGCTATATCCCTTGGAATTGGACAGATAATTGTGAGTCATAATGTGGGTGATAGAAATCAAATTTGGATTACTTGGAAGAGTAGCCAACATTTTTAACTGCGGAATCATCTTACTAGTCCATGGAGGGTAGGTAGATTTTGATACATAAGTGGATACAGTAAAGTAGGATCCATGTAGCCCCTTGACCTGATCAAGTTATATGAATACAGTGGTTACTACTAGAGGAGGTTCTTGTACCACAAAAAGGGACCAGATTAGGGACAGTGGAGACTATACATCCTATACCAAAAGAGATGAAACTGCACTAACAGAAACCTTTTCCACCACAAATCCAGTCATCTGGAGCTGCTTCAACTAAATGTACAGCCTAAGAGCAAAAGAAAGAGGCCAAAGGTTACAGAGCTTTAGAACGGGACAAAACTAGGTCACTTAATGAACTGTTGACTCATCAGTGCCTTAAGGTTCCTCCACACATGGACTGGTCAGCTTTGGGTGTGGTCACCAGCACAGAGCTGTAGAGATCTGGTTTTGTCAGCTCCTCTGGTCTCATTAAGTCATCTGGTGCCACATCCTGGCCTCTCCAGATGGTCAGCTTTCATGGCATTGATGTGTCAGGAACACATTCCCAGCCACCAGGAAATGCGTTTCACTCTGATAGGACAGATTCAAGAAGTCATCTCCATATCTTTAGTATATAGCAAGGGAGAATAAAGACAACAGTGAGCAGACCTTCCCAGAGGGGTATCAGGGGCTGTGAATTCTATTTTCTTACCATACTGCAGCCCCTGGTTTAAAGGAGCAGGCATCTCTGGTGAAGCTCACAGGCAGCTGTTCTCAGCCACTATGATGTATAGTAAACAAGGCTGACCTAAGGGCCTGTATTTGTTGTTTTAAAACGATACATTAAGGCTCTCCATATGCCTAAGGAGGTACCCATAAAGGAGGAGGGCACCCATAAAGTATTGAATGAAGACAGACCCTTGTCTGTTTGGCAGGGTATCTCTAATTCTTAATGAGGTGAATGGTCAACAGCTCATTCCAGTGTGTCTTTTGAAACAGTTTTCTTAGTTGTAGTTTCAATGTCCAATTTATACATTCCAACTCCCGGAGCAGATGTACCATTTCAGTCATAATTGCTGGTCTGTTATTTGATCCTTTGGCAGCAGGAATTCCAAAGTGAGGGAAGATCTTCACTAAGAAGTTGGACCACCAAATCTCTCTCTCTCTCTCTCTCTCTCTCTCTCTCTCTCTCTCTCTCTCTCTCTCTCTCTCTCTCTCTCTCTCTCTCTCTCTCTCTGTGTGTGTATGTGCAGATATGGAAAGCTTCCACCCAGCCTGAGAACGTACAGTGGTGAGCAGATTGCAGCCTTGGACTCAATGATATTTCAAAAGAAGTTATTATCAGTTCCAAAGGAAAACCATTTGTCCACACTTGAAAAGACATTCTAAATATCCAGAAATGAAACCATCCTGGACAAAAAGAGGGTTTCTGGTGGTTAGACAAAAGCGTGCATTCCTTAGGAACTTGTGAAACTGGTTCCCATAGGCCAAAAGGAATCATTTCCCTCACATCTGGTAGAAGAGATATAGGATCATCCATGCCGCCTATTAGCATCATAGGGTATTTTTGTGGGCAACTGCATCTGACATCTTTTCCCCCTTAACATCTTTTTATGGATGTGTATGTATATATTTTGGGAAGCTTCTATGTAATGGGCTTTCATATGATTTTTAAAAATGTCTTTTGTGTTAATTATTCCTTTCCATTCCCCTCTAACCATTCACACCGGGGCATTTTACTTTCCATTTCACGATAGCTTCTTTTCCCCAACTACAGACTCTTACTAGTTTTCTGACATCTATGGGTTTTCCAAATGGAACGTAAGTATCTCAAGATTCGAAGCTAACATCTGTCAATGAGAAAAAGCATTCAGCATCTCCCTTTCTGCATCTGGATTTTTCTCATTCAGGATAATTGTTTCCAGTTCTATTCATTTGTTCAGAATTGTACTTTTCTTAATGGCTAAGTAATATTCCATTGTACCTCCATTCATTACCCATTTATAAGTCAGTGGACAGCTAGGCTATCTCCATGCCCTGGCTCTTGTAAATAGAACAACAGTGAACATGGGTGGGCAAGTATCTCAGCTGTCAGACATATGCCCCTTAAGTATATGACAAAGAATGGTATGGCTGGATCATGTGGCAAATCTATTTCTAGCTTATTTTAAAAAAGGCAACACTGATTTCAGTAGTGGCTGCACTAGTTTGCACTCCCACCAGCAAGTGAATAAATGCTCATTTTTCCTCTCACACACACCAGCATTTGTCTTCATGTTTTGTTTGTTTTGTCATTATGGTGTAAACAATAATACAGTATGCAGGGTGACTTTTTTTAAAGTCACATTCAGTTTATCAGTTTTTTAAATAGAGTTTTTAGAGAAAAACCTCTGCTTACCCTGTTTCTGAAGCCACGAGAACGATACAGTTTGAAAATACCTTAAGGTCAGGGGCCTTCTGCTCTGGGGAAGAGGGATGCTACGCTTCCTGGGCTGGGGGGTTAGCACACAAAAGAGAAGGAAGTGCCCCCTGTGGTCTTGATGGGATGACTTCTAGTGGTTTTGAGGCACCCACACTGGCAGTCACTCCTAGTGCCCCGGGTGCTTCACACAGTGGCAGAGTAGCGGGGAGAATTGGGAGCAGAGATAGGCGTTTGATGCCTGCCTCCCATGAATTCTTCTACTAGCCTCTTGGGAGGTTTCTGTCAGAGCCCAAGGTTAGAACCAGATTCCCAGTAAGTAGCTCTGTTTGGAAAAAGTTTTCTTCTTCTCCTCAATAGGGATTTGTCTTCCCCTCCTTCCACGTTTGTGGTCTGATAAGTTGAGCGGGGGAGGGTGAGGGCAACATGATAGTGGGACAGAGAGGGGAATGTGTGAGTCAGAGCAAACCTACTATGGTACTTTGAGAAACACTTGATATATGCAGGGCATACAGATGCTGACTTAGTGATGCCATTTTATGGAAAGAGACCTTGTCTTTGTGTTTCAAGGACAGTTCTTTGATAACTTTACATGTTTCTTGCTAATTCGTAAAAATAAATGCAGCAAAGGTGCAGAGACTTCACTTCTTTATTGAAAATACAGATGCTGAGGATATAAGAGCATAGGTGGCAGCAAAAATAATATCAATATCTGGCTGCTGAGCAAGGGCTGTTTTCTAGGACTCCTGCGTAGTCTTCCGGAAAAGAGGCACTTCTGAGCTTTTATTGCTTCTGCTGTCTCCTATATTGTTCTCGTCTTCCCTTAAACCAATTCTACAACAATCCAGAAAAAATAATGGTTCAGAATAGTAAGCAGGATTATAATCAGAAAACACATCATGTAACATTAGTTGCCCTCTGTAATTTATATCAATATAATTTATATTAATATTATCTTGCTCAGAAGAACCTGGTGTCTAATTCTGTGGGGGGCTGAAGGGTGGGTAGAGGGTGCCTAGAATGTGGGAGGCCCAGACTTCCGGTGCCAGCATTCCATTTGGACACAGATGTCCAAACCTAGCACACCTGGTTTCTCTGTCTCTACTATAGAGCGCTCTACAGATACTTATCAGCACTCTTGGGCAGATGCAGCAGCACACTCCAGAGTTACGATGGGTGTCCTTATCTGCATGGCTTCACTAGGCACTAGCCTGAAGACCAGACATTTGGAATGTATCTTTTCCACATTCCCACAGGTCCCTGTTTAACTTATCAGCTTTCTGAGTGCTGGGCTCTGCCTGTGAACTAACCATGTACTCAAATTTCCCCTATAAAGATAGAATTTATGCTTGGTTTTCAGTATTTCAATTAGTTTAGGATCAGGATTAGCTACACTAATATGAGTCTGATTTGAATAATTATTTCACAACCCCAGTGGAATATTTCCACAGAGATATCCTCTACCTGAAGAATTTGTATATCAATCTTATTAATACAACTACTAATGCACACAAAGTGTATATATTTTATATGTTAAAACATATATTCATAGGTTATCTGCAGGATACATATATGTAATGATCTATATGTGTCTATTCTGTGTTCCTTTCAGAAGCTGTGCTCTGTCTTAAAATGAACCATTTCAAGTTGATTTGGCTTTCTTATTCCGTTTTATACCTACAAAGAACATAAAACTCAAAGATTATTTTAAGGGGCTGTAGAGAAGAGTTAATAGCACTTGATGATCTTGTAGGGACCCAGGTTTGGTTCCTAGTCCTTGCATAAGGCAGTTCACAACAACTTGTAATTCAAGCTCCAGGGGATTTGATATCCTCTTCTGGCCTCTGAGGATACCTGCACACATGTTGCATGCAGACACAGACACATCTATACACATGAATGAAAACTTGTAAAAAAAACTTTTAAAATGTCATTTTGAAACATGAGAAGACTTAAAAGAACAACATCAACACAACTTTACCCATAG
Source organism: Micromys minutus (assembly GCF_963924665.1). Lineage (NCBI taxonomy): Eukaryota > Metazoa > Chordata > Mammalia > Rodentia > Muridae > Micromys > Micromys minutus. Next base: position 91,508,877 of record NC_137970.1, read on the forward strand.
CATAAAAGTATCCAAGATAAGAAGCAAGTCCTATAGTGGCTGTCCTGTCAAATTGTCTTCTCCTTACCTGAACTCTGGCTTCACTCACACCAATCCATCTTGCCAGTTGTCTTCTAAGGGCAAAAAGGGCAGATGTTCAGTATTTGGCATTTTGGAAGAAGTAAAATGTTTTATTTATACTTGTTTTAATTATTTATCCCATACTTCACTTTCTGTTGCATTCACCTTGAAGATTTTTGAGGCTTAATAAAATTCCACTGGGATTTTAATCCCAGTAGTCAGGAAGCACAGGCAGATAGATCTCTGTGAGTTCGAGGTCAGCCTGGTCTAGTGAGTTCCAGGAAAACCAGGACTATGCAGAGAGACCACGTCTCAAAAGGCAAGCAAACAAACAAACTACAAAACCAAAACCCCAAAACAAAACAATTCTACTAGCAATTTTATCTTATTATTATCTATCATTAAGAGATGTGAAAACCAAAGCAGGTCCCTTATAAGAAATTTGAAAAACACTGATACTTAGACAAGCAAAATCCTCAATAGGCTCACATATCTGAATGCTTACTGTATTGAATAAAATCCCCAGTTGGTCTAACTGTTTAGAAAGAAGTAGGGGTTGTGATATTATTGGAAGAGAGGGTAGGCTTTGTACTCTCAAAACTCATGAGATTCGGAGTCTCTTTTTGTCTCGTGGTTGTATCTTAGTATATTAGCTGCTGCCTGTGCCTTCCTGCTTGCCGTGCTCCCTGCCAGGTTGGTCAGGAACTCTAGCCCTCTGAGGCTGTAAGCCCCCCTCACACTCTATTTTTTTTAATAAGGTGCCTTGGTCATGATGTTTTGTCATAGAAAGAGAAAAGTAACTAACCCAAGCTTACAAGGAAAGTCACCTCTGTCCAGGCTTGGCATTCCTTGAAAAAGGATTACTGGGGGATGCCACCATACCCAGTATTGAATCTTGTTTTACAGACCATTTTTCTATGGGAATGGAAACAAAATAGAGGCAAAGCACCCCCTCCCCCACCACCAGTAGCTAAGAGAAAGGAGCCCACCCGGCTTTGTGGTGCTTCCTTTTAATACTAGCACTTGGGAGGCAAAGGCAGGCAGAGTTCTGTTAGTTCCATGCCAGCCAGGGATATATAGGGAGACCCTCAAGAGACAATGCACTCACAAGTAAAAAACAAAACAAACCCAAAAAACCTTAAAAATCAAACATACGATATATAGATTTATGAAATTTCTATTATTTCAACCACTCGACCTTTCACAATTCTTTCAATAGGGCCTTACTTATAGAGAAGACATTGCCTGAGGTTTTTCACTCTGATTCATTTAAATACTATATGAAAATGCCTTCATCCCCATTGTCTTATCCAGAATTATTGCTGGGATGAAACACCATAACCAAAAACAACTTGGAGAGGAAAGAGTTTATCTTGCTCATAGTTCCATATCTTGCTAACAGTTCATCCGAAGCACTGAAAGCAGGAACAGGGACAGGAACAGGAACCTGGCAGCAGGAGCTGATGCAGAGGCCATGGAGGGGTGCTGCTTGCTCCCCCATGGCTTGCTCAGCCTGCTTTCTTATATAATCCAAGGCCACCTGCCCAGGGGTGGCCTCCCCCACAATGGCCTGGGCCCTCTCCCTTCAACCAATAATTATGAAAATATCCTAAAGGCTTGCCTATAGCCTGATCTTAAAAAAATGTTTTTTAATTTTATTTATGTAAACAAAATATAAATAAAAATATTTAATTATATTTTATTTACACACATGCCTGTGTGTATGTTTTTGTGAGGGTGCCGGATCCTCTGGAACCAGAGTTACAGACCCTTGTGAGCTGCCACGTGGGTGCTGGGACTTAAATCTGGCTCCTCCGGAAGAGCAGCTACTGTTCTTCACTGTTGAGCCATCGTTTACAGCCCCCTACAGCCTGATCTTACAAAAACTTCTACTCAATTGAGGATCCACCCTCTTTGATGACTCTAGCTTGTTTTAAGTTGATATAAAACTGTCTGGAACAAACATTTTACATGAGTCTCCCATGGACTCCAGCACACTGCCCCACCACGCTACTGCAGGATGCAGGATTCTGGCAGCCTTGATTTTGGAAGTGATTTTTATTTAGAGTAAGAGGCAGGCTGAGGATATAACCCAGAAGGTAAAGGTAAAAGGTAAGGGTAAAGGTAACAGTAAGTAAAGTTACAGGAAGTAAGCCTGATGGCCAGCAATTAATCCTGAGATACACAAGGTGGAAGGAGAGAACAGACTAACCCAAGCTGTATTCTGACCTCAGCATGTGTCAGATAAAACCTACAGCCACACATTCCCACTCTCACAAACAAATACGTATATAACTTGCAGTTTTAAAGGCACTCCCACGTGCTCCCAGGAAACAGGATCTGCTTACCTTTCTAATGCACTGATGAAGTGATTCTGCTGGAAGATTCGCTCCAGCCCCTGCAGCTGCCACTGGCTGAACTTGTAGTGGAAGCAACGCTGGCGTACCAGCACAGATACAGGCTGCACATCAGATTGCAGAGCCGGAACAGGCTGCGTACCAGATATCAGCACTGGAATATGCTGGACATTCTCTATGACCTGCGTGCCCTTAGGGACTGGCTCCTCTGGCTGCCTCTCATTCTCCTGGTCACAGCCAGTGGCGCCACTGGCCTCTTGGTTCCTGTTATCCATGAGGCCTGCAGCGCCAGCAGCGGGCCCACCTTCTCCACTTAATTCTGCTGCTCCTTCCCCTTCTGTTGCCGTGGCTTCTGACCCAGGCTGGCCCTGCCCACTCTCTCCCTCATTTCTTCCCTCTCCATCCGGTAAAACCATCTGTGCGTTCGCACCTGGAAGTGGAGAAACACAAAACAAAAAAAGCAAAAACAAAACAAAACAAAAAAAAAAACAAAACAAAAAAAAAAAACGAAACAAAAAATTAGGTGTCAGGGCCTAGGCTAGTGCGGAGGTACTGGAAAGTCTCAGCAAAGGCTGCAGGGCCCAGCAACTGTCTAGTCGCCTCTGGGGGGAGGACACATTCCTCTCCTCGTGGACGTGGCCAACCCATTCCCAGAACACACTCACCATCCAATATTTCCTTATCCTCTTCAAGTCCCTCAAAAAGTAGGTTGTTGGTGTTTTGATGCTCCATGTCCTGAATGCTCTCCCCTGCAGCCTGCTCCAGCAGATTCTGAGCCGGAGCTCCGGAGGTTACGAAAGCCTAAAGCCGATAGCCGAGAGCTTCTCAACCAGGAAGAGAGTCTCTTGTAGCCCTTGGGGGCGGTAGTATAGGTTACCAAGTATCCAATCATGGGTGGGCTGTCTTGACTTCCATTTGTTCTCCTGCAGCTATGGGTTGAGCCTGAGGTGTAGACCAGACCAGGTTGGTTGCTGCAATGAGCGGGGTGTACTTTCAGGGACCACGTGGAACTTAGGCTTTTACGGATGCACACGTGGCTATCCAAGTTGCAGTTGGATAAATTATCTTCTAGGGTTAAATGTGCCAAAGCACTTGAATTGAAGAAGAAAAGCTCTGGAGACCTCGGAGAAGTGTTTTTAGAATATCTCTTGTTTAGTTGAGGGCGATTTTTCATGACTTTAATCCTAGCATTCAGGGGAAAGAAGGAAGTGGCTTTCTGAGTTCCAGGACAGTCTGGTTTACATAGTGATTTCCAGGACAGCCAGAACTACTGGGAAACAGTCTCCTCTAAAAACAAAGGGTGTCTTTGGTCCTAGGCCTAGTAGTTTATACTAGGCGCCTGTTACTTGACAGAGAACAGAAAATAAACTGATAAGATTATCCACGGGGTCTCTTCCTTGGGGAGGGGGTTCATAAAAAGCGCAGCTAGAGTTTGTTGTTTCCATGTTGTGCGTTTACAGGAGCTTGGGTGTGGGTCGGGCAGGCTCATTAAAGCTGTTACGGACTTTTAAAGCTGTGAGAATCGCCCTATCTGTGCTGAGGTTCCCTGCATTTCTCTTGACTTGTCCCTCCCAGTGATCAAAGGGTCAAGAGCAGGCGCCAATCTCCCTCCAGAAGCTCTCAGTGAAGCAGCCCCTCTGCTGGCATGCAGTCAAACTGGTCTTCAGGCAGCAAATGTTTCCCAAAGTGTTCTGGCCACTGGGAGGCTAGAAACGGCCCCTAGGAACTAGGCTATCTCCAGGAAGTTCCTTTTCTCGGGTGGGGATATTCTAGGGTCCTGGTGCCAGAAGAGGGGTTCTTCTCCTACCAAAAGACGTACCTCAAAATTCTGAACACATCTTAAAACCAAACCTACACACATATATTTCTGGTCCTTTTTTGTTCTTTGGTGTGAAACCAGAAACTGCTGTTGTCAAGGTGCAGAGAACCTGAGGATTTTTTTTTAATCTCTATATCTCTGGTCAAGATGATAAAGATATGACTTTTTGTGTGGGGGCATGCAGCTGATTGCATAGAGCCCTTGCCTAGCATGAATATTGCCGTTCATGGCTAATCCTTAACACTGTCTTTTCCTTTCTTTTTCTTTTTTGTTTGGTTTTTCAAAATTGGGTTTCTCTGTGTAGTTCCTGGTTGTCCTGGAACCCACTCTGTAGACCAGGCTGGCCTCAAAGTCAGAGATTCATCTGCTTCTGCCTCCACAGTGTTGGTATTAAATACATTCTCCACCACTGCTTGGCAGAGTATCTGTCTTTTAATGCTCGAAATCTTAGAACTCAGGAGGTAGAGGCAGAAAGATCAGAACTTAATCTTCAACGATAGAGTTTGTTTAACTCTAGCTTGAGATAGTAGCACACTGTCTGAAAAATTCATCTCCTTTCCCATATTTTAATATCTCTATTTTCAAATTAAGTAGTGGGCAGTGGACCTGATTTAATTTTTAAACTCACAGAGATTCACTTTTGTCTTAACATGTGATCTATCCTCGAAAACATTCCCAGTATATTTGAAAAAATAAAGTGTATATTCTTGCTTGTGATCACAGTGTATGTAGTCACAACTGGCTACAACTCCTGTTGGCTTTCCTCCTCTGGCAGCTTTTGTAACACCCTCTGGTACTATGAAAGCCAGTCCTCAGGGATGAGGCTTCCAGGTCAGACTAATCTTCAGCTCTGGGAGGCTAGTCAGGGCAACAGCAATAGGAAGACCATTTTCAGATTTTTCAAAATTTCTCTGAGTGCTCTGGCCAGCAACTTTTAAGTGGGGAGTCTCATGCCTGTTATTGAGGGGGTTTATTATATAGTCTATATTTTTATGGGGAGCATTGTCACCCCAAGTGGGATCATGTGACTAAAAAATATGTGTACATATATTTATTTATTCTAAGCATATATATATACATGCATGTGTGTTTATACACATAGATTTATATGTATTACATGTAATTTAGGTAAATACTTACTTATGTTATTTTTCAGACATCCTTGGTGTTGTTTAATGCTCTCTTTCTTTTTTGACTTCCTTCCCAAATTTCTAATTAAAGGCCCCATTTTTTGCATTTCCCCCTTCAAACTGTTTATGTACTGTCGTTTACTTCTGCTGTACTACACAGCTCCCCATGGTCCCACTTTACTTTCTTGGTTTCTCAAGTTACTCTATGATATGTACTAACATCTGATGATTTGGAGCTAGGAACCTTACACAAGAGAGAACATGTTATGTTTGTCTTTCTAGGTCTGGGCTATCTCACGCCATATAATATTTTATAGTTCCCACTTACCCAAAGATTTCATGTTTCCGTTTTCTTTACAGCTGAGCGGTGTTGTACAGTGCATAGGTACCATATTTTCACTACCCATTTGTTGTTGAACATTTAGGCTATTTCTATTTCCCAGCTATGAACACAGCTGAGCAAGGATCTGCAGAGTAGGAAGCTGAATCCTTTGGACATATGCCATGGAGTGCTATAGCTGTGTCATCTGGGAGATTTATTTTTAGCTTCTTGATGATTCTCCACACTGATTTTCAGAGTGACAACATCAGCTTGCAGACACACCTAGAGTGAACAAGGGTTCCCTTTTCCCACATCATGGCCAGTATTTGTGGTTGGCAGCTTTCTTCAGTTTAACCATTCTGACTGGGCGAAGATGAATAATTTTTTAAATTTTTATTTATTTTTTTACACTCCAGATTTTATCCCACTCCTGGTCCACTCTTTGACTGTTTCACATCCCATACCTCCTCCCTGTCCCCTGTCTCCTGGAGGATGTCCCCATAACCCACCCTGACAGACCTCTAGGTCCCTGTGGCCTCCAGTCTCTTGAGGGTTAGGTACAGCTTCTCTGACTGAACCCAGACCAGGCAGTCCTCTGCTGTATATGGGTTGGGGGCCTCATATCAGTTGGTGGATGCTGCCTGGTTGGTGGCTCAGTGTCTGAGAGTTCTTGGGGGTCCAGGTCAGTAGAGACTGCTGATCTTCTTACAGGGTCATCTTCCTCCTCAGTTTCCTCCAGGTTTTCCCTAATTCAACCACAGGGGTCAGCAGCTTCTGTCCATTGGTTGGGTGTAAATATCTCCATCTGACTCTTCTAGCTGCTTGTTGGTTATTTCATAGGTCAGTCATGATAGGTTCCTGTCTGTGAGCATACTATAGCCTCAGTAATAGTGTCAGGCCTTGGAGCCTCCCCTTGAGCTGGATCCTATTTTGGTAAATATTAAAAAAGCACACAGCCGGTTCCCACACATACCATTCCATGCAGACCTCGGCTCCCTTTGATCCAGGTGATCCACGAGCCACTTTAGCATGGCCCTGCCATGCTGCTTTCACTCACTGTTCCTTTGGTGGGTTGTTACCACGCCAGGCATACACATCACATACACAATTCCTCATGAACTTTCTCATGAACTCAATTAAGTTGCCATATGAAAGAACACACCACACAAGACCTCCAATCCAATTGATCCAATTTTCCCATCTAGACAGCACAAAATCCTGTACATACCCATCCGTTTAAAATATTCATAATAACCTAATCTATGTGTAGGGAAGAATCTTAGCATCTGCTTCCATGGTTGCTTCCAGCTTCTTCTTCTTGCTCTTGCTCCTCCCTCTCTTACTAAAACTTTGTTTCCACCCATTCTTCTTGTTCAATGACAGGCCTCACTTTATCCTTTGCCTGCCTTCCTACATAAATACATCTTCAGGATCCTACTTTGGGCCTGTAGCTGTACCTTTTTTTCCTTGTAGGCTCTTCTTCATTTTTGTATCTGCAGTTATCTAAATTAAATCTCAACTAGCAAATGTTACATGAGATGATTTGCTTCCCCCCCCCATGGGGAAGAAGAACCCTGAATGTATGCTTTATTACAGATTTCTGAATAGGGTCCATGGTCTGTAGTCTAACTCCCCAACAATGGTTAACAGCAGCTGTGAATGGAAGTCTAAGGATCTAGTAGCTTCTCAGTCTTACAAGGCAAACAGGCAAAGAAGAGAGGGGAAGATGAATCTTAAATTAATTTTCATTTGAACTTTTATATTTGCTAAGGATGTTGAACACTTTAGAGATTTTTTACTTTAATTGTTTTTTATTTCTTATTCTGAGAATTTTGGAGTTCAGATCCATAGCTCTTCCTTTTTTTTTCTTTTTAATTGGATCCTTTGATTTTAGTGGTCTGAGAGATTTTAGTTTGTTTGAGTACTTGTATATTATGAATATTACTCATTTATCAGATATACTGCTCGCAAAGATTCTATTCTATTTTAAGGATTTCCAAACTAAATAAAAAAATCCCCACATTTCTTACAGAATTTTTTTAAAAGTTATTTTGCTGTAAGGAGGTTTTCAGTTCTATGAATTTCCACTTGTCAATTGTTGGTCTTTTTTCCCTGAGCAAATGGAGTCCCATTCACAAAGTTCTTGCCTACACATATATCTTGTAAGGTACTGCCTATGATTTCTTCCAGTAGTTTCAGCGTTTTGGTTTTCACATTGAGGTCTTTAGTCCTTTCATCTACTTGGCATTAATTTTGTTCCCATGGAGAGGTCATCCTTGGTTAGGTTTGTTCCTAGACAGTTTATTTTCTTTAAGACCAGTGTGCATGGAAGAGTATCTGTGATCGCTCTTCTCACCGTGTTTTACTGTTAGTGTATAGAAAGGCAACTGGTTTTTATAATTTGACTTTGTATTCTGCCACTTTGTTGATTTTTAAAATATATAATATATAATTATCTCTATTATGGCATAAACAGCCCTTCAAGGACACAACTTTGTCCATGTCATGGTCACTATAATTCTGAAACTACCTATGTAGATGTGCCACAAGCACCCTAGCTAAAGGGTGCCGGAACTTACCATTAAGGATTATGATCTCCAGTTTGGAAATTAGAACGAATGAAATCAAATAATTTTACCAGAAGTATAGAATCCCTTTTTGCCAAGCCATCCTGGATGAAACCAAAGGAGACTATGAAAAAAATTCTGGTTGCTCTGTGTGGTAGAAATTAAACATCCTTGCTGCTCTGCAAGATTATGTGAAAAACATCTTTTACCTGCTGTTTTCCTTCTATCACATAGGCTTAAGTAGGAAAGTTGTGTCCTTGAAGTTTTAAGTGGCAGCCCTTTTACCAGGAACTATTTAAGAAGTTAAAATATTGAAAAGACATATTTTCAGTATTAGTCTGGTTCTGAATTCACAAGATATGTATACTTTGCAAAGATATCTTAAGAAGTGTTAGTCAACGTGAGCTCTAGGAAAGAGGGACAGTATGCCTCCTGGGTTGGGTTGGGTGAGCTATAGAGAGACACCTCCTTGAGAAGGATGGGGTAGATTCTTCTCTTCCCTTTGAAGCAGCAGAACTTCTGGCAAAGTGTCCTGTTTATGCCATGGACAGAGAGAAGAGTTTGGGGAGCAGCCTAAATAAAATACTGCTGCTTCCCAGAGTCCCATGAATGGTCTAGAAGGAAGTTTATCAGAGATCAAGGTTAAATAAAATTCTCACCCTGGCCAAAATCAACTCTCTGTGTATAAGGACTCTCTCTAGGGTCTTGCTCTGCCTTCCTCTTATATTTCTGGTCCTACATAGTAGAAGAAGAGGTGAGTCCAGAATGACAAGTGAACAACAAAGAACGTGTGGGTCAGTGAAAACCCACTATGTAACTTGCAAAGCTCTTATATAAACAGCCTGCCTATGGTGGTGCAGCAGTATCATTTAATGCAAGGAGACCTTGTTATTTAGTTTAAAGAATATTTCATTGATAGCTTACACACATATTTTACTAAATCAAAAGGTACATGAAACATATATTAAAAATTCATATTGTTATTGAAATACAAGTGCTTCGGAGATACCATATTGTTAGTAGGAGAAAAAAAAAATCATCTCTATCTGGTGCTTTGGCTACAGTGGCACTCCAGGGCTCCTCCAGTCTTCAAGGAAATATGTTTTGGGAAGCAGGAGGAGAGCTTCTCAGACCCTATAGCCTCTTATATCGCCGGTAATGTTCTCTCCTCTTCTGAAACCATCTCTACATTGAGTGAGAAAAAAGTAATTAGTTCAGCATAGTAAACTTCTAGGACCATAATTGAAAAAACATATCATGTAAGTTTATATTTTTTTACTTTATACTGCACAGAAGACCTTCGTGTTTCACTCTTCTAGTTCTGTGAGGGGCTGAGGGGATAGCACAGGGTCCAGTGCTGGCCTATAATGGGGGAGGCCTTGGTTTCCACCCCAGCACTGCATATAGTCTCAGAACATTTTCAAAGGTCGCACACTTTCTTTCCCTCTATACTGTAATTCACATTGGAGGATGTTAGCAGCATTTTCAGGCAGATCCACCAGCGTTTATATCAGCTTTATGAGTGCTGGGTTCAGCCTGTGAGCTATCACCTAACTCAAATTCCCCCTGTAAGGATAGAATTTATGCTTTGTTTTGAGCATTTTAAATAGTTTAGGATCATGGAGTCCCCTAGTCCCACTATGACTACAGAGAAACCCTACCTAAAAGATTCCAGCATTACAAGGAGTTACACATAGTTATATATGGAATACATATGTGTGTGTCTATTTATCTATATATAATAGAGATAATTATATATACCAAATACTTATTTTATAAGTTAAGACATGTGTGTTTTGTAATTTATCCATAGAATACATGTATATGTAATATATGTGTGTCTAAGAAATGAAAGTAGTCTACTGCTATTCTTTGTTTCTTTAGAAAGTTATGTTCCATTTTGAAATATGCCCTTTGTACACGGTGAGGCTTCCTTATTCCTTTTCTACTCACAAACACCTTAAAGCTCAAAAGTAGTTCTGAGAGGGCTGCAAAGACAGCTCCATGGTTAAGAACACTTGCCGCTCTTGCACAAGGACCAGAGTTTGGTTCCTAGTATCTATCTCGGTGGATAAAGACTACCTGTAACTCCAGCTCCAGGGGATTTGTGTCCTCTTCTGGATTCTTTAGGCACTTGGCCACATGTTTTATATGCAAACAGAGACATACACATAATAAAAATAAAAAATCTCTAAAGATATTATGAAACAGTTTTATGTTAACAACAAAACAATTGCATGGATAAGACGAATGAGTTCAAGACCTAAAGCAAGTCCTAAAATGGTTGTCCTGCCAAATGGCTTTCTTTGGTTTACTCACCTTCACTATGGCTTCAGTTACACCCATCCATCTGGCCAGTTGTTTCCTGAGGGTAAAATGGCAGATGTTCAGTATTTAGGCTCAGATATGAAAGGAAATATGCGAATGACCTTTTATATTTGCTTTAAAATATTGGTCTCATCCCCCACCTTCTTTGACATTTATCTTGAAAGTTTTGAAGTTTTAAACAAATTCTACAAGTAACTTTAGCTTAATATTAACGGACCATTCATACACATGAAAACTCATGTATGTTCCTAATAAGCATTTTTTTTAAAGCAACAGCACAGACACCAACAACCTCAACTGAAATGCAGGTAATACTGGGTGTGGTGGTGTAGGAGACTCCACCTCTAAAAACAAAAGAAAACCAAAGAAAGCAATAGTTCCAAAGTAAATGCACGCAGAGGAATCCCATGTGGGGTCCTTTGTCAGGACAGAAGGATAAACTCAAAAGAAGACAGATTAATAGAGAGCACATAAAGATCTCTCATGTGCTGTTAGTACAGGAGGACATCCAATGTGCTGAGTGTGGGGGAAATTAAATGTTACATTTATTTTAATTATTTGGGGTGTGTGGGGTTTTTGTGTGCACACGTGCATTCCTGTGCCATAGTCAACATGTGTAGGTTAGAGGCCACTAATGAAAGTTAGTTTCCTTTTTCCATCATGTGGATGTGGCTCCTGGGGACAAAACTCTGGTTCTCTAGGTTGGTGGCAAGTGCTTTTACCCACTGAACCATCATCCTGCTAGCCGTGGGAAAGAAAATATTAAAAGCACAACAGACAGAAAAGAAATGTTCAAATAAAGAAACAAACAAAAATAAAAAATCACCCCCTCCCAAAAACCCCTCCAAAATAAAAAAACCAAAACCCCTCCACAGCACTGGCAATCCCTTCCTGAATTCCCAGAATAAAGGAGGCTCAGGCGATTGGACCCTGCAAGTTCCAGGCCAGCCTGGATCACAGAGTGAGCCCTTGCATCAGAAAACAAGAATAAGCAGGAAAAGAAACCCAGACAAGCCGAACCTGCCTTAGATCTCAGCACAAAAGTTCTTATGGAGCCACATGCTTTAAGCCTTGTTTTTATGGAGCATTTTCTGTGGGCAGAGAGGCAATAAAATAAGGCCAAACATACTAAGAGAATGTTGGGGGCCAGGCTTGGTGGTGCACTTAATCCTAGCACTTGGGAGGCAAAGGTGTGTGGGTTTCTGTGAGTTTGAGGTACCGGTGCTTGCCGGAAAGCCCTGATGACCTCAGTTTGATCTCGTGGACCCACATGGATCCTAAAACTTAATGCTGCAAGCATCCTCTCGCCTTCTCTTGTACCAAGTGGTCCACACACTCATACATACCCACCGCCCACCACTAAATAAATTACGTAATTTTCAAAAACGAGGCCCTGTGGGCGACCAGGGAGAAAGTCAACCGCCTCTGCGGGCCAGCACGCGCTCCCATCAAATAGGACATTAAGGCTAGGCAATCTCCTCACCTTGCTTCGATACTGAGGAAGCAATTGGCCTTGAAAATACTCTCTAGTTCATCCAGCTGCCACTGGGTGAATCTATGGCGTAATCGACGTCGTGGCACCTGCCTTGCCATAGACTGGACACTCTCGCCCTCAGCGAGCTGAGGAATCAGCTCCTTCAGTTGCTGCTCATTCTTCTGGCCTCCGGTGGCGCCACCACCTTCCTTGTTCATGTTTTCATCTACGAGGCCCGCAGCGGGACCCTCTCCTTTTAATTCTATTTCTCCTCTCCCCTTTTCTGCAGTGGCTCCCAACGCCGGCTCTCCCTGTCCTATATCTTCCTCATTTCTTCCCTCTTCATCTGGCAAAACCATTGTACCTGGAGATGGGAAAATAGAGAAAGATCAGGCGGTTGGGCCTAAAGTAGGCAAGAAGTCGCAGCGATGCTAGCAGCGAATGGCGCCTGTCCAGTCATCTCTCCGGAGCCGCGTCCGTTACTCTCATGCAGATAGTTAAATCCACATTCCCAGGATACATACTAACCACTCCCTGTACCCCCATCCTCATCAACTCTCAGAATGAATAAGTACTGATGCTGTAACAGTCCATACCTCGGGTGCTGTCCATTTTAGTTTTACATCTGTGGAATGAACTGGAATCTCTGGTAATTCCGATGTAGTTCCGGTAATAGAGCTGAGCGGTGACCCTTGACCTGGAAGAGATTTCTTCCAGCCCGTTCCACATTACTATGTGTCCAGTTATAGATGTAATGTTCTGGCTTCATGCTCATCACCTGTTGCTATGGATTGAGCCCTGAGGTGCCCCAGTGAGAGCAGTTTGGTGCTGTGATAAGCAGGATGTATTTTCAGGGAGGGTACAGTCCTTGGGCAAGTAGAGATGCAGAAATGGCTCTTTAAGTTGCATCTCAGCTGAGTCCTCTGACTTTGGTGAATTATCTTCCTAGGGAAGGGATGTTGGTCAACTATAGGAGCTGATTTTCGGGGATTAAGAAAAGATCTCCCAGTAACTCTGGAACCCTTGGGGAAAATGTTTGTAGAATTACTTCTTGGTCTAGTGCTCCACATTGACTCTTTGGTAGTTGGCAGAGAGAAAAAATTAAATCAATATAATTATCTAGGAGGCCTCTTCTTTTGGACTTTTATAGAAAGTGAACTTAGATCTTGTGGTAGTATGAATGAGAATGGATTCCCCGTATACACATATTTGAATTCTTGGCCTCCATTTGGTAGAAGTATTTAGGAAGGATGTGGCCTTGTTGGATGAGGCATGTTATTGGGGGTGGACTTTCAGGTTTCAAAGACCCACACTACTCCCAGTTAGTACCCCTCCCTCTGCTGAGAGTTTTTGATGAAGATACAAGTTCCCAGTTACTGCTCTAGCGCTGTGTTTGCCTACCTGCTGCCATACTTCCTGTCATGATGATCATGGATTCACCCTCTGAAACTGTAAGCAAGCCACCAGGTAAATACTTTCTTTATAAGATGCCTTCATGGTGCTGTCTCTTCAGGCAATAGAAAGAAAGCTAAGATAGAGCCTGCTGTGCTTCCACGCTCTGTCTTTACAGGAGTTTGGGCAGAACTGCAGGGCCTGCAGGCTCAGCAGACGGATCAGAGGGCTCAGCTTCACCAGAGCTACTGGGGTGGGGGTTAGGGTGTAGGTTAGTAGTACTATTAAGTTTTGGTAAGTACTGGTAAAAGCTATGAGAATTGTCATACCTTTGCTGAGCTTCGTCACATTTGTCTTGAATACTCGCGCACACGTGCGTGCGCGCACACACACACACACACACACACACACACACACACACACACACACACTTCTAATGTCTTCTCTGAACAACCAAAGTGTCAAGAGCCTTGGTCTTTTATGCCTTGGTCTTCATCCCAGAACTGTCAGTCAAGCAGCCCCTTCACTGGCATGTGGTCAGACGTCTCAAGGCAGCCAAATTTTCCCAACATGTTCTGGGCACTCTTAAAATAGAAGGCCCTACAGTACTATCATGTTTCCAGACTGTTCCTAGTTTGGGGTGGGAATATCCTGGAGACCTGGTGCTGGAGTTCTCCTAGGATAAGGCTTACCTCACAGTTCTAATAACTACCTCACCACAAAGTCTACATGTTTCTCTTACCTAGTTTTTCTTCCCTTTTTGCTCTAAATCCCAGCATTGCTGTATCAAGCACAGGAGAATTTTTTTTCTATTCCTAGTCTGGTCAAAATAGTACAGACATTCATTTCTGGGCTGGGGCTGTTGCTCAGTTTGCATTGTCCTTACCTAGCATGCTTAAAGGCACAGGATTCCTGTGAGCTGCATAAAGCCAGCATGGTGCGTGGCAGTCCTGTAATGCTAGCTCATGATGAGGTAGATGCCAGACTCACCCTAGTTTACAAAGTGAGTTTGTGTTCAGAGAGGGACATCTAAAAATAGTAAATGACACTCTATCTAAAAAAAGACGACCATTTCTTTCCCCCAATTATGATATTGCCACCTACAGTAATGAAGTGTGAAAGGGGCCTGATTTAATTTTTAAACTTCACTGACATATGTTTTTTTTGTCTTATTATATAATCCACCCAGAGAATATTCCCTGTATGTTTGAAAACAATATGTTTATTGCTGCTTGTGGTTAGATCATCCAGCTTATTTATTATGCTTTATTATAGTGATTTCTTTCTTTCTTTAGAATGCTCTATTTTTATTATATTACTGAAATTGATATATTGAAATTACATTGCTTTAGAAATACCCATTTCTTCCTTCATAGTGTTATTCCAGGTTCTTTTTTGAAAAAAATATTTTTTAAGACAGAGTTCTCTAGGCAGCCCCAGATTTTTGTTTATGAAAGAATTTGGTATATATATATATATATATATATATATATATATATATATATATATATATATATACCAAATATATATAATGTAATAATATATTATATAATGTATATTATATATTTATATTATGTAATACAATATTATTGTGTAATATGTTATATGATATTACATATTATAATAATGTATTATCCTAATAATATAATATAATAATATTATAAAATGTATATTATATATTTATATATTTATATATATTTGTTTAAATAAATATATATATTTATATACCAAAGAATTTTACATACCAAAGAAATTTTATGTATGTTAATCTATTTCTCCTGCTTCTACCTCCTATTTTCTGGGATAATAGCACCTGCTACCATCCTCTGTCCCTTTTTGAATAATTGTTTTGGTCACATCTAGAATTATCTATCAGCAGGGCTTAAACATTCTTCTCACTGCCTTAAGTATGTTGGTTATGGTACTTCCTGGCCTCCATGTTTCATGAGTTCTATTCATTATATCTGTATGTCATTGGCTATCATTCTTCTTCTTTCCTACTCTTCTCACACAATCTTTTTGTTTATCAAGAACAGACAAGTCTTGGTGTAACTATCAGGTTTATGGTGCTTTAAGGTGGTTAGGCTTTCTTCCATGCCTAGTGCTGTAAAATTTGCCACATTTGGTCATTTTGCCATTATTTCTCCAAATGTTCTTTCTTCCCCTTTCTCTAGCCCTTCGAATTCTCTAGTAGCTTACGCAGGTGTCCTCACATTTTTTCTTTTTATTTATATTTTATTTACTTATATTATGGGGTGTATGCCATGGCACATCTGGGGCAACAGGCAGATGCTAGGTCCAGGCAAGCGCAGTAAGGCCTTGCACACTGGCTGCACAAAGCTCAGCTGAGTGGCCTGAGAGGGTTTCAGCCCTGAGACTGTGGTCATCTGATAGGCAGCCTCTGGCCAAGGCTTCAAAGGAAGTGCACTTCTGCCATGCCAGGGAGATGGCCAGCAGCAGGTAAAGCCACCCATCTAGGAGCTTCAGGGTGCTTTCTCACTTTCTCAGGGTCTTCCAGACCTGGTCCTTTTCCTTCTTGGTGGGTGTGCACTTCGCCGGGCAGCCACGATTTTGCAGAAGGCATCCACGACCTCATTCTCTGCCATGCGGACTCGCTGCCGTAGATCCTGCCAGCTCACCTCCCCCTCAGCAGGTCATGCTTCTTGGTTTGGTTGTGTGCACTGAGTGCCTTCAGCTCAGCCTGCCGTTTGTGCAGTTTGCGCAGCTCTACTCGGTCCTCAGACTCCAGTAGGCCCTGGGCAATCAGCTCCTCCTTGATGCAGCTCTCCAGGGACTTGGTATGTGGCACACTGAAAGGCTTGGTTCTGGTTGTGGGGCGAGGTGCTTGCTCCATCAGCCCTGACTCTTTCCCAGACATGTCAGGAATAGGAGAGTCCTCCATAGGGGAAAGAATATTTTCCTCCACTAGAGCCTGCAGCAGGCACCAACGGGATACCCATCTTCTGGCTGTTCATGCTGGGCCTCAGACTTCTTCAGCAGGGCATCCACATCTTTTGTAGGATATATCCTTTTAATCCATTTACTTATTGCGGAGGAGAAAGGGCCAGTTCATGCAGTGCTTCCTGTGTGGATATCACAGGACAACTTTCTCTCCTCCCATTATGTAGGTCCTGGGTGTGGAAATCAGCTCATTAGGACCACTGGTGAGATCTTTTATCTTCAGAGCTATCTCATGAGTCCTTGTGGAATTCTTATTTATTATTTGGAAAAGCAGTCTGATATTCTTTGTGAACATGTTTCTCTTGAGTTTCTATAATTCTGTTGTTATAAATTCCTTTTGTTCAGCACATTTGCAGTGGAAGTATTAAAAGCTTAGCGTACAATCCCTGGCTGACTTCTCTTTTACTTCAGAATAGTTTTCACCTTAGTGATGTATAGTTTGTGTATGTATTTACACATGTACCTTCAAGGTTTGAAGCCATGTGTTCACAAGTGCTTGGCGGAGGTCAGCGTTGAGTGTCCTTCTCTAGCACTTTCCACATTATTCTAAATTGTTTAAAATTTACTTTTGTTATTTTAAGTGTGTGTGTGTGTGTGTGTGTGTGTGTGAGTGTGTGAGTGCGTGTGAGTGTGTGAGTGTGTGTGAGTGTGTTTATAGATGCCTGCAGAGGCAGAGTGTCCTGTTCCCCTGGAGCTGGAATTAGAGGTGGTTGTGAGCCCCTGGTAAGGAAGGTTGACAAGCATCTATCTGAGTCCTCCAGGAGAGCAGTGCCTTCTCTCCAGAGTCTTGATTTTGAATTTTAAATTATGTGCATATACGTGTGCCTGAGGGTGGTTTGTGCATGTGTGTGGATGGCTGTGAAAACCAGAAGCGAGTGTCAGATCCTATGGAGCTTGAGTTACAAGCCTTTGTGAACTGCCTGTTGTGGGTGCTGGGAATCAAGCTTAGGCCCTCTGCAAGAGCAACATGCATTCTTAACTGCAGAGACATTTCTCTAGCCACCTCCATGTTAGGTTTGTTTCTGGAAGAGATTCTGACTCTAAACCACAAGCCCACAGTTACAGATAGATGGGATGGCCAGCAACCCCTTTGGAACCTTTCTCTGTCTCAGAACCCAGATTTAAATGTTTTTCATAGCTTTTATATCTATGCTGGGGGTCACACTCAGATCTTCATGCTTGCTTGGCAGTCAGGGTGTTCTTGAACTTGCTATGTAGCCAAGGAGGACCACGGAATTCTGACTCTCAAACATCTACTTCTCAAGTGCTATGATTCCAGGTCCTGGCCAGTGAGTTCAGCTCTTATTGTTTCTACTCCCCCCTTTCCCTATGAATGGACCCATTGTCTGTACCACTGCATGCTAGCTTTCTTTCCTTCTCATTTAAAATATTTAATGAGTCTAGATAGAGTAGCACCAGGAGAATGGAGTAGACAGGAAACATTTGCAAGGAGAGTGGAGATTATCTGAACTGTCAGAACCAAGAAAAGTCCCATCTACATTGTATAACTGACATTGCCCTGGTAATTTAGACACATACTTTAACCGTCTCAGAAGACGCTTGAAACAGATATATTGAGAATTCAGCTCTTTATTGTAAATATAAGGATGGGGGGGCTGAGTGTGCAATAACAGAATGTTGGTGGCATATATATCCTACATATCTATATACACTACGACTATTTTATATGTAATGTGTGCACTTTCTAAGTTAAAATGCATATAATGATTTACCCATAGGATACATATATGTATAATATATATGTACTTAGTTCATGAAAATAAGCTGGGTACAATTCTTTGTTCCTTAGGAAGTTATGCATTTTCTGGAAATAAGCCATTCCTGATTGGTCAGGCTTTCTTATTCCATTTTCTACTCACAAGGGCCACAAATCTCAAAAGCCATTACTCAAAAGGTTTAGAGTAATGGTTTAGTGGTTAATGCTTTTTGCTCTTGTAGAGGAGTTAATTTTAGCTCTTAGGACCCATTTGGGCTGCTCATAAATATATGTCCTTTCAGTTACATAAACTATATGCCTTCTCCTGGCTTCCTTGAGCAGCCACACACATGTGGCATGTAGGAGTGCACACATGCACATGTGCCCAAACACACATAAAAAAACTACAGATTACTCTTTACAAAGTCATTTTCAAACATGGTTTGAAAATGTTATCAAAGGCAACACAAGTCGACTCAGAGAACCCAAAGGACCTACCTATAAAGTAAGTTCTAGAATGGCTGTCCTACCGAATGGCATTTCTGTGCAGACTGACTTGCATGCTGGCTTCACTAACACCCGTGGATCTTGCCAGACGTTTTCTAAAGGTAAAAATGGAAGACGCTCAGCATTTGGAATTATGGATACGTGGAATAAAATATGAGAAAGATATTTTACTTTTGTTTTTGAAAGGTTTGTCTCATTCCCTACCTTCTCTGAGACTTTTGTCTCATTCCCTACATTGAGAATTTTGAGGTGCTTAGAGCAAATGTGCCACAGGTAATATTTTATGACCAGGCTACCATAACAGATATCCAAACCCAATCATGCCTCTAATAAACAATTTTAAAAGCACCAGTGAAGACAGTAAAAACCCCAAAAGAAATAACCTAACACTGGCAACAATGGTACAGGAGACCCTACCTCAAACAAGACAACACCTACAAAACAAAGGCCAACAGGAAAAACCTGCATGAAGTGTTTTGTCGAGATAAAAGGATGCTCCAATAAAGAAGCTTAATGGGAAACCTCCAAAAGTTTTAATATTCAATTAACACATGAGACAATCCAATCTGCTGATTGTCAGAAAAATGAAATCTTACACTTCTCTTTAAAATGTATTTTTGTAATGCTTTCCTGTGTCCCTGTTGCACATGCAGAGGTCAGAGAACAGCCTGTGGGAGTCCTCTTCTTCTATGTGTGTCCTTAGAGTGAACCTCAGGTTCTCACAGCAAATGCCTTTACCTGCTGAGCCATCTTCTAGTCCAGGGAAAGAAATATTAGAAGTCACACCAGACACGTAATGAGTATTAGGAAACCTCATAACACTGACTGCACAGTCCTGGATTCCAAGCCTGATTGAAAGCGGAGGCATGAGCTCCCGGCAAGTTCCAGGGAAGCCATGCTACCCAGTGAGATCTTGGAATCAAAATCAGAAGAGGGCCTCTGCACACACCTCCACCCCTGCCAGAAAAAACAAATAGACAAACAAAAAAACGTATGGTGGAATATCCCTTCAATCACAACACAAATGGCTCAGTGGAGAGGGGGCTGACCGAGAGCTCATTACCTAACAGATAACTTTGAACTTCTAAGCTACTGGCCAAGTACTGGGATTACAGATATGTACTTCCTCATTCTCCTTCAGCTTGATTTTGTTGTTTTGTTTTTGCTTTTGTTTGTGTGTTTTATTTTAATGTTTTAAAGATGGCCTTCCACTCTAAAGCTGAGGCTGGCCTGGCACTCACTTCTGTAGCAGACGGTTCAGAGGAACCGGAGTTGAAAACTCAGGGCCCACATGATGCAAGCAAAGAAATAACTCAACAGCTCCCATACATTGTCATCTATCCTCCAGATGCGCAATCTTGTGAACATGCAGATACAAGCACAGCACACACATGCAATGCACGTGTGTGTGCGTGCGCGCGCGCACACACACACACACACACACACACAGGGGAACTTAAATAAAAGAAATTAGAGAAGTGCATTAAAAATATAATAAAAGACGAACAAGGAAGGGGCCAGGAGGGAGGAGAAGCTCTCTGTATACTACTTCATTTCCCCAACAACCTGAACCAAGCTAGGCAATCTATGTATGCTTTTGTAGTGCTGATGTAGTGACTGCATGGGAAAGTGCTCTCTGGCTCTTGTAGCTGCAGTGGGGTGAACCTGTGTTGCAGCACTGCATTCAGGCACCCATGCACTCTCACAGGATTAACACAGGACCACTGCTCAGGCACAGGCTTCACATTTCCCAAGTACCGCGATGCAACTGGGGACTGGCTCTTCTGGCTGCTTCTCATTCTCCTGGTCACAGCTAGTGGTGCAATGGTCCCCTGCAGGCTCACCTTGTCCACTTAATTCTGCTGCTGCTGCTGCTGCTGCTGCTGCGGCTCCTGACCCAGACTGGTCCCGTCCAATCTGTTCCTCATTTCTTCCCTCTCCAGCCAGCAAGGCCATCAGTGCCTTCCCACCTTAAGTGGGGAAATGGAAAAATGAGTTGTCAGGGCCTAGCGTGGTGCGGGGGGTGCCACGGAGTCATGGCAAAGCCTGTGGCACACAGCTTCTCTGTTCAGTTCTCCTATGGGACGCTCCTCCCTTTGTGGGCGTGGCCAACTCACTATTCCCAGCATTCACTGACCATTCACATGTTCCTCATCCTCCTCAGGTTCCATACGAAGCAGGTAATTGATATTTTGATGCTCCATGTTCCGAAAGCTGTCAAAGCGGCTTGCGGCTTGCTATTCGCTGTAAGAGCCCCCTACAATTCCGGAAGTAGAGATTCTAAACCATCAACAGTGCTCTTCCACACCCCTTAGGCCCCATAGTCTACATTAGCATGTATCCAATTATGGTAGTGTGTCCTGGCTTCTGGCTGTCCTCCTGTTGCTGCAGGCTGAACTCCGACCTGCAAAACTGAGAGCAATTTGGAGGTTAAGTGAGCAGAAATTATTTGTTTAAAAGAATGAATGGCCCCTGGAAACGTGAGGCGTAGAAGGGGCCTTTCTTCTCACTTTGCACCTCAGCCGAGTCCTCCGGCCTTGCTTAATTATCTTCCCAGGGAAGGGATGGCGGTCAACTATCGGAACCCATTTGGGGGAAGTAAGAGAAGATCCCCAGTAGCTCTGGAGGCCTTGGCAGAAGTGTGTGGACAATACGTCTTGGTCTAGTTCTCCACACTGGGTCCCTGATCCTTCGCACAGACCGGATATTAAGCTGATGTATTTACATGGGAGGCTCTTCCTTTGAGCTTTCACGGAAAGTGGAGCACACGTAGTATACCGAGCTTCCACACTCTGTCTTTACAGGAGTTTGGGCAGAAGTGCAGGGCCTGCAGGCTCAGCAGACGGATCAGAGGGCTCAGCTTCACCAGAGCTACTGAGAAGTTTAGCAGTATTCTCAAGCTTTGATAAGTGCTGGTAAAAGCTGTGAGAATTGTCATACCTGTGCTTGCACTTCCTCACACTTGTCTTGAACACACACACACACACACACACACACACACACATACACACACACTTCTAATGTTTTCTGTAAATGAACAAAGTGTCAAGAGCCTTGGTCTTTTATGCCTTGGTCTTCATCCCAGAACTGTCAGTCAAGCAGCCCCTTCACTGGCATGTGGTCAGACGTCTCAAGGCAGCCAAAGTTTTCAACATCTTCTGGTCAAAAAAATTATATATATATATATATATATATATATATATATATATATATATATATATATATATATAATATTTATAAATTATATATATATATATAATTTATAAATTATATATATTGTATGTGTGTTATATGTATATTGTGTGTATGTGTATATATATATATATATATATATATATATATATAATTAATTTATATTCCAAAAGTTGCCTTCCTTTCAGATTCCCCCTTCCAGAGTTCTTTACCTTACCCCCCCCCCCAGATAGAAGGCCCTACACTGCTATGCTGTTTCCGGGCAGTTCCTTGTTTGGGGTAGGAATATTCTGGAGTCCTGGTGCTGGAGTTCTTCTCCCAGGATAAGACTTACCTCATAGTTCTGATATCCACCTAACAATGAAGTCTACATGTTTCTCCTACCTAGGTTTTCTTCCCTCTTTGCTCGGAATCCTGACACTGTTCTTCTCAAAGTGTCATGAACAGGAGAATTTTTCTCTCGAGTCTGGCCAAAATAGTAAAGACATACATGTGTGTACTGGAGAAGTAGCTCAGCTTGCAGAGTATTTACCTAACACGTGTAGGGGCAGCCATAGTTTATCTGGAGCATAGAAGAAGCAAGCATGGTGTCCCAGTGCCTCCGTGCCTGTTATCTGGGCACTTAGCAGATAGAGGCAGGCTGATCAGCTCTTCAAAATCATCTTCCCCTAGCAAGTGAATTTGGAACTCATTCTTGAATCCATAAGGTTATGTGAAAAAGAAATAAGGCTTTCCTTTCCTCTTACCAATTCTCATTCCTCTATTTTCCTGTCCAACAGTGAACAGCCGACCTGATTTGCCTTTTGTGTTTTATCTTTTAGCATTGTATCCATGTGTATAATGCAGTATGATCAATTCCACTCCCACATTCTCTTATCTCCAATTACTCCCTGTTCCTCTCTACTTCTCTCTCACAATGTTTAAAATCCTGTTGAGTCTCCTCTTTTGCTGTCTGTGTGTGCATGGATGTAAGACCATGCTGGAGCACGGATAACCTTCTCATGACTTCATCATGGAAGAAAAGTAACCCTCCTTCCCCCAGCAGCCATCAAAGGCCAGCTTTTCCACTTGGGTAGAAATTCATGAGGTCTTCCTCTATTTGTCCTAGGACTTTGACCTTTTTCTGTACAGGCCTTTTGTAAGCAGTCACAGTCAGTGAGTTCATATATGCAGGGGCCCTTGTGAGTACTTCCTGTCTAATTCAAGTCCCAATAACTGGGGTGTTCGTTTTCCTGCCATTTTGTTTTTTGAGTTGTTCATTCTAGACACCAATCTTTTGATGGAATTATAGTTGTTAAGATTCCCTCCCCCCATTCCATATGCAGCCTCTTCATCAGAAAGATGGTTTCCTTCGTTTTGCTAAAGCTTTTCTTTTCTGAGGTCCCACTGGTCAATTGTTCATTTTAATGCCCTCACTAGCAGGGCCCAGTTGAGGAAGTCCTTTGCTCTGCTAGGATGTCAACCCATATTACCCACTTTCTCCTTTATCAAGTTCAGGGTATCAGGCCTTGTGTTGAGGTCCTTGATCTATTTGGAGTTGAGTCATATGCAAGACATGAGACGAGGAAGTGAGTAATCTGAGCAGAGTTCTGAGCATCAGAGGCAGGGGCATTAGTCTGACAGAGCAGCTCCTGAGTCCTTCCAGCTTTGTCCAGAAGGGCACATCCACTGCAGAACTAAGCCAATTACCTGAGTGCTATGAGATAGGGTCAAAAGACATCCAGGTCCTAATCGGTGCCCTTTCCACCATTGGTGACCCTACAAGATGACAGTTGCATGATTGTTGCCCAGAGTCAGAAGTGTGGAAAGAATAATAAGAGTGCATTAGCTGTTACTTGAAATTTTAAGTGGTGTTTAGTTTGCTCAGGAACTATTTAAGAAATTATAAGAGTGGAACATATTTTAATAATTAGTGTATTTCTGAAACCTTGAGAAATGTAAAATGAAGAAATACACCTTTTAAAGTGTCAACTCATGCGGGGGAGAAAATTGTGCTAGGAGGACAAAAACAATGGGGTCAATGCAATGTCACTGAGACATGTGACAACCTTCTATGGTATTAAACAGCTACTGATGGTCACTCAGTAACATCACCCCATAGAAGGAGACCTTGCCCTTTACTGTAAATGGCATTTCCTCAATAAGTGCCACACATACCACACTAATCCAGAAGACACACGAAGCAAATAAACTGAGAATCTGTTTTATTTCAAATACAAGTGCTTAGAAAACAAAGATGCAGTGACATGTTGTTGGAAGAAAGCAGGCATCTGCAAGTGGCTGCAGGTACAGGGTGGTACACTAGGGGTCCTGAGCCATCTTCAGAGAGAGGTGGAGTGGGTCCCTGGAGGAGCGTCGTCACTCATCTCTGACTGACTTTGTTCTCTCCTGAAGTGTTCTCTCCTCCTCTTAAACCATCTCTAAAATGAGAGGAAAGAGGGGTTTATTCTGTATAGTAAGCAGGATTACAATCAGAAAACACATCCTGTGATATTAGCTGTGCTCTAGAATTTATACCAATATCATTTAGATTAGATGCACCTGCATGGTCCTGAGAGTTATCTTGATGGGTGTCCTCACCTGCATGGCTTCACTAGGCTGTAGCCTGAGGACCAGGTATTTGGAATGTGTCTTTCCACATTCCCACAGGTCTCTGAGTGCTGGGCTCTGCCTGTGAACCACCATACATTCAGATTGCCCCTTTCTACAGAGTGCTTTCATTCAGAGTGCCCAGTCTGCAGAGTGAGCCTTCTGATCTCATTTTCTACCCAAGGAGATCACAGATCTAGAAAGTTACTTTGAGGAGGCTGCAGAGATGGCCCAAGGTTAAAAGCAACTGTGGCTCCCACAGAACCTGATTCCATCCCCAGAAGCCATGCTTCCTCGCTTAGCAATGACATATAGCTCCATCTATGTGCACCCAGTATCCTCTTGTGACATTTATGGCCACACACACACTTGTGGTTGGAACACACACACAGAAAGAGAGAAAGGGACTTTAAAGAACTCTATAAAATAGGTACAGTGAGACAAAACAAACTCTCTAAGTTCAGAAACAGGATGATTTTATCTGAGACCTGAAGAAAGTTCTTGAAGGCTGTGTTATCAAATGGCCTTTTGTCCCTTACTCACATGCAGTTTGGCCTCAGTCACACCCATCCAACTTGCCAGCTGTTTTCTGAGAGAGAGAGAGAGAGAGAGAGAGAGAGAGAGAGAGAGAGAGAGAGAGAGAGAGAGAGAGAGAGAGAAACGGCAGATGTTCAATATTGGGCACCACAGAAGAAGTAATGCATGCAGAGGGGACATTACATTCATGAGAATATCTGTCTCAATCTCCTACCTTCCAGGACACTCAGTTTCTCTGGGAGAGGTTAGTTCAATAGCAAGGTTCTAGCAATAGACATACAATCCTAAGCGTACATCTAATCAAACACTTGCAAATCATTAATATAAAGAACCTTTAAAATGTTTGGAACATGGTCTGTGGTGGAACTTCAAGCTGTCTCAAACTAAACAACACAAAGCAAGAGCTACAGAAACAAGTGCTCAGGTCAACAGCCTCTGTGAAGACTTCTACAGTGGTGGATGCAAATGAA
Source organism: Micromys minutus (assembly GCF_963924665.1). NCBI lineage: Eukaryota > Metazoa > Chordata > Mammalia > Rodentia > Muridae > Micromys > Micromys minutus. Next base: position 91,534,299 of record NC_137970.1, read on the forward strand.
AGAGGATTACTTCCTGGAAATCATATGAGGACTCCCAACATTCAGTGAGCACACAATGAGTCCAGCATGCTGACCATCAGGAAAATGCCATGTCTTATTGCTTCATTGACTGTGTGTGCACATTCCTGCTTGTGCATATGGGCTGCTGTGTGTTTGTATGTGTGAGTGTGTGTGTGTGTGTGTGTGTGTGTACAAGAGTACATGTGCATTTGGGCTGCTGTGTGTTTGTATGTCTCTCTGTGTGTGGGTGTACATGATTGCATTTGGGCTGCAGTGTGTGTGTGTGTGCGCGCGTGTATATGTGTGTGTGTGTGTGTGTGTGTGTGTGTGTGTGTACATGCTTGCATGTGCATTTGGGCTGCTGTGTGAGAGCACACCCTTGGTTGACTATGGCCACAGTATACTTGTGAAGATCAGTGCAAGCCTTGAAGGACTTGGTAATTAATCTCTGGGTCCCAGGCCAGCTTGACATTTTACTTGCTGAGCCCCCTCATCAGTCCCGAGAGTGAAAAGATAAACCACACCAGACACAGAGAAATGTTACAAAGTGTCTCAGAGCTGGCCACAGAGTGCTGAATTTCCGGCACAAGGGAGACATAAACATATGTTCCAGGCCATCCCTACTAAGGTTGGGAGACTGCAGAACACAATCTGAAGGAAAGGTGCACAAAACAAAAACTAGGCCTAAACCAGCAGCAGGAAGGACCTCTGGGTCTAGTCACACAACTAAAGATGACCTTGAATGACTTAGCTTCCTCCATGTTCAAGTACAGGAGTACAGACATGCCTGGTTGATAAACAGGCTACTTTTCTGTGTTGACTTAGGGTTCTCTGCAGCCCTGGCCTCCAGGAACTCACCACCACAGCCCAAGCTTGTCCTTCTCTGTGAGGAGATTACAGGCAGAGACCACCATCCCCAACATGGGCTTATCTGTCTGAGCAATTTTCTTTGGGCAGAACATAAAATTTCCATAAAATACTAAAAACATCAGTAAGGAGAAATGTGTTGCTGATGTGTTTGTTTTAGGAAGCACAGAGGGAAACACACAGGTTATAAAAATGTATCAACACTTTGACTGTCACCATGTCATCCCAACCACACCTCCGGCCTCTGAGGTCTGTCCTACCAGGACCTTACTTAGATCAGCAGACTCTGACAAAGATTTTTACTTGTTCCAAGTAGATGCTACAGGAGAAGGGCTCCACTGCCCATTGCATAGACCCACTCCCATCCCAGAACCCAGGGAGAGCAAGGTAGGGGTCTGGCGGGCTGGATTACTTCTCTGACTTTTAGCCTTCGTCTAGAAGGCAAAATGGAGGCAGACGAGATAACTCAGCAGATAAACCAGCTTTCTGGAGGCAAGCCTGCTTAACTGATTTTCGAGCTCAGGACACATAACCTGGAAGGGGAGACCCAAGTCCTTCCAGTTGTCCTCCGACCTCCAAATGTTAGCCACAGCTCCTGACTCCAAGACACACACCCTCCACACACACACCCCAAAATCTATTTAAAATGTAATTTACTCTTTCTAATAAATGAAGAGATGGTCAGCTGCTAGAGCACCACAGACCTCTCTGTACCATCTTGCTCCCTCCTGAAATGACTGAAGCCACACAATGTACTTACCCTTCTTCAGCACTGAGATAGTGATTTCTTTGAAAAACACGTTCTAGCTCCTGCAGCTGCAGCCCTGTAAATCTGTCACGCTGATGGTTGTGGCGTCGGCGGTGGCGGCGTCGGCGTTGATGGCGACGGCGGCGGTGGCGACGGCGGCGGCTGCGGCGTTGGCGTCGGCGATGGCGTCGGCGATGGCGACTGTGGCGGCGATGACGACGGCGACGGCGACGGCGACAGCGAGGCACCAGCACTGGTGTAGGCTGTTCACAGGGTATCATACCTGGCAAAGGCTGCGCATGGGGCACTGTAGCTGGCATAGGCTGTAATTGAGGCACTGTAACTCTCATAGACTGTAAATGGGGCATTGTAACTGACACAGGCTGCATGTTGTGCACCGAATGTGGCATAGACTGCACACTAGGCACTGGAAGTGATATGGGATGTACACACCTGACTGGCACAGGCTGTGTAACAGGCATTGGCCTATGTGGTATGCTAGGCACCTTAGCTGGTGTAGGTTGTGCCCAGGGCAGAGTGACTAGCATAGGCTGTAATTGGGGCACAGTAGTGGGCATAGGCTGTGCCCAGATCAGAGTGACCGACATGGGCTGTAAATGGGGCACAGGACTGGGTATAGACATAGGCTGTGCCCAGAGCACAATAACTAGCATAGGCTGCACATCGAGTTCAAGAATGGGCATAGGCTGTGCCCAGGGCCTACTGATTGGCATAGGATTCCCATGAGGCACATGATTGGGCATGGGTTGTGCCCATGACCTATTGATTGGCATAGCCTGTACGTGGGGCACAGGAATGGGCATAGATTGTATACCAGTCACTATTACTGACATAAGTTGTACATGGAGCACTGTATTTGGCCTATGCTGGACTTCAAGCACCAGTACTATTATAGGCTGCATATTGGGTCGCATAGGTCGTGCATGGAGCACAGTGCCTGATACAGCTTGTACTTGGGGCAAAGTGCCTGGAACTGGTTGTACAGAGGGCACCATAGGGGGCACAGGCTGTACAGAGGGCACCATAGGGGGCACAGGCTGTACAGAGGGAAGCACAGGTGGCACAGGCTGTACAGAGGGCACCATAGGGGGCACAGACTGTACAGAGGGCAGCACAGGTGGCGCAGGCTGTACAGAGGGCACCATAGGGGGCACAGACTGTACAGAGGGCTGCACAGGTGGCACAGGCTGTACAGAGGGCACCATAGGGGGCACAGACTGTACAGAGGGCAGCACAGGTGGCACAGGCTGTACAGAGGGCACCATAGGGGGCACAGACTGTACAGAGGGCAGCACAGATGGCACAGGCTGCGCAGAGGGCAGCACAGGTGGCGCAGGCTGTACAGAGGGCACCATAGGGGGCACAGACTGTACAGAGGGCAGCACAGATGGCACAGGCTGCGCAGAGGGCAGCACAGGTGGCGCAGGCTGTACAGAGGGCACCATAGGGGGCACAGACTGTACAGAGGGCAGCACAGGTGGCGCAGGCTGTACAGAGGGCACCATAGGGGGCACAGGCTGTACAGAGGGCAGCACAGGTGGCGCAGGCTGTACAGAGGGCAGCACAGGTGGCGCAGGCTGTACAGAGGGCAGCACAGGTGGCGCAGGCTGTACAGAGGGCAGCACAGGTGGCGCAGGCTGTACAGAGGGCAGCACAGGTGGCGCAGGCTGTACAGAGGGCAGCACAGGTGGCGCAGGCTGTACAGAGGGCAGCACAGGTGGCGCAGGCTGTACAGAAGGTACCATAGGGGGCATAGGCTGTACAGAGGGCACCATAGGGGGTGTAGGCTGTACAGAGGGCACCATATGGGGCATAGGCTGTACAGAAGGTACCATAGATGGCACAGGGCGTACAGAGGGCACCATAGGTGGCACTGGGCGCACAGAGGGCAGCATGGGTGGCATAGGCTGTCCATGCGGCATCATATGGGGCATAGGCTGTACATGGGGCACCATAGATGGCATAGGGCGTACAGAGGGCAGCACAGGTGGCACAGGCTGTCCACAGGGCACCATAGGGGGCATAGGATGTACAGAGGGCAACATAGGTGGAACAGGCTGTCCACGGGAAATCATAGGTGGTATAGGCTGTCTATAGGGCAGCATACATGGCATAGGCTGTACATGGGGCATCATAGGTGGCAGGGGCTGTACACGGGGCACCATGCGTAGCATAGCCTGTGCCTGAGGCACCATGCGTGGCATAGCCTGTGCCTGAGGCACCATACGTGGCATAGCCTGTGCCTGAGGCACCATGCGTGGCATAGCCTGTGCCTGAGGCACCATGCGTAGCATAGCCTGTGCCTGAGGCACCATACGTGGCATAGCCTGTGCCTGAGGCACCATGCGTGGCATAGCCTGTGCCTGAGGCACCATGCGTGGCATAGCCTGTGCCTGAGGCACCATACGTGGCATAGCCTGTATATGGGGAAACATAGGTGGCATAAGCTGTACATGGGGTACCATATGTGGCATAGGCAGTCCATGGGGCACCACACGTGGTATCGGCTGTCCACGGGGCACCATACGTGGCACAGACTGTACACGGGACACTATACGTGGCATAGGCTGTGCCCGGGGAACTCTAACTGAAATTGGCTCTACACGACACACTCTAAGTGGCATAGAGTGTACACGGGTTACCAGCTCTGGCGCAGACTGCACGTCCTCGGTGACCCCCGTGTCCTTGAGAACTGGCTCCTCTGGCTGCTTCTCATTCTCCTGGTCACAGCCAGTGGCGCCACTGTCCTCTTGGTTCCTGTTATCCATGAGGCCTGCAGCGCCAGCAGCGGGCCCACCTTCTCCACTTAATTCTGCTGCTCCTTCCCCTTCTGTTGCCGTGGCTTCTGACCCAGGCTGGCCCTGCCCACTCTCTCCCTCATTTCTTCCCTCGCCATCCGGCAAGACCATCTGTGCTTTAGAACCTGAAACTGAAGAAACAAAGATTGAGTGACCGGGCCTACTGTGGTGCGAAGTCGCCATGATGTCAAGAATGGCGAAGGCCGCAGCGCGCGCGGCGCTGTTCTGTCAGGTCCGAGGGACACTCCTTCCCTCGTGGATGTAGCCCAACCTCCAAGTCCTAGAAAGCACTGACCTTCCCATTTTTCTTCCTCAGGTCCCACACGAGACGGGTAGCTGCTGTCTCGATGCTCCATGACCCGGATGTTGTCGAAGTCAGAGAGCGTCTTCAGACTCTGAGCTGGAGCCCTCCACAGTTCCGGGAAAAGACTGTCTCAACCAGAAAGGGTTACGTAAGCAAGCAATCGGGGGCGCAGTCCTGGCTTCCGGTTGCCCTCCTGTTGCTATGGGCAGAGATCCTGAGCTGCGAAACCTAGGGCAGATTAGAGCTGCAACGAGGAAATCGTGGCCCCTGGAAACGTGAGGTGTAGAAGGGGCCTTTCTTCTCACTTTGCACCTCAGCCGAGTCCTCCGGCCTTGCTTAATTATCTTCCCAGGGAAGGGATGGCGGTCAACTATCGGAACCCATTTGGGGGAAGTAAGAGAAGATCCCCAGTAGCTCTGGAGGCCTTGGCAGAAGTGTGTGGACAATACGTCTTGGTCTAGTTCTCCACACTGGGTCCCTGATCCTTCGCACAGACCGGATATTAAGCTGATGTGTTTACATGGGAGGCTCTTCCTTTGAGCTTTCACGGAAAGTGGAGCACACGTAGTATACCGAGCTTCCACGCTCTGTCTTTCCAGGAGTTTGGGCAGAAGTGCAGGGCCTGCAGGCTCAGCAGACGGATCAGAGGGCTCAGCTTCACCAGAGCTTCTGGGCGCCGGATGGAGAGGAGGAGGAGCGGGGATGGGACACCGAACTTTAGTAATACCGTCAAGCTTTGGTAAATCCAGGCAGCTCCTTGTTAGGGGTGGAAATATTCTGGAGCCCTGGTGCTGGAGTTCTTCCAGGATAAGAGTTACCTCACAGTTCTGATAACTACTTTATTAGTAAATCTGTACTTGTATGTTTCCTGACTTTTGATTTTATTAACTTATTTAGCTGTCTAAACGGAACCTTTTGGTGAGGTGTCTGGAGCCCTAAGAATATTTTTCTATCTTTTGAGCTATATGAAGACCCGTATTTCTGGGCTTAGGATGTAGTTCATTTTACTGAGTCTTTGTGTTGCACTCACAAAAACCTCGATTAGAGACTCCCAGATGTAGTGGTCTGATGCTGCTTGTATTGTAATGGTAAATAGTGCCCCCCAAGGCCTGGTTGCTCCCAGGAAGAAGAGAATCTGCAGGTACAATGTGACGTTGCTCCTTAATTTAAAACTATTGGTTAAATAACCACACCAACAGCCAATAGCTGAGCAGAAGAGACATAGGCAGGGTTTGGGGTTCTCGGGCTGCGGGTCTGAGGAGACCACTGTCTTTTTAAGATTAGGAAGACAGAGAAAAATGTTTCCTTAGCAAAGTTAGCATTTCCCCAAGCCAAGCAAAAAGCCACAAGAAGTTCCGGACAAGGGCTAGAATACATGTTTATTTGTCATGCATTATTCTGGGGTTCACACATGAGCTAAAGCACAGATGCACCCACTGAACTGAATAGTTTGCCAGGAGTCAGAGCCCCTAAGCTTCAACTGTAGGCCTAAATGTCTGCCAGCTTAGGCTCTTCCTGGGTACCACTTGGCACTGCCGCTAAAGCGCAGCTCTGAGCTGAGGGCAAATGTCAGCTTAATTGTACAGGCACAACACAGCTTCTGAACTAAAACGCAACAGACACAGGAAACAGATCTCTTAATTCTGGACCATCCTGGCTTACAGAATGGAGTCACGGTGGGACCTTCTGCTGATGGATGCAGCCACGCACAAACAGCAATCTGAGATTCAAAGGGACACATTTTCTCTTAAAATTATTATATAGGTTTTTGGTTAATATCATTAGTAGGGTCCTTAGCAATTAAAAATATGTATTAATCCTAAATTTATATAAAGAGAAAGGTGAATATGTTTAATATTCAGGATGTATCTTTATAATTTCTATGTTATAGTTTCAAATTAAGAGTAATGCTTTTCTGCTTCCAAAAAACATTTTGCCCTAGGAAAGGTATGCTCTCATAGTCAATGTGGGGTCCCAGAGTTGGGGTTGGAGCAAAATAGTTTTACATTTGTCCAACAGAAAAACAAAGCCATGCTCATGAGAGCTAACATATGGTAGAGTTTCATGCTACTCTGGGCAGTCATCATGTCTTCTTGGAATATGGGGCTCCCACAAGAGAACTTATGGTAGCTCATGAGAGCTAACTTGAAAGGTAATTTGAATAAAGTTGAATATAGAGAAGGAAATTAATTTGATTTATATATAGAGAAAGGGGATATAGGTATATTTATCCACAGAGATATTAATCTCCAAAGAAGGGAGGCAGAAATGAGAATTGATATAGATGTTTTAATGGTATATAAATAAATACATAAATAAATACATAAATAAACAAATTTAAGCCTTTGATCTCAGTACTTAAGAGACCAGGCCACAGCCAGGTACAGATAGGTTTCTTGTGAGTTTGAAGCCAGCCTAATTTACAGAACATATCCAAGTCAGCACAGGTTACACAGAAGGCCCCATCTCAGTAAATAATAATTGTTTTAAATTGTTTTGTTTTAAACTGTTTTAATTTATCAAAATGAAGGTGGTTATGAGTTCTAAGATTGTAATGGTATTAAAAATCCTCTATGAGAGAGGTCGAAACAGAGTAGACCTAGATAAACAAGAAGCTGCTAAATTAAATCAGTCTACACTTTTGATGACTTCAAGTTTATGGACCAAGTATAAGCTATTTTGAGAGAGAGGTTGTAGGTGTGTGTTCACAGAAAAGAAGTGGCTTTGGACTCCTTCCGAAATAAATAAGGATCAACCTTGATAGAGGATGATCCCTTGAAGAATTTTTTGCAAACAGTAAGAAAAAAAAAAAAAAACCAAACAGGATAGGTAACATAATTTGCTGATACCTCTACATGAGAGCAATCCAGAAACTGGCTGAGATGTAATAATGTCTCTAGCCAGAGCTCCAGATATACATAGCCAATGGATTTTGTTGGCTACAGAATCCTCAAGATTCATCATGCTGTCCTTTCATATGGCATGTGTGAAGATTTATATTATGGCTTGATTATGTGATCAAACTAACTCATAAAGAAAGACAGTTGTCTTTCACCTGCTCAAAGAGCAAAAATTTATTCTTAATTGATATGTGCACATTTCACATTCCATATATCATGTTAATGTAGAAACAAATATTACCTCTAAAAGCTTTCTGTTTGAAGAAAAACAAATAACAAAACAAGCAAGCAAACAAACAAAAAACAGCCAAGAGGGCAGCCCTGACAGGATTCATCCTCAGGGATGCTAAGACTTACTATTCCAGCTCTCTGATCAATTATGCCTCAAAATGATGCTGTTTCCAGAAACTTGCTTCTAGAACAGCTTCAAAAAGAACTACTGACCTCATATGACCTTGGTTCATACAGCCTTTCAGATTGTACCAGTCAGGACTTGAATTAAGCTTGAAATTTTCTCACCATATATAGACTTGAAAACAAATGTCAGCTATCTTACTTTTGACTTAACAAATTTTTCAATTTTCTTTTGGGTCCCTAAACAGGAATTATCCCCAATGGATTAGGTAGCAATTATAAGGAGATCGTCGTCCCAGTCCCTTAAGTTGGGGTGGATGGTTTGGTTATTTTATAAATAATAGATATGTGTCATTTGTGGGGATGATTTATAAATAATAAGGATATTTCTATGTTTCCTTTCCTCTTTTCTATCCTTCTTCCTTCCTTAGGTAAAGAAAAGAGGGCTGAAAAGAATAAGGGGAGTGCCAGAGGGATGTCGCTGCTGCAGTCTGTGCTTCTTCCCAGGGCCACATGGTGAGGGCTGTCCTGCTTCAGAGTCCCAGCCATGGCACACGTTTCACATGGGCCTCTCCTTGTCATCTTCTGCCTCCAGCAAGGAGCTCCTCATGAAGCGAAAAACAGGCTACTCCTTTGTCAACTGCAAGAAGGCTCTGGAGACTTGTGGCGGTGATCTCAAACAGGCAGAGGCCTGGCAGCACAAACAGGCCCAGAAGGAAGGATGGAGCAAAGCCGCCAAGCTCCTTGGGAGGAAGACTAAAGAAGGCTTGATTGGACTGCGCAGGAGGGAAACACAGCTGTTTGAGTAGAGGTAGACTGCGAGACAGATTTTGTCTCCAGAAACGTAAAATTTCAACAGTTGGTCCAGGAAGTAGCCCTGGGAACCGTGTTGCATTGTCAGAACCTGACCGATCAGATCAGCTCTCCCAGCTTCCTCAACTCTCTGAGCTTTCTGAACTTGCAGCTGGGCCTGACAGGGAAGGCTCCCTCTGGGAGCAGTTGGCCTTGGCGATCGGAAAACTGGGAGAAAACACGACTCTTAAGCGAGCTGCCTGGGTGAAGGTGCCCTCTGGGTTCTATATAGGCTCTTACATACTCGGAGTGATGCCTAGTGATGCCCCTCCCTCCAGAGCCCGGTGCTCCGAAAGTACGGGCCCTGGTCGGCTGCGAGACTCCTGAGCAGATCACAAACCCGGAGGAGGTTGGCTTCCGCTTGTGGTGGGCATGGCCCTTCTTTCCGTGGGCTCCCTGGATGACGAGCCTAGAGGCAAGACAGAGACCCGGATGCTGTCCCAGCCGTATTTCCTGGACCCTTCCATCACACTGGAGCAATATGTGCAGCCCCTGGGCGTGACTGTAATCGACTTCCTGCGTTTCGAATGTGGAGAAGGTGAACAGGTAGTCCAGACCAAATAGGTGGAAATACTTAATTTTTACACCTGGATTTTCTTATAGAAAGTTATTTTCTAAACCTCTTCATCCCTCATTTTTTTTTAAAATTTAAAATGAAGTTATATATTTGTGGGTAAAGTTATTAAATGGCAATATAATAAGGTTAAAAAAAGAATAAGGGATGATAGAATAATATAATAAAGTAGACAAATAGGGATGGATTATTAAATTTTCTCTTAAACAAAAGCATTTTATATCCAGAATCCTACATTGATTGAGATCATTGTATATTGGTACAAATTTTGAGATTAATTTTATTACAGCATAATCTCTCTCTCTCTCTCTCTCTGTGTGTGTGTGTGTGTGTGTATGTGTGCATGTGTGTGTGTGTGCGCGCGCGCGCGTGCGCGTGCATGTGTGTTTCAACTCTTAGACAGGCATTATGCCTAAACAACTCATTTAAAAATACAAGGTTTAATCCTAGTCCTTTTAATAGTTGATTTTACAAGATAGGATAATTAAATAATACAACTTAATAGTCCTTCAACCAAACTAATGGTTATATTAGATACTAGTTTAATTAATTACAATACAGTGTTTTCAAGACCATTTAGATAGTAAATAGCTAAGAATAAAGAGTTTGACAATTCAGATATACCATGAATAGTCTTCAAAAGCATCAGAGATCCTCAGAATATGGCATTTAAAATTATTTCATTATTAAAAGATCTTTTGGGGGGGCTAGTGAGATGGCTCACTATTTAAGAGCACTGGCTGCTCTTCTGAGGTCCCGAGTTCAATTCCTAAGCAATGACATGGTGGCTCACAACTGGGAACTGAGGCCCTATTCTGCTATGTGGATGTATTTGCAGCAGAGCACTCGAACATTACAAAAATGGAAAGGAGACTGAAGGAAAAGTGGTCCAATGACTGGCCCAACTTGGGCTCTATCTCATGGAAGGGCACCAAGTCCTGATACTATTACTGATGCTATGATGTGCTTACAGACAGGAGCCTAGCATGGCTGTCCTCTGAGAGACCCTACCAGCAGCTGACTGAGACAGATGCTGATATTTACACCCAACCATTGAACTGAAGTCGGGGACCCCTATGGTTGAATTAGGTGAAGGATTGAAGAAGCTGAAGGGAAGAGGAACCCCATAGGAAGACCAGCAGTCTCAGCTAACCCAGACCCCAGGAAGCTCCCAGAGACTGAGCCACCAACGGTGCAGCATACACTAGCTGGTCCGAGGCCCCCTGCACATATATAGCAGAGGTCTGTTTGGTCTGGCCTCAGTGTGCTTAATCTGTGAGAGACTTGAGGCCTCAGGCAAGGGGAAGGTCTGGTGGGGGTTAATAGTACCCTCTTGGAGGCAAGGGGAGGAGGAATGGAATGAGTAGCTGTGGGGGGGGGGCAAGAGAAGGGGGCAATGATTGGAATGTAAATAAATACAATAATTAATTAACAAATCTTTTGACTCTGAGACAGATCTGTTCCTGACGGTATCCCCATTCCATTTTGAAAATGATGATGAGCATCAATATCCTTCATATGGAGTTGCTTCACTTATGGCAAGCTACCCACCAGGCAATAAATACCCTAACTTCATCTACAGACAGAATACTGTCCTAAACAACACATAGACTCAAGATAGTTGACTGCTAAGCTCTGCCAAGACAGGGTAAGTTAGTAATTAATAATTCCTGCTTCGAGCCTCTGCTTCCTCAAGGTGGTCTCTACCATAGTAGGGGGTTCCTCATCTGGAGTGGGCAGTGTCATGGTCACGTTGTCAAACTTTATTTGCTGTTATCGGTTTTAGCAGGCTTTGCTTTTATACTGTTGTGGAATCTCATCTCTCTGTACTGTAGCACCTTCCTTTTTCACTGTAGATATAAAAAGTGACTTGCCTCATGAGAGAGTTACAGACGTTGCTCATGTAGACCCTGTGCTGCGGGTGTGGCTCTGATGCTTTGAACATATTCTAGAGGGACAGTTCTGAGCAGGAGGATGCAGGTCAAAATCAGCAGCTTAAGGCTCTGAATTCTGTGAGATGCTACCCATCTGATCTGAAGGCAATGAGAGAACCTAGGAAAAACTCTCAGGGGGCTCTGTGTTTTCCTCTTCAGAAATAACAGCAAACCCAGATGACCTGGCAGCAGCAAGTACTAGCTTAGGGGCAGTGGCCGCCCTGTGAGGATCATGAACAGGGTTTCTATAGATAGCATTTGTTTTTCTTGCTGCTGTGTGAGGTTGAGTTCTCCTGATGTTAACTTTATAGTCTACCCCTTAGAGTGGCTGAGAGGAGTCAGCCGAAGGGAGGGTATCTTGATTCTGATTTCCTTTAATGCACGGTGTGAGTTGGTTCTTAAGCGGAAATTATGCTGCTGCTGTATTCTGACAGACTCGTGTCCAGCAAGAGGGTAGAGAAGGTGAAAGAACACTCCTGGGGAGTGATGTATCACGTTTTAGTTTTGAGCACTGAGCTCATGGGACAGTTCTGTTACATTGCCAGGTCCCCAATGCTGGGAGAGGTGTCTGTCTGCAAACTGCATCCATTGCCTTTACCCAGGAACAGCTGGAACGAGAACTGTCAGTGTGGATGGGCCGTGTTAAAGTCCTGAGTGAGCTGGGTAGGTGGCGGTGTGCCCTTTGTTGCCTTTGGCTAAAGACTGCCCACATGTCTGTCCAGGCACATGACAGGTGTGATGGCCTCGGTGTTAGGTTCCTCATTTGTCTTTCTCGTTTGTCCCTTAGAAGCAACCTAGAAGACTGGACCATGTCCAGGGTGACTCTCTGTGAAAGTGGTTTATCCTGGCCACCGGAGAAAGATGGCTGAACAGTGCCCCAGTCTGCTTCATGCTGCACAGACACCATCTTAAATAAGCTGGCCACGAGGTTGCTGCAGCGAGTGCAACTCCACCCGAGGGCCAGGGCCTTGCCCAGGGGCTCCAGTGAACTGCGACTCTTCATGCTGTTCGTCAGAGTGCACATGTGTCCTGTTTCAGCAAAAGTAAAACTGTCATTTACAAAAGAAGGTCAGTCTGTATCCTAAGCATTTTAATAAAAAGCTAAAATGAAAAAGAAATTCCTGCTTCACATAAGATCTGAGATATAGTCTGTGACAGAAGGCTGAAGATATATGCTACAATGTTATAAAGCATATTAGGAACTATGCAGTTTGTCTAGAATTTTTAGAAGCTGTGTTCCTACACTGCCTACATAGGCAAATAATATTTCTTCTCAGGTCTCTGATGGGATTGAAGACTAGATAAAGTCTCACAATTAAACTTAAGTTGTTTAGCATTTAAGAAGATGTTTTAGGTTTAAAAACACATTTTTAGGATTGTAATACAAGTTAAAATAAAAGATTTAGATATAAAATTCTAAATTCACCAAGATAAGATAGATGATAAATGCTTTATCTAAGTTGCCAAGTATAAATGGGTTGGATATTATAAATGTATATCGTAATTTATAGTTTTTTAAAAATTGGATATTCTCTGTATTTACATTTCAGATGGTATTCCTTTCCCCCAATCCTATCCCCTCTCCCCCTCCTATTGCCTCCATGAAGATGATCCCTCTCCAAACCTTCCTCTCCTACCTCAGAGCTTTGGCATTCTCCTACACTAGAAAAAGGAGCCTTCACTGGACCAAAGTCCTCTTCTCCCACAGATGCCAGAGAATGCTGTCCTCTGCTGCATATGTACCTAGAGCCATGGGTCTCTCCATGTGAACTCATTGGTTGGTGTTTTAATCTCTGGGAGCTGTTGTGAGTTTGGTTAGTTGATAATTTTGTTTTTCCAATGGGATGGCAGACCCTTTCAGCACCTTCAGTCTTTCTTCTAACTCCTTCATTGGGGTCCCTGTGTTCAGTCTGATGGTTAGCTACAAGCATCCTCTTCTGTATCAGTATGGATCTGGCAGAGCCTCTGAGAAGGCATCCATATCATGTTCCTGCCAGTAAGCACTACTTGACATCAGCAATAATGCATGGGTTTAGTGGTAGCATATAGGGTGGATCCCCAGGTGAGGCAGTCTCTGAATGATCTTTTCTCCAATCCGTGATCCACTATTTGTCCCATTATTTCCTCCCATGAGTGTTTTGTTCTCCCTTCTAAGAAGGACTGAGGCATCCACCTTCTGGTTTTCCTTCTCTTTAAGCTTCATAATTTCTGTGAGTTGTTTCTTGGATATTCAAGCTTTTTTGGTTAGTATCCACTTATCAGTGAGTTCATAACATTAGTGTTCTTTTGTTACCAATTTTCTGAGAAACCTCCAGACTGATTTCCAGAGTGGTTGTGCAATCTTACAACCCAACCAACAGTGGAGAAATGCTCCTCTTTCTCCACATCCTTGCCAGCATCTGCTGTCACCTGAGTTTTTTATCTGAGCCATTGTAACTGGTGTGAGGTGAAATCTCAGGGTTGTTTTGATTTACATTTCCCTGAGGAATAAGGATGTTGAGCATTTCTTTAGGTGTTTCTCAGCCATTCAGTATTCCTCAGTTGAGAATTCTTTGTTTAACTCTGTACCCTATTTTCTAATAGGCTTCTTTGATTCTCTAGAGTCTAACTTCTTGAGTTGCTTGTATATATTGGATACTAGCCCTCTATCAGATATAAGATTGGTAAAGCTCTTTTCCCAATCTGTTGGTTGCTGCTTTGTCCTAATGACAGCGTACTTTGCCTTACAGAAGCTTTGCAATTTTGAGGTTCCATTTGTTGATTCTTGATCTTAGAGCATAAGCCATTGGTGCTCTGTTCAGGAAAATTTCCCGTGCCTGTGTGTTCTAAGCTCTTCCCCACTTTCTGTTCTATTAGATTCAGTGTACCTGATTTTATATGGAGGTCTTTGATCCACTTGGACTTGAACTTTGTACAGGAGATAAGAAAGGATCGATTTGCATTCTTCTGCATGCTTACTGCCAGTTGAATGAACACCATTTGTTGAAGAGGCTGTCCTTTTTCAATGGAAAGTTTTTAGCTCCTTTGTCAATGATCAAGGGACTGTAGGTGTGTGGGTTCATTTCTCGTTCTTCAATTCTATTCCATTGATCTACCTACCTGTTTTGGAATCAATAGCATACAGTTTTTATCACGCTTGATCTGTAATACAGCTTGAGGTCAGGGATGGTGATTCCCCTGGAAGTTTTTTTTTTTTTTTTATTGTTGAGAATAGTTTTTGCTATCCTGGATTTTTTTATTATTCCAAATAAATTTGCAAATTGCTCTTTCTAACTCTATGAAGAATTAAGTTAGGATTTTGATGGGGATTGCATTGAATCTGTAGATTGCTTTAGGCAAGATGACCATTTTTACTATGTTGATCCTTTTCAATCCATGAACATGTGAAATCTTTTCACCTTTTAAGGTCCTCTTCAATTTCCTTCTTCAGAGACTTGCAGTTCTTGTCACACAGATCCTTCACTTGCTTGGTTAGAGTCACACCAAGGTATTTAATATTCTTTGTGACTATTGTGAAGAGTGTTGATTCTCTAATTTCTTTCTCAGCCTGTTTATTATTTGAGTAGAGGAAGGCTACTGATTTGTTCAAGTTAATTTTCTATCCAGCTACTTTTTTGAACTTGTTTATCAGCTGTAGAAGTACTCTGGTGGAATCTTTGGGGTCACTTAAAGTACACCATCATGTCGTCTGCAAATAGTGATATTTTGACTTCTTCCTTTCCAGTTTGTATCCCTTTGACCTCTTTTAGCTGTCTGATTGCTCTGGCTAGTACTTTCAGTACTATATTGAATAGCTAGGGAGAGAGTGGACAACCTTGTCTAGTTCCTGATTTTAGTGGGACTGCTACAAGTTTCTTTATGGATATAATGTGTCTGTCAAATGTCTTCTAAATGTGTGTTCATGTTCATAGGTTACTGTGAGCAGCTTCAACTCATAATCATAGCGAAGCTCCTGAGAACAAGTGACTGTTACTATGGCATGGTGGCATAGTCTTAGCCACAGGAGGGCATCTTTAGTCAACCCCTCCAAGGCTTGGAGATTATTGTGGAAGAGAGGGCAGAAAGACTGTAAGAGCTGGAGGAAAGGGCAGGATACTGTGTAACAGTTTCTTCTGAGATTAAAACACTCCACCCTGTAAGGAATCTCCTTAAACAGGAAAATAAACAATTCAAAACAGCTTCAAGAAGTCCCTGAAAATGACAATATTCACTGGGTCCCTCTCTGCCATGGGAAGCAGAGCCGTGCTGCAAAGAAGACTTTCAGTAGAGCTGTGCCGCCCAGAAGACTCTCAGACAAGCTGACCTGCAAAGAAGACAACGAGACATGATCAGCTGCTGGAAGAAGCAGAAAGCAGTCGAGCTTCCTGGAAAGGGTTTAGACTAAACGAGGCACTTTTCCAACCTCTTGAGCTGCTGGTAGGACGTGCAGTGTGCTACATGTTCTCAGTTTTATGAGATGTCTGTCATCCATTCTGTGGTGGGCTTTGGTGATACAGCTCTCTTTTAGTCATTACTGTGCCTATAAGTAAACCCCCTAAGTTCTTTGTTTCACCAAATTGGATCTTGGTGTTATCCATACTTTGGTCTGTAGTGGGTTCCCTATCTGGATTAAGTAGACATGTTTGTTTTATCTCCCCATGGAAAAAAATTGTCACACAACAATGGGGGGGGGTCAAAAAAAGAAACTGGCAGTCAGTGCAAGAAAACTGTGCCATATTTGGAGGCTTAAGGCTGAAAAGGGCCTACTCAGGTGAAGTCAGCATTGTCACGTCATGGGAGACGAACGTGCTTTTCTATTTAAGTATTTCCTCGATAACTTAGATATCTACTTTACTAATCCAGAAGACACTTGAAACAGAGAACCTGAGAGTCCACTTCTTTGTTGTAAATACCAGCGCCAAGGGAATAAGAATGTAGTAACGAGGTATTGTTGGCATCAGATAACATCATTTGCATCTAGCTTCTGTGTAAGGGCAGCATCCTAGTCCTCTTTCTAAGTCTTCAGGGAAATGGGATCTGGGTAGCAGAAGGGGCTTTCTAAGTATTTACAGCCTCTGTTGTTTCATATACTTAGCTCTCCTCCTTTTAAACCAACCCTACAATAAAAGGCAGAAAAGGCTTAATTTACATTCATAGCTGAAATTACATAATGTAAGTTTATATGCGAGTGAGATTTTTACATTCCCTAGAGGAACTTTATTTCTTATTGCTTTAATATTGTGAGGGCTGAGGTGGAACATAGAATGCAGTTTTTGTCTCGATGTGTAAGGCCTTAAACCCAATACTATGGGCTGAAAATATCAAAATCTATCAAAAATCCCTTCTGGAAACTTATATTGCACCCTGTCCTTCATGAAACCCTTCTTGAATATGGGGTATGGAGCAGGCTCTGGAATATACATAGGACCTTGCCTCTCCTCTCCAATATAAATACATTCAAGTGCTTTCATGGAGGATAGGATGTAGGTATAATTATCAAAGGAAGACTAAATCTGTGAACTCCTGTGTAAGTTTAATTTTTTTCAAAACCTACTTTTAATGATGGGTATTAAATACTTTAACCTTATTTCTAGCTCACCACCCACCTGAGGTAGTGGACAAGAAAGGATACAGAAGAAGTGGACCTGTTTAGAAATGGTTCTCTAGAGCAACTCCCATCTTTATTGTCAAGAAATTGCCAGTTCAGTTCACAGGTCAGAAGGGGCAGCTCAATCCACTCGCAAACACTTCATAGATACACTAGCAGTCCAGTTCAGTAGAGTTGAGACAGCAAACAGGAATCAGCAGTGGTGGCACTACTTAATAGAGACAGCCAAGTCTCAGCCTCCACATGAGTCAGCAGGAGAAGGGACCAGGGCCAACAGGAACACAAGGAGGAGTTTCTGGCTATGTCTCTCTCAGAAAAGCAAAGATCAGCGGAGACAGGAAACCAGCAAGCATTGCACAGCTAGCTTTACCTGCAAGCCAAGCTGAGCCTCCAGGTATTATACTCCCTTTTCAAATATCACATGTCCTTCCTGGGTCATGCTTCAGCACATGTCTTGCCTCAGCATGTGAGTCTTAGAAAATCTACATGTGAGTCTGATTCATCTGAATCACTCTGACAATCAGCCCGAGTCTGTGAAAACAGCAAGAAACTGCAGCACACTATCAGAAGTTTTGTGGGTGGATTTCTCTCTATGGAGTCCCTTACAAATGCAGCTCAACAACGTAAGGTAAGGCAGGCCAGTGCATGCTTGTCAGTAGCAAATAATTCTTCATCACATGTCCTTTCATGTGCTTGCTTTAACAGAACATCTCTTCTCTTGTGTCTGCTTCAGCTAAACGTTCCATCATGACTTTGCCTTAGCCTTTCACCTGCGTCCTCTTTAGGAAAACATTTCATTATGTGTTTGCCCCAGCAAAACACCATCCAACACAACTGATTTTCCAAAGAACCTGTAAGTTTCCACTTCACTCCTGTAAGTTATCAGATGGCCAAAAGTAAACCTGTCAAGTTCCCCTACCCTCTTACTATCCCAATTACTGAGGTTTTTACTGTATCTTCCTTTGATAACATTCCTAAACTGAAAATTTTTGTGTCAAAGGAATCATGTTCCTGTTTGAGGCCCCCCACTTCCAATATTCAGAGTCTTTTTTTTCTTCTGTAAGTGTAGATTCTTAACTTTGAACCATGGTGTATACTTTGTGAGATTTGAAGGTAGCAAGGGTCAAAGTTCATTAATATTAATGAACTTCCAGTGCCACAGTGGAAGTCCCTTGAGCTGGCATTAGGTCCGTTTTCCAAAATTTATTTCTTAACACAGCTCTAAGATGTTTACAAGGGTTGGGAGTCGATGAGAACATTGTCTTTATTCCTGTTGGTGGCATGTGGGTCACTCTGATTTCTGAACTCCAGCTAGGAACTCAAAGTTAGCATGATACACCCCAAGTCCAAGATCTTAGCACAAAGGAGTTTTATTTGCCACAGTAGGACAGTAGGCAGGGAATAAAAGGTAGGAGATAGAAGATGAAGGACAAGGGGAAGGGAGCAAGGGAGAGTAGGAAGGGATATTCGCCCAGGAGGAACAAAGAGAGGAGACAGAAGCGGCTCATAGGCAAATGACTTTATACAGGTAAAAGGGGAAACCTGAATGGACATGGTAATTAGGGCAGCCAAAAGGGGCTATTTATTGCTGTACTTCAATACTTCCATAGCTGGACCATTGACGGTCAGCCTTGGGAGGAGGAAGTGGCAAAATAAGGGACTGGACCTTGGTAGCTTTAGGAATGGAATGTAACAGTTTTTATCAATGGGGGTGGTGGTGGAGGAAGAACAAGGGCTTGCAGAGTCCTGTTTGCCATGCTCAGGCCCCCTAGAGCTCCTTCTTTGGGTAAACAAAGCAGTTAGCAAACTTTATTTTCTTGGTCCTCCTGGAGGCTTCAATGCCCGTGAAAGCAGAAGTCTTAGTTTACATCCTGAGTTAGGTGTGGCGATGATCCTGGCTTGTGGTGTTGGGATGCAGTTTTTCTGGTTGGGGGGATGGCTATGTTGCTCTAGTGATCTAGTAACACCTTTATCTGACTGAAGGTTCTTGGATTACTCACTTGTGGGAGGGCACTGAGAAGCAGAGCTAATCGCATCACCTGACACAGTTTCTAGGTTACTCTTTTACCAAAACAACTCTGATAAGGAATGTTCTTTTAATGGTTCTCACTCTGTGTGTGGGTCATGACACTTTAGCAGGGGTTATTTAAGACTATTGGAAAATACAGGCATTTACATTATGATTCTTAACAGTAGACAACTTACAGTTATGAAATAACAATGAAATAATGTTATGGTCGGGGGTCACCACAATATGAGGAACTGTATTAAAGCATCACAGCATTAGGAAGGTTGAGAACCACTGATAGGGACTAAAGTAATTTGCGTTGTAACCTTAATCCTAGAATCAGTTACACGGACTGAGTAAATGAGTCTTCAGATTCCAGTTGAGCACACAGCTAAATCTGAGAGTTAGTCCCTACTCTTTAAGTCACACAAAGTATAGTTCATACTAATAGCTTCCTACAAATTAAGGGCGAAGCAAAACCCCTTTTCATGTGATCACAACTGTTCCAGAAAAATATTCATGAATGCACACTTTCTACTCTTGTCAGTGGGAAATTGTGTAAGTTTGTTCTTTTAGTTTGCCTTGAGTTGTTTGCTTTGTGTGTTTTTTAAAGCAAATTTGCCATTTTTACACTGTAATGTAAGAAACGTAATGGTAGAATACCGCCTCTGCTTCGGCCTTCTCTTTCAGATTCTGACAGCTCCTCTACTGTGAAATTGTCAGTGAGCCCCCAACTAGCTGACTGACAGGTATCAGCACATCTCAAATAGAAAGCAAATCAGTGTCCTGCCTCCTCATGTGCACCTCCTGCCTGATTGCAGGCTCTGGATGTGCACCCTTCCTGTTCTCACACAGTAGAAGTACACATTCCATTTCCTGCCATAGGGGCTCCCATGATTCTCTTCAGAGAACCTGGGCTGCTGTCTGACTCTAACTCTGGTGCCAAACTCTCCTCAGACCTGTGCCATGTTGCTCCTCTGTGTGTCTCTCCATCGTTCTACTGATGTCTAGTAAATTGATTCATGCCCAGTAATCCATCCTGGTATGTCAACTCAAGCTCCCAGTGCACTATCCAAAACTCAGCACTTACCTCTGTCACTTCTGTGTGCAGGTGCCTGAGGAGCCAACTGACATGGATGCTGAGAACCAAACCTCCTGAAAGACCAGTAAATACTCTTAACCGCTAAGTCATCTCTCCAGCCCCACTAGCCATTTAAAAAAAATATTTTAAGTCAGGCGGTAGTGGCGCACACCTTTAATTCCAGCACTTGGGAGGCAGAGGCAGGTAGGTGAGTTTGAGGCCAGCTTGGGCTGTAGGGTGAGTTCCAGGACAGCTAGGGCTATATAGAGAAACCCTGTCTCAAAACCAAACCAAAGCAAAAAGAAAAGTAAAAGGAAAGAAAGACAGAAAGTCACTTGGGAAGAGTTGGAAAGTCAGCCGAGGGGTAGCCTCCATCAAATTGGTCTGAGGGCCTGTCAGTGGGACATTTTCTTAATTATCAATTCATGTGGAGGGCAGAAGGCCAAGTCCATTGTGGGCAGTGGCATCTCTAGGCTGGTGGTCCTGGGTTTTATAAGAAAGCAGGCTGGGCAAGCCATGAGGAACAAGCCTGGAAGCAGCGCTCCTCCATGTGCATCAGCTTCTGCTTCCAGGTTCCTGCCGTGGCTTCCCCTGAGGAGGGACTGTAACCCACCAGCCAAGTAAATAAGCTGTTTCCTTTTCCATATGGCTTTTGGTCTGTGTTTTATTACAGAACCAGAAAGCAAACTAGACTCACCACTTAAGAGACTTTCCAGGTTAGAATTACCAGAAAATTTGAGTCTTTGGTCAAAGAAGAATGAAAGCACCAGGCCTTATGCAGTGAGAATGTGTGAGTACTCCACAAGGATTAATCCCTTTGGATTAAGATGAATTGGGTTGAGCTCCACTGGAAGGCAGCCAATACTGCTGTTGGGCTCTGGCTTTCTGGACTTGGAAGGCACACGATAAAATCTGCTTTCTTACAAGAGCCTCTTTCCACCTTCTTAGCAGTTTCAGTCTTTACTTCAATTTTCTATGTGAAGTCTCAATTCAGCAGTAAACCTGGGGGATCCGGAGGTGTGCCTGCTTCTCTTACATAAGGTTCAGTGTGGACTGGGAAATCTACAAGTGCCACAATTTCCTTTCTTTCTTTAGCAGGATATCCAGGGGTAGATTCATATGGAGAGGCTGGTGAGGAGTGAAGAAATTGATTTTGCCCACTGCAAATTCTTATCTTTTAAATTAAGAACAGATCGTCTTCTTTCTGAGGTGAGAGTCTTGACATTTCTTTGGCAACAGCAATCATCAGGTATTTCTGAGGTGGTTTGGGGTGGTTAATCCACCAGTAGCACCTCCTACCTCTTCTTGAGGTCAAGTACTTTAGTTTTCATCTTTTCGTTCATATTTCAGCTTTAAATATTGTGTTTAATATTTTAATTGAGAGAGAGAAAAAGAGAGATATACAAAGACAGACAGACAAACACACACACACACACACACACACACACACACACAGATATGAATATTTTTTCAGCCTGGAACTCACTATGTAGACCAGATAGCCTTAAAATCATAAATATGTGTGTGTGTGTGTGTGTGTGTGTGTGTGTGTGTGTGTGTGTGTGTGTGTGTGTATGTGTTTGTGTGTGTGTGCAAGGTAGCAGGGCATGCATATGTTGGTTAGAGGACAACTTGCAGGAAAAGGTTCTCTTCTTTCACTATGTGGATCCTGGGGATAAAACTTAAGTTCTCAGGCTTGGCAGCAAGTACTTTCTTCCACAGAATCATCTCGTGCGCCCTGGAGTGCTTTAATTTTCTTTGTCTGAATTAAATCCACCAAGCATAGCACAAAGAAACGTGTAAAACAGATGCTGTCTTCTGGAACACTAGAGTCAGCTGGAATGGAACCTCAGTCTTCATAGCACTGACAGCTGGAGAGAATGCTCTGTGGTTAAGAGGACTGAGGTTCGATTCCCAAAACTCATATGATGGCTAATAATGCTCAATAAGTCCTTCCATAGAATCTGCTCCCCTCTTATGGCTTCCACAGGCAGTGTATGTTCACAGCACACAGATATATATGCAGGGAAACACACTCACACATAAAATAGAAATAAGAAATCTTTTAAAAAAATCTTCTATACTTCCCAGCAAAATTCTTAAATTTTTCTAGATCCCTAATTTTGCTGGAAAGGTGTTTTATGTTATTTATCATTCTTCTGTTCCAACATGGCAAACAACCATTTCTGTTGCTCAAATTCAGTTGGAGATCACTTCATCCTTAACATAACCGTGTAACTCAACCTGTTCATTCACCGTCCAATGCATTTAGCCTTTTTTAGTAACTGACACTCAGCATTCCCACTATTCAGTGGGTGTTGTGTCATTTGATCTTGTACTGCCTGCCTTCTCGAATCCCCCAAACTGCTGGGAGCCCACGCATCTTCACTTGGAATCAATGCACTGATATAGAAAAAGTGAGAAGGGTTAACAGTTAAGTGACTGGGAGCAGCCTGTATACCCCGGATGGGAAGTGGGTAAGACCAAGGGAAGGAGCAAGTGCGGTAGCTGGGGCTACTGCCTGCGCCTCTGTGGCTGCAGGACAAGGGAAGGTAGATGACTGCCACCTAGAACCAGAAGACCGGTGAGCACATGATGCACTTTGGGGGTCTTGTCCAATTATATAAGAGGCCGCAAAAGTAAATGAAAACAAAATACCTTGGTCTATTTCTGAAATGATTACAACCAAAGAGGGATCGAAAGTGAGCTTCAGGATCCAGGGCTAGGAGGCAAGAGAGAAGGTTAAGCCTCGCTGCAGCCTGCAAGGCACAGAGTCTCATATTCCTTTTAAGGCAGCAGGACCTCTGTCCACAGTAGCTCTTAGTGTCATGTGTGCCCCTTCCCTCAGTCTTGCTCACTTCCCGTCCTGAAAATACAGGCTGGTCCCAGTCACTTAACTGTATTAACCCTTGTCACTTTTTCTACACCAGTGGATTAATTTGAAGTGAAGATACACGCACCGCTTCCTCCCCAGCAGTTTGGGAGGTTGGGGAGCAGGCAGAGTGCAGGCAAGGTGACTATTTATTCTTGCTCCCCTGAATCCAATGACTGGCCTTGAGGAAGTTGCTGACCAAGGGTTGTACTGAACTCGTGAGCATGGGAAGGAGGCAGTACTGACTGACAACACACTGACTGGGGACAACTAGGCCTTCCTTGAACATGTTTCTGCTCCTACATGGTCAGCATGGGGGTGTGGGAGGCCCTAGGGAGAGGCCACAGAAACACTCTGATGATCAGGGACCACTGAGGGTGACACAGGCATGCTGCCTCAGGCAGGAAACCCCTCTTTGCCCATCTCTTTGTATCTTCCATAAGGGACGGTTTGCATCTATATTCCACAGTCAAAAGGAAATACAGGGACACTTCCTTCTTCATTCTTTCTGTGATACCAGTGCAGGTACAGAAACATGAGTCTCCCTCATGAATGGCCAAATTGTGACACCATGCAGCCCATTTCCACATAGCTCCTGGAGGTTGGGTATCCTAGGGCTCCTCTAGGTCCATCATATGGTCCTGGATCCCACCTGGTGTGTTCCTGAGCACTGCTTTCTTTTTACTGGCCCTCTGTCTGGCTCTGCTATCATTAAACCAAGCAGAGGAGCACAGGGAATGTCTCAGCATGCTGAGCACTTTCCTGGAATGGGCACGTCATCAGGACACTGATATTCTGAACCACGCAGCGGAAGCAATTTTCTTTCTTAGTGTACTATTCATCATCATCATCACCATCACCACTACCACCACCAACATCTCTGTGTGTACGCATGTTTGTACTAAAACAACAGTGCTAGAGGACATGCTTTAATTCCCCTCTAGCTTGAGCTCATGGAGAAGAGAGCCCTAATTTCAGACACCTAGAATTCTTGGTCCTGACATAAATCTCAAGGACCAAGCTTCACAAGTCTCTCTGGAACTCTTTGAGACTAGTCCTGGAGTCTGCCCTTTCCCATTTTCGTGTCTGCCTAGTCCAGGCTTAGCAAAGCTCTTGTTCAGGCAGTTGAGGTGTCTTGCATAGCCGAGTGCTCTCCATGTCTGCTCTGAACCCCCAGAGCCCTTGTTCACACTGAATGGAAGTCAGGGCACCCTGCCTGACTGGAACAAGTCCTGTTAGCTTTGTTCAGCCACATGCTCCTTTACAGCAGTGGATTTCCAGGAGTAGGTTTCTGTCCACAGGTCCTCACCCTTGTTGGCTATGCTGCATCTTAGTGAGTGACCTCTATTTTGGCCCATGCTGTAAGACCTAAAAACTGAAAAAATTATCTTTTTGCCCGGGCCACAGAGCTGGTAGTTCAGTGTCTAGGCTAAAATGGGGGATTCAACTTTAGTCTAGCATTGACCCTGACTTCTCTTCCCCTCCCTGTAATTATCTTGATAGCTTTCTGGGAATGCAGCCTCCCATTCCACTGCTGATTAGTGTGGTGAATGCCTTCTTTTCATGCTTGTTTTGCTGTGACTTTGAGAGAATTTTGATGCACTACAGGGGACATCCCAGGCTTAGCCTTTCACTCCTAATCCACTGACTTGATAGCCACTAAAAACTCACATTCCTAAAGGATCACTCCAGTTGGTTTATGTGAAAGCTGCTTAGGACAGACTCTCATAAATCTATGTGTGTGAATGTTTGCCTGGGTATATGTCTGTGTACTATGAGACCAAAAAAGGATATCTGACCCCCTGGAACTGGAATTGAAGGCATCTGGAAGCTGCCCTGTGGGTGCTGGGGAGCAAACCTTGCTTCTCTGCAAGAGCAGCCAGTGTGATTCATTACCACCACCACCACCACTCCAGCTCTGTTGGTGGCTGCATGTTTTCCCGGTAGGATTCCTGCCCAGTGGAACTCAAAGCACTGAGATCTATCTTAAGTATGCTAGCTTTCTTCAAAACTGGAGCAAGACTGTAATAAGGATTGTGAATGCTTATTATGCATCAGGAATGGACTGTTGGTTCTCCATGTTCTAGAAAATACGGTTAGAGCAGACCCACTCTAGAGGAGCAAAGTTGCTTCACACACCAATTTTTTATTAAGTAACATTGGCAATTATAGCAAAAGTGCAAAGTTATAAGCATGTCACTGTCCTCCATTTGTTTCTCAAATGTGTAAGGCTAGTGGGGACGAGGGAGGCATTGGATTGTCAAAGCCATTATGTCTATAACTGGACTTTGATGAAAAGCACATCACGTACAGACGGGGTATTCCAAGTGGCAAGAACATCAAAAGCTGCCAGACATGGTAGCACACACCTGTAATACTATTCGTTTGGAGATGGAGGCAGGAGAATCAGGAATTCAAGATTGTGAGGGTGTAGTGTGGTGTATGGTTTATGGTGTGTGGGTTGGAGTGTGTATGTGGTGTGGTATGTGCATTGGGGTGAGTGTAGGTTGTATGGTGTGTATGGTGTTGTGTTTCTCTGTGTGTGGTATATTGTGTTGTGTAGGTTGGGGTATGTCACATGATGTGTGGGTTGCAGTATGTGTGTGGTATGGTGGTGGTGTGTGTGTATGTGGTTTGTTGCGTGGGTCACGTGTGTGGGTTGTGGTATGTGTGTATATGTGATATGGTATGTGGGTTGCAGGGTGTGTGTGGGTTGTGTTGTGTTTGTGGTATGATGTATGGGTTGTGTTGTGTTTGTGATGTGTACTGTTTCTTTGCGTGTGATAAGGTTATGTGTATGGTGTCATACTTCTCTGTGTGAGGTCATGTGAGGGTTGCAGTATGTGTGTGCTGTGGTGTTTTATTTTGTGTGTGTGATGTGTGGATTGTGTACATGGGGTATGGTATGTGGGTTGCATGTGGTGTGGTGTGTGGGTTCTGGTATGTGCATGAGTGGTGTGGTGTGTGCATTTGGATGTGTGTGGTATGGGTGTGTAGTTTGCAGTCTGTGTGTAGTATGGTGTGTGGATTGCAGCATGCTGTGGTCTGTTGTGGTGTGTGGATTGTGGTGTTTGGATGATATGGTGTGAGGTTCCACTTTGTGTGTGGTGTGGTGTATGAATTGGGATGTACATTTTATATGGTGTGTTGTGGAATGTGTGTGTGTGGTATGGTGTAGGTTGGGGTGAGTGTGTGGCAGTGTTTGTGGTGTGGTGTTTCTTTGTGTGTGGTGTGGTTTAGGTGTGTGCTATTACTGTGTTTGTAGTGTGGTATGGTGATTGCAGTGTGTATGGTTTGATGTGTCTCTGTGTGTGGTGTGATGTATGAGTTGTGTGTGTGTGTATGTGTATTGTGGAGTTTCTGTGTGTGTGGTGTGGGTTGTGTTGTCCTAATGACTGGTTTTGGCATCCATGTAGTGGGTAAACCATGGCTGTTGGAGGTCAGTGCTTAGAGCCACTGATCGGGGTGGATCCGGACATCTACAAGGACTGCCATCAACAGCAGCCAGTGATTCGAGAAGTTACTCAGCAGACTTTTCTCTGAGGAAACAAAGCTTAATTTACTGGGGCTGGAGCCAGTGGAAAAACTATGGACTCTTTTACCTCCTTGGGGCCTGTGAGAAAGAGAAAGAGAAAACTTACACGTGTATACACACACACACACACACACACACACACACACACACATACAATTAATAGATGGAAGAAACAGTGTTCCAGCCACACCATACCATACTTTATTCTTTCTTTCTTTCTTTCTTTCTTTCTTTCTTTCTTTATAGTACAGAATAGAGTTTATTCAAGTTATGGGAGAGTTAAGTGGGTAGTAGAGGCAGAGAGCAAGAGAAGAGAGGAAGAGAGGAGTAGAGGCCGGCTATGAGCACGTGGAGGGAGGGAAGGGGAAGAGGAGGGGTAAAGAGGAGAGCAAGGCCGCAAGAGCAAGAGAGAGAGGAGGGGTCAAGCAGTCCTGTTTCTAGTGTCAGATCACTGGGGAGGAACATGCCTGGCTACTGCCTGGCAATTGAGGGGTGGGGTATACCTGGATGTTGCTAGGTAACTGAGGGGTGGGGTTTACAGAATCCCAACATTCCCCCATTTTGGTTTAATTAAAAAAGAAAAATCAGAGGTGATGATGGACCAGGAATAGGATCATTGTGATCTCTGACTGCTTCATGTTTGTTTTGGGGTGATGTTTCTAGAGAGTCTAGAAGAGTGGGGATAGGGATGTTTGTCCAGTCTTAGAGTTGGCTGTTCACTTGTTGTCCAGGGTCTGTGGAACCATCTGAGGATAGGTCAGAAGGAACATGTCCAGTAGAAGCGTCTGCGTCTGTGAGAGAAGGCTGAAGCATCTGTAGGTTGCTTCTCTGGAGCTGTTCTAGATGTAATGAGCGCCTGGACTTGACAAGATGCTGGAACACACATATGTATACATTATAGGTAGAGATTAAGTACATTTGGTTTGGAAGAGAGAAAAAATTTCCAGGAGCAGCCCTAGTGCTGCCCCCCTCCCGTTTCTTATCGTAAAGAGGAGAAAAAGGGGAGGGGGAGGCTATTCTTTCTTTCATAGCTTATCTATCCCAGCAAAATCTTTCAAGCAGTATACAATTACAATGTGATTACATGTTAGTTTTCTTCTAGTAAATGATTATGAAAAAAGTGTGTTTTTAATACCTTTACAAGAAATAACATTCTGTAGTACTGGTAAAACAAACAAATTATTCTAAAGGTTCCATGTACATTCATCACCAAGCAACTCATTATAGATTAACAAAATGTAAGTAAGCGAGGTAGTTTTCTCAGCCAGTTTCTCTTACTGGCAGACAGAAAATTGTTGTTACAAAGAAAGAAGTATTTATTTTATTATTTATCTTTAAAAGTAACCTTGTAAAAAGGTTAAAAGAATCACAAATCTAAACTTTTATGTAAAAAAATCAGTCATATCTGCCTTAAATCTTCAGAATGTGTATCTACTCATCAGCAACTCTTATTAAATCATATGAGGAAGCTGAGGGCAAAACTGGGTATAAGAAATCAATCATCAGCAGTCCAGCCTCAGTGAGAGTCACGTCAGCCAGTGCTGCCATTGTTCTTGTTCCCTGACCAGAAAGAGTCCAGAGTTGACCTAATAAGAGTGGGGCTTTCTGAACTTCAAATTGTTCCTTAACATTTTCTACAGCAGAGCCATCTAATAATTTTCCTAACAATTTTATTTTTCCAAATGCTTTCTAGGGACAGTGGTTATTGCCAACAATCTACATCTCTTAAGTTTTTCTCTAGGTTGGTGATAGAATCATTAATTTGCTCCAGCAGCAATGCTTGAAAGAGATCAAGCACTATTGTTGTGAATGCCAGAAATACTGCCCTTGTCAGGAGCCAACATAGGAGACGCTAATAACTAGCAGGTGATCTTCCCGAGATGAGTCTGCCTTGAATTATAATCCACAACAGATTTGCTCCGATAGACAAGGCCCAGGAGAAATTCATTTTAGGAAACATTCCTGCTATTAACATGCTTTTTCTGTTATTGTTAAACATATATAACAATCACTAGGTATTAGCCCAGGATTTTGAGCAGCTCTCTGCAGAACAATAAAGATGTACTGTCTTGTAGTGATGCTATATAGACAAGTAGATGACTTCTTTATCCTTAATGATGATCCTATAAGAATTCCTATATTTACAGTAATTATTAAGCTCTTTTAATAACACTGCTATTAAGTCCTTTCTGATAGTGTTTTGTGTGTTGCAGTGTGTCTTGTGCTGTGAAGTTTCTATGTGTGTGGTGTGGTATGTTGTAATGGGGTGGGGTGTGTGGTGTGTGTGTGTGTGTGTGTGTGTGTGTGTGTGTGTGTGTTATGGCATATGGGTTGCAGTGTGTGTTGTGTTGTGTCTGTCTTGGTGTGTGTGTGTTGTGTGGTATGAGGTTTGAGGAGTATGTGTGGCATTTTGTGTGGTTGTGGTGTCAGTGTGGTTTGATGTGTGGGCGTAGTTTTATGTGTGGTATTGTGCATGTGTTGTGTGGCTTGTGGTATGTATATATGGTGTAATGTGTGTTTCTGGTGTACTGTGCTCTGTGTGTGTGGTATGGTATGTGGGCTGTGGTATGAGTGTGGTGCGGTGCATAGCTTATGCGGTGTGTGTGTTGTGATGTGAATGTGGTGCAGTATGTGGCTTGGGTAATGTGTGGAGTGTGGTGTGTGGATTTCAGTGAGTGTAGGTGTGGGTTTGTATGGGTTATAAGGTGTATGTGGTATGTTGTGCAGGTTGTGGTATGGAGTGTTTGTTACAGTGCATATGTGGTATTTTGTGTATGTTGCAGTGTGTCTATGATGTGGTGTGTTGGGTTGTATGGTGTGTGGTTTGTGGTATTTATGTGGTATAGTGTGAAGATATGTGTGTGGTGTGTTTTGGGGTCTGTGTGTAGTATATTGTGTGGATTGCAATATGTGTGTGGTGTGGTTTTTCTCTGTGTGTTGTTCTGTGTAGGTTTGCAGTATATTTGTGGTGTGGTGTTTCTGTGTGTGTGGTGTAGTGTGTGGGTCATGGTGTGTGTATGTGGTGTGGTGTGTGGGTTGTGATGTATGTAGGGTGTGGTTTGTGTGATGTGTGTGGTATGGTCTGTAGTATGGGTTGTGGGGGAGTATGGTGTGTGTGGGGATATGGTGTGTGGGCTGCCATGTGTGTGGTATAGTGTGAGGTTTGTAGTTTTTGTGTGGTTTGGTGTTTGGGCCATGATGTATGCATGGTGGTGTTGGTGAATTGTGGCATGTATGTGGTGTGGTATTTGGGTTGGGGTGTGTTTATGGTATGATATGTAGGTTGCAGTGTGTGGGTTGTAGTCTGTGTGGTATGGTGTGCATGATTTTTCAATGTTTGTGGTGTAGTGTGTGGGTTGTGTGTATGTTGTGGTGTTGTGTTATATGGTGTTTCTGGTATGGTGTGGTGTGTGGATTGTGGTCTGTAGTTTGAGGTTTTTCTGTGTGTATGTGTGTTTCCTGTGGTGTATAATGTGTTGTTTCTCTGTATGTTTTGTGGTATATAGGTTGTGTGTTTCTCTGTGTGTTTTGTGGTATATATGTTCTGTGTTTATGTGTTGCAGTGTATGTGTGGTGTTTTTGTGTTTTGTGCTTGCGTGTGCTGTGGTGTTAATATTGTATAGTGTGGTGTGTAGGTTGTGCTTTGTGTGTTGTGTGTCATGGTGTGTGAGTTGCTGTGTCTTTGTGGTTTAGGTTTCATGTGTCATGTGGTGGGTGTTTCTATGTATGTGGTGTGGTGTATGTATTGTAGTGTATTGTGTGGTGTTTCTGTGTGTGTGGAGTGATATGTGGGTTGTGGTGTGTCATGTGGTATTTCTGTATGTGTGGCATGGTGAATGGGTTGTGGTATGTGTGCCATGGTATTTGTGTGTGGTTTGGTGTGTGGGTTATATAGTGTCTGTGGTAAGGTACATGGCTTGTGTATGTTGTGTGGTGTTTGGTTTGGGTGTGTATGTGGTATGGTATGTGGGTTGCAGTATGTGTGGTGTAGTGAGTGAGTTGTGGTTTGTGTGTTAGGTGGGTCGTGGTGTGTGATTTATGGTATGTGTATGGTGTGCTATGTTTGGTGTATGGGTTTTGGGTGCTTGTAGCATGGTGTGTGGTTTGAAGTGTATGTGCTGTATGGTGTGTGGGTTGTTGTGTGGTATTTCTGTTTTTTGGTGTTCTGTGTGGGTGTGTATATGTGGTGTGGTATTTCTATGTGTGTGTTGCAGTGTGGTGTTTTCATGTGTGTTGTTCTGTGTGGTGTTTCTGTGTATGTGGTGTGGGTTGTGGTGTGTCATGTGGTATATTATTTCTGTGTGTATATTGTGGTGTGTGGGTTGTAGAGTATGTGGTATGAGGATTGTGGTGTGTGTGTAGTATGGTGTGTGGCTTGGGATGTGTGCATGGTATGGTGGATGGGTTATAGTGTCTCTGGTGTGGGGGTTGTGGTATATGTGGGGTATGGTGCTTTTCTGTGTGTGGATTGCGGTGTGTGTTTGATATGTTTCTTTGTGGATGGTGTGTTGTGTGGGTTGTGTGGTGTGAGTGGTATGGTATTTCTGTGTGTTTTTGTATGTGATTTGTAGTGTGTGTGTTGTGTGGTATATGTATTGTGGTGTAGTGTATGGGTTTTGGTGTGTGTGGCTTGTGGTTTGTTTCTGGTGTAGTATGTGGGTTGTGGTATGTGTGGTATAGTGTGATGTGTGTATATGTGTGTTGATACTTGAGATCTGAACTGAATGCGCCGCTGGAGGTCTTTGGGAAGCCTTTGGGAACAAAGGTTAAAGAGTAGCTGAGAACTCTGCCTTTTGTCTTTTCTTGTGCCATATGGGTCACACTGCCCTTGGTGCTATTGAGTGCACTAGGTTAACTGAAGTAGGAGCAAGCAACCTTCAGTTTCTTGGTTCCCCAGCTGATCTTACCTGCCTGAAAGCCTGGAATTTTTATCCATTTCCCTGAGCCAGGCCTGTTTGTGATCCTAGCCTGTTGTTTTAGAAAGAGCCACAGGGGCTGGCTGGTCTGCTCTGCCTTCCCAGGACACTTAGGAACACAGCCAATGACATCATCCTAATGCTCTCTCCTCCTTAGCCTTTTTTATTAACCAAACAGCTCTCATATAACCTGTAATTTCCTATAGCTTCATATAGTCACCTTTGAGTGTGAGGATCTACAAACTGGTCACCTCAGCCTAAGCAAATGGAAGACTATAAAGAGACAAGAAAGAAAATCTGTTAAGTCTGCTCCAGGAAAATACACATTAATGCATTTGTCAGACTCCAACATAAGAATGTGAGCACTTTTTCAAAGGCAAGTGGTGTTTTTATTCCCAGGGTCTCATGTACCTAAGGCTGGCCTTTAACTCTTTCTTTGTCTGTGTCCAGAGATCAAGGACTGTGTGTAACATTATATTCAGCCCAAAGCACGTATTTAAAGTTAAGATTTTTACCTAGGAGTTTCATCTGCCTTAAAAGTAGGAAATTGCTCAAAATTGTTCTTTCAATTTGTTTTGTCTTTTTAAATATGTCCCTCATCTTCTTCATCGTCTTCTTTTCATGTGTGGTGTGCGTGCATGCGTGCGTGCGTGCGTGCATGTGTGTGTGTGTATGTGTGTGTGTGTGTGTGTGTGTGTGTGTGTGTGTGTAGGGGTCATTCTGATCCTAGGTCCTGTTTCTCAATTGGTTCTTGATCTGTCAGTAAAGAAGCTATGGGCCAATTGCTCGGCGGAAGGAATAGGCGGGACTTCCGGATCTCTGGAGGAAAAGAGACGTAAGGAGAAGAGACAAAGTTCGCCATACTTCGGAGAGAGGAAAGACGAACAGCCATGTGAGTTCTCCGGAGGAGTGGCGGCCTGTGGCCACTTCTACAGGCGGGTGGTAAAGGATGTTTAGCAGGGACTAGGTGTAACTGAGCAACTAAAGTTTAGGGCAAAAGGAGAGGTGTGGAGATAAGACTATTGATAAGGACATGCTTTCCCAGGCGGGAGATAGTAAAGCTCAGCAATTGTGTTAGAGGACAAGTTGAAAATGAGCAATGTGTGTGTGTGTGTGTGTGTGTGTGTGTGTGTGTGTGTGTGTGTGTGTACTTGTGTACATGTGTACATGTTTTATCCTTGAATTTAAGGAAAACTGGATGGGGGCTGGTAGAGCAGCCCATTCCGGGAGTTAAGGTGGGGCAGCTAAAGCTACACACAGCACTCGTGAGTGTGCCTGTGTGCGCATGCACACTTGTGCTCATGCTTACTTGTTTGCATATGTGCCTGCCTTGGTGCACACGTGGAAATTAGAGGAACATTCAGGAGCTATTTTTTTCCCTTTTTATCATGAGTTCCAGGGATTGAACTCAGGACCTCAGATGTTTATAGTAAGTGCTTTCCCAACTTAAGTCAGTAGCCTCACTGGCTCCAGAGTATCTGATACCCTCTTCTAGCCCCTAAGGGTACCCACACATGCTCCTTCAGCTGTGATGAGGTGAACCTGATATAGTGGTAAGAGGCTGTGTGTCCTCAGTGGGGAGACTCTTTATGTCCCTGGGGATTGGCTCCCTTTGCTGCCAGTCATGTCTCTGGGTATCTACTGGTGAGGCCACTCTTCCCATGGTTCCTGTTGGCAATGGTGAGCCATTATGACCCTCTCACTTCTTCCTGTTCTCTTTCTCTCTGCTTCTGTGACTGTTCCAGCTTCCCATACAAGCTCACACTGTCCATTTCCTCTCTAGCCTTCAAGATCACCTCCTGTTTTCCTAGTTGGACAACAGGAAACACAAAGAGTATGTATGCCTACGGTGTGGGGGGAGGGGGGCAGTGTGGTCAAGGGTTACAGCCTGAGCCAGGGATGGGCAACAGAATATTGGTTTTTACAATGATCATTAAAATGCCACTTTTGTATGTAGCTCTCTCCCTCTCCCCCTCCCTACACCTCTCCCTTCCTACCCCTCTCCCTCCCTCTCTCCTTCCTTTCCTCCCTTTCCCCTCCCTTCCTTCCTTTCTCCCTCCATCCTTCCCTTCCCCCTCCCTCCCTTCCCCCTCCCTTCCTTTCTCCCTCCATCCTTCCCTTCCCCCTCCCTCCCTTCCCCCTCCCTTCCTTTCTCCCTCCATCCCTCCCTTACCCCTCCCTTCCTTCCTTTCTCCCTCCCTCCCTTCCCCCTCCCTTCCTTTCTCCCTCCATCCCTCCCTTCCCCCTCCCTTCCTTTCTCCCTCCCTCCCTTCCCCCTCTTCCTTCCTCTCTCCTTCCCTTCCCCCTCCCTCCCTTCCCCCTCCCTTCCTTTCTCCCTCCATCCCTCCCTTACCCCTCCCTTCCTTCCTTTCTCCCTCCCTCCCTTCCCCCTCCCTCTCTTCCTTCCTCTCTCCTCCCCTTCCCCCTCCCTTCCTTTTCCCTCCCTCCCTTCCGTCCTCTCTCTCTCTCTCTCTCTCTGAGCAGTACATAGGCCGCCATGTTTTCCGGTCAGCTGACTGCTCGAGCCTTTGTGAGTTATCTTCCCAGGAAAAGAGTTAGGGGGAGGGGAAGAAAGCTCCTCTTTGAGCTCTGGAGATCTTTATGCCTAGCTGCATATCTTACCAAAGCCAGAGGAATTAGCTGAGCTGTAAC
The DNA here is from genome assembly GCF_963924665.1 of Micromys minutus. Classification (NCBI taxonomy): domain Eukaryota; kingdom Metazoa; phylum Chordata; class Mammalia; order Rodentia; family Muridae; genus Micromys; species Micromys minutus. Next base: position 91,568,302 of record NC_137970.1, read on the forward strand.
TGGGGCCCCCAAGTTCTGTACATCCACAAGCTCACGAACTGTGTCCTTGCAAGCACATCATTCTTATACATCTCCAAACTGCTGTCACTTGTGCACCCCAAAGGCTCAGCCCACAGGAATGGCCTGTGAGCAAAATGCCAAGAGCAGCCTAGGGCTGGATACATTGTAACCTGAATTAGGCTGGAGGAGATCCCTTCTAGGTTGAGTGTCAGAAATTTCATTCTGTTCCTGGGGACACCAGGGGCCCAAGCTCAGAATCTGCAGAAGCATAACTTCATTATTGACTATTTTCAGGCTATGGCAGCTCAAAGTTCCAGCCACGATATCACCCAGTTACTCTCCCTGGGAGTCAAGGAAGACTCGGAAGAAAAGCATGGTTAGTACCTGGGTTGAATTGGTATTTTTTCGGACTCTGGGGAGCAAATGTGCCCTGGCAGAAGTGAATGGAGTGCCAGTGCCCACTGCCAGCTCAGTCGGCAGCTTTCAGAGCTTTCTAGGCACACTGGGCTCCCGTGCTCTGATTTTTCCTTTTGTGTTTTCTCTTTTCCAGATGTGAAAGCGGAGGCTTTCTCTGAGGCCGGAGAGGGGAGAGGGGAGAGAGGTGCACAGGGCCAGGCTGGAGTGGGAGCAGTGGGAACAGAAGGTGAAGGAGAAGAATTCAATGGAGGAGAAGGCCACTTTGGTCCTGGTGCTCCAGGTCCTGTGGGTGATGGGGACAAGGATGGTGGCACGAGGGCTGGTGACACAGAGCAGGAGCAGAATGAGCCAGTTGCTGAGGGCACTGGGAGCCAGGGGAGTGTGAAGCCTGAGGGTGAGCAGATGCCCCTCCACCGCCCTAGTTTAACCCGGCAGCGGCTGGAGGAATTGCAGTCCATTTTGCAAAGCAGCAATCTCTCCATCGGCCCAACCAGGTAAGCAGATTGGTTGTCTTGTTTAGTGCCCAGTTTTCAGGGAACGCGTGCTAGTTCTAGGTGGCGTTTGGCTTCCTCCCAGGGCCCACAATGTCCCCTCTTGAAATAAAGGGCCCTCAACAACCGTAGACTGGCTAACCCCTCCTCCTGTGGGTGGGTTCTAGGGCACAGTGAAAGCTATGGCAACTGTGAATAGAGCTATTTTCTTGCTATATTTAAATGAGTCTGGTTGGAAACGGAGCAGTGCAAGGTGGGAAGCAGGCAGTCTGACTGGTGAAGTGCAGAGTGGGTTTATGCCTTTGTTTGAAATTTCACCTCTACATCTCTCAATTGCTTTGTGGGTTCTTAATTATGTTAGACTGTGACTTGTTTTGATTAATTATTATTTTGGGAGTTTCCCATTAAAGTTGGTATCAGGTGGTAGTATTGGGCAAATTAAGCCTCAAGGGGGATGTTACAAACACTGTTGGGGGCAGGAGGAAGGGTTGACAGGGCACACATCCAAAAATTGAACATGTGTACTTTTTCCTTTTAGGGAGGAACTTGACAGATGGATGGATTACAGTGTGGCCAGGGTGCAGGTAAATAATCCTAGAAGGGTGATTTGGCAGGACAGCCGTTCTAAACCTCATCTGAGGTCTTGGGCACCTTGTCCTGATTAGTTGGTGTGTTGCTGCTGAAGCCTCTTGATTTCAGGGGGATCTTTAAGGTCTGTGGGTACAAAATGGAGTCAGAAAGCATAGGAGAGCATGACTTGCTAAAGAGACAAAAAAATATTATGGAAGTAATTTAATCTTCACATGCATTCATATATTACATATATATATATATTAGTAAAATATAAATGCATGAGTTAAAATTATACATACATTTATACCTCATACAAATAAATATAGATAGGCTTGTATAAAGTATGCACATAGACATACTTCTGAGAAATGTTCAAATTCTATAACACCTACCCTTTACACAATGTTTACGTTAAGTGTGATGTAGAAATCATTCAAATTTATAAATCTATGAGTTCTATGGTATCAGTTTTGGTAGCAAATTTAAGCATCCGTTCTAGGATGAAGGAAGGAATTTGTAAATTTTCAGCCATTGCATTGTAGCAAACAACTTACATGCTGCACCCAATACTGGTGTTTAAAGAGACTGATGAGAATGGGGGCAGCAGTGGGAATGCCTGCTCCTTTGTTTATAAGTGCTTGGTAAAGCAATAGACTGAGTGTCAGACCTGACTTAAAGCTGCCTAGTACATCTTTCTGTGTCTTCCTGACATGTAAGGAGTCCACGTACAATGGAGCTTGTCTCTAATGCCAGCATCCTGGAGGTGGAGACAGGAAGATCAGGGCCAGCCTGGGCTATATGAGACCCTGTCTCAAAAGCTGACAGATACCCACAGTTCAAACCTACACATTCGTGTTTTTGAAAGTACCTAATGTGTGAGTGAAGAGCTTCCTCACAGCAGATCCTTTTCTTCCCACCCCTGGTAGTGTCATGAAGAACTGCTTTGTGTGATGGTAGGGGACTAGATTGTAGTGTGGGATAGATTCCCATCTGGGGTAGTTTGAAATATTTTTTTCCATTAGCTCAGGCAGCGGTAAGTGACTCTGTAGCTCACTGGATTCGGAAGTGATCACATGAGCACATGGGAGGGTCCAAGCAGAACAGAACTTGATCTGGGGAGATGAAGAGTGAAAGATCCAGAGGGAACATCAGGATAATGGCATTAGCTTTATATCTCGGTGTCCCCACCCCCACCTCCAACCCCTATGCCTTCACTAATAGAAGGGCAATAAAGATTTGGGGGATTGTGCTTCTAGAACAATGGCCGAGCACAGCAGGCTCCTGAGGCTACAATCCCAAGACTGCACTCCATTCTCACAGCCTGGTCTGCTCAGGGCAAAGGGCGAGGCTCTTCCGCTTTCCCAGGCATTTAAACACAGGCCTGGGAAGGAGAAGCTGACCTTACAGAGTGGCTTTGCTTTGCCTTCAGTTCACCTAGTGTGCTCTCAGTGGCCCTTCCAAGGGTACAGTGACCCACACACTGCAGCACACGGGAAAGAGGACCTTTTAATGCATTCTCAGATATTTTAACATGGCTGTCTCCAAAAAGCTTGCCACAGACCCCTCCCGCTCTGGTTTCTAAGCATCACCAGAAATGTATCTTGACAGTGTTCTGGGAGTAAATGTGGGCCTCATTTTCCTCTCTGGAACTGTTTGTAAACTGACTGCTACTGTCCTGGAACTCCCCACTATGAGTTCCACTATCTACTTAAAAGGGAGAAGCACTCCCACTAGTGGCATAGGAGAGAAAGAGGTTACTCAGGGAGAAGAGACCTTTGCCTCCCGCTCTATAGGTTTTGAACTTAAAAAGATAGTAAAATTAAGCGGGAGTTTGGGAGAATAGAGCAGGTTAACAGGTCTTGGTTTAGGTTTGGTTTTATAGAAGTTCACAGGTATTTATAGACCAGTGTTTCTTTGGAATACCACTCCACAGCAAAGACTGGAAATTTTCTAGATTTCCTCTTGCCCAGGATGGAAGCATTAGACAAACCGAGTAGCCCGAGTCACAGGACACAAAACACAGTGGTTCTCAATTGGGGGTGTTGCTGAAGGAAGGGCGTGGTGGTATTCTGCACGAAGCCAGAACTTCACACGTGTTAAGCAATTACTATTCCCCTAGTCCCTCACTGAATCAGAACACAGAATGAAGGTCTTTTTTGTGTGTGAGCTAAGATGTCACTGGTTGGGCTGAGCATGTAACTACATTATGAAGCATTTACCCTAACATACATGAAACCCTAGGTTCAATTCCTAGTACCTAGGATAAAAAAAAAAAAAAAAAAAAAAAAAAAAAAAAAAAAAAAAACCACCAACAAAACATCAGTGGTTGTGTTCAGAGAGGTATGTGGTTTTGGTTTTTGTTTGTTTTAATGGAATCCTGTTTAGTGTACTAACAAAACCCTTTATTCTTGTGAATGTAGAATTGGTTTAAGATTAGGAGGGCTGCATACAGAAGGAATAGGAGGAGAACACCAATCCCCGAACATTTCAGAGCATCGGTGGATTGCCCTGTTTGTCGTGGAGCAAGATGGGGCGTGAGATGTCCTTTTGCAACACCAAGATATTGAGCATATATGCCGACCATGACAACTCTTGCTTCTCAATAATTCTGTCAGCAATAAAGAAATGAATTCTCAGTATGCTTGTTCCATTATCTCTGTTTACTAAAATATTGGTACAGTATCTTAGTGATTCTAGTATTATGGAAATGCCCTTTAAACATGAAATAATTGAGTCACCTGCAGTATTCCCTACACATCAGAGAAGGTCCACAACTACAGTAATGGGTTACATGAACCTACATGGTCTCCTTTGTCACTGTGTCACTGTGCTGCCTTCAACTCACCTTGCCACTTTATGTCAAGGAAGGGCAGGGTAAGCTGCTGATTCAGTGTGTTCCCAGACAGGGCTGAATGTTGCTATTTTCGAGTCCATTATGACTTTGTCAGTGACTGGAAGGTGGGTTGGTTCTCCAAGGATGAGCTCAGCACTCCAGGAGGTGGTTCAGATGAGCTGTGAGGTAGGGTGAGGGGAGTAGGAAAAGTTAAGTGGTGACCACCTAAGGCCTGTCATGTTTCAAACTGGGTCCTTTGTCCTGGGCACTCAACCAGGAATAAAGTGGTACAACTACTTCAAGAGTGCCTGTCGCCTCATGGACTAATATCAGAGTGCCCTTTACCCCTTATTTTATTCATTCATTCATTCACTTTCATCCTGATCTCTGTCCCCTTCTGATTTCTTCTTCATACAGTCTTTATCCCCCACCCCACCCCCATCTCTCTCTTCCGAGAGGGTGGGGGCCACCACTGGCACATCAAGTCTCTGCAGTGCTCGCCCTTTTGCCACTTGTTGGACAAAAGGGAAAAAACAGTCAAGAGTGCCTCTCGTCCATGGTGGATTAAAGGAGCACAACGATGTCAAGTGTGTCTGGCACCCTCTTGTGTGCTAAAGTTGAACAACTATGTCAAGAACATAAGTCACCATGGACATATAAATGGGTATAACAAATTAGGGTACCCATCACTCCCCTGTGGAATAAATGGAAATTACAATGTCAAGAGTGGCTGTCACCTCTGTGAGCTCTCCTAGCTAGGTCCACTATTGCTACGATGGAACACCATGACCCAAAGCAAGTGGGTGACAAAAGGGCCTATTATACTTACACTCCCACATAATAGTCTATCAGGGAAGAAAGCCAGGACAGGAACTCATGCAGGGCTGGACCCTGGAGGCAGGAGCTGATGGAGAGGCCACAGAGGGGTGATGCTTACTGGCTTGCTCCTTATAACTTACTTAGCCTGCTTGCTTTCTTTATAAAAAAAATTCTTTAATCTTTTTTTTTTTTTTTAACCAGTCCAGTCATTATCCTCCTCCTGGTCTGCCCTTCGACTGTTCCTCATCCCATACCTTCTCCCTTGTCTCCAAGAGGATGTGCCTCCCACCCCCATCCCACCAGGTCTCCCCACTTCCCAGGGCTTCAAGTCTCTTGAGGGTTAGGTGCATCTTCTCACTGAGGCCGGACCAGGCCGTACGTACCCTGCTCTGTATGTGGTGGCAGAGTCAGTGGAAGAGGGCTCATATCAGCTGGGGTAGGATCAGGTATGGGAAGAGACAAAAGAGAAGTTCACAGGGTCGGGAATTTGACCAGAGGTGTGTAGCAATGGGGAACTGAGGCTAGCCACCAGAAAGTCCCAGACACCAGGAAATCAAGAGGCTCACAGGACCCAACTATTGCTGATGCCTTAGTGCTTGCTGACAGAAGTGCATGCTGACAGGAATCTGATATGGATGCCTCCTTAGAGGCTCTACCAGAGCCATGCTGATACAGAGGAGGATGCTTGCAGCTATCCATCAGACTGAACATGGGGACACCAATGGAGAAGTTAGGGGAAGGACTGAAGGAACTGAAGGGGTTTGCAACCCCATGGGAAGAACGGCATTATCAACCAACTAGACCCCTCCTCCAGCTCCCAGGGACTAAACCACCAGCCAAAGAGTAAATATGAGGAGAACAATAGCTCCAGATACATATGTAGCAGAGGATGGCATTGTCTGGCATCAGTGGGAGGGGAGACCCTTGGTCCTAGGGGGGCTCGATGCCCCATCAGGGGAATGCTAGGACAGTGAGGTGTGAGTGGGTGGGTTGGGGAGCACCCGCTCAGAAGCAGGGGAGGGGGATGGGATAGGAGGTTTGCTGAGGGGAAACCAGGAATGGGAACAACATTTGAAAGGTAAATAAATAAAATAACCAATAAAAATAGGACTCTGAATGAAAAAAAAAATAGAAAAGGAAAGATTACAACTGCTCCTAGATATGGTGGTGCAGGAAAGGCTTAGTGGAGATAAAAGGGAGACATAATTAGAAGGTCAGACTGAACTGAGCCATGTGGGGAGAGAGGGAGGGGAAGGGAGAGGGGAACAAGATGAAGCAGCCAGGAGGCCCAAAGGTAAAGGGGCATGTGACCAAGATAGTTGGATTATATGGGGAAGAGCAGCTCAACCACTGGGCTGGAGAGTTCGGGGGAGGGAGCCGAAGGACATAGAGTTATACTTCTGACTTGATAAAAGAAAACATTAAGCTTGCTGAAGTTTTGCTTTTATGAACTCACTGCCTACTCGTTAAAGCCTCTTCGTATGAGAAGAAGCAAGTGTCTGTCAGACTGCTTTGGAGAAATGATTTTGTTCTTGCTCAGAGAGCAAGTCTTGCTTGATTCAAGATAGCAGGAAGTGCGCCTGTTTGTCTCCGTGCACTGGCCAAATTGCCCAGAGAATGTGAATTAAAGATAATTAAAAACCGAAGTTTCCCCTGGCTTCTAGGTCAGCAGTGGAGCCTTGTCATCAGTTTGGGGACAGCAACCTAAACTCTACTAAAAGAATGTAACAATAAAGTTAGTGCTAATGACACTGTGCTATCCTCAGAGATCGGTGTCCTACTCAGCCGCCATTATCAGAGAAATGTTCTTGTATAGCAGATGGGAACAAATACACACAGCCAAACATGAGGCCCATGTGATCAGCAAAAGGGATCCTCTAAAAACATTCCTCTCAAAAGGCACTGGCTGTGTGTGCTTCATTATTTCATTCATTCTTGCCTGAATCACGTTGTGCTTCCTGGACTTCAAAATTCTGCACTAGGAGGCAAAAGAAGACAACAGAATCTTTACAGTCCGGAGTACATCGATCCTCGACCCCTCCCTCAAGCTCCTCCCCACGCGCATGCGCACAGGATTCTCTGTGATTTTCCTTCTGAGTCACAAACAGGATCTGAAGAAGCACATGGCGGGGATGGGGGAGGAGACGAGTGAGCTGCTTTTGCAACTATGAGTTCTGCTTTATAAATGTGAGGGGTCCTCACCGTAAGGCATGTGAGGAAGGACAGAGGTCGGGGTCTCCCAGGGACAACTAAAGTTAGTGATACACAGAGCTGGCCTTGTTGAGCAGCTGATGAATTTGTTTCATGCACATTGTCCTTCCTCCACTCACATTCGGTCCCTGTCGGTGTCATGTCACGATTCTCCTCAAATGGGCTGAGACTCAGTCTTATCTGTTAATGAGTAATTGAAAGAAAGGACTTCCTAAGATACCAAATCAACACTTTGTAGAAGGTAAAATAGTTTTGATTATAACTTACCGGATGAATTCTTTTCTTTCACATCTCAATTTTTTTTTACATTTCTTTCTTTTGTGTGTGTGTGTGTGTGTGTGTGTGTGTGTGTGTGTGTGTGTGTGTGTGTGTGTGTGTGTGTGGTTTTGTTGTTGTTGTTAATTGGTTTGGTTTGGTTTTTCAAGACAGGGTTTTTCTGTGGAACAGCCCTGGTCATCCTTGAACTCACTCTGTAAAGCAGGCTGGCCGGAAAGTCACAGACATATGTCTGCCTCTGCCTCCTGAGTGCTGGGATTAAAGGGGTGCACCACCACCACCCAGCCTTTCTTTAGCTCCCTATATTTTCTACATTAGAAAAATACTCATCTACATACGTTCTTTGTACAGTTTTAAAAACAATAAAATCCAATGTATCTAACGACTAGATTCAAGTGGAGTAGTTGCTAACCCGGCTGTGATGGATCCGGATGCTGACACAGAGGGAAAAGGGCCGAGAAACCTGAGGAGACCATCCTCTGCCACTTGGACCTACCATGTGATAAGTTCTGACTACTGAAGTACCGGGACTCTTCTGTGTACTCTAGAGAGCCTTTGTCTTTCTGTGTTCTCTCTCAACTTGTTGGGTGACTTCAGGGCGCTTTTACCTCTCTGCCTAACAACACAAGGGTATTTATTGCTCTGCCTGGTCAGGGCCTCTGCTGGGCCTCTCCTGCTGTTCCTCAGACCCTGGAATCGGAGGTTTACTCCAAATTATCATAAAGGACATTAAAGGTGTTGTATCTATGGGCAAGTTACACTGCCTCTTTTCTGTAGAGGATGGTGGTCTATGGTACCCCCAGATCTGCTCTAGTTTGCAGATCCGTGGAAGGGCTGTGGCTGGGGGGAGGGCTGCCTTTCTCTCTTGTGGCAGCTTGCTGCAGGTCATGTGCTTCTTTGTCAGCGTTTGAGCCCGGCACAGTGTACCAGAATCCCCTGCTCGGAGCGCCCGTGGCTATAGACTTACCGGCACCGTTCCCACCATTCCCAGGCCCCACCGTTGATAGCTGCAGGGACAGTCATTTTCAAGCGCCCATCCCTCAGGAATGTCCTGCTGATAAACTTCCAGAAGACCAGACCCCATTCCCAGCCACCTAGTGATGTGAAACCTCTTTGCTCATGCTGCCTAAGGGAATGTGTGACTGTAAGAAAGGACAGAGGGCACAGCCTGAGTCACAGTGAGACAGCCATCTGCTTCTCAGAGTGGGGGTGGGAGCCCAGGCAGGAGGGTTAGTCTCAGGCTTCATTGTGGCCTTAGCACTCCCACATTCTTAGCACACCTTTGTTTTTTTTCTTTTTCTTTCTTTCTTTCTTTCTTTCTTTCTTTCTTTCTTTCTTTTTTTTTTTTTTTTTTTTTTTTTTTTGGAAGATCCTGGAACAAGTACTGTAACTGAGGATTCTGTATCAGGAAACCACAGGCTACTGTGTTAATAGGTTTGAGTAGAGGCTGAATTTCAGGCCTGTGACTATTAAATCCAAGGCTATATACAGTGAAGCTAGGGGGATTGTCAGAGGGGCTATACACAGTTCCCTAGTCTCTGCTAGTACTGGAATAAGAGTTCTGCCAGTGAGATGGTGCTTCCTGGCCTTGGGTTATCTGCTTAGTCTTGGTCCCCCACAACCAATCTCCCCTGCTCTCTGAGCCGGGTGGCCTCTGCCTATTCACTGGACATACCCTCATGGCAGGTCACTGAACTTTTCAGTCCCTATAAAGCTTCCCAACTCTGGGATGAGGGCCCCTAGACGGAAGTGGGGTCACCTTCTGATGCTGGGAGCTGGGGAGGAAATGTCTCAAAAATCTAGGTGTATGAGCCAGGTAGAGTCTACGTAGGGAATCACAAAAAGGTCTCATGGGGTCTTGAGTGTCCTCTCTAACTTCAGATAGCACACCCGTGCCTCAGTTTACCCATTTCTTAGACGGAAATGATAGTAATCAATATCACTTCCCACACAGCCATTGGTGCTTTTAGTAGAGCCAGTCTTTCTCTTAGTCCATGTGTGCCTGGACTAACAAGTTGAGATCAACATGGATGTTTGTGTCTGTCCTACTGGGCTGTGGCTTGAGTCCTGAAAGGCTTCTGTCCTATGTTACTGGCTGGTAAGCTGGCAGGTCCGTTTGCTCTAGCCAGACAGAACTAATGAGCAGGCGAGGAAAAACAGTTGTTCCTGGGTTTAGTGCTGCAACATCACAGGAGAGAGGACAAGGGGATGTCTTCCTGTAAACTCATTAACAGCCTAAGCAGCCTGCTTATGTCATCCGAGAAGAAATATTTGTTTGGCCCAATCACAGTCTTGCATTGTAGACATGGAGGACTATGTTTGAACCAACCTTGGTCCTTCCCCTTTAGCAGAATCACAATGTCTGCTAGGCTTCCAGAGGGAAGTTTCCACCATCTCCCGTAAGAGGGAAAAAGGTCAGTCATCTGGAGTTTGCTGGGGTCCGTAGTATATGGTGGATCCAAGGTAGGAAATCAGTACATGGTAGATTCCAGTGCCTCTAAGGAGAAACCTGAGTCTGTTTGCAGTTGGTGGGAGAAGGCAGACAAACCTCTCACAAGCCTCTGAGATGGGTCTGGAGGTTCCCAGCAAAATAGATGCATGGTAGGAGTTAGATTTTTCTGGGCTGGTACGGTGGAATGCACCTCTGTACACGCTGTCCCCCAGTTTGTTTGTTTTTGTTCTTTAAGGAAGCCTTTTCGCCATGTATTTACTCTGGATCGAGATATTTTTTTTTTCCTGAAGGGAGAGGGGTCAGAGGCTCTGAAAACTCAGGAAGCTGAGCTAGGCGATGGTGCACGCCTTTAATCCCAGCACTAGGAAGGCAGGGGCAGGCAGATCTCTGAGTTTGATGCCAGCCTAATCTAGGAGTGAGCTCCAGGACAGGCAGGGTGACACTGAGAAACCCTGTTCTCCAAAAACAAGAGACTCAGAAGCGAAGTAAATTTACTAAGTTCAGAAGCATCACAAGAGTCCTCCCAAGGGCTGTAAAATAAGTAAATGGAATTCTGCGGGGGAGGGGACCCTGCAGACCCGATGCCTGCAAATTGTACAAAGAGCTCCAGGGACTTTGTACATAGCAAAGCTCTTCCTCATGCTATGGTGGGACTTCCAATGACACAGCTATATTTGAGTAGCCTGTACTCTTGTAACCTCACAACCTCTCCTGTTTGAAAACCAGAATACACATCTTACTACTCAGAGAGATGCTGCTTTGGTTTGAGATCCACCGTTGCAACCAGGGCCTCTGAGATTTGTTGCTTCAGCCACAAGCAGAGCATTTTCTCCAGCCTCTGGGAAGTGCCAGAGACAGGAGATCCAGTGCACTGCCGCCCAGTGGCTCGCTCTCTACAGATGTGGCTGAAAATGACTGCTCCCAGCTGGTAAGCTGAGACTCTCTGAGAACCTGCCGTTGGCACACTCGTTGGTGGCTTGAGTAGCCACACTGGAGCCTGCTGAGAACTTACTGCTGAAACCCTACCGACATCTCCCAGTTGGTTGGCGGCCTCTTCCTATTTCCCCATTCTGCTGTGTAAAGTGCTCTGTTTGGAAAATAAAACTTCCTCTTGTTTTGTTTTGTTTTCCCTTCACTGAAGGTCCACTTTATTCCTGGAGGGGGGGGGCAAGACAAGAAACCAAGATAAGAATAAAAATGTCAACCAATCAGACCGTATCCCCCCCTCCGAGTTCCCAGGGACTAAACCATCAACCAAAGAAAACACATGGAGGGACCCATGGCTCCAGCTGCATATGTAGCAGAGGATGGCCTTATCTGGCATCACTGGGAGGGGAGCCCCTTGGTCCTGTGAAGTCTTGATCTCCCAGTGTACTGGAATGCCAGGGCAGTGGGGTCAGGGGGATGGGATAGGGAGTTTTCAGAAGGGAAACCCGGAAAGAGGATAACATTTGAAATGTAAATAAAGAACATATACAATAAAAAATATTAGACCATCTTGGGGGTGAGGGTGTGTGTATGTGAGAAGGAAGGGCTTGTGGACTTGGTTTCCCAAAGTGGGGAGCATCGTGATCTGGGTGACTTGTTAGGGGTAGTCACAGCAGGGACTTGTAGAGGCCTCTGCGGCTCCAGGACAGTGAAATGGGGGCTAGAAATGGAGTTAAGCATTTCGTAGGGTTAGGGACCCCATAGTTTCTCAGTGGTAATGCAAGCTGTGGGATGGGAGAGAAGTGTATGGGACTCCTGGAAGCTTGGTGAGAAGATGATGCTAGGGTTCCTGTGGGTACCATGCCTTCATTCTGCCACCAACCCTCCTCCAGACTCTCATTTGCATAGCAGAATATTGGCACTCTGCTGTTATCTGAGAGCGAGCTAAATGCCCACTCTCTCAGCCTCAGCAGGTTTGGTGCTGGTACAGGTATACTGGTCGACTGCCTTCTCTTTTACTTGGGGGAAGGGGGAAGCTACCTACCTGCCTAAATGCTTCCTTGTTCACAGCATAAGTGTGTGCCCACAGGGACACATCCAGTACTAGACATGCCTATAATCTTCAGAGGTCCTGAGGGACCCCTCAATTCAGTGATATGAAGTCCCGGCAGCAGTAAAGAATCACACACAGGAGGGAAAAAGCAGACACTGCACAGGACAAGGCTCGGAGTTGCGTTTAAAAGAAGCACATGCCAGGGAGAAAATTAGAAAGAGCAAAGGTGGGCCAAGGAACAATGTGTGGTGACAAATTCAAATGTTAAACAAGCCAGGGAAGGGCAGCACTGGGCAGTGGACAACTGTGGACAGTGTCTGAGCGTTTCCCTGACGGCATGGGAAAGTCTGAATTTGTCTGTGGAATCAGTCCCCGGATGATGGATATCAAGGCCTTCTCCAGATGTCCGGCTAGACAGAATTCTGCAGTGAGCATCACTGCCAAACCGATACATGTTGAACCTTCACAATCAGTTTCTATTACTAAGTCGCCTTGAGGGGTATCATTGAAGAAGTCGAATCCTCTTACCATCCCACCAGGGGACTATCATTGAGCTTGGTATACCAGTCTAAACTTGCATCCAGGAATAACAGGTCTTTCTCTGAGAGCATGGTGGTGGTGAGGGGGCGGTTATGTGGTCAACTGTTCACTTACCAAAAACGATTAGCACGAGAAAACATCTTTACTGCTCTTCGAAGCCCACAGAGGTACATTTAGGATTCTGGAAATTCTATAAGGGCCCAGGTTTCCTTCTGTACTTTGAACCCTGGTTGACCAGGCTGACCTGACATGATAAATCACCAGCCATGGTACTACAGTCACACCTATAGCCCGTGTCACTATGTCCTCATCCCCCTGTATTGTCTTCTGATCACTCAGGGTCCTTTCTCTGGGGCCCTGTTGGGTGCCCCCAGCTCTGACTTTCTCCTTGGGGCTCAACCTCCCCAGTCCTAATTCCTTTTAGCTGGAAAATTGCCCCAGTGTGTCTCTAGACCCTTTTCATTTGTATCAGAGGTATCCTTCTCTGGACTCATTCTGCCACTCCTCCTTCTCCCTCTTTATTTTATTATCTTCCTAGATGTCTGCTCACTTACCTCCCAGTCCCGACCCCCCTCTATGTCCACCCATGTCTCTTTCAACCACGTGTCTCTCAGAAATATACCAGGAAGACTACTTAACTGAGTCTCTGAAGGATGTGACCTGTGACCAGGGACTGGACCTGTGGCCTGGATACAGCATGCCAAAGGGGTTAGGTAAGACTGCTCCAAGGCCGGTGGCTGGGAAGGAGCATACCAGAAGGGTCAATTAGTTAAGAACAGTCCAGAAAGATGTGGGTGACTGAGAAGCAGGATCCTGGACCTGATCTACCCACTCCTTTCCTGGTTCAGAGAGGGGCTTACCCTTCATTATCCCTACACACACAAACACACACACACACACACACACACACACACACACACACACACACACACACACACACGGGGGGGAGTGGGAAAGACAGACAGAGAGAGACACACAGAGACTCACAGAGAGACAGACATACAGAGATACAGAGAGACAAAGACACAGAGAGAAGAGAGATACAGAGACAGAGACACACAGAGAGACACACAGAGAGACAGAAAGAGACAGAGAAACAGAGATACAGAGAGAAGAGAGAGAGAGAGAGAGAGGAGAGACAAAACTCCAGCGCACAGCTGCTACTTAAGCTGCAGTTGCAGCTCATGTACACTAGGTGGCAGCACATGATAGTCATACCCAGGGGCTAGGAAGATTCTAGAAAGACCTGGGTTTTCACTTGATGGTCATGGAGTGCCAAGTACAGAATAGAAAAATGACATAGTGAGCTGTGACTAACTGGGAAGTGCAGGGGTCACTGTATTCTGTACCATGAACACACAAAGGCTTCATAGCAGAGCTAACCTGGACACAGCCAGGTCATAAAATATCAAGAGTCCCCAATAATGCTCACCACAAATTTATGGAAGATGGCTCACATCTGGGAAAACTTCCTAAGTTATTATTCTTTCTGATTGTGATATTATGTCAGAGTACAGATACAAGTTCATTAAAGAATTCATTCTTTGTCAATTATATTTCTTCTTGAAGCTGGTGACTTGCTTTTTCTAAAATTGCTAGTTTAAATTCTCTTAAACTAATGCTCTACTATAAACTTAGCATTGTCTGGGATTTTAGATAGGCAGCGAATCAAATTTTTGCTTTTGTTTTGTTTTTAACCTTGTGCTTATCCCGAAAACAGGCTTAAAATTCAGTCCGTCTCACCTCGAGGGTATAACTAGCTTCGTGAAACTTATAATCACTGTCCCTTTATGAATTCCATTTTTTTTTTCTGGAACGACTCTTACATTCTGAAGAGTATCTTCTGTCTAGAGGATGGGTCAATGGGATGGGATGGTTTTGACTACATGCGTGACTACATGTGAACGTTTCCTGTATAAGCCTGGGAAAGGACATCTGCACACACTGACAGTCATCCCTCAGGAAAACCCGTGTGCGGATAGGTTACTCGTCTAATAACGAGGATGAGCATAGTCAGCTGGGAAAGCATTGTACAAGTTCCAAAATCACAGTTTTTAACCCAAGGCAGCGGTTCTCAACCTGTATAGGGCACAGCCTCTTTGGGAGTTTAGTGCCCATTTCACAGAGGTCACATAAGACCATTGTAAAGCACAGCTATGTACGTTACCATTCAGAACAGCAGCAAAATCACAGTTATGTAGTAAAAACAAAAATCATTTTATGGTTAGGGGTCACCACAGCATGAGGAACTGTATCAAATGAGGTGGCTAATGAGGTCACAGTATTAGTAAGATTGACAAGGACGGACCTAAAGCTTTGAATGTGCAACCAAACAAGGAGTAGGCACAAGACTTCACTAATTCGTGTCAGCCCCAAAGAGGCAGTCACAGAAGATTATGGAAAAAATGACATGTGGCAAGAAACTGAGTTCACACAGACACACACACACACACACACACACACACACACACACACACACCTCTGCTGTTCCACTGTAAAAGGTGTGCATGGGAACAGGTTTTCCCTTGCAGCAGGGATAAGTTGTACCAAACAGCTGACTGCAGGCAAGCATCAGACTTCCTAGGGAGTCAAGAGAGTGCAGAGGCCTCCCGTGAGTTCAACAGGAGCAACAAGGCCAGGGGGACCCATGGGAAAGGCAGAGATAGGTGCTGGATTCCAGGCTCACATAGATAACAGCTTGAAGCAGATCAGAGCCTGGTGTTTACCTATCTTAGCCCCATTGTCCACTCCACAGCACATCTGAGCTATACAGCACACCAAATCCAGCATCAGCGACCCAAGCCTGTAAACATCCTCCAAGCATAACTCCTGCTAAGGCCTGGAAAGAAACTGTCACTGATAAAACATTAAGCCCAGAGTCCCGTGACCTCTCCAGAAAGGGATGGCAATGAACAGACTCTGGGAAAATTCTGAATCTATAATCACTTCCCCTGATTCCCCCCAAACTCTGACTGCAGTGTCAAGGTAAAGTTATCTCAGAATCCAGGGCTGATACTGACGCAGTAGCTGAGCCTCTGTTTGCAATGAGAGAAAAGCATCCACGTTCAAATTTGAAAGTTGCTCCCATATGTCACAGAGATGCTAGGGCTACAAGGGGGTGAGAGTAGAAACATTAAACCAGAACCACTGAGATTGACAAACAACGAGAGTGAGCCAGCCCCATATGAGACAGACAGACTGACAAGAAGGACCAGGCTCACAGCTAGTACCAGCAGGCCAGCCAGCCCCCCAAGTCCTAAAGGGAAGCACACATGACACTCTGGTTTCCTAACGGAGCCAGGTTTTAAGCAGCTAACCGTGAGAGTCAGTAAGGAGAGCTTCTGAGCGAGCCTGTTTCCCTGCTTCCGGAAGGTCTCCACATCACTGAGGGAGGCACTGAGGGAGGCACAGAGGAAAGGACCAACAATCACAGCTGCTTCTTGGTAGCTGTGAGGAGAGAGGAGTGATAAAAGAGACTGACAGAGCTGCCATTTCAGAGGATGCAGTGCCACCCACTGGCTAATGGCCAGCAGACAGTCAATGCCAAAAAGACCAAAGGAAGAGCCTGGAACTGGGAGGATTGGCCCAGCCACCCTAACCATGCAGACAATAGGAGAACAGAGCTTGATCATCCTCCCGCCTGGGCCTGGCCAGTGCTGCCCCAGAGAACTAACCCATAGCATCACAGTTACCTCAGCCATTGGCCAGGCCCCACCCTGTTCCTATAACAAACAAAACACACTCGACAGAAGAGCTCGATGGCATTTTTAAATTCGGGGGACATCATCCACTCTGGGGAATTTCTCTAATTGTTCCTCAGTTTCTCTGTTTCTCGTTAAAGCATGTGTCCAGAATCGCTTACTCCGTGCCTTTGATCTTCACAGCTGTGAGACAAGAACTTTGGAGACAGTGCCCAAGGGGGATCGTTGGGACACCCCGGGTCCTTGGGTCAAATACAGCTGGGCACAGAAAGGTCTCTTCCCAAACAAACGCTCCGTGAGAATGAACGTGTGCATACTGGTAGAAACCAGCCCTGTTGGGAACACAAGTCTCTCAGGGCGATCTTGCCCTGGGCTCCTCCAATATGTGCCACCATACTGGGCTGTTGAGGGCAGCACAACCAACGTAGGGGCAGTAAGAGTGTGAACAACTGGGCAAACCACGATGTGGGTCCTACAGGATGGAGCCGAATGTGTACCGCTTTATTAACGGGTGTGTCTTTGTCATCTGGTTTGAAGGACATTTGCATAATTTAATAAAATTATTCAGCACAGCTCAATGGCCTGCTGAGCTTGAGAAGGTCCTTGTGTTACTCCTTGTGAGTGAATTAGAACCGTTCAGCCTTAACCAGGGCTACAGTTGGCCCCTAAGCGGCTAGTCAGAGTCACGAGGTCTGCACCAGCACACACCCACTAGGCTGCATTCCTTTCCCAAAGCCCTCTGCACTTTGTGGCGCGAACTGCTTCTGTGTTTGCACCTTAGGCAACAAGCTCACAGCTACTGCGACTGTGCAGGAAGCCAGTAGAGAATGTATGTCTGGACACAACGTAATGTGGGTGAGGCTCCAGAAGAGAAAAAAAAAATTCTTCCGGGTCAAGGATCAGAGCAGAGCTATATATTCTCGCTCCAGAGCTCTGAGGACACCACATTGGAAGCCTGTTCGGGAGCAGGGTCGGATCCAGTGATTCTCGCTATGGAGGCTCCTAAAGACAGCTGCCAAGGTTCCCCAAAGCCTCCGAATCCGGGAGCTGAGGAGGACCAGGAGCAACAGCATGGTCAGTAAACCGGTTCTGACGGGACCTGGGTGAAATTCGGGGAGAAACGGTGGTAGAAAGGGCAGTGGACATGGACATCGGTTCGGTTACTGAGCTCTGCCTGTGATCCCTCTCCGGGATTTCCAGAGATCCCGGGTCGCGATGCTCAGATCTTTATCTCTGTATCTTTTATCTTTCAGGTGGGAATGCGCTGGTCTTACAGGCTGAAGAGGTAGGAGACAAAAGAGAGCTTGTGCTGCGCTGGCTTGCTCAGGGTGAGCTTGCTCAGTGTGACCCTGCTCAGGGTGAGCTTGATCAGGGTGAGCTTGATCAGGGTGAGCTTGATCAGGGTGAGCTTGATCAGGGCGAACCCTCTCAGGCTCAGAGCGAGTTTGCTGAAGGCAAGCTTGCTCAAGAAGAGCCTGCCCAGTTCAATCTCACTCCGGAAGCCAAAGGAGTAGGAGAGGAGGGAGAAAAGAAGGAAGAAGAAATGGGAGAAAGACAGGCTGGCGATGGTGCTTCTGGCCCCGAGAATGACAACGCCCAGCAAGAAGGTGGCCAAAGAAACAATGATCAACAGCAGCCTCAGCAAGAGGCGGCCCTTCCTGAGGGCAGCAGGAGCCAACAGGCTGGGACCAGTCATCCTCCTCTGCCGTACAGCCGCAGCAGGTTCACCCACTCTCAACTGCGTGATCTGGAGCGCCTCTTCCAAGAGAATCGCTACCCGAGCTTGCGCACAAGGTAAGCAGATGGCCAGTTCTTGGCGCCTCATTTACAGGTAATACATCCTGGTCCAGAGTGTGCTTTGACTCCTCCTGTCCCTCTGATTCCCTGCACAAATAATGGCACCCATCCCGGACCGACCCCTACAATTAGGGCTGTCCGCCTGCAATTAGATCCTGGGGTAGGGGTATGTGAGCTCTGCCAAGTGGAAACAATATGTTTTGTTGCCCTGTTCAAGACTGGGAAATGTAGACAGTATTTGGTGTTCTAAATGACTTTCAGGAAGTATGGGTGAGAAGTTTGAGGCGTGGCTGGGAAAAGCAGGAGGAATTCCACCTCCATTCTAATGCGTTTCATCCCGGATGCTCTATTTACGGATTTTACAACTTCAGTACACCAAAGGCGCATCTGTGTTTCGGGCAGGAAGATACCCTTAAATTTGGTCCCTGAAAGAATCCAATTGCTAAAGCTTGGGGTTAGGTAAAGGTTAAGAATAGTGACTGTGTAAGTAAACATGTACGCCCATACAAATGTGGACCCATACATATAAAAACAAATAGGCCATGTCCTTACACACTTAATTTCCACCACAAAGACTAAATGTTGGAATTTTTTCCCTTTAGGAGGGATCTTGCAAGATGGATGGGTGTGGAGGAATCTGATGTGCAGGTAAGTATTCTGAAAACACACACAAACACACACACACCTTTTGGGGGGGGGTAGGACACTGCACCAGGTGATGTTGGTGTCTAGAATTCACAGTGGACCCTCTGCCCACTGCCTCAGGCCTTCCTATGGTTCTTGGGGGTGGGGTGGAGTGTTTTTGATACTTTTCCACAGCAAGGTCCCAGGAACCACCCATGAACTACATGTGAATCCTGTCCTGAAGAAACGCATTAAAATATGTATATATATATATATATATATATATATATATATATATATATATATATATATATATATATATATATATATATATATATCAAGGATGGAGAGAAGAGGCAATATTTGGGTCCCTTATCTGGTTAAAAGACTGGGTGTGGCAGTGATTCTGCTGGGGGAGGGGCCCCGTGCTAGAGCACAGGCCTAGCACATACGTTGCCCTGGGATGGGTTCAGAATACCTTCCAGACTGTTAGTGAATTAAACTGGGCACATAGTGCTCCAGGATATGTGCTTTAATGATGATACTATTTGGTGTACTAAAGCATCCCTGTCTCCTGCTTACAGAATTGGTTTCGGATGAGGCGATCCCTTTACCAGAGAAATAGGAGAATGATGTTGCACCGTTCTCTGCCACCACTTCCCAGGAACAAGACTCCCTGAAGATTTTGGAGCAGCACTTGGTGCCACCCCTGTCCTGGAGCCACAATAAGATGGCTTCTTATGAGCCACCCATGATGGCCAGGACAACCCTTTCTTCCCTACAAGTATTTGAGCAATAAAGAAGTGCATTCAAAATAATTTGGCTTCATTGTCTTTGATGTTACTAAAATCCGGGCATAAATATTTGAAGAGTAGTAGTCAATCCCAGACAAGGGAGCTTGGTTCCTGAAGGGACACTCACTAGCAGCAATCACTGCCAATGTGAGAACAAGTTATTATAAGGACACAGAGGAAAATCCCCTGTGAGAGGACAGTCTGTTCCTAGACATGGCTGTTCGTACTCACACTCCAGTAAGCCCTCCCCCCACACCACACACCTGGACACTGTCGGAAATACCCCAGAGGCTACTTCCAGGTGTGATGGCAAGAGGTATGGAGACATTATGTGTGCTGCCTGCTCTCTCTGTGGACTCTCAGGCAGTAGGAAAGCCAAGCTGGCCAAAGGCCCTGCTGCTCCAAGGGAGAGGAGAATCTGTGCATCCTGCTGGAGGGAGGCTTCTGTCTCCTTGCTTCCATGAGGTCTTGGGGAGCATAGGGGCCCACCCTCAACCCTTCAGCCAAGACCATGAGGGATAGTTCTTCTGTCTGTATTTTTTCACTAATCCTGTAGAACCCCCACTAGGGAGATTTTGTACTTTTGGGGGGAGGAGTGGCACTTTGCCTCTTAGCAGCTCTAGGTGTATAAACAAAGATGAGCCCCTAGCAATGTTCTGGAGCAATCAGTCAGTCCAGAGCACTTACAACACTCTGTTCTGCCAAATATGATGGGTCTTCCTCTATGGTCCCTATCTATGCCTTGTGAACAAGGAGTGTAATACAGATGTCCCATTTAGACCTGAGTATTAGGCGGGAGGTTCAGAGACAAAGGCAAGATGGCGTGGACCATGATGTCCCCACCCTCCTTGCCTAATCAACAGCCTGACCTTTCAAAGTCCATGCTTGCAAAACCAGGGATTTAAAACTTAGACATTCCAAAAGTCCACACATAAGCCAGCCTTTCCAAAGCCTGCACAAAAACCGGGCTTCGCAAAACCCCAGCAAAAGATGGACTTTACAAAAGCTTGTGGAAAAGGTGGGCTTTCCAAGAGCTTTCTCAACATCCGGCGCAAAACACTGGACAATGTAACCTCCTATGTCCGGATTCCAATGTAGTCAGTGCACCTAAGATCCACCCACAGGGCCTAAAAATCCCCAAATAAGGCTATGACCCAGTACCTCACCATCTCAACAGGACTCTCTCCACTTCCCTTAAAGAAACACCTACCCCAGCCCAGCCTTGGGACTTCATAGAGCCCACCTGTAAGTTCAAAGAACCTGCCCTAGAGCTGTCCCTATAAACCTGCCTTTTCACTATGCATTCATTAGGTCCCAGGAGAAGCGATTCAGTGTGTACTCCATACTCTGTTAATTGCTGCACATTGTCCAGGTTTGAGTCTCTCCACTAACAAAGACTTAGCTCAAATGAGATCTTCTCTGAGCTGGTCAGGAGACATTATGTGTTTGGTGATGTGCAAAGATGGCAGGCACAGGAGGTTTGCATAATCGACTTTGCCTTTGCTCAGGGAAGGGTGAAGGGATCTGGAGGGACCAATGAAGTCTGAGCAGGGCTTAAGCCCTCAGGCTGCTTAGCCTGATGGAGCCTGGCCAGGACTTATCTCCTAGGGCAATGGGAGTTCAGGAAACTCTGGGAGCTGTTCTCAGTCTCCACAGGGCTTGTGGGGGGGGGGCGGGGACAGCAGTTTCCAGAAGCTTCAGGTGGTCTCAGGGAACCTAATCCAGTCCAAAGCTTCCACCTTCCACTGGGAGAAAGTTCCAGCACCAGTGAGGCCTCCTCCTTCTTCCTGAGCACTGCCCACCACCTGCTGTCCCTGCAGCAGCTGCAGATGACACAGCAGGGCCCCTGCTCCTGGCTGACTTCCTGCTAGTCTTTCACAACCCTCTTTCCCTGAGATAATCACCAAGTCCTCATGGAGGGGAGCAACCATGGAAACTCAGAGAGAAAGAAAGATGGGTTCACTAGGGATCCTGGGGTATACAGGGGAAGGATCTTCAGGCTCTTGGTTTGACATGCCAGTCAAAGATTCATTTTGAGATTTGTGATTTGTGCTTGGGCACCAGCCACCAACAGTACTAACTGTTATCTCCAGACTGGTTGACTTCCAGCCTGCCACATCCGGTGCCATCAACCATTCCACAGGGCCCAAACTCCATGAGTTGAATCTAATGGCGGCTTCAGGCTCTCCTCCTGTAGTCCGCTGTACAGAATGGAGATGTGCCCTTGAGGCTCCTATGGGGAGACATAGGAAATGTGAACAATCTCTACTAAGCCCAAAGGAAGAGATTGAGCTCCTTCTGCCCCGTGTCGTAAGTGACTCTCCCACATCATGAAACATTTCACTTCAATTTGGAATGTCTTAGGTCCTCAGCAGTTCTCCTCCTTAATGGAATGTCCATTCTTGGAGGAAATTGGGTCTCAACATGTGTACCCGGGAGCAGGGCCAGTCCTACTGAGGCAAGATCTAGGTGACCACATGCCTGAATCAGATTCTGACTGAACTTCCTTCCAATTTTATAAGATGTGCATTGCTGAATCTCAGAGTGCTGTGCAAGGGACCATTTTTATTGTGTCTCTGAGAAGGCACCTTCATAAAACATGGGCAGACATTGGTGGGAAACCAGCTAACAGGTTTTCAAAAGGGCTCTGCAATTCTGATCAGAATGCCTAGCCTCCTGGGGAACTTGTTTAAGGAATAGAGCTTCCAAAGACACTCTGGGAGGAGGAAAAGCTTTCTGCTGCCCATTGAGGAAATTTTGCAAATAGCCCTTCATCCAGCTATCCAAATAGCTCATAGCCCCTAATCTAGCTATCCAAAATGCACACAGCCCTTCATCCAGCTATCCAAAGTGCACTTAGCCCTTCATCCACCTATCCAAAGTACACTTAGCCCTTCATCCACCTATCCAAAATGCACACAGCTCTTCCTGCAGCTATCCAAAATCCACACAGCCCTTCATCCAGCTATCAAAAATGCATGTGGCCCTTCCATCTCAAGAGGCCATGACCTTTTTGCACTGAGGTTCTTTGGGGACACAGCATTACTAAGGTCAAAAGCACCACTGGCATGGGCTCTGATGTTACTGCTGGATTTGCCATGCACGTAAAGGGCTTCTCATTCCCCAGAGAGTCTTCAGAGTATATCTGAAAGGAAAAGACACAGGGCGCCAATGTTGTGAAAAGATGACATCCCGAGTTTCGGCACCAATGATAGGGAAAAGGATAAAGAGAGTGGGAGGCATTTGGCCCATAGAGGTGAAGTGAGGCCTGTAGTCAAGGGAGATGCCTCTGGGGAGCCCATGTTGGGAATCCCTTCCCTGAGCGACCAGCCACATGACAGTATAGTACAGAATAGAGTTTATACAGGTGATGGGAGAGTTAAGAGGGTGGTAATGGCAGAGAGAAAAAGAGAGAGGGTTGGGGAGAGAGGGAGAGGAGTAGAGGCTGGCCATGAGCACATAGAAAAAGAGGGGGGAAGGGGAGGGTAGAGG
The DNA here is from genome assembly GCF_963924665.1 of Micromys minutus. Taxonomy (NCBI): domain Eukaryota; kingdom Metazoa; phylum Chordata; class Mammalia; order Rodentia; family Muridae; genus Micromys; species Micromys minutus. The sequence goes on from NC_137970.1 coordinate 91,591,303, forward strand.
AGAGGTAGGGATGGGAGAGCAAGGTTGCAAGAGAGCAAGAGCAAGAGAGGCAAGAGAGAGAGAGAGAAGGGGGCAAGCAGACCCTGTTATAATGTCAGGTCGCTGGGATGAGCATACCTAGCAATTGCCAGTTAACTGAGGGGTGGGGTTTACAGAACCCCAACAATATCTCCATGAAATGCTCATATTCAATCTTCTGGACCTTTCTCTGAAGCCATTTCAGCCCAAAGTGGCAACACTCCCTGCCCTGCATCCATAAAAGCTGGTTCATTATTTCCTCAGAAACAAAAATGGACTGCTTCATTCGGCCCATGTCTATCTGCAAGTGATTGACAAGGCTATCTGTGTTCTATGCACTGATTGGAGTTCATATTGATAGGTGAGAGATGTGACCTTGAATATATTTAAATTCCCGTGTGCTGACCGGCCATGAACCACTCTACATGCAGCTAAGGGACACTTCGATTGAAATTATTTATCTGATCATGGCTGGGTATCTTATGTACACCTGGGATGTTTGAGAAGCTCAGACACTTGGGAATGTACCATGACAGGCCAGTATGTTTTGACAGTAAGAATGGGAAAAGCAGTGTTCAAGATAGCCTACGGTTTAGGAGAGACTGTCATAAATTAAAAGCAAACACACACACACACACACACACACACACACATGCACAAAAAAAAAGTTGCATTTACAGTCTCGTATCCTGTTCACACACCACTGTCATCCTCGGGATTCTGGACCACATTCAATCACAACAGTCCCTCTTGCAGGATGACTGCACAGAGCTTTGTCTGTTTGTTCCCTTAAAGTGTCTGCAGTGTCTACCTACCCAGGTATGGTTCCAATAAACCCTCACCCCTAAGTTGTTTCTCTACATTTCTCCGCCCAGAAGTCATTTACCCATGCAGGTCAGCATTTGCAGACATGAGAAGTACTATACTGGTATTTGAACAAGGATTCTGATGGAGAATCTTTACCAGCAATGTAGAGTATGTGACATTTCTCAAGGGCACCGTTCGGGTGCTTATAATATCATGTGGGCCAAGAAACTGCTAGGAAAAAAAAAAGAGCAAGGTGTCACCGCTGAAGGTGGAGGGTTGTGACTGGCTTGTGCTTTCAGAGTCCTTGAACACTCTGCAGCAGAGATATCCAGAGTTCTAACCACATCCACTCAAAATGGTCTGATGGAACATACAGACAATGAAATGTGGAGTCTGGGATCAAGGGAAATCCCCAATTGTTTACCCAAGGCTCTGTCCGTATGTGAGCTTTGACCTCTTCTCCACACACCAGCCTAACCTCAGCTTGCACGGTCTCCTACAGCCCCTTTCCAAATGTCCTCTGTAAGGTCCAAGAGTGGCAGGCAGGACTGCCTGGCAGATGTGAGTAGGTGTCCTAAAAGTATGATTCAGTGCCCAGGTCCATACAGCCTGCTTCCACCTACGTCACAATTCCACACATGCACTCACCCCATCCTCACTTCAGAGGCCCACCCACTGAGAAAGGAAGCACACAGAGAGCCAATAGCAGTCTTGAAAGAGGAGGACCCGAGCCTGTGACTCCCCAACATGTTGAAAGCCCCAGGCGAGGCTTAAAAAAATACAGCCACAAAACCTCTATGCTTCTGAAGAGTAGCAGGCATGGAGCCCCAGTACCGTGACTACTATAAGGACCCCAACTTCGACCTGCAGGACTATGAGGAGGATAGCAGCCACCAGTCTGAACAGGGAGCAGTGGCATCAGTGGGTGGCATTGCCTGTAAGGACCCTCAAAGCCAGGATGACAGTGAGAGCCTACCTGGCCAGCTGAACCGTGGAGCTGACTGAGTGCTGACAACAACCTGGATCCTAAAGATGACTAGAGGGACCAGGAAGGCATGGAGCCTGACCAGGAGGAGCCCAACTTCCTGCTGTCTGTGGTTACAAAGTACCAGGGAAGGAGGCACCACATCCAGTTCCACCTAACACAGTGGCAGGTGCAGAAGATACAGTCCTCGATCCAAGAAACTCAGTGCCCAGACGTGCTCACAAGGTATGTGGTCAGCACCTGAGCACCAGGGGCTAGAGCTTATGTGGACCCGACCTTTGCTCATTCTGAGCCCTGTCCTCCTCCCCAGACATTTCTGAGCTTAAGGTAAACTCTACCCAGAGACCGGAGTGGGGATAACCTTGTGGCAACAAGGTCCAAGAGTCAGTCAGTGGGGACAGGAAGCATGTGTGCTGAATGCTCATGTGCCTTTTGAAGTCGCTTCTTAATACTGTCGCTACACTGAGAGACAAGAAATGAGGGTCTCAACTATTCTGATGCATTGACAAGTTATTTGTAATTTGTCTGACAGAGCTCTGCAGGGCAGTTCCTCTTGACAAAATTTAAGAAATAGTTTCTTTCTTCTTCCACCCCAGAACCTGACAGGTTCCTTCTTGTGTAAACAGGAATACTCTAAAAGCCTCCTGTGACAGAGTTCCAAGTCCCTTCCTGACTGTCTGAGTTAGCAGAGTTCTCAGGTTTTATGGCTCTGGTGTCTGAGGTGGTCAGATGCCTTTGACTCTGAATGACACACCCTTGTGTGGACATAGCCCCTCATTGTTTAGAATCCCTTCCCTTGAGAGTTGAGGGTTGTTTTTACCTTGTGGCTACTGGGGGTGGGGTAGCTCTTACCTGGAGTGTCAAATAACTCTTTAGATCCAGACTTCTGGTGTTTCTTAGTAAATGCTGAAGTGGAGTTTCTGGATTGAGCCTTTTCAGACTCAGTTCTCTTTGTGCCTTTGTTGTCTGAGTCAGAAATTCCACCCAGAGGACAGAGGCTTTCCTTTTGTCCCTCCCTCAACAACACTGGCCATTTGCTTTCTGTCAGGTACAGCTACTGTACTTCATAAGAGGTCTTGAAAATGTTCTTTTCAAATACTCTTTTCCTATTCTGTGCTTGCCTTCATCACATTTTATGTTTTTGCCATTGGAGAGGATTGAAGCTAGGGTTAGTTGTATGGTCCTTGGCCAGTCCACAGATAATCATGGCCACAGTATCCTTTTCTTGTTTGTTCATATTGAGAGGATGCTTGATTTAGTTTGTGTTCCCAGCTGAAATGGAACCCTGTGTGTAATGTAGACTAGCCTTTAAAACTATGTCGTCCTCTTATCAACACTCAGAATTGCAACCTGTACCAGCATACTTTTTCTACCAGGCTCCCCTTATTAGTCGTGGGGTTTGAAATAGCTTCGATTTAACTTCCTAAGGCTACCTTTGAACTTAATCTTGAGCTCACCCAAACCTCGTAGTGGCATCTGCTAGCTCAGGGTTGCAATTGGAATTCCAGGTCTCCACCATAAGTTTTAGCTACTTTGGTAAGGCCAGACTGACCAGAAATTCAGTTTAGCAGCTTAGGCTATGGTGGCTTCTCCTTCTTTGTGAGCTTGCATGAGCAGTTTAACTTGGAGGATTGAATTTAGTTCACATGTTGTCTCCACCTGACCACTTGGCCAAAACTGTACCAATGGCATGGGAAGAGGGCTCGGTAAATGTCCTAGAAAACATGTATAATGAATGAAACATCAAAACCAGTAATGCTCAATTTATGAGAGGCCCAACAACATGGTGAATACGATGGAGTGAAATTTTAAAAGTGATGCATTTTAGAATTCCCATGTGATGATCATGTATCCTTAGAGGTCTGTTCCAGAACTCCACATAAATGGTGCTGTCTGAGTGTGATCTGAAGAAGCAGGCATGCCGTAACTCTGTAGACTAGTGATAGCAGCTGTCCCAGCCCCACAGGTCTGTGTATCTCAAAATACTTTCTATCATAATTTTTTGACAGGCAGTGTCTGACATTCCACGTGTTCTTGCCATCAAAGCCCTCGGCATATTGAGACATTTCCTGCGGTTCTCTGTTACAAATCTGGTTTAGCAATAGGAGAGCCAGACAGAGGGTCAGCGAGAAGACAGCAATGATCAGGAACACATTTTCATAATGGACCCGGAGGGGCCCTAGGGTACCAAACCTCGGGGAGCCACGTGGACATATGTTGCATGGTGTCACAATTTAGCCATTCATGAGGGAGACTCATGTTTCTGTACCTGCACTGGTATCACAGAAAGAATGAAGAAGAAAGTGTCGCTGTATTTCCTTCTGACTGTGGAATGTCGATGCAAACCGTTCCCTATGGAAGACACAAAGAGATGGGTCAAGAGGGCTTCCTGCCTGAGGCGGCATACCTGTGTCACCCTCAGTGGTCCCTGATCATCAGAGTGTTTCTGTGGCCTCTCCCTAGGGCCTCCCACACCTTCATGCTGACCATGAAGGAGCAGAAACGTGTTCCAGGAAGGCCTAGTTGTCCCCAGTCAGTGTGTTGTCAGTCAGTACTGCCCCCTTCACATGCTCATGAGTTCAGTAAAACCCTTGGTCAGCTACTTCTTCAAGGCCAGTCATTGGATTCAGGGCACCAGACAGTAAACATTCCACTCAAACATAATGGGTAACTATGTCAGTGTAATATCCGGTCTGTGCAAAGGATCGGGGTCACCATGGGTTTCCCTAGACCAAGAGGTCTGCACATTTCTTACGTCTTCCAGAGCTCCTGTACTATCTACAGTTTCTTCCGGTTAAATGATACGCTTCCCTAGGAAGTTAACTCACCAGAGAAAATACCAACCAAGATTCAACCTGGAACGCTCCATGTACAACTTACTTAGTCCTCCCTACAATCACACTATACTCGGTGCAGTTTCAAGGTGCTCTCAGTTTTGCTCCTCAGAAGCTCAACCAATAGCAACTGTCAATCAAGTCCAGAAGCCAGGAAGGGGTGCCCTGATTGGCTAAGATAACCTGTGGTCCTTTCCCTGGTATAGGAGCTCTCTTTTTCCGGAACTGTAGGGGTCTCCAGCTCAGAGTCTGGAGAAGCTCAAGGGACTGCAGATCTCAAGCGATTTTGATAAGATCCGGGTGACGGCGAGTGGAAAGACCGACTACCCACCACACATGTTACCGGGAGAGGAAAAACCGAAGGGTCAGTGAATGCGAGGATTGGAGGGTTCGCCACTTCTACGAGGGAAGACATGTCCTCGCTGCCTGGACAGGCTCTGTGTGCTGCAGGGTTGGCCTGGTTGACATCATGAAAACTTTGCACCAGCCTAGGTCCTGTCACCTGATCTTTCTCTGTTTCCTCACTTTCAGATGCAAAACCAAAGATTAAGTTGTATGCTGGAGAGGGAAGAAATGGGGAAGAGACTGAACCTTCGGCCCCTGGACCGGGAGCCTCAGCTGTAAAATGGGGAGGAATAGAAGAACTGGGGGAAATGGGGATGAAGGGGAGGAATGGAGAAAATACTTCTGCTGTAGGTGCTTCGTGCCTCAGGGATGCCTGGACCCAAGAGGGTACCAGCAGCAGTAGTGAGAAAGAGCACTGTCCTGAGAAGCCTATCTCTGGGTTTATGTGGGGCACTCAGGATGTGCAGCCCATTCCAGTGCTGATGCCCCGTGTCCAGAGGATGCAACAAGGTCGTTCCCGGGCACAGTCTGAGTCCCGAAAAGTTCCTGGTATACAACCTGTGCCCATTCCTGTGCCCCGTGTACAGCCTATGCCAATCAATGTGCCCCAGGTAGAGTCTGTGCCCAGTATACATTCTGTGCCCATTTCTCTGCCTCATGTACAGTCCATGCCCATCCCTCTGCACCATGTTCAGCCTATGCCAGTGTCTGTGCCCCATGAACAGCCTGGACCATTTTCTGTGTCCCAAGCCCAGTCTATGACAGTTGCTATGACCCAGGTACAGTCTGTGCCAATCACTGTACCTCACACAGAACCTGTGCCTGTTCCTGGTCCCCATGCACACACTATGCCTCTTAGAGTGCCCCATGTCCAGCCTCTGCCACTTTCGGTGCCACAGACCCAGTCTAGGCCTGTTACTGTGGCCCACATGCAGCCTATGCCAACCAGTGTGCCTCACACAGAGAATACGCAGGTGCCTCTCTTCGGTGGACAGCTTTTCCCTCTTCATGGGCCACAGGACTTGTCTATGCCTGTGACTGTGCCCAGCATACAGCCTGTGACAATCCCTGTGCCTCACACACACCCTGTGCCATTTCCTGTGTCTAATGCACAGCGAACAGCCGTTAAGGAGTCTTGCATACCGCATATGCCGGAGCCTGCCGAGCAGCCTATGCCAGTTGGCATGGCCCCTGAACAGCCCATACCGATTGCAGTTCCCTGCACACGTCCCGGGATAGTTCCGGTGTCCTGTATAAGGCCTGTGCCAGTGCTGGTGCCTCGCCGCCGCCTCCGTGACAGATTTACACAGCCACAGCTGCAGGAGCTGGAATGCATTTTCCAGAGGAATCACTACCTCTCTTCTGCAGAAGGGTGAGCACATTGCATGGCTTCAGTGCTTTGAGGGAGGAAGGAACTGGTACAGGGAGGCCTGTGGTACTCAGGCAGCTGACCTTCTCTTCCTCTATTAGAGACACTAAATACTTTTTAAGTGTTTTTTTTTTCTGTTATTGTCTGGGTAATTTTTTTTTTTTATTTTGTCCTGGTTTGGGCACAAGATCTGTACTTCATGTTTGGATGTGAGAGGCCAGCTTACACTGACTTGTTTCTCTTCTCCCATGTGTGGGCTCTGGCCGCAAAATCACGTTCTCCTGTCAGCAGGTTTATCTGCTGAGTTATCTTATCTGCCTCCATTTTGCCTTCTAGACGAAGGCTAAAATCAGAGAAGTAATCCAGCCCACCAGACCCCTACCTTGCTGTCCCTGGGTTCTGGGATGGGAGTGGGACTATGCAATGGGCAGTGGAGCCCTTCTCTTGTAGCATCTACTTGGAACAAGTAAAAATCTTTGTCAGAGTCTGCTGATCTAAGTAAGGTCCTGGTAGGACAGACCTCAGAGGCTGGAGGTGTGGTTGGGATACATGGTGACAGTCAAAGTGTTGATACATTTTTATAACCTGTGTGTTTCCCTCTGTGCTTCCTAAAACAAACACATCAGCAACACCTTTCTCCTTACTGATATTTTTAGTATTTTATGGAAATTTTATGTTCTGCCCAAAGAAAATTGCTCAGACAGATAAGCCCGTGTTGGGCATGGTGGCCTCTGCCTGTAATCTCCTCACAGAGAAGGACAAGCTTGGGCTGTGGTGGTGAGTTCCTGGAGGCCAGGGCTGCAGAGAACCCTAAGTCAACGCAGAAAAGTAGCCTGTTTATCAACCAGGCATGTCTGTACTCCTGTACTTGAACATGGAGGAAGCTAAGTCATTCAAGGTCATCTTTAGTTGTGTGACTAGACCCAGAGGTCCTTCCTGCTGCTGGTTTAGGCCTAGTTTTTGTTTTGTGCACCTTTCCTTCAGATTGTGTTCTGCAGTCTCCCAACCTTAGTAGGGATGGCCTGGAACATATGTTTATGTCTCCCTTGTGCCGGAAATTCAGCACTCTGTGGCCAGCTCTGAGACACTTTGTAACATTTCTCTGTGTCTGGTGTGGTTTATCTTTTCACTCTCGGGACTGATGAGGGGGCTCAGCAAGTAAAATGTCAAGCTGGCCTGGGACCCAGAGATTAATTACCAAGTCCTTCAAGGCTTGCACTGATCTTCACAAGTATACTGTGGCCATAGTCAACCAAGGGTGTGCTCTCACACAGCAGCCCAAATGCACATGCAAGCATGTATACACACACACACACTCACATACTCACACTCACACACACACACACTGCAGCCTAAATGTACATGCACATACGTACACACGCAGAGACACACAAACAACAGCCCAATTGCACATACAGTCATGAAAACACACAAACACACACACAAACACACAGCAGCCCAAATGAACCTGCAATCATGCACACATCCAGACACACATACACACACACAGCAGGCCAAATGCATATGCATGCTTGTACACACACACACACACAGATACACACACACACACAGACACACATACAAACACACAGCAGCCCAAATGCACATGTACTCTTGTATACACACACACACACTCACACACACACACACACACACACACACACACACAGCAGCCCATATGCACAAGCACGCATGTGCACACACAGTCAATGAAGCAATGTGACATGGCATTTTCCTGATGGTCAGCATGCTGGACTCATTGTGTGCTCACTGAATGTTGGGAGTCCTCATATGATTTCCAGGAAGTAATCCTCTTTCATTTGCATCCACCATTATAGAAGTCTTCACAGAGGCTGTTGACCTGAGCACTTGTTTCTTTAGCTCTTGCTTTGTGTTGTTTAGTTTGAGACAGCTTGAAGTTCCACCACAGACCATGTTCCAAACATTTTAAAGGTTCTTTATATTAATGATTTGCAAGTGTTTGATTAGATGTACGCTTAGGATTGTATGTCTATTGCTAGAACCTTGCTATTGAACTAACCTCTCCCAGAGAAACTGAGTGCCCTGGAAGGTAGGAGATTGAGACAGATATTCCCATGAATGTAATGTCCCCTCTGCATGCATTACTTCTTCTGTGGTGCCCAATATTGAACATCTGCCATTTTTCTCTCTCTCAGAAAACGGCTGGCAAGGTGGATGGGTGTGACTGAGGCCAAAGTGCAGGTGAGTAAGGGACAAAAGGCCATTTGACAACACAGCCTTCGAGAACTTTCTTCAGGTCTCAGATATAATCATCCTGTTTCTGAACTTAGAGAGTTTATTTTGTCTCACTGTACATATTTTATAGAGTTCTTTAAAGTCCCTTTCTCTGTTTCTGTGTGTGTGTTCCAACCACAAGTGTGTGTGTGGCCATAAATGTCACAAGAGGATACTGGGTGCACATAGATGGAGCTATAGGTCATTGCTAAGCGAGGAAGCATGGCTTCTGGGGATGGAATCAGGTTCTGTGGGAGCCACAGTTGCTTTTAACCTTGGGCCATCTCTGCAGCCTCCTCAAAGTAACTTTCTAGATCTGTGATCTCCTTGGGTAGAAAATGAGATCAGAAGGCTCACTCTGCAGACTGGGCACTCTGAATGAAAGCACTCTGTAGAAAGGGGCAATCTGAATGTATGGTGGTTCACAGGCAGAGCCCAGCACTCAGAGACCTGTGGGAATGTGGAAAGACACATTCCAAATACCTGGTCCTCAGGCTACAGCCTAGTGAAGCCATGCAGGTGAGGACACCCATCAAGATAACTCTCAGGACCATGCAGGTGCATCTAATCTAAATGATATTGGTATAAATTCTAGAGCACAGCTAATATCACAGGATGTGTTTTCTGATTGTAATCCTGCTTACTATACAGAATAAACCCCTCTTTCCTCTCATTTTAGAGATGGTTTAAGAGGAGGAGAGAACACTTCAGGAGAGAACAAAGTCAGTCAGAGATGAGTGACGACGCTCCTCCAGGGACCCACTCCACCTCTCTCTGAAGATGGCTCAGGACCCCTAGTGTACCACCCTGTACCTGCAGCCACTTGCAGATGCCTGCTTTCTTCCAACAACATGTCACTGCATCTTTGTTTTCTAAGCACTTGTATTTGAAATAAAACAGATTCTCAGTTTATTTGCTTCGTGTGTCTTCTGGATTAGTGTGGTATGTGTGGCACTTATTGAGGAAATGCCATTTACAGTAAAGGGCAAGGTCTCCTTCTATGGGGTGATGTTACTGAGTGACCATCAGTAGCTGTTTAATACCATAGAAGGTTGGCACATGTCTCGGTGACATTGCATTGACCTGTACATTGCTTTGTCCTTTATTATGATCTCTCCCTCCTCATACTGATCATTTGTACCCCAGATATGCAAGAGGTACATGGAAAATGTCCACGAAAAGTTAGTGTTCATCCAGACAGAGCCGGATCGAGCTAATTGTGGGATTCCATAGGCACCACTGAGTCTGAGAGAACTTTTCTGGGAGGTTGTTTGATTGTGTGTATGTTTGCAAGTGTGTCTGTTTGGTTTCTTTTTAGTTTGTATGTTTGCATGTTTACATGTTTGTGTTTAATTTGTTTTTTCGGGTGTGTCTGAATGGGAGAAAACGTCAGTGGTGCTCATAAGGGTTTTTTTTTTAACTACATACAAGATTGATACATCTGGAAAGAGGGACTCTCCATTGAAAAGTCTGTGTAACTCTGTATGCACTCCTGTGGACATTTTCTGGATTCTTGCTTGATATATGAGAGTGTGTCTCACAGTATAATGGGCACCCCTGTGCAGATCCTCCTGATGCATAAAGACTGCGGTCTGAGCATCACAGGGCACAAGCCAGTGAGCAGTATTTGTTCCTGGCCTCGGCTTCAGTTCCTGCCTCCAGTTCTTGCCTCCAGTTCCTGCCTCCAGTTCCTGCCTCCTGTCATGCCTCCATTTCTGTAGATGATCATCTGTGAGCTACAAAAGGACCCTTTGCTCCCCACATTGCTTTTGGTCATGGTGTTTTGTCACAGACACAGGAAACAAGGTAAAGGTGAAGCACACATTGAACCGATCGAAGCCATACAAGCAATACAAATATTCAATTAGCAAGTGAGGCTGTCCAACCTCCTGGTTTGAGGTCAATTACATCATGTATTTATTTTCTCTCTATACTGTTAATTGTATCAGGGGGCACACATGTCGAGGTCAGAGGAGAAACTGAAGAGCTTGTTGGTTCGTTCCTTCCACTGTACAAATCCTGGGAATCAATTCGGTCATCTATCATGTGGGCCTGAGCCATCTTATCTACTGCACACATCTCTGACCCAGAATGTAAAATTTTAAAACCAAATGGGCAAAATGGTGAGATTTTCAACAGGGCCAGAACAGACTGACAGCAGTAGAATGAGGGTGTGGATTCACTGAGTTCTCACAACTGCCACAGGGACCTGGTGGATCAGAGCTCCTGGTGTGGCCCAGAAGCGAGTACATCGTTGCCCTTGGTGCCACTGGGGCTGTATATGAAGCTTGCGGCCCTGGTGCTGCTGCTACCACTGACATTCACCCACAGCATGATACCCCTTCATGTGCTTCGAAGGCCAGGACCCAACCATGAAAGTTCCTCCTCAGACTGGAAAGCACTATGCCTACTAAGCAGCTGCAGGGGGAATCTTTTTGGCTACCTGTCTCCTGGACTTGCTGTCTGACTACCTGGCTGCCATTGATGAGGTTTTGGAGGTCCTGCATGCGACATTTCAGTTCCCGGGCAAGAGTTCATCCTGGCCATGGTTTCTTCCTGGTCTTGGTGAAGGAGCAGATCACACTGGCTAACAAGGAGCAGTCCAGTCCTCCCCATCCAGAAGAGACAAGGGCTCCCCTGGGAACAGTGAACAATGGCATTAAGGACCAGGGACTCCCACAGGCCATCAGAACTCCTGCAGCTCCCTCAGCCCTCTGTACTGTTGTTATTTTCCTTGGCCTTGCACTCAGTATTTGAGGGCCTGGCTCTAGGGTTGCAGAGAGACAGCACTGAAGCAATGGAGCTATGCCTAGCTTTGTTGCTCCACAAGGGTCTCCTGGCAGTCAGAGTGTCCCTGAGGCTATTACGGAGCTACCTATGGGTGCAGGTGGTAGCTGGCTGTGGGAACCTCTTCTCCTGTATGACACCTCTGGGCATCTGGCTGGGTGCAGCTCTGGCAGAGTCAGCTGGGCCTCTGCACCAGTTAGCCCAGTCTGTCCTGAAGGGCATGGTGGCCGGCACACTCCTCTATATCTCCTTCATGGAAATCCTCCCCCAGGCACTGGCCACTTTTGAGGATCCTCAAGGTCATTCTGCTCCTAGCAGGCTTTGCCCTCCTCACTGGCCTGCTCTTTGTCCAAATCTAAGGTGCTTCTAGAGAAAGGCAGTTTGTGAGAAATAGAAAGGAAGTAGTGTGGACAGGAGTTCTCTGAGGGGTAGGGATGGGACATTTGGACTATGAATGATGAGGTCGAAGTGTGCAGAGACAAGGCTAGCCCCAGACCCAAAGAATAAGGAACAGCCAGGTGACTACAGACACGATCAGGGGCATTAGAATCAGACAGCCTGCTACAATTGCAGGTCAGGCAGTACATCTAAGAGACAAGCTGACAGAGAACTGAGAGTTAGACATCCTGCTGCTTTGGGTAAGGATACAGAGGCCGTAAGTCATAGCCAGTCTCCTGTGGTTGATTCTAGCCTTCTCACCTTTCTGCTGATTGAAGTGCCTCCTCCTACACCCTTGCATCCTACTCTGATATTTCTCTCTCGTCTTACACCAGGGGAACATTGCCAAATGCTCCATCTTTGCCAGTTTTCTTAATTTATCTGGCCTCTCCTGTCCTCACTTTCTTTGCTCTGAGTAGCCCTGGTTGTCCTAGAACTCACTGTAGACCAGGCTGGGCTTGAACTCAGAGATCTACCTGCCTCTGCCTCCCTGATGCTGGCATTAAAGCGGTGTGTGCCACCACCGCCTAGCTCACTAGTCTGTTTTTAACGTGCCAAAACTTACCCAACCACCCACTCACCGTTCAGGTATTTTGTTCACAGTTTTTCCCAACAGGGTTTCTGCATAGAGCCCTGGTTGTCCTGGCCACAGACTCGGAGCTCTGCCTGCCTCTGCCTCCTGAGCACCGGGATTAAAGGTGTGCAGCACCATGTGTTGGTCACCTGCCCCTGTCCTGAAAGCACAGTCATGAGGTACTGGGTCCTTCCCAGCCTATTGCTTCTCTTTTGGGAGTCACTTTGACCACCCATTCCAAAGGAGATTAATTGTGTCCTATGTGGGTTTGTTGTTCATTCCTGGATATATTTTCATAATGTGTTTTGGATAGTACTCACCCCCCTCCCAGAGATTAACTGGGTCTCTTGCTGGATTTGTTGTGTGTTACTTGATATTTGCACATTGTGTTTTGATCATATGCACACCACTACTCTCCAGAAACTCTTCTCAGAGCCATTTATCACCCCTCTCCACCCAACTTTCTGTCCTTTATTTATTTATTTTTATTTTTTATAAACCTCCTCACGTCCCTGGAATTTCAGTAACACAGATATCAGGTAGCTCACAAGATACACTTAGTAAATACAGGGTCAGCTTGGTGAACCCCAGTCACTGTGTATAAGAGAAGATGGGCTCTGTAGGATCTCAGGACTCTGTATGTCCTTCAGTGCGTTTAAGCTTCAGTTACTAATAGACAGCCTCTGGTGTGAGATCACTTGCCCAGATTAATCGCAGTAATAGTCTGTGAAGAGGTTCACACTCAATAGAGCTCACTCCGCATTCCTTCTCTCCAGCTCATGAATGGATTGAAGCACCTTGTATCTGCTGAAATATCATGGAAAGGGTAGATATGAAAGAGGATATTCTCGTCAATCTTCTGTCAGGAAGTACTTACTAACTTAGCAAAGAGATAAGGTTAAAGGGAGAGAGGGATGGAGAGAGGAAGGATGAGAGAGTTACAAGACACAGAGACATAGAGAAGGACAGAGACACAGAGAGAGACAGAGGAACTGGAAGCAAGACAGAGAGATAGAGAGAGACTGAGAGAAACCCAAATAAGAAACCATAATAAGAAAGATAAAAAAAATCACATGGGCCCCAAATGATATCTGAAATTCTTAAACTGAGAACTATTCATAAAAATATACTAATGGAAAACTGACTCTCTTCTTTCAAGCCAATAGCTCCTTGGTGATAGATGGGACTTTTGCCTGCCTCCCCTCTTCTTTGCATCCCCACGTCTATTCCCCCCCACCACTGAAAGCCACACATGCAAGAGTATATGGGCAGTGTAAACTGTACTTGATTATTTTATTTTATTTTATTTTTCTTAAAAAAAGACACAAAGTCTTTCAGTGATAGATCTGGGAGGAATTGGGGGAAGGAATTGAATATGATTAAAATATAGTATATGAAATCAGCAATAAAATGAGAAAAATATACATATGCACATATACTATCATCCACAGTAATAGGGAGATGCTTTCAATTTGTTCTGTGTTTGTTAGGGTGAATCAGATGTCATGCCCTCCCTGAAATGACACTGAATGCCTTGAAACTCATGTATGTTTATTGCCATCCTAGATAGTAGAGTCAGAGTTCTGTATGCAGTTATACAACCACATTTAGGTTCCCAGAGACTTCCTATTTTTGGCACCACCAGCATATGCTCATGCAGACAAGGAAGACAGGCAGGATGCTGACTTTAGGACCATGGTCAGAGAGATGGTACTTATATTGTTGTTTTATTTAGTGTGTGTGTGTGTGTGTGTGTGTGTGTGTGTTTGTGTGTGTGTGTGTGTGTTTGTGTGTGTGTGTAATTTATGTGTGAATGTCATTGATTTATGTGTGTGTATGTGTGTGTAGGTGCACATATGTATGGCAAGGTGTATGTGTGGAGGGAGGTCAGTGTGACTGGGTTGACCCCACTCTGCCCTTCTCCTCAGAGAAGGAAAAATCTCCCTTAGGTAACACACTGCCCTGGGACATCAAGTCCCAGCAGAACTGAGTGCACTCTCTCCCACTGAGGCCCAACCAGGCAGTCCAGGTAGGGAAGGAGATCCAATGGCAGGGCAGGGAACAGAGTCAGAGACAGCCCCTGCTCCAATTGTTAGGGGACCCACATGGAGACCAAGGTGTACATCTGCTACATATGGGAGGCTAGGTCTAGCCCCTGCAGGCTCTTTGGTTGATGGTTCAGTTTTTGTTAGTCCCATGGGCTCAGGTTAGTGGACTCTGTAGGTCTTCTTGTGGTAACCTTCATCCCCACCCCCAGCTTACTCAATTCTATCCCACACTCTTCCACAAGACTTCTCAAGTGAGCTCTACCTTATGAAACTAACAACAATCTTAACACAGTTTAACATCTGCTTACTCTGAGAGAGAGATGAGTTGTTTTATTTGCCTAACCAGGAGCTCTGTGAAGTATTGGCCTGTCCAATGCTACACCGGGGCTTTCAATTAGCTGTGGTTTTACATGGTATCTCGGAGTAACGGAGTAAGTAAAGTCTTGGTGAATGTGGATTCCTCTAGGTTGAGAGTATATCCATGCAACCATTGTGACTCGGTTGACTCCAAGCTAGTTAAGGTAGTGTGACAGGTAATGTCAACTTTACAACCTCTACAACTACCTAATGAGATAGGTCTCTGGGCATGCCTATAAGAGTATGTATTGGCTATTTCTCTAATGCTATGATAAAGCACCATAGCCAAAGCAACTTAAAAAAATTTATTATGGTTTATGCTATGACATGCATGGCTCTGAGATTGACCTGACAGGGGTGATAGGGAATGAATAATTTAATAAATAAATAAATAAATAAATAAATAAATAAATAAATACTCTTGGATTGGATGCTGTGGGCTCTGATGGAGACACACCAGTACCAGGGAAACTCAGGAAATTCACTACATACAGTCTGAATGAGGTGGAGGGCTAGCAAATCTCAGTATAAGATCTTTGTAGGGGAAGACTTTAGGCTCTAGTCATCTGGGAGGAAGAAGCTGTGGTTATTATTTTCTGTACATTGTCAACATCCATACTAAGGCTAGTGGAAGGCCTTGCCATTTACTGTGGGCCTGAGGAATTTAGGTCCATGATAGGCCACTCTCATGTCAATAATGCATACTCACTTAGTACTTTATCAGCTCTCCACAGACTTCCTGTTCCAGAGGGATAAAAGCCCATGATGGCGGAGCAGAGACATAGGTACTGGAGCAGGCAGCTGAGAACTCCCATCTCCAAACCTCAAACATGAAGCAGAGAGAGAGAGCGCAGGTAAGGCTTATCCCACTCAAAGCCTAACCTCAGTGACATAAGTTCTCCAGCAAGGCCACACCTTAAGCAGAAGCAACAACTGGGGGCCAAGTATTCAAATGCCCTAGACTACATGGACACTTATCATTCAAATGACCACAGGGATTGCTTAAGTTAAGTTAACTAATATGGAAAGACCCATCTTAAACTATGAGTGGCACAATTCCATGGGTGGGTGTCCTACACTAAATAAAGAAGAGAGTGTGAACAGAGAGCTTCCTGGCTATGGATGCGGTGTGATCAGCTGCCTTGAGCCCCTCCCACCATGATGTCAATTCATGGTGGACTGCATGATGTTGGCTTGAGCCCAAACAAACTCTTTAAGTTGCTTTTGTTTGGGAATTTTGTCATAATAATCTGGTGCTAGAGTCTGGGAGGATTCCTAGAGGGCAGCTGGTCCACCCAGTGCTTATTTTTAGCTCCTAGGCAGAAGATAATGTGGAGAGGAGGAGCTCAGGACCTTTGGATGTCCAAGGAAGTACTGCTAGACATATGAAGTGTTTATAGCTATTAAGGTGCTTGGATCAAAAATTATGTTGTTATTCCCAGAGTGCCTTTTTAGTCTCCCTCTTCCACGAGGGAGATGATTATTCCTTAATCATTCCCAAGCCTAGGGATATTGAGAACTCAGCCCGGCACCTCCTATCTGCTATGGCTCCATAGAGGCCACTTAACCGGGAAGAAATTTCCCAAGAAGCAAGTGGCTCCATAGAGGCCACTTAACTGGGAAGAAATTTCCTCATGGCTAGGCATATAAAGATTGACCAGGTATAGACTGTATTACTTCTACAAAAGGTGAACAAGAGAGCAAAGCCTTGACATACATGGCATAGATAAAGGAAACCCCACGTCTCCCCATGGCACTGGGCACCTGCAAAGTACTACTAAAGCATTGTTACAATCTACTAAAAGATCACCAGTAATGTTAAAGATAAATTCCTTACACTTATATTGATGTCCATTTTCCTTCAAACTAGCAAAGATACCAGAAATGAGGCAACCTGGCTCCCTAAGTTGTGGATGTTGGATGCTGCCTTATTCTTCTGGCTTCCCTGAGCAAAGTTCTGATGATCAGCCTATCAGATTGCTCACATGCCAAGATGGGCAATCTTGAATACTCTAGGGACTTTTTGACAACAACAACAAAAAAAAAAAAAATGACAAGGGGATCACAGTGATTGTGTGGGCTTCTGTAGGCATGGCTCATCCAAAGTTGTTTGGCAAACACGCTGTGCTACTGACTTCAAACTCCAGGTGACTCTGAGAGTACTTTCACCTAGAAAGAAGGCAAGCCGTTTCCCCTGGAGGCCTAGAAGGGGACAGCTGTACTTTTGGTACTTTTGGCAGACTTTGGTTGCAAGGCTAGGGTTGATCTGAACACAAGCTTCCACATTTGCAATTGGTGCTAAGATAACAGGATTCTCTTCACAAATATTGGAGATTAGCCCAAATACTTTTTTTTAGGTAATATAAAGCAGACTTCCTAGGCTGTGTAGCTTCTTGTGCTGTTGTGACCTTACACCTAGTAGAAGTCCCTCTTCCTTGTCTACTTATAATGTGTCTCTGGCCAGGAAGCAAGACCCCAGATAGCTGATAGCACACATAGGGACCCAGGCCACCACAGCTTCTAGGTAATACCAGAGGGCTCTGTGACTCAGAGGCAGACTCCACCTCTTACTCCCTTTTTCCTGGGACAACTTCCTTGTAGCAAGCTTCAGAGTTGCATTAAGGACCAGAGCCAGGACATTTGTAGGAGGCAGATATTAGTGGAAGCATTTATTTCCAGCAGACAGTTGAAACTGAGGCATGGAAGCTATCTGGGGCCCCACAACCTATAGCCCTAAGCACTCCTGTACCTCAGAAGCCATCATGACACCCCACTGTGAGTTTCCTGTATGGACTCAGGATTGAGACACATTTAATTGCATCTCTTTTTTTTGAGACATTGCCCTTTCCTTCTCTAGTCTCATAGGAGACCCTATATTCTGTTGGCTCCTTGGTCCCAGGGTTGGCATGCTCAGTGGGATGGAGAACACATAGGTAGGTGCAGGTGGTAGACAATGACTTTTTAGCTTCTTAGTCACATGTCATTTCCTGTTCATCTTAGTGGTCCTTGCCACATGTCGCACAGGTAGCACTAGTTAACCTTAGTACTAAACTACGTTACTTCCATAGACAGAAATGTAGTGTGGGAAGGAGTAGTTAGAGTCAGCTGGCTCTGTCATTTTCCTTCACAATCCTTATCACTGCTTTCTTTTAGGTCTGAACAACATAGGAAGTATGAGGCTGTTTCCACCACTGTCTGGTCCAAAGGAAAGTCCAATTCTCCAACCCCCAACCAGAGTCCAAATATCCAGAAATTTGCTCATCTTAGACTATAGGAGTATTTCTGACATTTTGATAAAAAGTCAGCGTTCCTCAGGAACTCTGTGGATCTGGTTTCTATCTGCCAAAGGAGTCACTTCCTTTACCTCTGACACAAGGTATGGGTTAAAGGTGTGAGCTACGTGTGGTGCATTATCAACAGATGAGCTCATGCTAGTCTTCAGGCTCCCTCAGTAGCGCTGATACTCATGCTAATACCCTAGCCCTTCTCACTTCCTCTAAACTCCATCTAGCTCATGGGTCTCTCTGGGCTGCTACTCATTCTCCTTATAACCCCTTGTTCTTACTTTGTTTTCTTCCTTTCCTGTTCCTGCTTCACCCACTCTTTTCTCTAGTCTCTATGCCCTGCTATTCTCCTGACTTTCACAGATATCCATGTCATCTGATGGCCATGTTTAGTCTACTTTTTCTCTCTCTGTGCTTTGGACTCTTCCAGATGCATCTAGCTGTTCAAAGAGACATCTACAGTAAACAAACCTTTCCCTCAATCTTACCATGGAGTGATCATGTCATCCGAATATACACTTGTGTGCCTCTTTCTCACAACTTGAACGCACCTACTTATTTGGTAAAGGCCATCCAGCTCTGATGGACAAGATATGGAGGAAGGATTCTGATAGAAATGCATGGATAAAACCCCAAACAACAGAATGCATCTAAGCTATGGGCTAAGGATGATTGTTACATATAGGATCAGGAGTAAATATGGCACCCAGCGTTCCAGAGACTGGAAACCTGGAGGTGCCTTGATCCACTCTACCCTTTACCCAGGCCAGGCTGCCAGGCTTGGGAAATCCTTGCTTTCTGAATCTAGAAGGGGTCAAAGGGATTAAAGAAGGTCTCCACTGTGTCCACTGACACAGGACTATATGGCTAGAGACAGAATCATACCGGTTATCCAGTTCATTCACACATTGGATTAAGACTGGACTGTTAAACTTAGTGGAACACATCAGAGGGACACTTGTGTTGCACGCTCCCATTCTCACTGCCTGGGCTGTAGAGTGTGGCATTTGCCTTTTCTGAAATCCCTGGATGGGCTTTTTATGAAGACCACAGTGCTCCCTATTGCCATGAACTTGACTGTGGGACCTGGGCCTCTGGAGTTTGAAAGAAGCAAAAGATATAGCAGTTTATCATTGAGAAGGGCACATTTTCAGGTCTGTAGATTTATTACATTTGTGAACATGCATGGCACACACACTCACGGGCTGATGGATTTATATCAGAGTCAAAGGACAACTTGCAAGCGTTTGCTCTTTCCTTGTCATGTGGGTCTCAGGGATCAAACTCAGATCATCAGCCTTAGCAAGAAGCACCTTTACTCACTCTGCCATCCTGGAAGCTCTAGAGCCACAGATTTTAAACCATAGCTCTACATACCTGATATACTCATTATCTGGCTACAACTATTTATCGGTGAGATCAATGACTCGTTTAAGTAAGAGATCAATGAGTTTGGTTTCCACATTCTTATATAAATTTCTACCCTATAGTTCTGTAACATTAAATATTACTGAAGTAACCCTGGTTTTCCAGGGTTATTAATATTTATATATTTGTTATAAATATTTATTATCAATAATAAATTATTATATTAAAATATATTATTAGAGTATAGATTATTTTGAAATATATTTTAAAATATTTTTATATTTTATAAATTATATATTATGTGATATATTATTAAAAATAAATAAATAAATATTTATTCCACAGGTGATAAAGATTAGGGTGGAGGAAAATGACTTCTTGGCTTCTGAGTTTTTTATGTCCTTTGGTCCTCAATTTAGGGGTCCTTGCTAGATTTATCTTCTATGTACCAAATGTTTATCCATAGCACTAAATTATGTTGCTGCCATAGAAAATAGTGTATGGTGAAGAGTAGTTCTCCGGTTCCTTTCTTTTATAATCCTCATCGCTACTTTCCTTATGTTCCTAATGGTAGAGGCACAATAAAGCTGCTTCTCGATGTGTCCTTCTCTCACATTCTTGCCATTGCTTTGGGACCCACTGATTTTAACTGGGATTGCCTATGTAAACATGCATTTGGAACTGTTCACTAGAACCTACAGGACTCATCGTTTGTTATACAACTAGGCAGTGACTATCCCTCTTCCAGAATATGTCAGTTGCCAATAAATAGTTCAGCAGTGAGAGTTAGGGCCTCTTCAATCTACAATTGGCTGTTGACAGGTCTATTTTGTGCAGGTCCAGTGCAGGCTACTCAGGTGCTGGAAGATCATGTTTGCAATGGCCATGTCATGTCCTAAAAGAACAGCTACAGAAATTATAATTATAGAAGTAACTAATTATACCAGAGACTGGAATTTGCAGTTGACAATACTGTGTTGTGTTTTTAGGCCTTCTTCTGAAAAACCCAGACCCAGCGTATGAGATGCCATGAGACTGTGCAAAGAGGATCGAGAACTGCATGCAGAGTAGTTTATTAGGGACTTACATACAGAAGTGTGGTCAAAGGTGGCAGTGATACCTGGGTGTCCCTTATTTGGCTAATAGGGTAAGGCCTTATATAAGGGTGTGGACAAAAGCAATTTTCCTCCCTATCCTAGGAAAAGGGATGCAGCCAGATACTGGCAAGTTTTTTACTTTGATGTCTTCTGCCTTTTACACTTGTGGGGCCTTTGCGCTCAGTGTTCGGAAACATGTTAGGAAGTAAAAACTCCATCAGAGACACTTTAGTCAGGGATGGAGGGCACAGAGCAGAACACACATGGGAGGAGGTGTTACAGTGAAGACTATCACATGTTAGAACAAAAGTATGTTAGGGTTGTTTGGTTTTGAGATGCTTTAAAGTACATTCTTCTGCTCGAAAGAGTGAAGATGACTTAAAGTTGACGTCACCAACAGAGGTTGAGTAACCAGGGCTGGAGCTTTGCTGACTTTTCTTAGATCATTGACACAATTCTCTAAGGAAGATGGTAGAATTGGTTGTCCAACATTTCATACAAGCACTTTGACTTGGCCATAGACTTTGAAAATAGAAACCTCTGATGATAGCCCAGTGCTCATATCCAGGAACTCTGAGCTGGCCATAGGCATTGGCTGTCCCCTTGGGAAGAGGCATATTCTTTCCTATGGCTATGATGGTAGTGTTTGAATGCTGACCATTATACTTCTTTTTTTGGGGGGGGTAATCAAATCATGTGCTTATTGAGTGCCTGATATGTGCTAAATATTGTTCAGGGTACTTGGGACACAACAGAGAATGAAACAAGGAACCCTGCCCTTATGGATTCTACAGCCCTGTGAACTGCTGTGACCTCGGGCAAGTCACTGCTCTCCTCTGCTCAGTACACAGAGCTGGGTGTGGTGCAGATGCTGATCAGGACAGTACCCTGATCCACCACCCCAGACAGCAGAGAGGGCTGCAGGTTGGTCTTTAATAATCAACTACACTAGGGGGAAGGGAAGGAAATAAACTGCTGCTGCTTGGTGGCAGCCTTGTTGGCCAAGTCTTTGGCCTTCTCTGTAGCTGCCAGTGCCGTGTCCTTTGCTTTCTCTTTGGCCTCTTTGGCTGTCTCAACAAGTGTTTTGGAAGGGGCCTCATCTTGTAGCTTGGCCAGGATGTATTCAAAGCCCTTCAGTGTCTTGATCACATTGCTTTTGAACCAAACAAAACCAAATTCCTGGACAGCTCTGGAGATGCCAAATAACTTAGAGGAGATACAGGCTTCCTGATGGATTTTGGTCCAGCCTCTGTTGTCAGAGTTCACACAGTAAACACATCATTCCTCCACCACCACCATGGTTGATGTTCCAGGTGAAGGTGGTGATGGTCTGATTCTGTGGGTTCACAGTAGAGTCCTCCAGGATGTACAGAGTGAGCAACGCTGGCAGGAAACAATAACTCTGTTCAATGTGGCATCCTGTTGGTCTTGGTCAGGAGTCTCCGGGACATTATACTTCTTAATGATGCAAAAGTCAGACATATCAAGGCAGAGAGAATCTTACGGAGTGAAGCTGTTGCACCTCCCACCCAGTTTTTATTCTTACTTATGAACTCTGGTAATCGTGTAATTATTTTCTAAGTACAGAAAAGGCAATATAAATACACCATCTTAAGATTCTGAAGGGCAGATGTTCCTAAGACCTGCAACAAGCTTTAGAATATCTGTCCCCATCAAGTTCAGTTTTATAGGTGGTGATCTGCAGCTGGTTTTGGTCCAGTTTATGCATCTTTTTTATCTCATGTCTAAGAGGAAAGCATGTTCTGCATTTGAAGGTGTGGATGAAATTAAATAGGTACCACGTATTTCAAACTTTCATGTTAGTACTGTCCTGTCCTGGACATTATTCTATAGTATCCAGATGAAGGTTTCTTTTAGGCAATGTTTTCCACTCAGCAATAAGTTGAAGGAGATCACAGAATGAGTTACAAATGGACAAGACTTTGTACAGTAGGTTTTAAAGTTCAAAGAGGTTAATCTGAGCAAGGAGTGAATAGTAAACACACAAATGGAATCTTACTGTTATTTAGCATGGCAATACCTTATGGTCTTCACTTTTCTAAGACCCTGATTTCAGTCAAATCCCTTTCCACTAGCCTCTTGTCAGGCTAAGCTTTTCTTTTTTGATTCATTAAAATTTCTTGCTAAAATAACTACCTTGCTGACCAGCAGGCAGTCTGTACATGCTGATGCCAAAGGTTTATAGGTCCAAGCAGTTGGTCTTGGTTTAAGAAAAGTGGAAAGTGGATCCAGGAGTAGAGAACGAGGTCTGGGCGCAGCTCCTGCTCCTTTACACTGGGTACCACATTGAGCCTGGTGTTTATTTCATAGTCACTTTGTAGACTTAGAATACCTGGGGACGTGCTGACTGTTCCATGGCTGCCTAAAAGCCTCCTTCCATCTTTGGCTGTGAAAGGGGACAGGAAATTTTGCATCACTGTCTTGGCTAGTTTTGTGTTAACCTGGCACAAGCAAGACTCTTTCTGAAAGAGGGAATCTCCACCAAAATCTGGAACTTGCTCTGTAGACCAGCATGGCCTACAACTCAGGGATCTACCTGTCTGCCTGCCTCTGCCTTCTAAGTGCTATGATTACAGACATGCAACAACAGCACTCTGCCTTTCGTTGTTTTGTTGTTAGTTTGTTTCTTTAATTTTCTTCTTAGGCAACCAGCACAGAGTTTTTGTCTGCTTGTGAGAGGGCTCATAATCTGTGGTTGTTGCTGTTTTTATTTTTTTAAACTAGCACAACAAGAATACATGTTGTGTTAAGTAGATATAGAAGTGTTCAAATAGACTGTTGGAATCTTCAAAGGCATGAGTTCATTGAACCACCTCTAACTAGTTACAAGACAATCCGGTTATGTTTATGTGGTGGCTTGAATGAGACTAGCCCAAATAGGCTCATATTATTTGGGGGGGGCTTCTGCAGCTTTTATTTTTGCATGTAAACCACTGGGGGAGTCTTGATGGTGGGCACTTTAGAGATTACACTGAAGCTCTGAGGGCTCCAGACACTAGCTGGGCAGTCAGGTGACAGAAACAATGATTCAAATTGATCACATGATTACAAAGCTGGGCTCCAGCAGGGCTCCAGGTGGTCAGGCTTGGGTGTTTAAAGGAGCAGTGACATGGGAGGGGCTAGAACTGGGCTGGCCTTGAGCCACCTAGATGACTTCAGGGACAGAGTTGGTGGCTGCAGGGATCTCCAGTCCATGCTTCACTTGGCCAGAATGTTCCTGAAGGACCTGCCAGCAAACTTGGCTTTGCTGACCAGCTCTTCCTCGATTCTAAGGATGTGATTGTACTTGGCTAGGCGCTCAGACTGGCAAGAAGCACCAGTCTTGATCTGCTCAGTACAGAGCCCCACCACCAGGTCAGCAATGAAAGTGTCCTCAGTCTCCCCAGATTGATGGGACACCATGACACCCCAGCCATTGGACTGGGCCAGCTTACACGCCTACAGAGACTCGGTCACAGAGTCCATTTGGTTCACTTTGAGCAGGAGGTAGTTGCAGGACTTCTTACCCACAGCCTTGGCAATCCACTTAGGGTTGGTCACTGTGAGGTCATCCCCCACTACCTGGATACCCGCACTTGCTGGGGACTTCTGCCAAGCATCCCAGTCGTCCTGATGAAAGAGATCTTTAATAGACACCACTGGGTAGTTCTGGATGAAGGAGTTGTTACAGTAAAGGGGGACCCTTTTCTCCAAAGCATCCATTTTGCAGACATCTAGGGACACTCCTGGGGTTCTACTTTGGGGGATCCATGTACTTTGTTACTAGATATATGGGGATGATGTCATACTCATTTCCTTGAATGAAATGCCTATTCTGAGCCTATCTTGTAAATGGGATTTAAAAAAGTATAATCATGTCTGTTATTGGGCCAAATTCCCATTTCCATCATTCCCCTTGGGGGCTTAGTGCAGGATGGTCTTAGAAAGGCAAAGGTATAAACATGGGAGAGGAGGGTGGTAAACTATATGTCCCAGGCTGAAGGTAAGTTCAGTAATGGCAGTGAGTTCTTAGGCATGTTGGAGAAAACCAGCTGTGTTGGGAGTACACTTTTGTTAACTTTGTCACCTACTAATGATGACATCCTCCGTTCATGGATGAAGAAGCTGAAAGTGACACAGATTCTTCCCAGGATGCACCCAGCTCAGGCTTTGAACCCAAGTTTCCAATTCCTACGTCCTGCCTGCACTCATTCTCTTTCTGCCTCCTGGTGCTCTGACCTTCTCATGCTCCCATCCCTTATGTTTGGTCTTATTGTCATTTCATCAGTATTCTAACTATCATTTTAATTGTATAACTTCCACTACTCTGGATTTATAATACACAAGATTTTCAGTAAGAATATAAATCAAAGACCGCATACATTTGCATGACAATTTACAGGCCATTCTGAAGCTTTCTTTTTAAAATATTTTTAGAAAATTAAATATTCAAATGGCTTTCCCAACTAAAAAAATATAATTAGAGGCCAGGCATAGTGGTATATGTTTTCAGTGCCAGCACTTGGGAAGCTGAGGCTGGTGAGTTCTAGGCCAGATGGTCTCCTCAGTAAACTCCAGGTCAGCCAAGATAGAAAGTAGCTGAGTTTAGTTACTTCTAGAACACACTTTAAATGAGTGAATTGCTCCTTTGTCATGGGTATCAATTCAAGCAAAGGGATTGACTTCAGAGACAAGACATCTAGAAAGCACTGCAGGCCCTTTACACATGGTTTACACCTCAAGAGAAAACACACTGGCCTCTTGAGAACACTTAGGAATGTGACTCTGAGTAGTCTGGATCCAAGCCAAGAGGTAGAAATCACCCTTTGCAGAACATCGAGAACTTATGGGTAGGCAGCAGGTAGGAGCTAAGCAACCTGGACTGAATCTAAAACTGGACAATTATACAGACAAGTAGAACAGCAAGTGGCTAGGAAGCATCAGTACTGGCTAAGTGAGGCTACATTTTTTAAACAAAAGATACTTCTCAATGCCAATCCTTCCTTCCTATGAGCAAGAAAATTAGGCCTCAACATTGCAGAAATTTGTCTCCATGTCCATAGTCTAGTTTTGCAGATATTGCTTTCTCAGACTCACCCTTTCTCCAGATGACTACAGTTCCTAGAAAGCTTCAAGGGCACCTATGAATATTAATTTCTAATATGAATTCAGCTAGAAGCAGTCTCTGTATTTTCAAAGCTCTTAAAGGTTCTTGAGTTAAATGAATTTCCCCACATGGCATGTGCCATCTCATATTCTGTATCAGTATTTTAAAACAAGGACTCTAAGAAGCCCAGAAGATTCTGTTTAGTTTTAGTTGGCTTAGGAGTCAACTCTTATCCATACTACGAAAGACTTCTCATTCAGCAAACACAGAGAATTCCTGTAATCTAACTGTGCTCTGAGTCAGTTTAACTGTTGTTATAAAATCCATTCTCTAAACTAGTCTTATTCTTTCATCATGGTGGGTATTCCTAGGAACACTCCCCTGCTAACACACAAGTATCCTATACTTCAGCAAGATAAGTAAATATGGGAATATTTGGCCAGCAAGATAAGTAAATATGAAAATATTTGGCAATTTGGAAATGATTAATTATATGAAGAGAAAATTTATGAAAATTTAAAAGCACAATGGTTACCACAGAAGCACAAGGATGCAAAATATCACATGGGTGCTGGGAATCAAACTGGAGTCCTCTACCGGAGCATCAAGTGCTCCTAACCACTGAGCAATCCTACAGCCGCTGTGAATAGAGTTTAAAGACATTGAAGACCGCATTCTTCAAGAAGGAAATAATGTTCACTTAGTAATATCTGCACTGCCAAAAAGACTATGTGCTCAGGACTTACGGCTCCAGACCAAAAATGAAGTGAGGTTGTTAAAGACTCTTGTTATGCAAACCAGGTGACCCCAGCTTAGCTCAAAATTACACTGAAGTGGAAACGAAGGAACCACCTCCACAAGGCTGCCTTCCGAAGTGCACACCCACTGGGACTTGAGGCCCTTGCCCAGTTATGCCCTCACACAACAAACATTCAAACACATTGTAAATAAAAAGGATCGCAGCAAGGGGTACAGCATTGCTGCCATTGCCCTCAAGTTTCTTGCTTGTCTTGATTCTAAACCCTATTCAATGTCACCATCATCAGAGAGCTCTTCTCACAGACTGGATGGATTTGGATTTGTTTTGTGACCCAGCTAGTTTAACCAGGACCATCTCTGCAGGAGTTCTCATCTGCAATTATAGTGTCTACAGTGCAGCAATGTTAGTCCGATGTGACACTTGCTCCGTGGTGATGCCCAGGAACAGCTGTCCAGGTGCTGCCACCATTTCATTGCCTGCGGTGTGAATCTGTTGCTCTTTTCTGCCCCTGGAGAGGCAGACAAACAGTAACACAAGCAGGCAGACACGAAGCAAAACGTGACATCCTCTGACTCTTCTGCTTCACAGAGTCAACCACATTTCTTCCGGGAACTAAGACTGAAGACCAAGAACCTCTCTAGGTGACCATTCAAAGAGATGTTCTGCGTGTGCAGTCACCTGTCCAGCTCAGAATATTTGCTCTCAGAGTGTAGTGTTTACTCCCACCTGGGAGTCTTCAGTTATTTTAAATACCCATTTCTGGAGGGAGCTCAAAATAAGCTTATTGGAGCTAAGAAGAGTGATGGATGCCTTTAATCCTAGCACTTGGGGGGGCAGAGGAAGGCAAATCTCTGTGAGTTCAAGACTGGTCTGGTCTACATCGGGAGTTTCAGGGCAGCCAGGGCTTCATAGAGAGAGCATATCTTGAAAAACAAGCAAGGAAGGAAGCGAGCAAGAAAGCAAGCAAGGAAAGAAGGAAGCAAGCAAACAAGGAAACAAACAAAGATTCTGGGATAAGATCAAACACAGTCTAAAGTTAGCACACTGCATATCAGGTAAGTTCCTTTTCTGAGCGTCAGTGTTTATGTGTCTAAAATGAGAGAATTATACAGGGATATTCGTAGACATCATGCAGACCAGGGGCTGTTGTACTCTATATTTAGAATATGTATCTCCAGGCTATATGGATGGCCAACTACAGAGAAAAAAATCACATTTAATATTTAAGAAATTATTCCCAATGAAGCCCCCTTTGAGTGCTAGCAATAGATCATAGGCCCCCAGGCATATAAAGTACATGACATCTACTCCTGAGTGGTAAATTGTCAAAATAACTGAACAAAAGTTTACCTACTGTGTAGGCTTCTTTCACATGTCTGCCAAGTGCACTGTGTATAAAATATGCAGGTTGGGGTCACTCTCAATACTGCATCTTTGATATTCAAGACACAAAGAGTTCATTTGCTTCATGCTCAGAGCTGTAAAGCAAAAGCCGATGGCAGAGACAGACAGAGGAAACTGCATCACAGAGTGACATGTGCAGCTTGGTGTAATCATTTTATTCTAGAAAACCCAGAATAAAAAAATCTATGTAGCACCAGGATGATTGCCGTCATCACCATTGGGCAGGACATAATATGTGGACTCTGGTAAAGACGGCTCTTTCAAAAAGTTGGAGTATCTGGTCATTCCAGCAGTAACTATAGGAGATAGTGGGACTTGTTAGTGAGCATGTTTTCAAATCCAGCCTGAAGTTACACTTCCTGCCATGGATAGAACCAATGCCCTCTCTGCATTGGGTGTCCATGCAGAAATATGGAATACATAAGTCTCTTATGCAGCGATGTCAATTAATTCCTAGCCTATGGATAATATAGACTAGGATTTTGAAGGGATCCCTCAAGGTATGGTCCAGGATCATCCTGGTCAGGGAACATGACTTTGCCTCCCTTTCTGTCTGATTACAAATCAGCTTACAGTGCAAGCCTAATGTGAGATCCGCTCTGGGAAAAAGGGGGTTTACAGCTCAGATTCAACTTGGGGTACTTTCTCAAATGCATCCTAAAAGCAGAATTCCGATCCAAGTGGCCACGTTGGCAACTGCCCTCTCCTTGAAGGGGTTCACACACGTTTATGACCACACCACACCCCTTGAGTGCCTAAAGGAGCCAGGCTCAGGGCTGTAAACAGGAAGCCGATGGCAGAGATAGACAGAGGAAACAGTGTGTATCACAGAGTAACCTGTACAGCTTGGGGTAACATTTCTATTTTGGAGAACCCAGAGTGCTCCCCTGGAACTCCATGGACTGTAAACCTTCAGAGCAACAGCCATGGCCTGCACGTACTTTCTTTAATTTGATGGGGTAGCTTCTCGGAAGAAGAAATTGATAGTTGAGGCTGAGAACACGGCGGCCATTTTATTGGACTGTGGCCACTGTCTCGAAAGAGCTGTGGGCATTTTGTCTGAGCGGCATGTTGAGGGCTCATTTGAGCCTTGTATGTGACGACACCCTGTAGGCAATGACAACTTCAAGAAATGTGGCATAAGTCACACCCAAGGAGCTCACCAGGAGGAAGAGCTGCAGGAGACAGAGAACTTGGCTAGTGCGCAGCCATTTTTCCTCATCCAGTCCTCAGAAACAATCCAAGTCCACACCTGGGGAGCTCTGGGAACTGCAGACAGGATTTCAAGAAAGTCAGAACTCAAATGCCCGCAGATGGTATTTACCAGGCCTATTCTGCATAGACCAGGTTCCTATGCTCCCCCCCCCCAACTTTGCTCTACGCCTGGTAAACATCTCTGTCTCTGCAGTGGGACAAACAGATCCACACATGCTTTGCCATTGCCAGTAACTTTTTAGATATTTTGGATCATGACAGAGTTGTGCAGGCTGCCCTTGAACCAACTCTGTAGCCCAGTTAGTCCTGAACTTGTACTTTTTGTCTCAGCCTGTTCAGGAGGCTTGCACTAGGAGGGTTGATTTCCTTCCCCTCTTGGCCAGAATCCACAATGTCTGCCACCAAACTATATCCTGTAGTTAGGGAGTATGCCCTTTGATGGCCAAGGTCAATTTTTTATGAAGCTTTGGTGAAATCCAAGTCTCTAAAATGTTCACTGAGCACTTATTTTGATTCTTTTCATCAAAAACATGGTTCTGAAACACAGCCGCATGAAGCCATGAAGGTTGCCGTTGAAAAACGGGCAGCAGAAAGTATTTTCAGAATGTTTGGGAAGGGGTTCCAGAAACTTGAGTTGGCAAATGAAAACCTTTGCTGATAAATAACTGTGGCTTCTTCTCCTCACTCCACAACTCTCTCTGGTCTGCCTTTTCTTTCTTTCTGTCTGTCTTTCTTTCTTTCTTTCTTTCTTTTTCTTTTGGTGCAGCAGAATATTATTGATGGTATTCAAAGGACTAGGGAGGGCAATTATTATGGGGGTCTGGGATGGAAATCGTGAGGGTGATGCTCAGTGGTGGTGGCAGAGTTGGGATGGGACTCCTCAGCAACTGAGGGCTACTCTCTTGCTCTCAGTGTCCTTGCTGGGGGGTGGGTGATCCAGGGTTTCTTACTCCTTGGAGGGGATGTAGGCCCTGAGGTCCACCACCCTGTTGCTGTAGCCGTATTCATTGTCATGCCAGGAAATGAGCTTCACAAAGTTGTCATTGAGAGCAATGCCAGCTCCAGCATCAAAAGTGGAAGAGTGGAAGTTACTGTTGAAGTCGCAGGAGACAACCTGGTCCTCAGTGTAGCCCAGGATGCCCTTCAGTGGGCCCTCTGCTGCCTGCTTCACCACCTTCTTGATGTCATCATACTTGGCAGGCTTCTCCAGGCAGCATGTCAGATCCACAACAGATACATTGTGGGTAGGAACACAGAAGGCCATGCCAGTGAGCTTCCCATTCAGCTCTGGGATGACCTTGCCCACAGCCTTGGCAGCACCAGTGGATGCAGGGATGATGTTCTGGGCTGCCCCACAGCCATCATGCCACAGCTTTCCAGAGGGGCCATCCACAGCCTTCTAAGTGGCAGTGATGGCATGAACTGTGGTCATGAGCCCTTCCACAATGCCAAAGTTGTCATGGATGACCTGAGACAGGGCTGGGGGTGGGGGCTAAGCAGTTGGTGGTGCAGGATGCATTGCTGACAATCTTGAGGGAGCTGTCATACTTTTCATGGTTCATACCCATCACCAACATGGGGGCATTGGCGGAAGGGGCAGAGATGATGACCCTTTTGGCTCCACCCTTCAAGTGGGGCCTGGGCTTCTCCATGGTCATGAAGATGCCAGTAGACTCCACAACATACTCAGCACTAGCATCACCCGATTTGACCCTAGCCGGATCTTGCTCCATCTTCGATTTGACCCTAGTCGGATCTTGCTCCTAGAAGATGGTGATGGGCTTCCCATTGACAACAAGCTTCCCATTCTCAGCCTTGACTGTGACATTGAATTTGTCATGTGTAGAGTCATGCTGAAACATGTAGACCATGTAGTTGAGGTCAATGAAGGAGTCGTTGATGGCAACAATCTCCAATTTGCCAGATGCAGAGCAGAAGGCAGCCCTGGTAACCAGGCGCCCAGTAGGGCCAAATCCATTCACACCGACCTTCACCATCTTGTCTAAGGGATGAGGCTGGCACTGGACGAGAAGGTGCGCCTGACTGTAGAACAGGGAGGAGCAGAGAGCCTGGTCTGCCTTTTCCTTCTCTGAATCTTATTTGTCCAGCACACAAAAGGGAACTCATGAAGAATCTATCCAATTCCAATCATGCCCCCGGCCACCTGCCTTGTTTCTCTTGGTATATGGCCTGAAAGTTCATCAGTGTGGTAGCCTGTAGCACACCTTTGGTTTCTTCTAGCTTTGTTAACTGAATCTTAGAATATTGTTTTTCAAGGCTTTTCCTGTTATCACCACCTGTGGAGGGAGTGCTGGTTGGGTTTTGATTTTCGTGCATGTGAACTATGCTTTGCTGCTCTGAATAGGGACAGAAAGATGAGCCCTCCTCTCCTTTCAGAGGGGTTTCTTTTCCTGTATCATGGACTGGCTGTTCTGAACCTCATTTTGTAGATCCAGCTGGGCTCAAACTGAAAAATCCACCTCCCTCTGCCTCCCCAGTGCTGAGATTAAAGCTATGCACTGCCATAGCCCAGCTGTTCAATATATGTTTTTAACTCCATGCTTTTGGTCACTTTTGGGACTCTACATAGAGGTGGAAATGCTGCATTATGTGATAATTTCATGTTTACTGTTTGGAGGAAGTGGCTGACTCTTCCTATATGGCTGAACTATTTGACATTTCCCTTGATTAGTATGATGCTCTGGAACCTCACTAAGTCTTGTTATTTTAGGGATGGTGATACTAGCCACCGTTCTCCCATGAGTGTTTTGTTCTCCCATCTAAGAAGGACTGAGGCATCCACCTTCTGGACTTCCTTCTTATTGAGCTTTGTAAGGTCTACAAGTTGTTCCCTGGGTATTCCGAGTTTGGGGGACTGGAAAAATTGTCATTAAAATTATTGCAAAAGGCAGATCAGATGAGGAGCAGGGCTGGGACACATAATGGCCACGGCATCCCGGAAGAACAAGAGAATATGGAGTCCCTTAATCTTTATGGTCAGTGTTAACCTTTCTCCTGCTTCTGAGCTCTCTGTCATCACCTTTCCCAGGACTTCTCTAGGCAGTGTCCTCACCTGCTACCTCTCTACCTGTTTCCTGTTGAGGGGGTCTTGGGAGAAGGATGCTGTGAGCAGGGTTAGTAGGTCATGAAGAGCATGAAGAGGAACACTTGGCTTCGCAAGAAGCCATAGTTAAATGTCTGTCTTATGCCTAAGAAGAAAATGTTTAATGACTCTGTCTGGGACCAAATAGGGAATCAGAACCTCAAGGGGTGGAAAGGAAGAGAGAGGCTAGATCCTTGCTTCTAGTGCTCCAGGGAAGTGAAACAGCCTAGAGTGGGAACAGGGAGGTTAGAAACCTGGCCTGACGTAGAAGCCTTGCTTAAGGCACAATCGGAGACATCTTGCTATCTGAAAATCTCCAGAGTTCCTTCTTCCTCATTGCTGACTTCACAATGAAGGTGACATGTCAAAGCCGGCCCTTTGCTTGCTTAAGACTGAAAATAGGAGCAGATTTGGGGACTTCTGTCTTTTTCCTAAGAGAAGTGAACACTTATCAAGAGTAGCAAAGTGGTCAGAAGTCAGTATCCTATTAGGAGGTACTGGGACAATATCAAGGACTTGGAACCCCTCCTGGTCTATACATGTCACCTAATCCTGGAAGAAGCGATCACAAACTTTAAAACTGTAGGGGAGAGGCCACAGACTCAGATGACTCTTTACCATGACACATCACTGGTCCTCACTAGGATGAGTCACAGTCCCATGGCAATAGGCGTTCTTCAGGCCTTCTTTTCCTGTGACACACATGGGAAGCCATCTACCACTGAATGGTTCCACTGTCCCATTAAGTATCGGAACCACAAGAAAACAGCGTCTACACCATAGTGTCAGGACTCAGTGGCAGCTGAACGCTTGCTTTCTCCATGGTGCTATTTGTTATGCAGCAGACTAAGCTGGCCCCTTCTTCCTGTGATTTAAGGCACAACTTAATAAAGGTCACTCTGTGTGGCATGGGTAAAATAGAGGAATCCATTGCTCACGGGTATGCCAGCTGAGTCTCAGGACACATTTTCTTGGTGGTGATAAAGGATCCCTAGGGAGCCGTTTTTGTACCCACCATTCTAATAATACTTTCTGTGACTGGGAAAAAATGAGAAGATCCAGGAACTGGAAGCCAGGAGCCATGGGTCAGGAGCTAGGGGCCATGAGCCAGGGTTCAGGAACCATCATGGGTCAGAACTATGGGCCAGGAAGTAGGAGACAAAAGCAAGGGGTCAGGAACCAGGGGTCAGGGGGAAGGAACCAGGAGCTAGGAGCCAGGAGCCAGGAGCTTTATTAATGGTGGCCTTTGGGACACAATGATGGAAGTAGGCCTGTTTCGGACATTTCACCTTCACTCAGAGTGTATCCGTGGCCTTATTGGACTAGTGTTCCCACAGGCAATTCCATGCTTGTGGTCAGACTTTCAGAGCCCCAGATGTAAGAGGAGCAAGTCTTCTCCCATGAGAGGTCGTACCTCACAGATCTGAGAATAGTTTCGCACGGATTTTGCATATGCCATTATGTAGGTCAATGTCAAGTCGATATTGGATGGGATAGTGGAGGGAGGGGTGGGGTCAAATTTCTGTAAGGCAGGAGAGAGGATGAATTAAGCAGAATGAACATGGAGCATGCAAAAGAGGTTCTAGACCCATGTGGTCTTAATTCATGATAGGTATATATGATTATTTATATTATATAGGAATGGGCTTTGATGGGCCACTTTCTTTTGTCTAGGTGGGGTGTTTACATCTTTGTCAAATGGCTGTAAGATTATTGTGTGAATGGATTGTGGGTTGAGAATTGAACCTATAAATCTAATTTCTAAGTTACGAGTTTCTGGCGTTTTGAATTTACCCCTTTACTGGGGATGTAGGCAGAGTTCACAGTGGGCAGAGAGACAGCTGGAGCGTGTGGATCCAGCTCTGTTGCCCGAGCGGAGTGAGAATGTGTTCTTGAGGCCTGCGGACCGTGATATGTGCACCAGGCATGTAACCACCATGTGGGGAGTGTGGCTGGCATACCACATGGCAGAGTAGCTGCCGGTCCACATGTGTCATGTGGCCTTAATGGTGCTGGCACTAGCTCAGGGTAAAAGGTTACATTTTTGGCTTTAAGTGTAGCAGTCTCTGTTGGGCTTGCCTTGCACCAATGAGAGTAAAGGATCCAGGGAGTGGACCATGGTAGATTGATTAAGAATTGGTTAAAGAGTATGTCCTCCATAGTCTCTGGCATTTGAATGCACGGTACTCATTTGGTTGCCTTATTTGAGCAGGCTTAGGGCAGGTAGCCTTGATGAAGGAAGGATATCAGTGGTGGTGGGCTTGAAAGATTAGTACCACTTTGAGTTTGCTATCTCTGCTTCCTGTTTGGAGTTCACAATGTAAACCCTAAGCTTTCAGCTTCCAGCCTTACGCCTGTTGCCTGCTGTCCCTGTCATTATGGACCCTAACCCTCTAGAACTGGAAGCCCCAAATAAACTCATTCTATTAGCTGCCTTGGTCATAGTGTTTTATCACAGCAATAGAAACTCTGACTAAGACAGTAATGTACCAAGGCCAGAAATGTCAACTGAGCTGCAACTTGGAAACTTGTGTTTTGCATCTTTCTTGCAAGCATGTCATTACAACCTTGCACTTCTGTTCCTAAAAATATTTAGCAGACTTCAAACAACCCCATAGAAACTGTCAATGAGGAGGGCCATTTATGCCTTGAGACATTATCATCTGAGCTAACCATCAGAAATAAACCTTTGGAGGATAAATGCTACACCTCTATTTTTACTTATGAACTGCATAGTCAAGAACATAGAATAATGGGTGAATTCATACATGTCAGTGTTCAGCTAACTTTCACCATATTTAGTTCAGAGCTCAACCAACTAAATGGTTTCCACCCACATTCAAGGTCTTTCCACCTCATTTAACCCAATTAAAACAAACCTGCATGGGAATGAACACAGGCCTGACTTTTAACAATCTCCCACTGAGACTCCCTTTCCACACTGATTCTCATTGTGTCAAGTCTGCAATTAAAACTAATTCTCATGGAAATCTTCAAGGTGAATGCTAGAGAATAGTGTAGACATGGGGATTGGACAGGAGAAACATTTACAAATCAATGTGAAATGGACTTTACATGTTTCATTTGATCTGCAATGCCAGGACCTGAACATGTGGGGCATTTGCCCTCAGGAAGAGCCTTATAAGATGGACGCACATGATTGACTGAAGCCAGAGTGTAGGTCAACATACACCGTGACAGCAGTCTGGAAGGGCAGCCATTGGAGAACTCACATCTGGTCTTTTGCCCCAGACCTGATGAAATTGCTCTGCTGTTCAATGAGGACACAATGGCACAAGAAAGCCCCCATCAAGAGGAACACTGTTGCAGTAAGTATTAAAGAATAAAATAAGCTTATCTCTTCATCGGCCCAGAGGTCTCACTCTGCCAACCCGCTTCTAGTATGGAGTCGCACGCACCTCTTTCGCCTGGTCCAAGTCACCACCTGGGTCTCACTCCATTCACACGACTCTCTTCCCTGGTGGCATTACTCTGCCTGTTTACTGCCTCTGTCCCAGGGTGTTTCTTTACCCCAAATCCCAACACAAACACCACTCTAATGCCCGACAGCTTTTTATACAAGTTTATATATCACAATCCACAAATCCTCTACACAATAAGATTACATCAAATGGACAAAGATTCAAGCTGCCCTTCTATGTGAAATATAAGACCTGTAAAATCCTTAAATGTTCATGGCTACTTATCACCAATAAAGCCCACCTGGATCTAGTTCATCTTTATCGAACTCCATCTTGGTCCTCTCCCACCCTCTGACCTCTGACCCTCTCTCTCCACATCCCTTACCCGCTCAGTCACTGTCTCTCCTTTGTTTTTCTAATTAAAACAGGAGGATTCAGATGAAGTCACCCCATGAGTATGTGACTAGACAGCACTTCTTGGGGGAATTGGGATTAGCATTAAAATAGGAACAACTTTAGGACAATCTACAGAACACTCCTCAAGGAGCAAAGAACATCACAGAACTACTTTTATTCTTCATGAACATCTTTATATGCCTTAGAAAAATATGAACACGTGTTCTAAATAAGAAATGTTGTATCTCATATGTGTATATAAGCAAATAAACTTTATATACATTTATGTGAAACACACACACAAATGAAACTTATAAAGTGTTTAATTACTAAAGTCAGTGTCCTTTAGATAGTAATTATATGTGTTAGTCATTGTAGGGTTACATATGACATAGAAATTATTCATATTGATAGGAACTCTATGGTACCAACTTATCTTCAGTTGTAAAATTCAAGCTTAAATTCTATGCTTATAGAAGAAATTAACAAATCTTCAGGCCCTGGAGTGAGGCAATAATCCCACTGCTGTTTAGTTAAATGGTCTCTACTAGAAACAGGAAAGCATCAATTCCAAGTGCCTGGTCCTCTTTGCATTATTTTAAGTGTTCAGTAACATCTCAGAGACTGGCAGCTCCACTTTTGCTCAGATTTTTCAATCAGCTGATAATATGAAAGATTTCCTTATGGTGTTTTGTACATATTTAGTTATATATTTGACCATCTCTCTTATCCCTTTCTTTTCTTCTCTTGCCCTTCCTTTCCTTTATCTCCCTGCTTTACCCCATCCCTGCTTAAACATTTTCTATCTCTGGTATGTCTTTTTGCATTTTAATATCACATATACCACATTAATTTTCATCTCCCACCCCTTTAAGTTTCTTGTTCCCTCCCCATGGGTCATTTTTTAGTTCCTGTCCTCTATATACATTAACCACCACATAAGTATGCATGAATAAAAATTAGAAGTTAAGATCTGTATATGAGAAAGAACATGTGGTATTAGCCTTTATGAGCATAAGTTTCTTCACTCAATATATTTTCCCAGTTCCATCTGTTTTCCTGAAAGTTTCATAATTTTGTTTTTATTTATACTTGAATAAAATTTTATTGTGCACATGTATCATACCCTAATTGGTTTTATGGGTCAACTTGAAAGGGCCTAGAGTCAACTAGAGAATGTATCCACTGAGAAATTATAGATGAGTCCATGGTTTCAGCATATTTGTAGTGGACTATCTTGATTGTTAGTTGATATAGGAGAGCCCGGCCCACTGTGAGCTGTACCATTCCCTGACCAGGTGGTCCTGGTCTGTGTTAGAAAGAGAGCTATGTATGACTCTGTTATTCCATGTTTCCTGCTTCTATGTTCCTGCTTGAGCTCCTTCTGTGACTTTTCATAGTGATGAACTATAACCTGTAAGCTGAAATAAGTCTTTGCATTTCTATGTTGTTTTTACTCAGTGTTTTATTACAGCAACAGAAAGTATCATACATTTTCATTACCCAATCATGTGTCAACAGACACCTAGGCCTCTCCTATTTTCTTGCTTCTGTTAATATGCAAAATGGTAAATTGTACCACAGTGCCTGACACAAAGCTGGTGCTCATTGAGGGTTTGTGAAGATGAATGTGTTTGTTATACTCTGAGTAGGTTGTTCAGGGATATTTTTTTTCTTGCAGTGCTAGGAATGGAATATGAGTTTTAGGCAACCACTATAATCCTGATCTACAATTTCATTCCTTTATATAATTAAAGCATTAAGAAGTGTTCTGTGTAGTCTAAATGGTCAGTGACATACAAAGTTATCTTATGCGTTCTCTGATCATGACTCTAATAGAATGTTAAACCAGTTCCTTTCTACCTGAGATTATAACTTTATGTATTTTATTTTATTTGACTTGGTCTCACTATGTGGCCTTGGTTGGACTTGAACTCATTATGCAGAATATGTCAAACTCAAAGATGTCTGCATGTCTCTACCTTCCCAAGTACTGATAATGTACTACATCTACTTCATACTGAAGCTCAGCGATATGATGTTGTGACGCTGTGCTTGTCTGGCAGGTATGAAGCCCTGAGTCTGATCGCCAGCACCTCAAAAACAGGGCACGGTGATGCTAAGCTGTAATTCCAGCTCTGGGGAGGTGGAGGCAGGAGGATGAGGGGTTCAAGGTCATCCTTGACTACATCGAAAATTGAAGGCCAGCATGGGGTACATTAGCCTGAGTCTCAGAAAACAAAACACAGGACTGAAGTCAGGTGGTTTTCTTTTTATGAGCTAAGAGCTTTGTTTTATTTTAGTAACAGTTAGGTCTGATTTTCCCTACCAGTGCTCCTTCTGAAGATAATTAGATAGCAACAACTAGAATATATTAAAATAAGAAACAAACTTATTCACAGTCAGGTATGACCATGTGCTCATCTAAATGAACATGTGAGAAATTCCACAGCCTGGAGATTAGTGTGTGTGGTTCATAGGCAGGCTCAGAACTCACAATGCTCCAGAGAATAATTTCAAAGAGAAAGAATCTGCTATCACAACAGAATAGACATAAAGACAGGCTGACACTCAACTCTTAAAGATGGAGTACAAAATTAAGTACTAAAACCTAGCCAAATAAATATTTAAACTGAAGCCAATGTAAACTTGAATTCCCAGTGGGTACAATTCAAAAAATGTTTCTCCTTGATTTTAAGAGCATTCCAAAATTTAGCATGAAAACCATAAAATGTTGACAAAATGAATATTTCAATGACTTTCACTGAGACCAAAGCTATCTAGTATTAGGCCTGCCAAAGGACAGGCTCACTCCTTCTCCCAAGAAACCACAGCATTAGTAAACTCTCAGTAGAAACAAATACTGGGGTTTTTTAATCAGACAGAAGTGAACATTAGTTTAGAGTTATGCTTTTAGCACCCTTTACATATTTAAGAATATTCTTTTATTTATTATGCTTCCAGTTGTTTAAAATCACAACCCCCCCCCCATAATGCTACCAATTTAATGTTGAGGAAGTTAAAAATCTCTAGTTCACCATAAAGGCCAAGAGATGTGTTGTCATAGGACCATGTTCTAAAAGGTAACTAGAGAAGACAATTAATTACAACCCTGGGACTCACACTATCAAAGTACTGCTTCGAGGTTAAATTATATTAATAGACAACCACAGAATTCCATTCTCAGAAAGTATTTATAGAAAAGCAGAAGAAAATCAATGGTTTAATACAAATAGATTCTGTAGCTCCTTTTGGCAACAGAGGAGCTACATGCCTGTAATGCCAACTAGGGAGACCAGCAGGTACCCAGGGAGCCTGAATTTAAACAGGAGCAGGTGGTATGTATGGAGCTGGCAACAGAAAGTTAATTTCCTCCAGCTGTGGCAGTGACTAGAACCCCTGGGGCTACTGATGATCTCTACTGTCATGGATCATAAAATAAGACCTGCATTACTCATTAAGCTTGTCTAATTTATAGCCTTGGCAGACAGCAGAAATCCATCTCGTCCCATAGACACATGTTGTTGCTCAGCATTGACATAATCTGACACTAGAAAATGAAGTCCATTTTCATCATCTGGGCATAAGAACTGATATCTTTCACATGTGATTATCGTGGCTACTGGGGCTACAAGTTCAGCTGTCTTGAAAGTGTGGGAACACACAGAAACATGAGTTCAATCCCCGAAAGCTATGCTTAAAAGCCAGAAGTGATGGCATGTTTTTGTAATCAGAGCTGGGGAGATGGGTAGATTACTTAGTGAGTTCCAGTCCAGTGAGTGGCCTTGTCTCAAAAGACAAGTAGATAGAAAGCACTTGAGAAACAGCATCTAAGGTCCTCTAACATAAACACACACACACACACACACACACACACAGACACACAGACAGACACACACATCTTCTAGCCCATGTATACTTCCTACATGAACACACACACACACACACACACACACACACACACACACACACACACACAAAAGGTTCATCGACTGACTTTATGTGAATATGTTGTGATTGTACATCTAAAACAGTTTGAATGTACTCAGTAGGTGATGGTTTCTTCTTCAAAGAATGTTGGCCTAATTTTCATCATTTTTGTGTTGTACCTCAAAGTAAGATTCCCACATACTTCCCCTGCCCCACCCCTCTGCATACATACACTTAAACCTTGTCTGTTCCAGAGTTTCTGAACAAATAAACAGATCTATTATGAGGGGGAGGTGGATAAAAGAGACTATGTGATCAGTAAAAGCCCACTCTCAAACTTGAGATATGCCTGAGATATGCTCAGTGGTATCACCTCGTGGAAGAGAACTTGGTCATCCTCTTTAAATGGCATTTTCCTGATAGTTACACACATATCATACTCATAATCCCCAAAGACTCATGAAGCAAATATATTGCGATTTCACCACTTTATTGCAAATAGAAGATCTGAGGAGATAAGGGGGAGGGAATAGGAGAGGGGGAGAGGGAAGGGGAGGAATGGTAAAATAATGCATTGGTGGCATCGAAATGTCATCTGCTTCTGTCTCCTGGGCAAAGGTGGCTCTCTAGTGCTCCTCCACCATCTTTAGGGAAAGGTGCAGCTGCAACACTTCAGAGCACTTACCTTCTCAGGCACTTCCTGTATTTGGCTCTCCTACTCTTAAACCAATTCTAAAATGAAGGAGAAAAAGCAGTGTGTTAGTAACTAGAAAAAAGGAAGCCCCTTCTAGAACGTGCTTCAGGTCATGAATACCTTTGTCCAATGGATGAAGTTGCATTATTATTTTACTGTTCTATATTTGTGAAATGAAGATTTTTGTTTTGTTTGGAGGCAATGTCTCCCTACACAGCCATGACTGTCCTGAAACTTACTATGAGACTAGGCTGGTCTCGAACACAGAAATCCACCTGCATGTGCTGGAATTAAAGGCATGTGCTACCATGCCTGACTAGAACATGGGTTTTGAACTTTGTGGGGTTTGCACATGAAAAATGGAATAAGAAGTTCCACAATATCAAAATGTCTCACTTTCAGGGGGAACATGATTATATATATATATAATTATATATTATAATATATATAATTATATATTATAATATATAATTATATATTATAATATATATATAATTATATATAATATATATATATAATTTAACAATTACAGTTGCTGAAGCATAGGATGTATAATATTATGATGAAAATTATGAACGGTTGGGAAGCACTTCTAAAACACAAATGGAAAACCTGTATGGACCTATGGGGACTGGAATGTAATTTTTTCAGAGCTGAATGGAGACAAAGAAAGTATGTAACCAAAGAGAAGAATTCAGTTAACTACTAATTGAGAAGTTTTCTCTTCTTTAATATTTAGTTCTTTTTTATTGATGTGCAGGACTGCGCATGTGTCTGGACAGTACATGCAGGGGTGTGTAGATGTCCCACGTGGATGCGGAAAAACTAACTTGGGTTCTATGCAACAGTAGTGGATCCTGCTTACCACAGAGCATCTTTAGATGACGAAGTTTTAAATAAAAACTTGTGTATGTTTTGGTCCAGGATGAACACCTTTGTCCGAAGCCAAGTTTGCAATCTTGGTTTGTCTGGCAGGAGTCACTTAGTAGGCATGTGCTCTAGTCTGAGAAGCAGAACACACGACCCCTCCCCCCATCCTTCTCTCTCTCTCTCTCTCTCTCTCTCTCTCTCTCTCTCTCTCTCTCTCTCTCTCTCTCTCCCTCTTCTCCTTCCCCTCTCCTTCTCCCTCCCTTCCCCATTCTGAGTGTGTATGTGTGTGTGTGTGCAAGAGCAGGAGGTGGTAGATAACTATAAGGAACAAGTTTCCTGACAGAGCATGGGCCCTTGCACATCTAAGTTCACAGCAATTGTGATAACATGCCCAAGGTCTATACAAGATCAAGGGAAACACATTTAGAGTTAGGATGAAGTCTCCCTCCTGGTTGACAAGCTCTTTTCAATTGACAGCTGCAGGGGAGAGTCATTTTATTTTAAGCTGCAGGTCCTGGTCATTTGACCATGCTGTAGTAGATGGCTGAAGAAACAAGGGTGTCAGGGCAGCATGGATAGGAGTGAGGAGGTTTACAAAAAAAAATTAAAGGACACAAAGGTGGGTGGGGAGGGGGGATGAATGGCTCTGAGAAGAGTTTCTGGAGAGTTGGAGGGGGGTGAGTACTATCCAAAACACATTATGAAAATATATCCAGGAATGAACAACAAACCCACATAGGACACAATTAATCTCCTTTGGAATGGGTGGTCAAAGTGACTCCCAAAGAGAAGCAATAGGCTGGGAAGGACCCAGTACCTCATGACTGTGCTTTCAGGACAGGGGCAGGTGACCAACACATGGTGCTGCACACCTTTAATCCCGGTGCTCAGGAGGCAGAGGCAGGCAGAGCTCCGAGTCTGTGGCCAGGACAACCAGGGCTCTATGCAGAAACCCTGTTGGGAAAAACTGTGAACAAAATACCTGAACGGTGAGTGGGTGGTTGGGTAAGTTTTGGCACGTTAAAAACAGACTAGTGAGCTAGGCGGTGGTGGCACACACCGCTTTAATGCCAGCATCAGGGAGGCAGAGGCAGGTGGATCTCTGAGTTCAAGCCCAGCCTGGTCTACAGTGAGTTCCAGGACAACCAGGGCTACTCAGAGCAAAGAAAGTGAGGACAGGAGAGGCCAGATAAATTAAGAAAACTGGCAAAGAGGGAGCATTTGGCAATGTTCCCCTGGTGTAAGACGAGAGAGAAATATCAGAGTGGGATGCAAGGGTGTAGGAGGAGGCACTTCAATCAGCAGAAAGGTGAGAAGGCTAGAATCAACCACAGGAGACTGGCTATGACTTACGGCCTCTGTATCCTTACCCAAAGCAGCAGGATGTCTAACTCTCAGTTCTCTGTCAGCTTGTCTCTTAGATGTAGTGCCTGACCTGCAATTGTAGCAGGCTATCTGATTCTAATGCCCCTGATCGTCTCTGTAGTCACCTGGCTGTTCCTTATTCTTTGGGTCTGGGGCTAGCCTTGTCTCTGCCCACTTCGACCTCATCATTCATAGTCCAAATGTCCCATCCCTACCCCTCAGAGAACTCCGGTCCACACTACTTCCTTTCTATTTCTCACAAACTGCCTTTTCTCTAGAAGCACCTTAGATTTGGACAAAGAGCAGGCAAGTGAGGAGGGCAAAGCCTGCTAGGAGCAGAATGACCTTGAGGATCCTCAAAAGTGGCCAGTGCCTGGGGGAGGATTTCCATGAAGGAGATATAGAGGAGTGTGCCGGCCACCATGCCCTTCAGGACAGACTGGGCTAACTGGTGCAGAGGCCCAGCTGACTCTGCCAGAGCTGCACCCAGCCAGATGCCCAGAGGTGTCATACATGAGAAGAGGTTCCCACAGCCAGCTACCACCTGCACCCATAGGTAGCTCCGTAATAGCCTCAGGGACAGGCTGACTGCCAGGAGACCCTTGTGGAGCAACAAAGCTAGGCATAGCTCCATTGCCCAAGCCCTGTCTCTCTGCAACCCTAGAGCCAGGCCCTCAAATACTGAGTGCAAGGCCAAGGAAAATAACAACAGTACAGAGGGCTGAGGGAGCTGCAGGAGTTCTGATGGCCTGTGGGAGTCCCTGGTCCTTAATGCCATTGTTCACTGTTCCCAGGGGAGCCCTTGTCTCTTCTGGATGGGGAGGACTGGACTGCTCCTTGTTAGCCAGTGTGATCTGCTCCTTCACCAAGACCAGGAAGAAACCATGGCCAGGATGAACTCTTGCCCGGGAACTGAAATGTCGCATGCAGGACCTCCAAAACCTCATCAATGGCAGCCAGGTAGTCAGACAGCAAGTCCA
Source organism: Micromys minutus (assembly GCF_963924665.1). NCBI lineage: Eukaryota > Metazoa > Chordata > Mammalia > Rodentia > Muridae > Micromys > Micromys minutus. Next base: position 91,635,116 of record NC_137970.1, read on the forward strand.
GGAGACAGGTAGCCAAAAAGATTCCCCCTGCAGCTGCTTAGTAGGCATAGTGCTTTCCAGTCTGAGGAGGAACTTTCATGGTTGGGTCCTGGCCTTCGAAGCACATGAAGGGGTATCATGCTGTGGGTGAATGTCAGTGGTAGCAGCAGCACCAGGGCCACAAGCTTCATATACAGCCCCAGTGGCACCAAGGGCAACGATGTACTCGCTTCTGGGCCACACCAGGAGCTCTGATCCACCAGGTCCCTGTGGCAGTTGTGAGAACTCAGTGAATCCACACCCTCATTCTACTGCTGTCAGTCTGTTCTGGCCCTGTTGAAAATCTCACCATTTTGCCCATTTGGTTTTAAAATTTTACATTCTGGGTCAGAGATGTGTGCAGTAGATAAGATGGCTCAGGCCCACATGATAGATGACCGAATTGATTCCCAGGATTTGTACAGTGGAAGGAACGAACCAACAAGCTCTTCAGTTTCTCCTCTGACCTCGACATGTGTGCCCCCTGATACAATTAACAGTATAGAGAGAAAATAAATACATGATGTAATTGACCTCAAACCAGGAGGTTGGACAGCCTCACTTGCTAATTGAATATTTGTATTGCTTGTATGGCTTCGATCGGTTCAATGTGTGCTTCACCTTTACCTTGTTTCCTGTGTCTGTGACAAAACACCATGACCAAAAGCAATGTGGGGAGCAAAGGGTCCTTTTGTAGCTCACAGATGATCATCTACAGAAATGGAGGCATGAACAGGAGGCAGGAACTGGAGGCAGGAACTGGAGGCAAGAACTGGAGGCAGGAACTGAAGCCGAGGCCAGGAACAAATGCTGCTCACTGGCTTGTGCCCTGTGATGCTCAGACCGCAGTCTTTATGCATCAGGAGGATCTGCACAGGGGTGGCCATTATACTGTGAGACACACTCTCATATATCAAGCAAGAATCCAGAAAATGTCCACAGGAGTGCATACAGAGTTACACAGACTTTTCAATGGAGAGTCCCTCTTTCCAGATGTATCAATCTTGTATGTAGTTAAAAAAAAAAAAACCCTTATGAGCACCACTGACGTTTTCTCCCATTCAGACACACCCGAAAAAACAAATTAAACACAAACATGTAAACATGCAAACATACAAACTAAAAAGAAACCAAACAGACACACTTGCAAACATACACACAATCAAACAACCTCCCAGAAAAGTTCTCTCAGACTCAGTGGTGCCTATGGAATCCCACAATTAGCTCGATCCGGCTCTGTCTGGATGAACACTAACTTTTCGTGGACATTTTCCATGTACCTCTTGCATATCTGGGGTACAAATGATCAGTATGAGGAGGGAGAGATCATAATAAAGGACAAAGCAATGTACAGGTCAATGCAATGTCACCGAGACATGTGCCAACCTTCTATGGTATTAAACAGCTACTGATGGTCACTCAGTAACATCACCCCATAGAAGGAGACCTTGCCCTTTACTGTAAATGGCATTTCCTCAATAAGTGCCACACATACCACACTAATCCAGAAGACACACGAAGCAAATAAACTGAGAATCTGTTTTATTTCAAATACAAGTGCTTAGAAAACAAAGATGCAGTGACATGTTGTTGGAAGAAAGCAGGCATCTGCAAGTGGCTGCAGGTACAGGGTGGTACACTAGGGGTCCTGAGCCATCTTCAGAGAGAGGTGGAGTGGGTCCCTGGAGGAGCGTCGTCACTCATCTCTGACTGACTTTGTTCTCTCCTGAAGTGTTCTCTCCTCCTCTTAAACCATCTCTAAAATGAGAGGAAAGAGGGGTTTATTCTGTATAGTAAGCAGGATTACAATCAGAAAACACATCCTGTGATATTAGCTGTGCTCTAGAATTTATACCAATATCATTTAGATTAGATGCACCTGCATGGTCCTGAGAGTTATCTTGATGGGTGTCCTCACCTGCATGGCTTCACTAGGCTGTAGCCTGAGGACCAGGTATTTGGAATGTGTCTTTCCACATTCCCACAGGTCTCTGAGTGCTGGGCTCTGCCTGTGAACCACCATACATTCAGATTGCCCCTTTCTACAGAGTGCTTTCATTCAGAGTGCCCAGTCTGCAGAGTGAGCCTTCTGATCTCATTTTCTACCCAAGGAGATCACAGATCTAGAAAGTTAATTTGAAGAGGCTGCAGAGATGGCCCAAGGTTAAAAGCAACTGTGGCTCCCACAGAACCTGATTCCATCCCCAGAAGCCATGCTTCCTCGCTTAGCAATGACCTATAGCTCCATCTATGTGCACCCAGTATCCTCTTGTGACATTTATGGCCACACACACACTTGTGGTTGGAACACACACACAGAAACAGAGAAAGGGACTTTAAAGAACTCTATAAAATATGTACAGTGAGACACAATAAACTCTCTAAGTTCAGAAACAGGACGATTATATCTGAGACCTGAAGAAAGTTCTCGAAGGCTGTGTTGTCAAATGGACTTTTGTCCCTTACTCACCTGCACTTTGGCCTCAGTCACACCCATCCACCTTGCCAGCCGTTTTCTGAGAGAGAGAAAAATGGCAGATGTTCAATATTGGGCACCACAGAAGAAGTAATGCATGCAGAGGGGACATTACATTCATGAGAATATCTGTCTCAATCTCCTACCTTCCAGGACACTCAGTTTCTCTGGGAGAGGTTAGTTCAATAGCAAGGTTCTAGCAATAGACATACAATCCTAAGTGTACATCTAATCAAACACTTGCAAATCACTAATATAAAGAACCTTTAAAATGTTTGGAACATGGTCTGTGGTGGAACTTCAAGCTGTCTCAAACTAAACAACACAAAGCAAGAGCTACAGAAACAAGTGCTCAGGTCAACAGCCTCTGTGAAGACTTCTACAATGGTGGATGCAAATGAAAGAGGATTACTTCCTGGAAAACATATGAGGACTCCCAACATTCAGTGAGCACACAATGAGTCCAGCATGCTGACCATCAGGAAAATGCCATGTCACATTGCTTCATTGACTGTGTGTGCACATGCGTGCTTGTGCATATGGGCTTCTGTGTGTTTGTATGTGTGTGTGTGTGTGTGTGTGTGTACAAGAGTACATGTGCATTTGGGCTGCAGTGTGTTTGTATGTGTGTGTGTGTTTGTGTGTGTGTGTGTGTGTGTGTGTGTGTACAAGCATGCATATGCATTTGGCCTGCTGTGTGTGTGTATGTGTGTCTGGATGTGTGCATAATTGCATGTTCATTTGGGCTGCTGTGTGTTTGTGTGTGTGTTTGTGTGTGTTCATGTCTGTATGTGCAATTGGGCTGTTGTTTGTGTGTCTGTGTGTGTGTACGTATGTGCATGTACATTTAGGCTGCAGTGTGTGTGTGTGTGAGTGTGAGTATGTGAGTGTGTGTGTGTGTGTGTATACATGCTTGCATGTGCATTTGGGCTGCTGTGTGAGAGCACACCCTTGGTTGACTATGGCCACAGTATACTTGTGAAGATCAGTGCAAGCCTTGAAGGACTTGGTAATTAATCTCTGGGTCCCAGGCCAGCTTGACATTTTACTTGCTGAGCCCCCTCATCAGTCCCGAGAGTGAAAAGATAAACCACACCAGACACAGAGAAATGTTACAAAGTGTCTCAGAGCTGGCCACAGAGTGCTGAATTTCCGGCACAAGGGAGACATAAACATATATTCCAGGCCATCCCTACTAAGGTTGGGAGACTGCAGAACACAATCTGAAGGAAAGGTGCACAAAACAAAAACTAGGCCTAAACCAGCAGCAGGAAGGACCTCTGGGTCTAGTCACACAACTAAAGATGACCTTGAATGACTTAGCTTCCTCCATGTTCAAGTACAGGAGTACAGACATGCCTGGTTGATAAACAGGCTACTTTTCTGTGTTGACTTAGGGTTCTCTGCAGCCCTGGCCTCCAGGAACTCACCACCACAGCCCAAGCTTGTTTTTCTCAGTGAGGAGATTACAGGCAGAGACCACCATCCCCAACACGGGCTTATCTGTCTGAGCAATTTTCTTTGGGCAGAGCTTAAAATATCCATAAAATACTAAAAATATCAGTAAGGAGAAATGTGTTGCTGATGTGTTTGTTTTAGGAAGCACAGAGGGAAACACACAGGTTATAAAAATGTATCAACACTTTGACTGTCACCATTTATCCCTACCACACCTCCAGCCTCTGAGGTCTGTCCTACCAGGACCTTACTTAGATCAGCAGACTCTGACAAAGATTTTTACTTGTTCCAAGTAGATGCTACAGGAGAAGGGCTCCACTGCCCATTGCATAGACCCACTCCCATCCCAGAACCCAGGGACAGCAAGGTAGGGGTCTGGTGGGCTGGATTACTTCTCTGACTTTTAGCTTTGTCTAGAAGGCAAAATGGAGGCAGACAAGATAATTCAGCAGATAAACCTGCTGACAGGAGAACGTGATTTTGAGGCCAGAGCCCACACATGGGAGAAGAGAAACAAGTCAGTGTAAGCTGGCCTCTCACATCCAAACATGAAGTACAGATCTTGTGCCCAAACCAGGACAAAATAAAAAAAAAATTACCCAGACAATAACAGAAAAAAAAAACACTTAAAATTATTTAGTGTCTCTAATAGAGGAAGAGAAGGTCGGCTGCCCGAGTACCACAGGCCTCCCTGTACCAGTTCCTTCCTCCCTCAAAGCACTGAAGCCATGGAATGTGCTCACCCTTCTGCAGAAGAGAGGTAGTGATTCCTCTGGAAAATGCATTCCAGCTCCTGCAGCTGTGGCTGTGTAAATCTGTCACGGAGGCGGCGGCGAGGCACCAGCACTGGCACAGGCCTTATACAGGACACCGGAACTATCCCGGGACGTGTGCAGGGAACTGCAATCGGTATGGGCTGTTCAGGGGCCATGCCAACTGGCATAGGCTGCTCGGCAGGCTCCGGCATATGCGGTATGCAAGACTCCTTAACGGCTGTTCGCTGTGCATTAGACACAGGAAATGGCACAGGGTGTGTGTGAGGCACAGGGATTGTCACAGGCTGTATGCTGGGCACAGTCACAGGCATAGACAAGTCCTGTGGCCCATGAAGAGGGAAAAGCTGTCCACCGAAGAGAGGCACCTGTGTATTCTCTGTGTGAGGCACACTGATTGGCATAGGCTGTATGTGGGCCACAGTAACAGGCCTAGACTGGGTTTGTGGCACCGAAAGTGGCAGAGGCTGGACATGGGGCACTCTAAGAGGCATAGTGTGTGCATGGGGACCAGGAACAGGCACAGGTTCTGTGTGAGGTACAGTGATTGGCACAGACTGTACCTGGGTCATAGCAACTGTCATAGACTGGGCTTGGGACACAGAAAAAGGCCCAGGCTGTTCATGGGGCACAGACACTGGCATAGGCTGAACATGGTGCAGAGGGATGGGCATGGACTGTACATGAGGCAGAGAAATGGGCACAGAATGTATACTGGGCACAGACTCTACCTGGGGCACATTGATTGGCATAGGCTGTACACGGGGCACAGGAATGGGCACAGGTTGTATACCAGGAACTTTTCGGGACTCAGACTGTGCCCGGGAACGACCTTGTTGCATCCTCTGGACACGGGGCATCAGCACTGGAATGGGCTGCACATCCTGAGTGCCCCACATAAACCCAGAGATAGGCTTCTCAGGACAGCACTCTTTCTCACTACTGCTGCTGGTACCCTCTTGGGTCCAGGCATCCCTGAGGCACGAAGCACCTACAGCAGAAGTATTTTCTCCATTCCTCCCCTTCATCCCCATTTCCCCCAGTTCTTCTATTCCTCCCCATTTTACAGCTGAGGCTCCGGGTCCAGGGGGCGAAGGTTCAGTCTCTTCCCCATTTCTTCCCTCTCCAGCATACAACTTAATCTTTGGTTTTGCATCTGAAAGTGAGGAAACAGAGAAAGATCAGGTGACAGGACCTAGGCTGGTGCAAAGTTTTCATGATGTCAACCAGGCCAACCCTGCAGCACACAGAGCCTGTCCAGGCAGCGAGGACACGTCTTCCCTCGTGGAAGTTGCGAACCCACCAATCCTCGCATTCACTGACCCTTCGGCTTTTCCTCCCCCGGTAACATGTGTGGTGGGTAGTCGGTCTTTCCACTCGCTGTCACCTGGATCTTATCAAAATCGCTTGAGATCTGCAGTCCCTTGAGCTTCTCCAGACTCTGAGCTGGAGACCCCTACAGTTCCGGAAGAGAGAGCTCCTATACCGGGGAAAGGACCACAGGTTATCTTAGCCAATCAGGGCACCCCTTCCTGGCTTCTGGACTTGATTGACAGTTGCTATTGGTTGAGCTTCTGAGGAGCAAAACTGAGAGCACCTTGAAACTGCACCGAGTATAGTGTGATTGTAGGGAGGGCCAAGTAAGGTGTACATGGAGCGTTCCAGGTTGAATCTTGGTTGGTATTTTCTCTGGTGAGGTAACTTTCTAGGGAAGCGTATCATTTAACCGGAAGAAACAGTAGATCGTACAGGAGCTCTGGAAGACGTAAGAAATGTGCAGACCTCTTGGTCTAGAAAGCCATGGTGACCCTGATCATTTGCACAGACCGGATATTACACTGACATAGTTACCCATTATGTTTGAGTTGAATGTTCACTGTCTGGTCCCCTGAATCCAATGACTGGCCTTGAGGAAGTTGCTGACCAAGGGTTTTACTGAACTCATGAGCATGGGAAGGAGGCAGTACTGACTGACAACACACTGACTGGGGACAACTAGGCCTTCCTGGAACACGTTTCTGCTCCTACATGGTCAGCATGGGGGTGTGGGAGGCCCTAGGGAGAGGCCACAGAAACACTCTGATGATCAGGGACCACTGAGGGTGACACAGGTATGCCGACTCAGGCAGGAAGCCCTCTTGACCCTTCTCTTTGCGTCTTCCATAGGGAACAGTTTGCATCGACATTCCACAGTCAGAAGGAAATACAGCAACACTTTCTTCTTCATTCTTTCTGTGATACCAGTGCAGGTACAGAAACATGAGTCTCCCTCATGAATGGCCAAGTTGTGACACCATGCAACATATGTCCACGTGGCTCCCCGAGGTTTGGTACCCTAGGGCCCCTCCGGGTCCATTATGAAAATGTGTTCCTGATCATTGCTGTCTTCTCGCTGACCCTCTGTCTGGCTCTCCTATTGCTAAACCAGATTTGTAACAGAGAACCGCAGGGAATGTCTCAATATGCCGAGGGCTTTGATGGCAAGAACACGTGGAATGTCAGACACTGCCTGTCAAAAAATTATGATAGAAAATATTTTGAGATACACAGACCCGTGGGGCTGGGACAGCTGCTATCACTAGTCTACAGAGTTACGGCATGCCTGCTTCTTCAGATCACAGTCAGACAGCACCATTTATGTGGAGTTCTGGAACAGACCTCTAAGGATACATGAACATCAAATGGGAATTCTAAAATGCATCACTTTTAAAATTTCACTCCATCGTATTCACCATGTTGTTGGGCCTCTCATAAATTGAGCATTACTGGTTTTGATGTTTCATTCATTATACATGTTTTCTAGGACATTTACCGAGCCCTCTTCCCATGCCATTGGTACAGTTTTGGCCAAGTGGTCAGGTGGAGACAACATGTGAACTAAATTCAATCCTCCAAGTTAAACTGCTCATGCAAGCTCACAAAGAAGGAGAAGCCACCATAGCCTAAGCTGCTAAACTGAATTTCTGGTCAGTCTGGCCTTACCAAAGTAGCTAAAACTTATGGTGGAGACCTGGAATTCCAACTGCAACCCTGAGCTAGCAGATGCCACTACGAGGTTTGGGTGAGCTCAAGATTAAGTTCAAAGGTAGCCTTAGGAAGTTAAATCGAAGCTATTTCAAACCCCACGACTAATAAGGAGCCTGGTAGAAAAAGTATGCTGGTACAGGTTGCAATTCTGAGTGTTGATAAGAGGACGACATAGTTTTAAAGGCTAGTCTACATTACACACAGGGTTCCATTTCAGTTGGGAACACAAACTAAATCAAGCATCCTCTCAATATGAACAAACAAGAAAAGGATACTGTGGCCATGATTATCTGTGGACTGGCCAAGGACCATACAACTAGCCCTAGCTTCAATCCTCTCCAATGGCAAAAACATAAAATGTGATGAAGGCAAGCACAGAATAGGAAAAGAGTATTTGAAAAGAACATTGTCAAGACCTGTTATGAAGTACAGTAGCTGTACCTGACAGAAAGCAAATGGCCAGTGTTGTTGAGGGAGGGACAAAAGGAAAGCCTCTGTCCTCTGGGTGGAATTTCTGACTCAGACAACAAAGGCACAAAGAGAACTGAGTCTGAAAAGGCTCAATCCAGAAACTCCACTTCAGCATTTACTAAGAAACACCAGAAGTCTGGATCTAAAGAGTTATTTGACACTCCAGGTAAGAGCTACCCCACGCCCAGTAGCCACAAGGTAAAAACAACCCTCAACTCTCAAGGGAAGGGATTTTAAACAATGAGGGGCTATGTCCACACAAGGGTGTGTCATTCAGAGTCAAAGGCATCTGACCACCTCAGACACCAGAGCCATAAAACCTGAGAACTCTGCTAACTCAGACAGTCAGGAAGGGACTTGGAACTCTGTCACAGGAGGCTTTTAGAGTATTCCTGTTTACACAAGAAGGAACCTGTCAGGTTCTGGGGTGGAAGAAGAAAGAAACTATTTCTTAAATTTAGTCAAGAGGAACTGCCCTGCAGAGCTCTTTCAGACAAATCACAAATAACTTGTCACTGCATCAAAATAGTTGAGACCCTCATTTCTTGTCTCTCAGTGTAGCGACTGTATTAAGAAGCAACTTCAAAAGGCACATGAGCATTCAGCACACATGCTTCCTGTCCCCACTGACTGACTCTTGGACTTTGTTGCCACAAAGTCATCCCCACTCCGGTCTCTGGGTAGATTTTACCTTAAGCTCAGAAATGTCTGGGGAGGAGGAAAGGGCTAAGAAGGAGCAAAGGTCGGGTCTACATGAGTTCTAGCCCCTGGTGCTCAGGTGCCGACCACATACCTTGTGAGCACGTCTGGGCACTGAGTTTCTTGGATCGAGGACTGCCTCTTCTGCACCTGCCACTGTGTTAGGTGGAACTGGATGTGGTGCCTCCTTCCCTGGTACTTTGTAACCACAGACAGCAGGAAGGCGGGCTCCTCCTGGTCAGGCTCCATGCCTTCCTGGTCCCTCTAGTCATCTTTAGGATCCAGGTTGTTGTCAGCGCTCAGTCAGCTCCACGGTTCAGCTGGCCAGGTAGGCTCTCACTGTCATCCTGGCTTTGAGGGTCCTTACAGGCAATGCCACCCACTGATGCCACTGCTCCCTGTTCAGACTGGTGGCTGCTATCCTCCTCATAGTCCTGCAGGTCAAATTTGGGGTCTTTATAGTAGTCACGGTACTGGGGCTCCATGCCTGCTACTCTTCAGAAGCCTAGAGGTTTTGTGGCTGTATTTTTTTAAGCCTCGCCTGGGGCTTTCAACATGTTGGGGAGTCACAGGCTCGGGTCCTCCTCTTTCAAGACTGCTATTGGCTCTCTGTGTGCTTCCTTTCTCAGTGGGTGGGCCTCTGAAGTGAGGATGGGGTGAGTGCATGTGTGGAATTGTGACGTAGGTGGAAGCAGGCTGTATGGACCTGGGCACTGAATCATACTTTTAGGACACCTGCTCACATCTGCCAGGCAGTCCTGCCTGCCACTCTTGGAACTTACAGAGGATATTTGGAGAGGGGCTGTAGGAGACCGTGCAAGCTGAGGTTAGGCTGGTGTGTGGGGAAGAGGTCAAAGCTCACATACAGAGCCTTGGGTAAACAATTGGGGATTTCCCTTGATCCCAGACTCCACATTTCATTGTCTGTATGTTCCATCCGACCATTTTGAGTGGATGTGGTTAGAACTCTGGATATCTCTGCTGCAGAGTGTTCAAGGACTCTGAAAGCACAAGCCAGTCACAACCCTCCACCTTCAGCGGTGACACCTTGCTCTTTTTTTTCCTCGCAGTGTCTTGGCCCACATGATATTGTAAGCACCCGAAAGGTGCCCTTGAGAAATGTCACATACTCTACATTGCTGGTAAAGATTCTCCATCAGAAACCTTGTTCAAATACCAGTATAGTACTTCTCATGTCTGCAAATGCTGACCTGCATGGGTAAATGCCTTCTGGGCGGAGAAATGTAGAGAAACAACTTAGGGGTGAGGGTTTATTGGAACCATACCTGGGTAGGTAGACACTGCAGACACTTTAAGGGAACAAACAGACAAAGCTCTGTGCAGGTATCCTGCATGAGGGACTGTTGTGATTGAATGTGGTCCAGAATCCCAAGGATGACAGTGGTGTGTGAACAGTATATGAGACTGTAAATGAAACTTTTTTTTGTGCATGTGTGTGTGTGTGTGAGTGTGTGTGTGTGTGTGTGTGTGTGTGTGTGTTTGCTTTTAATTTATGACAATCTCTCCTAAACCGCAGGCTATCCTGAACACTGCTTTTCCCATTCTTACTGTCAAAACATACTGGCCTGTCATGGTACATTCCCAGTGTCTGAGCTTCTCAAACATCCCAGGTGTACATAAGATACCCAGCCATGATCAGATAAATAATTTTAATCGAAGTGTCCCTTAGCTGCATGTAGAGTGGTTCATGGCTGGTCAGCACACGGGAATTTAAATATATTCAAGGTTACATCTGTCACCTATCAATATGAACTCCAATCAGTGCATAGAACGCAGATAGCCTTGTCAATCACTTGCAGATAGACATGGGCCGAATGAAGCAGTCCATTTTTGTTTCTGAGGAAATAATGAATCAGCTTTTATGGATGCAGGGCAGGGAGTGTTGCCACTTTGGGCTGAAATGGCTTCAGAGAAAGGTCCAGAAGATTGAATATGAGCATTTCATGGAGATATTGTTGGGGTTCTGTAAACCCCACCCCTCAGTTAACTGGCAATTGCTACATATGTTCATCCCAGCGACCTGACATTATAACAGGGTCTGCTTGCCCCCTTTTCTCTCTCTCTCTTGCCTCTCTCGCTCTTGCTCTCTTGCTACCTTGCTCTCCCATCCCTACCTCTCCTCTGCTCTCCCCTTCCCCCCTCTTTTTCTATGTGCTTATGGCCAGCCTCTACTCCTCTCCCTCTCTCCCCAACCCTCTCTCTTTTTCTCTCTGCCTTTACCACCCTCTTAACTCTCCCATCACCTGAATAAACTCTATTCTGTACTATACTGTCATGTGGCTGGTCGCTCAGGGAAGGGATTCCCAACATGGGCTCCCCAGAGGCATCTGCCTTGACTCCAGGCCTCACTTCACCTCTATGGGCCAAATGCCTCCCACTCTCTTTATCCTTTTCCCTATCATTGGTGCCGAAACCCAGGATGTCATCTTTTCACAACATTGGCGCCCTGTGACTTTTCCTTTCAGATATGCTCTGAAGACTCTCTGGGGAATGAGAAACCCTTTACGTGCATGGCAAATCCTGCAGTAACATCAGAGCCCATGCCATTGGTGCTTTTGACCTTAGTAATGCTGTGTCCCCAAAGAACCTCAGTGCAAAAAGGTCATGGCCTTTTGAGATGGAAGGGCCACATGCATTTTTGATAGCTGGATGAAGGGCTGTGTGGATTTTGGATAGCTGCAGGAAGAGCTGTGTGCATTTTGGATAGGTGGATGAAGGGCTAAGTGTACTTTGGATAGCTGGATGAAGGGCTGTGTGCACTTTGGATAGCTGGATGAAGGGCTGTGTGCATTTTGGATAGCTAGATTAGGGGCTATGAGGTATTTGGATAGCTGGATGAAGGGCTATTTACAGAATTTCCTCAATGGGCAGCAGAAAGCTTTTCCTCCTCCCAGAGTGTCTTTGGAAGCTCTATTCCTTAGACAAGTTCCCCAGGAGGCTAGGCATTCTGATCAGAATTGCAGAACCCTTTTGAAAACCTGTTAGCTGGTTTCCCACCAATGTCTGCCCATGTTTTATGAAGGTGCCTTCTCAGAGACACAATGAAAATGGTCCCTTGCACAGCACTCTGAGATTCAGCAATGCACATCTTATAAAATTGGAAGGAAGTTCAGTCAGAATCTGATTCAGGCATGTGGTCACCTAGATCTTGCCTCAGTAGGACTGGCCCTGCTCCCGGGTACACATGTTGAGACCCAATTTCCTCCAAGAATGGACATTCCATTAAGGAGGAGAACTGCTGAGGACCTAAGACATTCCAAATTGAAGTGAAATGTTTCATGATGTGGGAGAGTCACTTACGACACAGGGCAGAAGGAGCTCAATCTCTTCCTTTGGGCTTAGTAGAGATTGTTCACATTTCCTATGTCTCCCCATAGGAGCCTCAAGGGCACATCTCCATTCTGTACAGCGGACTACAGGAGGAGAGCCTGAAGCTGCCATTAGATTCAACTCATGGAGTTTGGGCCCTGTGGAATGGTTGATGGCACCGGATGTGGCAGGCTGGAAGTCAACCAGTCTGGAGATAACAGTTAGTACTGTTGGTGGCTGGTGCCCAAGCACAAATCACAAATCTCAAAATGAATCTTTGGCTGGCATGTCAAACCAAGAGCCTGAAGATCCTTCCCCTGTATACCCCAGGATCCCTAGTGAACCCATCTTTCTTTCTCTCTGAGTTTCCATGTTTGCTCCCCTCCATGAGGACTTGGTGATTATCTCAGGGAAAGAGGGTTGTGAAAGACTAGCAGGAAGTCAGCCAGGAGCAGGGGCCCTGCTGTGTCATCTGCAGCTGCTCCAGGGACAGCAGGTGGTGGGCGGTGCTCAGGAAGAAGGAGGAGGCCTCACTGGTGCTGGAACTTTCTCCCAGTGGAAGGTGGAAGCTTTGGACTGGATCAGGTTCCCTGAGACCACCTGAAGCTTCTGGAAACTGCTGTCCCCGCCCCCCACAAGCCCTGTGGAGACTGAGAACAGCTCCCAGAGTTTCCTGAACTCCCATTGCCCTATGAGATAAGTCCTGGCCAGGCTCCATCAGGCTAAGCAGCCTGAGGGCTTAAGCCCTGCTCAGACTTCATTGGTCCCTCCAGATCCCTTCACCCTTCCCTGAGCAAAGGCAAAGTCGATTATGCAAACCTCCTGTGCCTGCCATCTTTGCACATCACCAAACACATAATGTCTCCTGACCAGCTCAGAGGAGATCTCATTTGAGCTAAGTCTTTTTTAGTGGAGAGACTCACACCTGGACAATGTGCAGCAATTAACAGAGTATGGAGTACACACTGAATCGCTTCTCCTGGGACCTAATGAATGCATAGTGAAAAGGCAGGTTTATAGGGACAGCTCTAGGGCAGGTTCTTTGAACTTACAGGTGGGCTCTATGAAGTCCCAAGGATGGGCTGGGGTAGTTGTTTCTTTAAGGGAAGTGGAGAGAGTCCTGTTGAGATGGTGAGGTACTAGGTCATAGCCTTATAAGGGGAACTTCTTGGCTCTGTGGGTGGACCTTAGGTTCACTGACCACATTGGAATCCGGACATAGGAGGTTGCTTTGTTCAGGGCTTTGCGCGGGATTTCCCGCAGGGTTTTTGGAAAATCTGGCTTTTGCGCGGGCTTTTGTCAGGGCTTTGGAAAGCCTGGCTTTTGCGCGGGCTTTGGAAAGCCTAAGTTTTGCGCATGCTTTTGGAAAGTCTTACTTTGCTCGGGTTTTGGAAATCCTGGCTTTTTCGTGGGTTTTGGAAGGCTTGATTTTGTGCGGGCTTTTGGAAAGCCTGGATTATGCGAGAGCTTTGGAAAGCCTGACTTTGTGTGAGCTTTTGGATCACCTGACTTTTGCGTGGGCTTTTGGACAGCCTGGCTTTTACGCGGGCTTTTGGTAAGCCTGGCTTTTGCGTGGGCTTTGGGAAGCTTGACTTTGTGTGCGCTTTTGAATATCATGATTTTTGCATGGGCTTTTGGAAAGCCCAGCTTTTGCGCGCGCTCTGGAAAGCCCAGCTTGTGCGAGTGCTTTTGGAAAGCCTGGGTTTTGCTCAGACTTTTGGACAGCCTGTCTTTTGCGCTGGCTTTTGAAAGGCCTGGCTTTTGCGTGGGCTTTGGAAAGCTTGACTTTGCGTGGGCTTTTGTATATCCTGGATTTTGCGCAGTATTTGGACAGTCTGGCTTTTGTGTGTGCTTTTGTAAAGCCTGGCTTTTGCGCGGTCTTTGGAAAGGCTGGCTTATGTGAGGGTTTTTGCAAAGTCTGGGCTTTATAGCCCCGCTTTTGCAAGAGTGGGCTTTTGAAAGAGCAGGCTCTTGATTAGGCGAGGAGGGTGGGGACATCATGGTCCACGCCATCTTGCCTTTGTCTCTGAACCTCCCGCCTAATACTCAGGTCTAAATGGGACATCTGTATTACACTCCTTGTTCACAAGGCATAGATAGGGACCATAGAGGAAGACCCATCATATTTGGCAGAACAGAGTGTTGTAAGTGCTCTGGACTGACTGATTGCTCCAGAACATTGCTAGGGGCTCATCTTTGTTTATACACCTAGAGCTGCTAAGAGGCAAAGTGCCACTCCTCCCCCCAAAAGTACAAAATCTCCCTAGTGAGGGTTCTACAGGGTTAGTGAAAAAATACAGACAGAAGAACTATCCCTCATGGTCTTGGCTGAAGGGTTGAGGGTGGGCTCCTATGCTCCCCAAGACCTCATGGAAGCAAGGAGACAGAAGCCTCCCTCCAGCAGGATGCACAGATTCTCCTCTCCCTTGGAGCAGCAGGGCCTTTGGCCAGCTTGGCTTTCCTACTGCCTGAGAGTCCACAGAGAGAGCAGGCAGCACACATAATGTCCCCATACCTCTTGCCATCACACCTGGAAGTAGCCTCTGGGGTATTTCCGACAGTGTCCAGGTGTGTGGTGTGGGGGGAGGGCTTACTGGAGTGTGAGTACGAACAGCCATGTCTAGGAACAGACTGTCCTCTCACAGGGGATTTTCCTCTGTGTCCTTATAATAACTTGTTCTCACATTGGCAGTGATTGCTGCTAGTGAGTGTTCCTTCAGGAACCAAGCCCCCTTGTCATTCTGCCCACATGTCCTGTCTGGGATTGACTACTACTCTTCAAATATTTATGCCCGGATTTTAGTAACATCAAAGACAATGAAGCCAAATTATTTTGAATGCACTTCTTTATTGCTCAAATACTTGTAGGGAAGAAAGGGTTGTCCTGGCCATCATGGGTGGCTCATAAGAAGCCATCTTCTTGTGGCTCCAGGACAGGGGTGGCACCAAATGCTGCTCCAAAATCTTCAGGGAGACTTGTCCTCAGGAATTGGTGGCAACTGGCAGAACATCAGTAGTCTGCTGCTTCTCCTGAAAAGGGATCGCCTCATACGAAACCAATCCTATAAGCAGGAGACAGGGATGCTTTAGTACACCAAATAGTATCATCATTAAAGCACATATCCTGGAGCACTATGTGCCCAGTTCAATTTACTAACAGTCTGGAAGGTATTCTGAACCCATCCCAGGGCAACGTATGTGCTAGGCCTGTGCTCTAGCACGGGGCCCCTCCCCCAGCAGAATCACTGCCACACCCAGTCTTTTAACCAGATAAGGGACCCAAACATTGCCTCTTCTCTCCATCCTTGATATATATATATTTTATATATATATATATATAAAATATATATATATATATAAAATATATATATATATATATATATATATTTTTTTTTTAATGCGTTTCTTCAGGACAGGATTCACATGTAGTTCATGGGTGGTTCTGGGGACCTTGATGTGGAAAAGTATCAAAAACACTCCACCCCACCCCCAAGAACCATAGGAAGGCCTGAGGCAGTGGGCGGAGGGTCCACTGTGAATTCTAGACACCACCATCACCTGGTGCAGTGTCCTACCCCCTCCAAAAGGTGTGTGTGTGTGTGTTTGGGTGTTTTTTCAGAATACTTACCTGCACATCAGATTCCTCCACACCCATCCATCTTGCAAGATCCCTCCTAAAGGGAAAAAATTCGAACATTTAGTCTTTGTTTTGGAAATTAAGTGTGTAAGGACACATTTGTATGGGCGTACATGTTTACTTACACAGTCACTATTCTTAACCTTTACCTAACCCCAAGCTTTAGCAATTGGATTCTTTCAGGGACCAAATTTAAGGGTATCTTCCCGCCCGAAACACAGATGCTCCTTTGGTGTACTGAAGTTGTAAAATCCGTAAATAGAGCATCCGGGATGAAACGCATTAGAATGGAGGTGGAATTCCTCCTGCTTTTCCCAGCCACGCCTCAAAATTCTCACCCATACTTCCGGAAAGTCATTTAGAACACCAAATACTGTCTACATTTCCCAGTCTTGAACAGGGCAACAAAACATATTGTTTCCACTTGGCAGAGCTCACATACCCCTACCCCAGGATCTAATTGCAGGCGGACAGCCCTAATTGTAGGGGTCGGTCCGGGATGGGTGCCATTATTTGTGCAGGGAATCAGAGGGACAGGAGGAGTTAATGCACACTCTGGACCAGGATGTATTACCTGTAAATGAGGCGCCAAGAACTGGCCATCTGCTTACCTTGTGTGCAAGCTCGGGTAGCGATTCTCTTGGAAAAGCTCCTCCAGATCATGCAGTTGCGAGTGGGTGAACCTCACGCGGCGGTGGCGCTGGTGAGCCAGACTGTTCCTGCAGCCCTCAGGAAGGGCCGCCTCTTGCTGAGGCTGCTGTTGATCATTGTTTCTTTGGCCACCTTCTTGCTGGGCGTTGTCATCCTCAGGGCCAGAAGCACCATCGCCAGCCTGTCTTCCTTCCGTTTCTTCCTCCCGTTCTTCTCCCTCCTCTCCTACTCCTTCAGCTTCCGGAGTGAGATTGAACTGGGCAGGCTCTTCTTGAGCAAGCTTGCCTTCAGCAAACTCGCTCTGAGCCTGAGCGGGTTCGCCCTGATCAAGCTCACCCTGATCAAGCTCACCAGGAGCATGCCCGCCCAATGCAAGCCCTGTTTTGTCTCCTTCCTCTTCAGCCTGTAAAACCAAGGCATTCCCACCTGAAAGATAAAAGATACAGATATAAAGATCTGAGCATCGCGACCCGGGATCTCTGGAAATTCCGGAGAGGGATCACAGGCAGAGCTCAGTAACCGAATCGATGTCCATGTCCACTGCCCTTTCTACCACCGTTTCTCCCCGAATTTAACCCAGGTCCCGTCAGAACCGGTTTACTGACCATGCTGTTGCTCCTGGTCCTCCTCAGCTCCCGGATTCGGAGGCTTTGGGGAACCTTGGCAGCTGTCTTTAGGAGCCTCCATAGCGAGAATCACTGGATCCGACCCTGCTCCCGAACAGGCTTCCAATGTGGTGTCCTCAGAGCTCTGGAGCGAGAATATATAGCTCTGCTCTGATCCTTGACCCGGAAGGGTTTTTTTCTCTTCTGGCGCCTCACCCACATTACGCTGTCTCCAGACATACATTCTCTACTGGCTTCCTGCACAGTCGCAGTAGCTGTGAGCTTGTTGCCTAAGGTGCAAACACAGAAGCAGTTCGCGCCACAAAGTGCAGAGGGCTTTGGGAAAGGAATGCAGCCTAGTGGGTGTGTGCTGGTGCAGACCTCGTGACTCTGACTAGCCGCTTAGGGGCCAACTGTAGCCCTGGTTAAGGCTGAACGGTTCTAATTCACTCACAAGGAGTAACACAAGGACCTTCTCAAGCTCAGCAGGCCATTGAGCTGTGCTGAATAATTTTATTAAATTATGCAAATGTCCTTCAAACCAGATGACAAAGACACACCCGTTAATAAAGCGGTACACATTCGGCTCCATCCTGTAGGACCCACATCGTGGTTTGCCCAGTTGTTCACACTCTTACTGCTCCTACGTTGGTTGTGCTGCCCTCAACAGCCCAGTATGGTGGCACATATTGGAGGAGCCCAGGGCAAGATCGCCCTGAGAGACTTGTGTTCCCAACAGGGCTGTTTTCTACCAGTATGCACACGTTCATTCTCACGGAGCGTTTGTTTGGGAAGAGACCTTTCTGTGCCCAGCTGTATTTGACCCAAGGACCCGGGGTGTCCCAACGATCCCCCTTGGGCACTGTCTCCAAAGTTCTTGTCTCACAGCTGTGAAGATCAAAGGCACGGAGTAAGCGATTCTGGACACATGCTTTAACGAGAAACAGAGAAACTGAGGAACAATTAGAGAAATTCCCCAGAGTGGATGATGTCCCCCGAATTTAAAAATGCCATCGAGCTCTTCTGTCGAGTGTGTTTTGTTTGTTATAGGAACAGGGTGGGGCCTGGCCAATGGCTGAGGTAACTGTGATGCTATGGGTTAGTTCTCTGGGGCAGCACTGGCCAGGCCCAGGCGGGAGGATGATCAAGCTCTGTTCTCCTATTGTCTGCATGGTTAGGGTGGCTGGGCCAATCCTCCCAGTTCCAGGCTCTTCCTTTGGTCTTTTTGGCATTGACTGTCTGCTGGCCATTAGCCAGTGGGTGGCACTGCATCCTCTGAAATGGCAGCTCTGTCAGTCTCTTTTATCACTCCTCTCTCCTCACAGCTACCAAGAAGCAGCTGTGATTGTTGGTCCTTTCCTCTGTGCCTCCCTCAGTGCCTCCCTCAGTGATGTGGAGACCTTCCGGAAGCAGGGAAACAGGCTCGCTCAGAAGCTCTCCTTACTGACTCTCACGGTTAGCTGCTTAAAACCTGGCTCTGTTAGGAAACCAGAGTGTCATGCGTGCTTCCCTTTAGGACTTGGGGGGCTGGCTGGCCTGCTGGTACTAGCTGTGAGCCTGGTCCTTCTTGTCAGTCTGTCTGTCTCATACGGGGCTGGCTCACTCTCGTCGTTTGTCAATCTCAGTGGTTCTGGTTTAATGTTTCTTCTCTCACCCCCTTGTAGCCCTAGCATCTCTGTGACATATGGGAGCAACTTTCAAATTTGAACGTGGATGCTTTTCTCTCATTGCAAACAGAGGCTCAGCTACTGCGTCAGTATCAGCCCTGGATTCTGAGATAACTTTACCTTGACACTGCAGTCAGAGTTTGGGGGGAATCAGGGGAAGTGATTATAGATTCAGAATTTTCCCAGAGTCTGTTCATTGCCATCCCTTTCTGGAGAGGTCACGGGACTCTGGGCTTAATGTTTTATCAGTGACAGTTTCTTTCCAGGCCTTAGCAGGAGTTATGCTTGTAGGTTTGTGTTTCTGATGGTGAACTCAGCAAGTTTAAAAGTAGATTCTTGCTGTGTAGCCCCGCCTTCCAGTGGTTGTCGGAATTATCTAATCATACTACTCCCCCTCCTGGCCACATTATAGCATGTTGAATGATAGTGAGCCTGCAGAGAAGCCCATGGCTTCAGTGAGAGCCTAGCTTGAGGAAGTCATTGTGAAGGCCATAAGCCAGGACAGAAAGACTAGTTGTGCCAGGTCCTCAAATGCCAGGCTGTACATGGGGGCCTTTAAAAAAGGATTCAATTTCTTCTTTCTCTTCATCATTAGAAGCCATCAGGGAGAGGCCTCGCATGGTGATTTGTATTAGTCAGAGCCCTCTGGAGTCACAGAACTTATGTATTGTCTCTATATGGTAGAGGAATTTGTTATGATGACTAACAGTCTGTAGTCCAATCACCCCAACAGTGGGCAGCTGTGGATGGGAAGTCCAAGGATCTAGTAGTTGCTCTGTCCCGCGAGGCTGGTTGTTTCAGCTGGTCTCCTGTATAAGTACGTTCTAACCAATGTGCTGGCAACTGAGCACAAGCAGTGAAGGAAAGAGACTCCTCCCCTCTTCCAATGTCCTTATGTAGGTCTCTAGCAGAAGGTATGGCTAGAAAAAAGGTGTAGACCACTACTCTGGATCTGGGACTTGTTTTGTCCCAGGCTGGCATTGAACTCAGAGATCTCCTTGCCTCAGTCCTCTGGGATTAAAGGCCTGTACTACCTTGCCTGGGCCTAAACTTTCTCATGGCCACTATGCCTTAAGATCTCCACGTCAAGATCCAGGTCAGAAGTCCGTGTCTTCCAGCCACAAGATCTGGATCATAGGTGAGCCCTCCAATTCTGGATTGTCGGTCATTCCAGATATAGTCAAACTGACAACCGGGAATAGCCCTGACATAATTCAAGACAGTCCAACAACTATCAAAGTTCTTGGAAGCAGATTCTGGGTTCATCGCTCTCAGGTCTAATATGGATGTCAAAGGAAAATAAAATAAGAAAGGGCCCAAAGGATGGGTGCTTTTGTGAACCCATCAAGAGACCTTAACAAACTTTGATTTAAATATTTTGGAAATGTCCCATTCTGGCTTCTTCTGGATCTCTGCTTAAGACTTATAATACTAGTAGGTCTTCGCTTTAATTCTTCCCAACATCTCTAGCCAGGTGCTGGTCAAGTATTTCCTTTTCCTGTCTGTTATACAAATGGAATTACAGATGAACTTTTGGGGTCCCCCCAGACCTGCTCACCCAGAGAGGCACTTCAACTGTTTCATTCAATAACTGCACCGTGAACTAGGAAGATATATTTGGTTGTTGCTCAAGCTGCCTAAATGACAGTTGGGTTACCTCTTCTGAGGAAAAAATGATGCAGACAGGAAATGTAAATTGGACAGGTATTAGGGTAGGAATTCTAAAAATAACAGTTTCAAAAAATGCTCTTGCTTCTCAAATCAAGAACGCCAAAAAGGAGCTTTGATTTCTTATCCCCCACCTAAGTGAGCACCTCTTCCTGGAGGCTATCAACTGAGAGTGAGAACTTAAAGCACCAAATCCAAACATTAATCTCTTCTTGTGAACAAAAACGACCTCTAGATGTTAGTGGTAAAAATGGGGTCACAGTTGTCCCGCAATCTTATGTCACCTCCTAAATGATCTCAGTGCTATCTTTTCAGAGTGGGGACATGCAAAGAATGGGACCTGCCTCTCAACGGACATATGCCCTTATGTCCTTCCATAAGTACCAATCCTGTGGGGCTAGGCAGATTCCTGGCTAGAGAACCAACCCTTGGAAGGTGGGTTCACATTAACACAATATACTTTTCCTTTCCAGAGTTCCTGTCACCTTAGTAAAGTTCCCAGAAGCCACAACACCTTGACACCGTGAGGCTTGGCTGGGTTGGCCAGCTGTTCCTGAGGTCAGACACTCAGAAAGGCATAACATTACCATTGTCTTATTCCATTTGGATGCTGGCCAGAGCCAAAAGATGCTTCTAAACTCCCTCCCTAACGTCATAGGCCTACTCTTTGACTTAAACTCCCCTCCTTACCATGTGTCTTCCAGTTTCCAGGTGGCTGACCTTCATGCAGCCTCACCTCAAGCAGAATGGCCTTTGTTCCCTCTCTTCTCTACCCAGGTCTTCCTTTGCAGGCAGCTGTGGGGTTTGAAATAAATTGTCCTCTGGCTTCTATTTGAGTCTATTCTTTTCCTTAATTTACATTTGTGTCTGTTTTTAATTTTTTTTTTTTTAACTATCGAGACTAAGAAATCCAAAGAAAGGACTCCAGTTTCCAGGTATCATATTGTGGCTCTACTGAAATGTTTTGACAAGGGCTGGAGAGATGGCTCAGTGGTTAAGACCATTGACTGCTCTTCCAGAGGTACTGAGTTCAACCAGCAACCACATGGTGGCTCACAACCATCTGTTATGATCTGATGCCCTCTTCTGGTACATCTGAAGACAGTGACAGTGTGCTTACATATAGTAAACAAATAAATCTTTTTTAAAAAGAAATGTTTTGACAAGATTTCCAGACACATCTTTCCTGACTTATTTTATTGAGATAGGCTTTCTCTGTGTAGCAACGACTGTACTGGAACTCACTCTGTAGACCAGGTTGGCCTCAAACTCGGAGATCTGACTGCATTTGCGTTCTGAGTGCTGGGACTAAAGGTGTGGGCAGAGAAAATAAGCCAATTTTTCTACTCTCTGATTGTATCAAGACTTGCTGTTGTTATTAAATGGTCATTCTGTCAAACTGCTTTTCAAATATTTAGGCTTATCTCCATAGACCTGGGCTGCTGTCAACTCAGAGAAGCTTCTTTGTGCACTAGGCAGCAACCATTGGGGAGATACTTAAGGAGTCACAGCGCTGGGAATAAGAGACTTAGTGCTGAGTCCTAATTGAACCAACAGTTGCAATTCTCCCATCACCCACCAAGGCTTAAGGAACATTCTGGATGTGGAAGTGTACAGAACAGAAGAGCTGGAGGATGGAGAGCAGGACCATGGGATTAAGTCTTGTGGACATGAGATGGTTATTGAACGCATGATACATGGCAGCTAGAGCTGCCTACAGACAATCAAGCCAGCAAAAATTCTAGCATAGACCGTGGCAGGGATTTCCAGATCTCACCCTTTATCAAGAACCTATTGGCAGTTGACGAGTGCTGGGGGAGGGAACGTCATTCTTATTTGAGGGTTAGCCACTAATAGGAGTCCCATACTTCAGTAGATGGCTGATTCATACAAACGTGGGCAGCACTAACTGGAATTAAACATGGGCCAGAAAAAAAAGGTTAAGCCACTTGGGTTGGCAGTGCTCTCCACAGAAGTCACACAGTAACAAAACCCCTGGCACCAGGCCTGAGAAATATCTTTTCAAATGGCTCAACAGGGTAATACAGGTAACTCCCCAAATAATATGGGCTATTGATGTAACCTTTGGTTGCCTCTCAGAGGTTGAGAGTGGTACCATGTTGCTGAAGACACTGCATACTTAGGGCATAGGATCAAATGGTTCAAACTGGATCTGACCTGAAAGGCTCTTTTCTATTGTCTAGTTTCCATGGTTCCAGAAAATACTATGCAAGCTGCCATTGGAGGGAAGCAATTAAACAGCCCCCTTTACTTTCAACACCTATGAACCAAAACATTTACTCACAGCAAGATATACATAAAAGTGCAATAAATGGCACTTTTTATATTTGTAACACCTGGCTGTTTAATTTGACCTAAGGCCTACTCAACAGGAGGAAAATTATGCCTGGTACTAGAAACCCAAACAGTGTCCCAGGGGTAGTGAGGGCAAGGTCCTTAGGGGGGGGGAAATACTCTTTGCACTTTGCTAGACCAATATAATTCCTTATTACATTCTAAATATTTATTCTTATACCCACAGGTAAGTGTAGCTACTACCCCTCATTAAAGAAGCTTCTCTTTACAGCAAACAGAAACCATGAGAGAAAACCACAACTGGGCACAATGCAGAGAGCAATGGGTCAAGTAGAACCATATATATCATAGCTTCTGCCTCTATGACTTAGGGAACATCATAGATGACGTAGCCAGAATACCAGGAAATCCCCTGAAAAAAGTCTCTCCTAGAAATGGCAGTATAAATAAGACCAGAACAACATTATCAAAGGGTATGTTAATGTGTCTAGAATTTGCTTACACAGATACCCAAGATTGCTTTGAGTTGCCTTAACTACTTAACTTGGCAGAACAGAATAGTTTTTGATTGTTTGTGTGTAGATATTGAAGAACTTCATGTGGTTTTCCTTTTAAAAATTCTTCCCTATACTCCTCTTTCTTGGCAATATCAAATTTGGCTCAGACACTTTTGACCTGCTAGCAGCTAATCAATCAATCTTTTAATTATAATTGAATTGGGTCTATGGTCCACCCCAGAGGTCACAAACTCCATAACAAGTATAGTTAATGCTACTGTTCTTATTGAGGCAGTATCTCTCTGTGTAGCCTTGGCTACCCTGAAACTGGCTATTTAGTCCAGGTTGGCCTTGAATGCACAGGGATATACTTGTCTCCCAAGTGATGGGATTAAAAACATGAGTCACCACACCTGGCCAAAATTAATTATTAATTTATTTTATGTGTATGGGTGGTTTGCGTGTGTGTATGTCTATGCATCACATACATACATGCCTGGTGCTCACAGAAGTCTGAAGAGGCTGCTAGATCCCCAGGAATGGAATTATAGAAAATTGTTAGCCACTATGAGGGTGTTGGAAAATGAACCTGGATTCTCTGAAAAAACAACCAATGCTGCCATTTCTCCATTCCCATAAATGATATCGAGTGCCAAAGTGACAAATGGGAGAAAGATTTGACAGAATAGGATATGCCCAACTCTCACGATAGAGAGGAAAGGTAAGATATTTCAGGGGCAGGGCAGAAAGAAGGAGATGGAGGAGGAGGCAGTTTTATCCAGACAGTTGTAAAGGGACAGGTGGTTGTGTGTGGAGGGGGAGCTAAACAAAGGTAAAGACAAAACAAGCCAGAGAATAAGAAGGAGCCATAAAATTACAACAGGTTAGTATGAGGCCAAGTAGAACAATTTAGTAAGAAACTGAGAGTAACCTGATTGAATCAGTCAGTTTAGAGAGGAGTTAGATGACAATTATTGCAGGCAAATAAAAAATTACAATTACAATTTGTGATGGGACTATGAATCACTTTCTTTTCCATTTATTTATTTATTTATTTATTTATTTATTTATTTATTTATTTATTTATATTTTACATCCTGAATGCAGTCCTCCTCCCTCCTCTCCTCCTAGTCCCACCCTTACAAATCCCTTCCCCTACTACCCCTCTGTAGTCCCCCTCCCTCCTCTCCTAGTCCTACTCATACAAATCCCTCCTCCTCCTACCCCTCTGATTCTCACAGAGAAGGGGAAATCCCCATTGGGTACCACTCAACCTTGGGATATCCAGTCCCAGTAGGACTAAGTGCATCCCCTCCCACTGAGGCCTATCCAGGAAGTCTAGGTATTGGAAGGAATCAGAGACAGCCTCTTCTCCAATTCTTAGGGGACTCACATGAAGATGAAGCCTCCCTCTGACCTGGAAATGTTGTGTTCTATTGCTTTCTATGAATCAGCAAGTCCTCTGGTAGAATGGCTACTTGTCATTGTGTGCACCATATAAAAAGGGGCAATGAACAGAATCAGGAGTAGCCTAGAAAAATGCTCATGTGTCAGGAGCCATCACAGGACAAGCTAATAACTAGTAGGTGATCTTCCTAAGATGTCTTTGCTTTAGATAATATCTATGATGAAGCTCTCTCTAACAAGCAAGGCCTAGGAGTATATCATTGTAAGAAAGATTCCTGCCATTTATATACTTTTTCTGTTGTTATTAAACATGTATGACAATCACTAGCTATTACTCCAGCCTTTTGAACAGCTCTCTGTAGATCTATGTAGACGTACTGTCTTGTAATGATGCTATATAGACAAATAGATGACTTCTTTATTCTTAATGATGATCCTATAAGAATTCCTAAAATCATATCAGTATTTATTAATTTGTTTTATAGGGGGACTGCTATTAGGTCAGTTCTGAGAGCCAAAACTGCAATGAGAACTCTGCCAGTCTCCCAAGTGACACCAGTTAATTGCTCTTAGATGGTAACCAGACTTTCTCCTACTCAGAGCACATTCCAAGAGATTGTAAAACAATTAACCAAAGGTTATAAAAAAGGAAATAAGGATTTATTATAGGTGCTATGACAGAGGATAAAATATTGACTGGGTTTATCTATACAAAACTTCACTAATAACTTAGTTATGGTTTTAAACTTCAGTGAACCTGTGGAGCTGAGCCAGATGATGAATGTTTAGCCAGATAATTACTCCTAATGGATGTGCAAACAAAAAATTCTCTGTTCTCTGCATTAAAAGGGCAGAAGTTTTTTCTTTCTCTCTGCAATAAAGATTGAGCTCATTTTGCATTCAGAATGAGTGAGTTCTTTCTACACTGGTGCTTGGCCTTTGGCTCCATATGCATATGTGAGTATGGATGTGTGTTTGTGAGTGTGTACCTGTGAGAATGCATGCAAGCTGAGCCTAACTGGTATGAATGGACATGTATAAATGCACATGTGTGAATCTATACATAAATTTATGTGTTTATGAATGTTTGCTTGTGTAAAAGTTTTTCCTTCTGTAAGGGTTATTCTCTTCTCCTTGTTCAGTAGAAGTTTATTTCTGCAAGTATTTCCCTAGCCTGACAAGTAAGAGGCATCTGGACAAAAAGGGAATAAGTTCTAGGAATTAATCCTTTACTTAATCTCTTGTTGTTTTAGGATGAAGTGCTAAGTGCCAGAGACCGCAGTTTTCTGGCCTCAGAGGAAGAAAGAAAGCAGGTCAGTTATAGCAATAAAGTAACTTAGACTTAGATAAGCAAACTTTATTGTTATACAGCAACCCTAAATGTCACCTAAGACTAAGTCTTACACCCTGCTGATGTTCTTCCCCCTCTGCCACCTCAAGAACTGTCAAGAAAGAAGACCCCCATCAGGGCTGGTCCCTTGCATTCATGCACCTCCTTCCCATGTTGGGAGTAACCTATTAGGAAACTTCTCTCTCTGTCTCTCTCTCTGTGTCTCTCTGTCTCTGTCTCTGTCTCTGTCTCTCTCTGTCTCACTGTCTCTCTCTCTCTCTCTCTCTCTCTCTTTCTCTCTCTCTCTCTCTCCCTTTCTCTCTCTTCGGAAACTTCTCTTAAAGTCTACATTGAAATGAAATCTTGAGTATATGTGGAACTCAGTCCCCTGTAGAAATAAATGGTTTCTCTTTAGATTCTTTCCATTCCCATCCTTGTACATATTTGTGGTCCAACAAGGGTTCAGACGAAGTAAGAATAGCAGGAATGTGGCACAGCAAAAAATATATGTGTTAGTGTAACCCACAAAGGTACTTGGGCAAGCAGTGATGTGCAAAGAATATGGGGACTTGGGCTATCACACCATCGAAAGTCTCTTTGCTGAGACTTTTGTTGAGATGCCATTTCTTGCACTTACTGAAAACTATACACCAACATCTTACTAAGTTAAGAAAGTAAATGGAATGAATATGTTGAGAATTCACTTTGCTATGGCCTAGATAAGTGCTGAGAAGTTAAGGTGGACATAGGCAGATAGATGGACTAACTTGTTGATGACACTAGAAAAATACAATCCTGAATCTTTGGGGAAAGATGGTCTTGGTACCAGTTGGTACACCTTTAAGCTTGATTTCCACTTATTCTTATGGTGATTTATTTCCTTAGTTGCAAAGCGATCATCCAATGAGAGAGATTTATTTAGTATAGTAAACAGTTTTATAATTATATAACACAGTGTAAAACTTTATTTGTTAGTGAGATTTTATATGCACATAAGAACTTTATTTTTATACTTCTAGTACTGTGAGGGGTTTAAGGATATTGCCTGGAGGTATGTTGTGTGACCAAAATATGTGAGGCCCCAGCCCAACATTCAGTCCCTAGTCCTGCAAAAACAAAAACAAAACCAAAAACAACCCTGGGGAATCTCCTTAGGACAGGTACCACCACATCCTGACCTTCAGCAAACCTGCAATGAGAATCAGCTGCAGACTGGCCTCTCCAGTAGACTCAGTAATCTGCCTATTATTAAATTTTAAAGTATTTCAGAAAATTCAAATGTAGCACTGCATTCTTTCTACAGATACTTAAAATAGTAGCAGAACCAGGTGTTTGGACTCCATAGTTGTCCCATTCCCATTTGTCTCTGTTTAATAAGCTTCCAGCAGTCATGTAAGAGCCCTCTTCAGTCTGTCAATTATTACTTTACTGCAGTGCCTTAGATTTTATATATTTCTCTTGTAGTCACAAAATTTAAGCCTGAATTTTACTCCTGAAGATAAGTTGATATCATGTAGTTCCTAACAAAATGGATAATTTCCATGTCATATGTAACTCTAATATGACTAAAACATAGAATCACCATCAAAAGGACACTGGGAGAGGGAACTGCAGGCTGAGCTGGGTGATGACAACATCTTTCTGGAAATTAACCGTGATGGGCAGGCAGAAGGGTCACAGACATGAAAGACATAGAAGCTACAGCCAGAGAGACAGGAAGGAGAATTGAAACTGCAAATGTGATGAGAGCAAACAGCACCCATCAGGATAGGATGGCCCCAAAACTGAGAGCCCTCCAGAGAGTCTCTGGGTTTGAGGTTTTATAGGTTCCTATTTCTGGACTCTCTTTTTTCCTCTTTGGTCCTTCTTATGATAATCTCCTTAAGGAGAACTCTTTTCTCCCTTTACTAATTGCAGTTAATAAGTTCTTCCTTTTTTATTTTCAAAAAGATAATAATTTAACAGTTAATAATTACAATGTCCTTGGTCCTGGGTAGGAAACTACAACTCTAGGAGCAAGAAAAATGCCTCTCTTGAAAGGACCACCCACCTTTCCATCTGTCTGAGATCACCTGCTCCTCCTTCACACTCGCCCTTATCTGAAGCAGGATTTGAACAAGCTTGAGTCTTGTTACACACTGGTAAGAACAGTGCCAAACACAGTTGGGAATGTTAGATGTCTGCTGAACTGTCATTGAAGTCCCTGTGATGATTTGTGTGAATGATTCAGTGTCAAGAGCTGCCTTTAGCAGCTTTTCCTGTCAACCAAAAATGAGCCAAGAGTAGACAAAAGGAATGAGCCAGACATGTGCAGATTCCCTGTGAAACTCTTGTCAGATCTGTGAAGTAAGACTTTTCCTGTATGAAGACTTGCTCCTCTGACACCTGGGGTTCCGAGAGTGTGACCACAAACATAGAATTGGCCGTGGAAACTAATCCTTTAAGGCCCTGGCTACACTCTGGGTGAAGGCGAAATGTCCCGAGCAGGCGTACTTCCATCATTGTGTCCCCAGAGGCCACCATTAATAGAGTATTGCCACATAAAGCTCCTGGTTCCTGTTTCCTGGTCCCTGACGCTGGTTCCTGACTGCTCACTCCTGACTCCTACTTCCTGGCTCCTGACTCATGATTCATGGTCCCTAGCTCCTGACCCCTTGATCCTGCTTCCTAGAATCTGGCCCCAAGACCCTGGCCCCTGACTAATGACCCATGGCCCCTAGCTCCTGACCCATGGCTATTGGCTCCCAGTTCCTGGATCTTCTCATTTTTTACCAGTCACAGAAAGTATTATTAGAATGGTGGGTACAAAAACGGCTCCCTAGGGATCCTTTATCACCACCAAGAAAATGTGTCCTGAGACTCAGCTGGCATACCCGTGAGCAATGGATTCCTCTATTTTACCCATGCCACACAGAGTGACCTTTATTAAGTTGTGCCTTAAATCACAGGAAGAAGGGGCCAGCTTAGTCTGCTGCATAACAAATAGCACCATGGAGAAAGCAAGCGTTCAGCTGCCACTGAGTCCTGACACTATGGTGTAGACGCTGTTTTCTTGTGGTTCCGATACTTAATGGGACAGTGGAACCATTCAGTGGTAGATGGCTTCCCATGTGTGTCACAGGAAAAGAAGGCCTGAAGAACGCCTATTGCCATGGGACTGTGACTCATCCTAGTGAGGACCAGTGATGTGTCATGGTAAAGAGTCATCTGAGTCTGTGGCCTCTCCCCTACAGTTTTAAAGTTTGTGATCACTTCTTCCAGGATTAGGTGACATGTATAGACCAGGAGGGGCTCCAAGTCCTTGATATTGTCCCAGTACCTCCTAATAAGATACTGACTTCTGACCACGTTGCTACTCTTGATAAGTGTTCACTTCTCTTAGGAAAAAGACAGAAGTCCCCAAATCTGCTCCTATTTTCAGTCTTAAGCAAGCAAAGGGCCGGCTTTGACATGTCACCTTCATTGTGAAGTCAGCAATGAGGAAGAAGGAACTCTGGAGATTTTCAGATAGCAAGATGTCTCCGATTGTGCCTTAAGCAAGGCTTCTACGTCAGGCCAGGATTCTAACCTCCCTGTTCCCACTCTAGGCTGTTTCACTTCCCTGGAGCACTAGAAGCAAGGATCTAGCCTCTCTCTCCCTTTCCACCCCTTGAGGTTCTGATTCCCTATTTGGTCCCAGACAGAGTCATTAAACATTTTCTTCTTAGGCATAAGACAGACATTTAACTATGGCTTCTTGCGAAGCCAAGTGTTCCTCTTCATGCTCTTCATGACCTACTAACCCTGCTCACAGCGTCCTTCTCCCAAGACCCCCTCAACAGGAAGCAGGTAGAGAGGTAGCAGGTGAGGACACTGCCTAGAGAAGTCCTGGGAAAGGTGATGACAGAGAGCTCAGAAGCAGGAGAAAGGTTAACACTGACCATAAAGATTAAGGGACTCCATATTCTCTTGTTCTTCCGGGATGCCGTGGCCATTATGTGTCCCAGCCCTGCTCCTCATCTGATCTGCCTTTTGCAATAATTTTAATGACAATTTTTCCAGTCCCCCAAACTCGGAATACCCAGGGAACAACTTGTAGACCTTACAAAGCTCAATAAGAAGGAAGTCCAGAAGGTGGATGCCTCAGTCCTTCTTAGATGGGAGAACAAAACACTCATGGGAGAACGTGGCTAGTATCACCATCCCTAAAATAACAAGACTTAGCGAGGTTCCAGAGCATCATACTAATCAAGGGAAATGTCAAATAGTTCAGCCATATAGGAAGAGTCAGCCACTTCCTCCAAACAGTAAACATGAAATTATCACATAATGCAGCATTTCCACCTCTATGTAGAGTCCCAAAAGTGACCAAAAGCATGGAGTTAAAAACATATATTGAACAGCTGGGCTATGGCGGTGCATAGCTTTAATCTCAGCACTGGGGAGGCAGATTTTTCAGTTTGAGCCAAGATGGGTCTACAAAATGAGGTTCAGAACAGCCAGTCCATGATACAGGAAAAGAAACCCCTCTGAAAGGAGAGGAGGGCTTATCTTTCTGTCCCTATTCAAAGCAGCAAAGCACAGTTCACATGCACGAAAATCAAAACCCAACCAGCACTCCCTCCACAGGTGGTGATAACAGGAAAAGCCTTGGAAAACAATATTCTAAGATTCAGTTAACAAAGCTAGGAGAAACCAAAGGTGTGCTACAGGCTACCACACTGATGAACTTTCAGGCCATATACCAAGAGAAACAAGGCAGGTGGCAGGGGGCATGATTGGAAATGGGTAGATTCTTCATGAGTTCCCTTTTGTGTGCTGGACAAATAAGATTCAGAGAAGGAAAAGGCAGACCAGGCTCTCTGCTCCTCCCTGTTCTACAGTCAGGCACACCTTCTCGTCCAGTGCCAGCCTCATCCCTTAGACAAGATGGTGATGGTCGGTGTGAATGGATTTGGCCATATTGGGGGCCTGGTTTCCAGGGCTGCCTTCTGCTCAGATCTGGCAAAGTGGAGATTGTTGCCATCAACGACTCTTTCATTGACCTCAACTACATGTTCTACCTGTTCCAGTATGACTCTACACATGACAAATTCAATGGCACAGTCAAGGCTGAGAATGGGAAGCTTATTGTCAATGGGAAGCCCATCACCATCTTCCAGGAGCAGGATCCCGCTAACATCAAATAATCTGATGCTGGTGCTGAGTATGTCGTGGAGTCTACTGTTGTCTTCATGACCATGGAGAAGCCCGGGGCCCATTTGAAGGGTGGAGCCAAAAGGGCCATCATCTCTGCCCCTTCTACCAATGCCCCCAGGTTGGTTATGGGTATGAACCATGAAAAGTATGACAGCTCCGTCAAGATTTTCAACAATGCATTCTGCACCACCAACTGCTTAGCCCCCCCCCCCCCCCGGCAACCCTCAGCCCCTGTCTAAGGTCATCCATGACAACTTTGGCATTGTGGAAGGGCTCATGACCACAGTTCATGCCATCACTGCCACTCAGAAGACTGTGGATGGCCCCTCTGGAAAGCTGTGGTGTGATGGCTGTGGGGCAGTCCAGAACATCATCCCTGCATCCACTGGTGCTGCCAAGGCTGTGGGCAAGGTCATCCCAGAGCTGAATGGAAAGCTCACTGGCATGGCCTTCTGTGTTCCTACCCACAATGTATCTGTTGTAGATCTGACATGCCGCCTGGAGAAGCCTGCCAAGTATGATGACATCAAGAAGGTGGTGAAGCAGGCAGCAGAGGGCCCACTGAAGGGCATCCTGGGCTACGCTGAGGACCAGGTTGTCTCCTGCGACTTAAACAGTAACTTCCACTCTTCCACCTTTGATGCTGGAGCTGGTATTGCTCTCAATGACAACTTTGTGAAGCTCATTTCCTGGCATGACAATGAATACGGCTACAGCAACAGGGTGGTGGACCTCATGGCCTACATCCCCTCCAAGGAGTAAGAAACCCTGGACCACCCACCCCCCAGCAAGGACACTGAGAGCAAGAGAGTAGCCCTCAGTTGCTGAGGAGTCCCATCCCAACTCTGCCACCACCACTGAGCATCACCCTCACGATTTCCATCCCAGACCCCCATAATAATTGCCCTCCCTAGTCCTTTGAATACCATCAATAATATTCTGCTGCACCAAAAGAAAAAGAAAGAAAGAAAGAAAGAAAGAAAGAAAGAAAGACAGAAAGAAAGAAAAGGCAGACCAGAGAGAGTTGTGGAGTGAGGAGAAGAAGCCACAGTTATTTATCAGGCAAGGTTTTCATTTGCCAACTCAAGTTTCTGGAACCCCTTCCCAAACATCCTGAAAATACTTCCTGCTGCCCGTTTTTCAAAGGCAACCTTCATGGCTTCATGCAGCTGTGTTTCAGAACCACGTTTTTGATGAAAAGAATCAAAATAAGTGCTCAGTGAACATTTTAGAGACTTGGATTTCACCAAAGCTTCATAAAAAATTGACCTCGGCCATCAAAGGGCATACTCCCTAACTACAGGATATAGTTTGGTGGCAGACATTGTTGATTCTTGCCAAGAGGGGAAGGAAATCAACCCTCCTAGTGCAAGCCTCCTGAACAGGCTGAGGCAAAAAGCAGAAGTTCAGGACTAACTGAGCTACAGAGTTGGTTCAAGGGCAGCCTGCACAACTCCATCATGATCCAAAATATCTAAAAAGTTACTGGCAATGGCAAAGCATGTGTGGATCTGTCTGTCCCACTGCAGAGACAGAGATGTTTACCAGGCGTAGAGCAAAGTTGGGGGGGGGGAGCATAGGAACCTGGTCTATGCAGAATAGGCCTGGTAAATACCATCTGCGGGCATTTGAGTTCTGACTTTCTTGAAATCCTGTCTGCAGTTCCCAGAGCTCCCCAGGTGTGGACTTGGATTGTTTCTGAGGACTGGATGAGGAAAAATGGCTGCGCACAAGCCAAGTTCTCTGTCTCCTGCAGCTCTTCCTCCTGGTAAGCTCCTTGGGTGTGACTTATGCCACATTTCTTGAAGTTGTCATTGCCTACAGGGTGTCGTCACCGACAAGGCTCAAATGAGCCCTCAACATGCCGCTCAGACAAAATGCCCACAGCTCTTTCGAGACAGTGGCCACAGTCCAATA
Source organism: Micromys minutus (assembly GCF_963924665.1). Taxonomy (NCBI): domain Eukaryota; kingdom Metazoa; phylum Chordata; class Mammalia; order Rodentia; family Muridae; genus Micromys; species Micromys minutus. Next base: position 91,668,241 of record NC_137970.1, read on the forward strand.
AAATGGCCGCCGTGATCTCAGCCTCAACTATCAATTTCTTCTTCCGAGAAGCTACCCCATCAAATTAAAGAAAGTACCTGCAGGCCATGGCTGTTGCTCTGAAGGTTTACAGTCCATGGAGTTCCAGGGGAGCACTCTGGGTTCTCCAAAATAGAAATGTTACCCCAAGCTGTACAGGTTACTCTGTGATACACACTGTTTCCTCTGTCTATCTCTGCCATCGGCTTCCTGTTTACAGCCCTGAGCCTGGCTCCTTTAGGCACTCAAGGGGTGTGCTGTGGTCATAAACGTGTGTGAACCCCTTCAAGGAGAGGGCAGTTGCCAACGTGGCCACTTGGATCGGAATTCTGCTTTTAGGATGCATTTGAGAAAGTACCCCAAGTTGAATCTGAGCTGTAAACCCCCTTTTACCCAGAGCGGATCTCACATTAGGCTTGCACTGTAAGCTGATTTGTAATCAGACAGAAAGGGAGGCAAAGTCATGTTCCCTGACCAGGATGATCCTGGACCATACCTTGAGGGATCCCTTCAAAATCCTAGTCTATATTATCCATAGGCTAGGAATTAATTGACATCGCTGCATAAGAGACTTATGTATTCCATATTTCTGCATGGACACCCAATGCAGAGAGGGCATTGGTTCTATCCATGGCAGGAAGTGTAACTTCAGGCTGGATTTGAAAACATGCTCACTAACAAGTCCCACTATCTCCTATAGTTACTGCTGGAATGACCAGATACTCCAACTTTTTGAAAGAGCCGTCTTTACCAGAGTCCACATATTATGTCCTGCCCAATGGTGATGACGGCAATCATCCTGGTGCTACATAGATTTTTTTATTCTGGGTTTTCTAGAATAAAATGATTACACCAAGCTGCACATGTCACTCTGCGATGCAGTTTCCTCTGTCTGTCTCTGCCATCGGCTTTTGCTTTACAGCTCTGAGCATGAAGCAAATGAACTCTTTGTGTCTTGAATATCAAAGATGCAGTATTGAGAGTGACCCCAACCTGCATATTTTATACACAGTGCACTTGGCAGACATGTGAAAGAAGCCTACACAGTAGGAAAACTTTTGTTCAGTTATTTTGACAATTTACCACTCAGGAGTAGATGTCACGTACTTTATATGCCTGGGGCCTATGATCTATTGCTAGCACTCAAAGGGGGCTTCATTGGGAAAAATTTCTTAAATATTAAATGTGATTTTTTTCTCTGTAGTTGGCCATCCATATAGCCTGGAGATACATATTCTAAATATAGAGTACAACAGCCCCTGGTCTGCATGATGCCTAAGAATATCCCTGTATAAATCTCTCATTTTAGACACATAAACACTGACGCTCAGAAAAGGAACTTACCTGATATGCAGTGTGCTAACTGTAGACTGTGTTTGGTCTTATCCCAGAATCTTTGTTTGTTTCCTTGTTTGCTTGCTTCCTTCTTTCCTTGCTTGCTTTCTTGCTCGCTTCCTTCCTTGCTTGTTTTTCAAGATAGGCTCTCTCTATGAAGCCCTGGCTGCCCGAAACTCCCGATGTAGACCAGACCAGTCTTGAACTCACAGAGATTTGCCTTCCTCTGCCCCCCCAAGTGCTAGGATTAAAGGCATCCATCACTCTTCTTAGCTCCAATAAGCTTATTTTGAGCTCCCTCCAGAAATGGGTATTTAAAATAACTGAAGACTCCCAGGTGGGAGTAAACACTACACTCTGAGAGCAAATATTCTGAGCTGGACAGGTGACTGCACACGCAGAACATCTCTTTGAATGGTCACCTAGAGAGGTTCTTGGTCTTCAGTCTTAGTTCCCGGAAGAAATGTGGTTGACTCTGTGAAGCAGAAGAGTCAGAGGATGTCACGTTTTGCTTCGTGTCTGCCTGCTTGTGTTACTGTTTGTCTGCCTCTCCAGGGGCAGAAAAGAACAACAGATTCACACCGCAGGCAATGAAATGGTGGCAGCACCTGGACAGCTGTTCCTGGGCATCACCACGGAGCAAGTGTCACATCGGACTAACTTTGCTGCACTGTAGACAATATAATTGCAGATGAGAACTCCTGCAGAGATGGTCCTGGTTAAACTAGCTGGGTCACAAAACAAATCCAAATCCATCCAGTCTGTGAGAAGAGCTCTCTGATGATGGTGACATTGAATAGTGTTTAGAATCAAGACAAGCAAGAAACTTGAGGGGGATGGCAGCAATGCTGGACCCCTTGCGGCGATCCTTTTTATTTACAATGTGTTTGAATGTTTGTTGTGTGAGGACATAACTGGGCAAGGGCCTCAAGTCCCAGTGGGTGTGCACTTCGGAAGGCAGCCTTGTGGAGGTGGTTCCTTTGTTTCCACTTCAGTGTAATTCTGAGCTAAGCTGGGGTCACCTGGTTTGCATAACAAGAGTCTTTAACAACCTCACTTCATTTTTGGTCTGGAGCCGTAAGACCTGGGCACATAGTCTTTTTGGCAGTGCAGATATTACTAAGTGAACATTATTTCCTTCTTGAAGAATGCGGTCTTCAATGTCTTTAAACTCTATCCACAGCGGCTGTAGGATTGCTCAGTGGTTAGGAGCACTTGATTCTTTGGTAGATGACTCCAGTTTGATTCCTAGCACCCATGTGATATTTTGCAACCATCTGTAATGGCAATTTCAGGACTCCAATACCCTCTCCTGACCTCTGTGGGCATATATACATACAAGGAAGGAAATAGTCACACATAACCAAATATGAATTAATCTAATAAAAATAAAGTCTCTCCACTTTAAGATCTAAAACTACTCAGTTAAGTAAGATATTATAACCAGAACTATGGAAGACTAAAATCAGAAAACAAAATAAATCAGTACAATCTAATTTAGAACAAAAAAATGCAAAGTCCTTGCTTTTTTTCTACCTAAAATGTTGATTCAGTGATTTAAATGCCCTGGAGTTTTGGCCATTTGTTGAATTTAGGACACAGTTGAACAAAGCAAAGGGCCTGACTCTACTTTTTATAGAATTATCTCAAATTAAACAATGTGAATATTTTGCAATGTCCATTCCCCGCACCTGGTGTGTGGGGTACATGTGTATTACTCTGATGGCATCAGTGTTTAATGCTGGCCTTCAGGAGAGCCCAGCTTGTCAAATGTCTGTTTCATATCTAGGTTATGAGAGCCCCAAGTTTTTGACAAATATCTCAGTGCCCCAGAAGAGGATGAAATAGTCTGCACCTTAACATCTGACAACTATCTTTTGCATCTGCCCCTTGTGACTCTTTATTCGTGGTCCTTTACTTTTATTCAGGAGACCTGAGCGGCCTTATAATGTGGTTCTGATTGAACATCACATGTATTGGGAAAAGGCCTTCATGGCAAAGCTCACCTTCGTGTAAAGACAATGAAGTACAGGAGATCATTTAAACGTTTAGTTTTCTTAGAGTGTGCCTAAGGCATCAATTATCCTATGAAAAAGACAGAAAATTAAAAGGTGACTGGCTATAAGTATATGAAAAGTCCTCCAGCTGCGACTCCTCCAAGTCAGGAGGGAGTATTTTCTTATACTAATGAGCCTCGAAGAATGCATGCACATGTGCTACCAACAATTAGAGCATTGCAGCCAGATTGGACGGAGCGTTGGAGCTAGCTTGGATGGAGCACTGGAGCAAGTGCCGAAAACCAACTCAACATCCAGGTAAACTATGGAAGGCAGCAAGTGTGGCATTGGGGATTGGAGTCCGTGCTGATAGCGGCCAGTGGGGGGCACTGCTTTTTGTTTTAGATGGTATGATTCTTTTGAACTTTTATTTCCAGAAACCAGGATTTTGAGTATTTTATTAATGATTAAGATCAAATATGCATTTAGCACATTACCTAACACAGTGATATGAGCACTCACTCAGTATCAGCCTTTTTTTTCAGTTTTCACATTTTTATTGGAGGGCAACAGGGAGGAGGCCTCTTCCATCAGCAGAAGCATTCACAGGTTCTTCAGCCATTCCAAGCTTGGACCCAGAGGCTCCTGTGGGTGGCTGGGCACATCAGACATGTTCCCATTGTCTCTCACAGGCACTGGGCAGTTGTAGGGTGTGGCCTGGTTGATCATGCTGGAATATTTGGTGTAGGGGCTAATCATGGGCATAATTACAGCGAGGCCCCAGACAGCGAAGGACACCACCAGCACCGGCTCCTTGGCCCAGGCATTCTTGAGGAAGGCGGAGATTCTCCCAACCATCTTGGTCTTGGCCAGTATCAGCAATTTTAAAGAATACATTATAAAAATTTTAACTTATATGTGGCACAATAGATTGCTTGTATTTATCCTCCATATTTAAAAAGTTGTATTTTCTTCCACCAGCATCTCTCCAGGACTGACTGTAAGGTTCCAAATGGCTCAGTGACTCAAGTATTGTTTAGCTTTTGAGGTTCGTGAACTATTTTGGATTCTAGCAGAGTGTACAAGAGAGATATTGCCATGAGTTCCACCAGGTTTTAGATTGTTCCCATTAGCCTGATGTTATTTAGTGGTAAGGAATTATAAGCTCCAACAATGACATATCCTGAAAATATCATAAGTAATGTGTCTTTTTCTTCACTACATTGCTGTAGAAAGCGCTAACAGAATCTGCTAGCGACATTAGCACTAATAATGCAGATAGGAGAATAATGTAATGGAGCTGTAGCCGGTGGCAGCAGTGGTGGCACGGGGAGAGGTGACAGGTGTAGGTTTCCCTCCTTGGCCCTGAGTGGCGAACAGGTGACGCCCCCTAACCTCCTAAGGGGTCATGACTTATTTTTTTCCCATTTTTTAGGTGATTCTCAAGGTTTTTAGCTTCAAGAGGAGTGTCCCTCTCCTCCTGGTCTCCCACCTTTTACTCCTTCTGGATCAGTTTTGTTGAGAAACATTTGTCCCACTCTTGCGGGTGACTTGGGTCACTCTCAGGGTCTCAGTTTTTTTTTTCTTGTTTCTTTATATCTCGTTCCCTCCTGTTTGTGTTGTTTGTGGAAATGGCGAGCTTGGCAAACGCAAACAGCGTGCCTACATGGTATAGATCTGTGATTGAAGACGTTAATGATGTATGACATTTTTTTTCTGGATGATGAAGTAGATGAACAGGTCCTGATGGAACTAAAATCTTTGTGGGGGGAATAAACCAATGCACTCTAGGGCAGCGGATGGATTTCATTCAGAAGAACAGCAGCTTTTGTTGCAAGTTCAGCAGCAGCAGCATCACCACCACCACCGCCAGCAGCAAGCACAACCTCAAACAAATGGTACCTCAGCAAGCTATTCCTGCATCACAGCAAGCAACGGCAGCACAAGTTATTGTTCCTTTTTCTGAGTCGGTACAGCACATGAATACATCAAGTATTACGAATGTTGCTGCTCCAGCTGCTACCTTGGTACTCCCTGCAGGCGTGACTTCTGTTCAGCAGATACTAACAAATTCAGGTGGTCAGAGCAGCCAGTGGTGCCCAGGATATCTTTCAGCGTCAGCAGTCAGTTGTTCTGCAATAGCAAGTTGTGCCATCAGCGCAGCCTGGTGGAGTAAAAGCACCTGCTATCCAGCAGGTCCTAGCCCCACTTCCTGGAGAGATCTCACCGCAGACAGTCGTCATCATCCAGCCACAGCAAATCTCATTTACAGGGAATAAGACTTGGGTCATTCCTACCACCATGGTGATCTCCCACAGCAGCACAAGCACAGATGTCTGCAGCTGGATGGCAGCAGCCACTGGCCCGGCCTGCTCAACAGCAAGCTCCGTTGGTGCTGCAAGTTGATGGAACAGGGAATACATCTTCTGAGGGAGATGCAGATGAAGAAGACTATGATGATGAGGAGGAAGAAGGTAAAGAGAAAGGTGGAGCTGAAGATGGACAGGTGGAAGAAGAGCGCTTCAACAGTGAAGATGATGTAAGTGACAAGGAAGGGCAGGAGTTCTTTGATGCAGAAAATGTTGTTTGCCAGTACGATAAGATATACAGAAGTAAATAAATCGAAACTTCATCTCAAGAATGGCATTATGAATCTTAATGGAAGAGATCAGATAGTTTCCAAGGCCACTGGAGATGCTGAATGGTGAAGAGTTGTTTCTTTTCTTTTATAAATAAGACAAAATAAATTTAAAAAGTTAAAACGGATGGTTTGAAATTTGGGACATATATCAGCCAAAACTTCACTTCTGCATGTCAGAACAGCGCAGTAGAAGCAAAGCTCCTGGAACAAAGCTAGACCTTGACCACATAGACACTACTTGACACTGGCAAGCCATGGGACTGTAGCGCCTGGGGTTGCTAGGCAGGGGAGGGGTTTGTGTAGAAAAACTGTGACTGTCAATTTTAATTAGCATGTAAAGCTTTGTCTATATTTGTTTCTCCAAGTTGGGCTCAATCAGAAGTTACTTGTTGGAATGACCTGAAGAAGTTAGCCTTTTGATAGATTGAACTGAAAGTACTTATTGTATGTGGTTATATTTGGTAAAATTTGCGTGTGAGCATTTTACAGAAGGGCAAAAATTATAGTGTTGAATTTTAGTTCACTTGTATAAGAAAATTTAAAACTCATAATAGGTCTTAAATATTTTTACTTGTATATTTGCTTGTATTCCATAATTGGTAATACAGGTTTTTTTTGTTGTTTTATTAATGTAGCTTTTTGAGGGGAAGTTTGTTTAATCTCCTATTCTCAAAGCACGCAGTAGTTCTGGTTTAACTATGAAACTTGGCGAATGGAGGGAACAAAACCCCATGAGTTGTTGAGTTTTCCCTCACTGTAGTTTGTAGGTTTGTGTTTACTCAGTGAAATCAATAACCTGAAGTACCTACGGTAGCACCGCATTCAGGGTCACTGATCAGTAGTTCATTCAGCACATGTCCTGGCCTCTCTGTGTAGTCAGACATACTGAAGGTTAGCATTGTACACTGGCCTGGTTTTCCTAGTTACAGTTTTCAAACATGAATAACCACTTCTTTCAGAGTGACACACAGAGGGCTATCTTGAAGCAGGAACTGTTTGTACCTATGTACTTCCTGATAATGTTGGCGTCCTGGACACATGCTTTGATCTGGGGAAGCTCTGAGGCTGGTTCCAACAGCCCTGCGCACCAGACTGTGCTCTTACAAGCTGTTGCACTGTGCTTTTAAATCAAGTAGCGTGCCACATTCTCCATTACAGTAGCTTTTGCTGTGTGAATGTCACTTGCTTTGAATTCTCAATCATGCTTTTGCCATTACATTTAACCAATGATGTCATTAAGTTCTATTAAAGTGCCATTTCCTTTGAGAGCAAGGGATTCCCACTTGCAGAATTTTAAGATGAAAGTAGCATGTTTTATCCAAAAGGTAGAAACAGGGGTGCAAGCAGTATCTTCAGAAGCTGATCTGTTTACATTTGTACCCATAGTGAAGGCACCTTTTATACGACATGCTGAGGCAAATTTACACAGAGGACTAGAGTGGAAATGTGTGCCTTTCAGTAGATGAACTCTTGCCTGGTGGTCGTTTGTATTCTCACCACTGGAATGCCCGAGAGCTTATGTGATTTCTTAGAGGAACACAACTTTTTCACATGCAGTTTCTGGAGTCAAACAGGATAGGGAGGGATCTTTATATTGGGTTTTTATATTTGAAACGTTCTCATTTCTGTTAAAAATGTGTCACATTTACACTGTTGCCTTTTAAAAAGTCAGGCGGGCATCAAGGTTCATGCAGCTTGTAGTTATTAAACTGTGTTTTTGGCAAGCATACCATATTCTGGCTTTAGAAGGCAATGTAAAAATACCAGTTTTTATATAAAGGCTTTCTCTGCTGTATTGAAAATCAGGGTTTTTATTTGCTGACTTATACGGACAAATGCAGAGTTGACTCCCTCTGAGAATATTTTATATTACCTTATAGCAATAATGTCACCATATTAGAGGGTAAGTATTCCTTGTATAAGAAAACAGACATATCTCCTCTTAGCAATTTTTCCTTTATAAAGGCAGCATTTTCTTCCTCTTGAGAAGGCTCTTCTGTGATATATCAGGTGTTAAGTTTTAAAGACCATCTTGGAATACAATTAAAGAGCTTAGTATTTTGATGTACTAAGACTATTTTAAGTTTAATATTTTACTTTGCCAAACCTTTAATTAAAGACGTTATTTTTTAAAAAGGAGAAAAACGTAATTATCTGGGGCTGGCACTCTTGGTTACCTGTGAGAAAATCTGAACTATTTAGGGGCTCATGAGAAAGAAAGGGAAAGAGAAAATCATGCACGCATGCGCATACACACACACACACACACACATACACACACACACACACACACACAGAGAGAGAGAGAGAGAGAGAGAGAGAGAGAGAGAGAGAGAGAGAGAGAGAGAGAGAAAGAGAGAGACAGAGAGAGACACAGAGACAGAGACACACACACACACACTTGGCTAGGCCTGACTATTAATTTCATTCATTTTCACAAGTACAAATGCATATTTATGTACATACACATATGCATACATATGGATATAGCTACATGCATATGTATGTACATACAACCAGACGGGCATATATACATAGTATAAAAACATACAGACAATCAGACATATATACAAATATACACATACAAATATTTGGTGTGTGGAGCAGATCCCCAACAGGCACATGTCTTTTTTCTCAGCATTTTAATAGCTTCTTAGACAAAATTTCTTCATGAAATGACTTCACAGACTAAGTGTTACACAAAAGGGGAGCTACAGAAGGACGGCGATAGTAAGCTCAAAGCAGTGTTTCGTTCTATAAGCTCATTAAGGTTTAAAGTAACAGTTTCACATGACCTTGCTTTATCATAGTGCACCTCATCCTTGGACCTGACCTAGAACGAACGTTTTTCCTTGATTACAAATCTGGCCCAAGCCCATTTCTCTTCCTAGTTTACTTTATAAAAGCTCATTGTATTCTTTATAATGCAGCCTTTATTTACTATTCTATGAGGAGTGAGGACATTCTATTCTTGATTCTAACTTTAACCTTTCTTCCTAAGATTATTTGAATCAAATCAGGAATTCCATAAAATCATCAACACATCTAAATATTTAATTCATGAAAGTTCACCTTCATGTTGATCTGCAGGGAATTTGTACAGTAGGGTGGGCTGATGTCCAGGAATCATCAGGCTATGTAAGTGTCAGGAAGGGCATATCAGCAGCAGGAGGACTTCCTGGGACGAAGTCTCTGTGGACTCTGCATCTCAGCGCTCACCCATCACACTGGATCATCTCTAGAAAATGCGCTTGCTTGCAATAGCCTTTCCTACATTGTTTGTGTCGAGCCAGGTCGGTGAAGAGTTCATTGATCCCAGCCTTCCCTACCACATTCCCCTGGACAGAAGCCTGGTGTACACACCCCAGCTCTCTTCTCTCCGCGGCTTGGAGAAGGAATACAGAGTTGTGCTGGAATTTCAACACAGGTCTTGGCCTCTAAGCAGGAAGGGCGGACCTGGTGAGATTGGGGTGGACCTGACAAGCAGACTCTAGTGAATCCTAGGACGGTATCGGTAGAGTAAGCAGGAACGTGGCACACAGCCAGCACCCCAAAGTCAAAAAATTGCATGAAAAGAAGTACCCTGCCAACCACCAGAAAATCACTACAATTCAGGCTAAAAAAATCTAGGGACATGGTGGATCCCATGGAAGAAGAACTTCAGTGGGCAAGTGAGCTCTCTGGAGACAGCCACCTTCTTGTTCAGCTATGACAGGTACACTCTGGAAAGGCCTGTCCCCAGTGCCTTTGTCCCTGGATTGCTTCCTGCTACTGCTGTGCTTTCTCCTGTTTACCACTGCCATACTCTTCATTTTTTGTGGCTTGGTGTGAACGGATACTCAGAGACCCTCACTGCCTAGATCCTTGTGTGATTACTTCCTGGGCGATAGCCCATCTTATTGGGTAAGTTTCCTGCAGAACAATATGAAGATGAATGCTCTTGAGATAATGCCGTTTAGATGAATTAATGATTTTGTGGAATTCCTGGTTTGATTCAAACAGTTTTAGAAAGTTAAGTTGATTTAAGTAATTTTGTGGAGTTGAGGTTGTTTACAGAAAGTTTAAAGTTAGAATTAAAAATAGAACGGCAAGAGCTGCATGAGTTAGAGAAAGGAGGACAGTGGGCATTCATGCCTTGCAAGTATATAATTGTAGCAGCAAGAGAAATAGGCTCGAGACAACTTAATGATCAAAGTAAGCATACATTCTAGGTTATGAATAAAGAACAAACAATTCTATTATGGGTATAAGAACAGATAACATGATTAGCCAGTGCAGCTAAATAAGACATCAAAAATATCATAGGACAGATGACCAGTTCTTTAGTAAATGCAGATTGTCTTCAGCCAGGTACAGGAAGGAACTTGCTACTTCAGACTTGGCCTACTTAAACTTTGTTAATCTACGACAAGAGAATTATTGCTTTGGGGTTACAATGAGCCCCTCTTAGTGCTGACCTCTGTCAGCTGCTTTCAGCATTGATACTAAACTCCAATGCCATACCTTGCTGCCTGACTTGGTTTACCCCTTCAAAGCTGGTCTTTGACAGGGGCACAGTGAGAATACTGGATAAGGAAGAAGAGCAGGCCATTTCCAAGGCTTCAGTGTTGAAGTTTGAGAATGTAGTGTTACATGATCCTTCTTCAAGGAGAGGCAGCTTCCTTTGGGGGATTGGACAGCTTTGTCCTGCTCCTAAAATCCCAGCTCTTCCCAACTCCCCAGTCTCAGCACCACTAATACTACTTACCACATATCACCACAGTGAGTGACAGCAGCAGCAAATGTGGTCATTGGAGAGCAATGTTTAGACCCCTGGATGTGTCAACTCTAAATGGCTCTGATATCAGGTAGGAGCCTCACACATATTTCCCTCCCTATCTAACCTACAGCTTGCACTTGTTTGGAGTACCCCTTTGTGGTTACAGGAAGAGCATTATTGCAGGGGGCCTCACCTAGCTTGTGTGCAGTGTTTCAGCTGCAGTGTACTACAGCCCACTTGCAATTGCCTTCCTGTATGGCACTCTATCACCATCCCTACTTCTGCTCTAGGTTGTTTCCCTTCTAGAAGGTACTGTAGGCAAGCAGCTATCTTATTCCACCTGCTTTGCTCCTCCCAAGCCATCAAATTCTGACTCCCATCTTTTCTTCTGTCCACTAGCTACTGTTAATTGTATACTTTTGTATTTAATGTATTATGTATGAACCATAATATTGTTACCACTTGCACTGCCATTTCCATGGCCTCATCCTCCTGACTTTTATACTCCTTGAGATGAAATTAACTTGGTGCACTGCAGGCTAAGTCACTGACATCCTAGTTCCAAGTCAAGTGGTGCTAGACTTCTACAATGCTGCTGAGGAGTGAAAAGGTTTACATACTGACTCAACAGGTTATAGAGGCACATCCCTAGTGATTTGAATAAGAATGAGCCCCATAAGCTCATATAATTTTACGCTTAGACATCTGGGAATGGTATTATTTGGGAAGAATTCCAAGGATTGGGAAGTGTGGCTTTGTTAGAGGGAGTGTGTCACTGAAGGTAGCTGTGTGTGGCTTTGAGATTTCAAAAGCTCATGCCAAGACCAGTCTCTCCCTCCCTGCTGTTGGATCAGGATGCAGCTCCCAGCTACTACTCCAGTGCTTGCCTGAATACTACTGTGCTCCCCAAATGATCATAATGGACTAAACCTCTGAAACTATATGTAACACCTCAGTTAAATGTTTTCCTTTGTGAGAGTCACCTTGGTAATGGTGTCTCTCCATAGCAACAGAACAGTGACTAAGACAATCCTCTTTGATGGAGCTCTCCTTCTCATCTACTTAATGCAGTAAATTAAAAAGAAATGTATTATTTTATATGAGGAAAAAAGAGGGCAATTGAAGCAACTGTTCAGAGAATTCTACCCTTCATGGCTAATTTGTATAAAGAGATAATGTTTTCACTGCCAATGTGGGTGGCCAACATGTGGCTGACAGCAGAAAGACTCATCCACAAGTGGCTCCTGAAGAACAACAACATTCTGGGTTTCTTTCAAAACCTTCAGGGGAAAATGGTTCTCCTTAGCAGGTAGGATGTTTGTGCATGGTAATGCCTTCTGATTTTTCCTAAGTTTGGCTCTTCGATTGTTGAACCAAATCTGAAATCAGAGCAACAGAAACATCAGTTTAGCATAGTAAGTAGTTAATGTTATAATGGAAAAACACCATTAAATTTCATGTTACCATTATTCTCTTCCTTACAGAAGAATCTAGTTTATAACTATTTATATCCTTTACAAAGCATCAGGTATTATTCAGGGTCAAGAATGTGCCTATATCATGTAACATTCTTGGTTTCCATCCCATCACAACCATAAACCACCACCACCACCACCACCACCACCACCACCACCACCACCACCACCACCACCACCAACAACAACAACAACAACAACATGTATTCTAGTTTCATTTCTATGGCTGGGATAAAATTCCCTAAGAAAAAGCAACTTAGGGGAGAAAGGGTTCATTTGACTTACAGTCCCACACTGCAGACCATTGCTAAGGGTAAGTCAAGGCAGACACTTAAATCATCACATCCACAATTAAGAGCACAGAGACACATGGATTCTAGCTCACTTGCAACAGTTCAGCTTTCTCTACTCTCATAAAAGTCAGTGCCACAAACCAAGAAAAGGTGTTTCCTCCAACAAACTGGGCCCTTTTATAGTAACTAACACTCAAGACAACCCCAACAGACATCTCAACAAGCTAACTCAGTCTACATGTCTTCTCATTAAGACTCTTTTTCTAAATAATTTTAGATTGGGTCAAAAGCTAACATTAAAAGAAACTAAACATCATAATAAACTCCTTGTCAACTTGATACACAAACATATTACTTTAAGCCAAAACATTTCTTCATCCCTTGTGCCCAAAGTCTCATGTTAATATCATAATGAAAAAAATAAAGTATAGCTTTAGAAATACCACAGCTTTAAAAATTCCAAGGCTTTAAAGTCCAAGTATCTTAACTGTGAGCTCCTGTAAAATTAAAAACAAAACAAAACAAGTTCTCTAATTAAACATCCTTATACCAAAAGGAAGAACTGGGCCAGAGCAAATGAACAATCACATGTAAGCAAAACAAAACCACATCAGTGTAAATGCAAATCCTGTAGCTGAATGTTCAACACTTGAGACTCATAATCTGCTCATCTCTAAAAGGCGTGGACAGCCCCAGATTTCCAGCTCTGCCACATGCTTACTTTTTTGAACATTAATACAAAGTCACTTGGAGTTCTAGCATGACTTGACACAGATGTAACCCTGAAAGGACACTGTTATCATATAAGGAGCTGAATATTAATTTTGATACATGCCCATGTAGAATGACTGATATATGTGCATATTTATTCCTTCATTAGCTACATATAAACATAAGCACAATTCCTTTTGCATATAGAATAGGAGCAGACCAGTTTGCTTTTCTTTTTACTTAGGAAGTTATATTTTGTCCAATAACGGGAAACTTTAGCTGGAGCTTCCCTAATCAACTTTCCCAGTTTCCACCCCCAAATATCCCTTAGTTCAAATCTCACTTGCCAGTTTAAAATAGATAAGCAAAAGTATAGCAACTTCCCAGTGTTTAAGCTAAGACTGTTCATGTCTTGACGCAGGTTTGAGATCAAGTGCCTGGCTATAATTCTATTATAGATGAACTGACCTTCACTGTGTATTCTTCTACATTGATAAGATTTGCAAGCTCTTTCCTGTGGAGAGAAAAGCATCAAGCCTTAATATTTGGCATGAGGAGTAAAAGTAAGCATAATTTTTATGGTCTGTACATGCTTTACATTTCTTTAAAAGTTTTTAGTGTTCACGGGCGTGTGTGTGCACGTGTGTGTGTGTGTGTGTGTGTGTGTGTGTGTGTGTGTGTCTATGTCTATGTGTTTGCATGTATATCTCTGCACCACTTACATGCCTGATGACCATAGAGGTCAGAAGTATCAAGATGTCCTGCAAATGGAGTTACAGATGATTGTGGGCTACCATGTAGCTGTTATGAGTTAAACTCAGGTCCTTTGGAGGAGTAGCCAGTGCTCATAACTGGTGAGTCACTTCTCCAACTGGTTATGTGCACGTTTTAAGGTCTGCTCTATCCATTCACATATCCCCAAGTACACTTTCTTTGTAATTCTTAGAAAGACTGTAATTTAGAGGTGGTTACACTTTCTTACAAATTACAAGATTTTTAAAAGAAATTAAAAGATCTCTACAATCTGAAAAATGGGTAATGTTCACATAGGTAAATAACAACAATGTCTAAGTGCACACTACTCAATTAACACATATTTTTCGGCACTGGTTATTGAGCTTGGGATCTTGGACATGCTAGGCAGGTGCTCTTTGTATATTCTATTTTAAAATTGTGTATTATAAAGTTTCATTTCCAGAACCCAGAGTTTTCCTCCAGCCAGGTTGACAAAGAACTTGCACTCCCTGCTTAAGAAACCTATGCACCAACAGCCTAAGTTAGTGGCACAAACTTCCTACAGGTATGCTGTATCACTGAAGACACATGAAAGCAATCCATTCTCCTGAAGGTGATTTTGATGAAATTTTATGTACAAATGCAGGGTCTGGATACAGGTGATACATACAAAATACATGCAATTGGAAATGATCAAACCCCGAAGCTTCTGTATATAAAAAATTGATTGAGACAAAAAGACAAAAATTCAATCAGACAAAATATTTGCAAGTGAGTAACTAACCTCTAACAGAGACATAATTTAAAACATGCAAAAAAGTTCAGTGGGTAAAAGCATTTGCTACGAAACTTGACCACCTGACTTCTAACCCCAGAACCAACAAGGTGGAAGGAGAAGGCAAGAGAGAAACAACTTGCATAAATTAATCCTCTGAACTTTATATAGGTACAAAAACATATCAATAAATAAAGACTTGACTAGGAACAGGAGAGATCCAGGGACGCAGGCCTGGTGAGACTGCGCTGTGAGTAGCTGGGGCGCAGGGAGGTCTGGGCCAAGCATGCAGAAAGTGCGGCCCCCCGATTGGTTTATGGGAGCAAGAACTCTGCCATAGGGTCTCGGTTTACACCTGGAAGGCCCTTGCCTGCAGACCAAACGCTAAGGCCATTTGCCACCGGGAACAGCGGAGATCCAGGGACACAGGACAGGCATATGGGTGAGACAGGAACCAATCACTGACAACAAGACCACATATAATCACAGACAACAAGATGGCAAGAGGAAAGTGAAAGAACGTACCCAAGGGAAACCAAGACAACCTGGCAACATCAAAACCCAGCTCTCCCATCACAGCAAACAGCAGAATGCCAAACACTCCAGAAAAAGAAGACTCAGACCTGAAATCCTACCTTAAGATGATGATAAAGATCCTTAAACAAGAACGGGAGGAAAAGCAAAAAGAATTAGAAGCTTTTAAAGAAGAAACAAGAAAAACACTCAAAGAACTCAAAGAACTAGAGGAAAACAGAACCAAAGAGATGAAGGAATGGAAGAAGGAATTTAAAACGGAAATGGAAATGATAAAGAAAACACTAAAAGATACAACCCTGGAGGTAGAAAATCTAAAAAAGAAATCAGGAGTCACAAATGCAAGCATCTCCAACAGACTACAAGAGATGGAAGAGAGAATCTCGGGGGCCGAAGACAACATTGAAAACATAGACAAAACAGTCAGAGAAGATGCAAAATCCAAAAAGCTCCTAACCCAAAATGCAGGAGATCCAGGACACAATGAGAAGACCAAACCTAAGGATAATAGGAATAGAAGAGGGTGAAGAATATCAACTAAGAGGCACAGTAAAAATCTTCAACAAAATTGTAGAAGAAAACTTCCCTACCCTTAAGAATGAGATGACCATGAGCATAAAAGAAGCCTTCAGAACTCCAAATAGAGTGGACCAGAAAAGAAATTCCTCCCGACACATAATAGTAAAAACATCAAGTGTCCAAAGCAGAGAAAGAATACTAAAAGCAGTAAGGGAAAAAGGTCAGGTAACATATAAAGGCAGACCAATCAGACTCACACCCGACTTCTCAACAGAGACTGTGAAAGCTAGAAGATCCTGGACAGACATCATGCAGACCCTAAGAGGAAGTGTCAGCCCAAGCTGCTATACCAGCAAAACTCTCAATCACCATAGATGGAGAGACCAAGATATTCCAGGACAAAACTAAATTTACAAAATATCTGACCACAAACCCAGCATTACAATGAATTATAGGTGGAAAACCCAATACAAGGAGGGAAACTACATCCTAGTAAAAACAATAAAATACTTAAGCAAGAAAACCAAAAGAAGAAAGACACACAGGCACAATTCTACCTCTAAAAGCAAAAATAGCAGGAAACAGCAACCATTATTCCTTAATATCTGCTAACATAAACAGACGCAATTCCCCCAATAAAAAGACATAGGCTATCAGACTGGATACATAAACAGTATCCAGCATTTTGCTGCATATAGGAAACTCATCTCAGAGACAATGACAGACACTATCTTAGAGTAAAAGGTTGGGAAAAAACCTTCCAAGCAAACGGTCCCAAGAAGCAAGCTGGAGTTGCCATTCTAATATCGAATAAAGTAGATTTTCAACCAAAAGTTATCAAAAAAGATAAGGAAGGACACTTTTTACTCATTACAGGTAAAATTTGTCAGGAGGAACTCTCAATCTTTAACATATTTGCTCCAAAAACAAGGACATCAATATTCATGAAAGAAACCCTACTAAGGCTCAAAAAAATACATTGCACTCCACACAATAATAGAGGGAGACCTCAACACCCCACTCTCAACAATGGACAGATCATGGAAACAGAAACTGAACAAGGACACTAGCAGAGATTATCAACCAATTGGAATTAATAGACATCTACAGAACATTGCACCCTAAAACATAATACACATTCTTCTCAAGTACCTCATGACACATTCTCCAAAATTGACCATATAATCGGTCACAAAACAGGCCTCAATAGATATAAGAAGATTGAAATACTCCCATGCATCCTATCAGATGATCATGGTCTAAGGCTGGTCTTTATTAACAAAAAAGACAACAAAAAGCCCATATACACATGGAAACTTAACAATGCTCTATTAAATGATAGCATGGTCAAAGAAGAAATAAAACAAAGAAATTAAGGATTTTCTAGAATTTAATGAAAATGAAAACACAACATACCCAAACCTATGGGATGCAATGAAAGCAGCACTGAGAGGAAAACTCATAGTTCTGAGTGCTTCCAAAAAGAAACTGGAGAGAGCCTACAATAGTAACTTGACAGTACAGTTGAAAGCTCTAGAACAAAAGGAAGCAGATACACCCAAGATGAGTAGACAACAAGAAATAATCAAACTCAGAGCAGAAATTGACCAAATAGAAACAAAAAGAACCATTGAAAAAAATCAACAAAACCAAGAGCTGGTTCTTTGAGAAAATCAACAAGATTGATAAACCCCTAGCCAGACTAACTAGAGGGCAAAGAGAGAGTATCCAAATTAACAAAATCAGAAAGGAAAGTGGAGACATAACAACTGAAACTGAGGAAATTCAAGAAATCATCATATCCTACTACAAAAGCCTATACTCAACAAACCTTGAAAATCTGGAGGAAATAGATGAATTCCTAGACAGATACCAGATACTAAAGTTAAACAAGGAGCAGGTAAACCATCCAAATAATCCCATAACACCTAAAGAAATAGAAGCAATCATCAAAAGCCTACCAACCAAAAAAAAGCCCAGGTCCAGATGGGTTCAGTGCAGAATTCGATCAGACATTTATTGACGACCTAATACAAATACTCTCCAAACTATTCCACAAAATAGAACCTTACTCATTTATCGAGGCCACAATAACCCTCGTTCCTAAACCACACAAAGACCTCACAAGGAAAGAGAACTTCAGACCAATCTCACTTACGAATATTGACTCAAAAATATTCAACAAAATCTTTGCAAACCAAATCCAAGAACACATAAAAACTATCAATCACCATGATCAAGTAGGCTTCATCCCTGAGATGCAGGGATGGTTTAATAATATATGGAAATTCATCAACGTAATCCACCATATAAATAAACTCAAAGAAAAAAACCACATGGTCATCTCACTAGATGCTGAGAAAGCATTTGATAAAATTCAAAACCCCGTCTTGTTAAAAATATTGGAAAAAAACAGGAATCCAAGGCCCATACCTAAACATAATAAAAACAATATACAGCAAACCAATAGCTAACATCAATTTTAACAGTGAGAAACTTGAAGCAATCCCAATAAATCAGGGACTAGACAAGGCTGCCCACTCTCCCCCTACCTATTCAACATGGTACTGGAAGTCCTGGCCGGAGTAATTAGACAGCAAAAGGAAATCAAAGGGATACAAATTGGAAAGGAAGAAGTAAAAACATCACTGTTTGCAGATGACATGATAGTGTTCTTAAGTGACCCCAAAAATTCCACCAGAGAACTTCTACAGCTGATAAAAAAAGTTCAGCAAAGTGGCTAGATATAAAATTAACTCAAACAAATCAGTAGCCTTCCTCTACTCAAAGGACAAACATGCGGAGAAAGAAATTAGGGAAAAGATATTCTTCACAATAGTCACAAACAATATGAAATAATTTCGTGTGACTCTAACTAAGCAAGTGAAGGACCTGAGTGACAATAACTTCAAATCTCTGAAGAAGGAAATCGAGGAAGATCTCAGAAAATGGAAAGATCTCCCATGCTCATGGATTGGAAAGATCAACATTGTAAAAATGACCATCTTACCAAAAGCAATCTACAGATTCAATGCAATCCCCATCAAAATTCCAACACATTTTTTTCATAGAGTTAGAAAGAGCAATGTGCAGTTTCATCTGGAATAAAAAAAGACCTAGAATAGTGATATCCATCCTCAAGAACAAGAAAACATCTGTGGGAATCACCATCCATGACCTCAAGCTATATTACAAGGCAATTGTGCTAAAAACTGCATGGTACTGGTACAGAAATAGGCACGTGGATCAATGGACTAGAATAGAAAATCCAGAAATGAGCCCCCACATATATGGCCACTCAATTTTTGACAAAGGAGCTATAAACATTCAATGGAAAAAGGGCAGCCTCTTCAACAAATGGTGTTGGTCCAACTGGCACTCAGCATGCAGAAGAATGAAAATAGACCCTTTCTTATCTCCTTGTACAAAGCTCAAGTGTAAGTGGATCAAAGATCTCCACATTAAACCAGGTACACTGAAACTATTAGAAGAGAAAGTGGAGAAAACCTTAGAACTCATAGGCACAGGAGAAAATTTCCTGAACAGAACACCAATGGCTCAAGCTCTAAGGTCAAATATTGAGAAATGGGACTTAATAAGATTGCAAAGTTTCTGTAAGCTAAGGACACTGTCAAGAAAACAAAACAGCAGCCAACAGAGTGGGAAAAGATCTTTACCAACCCCACATCTGATAGAGGCGTAATATCCAAGGTATACAAAGAACTCAAAAAGTTGGACACCAGAGAATCAATCAATCCTATTAAAAAATGGGGTACAGAGCTAAACAAAAAGTTCTCAACTGAGGAATATCAAATGGCTAGAAGCATCCAAGGAAGTGCTTGACATCACTAGCCATCAGGGAAATGCAAATCAAAACAACCCTGAGATTCCACCTCACACCAGTCAGATTGGCCAAGATCCAAAACTCAGACGACAGCAGATGCTGGCGAGGTTGTGGAGAAAGAGGAACACTTCTCCACTGTTGGTGGGGTTGTAAACTGATACATCCAATCTGGAAATCAGTCTGGCGATTCCTTGGAAAATTGGACATAGTGCTACCTGAAGATCCAGCTTTTCCACTTCTGGGCATATACCCCAGCGACACTTCAATATACAACAAAGATACATGCACCACAATGTTCATAGCAGCCTTATTTATAATAGCCAGAAGCTGGAAAGAACCCAGATGCTCTTCAGTAGATTAATGGATACAAAAATTGTGGTATATTTACACAATCATGTACTACTCAGCCACCAGAAACAATGACTTGACCAAATTCTTAAGAAAATGGCTGCATCTAGAGAATATCATTCTGAGTGAGATAACCCAGTCACAAAAGAACAGACATAATATGCAGTCACTGATAATTGGATACTAGCCCCAGAAAGCTCTGAACACCCCAGAAAAAACTCAGAATGTGTGAAGTTCAAGAAAAACAAAGCCAAAATAAAATGAAAATTCATTATGCTTAATCCTTACACACCTAAAAAACTTTGACTATTTCCAGGTTACATCTTGTTTTACATGTACTTTATGTTCATTGTAACTAGTAAGATTTCAATGCACACTATCAAACCTTAAAAAAAATCAAGTACTGACAAAAATGTATTCATATATTTTATGCAACAATGCTTTTATAATCTGTACATTTATCTTTGTTTTTTAAAATAAAGTTGTTCAATTAAAAAAAGACTCAAGGAAATGTTTGACAGATGATGCACAAGAAAAGGTGCTCAGACCTCAGGTATATGGTCCCCTGATTTTTGACAAAGGAGCCGTAAACATTCAATGGGAAAAGGACAGCCTATTCAACAAATGGTGCTGGTCCAACTGGCACTCAGCATGCAAAAGAATGAAAATAGACCCTTTCTTATCTCCTTGTACAAAGCTTAAGTGCAAGTGGATCAAAGATCTCCACATTAAACCAGATACACTGAAACTATTAGATGAGAAAGTAGGGAAAACCTTAGAACACATAGGCACAGGAGAAAATTTCCTGAACAGAACACGAATGGCTCAAGCTCTAAGGTCAAAGATTAACAAATGGGACTTAATGAGATTGCAAAGTTTCTGTAAGGCTAATGACATTGTCTTGAAAACAAAACGGCCGCCAACAGAGTGGGAAAAGATCTTTACCAACTCCACGTCAGATAGAGGCCTAATATCCAAGGTATACAAAGAACTCAAAAAGCTAGACACCAGAGAATCAAATAACCCTATTAAAAAATGGGGTACAGAGCTCAACAAAACGTTCTCAGTTGAGGAATATCGAATGGCTGAGAAATATCTGAGGAAGTGCTCGACATCCTTAGCCATCAGGGAAATGCAAATCAAAACAACCCTGAGATTCCACCTCACACCAGTCAGATTGGCCAAGATCCAAAATTCAGATGACAACAGATGCTGGCGAGGTTGCGGAGAAAGAGGAACACTTCTCCGCTGTTGGTGGGGTTGCAAACTAATACAACCACTCTGGAAATCAGTCTGTCGATACCTCAGAAAATTGGACATAGTACTACCTGTAGACCCAGATATTCCACTTCTGGGCATATACCCCAGAGACACTTTAGTACACAACAAAGATATATGCACCACAATGTTCATAGCAGCTCTATTTATAATAGCCAGAAGCTGGAAAGAACCCAGATGTCCTTCAGAAGATGAATGGATACCAAAATTGTGGTACATATACACAATGGAGTACTACTCAGCCATCAGAAACAATGACTTAACCAAATTCTTAAGAAAATGGCTGCATCTAGAGAATATCATCCTGAGTGAGATAACCCAGTCACAAAAGAAGAGACATAATATGCAGTCACTGATAGTGGGATGCTAACCCCAGAGGCTCGCACTGCCCCAGAAACAACTCACAGACTGTATGAAGTCCAAGAAAAAAAGAAAACAAAACAAAACAAAACAAAAAAAAATAGTCATGCTCAATCCTCACCCACCAAGAACACATTGACAAATTCCGGTTTGTACCCTGTATTACATGTACTGTCTGCTCATTGTAAAAAAAAAAAAAAAAAAAGAAATCTTTACACACCAAGAAAACTTTGTCTATTTCCAGGTTGCATCTTGTTTTACATGTACTTTATGCTCATTGTTACTGTTGGGATCTTTATCACACTATCAAACCTTAAAAAAAAAAACAAGTACTGACAAAAATGTATTGTATAATTTTATGCAAAAAATGCTTAAAATCTGTACATTTATATTTGTTTTGTAAAATAAAGTTATTAAAAAAGAAAAGGTGCTCAGATGACTTATAAGTTAAAAAATTCAAATACAAGGCACATCTAGAAAGGTCACTATTGACAACATCCAAAAAAATAACAAGCCTTAGCGAGGCCTTGGAAACACTGGGAAATCATACTCTTTGAAATATAGCATCAAATTTTGTAACAAGTGGTTCTTTTAAATTATGGACATGGAATTACTGAACCCAACAATTATGATTCTAGGCATATACTCCAAAACTAAAAAATCCAAGGTTGAAAAGAGATTTTTTTTTTCTCTAGCTGGTAAGATGGTTCAGTGGCCAAGCCTAATGGCTCGAGTGTGATTCCCAGCACATATATTGTGGGAGAGAACCTGGCCCCTCAGTTTGCTTTCTGACCTTTATTCATGCTGCCCCCATATGTACATATACACAAAGTAAATAAAGGTACCTTGAGAACATTATTTGGCCATGGGAAAACAGAAATTCTGCCCTATGTTTGAGCACAATGATGAACTTTGAGGACAAGTGTAAGTGAAACACTAACCAGAAAGGGGCAGATTATGGGCCAAACATCTCTTTAAGTGGTCCCTCATTGTGTGAACTACCTACCCAAATGAGTCAGATTCGAAGGATAAGAATTCAGAATAGTGGTAGTTGGGGACCAGGGAAAGAAATGACAGCTGTTTAAAGGGGACACAGGATTGTGGTTTGTCAACACAAGGAGTTTTATGATTTTCCAAAGCAATTTGAAAATACTGTATGATGCTGAATTCAGAATTAAAAACATTGTTTAGACAAGAGTGTTAGGTTTTTATGTTTTAGGACTATTTTAAAGTTAAAGCAAGGAAAGCAAGCGATCAATGATCATTTTATTAGCTTGGTTTACACACAAAAAACCTTTTACACACACACACACACACACACACACACACACACACACACACACACACACAAAAAAAACCCTTTGATTTTGATTCCCACAAGGTATCCTGCTCACTCCTACCAGTAGAGAAGAGAGTCAAGAACAGCAGGCACAACTGAAATTTCAGCTGCTGGGGAGACTGAGGCAGAAGAATCAGACCCCAATGGAGGAGTTAGAGAAAGGACTGAAGGAGCAGAAGGGTTTTGCAACTCCATAGGAAGAACAACAATACCAACCAACCAGACACCCTGCCCCTGAGCTCCCAGCCACCAACCAAAATCACCAACCAAAGAGTACACATGGAGGGAACCAATGGCTCCAGTTGAGAGTGGGTGCATCTTCACAGAAGCAGGGAGAGGGAGAAAAGTGAATAACATTTGAAATGTAGATACATAATTTATCCCAAAAAAACAAACAAACAAAAAAAAAACCTGGCTGGGTTAGAGTACGGTTAAGGCCAGCCTACATAGCTCATGTTCTGTGTTAGAGGATTAGGGGCGTTAAAAGAGAGTGGTAAAGAACGTGTCTGTGACTAGAGCTTTAGGTTTGGTCTTTAGGTCACAAATAAAATAACTAAGGAGAGTCTGGAAGGAGGAACAAAACCTAAAGCCCTGGAATAGCTGCTAAGTAAGCCAAAACATACCTTTGGAAGGCATCGGGGTATTGAGTTTCTTCAAAAACTCTGTCTAGTTCAAGTAGTTGTTCGGGAGTGAACTTATACTGTTTTCGGCAATACTTGGTTGGCTTTTGAAAAACTGGCTCCTCCTCTTGTGTAGGCTCACGGGGTTCCCCATGGATGTCGCTCTTCATTGGACGGTTGTAGTTGTGATCAATCACAGCGTTCACGTGGCTCATCCCCTTCAGGAGGCCTATGACTACTTCCGTGTGTCTACCATCTGCTGTTGCTGCCCTCCCTTGCTCGAGTTCAGTTGTTACTTCTTCTTCGTAAAAGTCCACACCATAAGAGTCAAGGTCGAAGTAGTATTCCTTATATGCCATGGCTGGAGTTCTGCAGAAGGCACTACACCCTGGAGTTACAAAGGCTTCGAGCCTCCGAGTGTGGATGCGAGCCGTTTCGAAGGGCGGTGCTGGATTATTTAACGTAACCCATTACGTTAGGTCTTGACTAACGGCTGTGGGTGGAGCTTTCATTGGTGAGGGCGGGTAGCGGGCAGAGAGTGAGGCGTGGCAAATGGGTAGCTTGGAGCAAAATGGTGCCTTTAGGACACATTTGAGCCACAAGTTGGACCTGAGGCTTAGTTGCTTGGCCTCCAGATCTGATGAAAGTAGAAAGCTTGACTTGGAAGCTTACTTGCTAGTGAGTCCTGTTGTCCCCATGGTCACGTTGAAAAAAATCTAGCTTTGGAAAGATTTAAATTATTGTATTTTTATTTCAGTGTGTGTGCGCATTTGATATGTGGAGGTGAGAGGACAATTTCGATGAATCAGTTTTCTCCTCCTACCACGTGGGTTCCAGGGATTAAACTCGGGGATTAGTCAGTCTCTGTCACGAGCACTTTTACCCATTCAGCTTTCTCACTGGCCCAGCATTTTTATTTTTGGAATCTTTTTCAGGATCCATATATAATGCTTTGTCCAGTGGTGATCACAATCCAAAATGCAGACGCTGTGTGGAGCCCAGTCTTCAAAATTGGGAGCCCATTCGAATCTTCGTGCTCCTGTTCTTCTTAGTGCTGGTTTGGAGTCCAGCACATGCTCAGCAAACTCTCTACCACAAATCTATAAATATTGAGCCCTTTAGGCTAATGATAAAGAAATGCACACAATAAAGGAACGTGTGTCTGATTAACCTCAACGATATCACTCTGTTCTTGGAAGTAGCTCGTGGTAGAAAGCACTTGCCGAGCATGGCTGAGGGGACTTGTGCTTGATCCCTAACATTGCAACCAAAAAAGTATAACTCTTTATAATAGATACCTTTTTGTTGTTCTGGCTAGAAAACCCTGATCCAAGGGTCATTCTTGCTGTGAAGCGGGTAGTCTGACTGCTGATTTTCACCCCTCCTTCTGCTCCTCCAAGTCTAATCCCCAGTTTCACCCCCAGCTGTGTGGCAGAATGCCTGCTGTTGTCTCCTGTCCTCTATGACTCCATTCTGAGTGGATCACAAAGAGCTTCTCCAACCTCCATTCCCCAAACGCATCCCATTATTCCAGCCTCCAACACCAGCACGCATATTCTGGGGACATACCAGTTGAGTGGGCCAGGGAAACATGCCCACAAAAATTTTCCTACCAGCCAGCACATGGCCACTACACTTTCTTAAGGTCCAGAGAAGAAGCAGAAATCAAGGAACAAAACAGCCACCAACAGACACAAACCCGGTTACCTCACCTAGACCTATAATTATCCCAATCCCAGATGCCTGGACTCCAGTGAAAGAATACAGCAAAAGCCAGAACGATATGTTTCCACTAGAGCCCAAGAACATATTCTAACATAGCTGAGGCTCAGTGTTAATGGTTTCTTAAATATTAAATGCAATCTTTTTCTTCAATAGTAATTGGTTCCCATAACCTGGAGATTCTTATTGTGAGCACAGTGCCACACTACAAACACAGCGAGGTGAAACAATTGCCACCCCTGACTACATCCTGCTTTCTAGTACGTTTTTCAACTCTTCTTTGTGTCTTTTTTTTCACATGTTTAGGAGATATTCATTGCACAAAATGAGCCCTCTTTATATAAGTCATGTATATAAGCCATACAATTATGTATGTTTGATATGCATGTCCCATTCTCTGTGTAGGTTTTGCCATCTCATGCTAGGTCTGGGATGTCGTGATGGTGTAAAATGGCCAGCTTCTGAGACACCAGGCTGAGCCAGTAGGCAAAAAAAAAAAAAAAAAAAAAAAAAAAAAAAAAAAAAAGAATGACCCAAGAAGAGTCTGGGAGTGTGAAGATGGAAGCTGTGCTTGCCCAAGCTGCTTGACCCCCACCTAGGCCTGGGACTGTGGGGATGGTATGGGGGAGTAGGGGTCTAAGGCACTCATAAGGCAGGCAGCCCTGGTATGCAGGCTGCTTGACCCTAAGGTTGGCCTTGGAGTATAAAGTTGGTATGAAAGACAAGGGCTAGGTTACTCACAAGCACGGGCAGTGTGCCACAAGCAGAGCTTGGAGTGGAGTCCGGCTAAGGCAGGCAAGTTATTGGGAACTCAGCAGGCTTTGTGGGAATAGCCAGGCCTGCGAGTATGAGGCTGGTGTGGGAGACCATGGTACTGAACACTCAACGAGCTGTGCTGCTGCCCAGCCTGCATGACCCTGGCTGAGCATTTGATGGTTGACAGCACCAAAGACCAAGGTTCTGCTAGACACACCATGTATATGATATTGTTCATACAAACTAGGCCTCATACTGGGGGTGTGGAGGAAGGGACTGGAGCAGGAATATTGATAGCTAAATATGAATCCAGTATTGCCATGGGGACTGTGGGAAAGTGAAGGCACTGAAGGAACTGTGGGAAGGTGGTGCAATGGGCAGTGTGTCTAACTGACAGAAAAGCTGCTTAACCACAGGGTATGTCTAGGAATTTGAGGTTTGCAAGGGAAAGGAGAGTCTTGATTACTGTCTAGGGCAGGGTTAGTGACATGACTACTTAATCTCTCTCCTAGGTTCACCTTCTGTGCAGACATTTTGACCCCAGTTAGGCCTGGGAGTGTGGCAATGATAGGAAAAAGTAGGATTTGGGGTCACTCACCTGGTTGGGGTGGCGTATATCCAGCCTGTGATTGTGACCTCATTTCCTTCATGAGCAGGCGCAGAAGACCAAGTTTTATGTCAATTTGACACAGTTAAAGTCATCTAAGACAAGGGAACTTCAATTAAGAAGATGCCCCTAAAGAATCAGGTGGTAGGCAAGCCTGCAGGTCATTTTCTTATTTAGTGATTTATGATGGAGGCCCAGCCCATTGTGGGTGATGCCATCCTCATACTCTTGGTCCAGGGTTCTATAAGAAATCAGTCTGAGCAAGACAAGGGGAGCAAACCAGTGAGCAGCACTCCTTCACGGCCTCTGCATCAGCTCCTGCCTCCAGGCTCCTTCCCTGTGTGAGTTCCAGTCCTGACTTCCTTTGGTGATGAACAGCAATGGGAAGTGTGAGCTGAATAAACCCTTTCCTCCCCAACTTGCTTCTTGGCCATGGTGATTCATGGCAACAATAGATATCCTGAATAAGACAGCAGGCAAGCTAAGCTTGGGATTGTGAGGATGGTGCATGAAAGTGGGAGCTTGATCCCTTAACTAGTCTGTTTGTGCCCAGGCCTTTCGACCTCAGATGGGGCTGGCAATGTGGGGATAGATAGCACAAGAGGGCAATCATTCTGTTCACTTACAAGATGCCGTGAATACAAACTCAGTGAGTAAAGCTAAGCCTTGGGAGTGTACTGGCAGCAGTATGATAGAGTGTTTGAGTCCTCGCCAAGCTGATGTGCAGTCTCATTGACCCCAGCTGGACATGACAGTGGCCAAGCAGGTTAGAATATTAAGATCTCACCAGTCGCTGGTTCAGATTGACTGACGGCAGCTCGATCTAGGGGTGTCATATCAAGTCAAAGGAGTTGAATTTTCGATGTGTCATCAGACTGGCTTGTGAGAAAGCTCTGGGACCTGGACTCGGTCTAGGGGTATAGGGATGATGCACGAGGGCAGGGTCTTGCTCTCTCACCGGCTGTGGTAGGTTGGTGGTCAGTCTACTTCAGCCATTCTGTGCCTGGGAGTACAGGAATATCCTGGAATTATATGTGTCCAGCCATTCACCAGATTGGGTTCTACGGCAGGCCATGTACCTCAAGCTAAGCTTTTCTTACTATAAGAGGATCTTGACCTTTCATCAGGTTGGGATGTGCACTATATGTTTGGCTCTGTCAGGGACAGGCTTTGTTTTGCTGGTTGTGACTGGCACTCATCAAGCCTTTTGACAAACAGCTATGTCTCAGAGTATCAGGTTTTGTGGGCGACAACAGACCTGAACAGATCACCAGTCTTGGCTACTCTCTTGGGCTTTTCGATTTCCCAAGGTGGTAGAGATGGCACCTGAGATAAGAAATCTGTAGACTCAACTGGCTGCATCGGTCTATGATCTCATTCACCTGAACCAGGCCTAGGACCGTGAGGATGGTGTTGATGCAGTAGCTTTGATCATGGAAAATGGATGCCTGATTCTCAGGCTATGCAGGACCAATATTAGGATGGGAACTTGGTGAAGGTTAAGGCAGTTGAGGCTTTGGGGAAATCATTATGCTTGGTTGCTGTCCAAGCTGCTGGGATTTTTAAGATAACGGGTCTTGATCACTGGAGTAGGGTATGTTAGTGAGCCGGAGCTTACCCTAACTCAAATTATGGGAATGGCACATGAGAGCAAAGGTTGAGGTCATACACAGGCTCAGAGTGTGTAGGTAGGCTTTTTTGCCTCAGATTGACCAGGGGATGTAGCAGTTATGGGCAAGGGTCATTTCAAGGTCACTCACTTGGTTGGAGTAGTGCATGTTCTGCTGTGACTGTGGTCTCTCATGGTGCACAGGTGCAGTAGGGCAGGGTCACAAAGGAGTCCTGTCTGGTTGGAAGCAACTGTAGTAAGGCTCTGTCAGGGTATTTAAAGATGGGGAAGGAGGATGGAGTCTTAGTGCATCATTAATGGGGCCAGGGATGGCAGGGATGCTTTATGAGTGCACAGGTCCTGGTCACTCACCAGGCTGGGCTGTGCATCTCAAATTAGGCCTGAAAATACTAGTTTGATGCATGTGCAATATTGAGCTCTCACTAGACTGTGATGAAACAGATTCTGATTGTCCCCAGCTATGCCAGGGAGTAGCAGATGCCTCATTCAGGCCAGGTTCTTGGAACTCACCAAATTTGGCTGCTGTGCAAACAGTGACACCTACTAGACTTTTCAGTGTAGAAATAGTGTGGGAGAACAGGGTGGCCATTACTTATTATGAGTCTAAGTGGGTATCTAGGTTCTGTAACATCAGCCATTCCTAAGAATGTGGGGATGGCATAATAGGCCATGGGTCAGGGTTACTCAGTAATTGGATGGAGGTTAAACAACATGGAGCAGTTAGATCTTGGGGGTATTTTGACAGCAGTGGGATGAGATTTGAGCTCTTGCTAGGGTAGCATGGAACAGGCTGACTCCAGCAAGACAAGGCATTTCCTTAGGCAGGGGAAGTTCTTTGGACCTTGCTAGTGAGAAATAGTTCTGCAGTTCCTTGAAACCTGCTGGAACTGGGAGTGTGGTATCTGTGTAGAGAGGCAGGATTTTATATCACTTATGAAACTAACTTTAGGGAAATTAGGATACCCAGACTCGGCTCATGAGTGTGGGGGTGCTGCATGAAGGCTAGGTTTGCTCCCTTGTCAGGAGAGTCTGATGGTATATCTTCTTCAGCCATTCTATACCCAGAATTATGGGGATGTCGTAAAACTGCATGTATCCAGATCAGCACTCACAAGACTGCAGGGTGTTCACCCCAAGCTAGACCTTAGAGTATTAGTATTACACCAGCAGAACAGAATATTGAGCTCTTATCAGTCTGGGATGACAATCAATATGATTGATGCCCAACTAGGCCAGGAAACATGAATTGGTAATAGCAGGTGATTTTCTTGGGAACACAGCAGGCTTTGTGACAGCAGCTAGGCCTGGGAGTATAAAGATGCTTTGGGAGATAAAGGTCCTGAAACTGACCATTATGGGTTAGTGTCAGTGATTCTTGACATCAGCTGGACATTGTGCAGTATAAATAGGAACAGAGTGCAAGGGCAGAAGAGAAGCACCAGGCTTTGCTGGTCAACCATCTGCATTACCAGAACTAGGACTGGGAGTGTGGAGAGGGTGTAGAAGCATCATCTTGATCTCTTAACACAGAGACATTTTACTGGTGCTGTGTGATCAGATATTGGGATGGGCGCAGGGGCGATTACTGTACTTGGCTTATGGGCAAATTTCTTGACCACAGATATGGCAAAAAGTGTGAGGACTGTCAGAGAGAGGAATTCCTGGCTAGGCTCACTGGTAACTGGGCTTCTTGACCTCAAATAATTTCTGGATCATTAAGATGCTGAGAGAGAGTTGTGTCTTTATTACTGACCACAATAAAACTGCTGAGCACGTAGCTTTAGCACAGGTGGACCTGGAGCCATGGGAATGGCAATGAATGCAAAGGTACAGCTCACTAACATGATCAGCTTATATTCAGGCTTTTTATTTTTAAATCTACAGTTTGGCCTGGGAGTTTGGTAGATGGAGAAAGTGGTGTTTGGGGTCACTCATCTGCAGTGAGTCTAATTGTGACCTAGCTCCAATTCTAGGTTGGTACAGGAGGGCACAGGTCTGTGCTACAAAGGACTCTTGGCTGCTCCAGGAGTACTTTGGCTTGTTCCTGGGGCGGCGAGGGACAGTTTAAGAGGGCCTGGGCCTGATCCTTCAACGAGAGAGTACTGGAAGTGGGGAAATATCCCAAGAGTGCACAGGTCTGGGTTACTCACCAGGGTGGACTGGTGTGCAAGCTGTGTCTCAAGCTAGGTCTGGAAATTACTACAAACCTGTGGGAGTTTGAGAGTGTATTGATAGCAACAGTCTAGGTTTTAGAGCTCTCACCAAGCTGAGATAGACAGACAGACACAGGGAGATGGACAGACAGACACAGGGAGATGGACAGACAGACATAGGGAGATGGACAGACAGAGACACAGAGAGATGGACGGACACCTATAGATGGACAGACTGACAGACAGACTGACACAGAGACATACAGACTGACACAGAGAGACAGACAGAGATGGACAGACAGACAGAGAAAAACAGCCACCGAGAGGTGGAGAGACACAGAGACAGACAGACACAGAGACAGACACAAAGAGATGGACAGATTAGAGAAATGGACAGATTAGAGAGATGAACAGATTAGAGAGACGGACAGATCAGAGAGACACATAGAGACAGGCAAAGAGAGAGAGAGACAGGCAGACAGAGAGAGACAGACAGGCAGACACACAGAGAGAGACAGTAACAGAGACATACTGACACAGACACAGACAGACACAGAGACAGACAGGTCAGAGTGATGGACAGACAGGTCAGAAAGACAGACAGACAGGTCAGAGAGATGGACAGATAGGTCAGAGAGATGGACAGACAGACACAGAGACAGACACCGAGACAGACAGACACTGAGACAGACACAGAGTCACAGAAAGAGGCAGAGACAGACAGACAGACACAGAGACAGACAGACACAGAGACAGACAGACAGATGCAGAAATAGACAGACAGATGCAGAGACAGACAGACACAGGGCAGACAGACACAGAGACAGATAGACACAGGGACAGACAGATGCAGAGACAGATGCAGGGCAGACAGACAGATGCAGAGAAAGACAGATGCGGAGAAAGACAGACAGACGCTGAGACAGACAGATGCAGAGACAGACAGATACAGGGCAGACAGATACAGTGAAAGACAGACAGACGCAGAGACAGAGACAGACGCAGAGACAGACAGACACACAGACAGATGCAGAGACAGACAGATACAGGGCAGACAGATACAGTGAAAGACAGACAGACGCAGAGACAGAGACAGACACAGAGACAGACAGACACACAGACAGATGCAGAGACAGACAGATGCCGGACAGACATGCAGAGAAAGACAGACAGACACAGGACAGACAGACAGATGCAGGACAGACAGACGCAGAGACAGACGCAGAGACAGATAGACACACAGACAGATGCAGAGACAGACAGATACAGGACAGACAGATGCAGAGACAGATGCAGAGACAGACAGACAGACACAGGACAGACAGATGCAGGACAGAGAGACGCAGGACAGACAGATGCAGGACAGAGAGACGCAGGACAGACAGATGCAGAGAAAGACAGACAGACTCAGAGACAGACAGACACACAGACAGATGCAGAGACAGACAGATGGAGGACAGACAGACAGATGCAGAGAAAGACAGACAGATGCAGAGACAGATGCAGAGACAGACACAGGACAGACAGACGCAGGACAGACAGACAGATGCAGAGACAGACAGATGGAGGACAGACAGAAAGACAGATATACAGACAGATGCAGAGACAGATGCAGAGACAGACACAGAGACAGACAGACAGATGCAGAGACAGACAAACAGATGCAGAGACAGATGCAGAGACAGATAGACAGATGCAGAGACTGACTGACAGATGCAGAGACTAATAGATGCAGAGACAGACAGACAGAAAGTCAGACAGATAGAGAGACAGACCGACACTGAGAGATGGACAGACACAAGATAGACACCGAGAGATGGACAGAGAGACACAGAGACAGACAGACACAGACAGACTCAGAGAGACAGACAGACACCGAGACAGACAGACAGACACTGAGACAGACACAGAAACAGACTGACAGACACCGAGACTGACAGACACCAAGACAGATAGGCACAGAGAAAGACAGACACAGAGACAGACAGATGCAGAGAAAGACAGACAGATGCAGAGATAGACAAACAGATGCAGAGACAGACAAATGCAGAGACAGACACAGAGACAGACAGACGCAGGACAGAGAGACGCAGGACAGACAGACATAGGACAGACAGAAGCAAGACAGACAAATGGAGAGACAGACAGACGCAGAGACACAGAGACAGACAGACACAGAGACAGACACAGAGACAAGCAGACAGACACACAGAGAGACAGACAGACACAGAGACACAGACAGACAAAGATAGTCAGACACACAGAGAGACACACAGAGACAGAGACACACAGAGACAGTCATACAGACAGAGGCAGCCAGCCAGACCCAGCCAGACACACACAGAAATACTGACACACAGAGAGAGACAAACAGACACAGTCAGGCACGCACACACAGACAGTTATGCACAGACACACAGGCAGCCACAGAGAGACAGACAGGGACAGACAAAGACACAGACACACAGACAGGCCGAGACACAGAGTGAGAGACACAGACAGACACAGAGAGACAGATAGGGAGAGAGGCAAACAGACACAGACAGACACAGAGAGACAGACATACAGAGCCAGCTAGCCAGAGACAGACAGACAGAGACAGAGATGGACAGAGGCAGGGACAGATAGACAAAGAGGGACAGAAAGAATGAGAGATACACCAACAGAGAGAGAGAGAGAGAGAGAGAGAGAGAGAGAGAGAGAGAGAGAGAGAGAAAGAGAGAGAGAGAGAGAGAGAGAGACCAACCTTGACAGACAGACTGACAGAGAGATTGATTCAGGAAAACAAGGCTTTAATCTCCCACCTAGAGGGGGATGGTGGGCATGTCCTAGCAGTGCAATGGTCCAGGTTACTAACCATGTTGGGCTGGAGTGAAGGCTGTGGATTTCAAGCTTAGCTCCAAAGCATTTGTAGGATACTTGCAGGATTTTGAGCTCTAATCAGGCTGGTGTGGTGCTCATTCTGATTGGGAGAGGAACTAAGAGGTCGTAGCCTAGGCAGGTAAAATTCTTAGGAACTTAGGAAGCTGGACTGCTGTCCAGACTGTGAAGCCTGGCAGTTAGGATGTTTTGGGAGCATAGGGTCTGGGTTATTCCTAATTCATGTCTGGAAGAAATTTATCTTGATCCCAGCTGAATTTGGGGATGTGGTAATGGTACAGAGGAGCAGAGTTCATCATAAACCACAATGTTGGGGTGGTAGCTATGGTAAGTGACCCGAGCCAGGTTTGGCAGTGTGGAGATAGTATGCAAGAGAAGTGTCTTTACTGCTTACCAGTTGGAGCTAGTACCCAGGCTGTTTGTTCTCAGATGGACTGAGGAACATGAGGAAAGCAAAAGAGGGCAGGAGTCAGGGTCACTCCGAATGCTACCTTGTATACAGGTTTTATGACCCAAGCTAGGCCTAGGGGTATTCTGACAGTACTAGGATAGAATCTGAAGTTCTCACCAGGATGGGACACTGTGCTGTCTGGTTTACCCCGCTTGTGTGCAGGCTTCATCCCTAATTGGGCCTGAGGCTGTGGTAATGGTAGGGAAAGGTGTTGCTTGCAGTTCTACATCTGGTTGATCTGGTACAGTAGGGTGCGGTGTCTTGATTTCTTACCAGAACTCACCAGTGAAAGCAGAAATGTTTCTAACAAACCAGATGACGGGAGCCCGATGATTAGCTGTGACGACTGTGATGATTGGTACCACTGGCCCTGTGTGGGAATCATGACTGCTCCTCCAGAAGAGATGCAGTGGTTCTGCCCGAAGTGTGCCAAAAAGATAAAGAAAGACAAGAAGAGGAAGCACCTTGCGCACAGACATCAGCGTGGGCAGGACTGCTGCCCTGCGCCGGGTGGGGCTGGGCCTTTTCTACCATCCTGTCTCCCCAGGCCCTGTGGACAGTGCATCCCCAGGAGCAAGGACAAGAACAGCCATCGCTCTGGATGCCCCTTTCTGAAACACATGGGCCTGAGCTCCCACAGCATGTTGCTGAAGAAAAACTCCAATGGAGGCATGGCCTGAGGGCTGGCACCTCCATCTGTCTATTACCAGTGACAAGTATTAATAAAGACACCACACATCTTCCCTCTTGATTTCCTTTCTTCTCTGCAGAACCTTTCTTATGGTATTAGATAAGACGGCGATGCACAAATGCCGTGACTGTAACGGAAGGATGCATCATTAGCTATACAGTTTGCAAGCCTGCGCCCTCCACAGGGAGGCAGTCATAAGGAAAGAACGCTCCAGTCAGAAGACTGGTAAATATTTTTGTGATGAGAGTATATGAAGCTCCCCCACCTCACCCGACTTCTATTACTAACGTGTAAAATGTTGAGGCTTTTGTGAGATACCTTCTATTTTTTAAGAAAAGGGTTTCTATCATGTCCTGTCCACCTCTGCAAATTCTTTTCATTTAGCCTATTTTATAACTTGCATCCTCGTTCCACTGTGTGAGCTGCTGGAGCCCCTTCTTGCTGCGTGTGCGTCCCGTCAACTTGTATAAAACTCTTGCTACTGAGAAACCCCCTCACTGTAAATAATAAATATTTATGAAGTAGTTATTTTAAAATTTTTTTATCGTGTGTAATTCTGGCTTTCTCTGAAATCCACAGTGATTTCAGCCATGTCTGTAATTGCTGCTGTACATAGGCAAAGAAGAGAGAGAAGGACCCAGAGCCATGTCCCTCCCCAAACTCAGTACCCATGTGATGGGCGAAGGACCCTAGCAATTGGAAAGAAACAAGGCAATTTACATCTCGAGTTGACAGTTTGAAATTGTTTTGTTTGTTATATATTTTCTGTAAATTTCTCTCACTTTTACTAAAAGGACATGTAGTTTCCACAAAAGTAAAAATAGAAAAAATACTGTAAAAAAAAAACTGGGTTTTTGTGTAAACCGCTGGCACTAGCTAGGTCTGGCAGTGTAAAGCTAGCTGAGCAAGGGGCTAATGGGCCAGCTGTACCAGATTGTGAGTTTCCATGAAGGAGACTTAACTGACCCCAGCTATGCCACAGAATGTTAGTGTGTCCACAGCAGGAGATGTTACTGGATCTCATCAGGCTTTGTGACATTAGGTAGACCTGGAATACTCAGCAGTGTGGGCTGATGTTTGGGATCCTCAATCACAGATGGGAAGCTGTCTGAGAGACTCAGCAAGATTGTGCTGTTTAGTCATGTGTTTCCCCTGAAGTAGGTCTTGGGGTATAGAGAAGGTGCTGGTCACTGAACAGACAAGTTTGATGGTTGGGCTATGTGACCTAAAATTGGCAGGAAGAGCTAACAGAGAGTACAGGCAGGTGGGACTCTTGGGCAATCACTGTGCTTGGCTGATGGGCTTGACCACAGACGTGCCTGAGAGTGAGAGGCTTTCGGGAAAGGGAGAGTCCTGCTTACTGGCTGGGTAGCTCTGGTGACCAGGTCTCTTGCACAAGCACTATAGGTTGTTGTGTTGTTAGGATACCGGTGGAGTCAGATGGAATGGCTGTTGGAATGGTGCAGGTCAAATAGTCATGGTCATTCCCAGGTTCAGGTTGCGTGCTGTTTTATATTTTGACACCAGCTATAGTTCACTGACCTCATTGCACTGGTTCACAGTCAGCCTGTGACTGTGAGATCACACCTTCTGAGCAGGTCCAGGAGTGCAGGAAGTAATAGCTTATCTAGGAGATGCTGAAGTGTCTATGCCTGGGACTGTGAGGGTGGAACCGGAGTCCTGATTCCTCAGTAGACAGTCCTGGGGTTGTTGGAATATTCCATCAATTGAAGGGTCCAGGCCACTTACCAGGCTGGGCTAAAATGAAGGCTCTTTACTCAAGCTAGGCCCAAGGTTATCAGTACAATATTTTCTGGATTCTGAGCTCTTACCCAGGTGGGAAGGGCTGGTGGTGGGGCCCATTTTGATTGAATAAAGTTACGCTAAGGATCGGATGATATATCCTCAGACAGGTAAGGCTCTTAGGTACTCCAGGGTAGGACTGTAGTGTAAACTGTGTAACACAACTTACAAGTGGTTTGGGAATGCAGGGTCTTGGTCCCTCAATCGTCTGGTGAGGTACAGATGAAAAGTTTGTGTCCAGTGATGAGGCTGGGATGCTGAGCAAGCTGCGTGATCCAAACTAGGCTTGGGAATGTGAGGGCACGGTCTTGATCACTGTGCTGGTGACCGGGCTGATTGACATAAGCCTGGGCCTGGGAAGGTGAGCAGGGTACAAGAGGACACAAGTCTGGGTCATTCACAAAGCTGGCTTGAGTGACTAACCCCAACTACTGGCTGAAGCAGTTGTGGCCTCAACCAGGATAGTACCCTGGTTTCTTGACATCCATTGGACCTGAGAATGCTGTATCTGAGTGGAGGGGTAGGATTCTGAACTGTTCATGAGACTGACTGTGAAAATCTCAGTCGGCTTCAGCCCTTTTATTTCTGAGACCATGAGAATATCCTTGGAGTGCATAGGTCCTGGTCACTCACCTGGCTAGGCTAGAGTGCAGGCTATGGTCTCAAAACTAGGCCAGGTGAGTATTAATGCCACACATTATACATAGCCCAGGCAATTTCAAGAGTGACCCAGAATCGAATCACATTCTGCCATTCTGTATTTTGGACCATGTCTTAGAACTACATGAGTTCAGGACATTCACCAGGGTGGGTTGAGAGCAGGCTTTGAATCCCAAGCTAGGCCTGGAACTTTCAGTCCCAGCCCAGCAGGGGAGGACCTAGATCTCTGACCACTCTGGGCTAATGTCTGGGCTGCTTGATCCTAGCAGAGCATTGGGTAGTAGGGATCTAGAAGACTCACCAGGTTGTGGTGCTCACTAGGACTGGGACTGAGTAATGAGGAAGCTGCTGGAGTCTTGATCATTAAACAAGGCAGCCGAGGATTCAGGCTGTATGCTCCAATATTGGCGTGTTACTCTGGGAAAGTTAGAGGCATGTGGTGTTCCTGGGAAATGACTGTGTTTGGCCTATCAGTGAGATAGATGTAAGATGCCTGGGAACTTAAACACTGCCTGCACAGTGCTGATCATCAGGATGTTTGACTCCAGTTTGAGCATGAACTATGTGATGGCAGAGGAGATCTGAATCACAGGATCACATTATATGCAGGCTTTTGGACTCTCACTAGGCCTGGGAGTGTTGAAATAGGTGGGGGTGGGAGGTGGGACCTTACTCCCCTTCTAAGCAAGTGCAGGAGTGCAGGGTTCTGGGTACCAAAAGAATCTTGGCTGGTCTAGAAACTGGGGCAGGAGGGCAAGTCTTGACATTACCAAGAGGGGCCTGGTACAATGGGGGATTTCTAGCAGGCCAAAGGTCCAGTCATTCACCAGGCTGGGCTGGTGTGCAGGCTATACTTCCCATGGTAGGCCTGAAATTATTTTAGCTCACCTATAGGATTTTGAGGTTCAGGAGGCTGGGCTGATGCTCATTCTGACTGAACCCAGATAGACCAGGGATGGAGCAGATGAATCAGGCAGGTAGGGTTCATGGTAATTCACCCAGCTAAGCTGCTGTGTGAACTGTAACACCAACTAGACTAGTCAGTGTAATGTTGGTTTGGGAGTTGGTCTTGATTGATGATCAGCCCAGTCTGTTGCAAATGCATCTTGACCCTATGTAGGTATGGGAGTATGATAATGATATCAATGTCCAGTGTTCCAGTGGAGTCACAATGCTGAGCTTGGGAGTATGGCATCAGTATGGATGCATAAGGGCATGGTCCTTTTCCCTGGTTCAGGCTGCTCCATACATTCCAAGCTGGCCTGATAGGTTCTGGAAGTGCATAGGTCCAGAACACTGAACAGGCTGAAATTGTGGGAGCTCATACCAGCAAGATAGAATCTCTATCTCTCATTGAAGTGGTATACAATGTCATTGACCCTAGTTAGGCCTCAAGTATGAGGATAGCATGGGAGACGGGGATACTGAATATACTGGCACTAGAGACAAGCATCTTAGAGACTCACTAGGATGTTCTGATTGGCAATCTGATTCATTATGCCTGGATCGATCCCCCTCTCATCAGTTGCAGGAGGATAAAGGTGGTGACAAAGGAGTCTTTGCTGCCTGGGAGCTGCTGGAGTGGCAACTGTAAGGATGATATAGGAAGGCAGAGTCTTCATCCCTTAACAAGAAATGCCCAAGACTTCAGAGATGTCTTACAAGGCTACCCCAAGCCAGGCATGAAGGCATTAGAAAGAAAGACACCTGCAGGAATGGCTCACATTGTAGATGGATGGAGCCCAGTTAGGCCAGTGTAAAAGTAGTTTGGCATCATGTCTAACTAAGCTAGGTTTGGGACTGTGGGGATGGTCACACACTACTATCAGTATCTTGAGCTCTCACCAGGAGCAGGACCATGAACTATCTGATTGACTCCCTGCTAGGCCAAAATGTATGAGTCTTTGGATGGTATGAGGCTAGTGTCAGGGCTGCTGGATATAACTGAGTAATGGGAAGTAGAAATGGTATCAGTGGCAGGGTTGTGTGAGACTCATCGGGCTGTGATTGTCAGTGATCTTCTTCACCTGGACTAGGCCAGAGTATAATAAGGAAAGATGGAGGCCTGGTACCAGGCAGTGTCCCCAGATGGGCCCTTGCAGACATTGAAGGCATATTGGGCAGATGTTCCAGCAAAGTCACAAACATGGGTTTAGGAGTATGGAATCAATATAGAAGGGCCAAAATTTTATATGCATAAAGGCATGGTCTTCTCTTTCACATAGGTCCAGAACACTCAACAGGTCCAGAATGCAGACCATGCAGACCATGCTTGGTTTGAAAACAGTCAACCATTGTGGAAGTGACTGTCTTGATCATTGGCTAGGCAACAGCTGTAAAAAGGTTTCTTTACCCCCAACTAGTTTGGATATTAAGATTTGGGGGCATAATCAGGTTTCCATCACTTACTAGGGTATGCTATTGAGCAAGTAACTTGACTTCATCTGCAGCAAATCTGTGGCACAGTTGGGCAAAAGACAGCCTAACTTCTAAACTTAGTAATGGTGCGGAAAGGCAGAGTTCTCGATCATTTGCCTGCTGGCCTGTCCTAGTGGGATTGTAAGATCAGTAGCTAGTCTTAGCTGGTGTGGGAAAGCAGGCTTCTGGCTCACTAACTGGACTTGTAGGTATGTAAGGTGCTTAACTGAAGCTAGGCAAGGGAGTAGTAGAGTGTAGAGCCTTGATCTTTCACTAAGATGGGATGGTGTACAGACTGCCTAGCTGTACGGATGCACTGTGAGTACAAGGGTCTGGGTCACTCACCAGACTGGAGAGGAGTGTAGGCTGTGAGAAACAGCATGGCCTTGGGAAAAATAGTAGAACCCTGAGATTCTAAGATCTTGAGCTACCCCCAGGCTAGAATAGTGTACAATCTCACTGAATTCAGCTAGGTCAGTGATTGGCTGTTGCAGTCAATGTTCTTCTTGAGAACTTTCCATATTAAACAGGTGTTCATGTGCATTGCCATTTTAGCCTGGCAATGTGTATATTCTGGGGAAGATCAGGTCTTGATGACTTACCAGAGTCTGCTAAAAGCCCAAGCTGCCTGATTCCAACTAAATCCTGATTTGTGGTGAGGACACAGAAAGTCAGGGATATGGGGTCCCTCCCTCATCAGGCCTGTTTGTTCAGCAATCTGCTTGTCCTTAACTATAGGCTTGGAAGTCTGAGGATGTTGCTGGAGAAGACATCTTGTTCCTTCTCCAGGCTTGGCTTTAGCTCAGGATGTATAACACAAGTTGGGCCTTGGAGGAACACGAAAGTGGTTGGGATATTGGGTTCTGATTTCACTGAACTGATGTTCAGGGTGCATAATCCGATACTGCCTGGGAGTGGGGAGAAGGTATAGGCATATGAGAATCTTAGGCATTCACTAGGCTGTGCTGTTGATCAAGTTGTTTGACTCCAGCTTGGCCTGTGCATGTGACCATAGTGCAGGAGAGGAGAGTCTAAATTAATGACCTGGATCTGCTAGTGTCCAGATTAATTAACCCTACAAATTCCTGGAACATATAGGCTATAGGAAAGGACCCAGTCTTGATAACTCACCAGGGTGGTCTAATGAGCAGGCAGCTTGACCTCAGCTTGTTAGGAGACAAGGGATGTCAGTGGACAGCCAAGGTCTTGGTAACTGCCAGTAGTTCAGGCACTATGGCCTAAGCAGTATTCAAAATGAGGTAATTATAAGGTAAGGTAGAGTTTTTAAATACCTCATCAGGCTGAGCTAGTGTCCAGAATGAATAGAATTGTGACATCACTAGCTAGTCTGAGCTGATATGGGAGAGCAGGATTCTGAGTCACTAACTTTGCACAAGCTGCTTGACCAGAAGTAGGTCTGAGAGTGTGATGGTGCAGTATTATGTGTCCTCTGTCTCTTTCCAAGATGGGCCAGTGTTCAGACTGCTTCACCTGAGATAGGCCAGGGACCTATTTCAGATTGGGGTAAAAGGCTCAGGACACTCACAAGGCTGGCATGAAATGAACACTGTCTGACCCAAGCTAAGCCTGGGAGAATTTGTATGATGAAATCAGGGTGTGCAATTGAACTTCTACTATGACATCATAGTACAAGTCTGATTGACCCCAGCTAAGCCAGAGAAGGCAAGAATCCTGTTGGAGGACAGGATCCTGATTACTTACCAGACTGGGCTGTGAGCAACCTGTGTGATCCAAGGTAGGCCTGGGAGTGGGAGGATTTTGTGGTGGTTGGAATGTCTTTATCAACCATAGATCTGAGCTGGTTCCCAGGTACCTTGAGTCCAGCTGGACCTGTGATCATATGGATAAAACTAGCAGGCATGTTATGGTTTTCTCACCAAGCTGGGTTATAGGCTAACTATTTGATGAGGAATAGTCTTAAAGTCTCTGGATAGTCTTGCTCACTTACCAGGTTGGGCCATTGCTCATTTTATATGATCCAAGTTAAACCTGTGCGAGTGAAGGATGGTAAAGAAGAATGGAGTTTTGTCACCAAGGAGAGATACACCCCTTCAGAGCAGAGTCTCACCAGGACAGACTGATACCCAGGCTGTTTGAGCAATGCAGAGACCTGGAATGGCGAGGATAACCCCACAGTGCAGGATCTAGT
The DNA here is from genome assembly GCF_963924665.1 of Micromys minutus. NCBI lineage: Eukaryota > Metazoa > Chordata > Mammalia > Rodentia > Muridae > Micromys > Micromys minutus. The sequence goes on from NC_137970.1 coordinate 91,709,763, forward strand.
TCAGGCACCAGGCTGGGTAACGATGTTCAGGCCATGGCACACAGGCAAGAGCACAGACAATTAATGTGATACTGGAAGGAAAAGGTACTGAGTTGCCACTGGGTTGGGATGGTACAGCATCTGATTGACCACACGTAGGCCACACAGTGTAGGACAACTTGGGAACTCACCATGCCGTGCTGGTGGGCAGACTTTCTGACTACAGCTAAGCTCGGCAGCATCGGGGATGCTGTGGCAGAACGTGGTCTTCATCGCTTACCAGTGCCAGGCTGCTTCATCCTGGCTGGGCATGTGATTTCAGGGATTACAGTGGTGAACAGGGTCTGAGTGGCTCATTGGGGGCTGGGCAAGCCAGTGATCTACTTGACCCAAACCAGGACAGAGAGTCTGAGGAAGGCACTGAAAAGTGAGTCTTGACGACTCATCAGCCTGGGCTGTTCCTCTGACTGGGAGCATAACTATGGTAAAGGCAAGTAGGGAATTTGGGAACTCACTAGTGTGCACTGGTGTACCCAGGAACATGAGGTTTCTGGCTAGTGTGAGCTGGTACAGGGTAGCAGGGGACTAGATCACTACTAGGCTTCACGGTGAGATGCTTGACCTAAGTATGGGCTGGGAGTTTCAGGATGATGAATCTCAGTAGGTTGGGCTATAGTGTGGGTAGTTGGACTCCAGCCAAGCCAAGGGGTATTTGTAGAAGGGCATCAGGACATGATGTGGAGCTCGCCCGGCCTTGGATGTGCTGCTGTAAGGCCAGAGAGTATGTATATGGCTCTGCAAGGTGAGATTCTTGAAAATTGACTGCACATGGATGGTGTTCATCATGAGTGGCACCAGCTAGACCTGTCAAGTACATTGTTGACATCATGGAATAATGTACAATTTAATTTGAAAGCTACGAATTTATCTTACATTATAAAAGATGAGTACATGTAAATAATCTCTCATCTAAAATATAGAATTTTGTACAACTTTGCCACAGTCAGGATACATAAATTGTAGAAATTACAGCAGTTCACAAAGTATCAAGTTATTAGGAGCCACTGAGAGTTCATAAAATAGATGTTCATTTGTTGGACATATTTTTACCCAATTAAGTATAAGGAATTGACTAACTACACCCCCATTTCCTAAAAATAACTATACTTAGAAAAGTACAAACTAGCAAAACATGCTGTGAACAGACTGGTGCTAACAAACATGGTTTAGGTGGTGTCATTTTAAGGGCTTTTAAAAAGCCTCTTGTAAAGTCATATTCTGGTTCCTTGCAAAAACTGAGGATATAAATACAAGGTCTGACATTTTCCCTTTTCATTAAACCTGTTTGTCTTTAGGTGAGAGATGGTTATTTTAAATAGACTTTGTTAGACGGACAGATGTGAAAATATAGGTACATCTGGCAGAAACTGAAACCATCCCTTGTGAGTCAAGTGAATGCTTCCTTGATAAAGTGAATGCTTCCTTGAACTCACCATTGAAAGGTACTATCCAAACTATAGCAGTATCACAAATAATCAATAGTCTCATGTTAGATCTTCACAGCTGTGACATGGTTTAAATTCAATAATCCATCCCCAAGAGGAGCCCACCCAAAGCAAAAATGAAATTTATCCATCCATTATAAGATGATCCATCTGTAGTCTGTATCTTAACCTGATACAGCCATCATATTGTAGTTTTTAGAAGGGTTTGTTCTGCCCAAAAGAGGTTCCTCCTTGCAACCACTTCTGCTATCTACCATTTGTGTATTGGTGCTGTTTTGAGAGCTACCTCCCACTGGTGAGGCTTCATACAGCACACAGATGGAGCCATCCTCTCCAATCCTGTAGGATACTTCATAGGGGTCCACCCATAGTGTGAGTTCACTTGGGAGAAGCCTGAACAGCTCTTGACTGCTCAGTCCAATCTGCTGGGCTGCCTGACCGACCAGAGGATCCATCTTATGGTTGATGCGAATACACCTGTAACCTGAACCCTTGCAGGGCTTCTCTGGGAACCAGTGATGTTTGTAGTGTTCTACCAGCAGCTCCTGCAGGCTCTGGCTGAAGGTCTGTAGCTGCTGCTCATTCCTGAGGCCCCTGGTGCAGAGGAACTTGGAGATGAAGGTAGCTGCAGCACAGATCTCGCCAATCATGGTGGCTGCAAGGGTTAAGAAGGGGGATGCGTGGAGTGGCAGACAGGTCAGTAGTGTGCCACTGAAAGCACAACGGCCACCCCAGCTTTCTAAGACCCAGTGGTCTAGAGAAAGCAAGTGTGTGAGGCAGTTATTAGCTCTAGGGGCCCTTTGCAAACTTTTCTTTTAGAGAAAAATGTTACTGTGGAGAGAAGAGATGGGAGAAGAGAGCTAGCCTGGTCACATCGCTTTGCCCTCTGCAGCCACCCTCCCACCAGCCCAGGAGCCTCCGAGGACCCCGAGAGTTGTAGTTCCAGTTCCAAGAGACAGAGTCACTTGCATTCTTAAAGGTATATTAAGTGTAAAAAGGCTGAGCACACAGAACAACACACTGAGCACATATCTTGGCCTGTTGAGTGCGGGGAATTGGAACAAAGTCACCTAGATTGGGTTGATGGGAAAGCTGCCTGACCAGAACCAGGACAGGCAGTATGGGGATGGTGCCGAGTGGATCACCTTGGTTCCTGACTATGAGGCTGCTCTTATTCCCAGGCTATTTGATCCCAACCTGTACTGTGATTGTTAGGTTGGTTCGGGGGTTGGAGGAGGGTAGTCTTGATCACACACCAGTTTGGGCCACTAAACAGGCAGCCTGACCCCACCCAGCTTATGTTGGCACCCACCGTGTGGTTGGCACAAAAAGGCATATCCTAAGCTAGGCCTGGGTCTCTGTTAATGTTATAGATGAGCAGGGTTATAGGTGACTCATCAGGCCAAGATTGGTGGACAAGCATGACACAAGCTATGCCTGGGAGCTTTTGAGTATAAGAGAGCAGGTTCATGATTACTTACCAATTGCTGCTGGTATACAGGTGTATTGACTTCAGGTCTTCCAGAGCCTGGTCAGATGGTACAAGAGTGCAAGGTCTGGGTCACTTACGAGGTTTGCTTGCACACAGGCTGTGTGACTGAAGGTAGGCTTTTGGGAGTATTAGTGCGCCAGTAGCAGAAAAGACCTTGAACTCTCGCGATGCTGGGATGGTGCACTGTGAGCAGTGGAAAGGACCTTGAGTTCTTGCAAGGCTGGGATGGTGTTCAGCCAGCAGCAGGACCTTGAGATCTTACTAGGCTGGAATGGTGCAACCGCAAAAAGAATCTTAAGCTCTCCCCAGGCTGAAATGATACACAGTATGATTGGCTCCAGTTAGACAATGGACTGGCCCAGGCAGTGAATGTCTTACGATCTTACCAGTCCTGGATCTTGCACAGATTGCTTGAAACTGTATGGGCCTGGGAACTTGGTAATGATATGTTAGGTAGTATCCTGGATCAGTCATGAAATTGAGGCAAACTGACTGAATAAGCCGGGACTGAGAGATAGGAGTGGTGTAGGACAGCACTTGTCTTGACATCTCTCTAGTCTGGCTAGTTCCTGGACTGCTCGACCCCAACTTGGTCTGGAGATGGCTAAGGAGAGCAAGTGTTCAACTCATTCACAAAGTAGTGCTGGCCTGTGATCAGGTGGACCTGAACTAAGCGTGGGAGTGTGTGAGGAAGGCACGAGAGGGACTATCTTGAAGAGTGACCAGGTTCTACTGTTACTCAGGCTAAAAGGCCAAAGTTAGGCCCGGGAGAGTGATGAAGGCAAGTGTCTTTATTGGGCTTTTGTCAGGCTGTACTGATTCAGCTAGGCATGGTGCTTGATTCAGCTAGGCATGGGTGTATGAGTTTGTGTGGAATAAAGAAAATGGTCCTAATCACATAAGATGGTCTTCTGATGCCCATACTCTTTGTTCTAAATGAGTCTTAGATTGTTAGGCTCCTGAGTGAGCGAAAGCCTGCGATTGAACACTTGCCAGAGTATAGCAGTAAGTAGGTGGCATAGTCCCATACAACTCTATGTATATGGGGATAACAAGGATGAACAAAGTTCTAGGCCAAAAAGAAGTGGCTTGTGTGCAGTCTATGTGACTTGAATTAGCCCTGGTAGAATGATCATGTGTCTGTCACTTACTAGTCTGGTCTGGTACATAGTATGGCTGGGATTGTGAGACTACATTGTAGACTGTGGTGAAGCATGAGGACAACATTCTGGGCCACTGACAAGGCTGGGCAGGCCTGCAAGCTACTTGTGTCAAGGAATATAAGGTAAGAGCATGAGGGTAAGGTCTTTCCCCTCACCAGGCTGGGTGATACCCAGGCTGCTGAAGCCACTGTAGGCCTGAGAATGTGAAGATGCTCTTGGAAGTATGGAGGGTCTGGGTCATTCACCAGGCTGGGTTAGAGTTCAGGCATGCTTCACAAGCTATTAGGGTGTATTAGTACCACACCAGGAAGACAGGATCTTAAGTCTGGTATACAATGTGATTGACTCCAGGCAAGTTAAGATGAGGATGGCTGTCACAGGTGAGATTTGGAGGAACTTGCCAGGCTTTGTGATAATTACAGGGCCTTGTAGATGGAGGATGTGATGGTGTAGCCAGAGCTTGGCCACTTAGCAGTCCGGGCTGAGAATATGGGGCTTACAATGGAAGACAATGGACTGGGACACTCACCAGAATGTGCTAGTCTGTGATCTCTTCACCAGGGCTCTGAGGTAGCTGAATGATGGTGAATCTTGGTCTCTCACTGGGATGATCTTTTCTTCAGGCTGTGTAGTCCAGGTGAGGCCTGTGAATGTTAGGAGGACACGTGAGAGGAAGAGTCTTGATTACTATGTACTCACTGCTTCCTATAGTCTCCACATTTCTTGAAACCCCCTCCCCAAGAAGTCATGGAATCATTAGGACTGTGTGTGTGTATGTGTGTGTGTGTGTGTGTGTGTGTGTGTGTGTGTGTGTTTGTTTGTGAGGAACATCCAGAACTTGATCACTTACCAAAGTAAGCTTAGGAACAGGCAGCCTGACCACAAGTCAACCACTACTGTGGGGATGATACAGGAGAACAAAAATATAGTTCCCTTACAGGCTGAGCTTGTTTGCAGGATTTTTGATCAAGCTAGACCTAGAAGGGTGGTAATAGAGAAAATAAAATCAAGATCACTTACCCTGTTTGGGCTGGTCCACAGTCTGCCTATGATTGGGAGATCACTCCTTAAGTCTGAGCATGTATCTTGGATTGCCAGGAAGCTGCTAGAGTGGGACCATGTCTTGGAGTATGAGAGTAATACCAGAGTATGGGGTCTTGATCCATTACCAAGAGGGATGTGGGTTTGTGGAGATGTCCAGAGAATACAATGGTCCGATCTTTCACCAGTCTTGGCGAGAGTGCAGGCTGTGTACTACAAACTAGGTCTGCAAGGGTTAGTACCACTCCAGCAGCATAGGATCTTGATTCCTATCAGGCTGGGATGGTATATAATCTTATCTAGCTCAGTAGTGTGAGAATGGTGTGGAGAACAAGGTCATGACATTAATCAGTCTTAACTGATAGCCATGCTTTGTGTCCCCCAGCTGGGTCTGAGAGTGTAGAAATGGTGTGGACTGGCAAAGTTCTAAGGTACTGGAAGACTGGGATGCCAAGTAACAATGTGACCCAGACTAGGTCTGAGAGTATAACTTATGGGAAAGCAGTGATGTGATCACTCACTGGTCTAGTCAAGTGCCCAGGCTGATTGATACCAACTGGGCAAGAGAATCTGAAGGTGGTAGAGGAGTTTAGAGTTTGGGATACCTCATCAATTTTGTTGGAGAGCTGTTTAACCTGAACTAGGCCAGGGAGTCTGGGAAAGATTATGGTTGGAGAGTCTTTACCACTTACAGAATGGGGCTGTTGCTTAGGGTCTGTGGCCCAATCGAGAACTGTGTGTTAAAGACAGGTGGGGATATCAGGCACTCACAATGCTGGCTTGGTAGACTGTCTTCCCAGGATCATGACATCACTTGATAATCTGAACTACTGTTATAGACAGGAGTCTAGGAAACTAACTAAACTGTGCTGATCTGTGTGTAAACTGCTTGACCCAAACTCAATCTGAGCGTATCAGGATGATTCAGTAAGATGGGGTCTAGATCCTACACTAGGTTATGCTGGAATGTAGGTTATTCAACCAAAGCTAGGTCAGGAAATATTAGGACACCCCAGGATAAAATCTTGGTCTCCTACTATACTGAGATGGTCCATTCTTATTGACCCTGGTAGGTCAGAGAGTATAAGAATGGCTCTAACTGACAAACTTGCTGGGAATTCACCACTGGGGACTGGTGTACCAGCTGTGTAACACCAGCTAGACCTGGAACTATAAGAAGAGATAATTGGTTACTCACCAGTCTGGGCTGGTGCCAGCCTGCTTGACGTGAGTGTGGTAATGGTTGAGGATGGGTGGGGTTCTGGGTTACTCTAAAGACTCTGCTGGCAGACAGGCCATCTCCTATTGTGAGATCATTGCCATTGTGACCTAGTGGGGGGAGGGTAGAGGTCTGTGTAACCAATCAGACTGGGGGATGTGATGGTGCTGAGGAGTGCCAGGATGCTAGCCATGTGACTAAAGAATATTCTTAGAATTGTCACCTGTCAATTTTGCATTGAAGAACACATGGCAAGAAATGAGGACTAAATGTCTCAGGATAGTTATACAAGGGAAGTTTTATTTTACTGACCCAGAGTAGCACACAGATATTATCAAGCTATATGCTGTAGTTCTGTTATGTTGCTGTTTATTTTGATTGGGGAATTTTTGAGACATGGTTTCTCTGTATAACCCTGGCTGTCCTGTAACTCACTCTGTAGACCAGGCTAGCCTGGAACTCAACTTGAACTTTGTTTCAAGGTCAAAAGAGAATTTATTTTTCAGAAAAAAAGTATTGTCATAGTTCTCAAGAAGCATGTCTATGCAGGCAATCACTGGTGAAGTGCAAGTCAAGGCATGATAGGGTAGCATCAGTCAGCATCCTTCTTTAAAGGTCACCGCGAGGAAGAGGCAGATGAACTGAATGGCTGTCCTGTCAAAAACAAAAAGTAGAATTTAGTCTTAGCTTAACTGTCCCTTGAAAGGCTGTACCCAGCAGCCAATGGAAACAGATGTAGGGACCCAGAATTAAGCATTATATGGAGTTCAGGAGTTTTGTGAAAGAGTTGGGGGAAGGATTGGAGAACCCGAGGATAATGGGGGCTCCGTAAGACCAACGGGATGGACTCATCTGGACCATTGTAGGCTCCCAGGATCTAAACTACCAACCAGAGTCTCCACCACCACATATGTAACAGATTTGCAGCTTGGTTTTTATGTGGGTCCACAAACAACTGGAACGGGGCGGGGGACATAAGATGGGGCTGCTCCTGAACCTGTTGCCTGCCTGTGGATCCTGTTATCCTGGCTAGAGATCCTTGTCTGGCCTCCGAGGTGGGTGTTCCCGGTCCTTTAGTGACTTGGTGGTCCAGGGTGGGTTTGGTCAGGGGGATTGCTCTTTAAACATTTGAAGTTGTACATAATGTTGTAGAAACATCTCATTATAAAGAAAACCCCTCCTCTACCCTCCTGACTCTCTAGACCAAGGATATTTTTGAGTCCCCAAAGACAAAAGGACTGACACAAAAGAAGTGAATATTGATGAGAATGCCTTCCTCATTTCCACAAACCACAAGTCTACACTTTCAAGAACATCTCACCAACCTCTTGAGAATTTCTCTGCCAATATGGATTTATTCTTATAATTTCATAGTGATATTTAAAATATAATAAAACCTGGATTCCCGTTTAAACCTGTGACGTTTTGTTCAGTTATACAAAGTATATGCCACGTAAGAGCCAGGAGATAGAGTCACAGCATCATGAGAGGAAGTTTGCAAAATGAGGCTAGAATTAGAAGTACCATGTGGTCTTCATGTGGTTTAAATCAGAAGAGGGTCAGTCCCTCTTCTGAAACCAAGGTATTCTCTTCCCTTACCAGCTCATGGTATGCGGTATGGAGTCCTATTGGAGAAAGCCTACAGGAGAAAGCATACTTGTAGAGCTGCTGGTCCCACATCAGCCTTGACAATTATCCTGTGTTTCTATAAGTGCCCTTGGGTATTAAAGTATAAGTTTATTTTGCAAGGTGCTCCTAAACAAGGTAATAACTTATCTCCCAGACGTGTTTATACATTTGCTTTCTGAGCTTGTTCGATTATAGTTTATCCTTGGGAATGCCCTAAGGAACACGAATTTCCTGGAGTTGGTAAGAGGAGATACAAAACAAAAAACAGACAATAGTCCTGCATATTTATCTAGAACTTACTGTGGGATCCTCTTAACATATATGTGAACAACATAAATAAAGCTGAAGAGGTATCATCACAAACTTGAACATATTAACATTTTTGACACAGTAGCTATAATAATTTAATTGTTTAAAACTTTAGGATTTATGCTAATAACTTATAAAAACTCTTGATATACATAAAGGTCACTCTTCAACATTGAAGTCATATAGATTCTAGCTAAATATCATGTACATACCTTCATTAACTTATTCAGACCTATACAAACCTTCTCTCTATTTCCTTCCCATCCCTAGCATCTTTATCTTCACATGTAAATATTTTCATCTTTACATCCCTTTCTTCTTCTCTTCTATTTAATGTAGGCACCCAGAAGGCAAATTTTATCACCAGTGTATTAAGCCAACAATACATTTATTTTGTGAGGTTGTTTTTCTCAGGAAGCCTAACAGCTCTTTGAAACAGGGCAAGTGGGTTTTTTTTTAAACATTTGAAAAAGACTATTGTTATGAATGCCCTTGTTCTGGCATGCTATGATAAGAAATTGTAACAAGGGAATAAAGAGTTTTTATAGTCAACAAGAAATAAGTTGGTAGTAATGTCTTTATCGTCTGTAGAAATACTTTGTTCTAAAGCATTCTGTATGTTTTTGCCCTATAGGTCTTTTAGCACTTACATTGGGGAATTAAGTGTTTTTATAAAGCATATGTGGCAGAGAAAAGAAAATCACAGAAGAAAATGTGGGTAGAAGAAGGAGGTGGAGTAGGAACAGGAAAAGGAATAGGGTAGCGTGGGGGAATCTGAGAATGAGTATGTTTTTTTTCTGCCATGGCAAGGTAGGAAGTGGCCATCACACTATCTTATAGATAAATTTCCCAGTCCCCGTTGCCCTTCCTGAGACTGGCTATACTATGGGTCACTAGCAGTTAGGATCTAATTGTTTATATAAGACATTACAAGTCCTTGGGTCAGGTTGGAAAACAAAGTGTCACTGTGCCAATTCTTTGCTTTTAATTTTTGACCTTTATATACAGAAATACATTTTCATTAGGCGCAGTATTTAGATACGATTCAGGCCTAGGAGTTTGAGGATGGTGTATGAGGATATGCTGCTGCTCTTCCAATCTGAGCTAGTGTGTCTGTGGCCTGACCACCATCTGAGACTATTGAGACTAATGGAGAACAGGAGTCTGAGTTACCCAGCAGGCTGCATTTGTCAGAAGCTTGATTAGAGCTGGAAGCAAGCTGCTTGATCTCTCTTAGGGCTGGGCCGTTGTTCAGGCTGTATGACCCAAGCTAGGCCTCTTAGTGTGAGGACACTGGGACACTCATTTTTCCCCTCTAGTGGCTACAAGGCTTGATGGGAACAAGTCCTGGAATTGTTAAGATGGTAAGGGAGGTCCAGGCCTTGGTCACTCTTTCAGGTAGGTTGGTAAGCAGACAACTTGACCTCATGGCAACTGGAGGCTCTAGGAATATAACACTTTGAAAACGGTCTAGATCACTCTTAGGCTAGGCTTGTATGTAGGCTTAACAACCAGAGTCAGGCCTGAGAGCATAACAATGGTGTGGAATTGAGGCACTTCTGGGTCACTCGCAATTCTGCGTGGATGCCCAGTAAGAGTGGGACTGTGAAATCACTATCGATTCTGAGCATATCTGGGAAGGCAAGATCCTGCCAACCAGGTGTGGCAATGGTACAGCTGCCTGACAGGAGCAAGGCCTGAAGGGTGAAAACAGTATAATAGGGTAGTATCTTGATCACTCACTAGGATGGGCTGCTTTCCAGGCTGCTTCAGTTAAGCTAGGGCTGTGAATGTGGGAATGTAGCCGGTCATTCACCAGGCTAGGGTGGAATAAGGCTGTGCCACCCAAGCTGTGGCTGGGCAAATTAGTATTTCTCTGGAAGAATAGGGATAAATCTTCAGCTCTCATCAGCCTGGGATAATGTGCAGTCTAATAGATCCAACTAGGCCTGGGGATGGCTATAGCCGGCAGACTTCATTGGGATACACCAGGCTTCATGATAACAGCTAGGCTAGGATGTTTGAAGATGAGTTTTGGGTGCAGGGTCTTAATCGATCAATAATGTAGGCAGGTGACAGGACTGTTGGACTTTGAAACATGGGCTTTGTGAATGCTGTCAAGGTTTGAGTCTCTCACTAAGCTAGGCTGATGAGCAAAGCTGATGGACCCCAGCTAGCCCAAGATTATGCTGGTGGCATGAGGGTATAAAGACCTATGTACTTCACCAGGCTTTTTGATCTGAGTTAGATATAGTATTGTGGGAATAATGAGAAAAGCACTGTGCCATGGTCAAGTGGGGACCAGTGAGAGTTGGCCTGCCCCTCACTACCCCTCTTGATGGACTTGGTGCCAGGCGTTATGTAAATGATAGACCACCCAGTGATGGCAATGATGATGAACCCTGAGCTGGTGGACTATTGCTACAGGAAAAGCTATCATAGAATTCAGAGCCACAGTTGCTGCTATGTTCAAGGATGAACCTTGGCAGATGAATAAAGAAGTCAGCTTTGAACTGTAGTAGTGGGAATCATAATGGGAAAAAAGAAAGTTTCACCGAGATGCAACCACCTTGTTAGGGACAAAACTATGGGAGAGAGAGTACAGTACCAATAAAGGTGAAGTTCAATGCCTAGAGAACAAAGATATTTTGCCTACCTGAAGAGGAAGAAAAGAAGAGGGGAGGATGGAGAATAGGGGAAGAGGGATGAGACCGGAGAGGAGATGAGGAAGGAGAGAGATGGGGGAGGAGGAATGAGAAGGGAGAAAGGATAGGGAAGAAGGGGATGGGGAGGTGATAAAAAGGAAGAGGGGATGAGAGGAGGGGCAGGGGCTGAAGGATGAGAAGGGAGAGGAGATGAAAAACATGGGGGATGGGGAAGAAGAAGTGAAAAGGAAGAGGAAATGTGTAGGGAGAGGGATGGAGAGGAGAAGGAGAAGGGAGAGGGAATAAGGAGTGGGGGAGTAGGGATGAGGAGGGAGAGGGGATGAAGAAGGGAAGGGGGGCTTTGCTGAAGAAGCAGAATAACATTAACTACAAAATAAGTTCCAGGTTGATTCCATTGTCCAAACATACACAAAATAAAGTTTAAAATGTTAGAGGGTAAATTATCAAAGGACTGCCAGGCCCGAGTGACTTGGTCACTATCCGGATGCGGCTGATGTGTTAATGACGTCCAAGAAGTGACAATATTCTTGGAGAGGCAAGGGAAAAGAAGTTGTCCTGTCACTGGGTCCTCCTCATACCTCAGCATCTCGCTTTGCTTCTCCCTTTCCACTCTGTAGAGGCAAATGTGATGTTTCAGGCTGGAGAGGAATGAAAACAAGAAAGAAAACACATAAAGGGGACTATTAATCGAGCAGTAATATCACTAGATGAAACAGGAGAAGGAGTTATCTGAAGAACTGAATTCTCAATGAAGTAAATCCCAGGCTTCTCTCTGTTGTACACGAAAGGTCAACCCAAAGCAGTGGTATCCAGTTTGTAAGTCTTAATTTTGAAATGGAGGAAGACCATGAAGTACTTATGGAAGGCAAAAAACATACAGTCTCTGACCCATTATAAAATGAAATAGCTACATGATGTTAAACCTTAAGCTTTTTCTTCTATAGGGTACTTTTTCACATTCTCTACTTATACTTTAAATTATCAAAGGGAAATCCTGTTTGCTTTCAGATCTCTCTCACAGCCAGATCTGAAGGGAGTTGGAGTGTTTGTACTAAGACTTTATCTGTTAAATCAGTACTTGATTATTGTCTGTGGTTCAGAAGCAGAGCCTTGCACTTGTTATGCGAGCACTCTACCACCAAGCCCAGCACTTCTTTTATTTTTAAGTATAATTTAATTACATCATTTCCTACTTTTGTTTCCTCTCTATACCCCACCCTGCTCTCTATCAAATTCATGCCGTCTTTTTCTCTAATTACTATTACATATATGTCTATTTCTAACTATAATATATAACCTGCCTTCTCTATACAATGTCACTGTTTTCAGAGATGACCATATGGTATTAGATACTCAATTGGTGCGTTCTCCCTAGAGCAGCAGTTCCAACATGTGGCTTGTAACCCTTTGGGGGTCAAAAGATGCTCTCAGAGGGGTCACACATCAGATATCCTGCATACCAAATATTTACGTTATGATTCATAGAAGTAACAAAAATAACAGTTATGAAGTATTCATGAAAATTATTTTATGGTTGGACGGTCACCACAACACGAAGAACTGTATTAAAGAGTCAAAGCATTAGGAAGGTTGAGAACCACTGCCCTAGGGTTTACTATTTCTCCAGATGTCAGTACTACTCTTTAGTTGCTTGTGGTTCTTTGTCTGGGGTTGAGGCCTTGCAAGCTTTCCCCCTTCCAAAAGAGCATGTCTATTGTTGACATCCTTGTTCAGTAAATGTTTAGGCAGCCATCTTAGTGAGACTTCATGGGTATAGTTTGATATTCTCGGAGATATAACCTGAAAGTAAACTCCTAGTTTCTCTGGTGCTTACAGTACTCCTGTCCCTTCTTCAGTAATGATCCCTGAGCCTTGGGTGCAGAAATTGTGTTGTAGATCTATCAGTTGGGCACACATACACACACATATGATATGTGACATATAATAGACATGTGATATGTATAATATACGTGTTATATACTGTATATGTGATATATATAATATGCACATGCATACACATATGCATGTATGCATGGTGGATCAGTAATTAAAGAAAAGCCATGAATTTAAGAGAAAAGGAGAATGGAGGTTGCATGGGAGGGATTGGAGAAAGGAAAGGAAAGACAGAAATGGTGTAATTATATTATAATTTCAAAATAATTATGAACAATTTTCTTGATTAGATTATTTCAAGCAGGGAGAAGCACCCTAAATTCGGGTGGCACTGTCCGGTGACAGCCTAGATAAAAGTGCATGGAAGATGGAAACTTAGCAGTTCACCTGCTTGTCCTTGTCCTCACTCTTCCTGGTTAGTTCATCAGTCTGCTTGCTGGGGCATTCCTTCACTGACAGTAGAACCAACTTCCTTGGGATTTCAACACAGACTGCAGACCAACATCCTTTTAGGAATCCTCTAGGCCTCAGTACTAAATTGGGACTGTTGAAATTCCCCTTGTGGACTGAACAACTGCTAGACAGTCAGCCTCTCCAATGTGAGATAGCCATTGTGTGGCTAGTCATATGACAGTGCCAATCTAATAATTGCATACATATGATCATATATGTAATTATATATGCTATATAACATATATAAGAACACACACATATATGCTTGTTTTCACTGTTCTGTTCCTTTAGAGAACCCTGACTAGTACAGTAACTGATGAAGGTTTGATGTTTAATTTTACTTTTGCCTTTCCAATAGTATTCAGTTTGTAAGGTTTATAGCTGCTCACTGTGCCTAAATTCTTTTTTGTTTGTTCATACAAGCTATAAAATTTAACATAAATGCCAAGAAATGATGGTGACCGATGAATTCCCAGTCCCAAATTGCTGGTTCCTCCTTAAGCATTTGTCAGGATGAAAGGCCCTAAAGCCTCTTCTGAAGGGCTTTGATATATTTAAAATGTAATGTTATGTTATGTAATACAATATCATATGTTATAGTGAATATAATTCTGGCATTGTTACATTTATTGCTCTTTTAAAAGGTTTATGTATATTTGTAAAAAATAGGTTTCTGTGTTGTTTTTACTTTTCACTGGTGTAGATAGAGCAGCAGAGCCCCTGACCTTTTGACCTCTCAATGGAGGAATATGGGTCTCTGTGACTCCTCCTGCAGTCCCTCTCTGCCTTTAACCCAGTTACCACCTCTTCAAGCCAGTTCTTATGGGATTCTGCACTCTTCCCATTCTCTTGGTTCCTTATCTCATTATCCATTTGTAGACATAAATCAGTTGTTCCATGACAGCCTTGCATGGCTTAGGGTGTGTAGCTGACTAGCTGGTACATAAGTGACAGCACATTGTTCTCTCCCAAGAAATGGCTCTCCTTTGTACTTCAGAATTTACAGGCTCACTGGCTTTAGCCATCTCATTCCCAATGTATGTACCTGATATCCCACTACGTTCTTTATTCTAAATAGTATTTTAGATTTTTAATTTCACCTTGGTCTTTAAGTAGTATTTTACAACTTTAAGCCACTCTTTGAAAACCTTAAATACACAATGCAGCCCCCATCCTAATACAAAATTTCCATGCATCGCTGTCAAACATAACATACTTATATAATCCAGCCTCCTGATGATGAAGCCATGATTTAGCCACTACTTGCTAGAGCCATGATTCTCAACCTTCCTAATGCTGCAGCCCTTTACCACAGTTCCACATTTTATAGGGATCCCCCACCATAAAATTATGTTATTGCTATTTCACAACTGTAAATTTGTTACTATTATGAATTGTAATGTAAACATATGGTATACAGGATAGCTGATACTTGACCCCTGGTGCCACACACATCTGTTTGATAGATGTTTAATCTGGTAATGAGCTTTTCTCAATTGATGTGATCATTTTAAAATTTAGATTATACTCATCCCTCATATCGAGAATTATGGCCATAACTAACTGTGGTAATGATTATATAGCTTCACAAATAATTTGATGAAGCCTCATCTTCATTACAGCTGCTCATACTAACACACACACACACACACACACACACACACACACAAACACACACACATTTCATTGGAGAAGAAATATCCTCTGGCAGTGTGCAATGAACAAAAAATATTTTCTTGTGACAACAGCATAGAAATTAATTGGTTTAATTATTTTGTATTTATTTAGATAAAGTCTGACTTTGTGGCCTTGGCTGCCCTAAAACTCACTTTGTGTGTCATGTTGGGTTGGCCTCAAACTCAGAATTCCACCTGCCTCTGCCTTTCAAGTGCTGGAATTAAAGGCTTATGCTGCCATACCTGACATTAAATGGTTTTATTAAATACATATAATTCAATCAATAAGCCTTTTGAAATGATCCCCAGACAGTAGTTACTGATGACCATACTAATCAAGCCAAGTAAGAATATTAATCCTTTACTAGTGGCCAGACCAAGAATAAGTCTTAGTCAGGGTTTCTGTTCCTGCACAAAACATTATGACCAAGAAGCAAGTTGGGGAGGAAAGGGTTTATTCAGCTTACACTTCCATATCGATGTTCATCACCAGAGGAAGTCAGGACTGGAACTCAAGCAGGTCAGGAAGCAGGAGCTGATGCAGAGGCCATGGAGGGATGTTACTCACTGGCTTGCTTCTCCTGGCTTGCTCAGCCTGCTTTCTTATAGAACCCAGGTCTACCAGCCCAGGGATGGCACCACCCACAATGGTCTGGGCCCTCCCCCTTTGATCACTAGTTGAGAAAATGCCTTACAGCTGGATCTCATGGAGGCATTTCCTCAACTGAGGCTCCTTTCTCTGTGATAACTCCAGCTTGTGTCACGTTGACACAAAACCAGTCAGTACAGCCTCCAAAATGTTTCTTTGTGCCAAGGCTCAGGGGTATAGTATTTTTAAGTAGTTTATTTTTATTTTATGTGCATTAGTGTTTTGCCTACATGTATGTACATGTGAGGATGTCAGATCTCCTGGAACTGGAGTCACCGTTGTGAGCTGCCATGTAGGTTCTCAGAGTTGAACCCCATGCTCTTAAGCTCTGAGATTATGAGACACAGTATTTTTAAGGACAAAAGCCACAATTACGTCAGTGTTAGAGGGGGTTGGAGTAACCTTATAACAGCTGTCTTTTTGCAGAGCTTAGCATTTTTCCATACACAACATAATTATATTTGATTTCCACTTTCTCTAGTTATTTCAGTTTTATGTGTTATGCTAGCATACTTAATTATTTTGGTTTATACATCTGGACAGAGCATGGCCAGGGTCACGGTCAGTCCCAAAAGTGTTGCCAAAGTGGATGTGGCTGTTGAGAAGCAGAAGCAGAGTACTGTCTAGGCAGACATTAAATGGAGTCAGAAGATGGAGTTACTTTAGTCACTTCAATATTTCATTTTGCTCAAATACTTTAAAGCTCTTGATCATGACCAACAACTAAACATTGGGTCCTTAGAATTATTAGCTTAGTTGAGGTATCTCTGAGTTTTAAGAAGCAATTTACTATGCAAAAATCCTGTATAAAGAAGGAGTCCTAGGAGTCAGCTAGGCCAGTGAGGAGGATCTTGAGTGCCAATCAAGCGGTTTGATAATGAGGAATTATCAGACTCATCCTCTTGTTGTCTCTTGTCTAAATTATTTTCAACTCTGATAATTCCTGATTTATTGGCATAGTTGGCATAGAAGCAACAAGCCTCACCCAGTGTCACAAAAAATCCTCCCTGGGATGTGGCCGGTTCACGGATTTACCATCAGCCAAGGAAGAGAGGAGTCCCCCACCCACTCTGCTACATTCAGTTGCAGCAGGACCAAGTACATCTCCCCCTGAGGCCAGACAAGGCAGCCCGGCTATGGGCAAGGGATGCAAATGCAGGCAACAGTGCCAGAGATAACCCCTGCTTAAGCTTGGGACCGACATGAGGAACAAGCTGTGCTTCTGGTACATCTGTGTAGGAAGACTAAGTCCAGTCCATACGCACTCTTTTGTCTCTGTCAGCCCCAAAGGACTCAGATTAGTTGACTTAAAAGAGGAACATGAAAATGATTATAAAAAAAACAAGACTTATGCAACTGTCAACACTTATGGAGGCCCATGCCTTGCTGGCCCTGCTCCAGGGGCAGGAACTGTGTCATGATATCCTGCCCACAGCAGTCGTGCAGCACTTGGCAGGTTACCTCACTCGGGATATTTTCTAGTTCCATTCATTTGCCTAAAATTTTTCATGATGTCTTTGTTTTTAATGGCTGAGTAGTATTTAATTGTGTAAATGTACCACTTTATCTATTCTTTACTTGAGGAACATCTGGGTATTTTCCAGTTTCTGGCTATTATAAATAAGGCTGCTATGAACACAGTTGAGAAAGTGTCTGTGGGGGGGTGGTAGAACATCTTTCGGGCATGCATCCAGGAGTCGTATAGTTTGAGGTAGGACTAATCACAATTTTTTGAGAAACTTCCAAATTGATTTCCAGAGTTGTACTACATTGAATAGATGTGGAGTAACTTGGGAGGCTTATTTTATCCCTGTTTTAGTGGAATTGCTTTAAGTTTCTCTCCATTTAACTTGATGTTGGCTATCAGCTTGCTGTATATTGCTTTTATTGTATTTTGGTATGTGCCTTTGTATTCCTGATCTCTCCAAGACATTTAACATTAAGCCATGTTGGATTAAATCAAAGTTTTTTTTAAATAATAAAAAAAACATTTAATGATATTATCATGTGATTTTTTTCTTTCAGGTTTTTTTTTTTTTTTTGAAATTTGCTGGGTTATGTTGATACATTTTCATATATTGAGCCTTCCTGGCATCTCTTGAATGAAGTCTACTTGATCATAGTAAATGATGTTTTTGATGTGTTTCTGGGTTCGGTTTGTGAGTATTTTATTGAGTGTTTTTGCATCAATATTTATATGGGAAATTGGTCTAAAGTTCTCTTTCTTTGTTGAGTCTTTGTGTGGTTTAGGCTTCATAGAATGTGTTTGGAAGTGTTCGTTCTGTTTCTGTTTTGTGGAGTAGGGTAAGGAGCATTGAGAATTAGATCTTTGAAAGTCTAGTAGAATTCTGCACTAGAACCATCTGGCCCCAGGCCTTTTTTTTTTTTTTTTTTAAGTTTGGAGACTTTTAATGATTGCTTCTATTTCTTTAGGGGTTATTGGGCTGTTTAGTTTGCCTGATCTTGATTTAACCTTGGTAAGTGGTATCTATCTGGAAAGTTGTCCATTTTGTTCAGATTTTCCAATAGGAGTATAAGTTTTAGAAGCAGTGAGTAAGACCTGGACGACAGTGGGGGAAGCTTCTATTCTGCTCTAATAGTATTCACATGCCTATGTCTGCTGACATACTGTGAGACACTTATCAAACAGTGATCCTTACGTTGGGCCCAGAACAGGGCAGTTTCTCCTTTCCCTGTCTTTATGGAGGTCCCCCCAGGTGCTGGCAGTCTGGAACCTTCCCATAATGACAATAAATGATTGGCTACTCCACAGCTAGTGTTGATTCCCCGTTGATCTAAAGGCTGTATGAATATACTTGCTGCTATGCAGTACAGTAGTAGCTCTGTACTCGGTGCTGGTCTCCGGAGTCTGTTGCACAGATTCGTGACTCTGCTTTCCTCACTGCCTCCCATTCTGGTTTCCGTATCTGGTTCCATAAAAGGGACCCTGGAGAAGAGCCCTGCAACCAACTGGGTGAGTGGATCTCTCTGGAAATGGGCAAGACCCCTCTCACAGACAGAGCAGTCAGATCAGCATTTGATGGGAATCCTGGAGAACAGACAGATAAAGGTTTCTACTAAATAGCTTAATAGCTTTTATGATAAAGTTCATAGACCTCTGCCCCTGCATCCTGGTGGGGCATATGGGACGGACACACTTGAGATCGGATAATCTGCCAGGCCCCAAAGAAAGAGTTTGAGGATAAGCTTCTACCCTAATTTTTCTCCCAATTGTTGCTTCTGTACCTGTCTGCCTCGGAGGCTCTGCACCAAGGTCACCTAAGGTCTTCTTGAAGAAGCCTGAGGGACAAAAAATGGGCAAGAATTCAATAACATGTTCTAAGCCACTCCTGAACAAGACCCTTCTACAGATAAAGGAGGTGTCAAAGTCTTCCAAGAGACAGAATGTTCCTCTTACAAAGTGAAGCCAACAAAGATTTATTGTACACTCCTCAAGGCTATGAGGAGGAGGCAAAAGGTTCCACTCTGTCACCACCATCACCACCTCCCCCATCCCTCACCCCCAACCCATACCCCTTCCTGTCACTGTCACTCCCTCCCACAATTCCCCACCCACCCTGGCTTATCACCAGGAAAAAAAAACCCAGACTCCCTGACAGCCAAAGGCATCAGTATCCACTGGCCTGTCCTCCCTCTGGTAGTGGCAACTTGGCCTGGGGTTTATCTATCCCTGGGGGTTTATCTATGCTTCCCTTGTATGGTAAAAAAAACTGAATCCTGGGGCTGCCAAGGATGATGAAGATCACACACACACACACACACACACACACACACACACATCATATCCCACACCTCCACGCCCCTGTGCAGGCTTTTTCACTGTTGCCCACACAGGCAATGAGCTCTTTCCAGCCCAATGTGTAGCTCCCCTTCATTTCTAAAGCTAAATTCTACACTGTTGATAACCAAGTAAGCTACAATACAAATTGTGACCTTGTGATAACAGCTCCCTGGGCCAAGGTCTTGCTATTTTTCTCCAACTTATTAATCTTTTACGTGTACAAACATTGCCTTCATGCTTAAATACAAACAGTTATTATAAACTGTTAAAATAATTAAAACAAAAATTAGTTATCAAACACTACATAATCAGATTCTTTAACATGTTCATATATTCTACTTATAGTTATGATTAATTACCAAAATAAGCTTATTTGGCCTCCTATGTCTATGTTTTATATATATGTATATATATATATATATATATATATATATATATATATATATATATATATATAAAATTCAATTCTCTCTATTTGTAACTTGTATTTACATATACATAAATATAACTTGGCTCCAACTCTTTAAAGGAATACACTAATGTTTTTAAACAACCATATGGCTCTTCTTCATCTTGGCTGGTAACCTCATCACTATGTAAATAGCCACATGGCTTGCAACCTTCCGTGCAACTTCACCATCTTAAGATGACCATATGCAACAAGCACAAAACTTTCTCAGTCATAATGGACTATGATTAGTATTTTACCTACTTTTAGACTAAGAAAACATCAATTCTTAAATATTTTAGATTGATATGGATTTTATATGATGATAAAAAAATTCAAAATTATATTTGGTACAACATACTGTATATATGATTCAAGTCTGATTTAAAATATATTGTATATGATGATAAAAATTTTAAATTATACAGATCCATTTAAATTAACAAAGGATAATTTAAAATATATGTCTAATTATTTATGTCTTTTCTAATTGCTCAAAACCAAAGGGCTAGAACATACAGATAAACAACAACATATGTTTGGTTAATAAGATATATTTAATAATCAAAATGTATAAGCTCCTAAGGCTTACTCATGTTCCCAGTAATATCTGTCTAGCTTCTTCTCCTTTTAAGCTTTAGCTATTTGGATGTTTTCCATTTCACCCAGGGAAGGGCTATTTTGATTATTTTTCTGTGCCCACTTTCAGGATCAGTAAAATTGCCAGTCTGCCTAAGGACCTTATTTATGATTAAAAGCTTTATTTTGATACTAAACTTCAGTTCAAAGATTGTTAATTTTAAGCCTCAAGGTAAGTAAAGAATAAAGCTACAGAATCCTAACCTTATATACACTACTCACTGTTAAGGACAATTAAAACATGCAAGTTAATAGTTACATTATATATGATCAAATGTGTTCAAAACTGTATTTGTAGGCATGCTAGATAGTAATGTAATATATTACAAAAACAAGACTCATTAAGCCTCCTGTATACCTGTATACATTTTCAAGGCTAAACGTAGGACAGAAAACTAGAAACAAACCTTTGTCCATTTAAATATACACTTCAGAGATCCACAAAATATTTAAAGTGTTTAATTACAAAGCTTTTTGTAATAGAGGCACACAAGCTCCTGACCGACCATGATCTCCTCCAAAAAGGATGGACCCAAGGCCCAATGGAGGAGGAGCCCAGCAGAGGATGCGATGCAGGCTACATGCTCAGAGAAGCCTCCCGTTTACAGACCTTGATGAATCTAGTGACCCTGGCTCAGCAGATGTCTCCTGAGGTGTGCTATCATCGTCTCTAATTCACAGGCTCGTATTGCTCACTAATTACCCCTTGCTATGCCCCTGCTGGGGGTTCTCATTTCTGTCAACCCCTGTGCTGGGGCTAAAAAAACCTTTATGGACCTCAGTATGTTAACTGACAAAATCAGTTAGTAGACTGTGATTCCTCGTTGATTCTTGAACATACCCCTAGAAGCTTCCCTTGCAGATGGAATCCATTTCTTGGCATTCCTTATAGACAGGAAGCAAAATATAAAGACACATGCTTAACAAAAGAAGAATATTGAGGATGGTGCCACTGCTCATATTACTGATGGAATATAATGTGACTAAAAATCCATCTTTACCAAAACAAGGAGTTAAATGTCTACTTAGTGTCCATGATTTCTGGGATGAGTGATGGTGAGTAGGGGTCACAGAAAAAAAAATGTACAAGACCTATCTATGGCCACTACCCTATTGGTACCATCTGTACTTCCAGGTTCTGGCTAACAGCCAGGGCAGATAAACCATTACGTTTTTCTCATTAAAAACAGGTATATAAACAGATTCAGGGAATGGTCTCCTGGAACCAGCACATCCGATATGTGGTTGTTTTTTTTTAGTTTTACTACTCACAGTGCCTCCCAGCACTCCGGTTGTGTTCCAGTGCTCACCTGCTATTGGCAGCCTTGCCCGTTACTGCCTCGGTCACTCATCACCTAGCTGCAAAAGGTACCCACTCCAAGTTACACGACATCCCCGAGTTTGGTTTGGTGGGAGTACCCCCGTCTGTTTAAAAGGAGCTAAAATATAGACAGGCCCTGTTTCAGTAACATCACAGTGACTGAATTAACGTGTGCACCCCGTGCTTTCGTCCTGTGGTACAGGGTCTTGTGACTGCCTACATGAATGCTGCTTCTCCCTCTCCCTGTACCCCAGTTCTTGCTGTTCCACAGGTTTTCCTATATGAGCCTGAGGAGATGGCATTTTTTGCTCCAAAATCGTACTGGGAGATCTTTGTTTCCTTGCTGATGCGGGGAGGGAACTTGCCTTCTTCATGGGGTGTGTAGGAGCCTCTGGGATAGCTCTCATTTATTCCCAGCCTCTGGTTGGAGACAAACTTGACCAGACAACTCCAGACTGGAAAAGCCTATGCCAGAAGAACTCTAGCCATAATGGTGCTGCAGAATAGGAAACCCCTGGATCTGATAACTGCTGAGCATGGGGGCACTTGCATTATGTTATGGGAGGAATGTTGCTTTTATGTTGATGAGTCAAATATTTTTGAATCCGATGTAAATGCCCCGGAAAATCTACACACAAAATTGCTTACCCAGTACCAACAATCAGCCAATGTCCTGGTTCCAAAGCCCTCTCGTTAGTTACCTGGTTGTTAACGGTGGTGACTTCTGTGCTTGCTCTATGGTGCATCATGATGATTGAACCCTGCCTACTCCAGTTTATATTGCAACAAGTTTCCACTGTAGCTGGTATGACAATGGGCAGGGTTATGCCAAAATATATGGCCCTAAAAGTTACCTACAACACAGTTCCTGTTTTTTAAAAGATAAGGGGAAATGTGGGTACTGCAGTCTGTGGGTGGGGCCCAATGGATAGTGAGGGGGGCTTCTATACTGCTCTAATTGTACGAGTGTCCATGTCTGCTTGTATAACTGTGACACAAGATGATAGGATTCTAGCAAGCTAGTGGAACGTCAGATTGGGCACAGAACAGGGCAATGGCTGCTTTCCCCATGTTTATGGTAGTCCCCTTGAGTGCTGGCAGCCTGACATCTCCCCATAATGATAGCTGGGTAGTTGATTACTCCAGGTTTTGTTGATTGGTACAATGGCTATATTAAAAACAAACAGACAGACAAAAAATGCTTACTAAAGTGTTTATTGTATGAAGCAGAATGATGCATCTTATTTCCATATCCAGTCTGTCCAGTCTGGTAGCCTGTGTCTTTTTATTGGAGAATTGAGTCCATTAGTATTGACAGATGTTAATGACCAATGATGGCTCCTGTTATTTTGATAGAGGTGGTGGTAGTATCTCTCTCTCTCTCTCTCTCTCTCTCTCTCTCTCTCTCTCTCTCTCTCTCTCTCTCTCTCCCTCCCTCCCTCCCTCTCCTCTCTCCCTCCCTCCCTCTCCTCTCTCTCTCTGTGTATCTGTCTGTCTCTCTTCTTATGTGTATCTGTCTCTGTCTGTCTCTGTCTCTCTTTGTCTGTCTCTCTCTGTGTCTCTCTCCCTGTGTGTCTGTCTCTCTCTGTCTCGGTCTGTCTGTCTCTTTCCCTGTGTATGTTGGTCTCTCTGTCTCTGTCTGTCTCTCTCTGTCTCTATCTCTGTTGTGTGTATCTGTCTGTCTGTCTGTCTCTTTCCCTGTGTATGTCGGTCTCTCTGTCTCTGTCTCTCTCTGTTTGTCTCTGTCTCTGTGTGTGTTTCCCTTCCTTTGTTTTGCTGATGTGGAAAGTTTTTTTTTTTTTTTTTGTGGTTTATTTAGGGTGTAGTTATGCTCTTTGTGTTTAAGTTTTCCTTCTAGTGTTTTATATTGGTCTTGTGGATAGACAGTGTTTAGATAGATAGGTTTTGTCAGTGGAAGAGGAGTGGCAGGGGGCAGGCTGCACTATAGTCGGAGATGCCGTTGGCCGGTGGTGGTACTCGGCAGCCAGCGCTCTACACCAAGGGTGTCCAGGCAGCACAAATGCTGAGGATAGAGGAGTGTTCATGTTGCTGGCCTGTCGTGGGTAAAACCTGGCTCAGTACAGCCTTCCAGTAAAGAAGAGAAAACAGTAGCAACATAAGACATGGTGGATCTGGTGCCCCTTGCACTTTCCTGCTGGACTCTGGCCTAGTTAAAGCTGACTAATGTCAAAGGACGACCTGAAGAGTAAACCCCATGACCGTGACTGGCTGTCAGTGTTGTGTATGTGGGTTCTAACAGCAGGTTGTGGAGACCTCTCAGTAAGTGAAGTGTTACCTCTGTCAGAAGTGTCAGGGTGGAGCTAGTTCAGTACTCCCAAATTATTGAGGACCTTGAGGCTTAAGTATTTTTATGAATATGTTAGAGGTAAGTTGCGTTTACTTGAGCTAACAGAACAAAGGGAAATGGGAACTATGGAGTTCTATAGTTTAGGGTTGGTAGTTTCAGCCACACATATGTTAGGTCATGGAGACTGGCTCCACTTCCCGGCTTCAGCCTGCTGACTTGCTGTAAACATTTATCTCAGAAGCATTAGGAAAGTAGGCAGAACCAGGATGCTTCCTCATAGGTTTTAAGGTAAATTACTGTATCTTTATGGTAGGAAGAAGAAAAACGTGTTGAAACAGTTTCTGATGAAGCCAGGTATTTAAATGGTGAATGACCGATGTGGTAGTGGAGATGAAACAAGCCAATAAATGATTGATTGCCACAAAAAAGGTTTTGTCTTGGAATGTCTTCTTTCCTCCATCTATGGTGACTGAGAGTTTTCCTGGATATAGTAACCTGGGCTGGCATTTTTGTTCTCTTAGGGTTTGGATGACATCTGCTCAGGATCTTCTTCTGGCTTTTAGAGTCTCTGTTCAGAAGTCAGGTGTAATTCTGATAATTCAGCCTTTGTATGTTACTTGGCCGTTTCCCCTTGCAGGCTTTAATATTCTTTGTTGTTCTGTAGATTTAGCATTTTCATTATTACTTGGCAGGAGGATTTTCTTTTATGGTCCAGTTTAATTGGTATTCTATAAGTTTTTTGTATGTTTATAGGCATCTTATTTTTTAGGTTGGAAAATTTTTCTTTTATGGCTTTGTTAAAAATATTTTCTGGTCCTTGGAACTTGAAAATGTAACTTTCTTCTATTCTTAATTTAGGTGTTTTCATTGTGTTTCATATTTTCTGGATGTTTTGTGTTAGACATTTTTAGGAATAACATTTTCTTTGGCTGATGTATCAATTTTTTCTACAACTGAGATTCTCTCTTCCATCTCCTGTATTCTGTTGGTGATGCTTGCATCTCTTGTTCCTGTTCTTTTCCCTGCGTCTTCCATCTCTAGGATTCCCTCAGTTTGCATTTCCTTTATTGCTTCTATTTCCATTTTCAGGTCTTCAACACTTTTATTCATTTCCTTTACCTATGTGATTCTACTGTCCTGTATTTCTTTAACGGGTTTATTCCTTTTTTTCTTTGAAGGTCCCTCTCATCTTTATAAGGTTATATTTAAGCTCATTTTCTTGTGCTTCTGCTGTTTTAGGACATTCAGGCTAGCTGCAGTGACATAGCTGGGTTCTGGTTGTGCCATATTATCCTGACTCTTATTGATTGTCTTCTTATTCTGGCTTTTAGCCATCTGGTTGCCCCTGGATATTCTTAGTGTAGCAAATCTTGGGAAATGAACCTAACATGGATGTTTCTGATGAGGTAGGTCTTGGACAACCTTATGGGCTGCCTGTGGTTCTCAGGGGGGCAGTGCATAACTCAGGGCAGCTGAGTATGCTCCAGGGGGCCCAGTGGGGAAAGGTTTGGGAGGAGGGATTTAACCTGGATGTTCCCTGTGTAAGTAGGTCTGGTAAAGGTAGGTGGAGCAGTGACTGGGCAGTGGATCTCAGGGTGACAGCATGCAGCTCTGGGAAGCTGGTTGGTCCCAAGGGGATTCCATAGGCAGAACTGTCACTTTCTAATTCTTGCATGTAGTAACGTGGGTAGAAATCCTTCTGTGAAATTGGAGACAATTGTTTTAAAGCCAGAGGCCAAAATGTTTATTTCTAAAACATTAGCATTAATTCGAACCCCAATGAAGTTATATCACACATAGATTAGGATGGTTATTTTTCAGAAGACAGACACTATCTTCTGTTGGTGAGTATATGGAGAGTATCTGATCATGTCAAGTATTAATTACTAGTGAAATGATTCAGTAGATAGTAAGACATTTATTTTAAGGCATTATGAATTTACAGTCCTGCTGTTCCATTGTGCTTCTGAATATATACCAAGGTAACTGAAGGAAGAAGCTTGAGCACATGTGTGTGTCCACACAGTCACACCCATATTTTTCACAATATGTAAGAGAAGCACCACAGTAACATTTGTAGGATGAATGATTAAGCAGTAAAATTCATATTAGAAAAGGCTTGAATCCCTCTTAGTGATCAAGATGTAATGAAACACTAGTTTCAATGTCCAGAAACATCCTCCAAAAAGAATGACACCAGTTCATGCTATAGCATGATTATATCTTGAAACTCTGTTGCAATAAGACCTAATCTAGACATAGGAGCAATAATAGAATATATTTACATCTATATGAGGTCTGTACAGTTGTCAAACTCACAGAGATAGAAAGTGTGATGAAGCTGTGCAGGAACAAACAATCCAACAATAAAAACATAAAAAAAAAAAGCGCTGCAGCTATGGCTGACATAAGACTTCCACACCACACTCCACCCTAACTATAAAAGGTGTAACTTACTGGCACTCCTGTATTTTTGTGTATCGAGGTATGAAAAATCCAGCCCCTATATACCACTGACATATGAAAAGGCCACAAATATCACAGGACAGAGTGCTCCATCCTTTCAGGATCCAACTTAATGAGTTTTACATAGCACTGTCTTCAGCAAGTTCCCAAACTGCAAATTTTAAGAACTACAAAGCTTTTCTTTCTGCTGGGTGCTTCTTTTAAATTGTTCCATGTATTTGGAGTTCATCTTTCATAGGTACCCTGAAAAGCCCCAGAAATAGTGCATATTTCGAGGAGATTAGGGGTCACAATACTGAGAGTTTATACGAATCACCAATACCATCCATGCCAGACTAATTTTAGATGCCTGATCCTAATACTAGCTTCACAATAAGGTTCTTATCAGTTTCTACACAATAGAGTAGGGGGAGGTCTGAGGAAAACTTGCTGGAGATATTAATGTCTAAAAGGTTTGACAGTAGATGAGTATTTTCCCCATATGTATAGGCCCCATACATAGGTCTGTCTACCCCCAGAACTTTAATGACACCACAGTAGGTAAACTGAGGGAGGGATATAACAAAGGAGGAACTTTCAGGTTTCTAGTTTCTCTATCTGCTATTACTTAACTGGAAAATTGGTACAAGTGAAGCTCAACAGAACATGCTAATGAGCCCACACCCCAAAGCTGAAAGCCAGATTCACAGTCAAACCTGAAGGAGGATGGAGAACCAGGCCTTCACTGTCTCAGGGCCTAGATGGTCACAATGGGTTTAATAAAGGACAAGATACAATGTTGCCTGTAATGGGATTTCTCCAGGGATTTCGTTTTTGCCTTTTGGTGATGGGAACCAGTGCATCAAACATCCCAGATAACCATTCTTCTTGAGAGGCACTATCATCTTTCTGTTATATAAGAACTATTGAAAATGGGTTATTGAAAATTTTTATTTTATAAATATGAGTGTGTTTTGCCTGTATACATGTTTGTATACCACATATGTGGCCTGGTACCTGGAGAGGCCACAATAGGGCTTTGGATCATCTGGAACTATTTAGAAATGGTTGTGAGCTGCTATGTGGGTCCTGGGGCTTGAACCATGATCCTCTGGAAAAACCATCTCTCCAAGCCCAGACAATGGGTTTTTAAATCTTACTAGTTAAGTGTAGTGGCAGTACACTTCTGAAGTCCCTGCAAGGTTCATTATTCAATTCCCATAAAATAAAATAAAAACCACCTCTATAAAAGTTTCCTCAAATCCCATTACACAATCTATTCTGTCATTAGAATACCATTTATTATATTAACTTAACCCTTGTGTGACTGTCTTTGTAGGATTGGTTTAAGACTAGGTGCACCAAACATAGGGAAAAATAAGAAGCTGTTATGCTCAGAGTTGCACCACCTGCTACCCAGACTAGCTCTCCCTAAGGAATCAGGAACAGTGCCACACTGCTATCTTTGACCTGAAGCCACTTCATGACGTGTTCTTCTAGACTCACTAACAACTGGATCATAGGAGAAATTGGATTACACAGATCAGAAGATCTACTCATCAAGACCAAGGGAAATGTCTGCAGTCTAATACACCTGGGAATAATGCCCACACAATACAGAATCAGAAACAAAAGTATTTGAGCCTAGAGACTTTCAAAAGACATGTGGAGAATAGAATTAATCCTAAGAAGTCAAGTGTGTCCTTACAGACTTTCAGAGAAGATTCCAGGAGCCACAATTTAGGATTATTTATTAATAGCCAACAGATCAAAAGTGAAAATAGTTGTGAAACATGTACAGGTATGCAACTGATTCTGACTCAGTTATAGCAACATAATATAAAAGGAAAATATCCAACTTTTTTCTGAAATATGGACAGAAAGGCAGGATTCCAATGGCACTTTCCAAGTAGGCACAGGGAGAGGTGCAGAGCACAAGGTCAAAGGTTGGCTAAGATCAAATCAGAGGCTGCCTGCCTCTCTATTGTCTGAAACCCATTGGGGATACCAGATATGTAAATTATGCTGGGGAAGAGAGGTGAATGTAGACACAGCTGCAGAAGTGCCTTGCAGTGAATTCTGGGATTTATATTTACTGTAGTCTACACTGGAAAAGTAGGAATTCACAACCAAGGAATAGGGTAGGGGACTGTGGATGACAAACCACTCACAGGATCCCCACCTTAGTAAGGGATAATCCTGGCTGAATAAAGATAAAAGGTCTTTGCCTAAGTCAGGCAGAGTCTCCAGACTTCTGCTGGGTGTATGCACAAAGATCACAAAGCAGACCTCGAGAGCGCTCCGCTATGCAGGACAGCTCAACTGACTGAGCAAGAGCTTTGCTAAACATGGACCAGGCAGACACAAAGTCAGAAGGTCAGAGCTCAGGCCTAGTCTCAAAGAGCTCCTCCAGAACTCAAAGAGCTCAAGATGGGGCTGGGGAGGGGCAGGGGGAGGTGGGAGATAAAAGCACACCATGCAGTGAAGATGGAGGAGAATGGCAGTGAGTCTGAGATGCTAGCCTTGCCTACTTCAGGCAGGGGGCATGAGGGAAACCAGGAGGACCAGGGCACCTGGGAGGGAGATTCTGAGACTGTAAAGAGCAGGAGGAAGAAAGGGCTGCAGTCTGGATGGGGGAAGGGAAGCATAGGGCACAAGGCAGGCGAAGGGAAAGGAGAAGTATCAGTCATTCAGTGGCAGGGATTCTAGAGGGTTGCAAGTTCTTTGACACCGCTGCAGGGGATTGTGTCTTTGTCAGATAGGTTACACGCTTGCTAATCATACTGGGACATAAGAAGTGACCCTAGTCCTTGAGGAAAGAGGTGCTTAGGGTCACAGTTCAGATCATAGGCACAAGGAGCAGTTGCCACTCAGATTCAGGGAGATTTGGCTGAAGTGACCCAAGGACTGAAGAAGAATGTCCAGTCCCAAGACTAAGAGCAGGATATCAGACAAGAATGGGCTCGCCATGGGCCTGCAAGTTTGTGGGCCTTGGAGCTCTTGGGCATGGACCCTGGGCCTCTTGGGGCACCCATCCAATGCTGAAGGGGATGAGAACACCTCTGGAAAGCTGCTTGGCAAAATAACCTGAATTAGATCAGACATGGATGTTTGATACTGTGGGAATTGGAACATTTTTGGTGCTTTCTTTCCTTTTCTTTAAAAAATATGTATGAGTATTTTATCTATATGTACTGTAGCAAACATGTATGCAGTGCCCATGTATGAACTATCCATAGAAGTCGAAAGAGTGCTTCAGATTCCCATAGAACTGAATTTATTATGGACAGTTTTGTGCTGACATCTGGTTGCTGGGAACTAAACCCAGGTCCTCTGTAAGAAGAGCAAGTGCTTTTCAACTGCTGACCAGGTTCAATCTTTAGTTTCTTAAACAGTTAATCAGTATTTAATTTTATAATTGTCAATGCTGATCATGCATCCTGCTTTAAATTAATTTGTATTTTAAAAGGCACAAGTATATTTATAGACTTTCAAAAATATTTTTCTATGATTTATTATGTATACAGTGTTCTGGCTGCATTATACCTGTAGGCCAGAAGAGGGCGCCAGATCTCATTTTCGGGGCCTGTGGAAGAGAGGCCAGGCTCTTAACCTCTGAGCCTTCTCTCCAGAACCCTCAAAAATATTTTAGACTGTTGTTTAAATATACTTTAATATGAAGTGCAAATAAAATGTAAAGTCTCTAAATAATTCATACGATTTAAATGTCTACACAACCGTTTCAGTGTACCAAACAATTAAGCATACCAATACTTTATAGTTCTTTAAACACCATAGCTCTCGCTTATTTTTTGTTTCAATTAAGACTTCTTTTTAAGAGCATTTCTTACATTTTTATACAACAAATATGTTGTAGGTTGGGAAGCTCTAAAAGTTTTAAACTTTTAATTAGCATATAGTAATTCTATAATAATAAATTTCATTATTACAGTTTCATAAGGAAAGTGTCTTTTGATCACTCTCATCACCTGATTACCACCCCTTGTTCTTCCCAACTAGTCCCCCTCCACATTAATGTATCCTGTAGTGTGACTCAGTGAATTTAATGAAGGGACTTACATTTGATACGTCAAGGGATTATTTATGGGAGCATAGACGATTTGCCACTGGCTATAAAGAAAAATGTTTCTTGCTCCTCCACAACTTAAACTAAGGAAAGGATGAAACATGTGAGCCTCCCACCCCTCCATTCAGAAATACGTTCCAATTCTATCCTAATTCCAGGTCAAAATTTACGTAATGACTTTAAAGAGAATCATTCAGTACTGCTGGTTGTGCTGGCTTTGACGAGCATGCACATCAGGCTGTGTTCTTGACATCATGAATTCTGTTTATAACCCTGGCTCTTCTGGGGTTCCCTGTGCAAATGCCAAAGGAATTCGGTTATTCAGGCTATAGTCCTGGCACACCTTACAATGTGTCTGTTCCCCCTGTCAGAGGAGCTATGACACCATACTTCTCCCCCCACAGCTCCTACCAGACAGCCATGTGTCTACCCACATAAGTCTACCCTTATCCCCAACAAAGTTTAGTATCTCCAGTCGCTGTACATAGTACCCACTCATGTCTTTCACCACACGACAGAGGTACAGCCTAATGGCATGCCAGCACCAGTTTGCCCTGCTCTCATCCCTTCTCCTAGACACAATGGGGTCATCATGGGTGTAGTTTCTGCAACCACAATAACCGTGTCAGCAGACTGTTCCTTCTACAACTCCTGTTGCCCCTCACTTAGTCACTGGCCCCACATACCAGCCCCCAAAGCATCCACCTACAGCTATGTGCTCCCTTTGTGGTGATCATCCTGCAAGTTACCACTTGAGGATGGAGCTGTTCAGTCATTTCATTGAATTCTACAGCTGGTGCCTCCAACCAGGACTTTCTTCTCAGTGCTCAAAGCTAAATGCAGTTAGGACTCAGCTTAATACTCTCCAAGTAACTATATAAGTTGTTTTTTTTTTTTTTTTTTTTTTTTTAAATCCTGGCTTATGGGCTGCCTGGCAATGTTTTTAGATAAGTTGAATGATTAAAAGGGAATATTAATCTAGCCTGAATTGTGAAGTGAAAGTTTCTGGTTATGTCATGGTACAGACTTGGGTGGTGTTTTGCTGAGGCGAGGCCTGTGAGAGGACATGTTTGGAGAGAGTAGGAATACGGCTCGACAGACAGTGAAATGGTGCTTGCATAGCTAACCGCTCAACACTTCCGTGGTCTCACATCGTTCCTTCGTTGAGAGAGGCACAGCAGAGACCTTCCAGCATCCCAGCGGGTTCTGCTTGCAGCCTCGGGCTGACTATTGCTGAGTCCACAGCAGCCTGGCTCTTTCTGCTGGATCATGCCACTGCTGCCGACTCATGTCTGGTACCCGGACATCACTGAACTGGACTGCTGATATCCTGGCAACGGAGACTGGAACCACCCCCAAAGCTACTTCTACACAGGTCTATATCCCCTTGTCATATTTACCATCTGTTCTCCCCTGCCTTTGAACAGTGGGCCAGAAGGGGAGTCAACAGGATTGAGAACCCTTTTTAAAAGTAGGTTTTGAAAAATCTGAGCCTACAAAATCATATCTAGTTGAATGTGTGTTCATAAAAGAAAACACTAAAACAAATCTTTCTCCATCTAACTACAGTAATTGATGAAAAATACAAAGGACTGGATGTTATTCTACAACTGGCATAATCTGGCCACTACTGGAATGTGTGATGAATTTCAAAGTTACAATGTCCTCATCCTCACAAAGCATCTAGTGTGCTGAAGAAGATTTTTGGTGTGTTGCGTGGTTGCCAGTTAGGGAGGTGGACTTGTAACTTTTCAGAAGCCTGTTCCTTTGTCACTAAATGAACCTAAAAGGAGCCGCGTGGACTGGGAGAGGGTATGAGCCTCTCCTCCGTTTCGGCTTGAATACGGTCTTGGGGGTCAGGCTGTATTTAAGACTCATCTGAAGGTTATTGATGCATTTGCATCCCTTGCCCATAGCCGGGCTGCCTTGTCTGGCCTCAGGGGGAGATGTGCTTGGTCCTGCTGCAACTGAATGTAGCAGAGTGGGTGGGGGACTCCTCTCTTCCTTAGCTGTTGTCAGAATCCAAGGATGTCCTGACAGTGAAAGGGGAAAGTGGATTGGTCCTTTCCTGAGAAAACTCGTGTGCTGCAAAGGACCATTTCCTGCTCAGCATCACTATGAAGAATGCAGCCTCCTTCACTAGATGCCTGTGGATTCTGGGATCCCCCCTCCCTCTCTTGATCTACGATACACAAATCTCCAAGCAACCCAGGATCCAGTTTTCAGAAGTTCACATGGAATTTTAAGAACAAGACTTACTTCGGGAAAAGGAGGGACACCTGAGATGACATCCTCAGGAGAGAGTCCCTGCCTTCCTACTGACAGGTCCTTTACAAGGAGTCTGGTGGAACTTCTTGGGATGAAGTATTGAAAAGGATGTTAGGAGTCCCTGTGCTTTGCATCAGGCCTCTGACCAAGAGACTCATGCTCACAGGTAATTTCCAAGTCTGAGGTCTGGGCAGGCTTGCCCTCATGAGCCTATGCCATGCTTTGGCCTGTTTCTCTAAAGCTGTCCTGTGTTTCCAAGCTGATTGCCTGCCCCCGTGCTTTCACGGTCTGCTGTGCACACGGGTGTCTCTTGCCCAGGCCAAATTCTGTGCTGTCAGTTCTGTCTCAGGTTCATCTTCCCCTGCAGCCCTTCACACTCTTAAATGTGCTCCTCCACAGGACTAACACAAAGGAAGAGTTTGAATGTTTCAGATCCTATTGTGTTAAAAAAAAAAAGAAAGAAAGCTGTACGTATTAGATAACCATATTTCTCTCAGCATGGTATTCACCTCCATAAAATGAGAGGTGGCTTTTATGTCATTTGTGAGTCTGTGGTGGATACACAGCTACCCCATCACCCAAGTTGAGGTCCACAGACGATCTTGGGTACCTTCCATCTTGCTTGAGACAGGGTCTGTCTGGCTCACTGCTATATAAGCAAAATTAGCTGGTGCATGAATTTTTAAAGGTTTTCCTGCCTCTGCCTCCCATTTGCAAGTAGGGGTGGGCTGGCTTTTCAGAGCCTGAATTGCTACTGTGTTTGAGGTGTGAATGTTATTAAATGTCTCCTTTCTGCATCCATACATGAGTACTACATTGACATCCTTTCTGCCCCTTCCTATGCCATTCCACTCCTTCCGGGTTTGTCCTTCCAATCCCTCTTGAACCCATGCCGTCTTAATTATCCTTACATGAATATGACCTACGGAGTCTAGTCAGTGATTATCTGTGTGTGTGTTTGTGTGTGTGCACGTGCGCTTGGGGCTGACAACTTGGGATTGGGTAACTCATCAGGGGGTTTGTTCCTGAAGAAAATAGATTCTCCCCTTTTCAGGAGCCATTGATTGCCAGTAGCCCTGCATGTAGGTGTGGGACTAAGTTATGTTAACTGGTATTGTCATTGCTCAGCGATTTGTTAGGTAACCATATTGTTGAGATTTTATGAGTGCAGTGTCCCTGTCATGCCTAAACAATACTATGTCTCACAGTTGTTGTCCTGCTCATTCTGGATTCTACAATGTTTCTGTTCCCTTGTCCTCCATGTTCGATGAGAGTTACCTGTAAGTGTTGCATTATACAAGTACCTATTGGGGCTGCCATCCCATAGCCATTTCTTTTCTGCAATTTGATCAGTTGTAGATTTATGTTGTATCTACTGCCCTTTGCAAAGAAAAAGGATGCTTCTGTTGTGAGGAGTGAGAGGTGACGTTATCTGGGGGTGTAAGAAGGGCATTAACACTCAGTATTACAACAGCTGGAACTCAGGTCATCAGGCTTGCAGCAAGCAAGCATCCTTAACTCGATAAACTGTCCTGCTGCTCTACGCCTTTAGGTCATTTTTATATAAAATGAAATAAAATATTTCTTCAAACTGGTAATGGCAGTGCACTGTGGTTTTAATTAAAGTCTTTCCTGGCGACAAGAACACCAAAAGTAAACAAGTAAATATCTCTAAAATATTTTCCAATTAAATAATTCAGTGAAAATAAAACAACTACAATTTACTGTTTCAGGTCATTGTGGTCATTAGTTTGAAATGTCAACTGGACACAGCTTAGATTCACTTGGGCAAGAATTGCACTCAGGGATCGTATAGCTGAAGTTGGCCTTGGGTGTGTCTGTGAGGGACCATTTTACATTAGTTACATGGGGAAAACCATCCTGAGAGTGGGCGGCATCATTCCCTTGTTTTGGGCCCTAGCCCGTATAAGAGTAGAGAAAATTAGCCGAGTACCAGAAGCATGCCTGTGTTTATTCGCTCTCACTTCTTCGCTGTGGGTGTGACATGCTGACGTGAATTCCTGCCTGGATGTCTCTGCAGCTATAGACTGTACCTGAGAATTGACCCTAAGTTACTTTTTGCCAGTATATTTTATCAAAATAGCAGAAACAAAACTCCTCCGTGTAGGGAAAACGTTTAGAAAGCTACATAGCGAATGCTTCTCTCCTTCCAGTCTTGGATCCAGGAAATTGGATTCAAGTCATTGGGCTTGGTGCAGGCCTCTTTACTCACTGAGTGATATTTCAAACCCAATCTGTCTAGCTCTTGCATAGTTTCAAAGATCTGAAGTCAGGGAGCCAGGCACTGGTAAGAAGCAAGTACTTAACTCACAGAGCTACCTACCTGGCTCCAAAACCAGACCTTTTGGGGTTTTTGTTTGTTTGTTGCAGAAATAATCTTTGCCATAATCCTGCTCACACCAAGTTCTGCAGCCCTGTAATCTTTGGCTATAGTCTCTCCAGGTTACAAGAACCTCCCATGATTAAGCAAAAATAATTGCATTTGATATTTTAGAGTCTCTTAATAATGAAACCCTTCCTAGTGAGAAAACCAGGATTTTTTTCTATTAAATTTATTTAGCCTGATATGGGCTCCTGTTTCCTGAACCCCCGGCCACTTTCTCTTTTGTAGTGACTAATGAATCTGCTCAAATTCTAAACTTAATTTCCCACTAATGGGGTGATAAGCCGTCATCACCTAGTCAGCGATGAAAGACTGGGTGCATATTGGCCAAGCACTCTCACTCACTGACCTGATTTGGATTCCAGCACCCACTTTTACCAATAATAATAGTAATAATAATAATTCTGTTGATTTTAGTTTTGTTCCTGTATTCCTTTGTTGGACACAAAGGTGATCCTTACCCCCCCCCCCAATTCCAAGCACAGTAAAACATCGTCTCTGTAGAGTTACATCTTTTGTTTGCTTGGTTTCAGTGCTAGGCCTAGAACAAAGCCCCTCACTCACCCTGGAGTAGAAGTTCTCTATGACTGAGCACTATCCTAAAGACTCAAGTGATAACTCTAAATTAACCGGTTAGACAGCTGCCTAGTGTTTGTGTTTCTTTAACCTCTGTGTAAAGTGTTCTGCTAGGGAGGTATTCTAATGCCCTGCCCCATTTGAAGTTTTAACCTTCCCTGCGACACAAAGAAGGCAGGACCCCCATGCTACCTTAGCATTCCTGTCTGTGCTCACCCCTAGACAGGGGTAACATTCCCACAGTGACCATTGGGGTTTCTTTGTTACTGAATCTTACCAAGGGCAATGCTTAAAATTCTGCTCCTGTACCTAGATGGACCTAGCCAACTCTGGTTCCATTGTCTTCAAAAGAAATATGGAGCAGATTCCCCCAAACCCACAGTGTCAACTTAACTCCAGCAAGGAGAACCCTGGGCTATAAACTTGGAAGGTGGGACTATGAGATGTTTCCCAAGTTAGACAGTGTTCTTTTGAATTATTATCTCTACCCTATTCTCTGCCTTCAAATAACCTTAAATATCCATTTTTAGTCTTCTTCAGTGGACTCTCTTGAGATCCTGGGAGACGCCTGAATTCAGGTCCAACTCAGGCCTCCTTTCTTGAATATACCCTAAAGTCAGCATCTTGTTTGAAGCAGCCCTTTGGCCAGGCCTCCTAATGGCAACTGTATGCCCCCGTGGCGTGGATTCTCCTCTTTACGCCCACACGTAACCCAACCCCCTACTTCCGTGCCTAAGCTTAGCCACACCCAGGAGCGAGTTAAGTGTATAGTGTGGGACATGCGCAGAATTTTCGCCCGTGAGCTGAGAGGCGCTGCGTCTGCAAAGCTCTAGCAATGGAGAGCAGATACTTCTACTTCGATCTCGACTATTACGGGGTGAGCTTCTATGAGGAAGAAATACTGACTGACCCTCAGCAGAGGGTGGCCGTGGCTGCAACCCGTTGCCACTTTGGAAGGGACCAGGACGACCACCTGAGCTGTAAACACAAGCAAACCTACAGCCATGAAACAAGGAAGGAACCACAAGCCGGTCCCAGTGAGCCCGAGAAGGCAGCTGGAGCAGTTTCTCGTCGTTCCCACAATAGGCAAATAAAACACCAAAAGTTCACCTATGCCCAACAGTGCGAATTGGAGAAGACTTTCCAAGAGACCCAGTATCCTGATGCACACCGAAGGTAAATATATGCCGTTTTGTTTCAGAATCCACTGTTTTCAGTGACTTTGGGTTCCTTTACTCAATCCTGTTGCCCACTTCCTCATTAATAAAAACAAAAAGCAAAAAACAAAACACACAGAAATGCATC
This sequence comes from Micromys minutus, assembly GCF_963924665.1. NCBI lineage: Eukaryota > Metazoa > Chordata > Mammalia > Rodentia > Muridae > Micromys > Micromys minutus. The sequence goes on from NC_137970.1 coordinate 91,747,040, forward strand.
CTGAGTATTGAACTCAGAAGCCCTAGAAATGGTAGGCCAATTCTCTTTCCCAAGTTTAATCCAAAGTCCATTTCACATTATAATTTAAGAAAGACAGTGCATTAACAAAGGTGGATTTGTTCTCCGTCTACCCACAACCAGTGCTTGAACTTAGGATCTTGAAGTCCTGTCTCGGCCTCCTTAGTAGATGAGATTAGCTTGGTACCTGGCTGGGCCTGCTTCCCTTCTTGGCCCCGAAACCGTAAAATCTTCAGCTGAATTTATGGCAGGGGTGAGGAAGGTGGCATCTGGGACTAAAGGTCAACCTCTTCATGTACTTTGGACAAACTGCCTTAATGCCCACAGTGATGTGTCTCTTTCACATTCTCTGCAGTGAGTTTCTTTCACTTTATGGTGGTCTTAGAAAAAAAACACACCGAAGCCCCTGTATAAGCCAAGTCTAAAGTGCAGAGCATGTAGCAGTTTCCAAACTTTTGGAGAAAAGTTTTTCAGAGTTGTATGATGCTAAGACAAATGCTCGCACTTATTAAACCTTTGTCCGTGGCCCCCTCTGGCCTATTGTACTATTTTGTCTTCATGTCCTGCAAAGCTTCTCCCTCTCAGACTACCCTGTTGCTCTTACTAGTATCCTCAGTGCCCGTGTGTGTGCTTCTGCATGTGGTAGAATCTTTGCTTTCTTGAAGCTGAATGTCTCAAGAGCATCCTCTATCTTCCTAATCCACTTCTATCACCACACACAGAGGGATAGCTGAATGCATTTGACCTGTGGTCCGAGTGAACTATGCTTTGTTTGTCTGGACAAACAGCTTTAAGTCTTTTGTGGACTATACCAAGAAGCTGAATCGCTGGCCATAATAATTCTCTGTTTCCTAATTTGAGCAGTCTGTTCCCTCCTGGTTAAAGAAAAATAAGAGGTACCATTCGTAGGAGGTAAGGGAGGCCAGAACCCTGGGGATCATCTCAGTGAATATGGGACCACTGTCAGATATAGTTAATCAAAAAAGAAGCGGATGCTCATGGAGCAAAAGTACTTAAAACACAAGCCTGAACATCTCTTTGTTCTTGGGACCCAATTAGAAAGCCAGAAGTAATGATGAGTGTCTAAATGTCATCATCCCTTCAGGCAGATGGCGGGCACACTCAGGGGAAACCACAATATTGTGAGGCACATACATCTAGTAAGCAGCATAGCCTCAGAAACAGCAGGGAAATCCTTACCTCAACAAGGTCAAAGGGAAGACGAAAGTCCCAAATTTAACACCTCTACTAGAGCTGCTGTCTGGAGCAGTGTTATGTCTGCTTGTCTGTATATAATATTAATATATGTAATATATAAAACAATATAATAATATCTAGTAACATACATAAAATTGAATAATATTATGTGTACAATATCATATATAATGAAAGAAGTAAATTTTAGAACAAAGGGACTGCCATTTAAGCATGTCTTCCTGCATTTCTACCCATACCCAACAAAACAAGCATTGCTACACAGAAAGTAAATGAATGTGCCTGTAAGGAAGCACACCTGATAGAGTCAGTTCTCTTTCTCAACTACAGTTCTTTATTAGATTTTACTTTAATTACATGTACGAGCACGGCATAACACCCGAGCATACGGAAGTCAGAGGGGAGCTAGGGAGACTCCATTCCATTATGTGGGGGCCCAGGGACTAAAACCAGGTCTTCAGGAATTGGATCGTGCTCTCACTGAGCAGTCTCCCTGGCTACACCAGAGAGTTCCTAAGGCACCCTTTAATGCTTAGACAAGATAAAGTCAAATCTAAACTGTCCTCTTTGTGAAAAAAAATGATGAAATAAGTATTTGATGAGTCGGGGCAGGAATAATAAAAATATGGAGAATTTATACAGGTGCACTTTCCTTCTCTCCCCCAGTGGCAGTGGCTAACCTGTGTTCTTTTCTCTCCTTAGAAAAGCACTTGCAGACCTCATTCATGTGGACGAATGCAAGGTGAAGGTCAGTACAAGTTGATTAGGGTACTCCACCTCAGACTCCCGTCAGGACAGGCATGGCTTTGCCTTATACCGTCGGAGCTTCTATGTCTAGCAAGAGTCACACTCACTTGTTCTTGGAAGTAGAAAGGATTTTTCAAAAAGTAAACTCCAGCTACTGTTTCTTCCTGATTTCTAGCAGTAAAGGAAGAAACTAGGTCTTCTCTGTGGGAAAGAAATGGGGTTTAAGAATGTCCAACTAAAAGAAAAAGAATGTCCAACTATAGCACACATGCATATGGGTATGAATGTACACATGTCATACACACCTGCATGTGTCCCCTAATTGATACTGACATGTGTGACAAAAGGATCCTCTGAAGATTATTTTCTATTTATTTAATTATCTCTTCACTTTACATCCCAATATCAGTCCCCTTCCAGTACCTTCTCATAAGACCCTCCCCCACATCCCCCTCCCCTTCTCCTCTGAGAAGGGAGAGCCACCTTTGAGTATCTTTAACCTCCCCCCATCCCGGCATACCAAGTTGCTGCAAGACCTAGCACATCCTTTCCCACTAAAGCCAGACAAGGCAGCCCAGTTAGTTGAATGGATTCTACAAACAGGCAACAGCTTTAGGAATAGCCTGCCACTCCAGTTGTTGGGAGACGCACATGAAGACTAAGTCACACATCTGCTACTTGTGTGCAGGGGCCCTATGTCCAGCCAATGTTTGCATTTTGGTTGGTGATTCAGTTTCTGTGGCCACCAAGGGTCCAGGTTAGTTGGCTGTGTTGGTCTTCCAGTGGAGTCCCTGTTCTTTCTTCAGGTCCACAGTCCTTCTCCCAGTCCTTTTATAAGACGCTCTTAGCTCCATCTAATGTTGAATATACATTTCCAAGTCTCCTTTCATTAGCTACTAAACACATGCACATAGCTAACAGAGTGAGTGAATAAATGTGGAGCAGGAGATGACTTGCCTTTCTACACAATGGGGAAACGGTTTAAGGTGAAAATGATGTAGGGTAAGAGCTCGTTCTCTTCTGTAAGGTTTTAGTAAGATGGAAGACAAATGCAGCTCTGAACTTAAATTTCCAAGCTTAGTACCATGTATTACTTCTGATATATTTCCCCAAATCTCTTTTCTTTATGAAGAAGGCAAGGCTTAACTGCTTTGAAAGTCTGTCTATAGAATGAATCTGATGGTGTCCAGAGTTTGGCAAACTTGTTTTCTGAAGGCTTCTGCAGAAGAGGGAGTCTGGTGCTGTGTGTGCTAAGTAAATTTGTCTGATGGATTTTGGTGGTGACAAGATGGAAACCGGGATTGTCCGTGCTGTGAGCACATTGTACCCTGGGTAATACTTGAAGCCCTGAAAAGTTTGTGAGCAATTAATTATAAAAGCTGTTCTTCTGTGAAGGGAAGAATGTTCTATATGACATTGCACCGTGTGTCTTCCCGTCCTAATATTAACTATATCTTGGTCTTATTTTAGGCTTGGTTTAAAAATAAGAGAGCTAAATACAGGAAAATACATAAGGAGTTACTACTCGGAAATGCTCCATCTGGTACCTTGAACAACTTTTCCGCTCAGATGAATGAAGACCGCAAGAGTAGTACTTCTGTTCCTGAGAAGCCGATAGGGTTCATCATGTGCCAGCAACATCATGGCAGATCCTGCTGGTCATAAAAAGATTGTTTAGTCACATACAATAGCAATAAAGAAAGGAAAATGATTCTCAAAATACTGGTTACGTTTATCATCTTTTCCCCACAGAATGGGATGACTTTGTGTTCAGCTTTGTGCCTAGTACATAGACAAAAATGTCCTTTCTTGTCCAAAATAAGAGAATACAGTGACCATACACCTTTTGCATGCAGAAGGGGCCTCCTCCTTCATTATCCTGGAGGATCCTAGGTAAATTTCACATCCTACCTGAATGTTAGGGCTCAGTGACATATCCCTTCTTGGACATAGCATCTCTTCCTCTTGAAGAGCAACTTGGAGAATAGGAATATACTAGAACTGGAAAGCCATAAGGGTGAACTTGGCACTGATGGCAAGGGTAATGATGTGCTGTAAGGATGAAACTTTGAACACAAAACTATACAACTGTCCAGAGTTAGCTAGTGAAGAGATGAAAGGCTATACCCAGAGTCTGGAAGGAAATAGGAACAGCCAAAGGAGTGCAGGGAAACTTCCTGGCTAATAGTTCCCAGGGAGGAGAAGGATCTCAGAGTAGAGGTGGAAAGGTGGCCATCTGCTTTATTTTCTGTAGCTTGTCTACAGGATCTATAATGGTAATCAGATTTCGGTTTATAAGCCTCAAAGATGAGTAACAATGTAATTTATTATAAAATTCATTCAAGCATACAGAAAACATGCAGGTAGCATTATGGATTTTGAAGCCACCAGGAATGACAAGAGGAGTTCTTTCAATGTAAAAGTTGTTTATTTACAGCACCATTGTGGCAACAGCCTACTCAGCCAGTCTTAGAACTGCTGCAAAGGGGGAGGACTGGGGTTTGACTTTTAAAGGATGTTGCACTCTGGTATTATCGTGGATATTTGGTTGTTTGATTTTTGTTTCTTTTCATGAGCAAGCAGCAGTTAAGTGAGATTACAGTAGAATGAATGTGTGATTAATAATTTAGGGATACAATTATACAATGAGAAGAAGGGGGCATTTTTGGAAAATGTGAAATGTGGCTCTGAGATCAGACTTCTCTTTAGATTGTTGTCATAACTGCTCTTAGGCTCATGGACCAGATACCCTGTACTTAATATTTATGAGATCTGGATGAGGGTGGGGTGCATTCCTTTAACTCCAGCACTCAGGAGGCAGAAGCAGGCAGATCTCTGTGCATTTGAGACTAATGTGGTCTCCATATTAAGTTCCAGGACATCCAGGATGACATAGAGAAACCCTGTCTCTAAAAACCAAAATAAATTAAAAAATAAATAAATGAAGAAGAAAGAAAAAGAAAATGAAAGTGAAAAAAAAATAGGCTGAGAATAAGATCCTACTGACTCCTAGGTTATTCTTTCTCTTTTTTAACAGTTACTTAGTTTGAAACTCATTTTGAAATGATCTGCAGAGGCTTGTGATTTGTGTGAATGATCCAAAGTGTCAACATCTGTCTTCATCCAGGAACTCTAGGCCAGGAGTAGATGCTGCCAGAAGAAAACAAAACAAATGGTAGAATCATAAACACGTGTGGATTAGCTATGAAATTATTACCAACACTGTGAAAAATTCTCCTCTGACACCAGAGCTCCAGTTCTGTATCCTCCACACAAAGAATGGGCTGGAGGAGCTCTGGTCCACTAGGGATCCTGTACACTCAGAGTGAAGGTAAAGTGTGCACGGCAGGTGGTAATCAGGGAAGCCCCTCAGGCTGCTACTACTAGAGGGTTCCATGACCAAGCATGGCAGGCTCAAGGCTTTAACACATTAAGACCTGTTATTAACACTTGTTATCAATCACAGAAAGCATTACAATAGTAGGTGCAAGGATGACCCTCTAGGGCTTCTCCAGGCCCACCATGAAAATCTGGCTCCCATGTGGTACATGCATGAATATTGCTTTACCTCTGTTGTGGATTCCTCTCTTGAAGCCATGCCTGAAACCACAGATGGAAAGGGACTGGTTCAACCCATGGGGTTAATGTGGCAATGGAGAAAACAAATGGGCAATTCAGTTTCCATTGAGACTAGAAATTGGTTCCACTGAGGCTAGACATTATACAGTAAGAGTGGGTGATGTTTTATCATTGTTCAATCACGTCATGAGGCTACTAGTATATTTTTGGGTTAATGTTTTCTTGTGGTGTATGGGGAGGGGCTCCATCCAGAAAGCCATGAAAAACCAGAGCATTTGGCATGTGTGACACCACACAACCTCAGCCACACAAAGTCAGCACAAGCTGTGTTTCGCTGCATGCAATCATTTGAATTCATTGTCTTTCTTCCTCCAGATTTAGTATCTTTGATGGCTTCTTCCAGGATAGGATGATATGCCAACTAATGAGCAGTTTCGAGTCCTTAATTCCATCTTGGTGTCTTATCAAAGAATAAAATAAAGTCTACATTCTGACATCTGAGCAAGAGCTGTGCCCCTGCCCATTGTAACTGTTCTCTAATCATAAATTATTCTTGCTCAGGAGACTACAGAGGTCTCCAAATGGGGTCTCAATGTGATGGGGCATATGTGGGAAAAGGCTACCATTGCAAAGCCTGTCTTGATAATGAACTCAGTAATGAATGAGAAGGAGCCCATGATCTATTTAGAGAGTAGGCTGACTTCAAGTTACCTACAAGATAGCCTAAGAATTCCTTAACCAGGCATCTATAGAAGGTTTGTCTTCCACGCTCTGCATCCATTCTAGGCTGTTTTACTTGAATTTGCTCTCAGGGCCTCGTAAGGTCAGATACAGTGGTGGGTGTCTGGAATCCCAGCACACATGCAGGGAGATAACCTGCAGAGACAGGAGCATTGGTTACAAGTTGTTGGGACAAATGCCCTCAAAAAGGAAGCATAGTCCAAAAACAACGGGTACACTACCTTGACTGCCACAGAGGCCAGAAGGAGACTCCTAAAAGAACATCCATCTGCCATTCACAGATGTGCCTGTGTCTCTACTCTTCCTCCCCCTCCCTCCCTCCCCTCCCCTCCCCTACTCACTCACTCCCTCCCTCTCTCTCTCTCTCGCTCTCTCTCTCTCTCTCTCTCTCTCTCTCTCTCTCTCTCTCTCTCGTGTCCCTCCCTCTCCCCTCATTCTCTATAACACACACACACACACACACACACTCACACACACATGCACACACATGCACACAAAAACATACATACACTCAAATGAAACAAACTATGAAAAATCAGGTGGGAGTCTGGTGAAGAATGACAGCTGGTGTATCCTCCTGCATATTTTACCCACAAATACAAATGTGCACACACCACACAAAATCTCACAGCTAAAAATGAATGTGCCTGTAAGGAAGCACACCTGATAGAGTCAGTTCTCTTTCTCAACTACAGTTCTTTATTAGATTTTACTTTAATTACATGTACGAGCACGGCATAACACCCGAGCATATGGAAGTCAGAGGGGAACTAGGGAGACTCCATTCCATTATGTGGGGGCCCAGGGACTAAAGCCAGGTCTTCAGGAATTTGATCGTGCTCTCACTGAGCAGTCTCCCTGGCTACACCAGAGAGTTCCTAAGGCACCCTTTAATGCTTAGACAAGATAAAGTCAAATCTAAACTGTCCTCTTTGTGAAAAAAAAATGATGAAATAAGTATTTGATGAGTCGGGGCAGGAATAATAAAAATATGGAGAATTTATACAGGTGCACTTTCCTTATCAAACTACAAGTAGCTATCTCCACCCTTCCCCCAAGTTTCCCACTCCTTATTTTTCTCTGGACAGGTCTGTTGTTCTGTGACCAATGCTTGCTCCTTAGCCACACACAGCTACTGCTGCTGCTGGTGCCCAGGGCTCATCTTTCTTGGCTTTCAGATTCTGGTCCCATTACCTCCCCCTAAGACTTTCTCCCAGACACCTTGGTGGAGGAGGGGATCAGTGGGCTAGAACACAGTAGGACCACAGAAGTCCCAGGGAAGGACCTGACAAGCACCTAGGAGGCTGCAAAAGCATGTGAAGTAAGGATGCTACTGCCTGCGAATGCTGCAGAGGCAGAGTCTGCCCTTGTTCTGCAAGCGAGGGTTTCTCTACTGTGTATCAAAGCCCCCTCAGCTGCTCTGAGCTACCTTTTATAGAAATATTAATACAACATATCCTTTTCTGTGGGGGCACACGCAAGGAGTAAATGGATACTTCTGTAATTTATTTCAACTGGAAGAGAAGGGAGATAGGGCTGTCCTGGACAGCCTGGTTCTGGAGGTCCCAGTTCTGGTGGTCCCAGAAGAGACCATCCCCCACCTGCTCTTGGAAAATGATGATATTCTTGAATTTCACCAAAGTCTTCATGCGAAGTTCGTCCTGGGTAGGACGGATGATCTTGCCCCTTAGAATTTCCCTCTGTATCTTCCTATGTCTGGCTCTCTTATTGTTGAACCAATCCTGAAATTGGAGGGAGAGAGGAATTAGAGTAACATGTTTAGCACTTGTTGCTTTGATGGGGAAACATCATGCAATATCATTTGTCCCCATAAATGTCTTTCAAACCCACAATGCAGTTTTTAAGTGTTCATAATGCTTTACATGGCTGCAGGTATTTGCTGTGGTCAAGGATTTGCCTATAGTTTCTTAGTTCCTGGTTTGTATGCCACCACCAGAAATGGAAAGAAAAACATTACATGGTACAAAATACTGTGTCCTTTATTTTGTACAACTTCACCTAGTTACAGCCACCTGCTAAGCTCTCTGCACATAGGCTTATGCTTATTTTTTTAACTGTCTTTAGACAAAGTCTCATGCATGGCAGTGTGGTCATGTACTTGCTTTGTAGCCAAGAGCTGACTCTTCTCCACCCTAGTGGGAATTTTGGGGCAATATGTTGGGCACAAGATAAAATACTGCCAGAAACTTAAATTTAGAACTGTCTAGATCACCTTTCAAAACCTTCCAAAACAAACAAATTCATCGAGCTTTTTCTACATTTGTCTCACCTATTTTGAAGAGGCCCTAGATTATGGGAACAGCTTTAATTCCCCCTTCTATGTGAAATCCAAGCATCCTCCCTTGCCCTACCTTCTTGTTTAGCTTCTTTGACAGTGTGGAGTGTAGCATGGATATCCTATACTTTATGGAGAATATCTACCTATAAGTGAGTATATACCATGCATGTCCTTTTGGGACTGGGTTACCTCACTCAGGGTTCTAGCTCCATCCATTTGCCTAAAAAAAAAAAGCATGAAGTCATTGTTTCTAATAGCTGAGTAGTACTCCATTGTGTAAATGAACCACACTTTCTGTATCCATTCTTTGGTTCAGGGACATCTAGGTTGTTTCCAGTTTCTGGCTATTGGAACTAAAGCTGTTATGTGGACCATGCATCCTTAAAGTATGGTAGAGCATCCTTTGGGTATATGCTCAAGAGTGGTATAACTGGGTCTTCAAGTAGAACTATTTCTAATTTTCTGAAAAACCACCAGACTGATTTCCAGAGTGGTTGTACAGTTTGCACTCCCACCGGAAATGGAGAAGTGTTCCATTTCTCCACATCCTCGACAGCATCTGATGTCACCTCAGTTTTTGATCTTTGCCATTCTGATTGGTATAAAGTGGAATCGCAGGCTTGTTTTTATTTTCATTTCTCTGATCACTAAGGACTTTGAACATTTCTCTAAGTGATTCTCAGCCATTCAAGATTCCTCTGCAGAGAATTCTGTTTAGATCTGTAGCCCATTTTTTAATTGGGTTATTTGGTTTGTTTGTCTCTAAACTCTTGAGTTTTTTATATATTTTCGATGTTATTCCTCTGACAGATGTAGAGTCAGTGAAGATCTTTTCCCAGTCCATTTTGTCCTATTGGCAGTGTCATTTGCTTTACAGAAGCCTTTTAGATTCATAAGGTCCCATTTATTAATTGTTGATCTTTGTGCCTGGGCTACTGGTGTTCTGTTCAGGAAGTTGTCTCCTATACCAACGAGTTCAAGCCTGTGGACATAGGATACAGATGGAGGAAGGGAATTGGGTAGGAGAAGAGATGGGCAGGGGAAGTGGGAGAAGAAATCAGGATCAAGTATGGGAAGAGGCAGGAGATAGGGCAAGTGGGCCAGGAGAATGAATGGAAATAAGTAGCTGGCAGGGACAGGGGGGTATGGAGACATGTCTAAGACATGACAGAGACATGGGATTGAGGAGCCTTCCAGTCTAATGGGAGTGACTTTAGCTGAAACTTCTAGCAGTAGGGATATGGATCCTAAAATGTCCACCTCCTATAGTCAAGCAGAACCCAGTTGAAACAGTAAGGACACCAATCTACCCACAAAACTTTTGACCCAAAATTTATCCTGTTTAAAAGGAATACAGGGATGAAGATGGACCAGAGACTGAAGAAACGGTCAACCAATAATTGGCCCATCTTGAAACCCATCCCGTGGACAAGCACAAATCCCTGTCACTATTAATGATACTCTATTATATTTGTAGACAGGAGCCTAGCATAACTGTCCTCTTAGAGGCTCCACCCAGAAACTGAAACAAATGCAGAGACACACAGACAAACATTGGAAGGAGCTCAGGGAGAAGGGTTGGGGGAAGGACTGAGGGCACTGGACAGAATAAGAACTCAACAGGAAGACCAACAGAGTCAACTAGCCCAAATCCTTGGGGCTCTCAGAAACTAAACCACCAACTGAAGACCTTATACCTGCTGGAACTAGCTCCTTCACACACACACACACACACACACACACACACACACACACACACACACACCCTGCACATATGTAACAGATGCACAGGTCAGTCTTCTTGTGGGTCACCTAACAACTGGAGAAAGGGCTGTCCCTGATTCTCTTGCTTGTCTGTGGATCCCATTCCCCCTAACTGGGCGGCCTTGTCTGGCCTAAGTGGGAGAGGATATACTTAGCCCTGCAGAGACTTGATGTGCTAGGGTTGGGGGATACCCAGAAGGGGAAGGGGTAATGGGTGGGTGGACTGTGTGAGGGGGAGACTGGAACAAGGGGGACCAGCGATCAGGATGAAACGTAATAAATAAATAAAGAAATAAAGAAATAAAGAAATAAAGAAAGAAAGAAAGAAAGAAAGAAAGAAAGGTGTTTTATGGCTCAATTACTAAATTTCCCTTATCCTATTTTTCTATTTATTCGTTCTTTTATGAATTGCTTATGTGAGCTTTTGTGACCAAATTCTCCATGCAATTATATGACCATTTCCAAGTTACTCTGGGTTTCAAAATGATGCCTAATAGAAGACACTTGTGAAGGACTCCCGTGTGTCACATGTTAATTATGGGTTATATATGTGTATATCACACATGTTCAAACTACATATGCTACACACACATGTACATATATGATAGATTAGATAGATAGATGGATTGATGGATGGATGGATAGGTAGGTAGATAGATGATGGATAGATAGATAGATAGATAGATAGATAGATGGATAGATAGATGGATAGATAGATAGATACATAAGTGAAGATTCTATTTACTTCTTTCCACTGATACTTTAGGACGAACATATGTGACTGCCAGTCATGGAGTAAAAACTCCAGCTAAATTTTTCTTTTTCCAGTTTCCACCTGTCAAGGCCCCATAGTCCAAATGTTATTTCCCAAAATAAAACACACACGAAAAAATACAACAATTACATGAGCCTAGGACATGGTCATCTATGTCCTGGGGTGGGTCTGAAATCAGTACCCTGCTAAACTAAAAAGCAAGCTGACTGACCTTTATTTTCTGTTCTTCTATATTCATGAGCTCTGCCAGCTCCTTTCTGTGGAGAGAAAAAGGACAAATACTTAATACTACATACTAGGCAAAGAGAAAATGAACTACAGTTTGTGTGGTCTGTGCATATTTTAAGATTTAATGTCTCACTCATCATACTTATTCTTGGTTCTGTTGCAGCCTGCCTGCAGGAGGCCCTCCTCCCAACCCACCTCTATCCCCGCCCCCGCCCAAGGTACTCAGCCTCCTGGTGCAGACTCAAGAATCCCTCTAGTTCTTCTCCATTTCTCCTTTCATCCTTTCCTCTTTGATCCCCCACTAACCTGCACAGCAGTTCTGCCAAGGCGTGAATAGCCGCCACACTTGCCTTGAGTGTAGTTACCTCACAGCTGCCGCACTTGGCTAGGACCAACGGACTCACCCAACAAAGATGATACCAGATGTCTATATCAATAAACACCTAAAACAGAGTCTCGGATGCCTGGATCACAGCACCAAAACACAAGCATGAGCCAATACAATATCCTTCCTCTGGAAGTCAGCAACACTATTGTATTAAGTAAAACAGCTGAGCTGAAGCACAAGACAGGAACTCCAAAACATCAATTATTAGCATGTTCAAAGGCTCTAAAGAGGACATGAAGAACTGCTTTTAAAGACCACGAAAACACAAACAGTTGAATGAAACACTGAGACATATTCAAGACACGAACGTAGGACTTAACAAAGGAATAGAATAAAGAAAACCCAAAGAGAAACAAAAATGGAAAGGAAAACCTTAGGATGCCAAAGAAAAACTTGATACGTAAGCCTTAACAACAGATGAAAAGACCTGGGAGACAGAATTTTAGATCTTGAAGACATGGTACACGATAAGGTCATCTCAGCCAAAGAAAATGTAAAATATTAAAAAACTAAAAATCTAAGAGACCACAACTGCCAACTCAGACTGCTAGACCCAGCAAAACTATTAGTCATTTGGCAGAGAAAGAAAAGCATTTCACAATAAAAACAAACTTAAATGATTTATACACACCAGTCCACCTCCACAGAAGGAACTTGAAAGAAACTCCAATCTGAAGAGAAGGTTAGCTACACCCAAGAAGACAAGAGAAATAAAAAAAAATCCCAGAAAATGGAATCAAAAGAGGGAAAAATCCATGCTACCAGAGCAAAATAACAGGAATCAATAAATACTGATGATTAATAACTCCCCAAATTCACAGTCAATACTCTCCCACCAAAAGATACAGACTAATAGGTTTAATAAGAAAATGGGATCCATAAAATCCGATACACTGAACCTGATACAAGAGAAATCAGAGAATAGGCTTGAACACATTGGTACAGGGGACAACTTCCTGAACGGAACAGCAATAGCTCAGGCACTGAGATCAACAACTAATAAATGGCACCTCATGAAACTGAAAAGCTTCTGTAAGACAAAGAACAACATCATCCCCATGCCCAGTACTCGGCCAATATGAAAGAGACTCCATATATGGTTTTGGTTTTTGTGTGTGTCTGTGTGCGCAAACATGCATGTGTGAGCGCAGGAGTGAGTGAGATTTGGTTTAGGCAACTGCTTTTATGTTTCCATATGTAAGGACAATCCTTTAAATGAAAGGAAGCCAAGGAGTGATCAGTGAGTGTTTTGGAGTCCCGGTTTGCATCAAGGATGCAGTCTCAGTGACCCAGGGGAGGCATGCTCTTGAGAGACTAAGAGCTAAACAAATACCAAACCTGCACACAGCTAGGGAAAGGGGCCTCAAACTAATAAGACAGGAAATTTTCTGCTCCTTCCTCATGCTCCTTACCTGAGACAAAAGCCTAGTGAGCCTGTTCTCCTGCCTTTGGTGGACAGATCCAGCCTGGTCATTACATGAAGCTATGAACCTGTCTGCTTCTTTTTCTTTGTCTAAAATGACTAACTCAAAAGTGAGCAGCTTGGTTGATGAAAAACACTTAATTTTCAGATTCCCCTCTCTACTTAGTGGAAAGGGCCATCTCTCTGCCTGCCTTGCCCTGCACCGGTCCTAGTTCAGTTTTAATAACTTGTTACCTATTGTTGCCTGCTGTGTCTAGAACCTTTCCTGCCTTTTAGTTCTTTAATGGATGGAGGACGCTGAGACAAGAGGATCGCAAGTTCAAGGACAACAAACTGGGGTACAGAGTTGGTGCGAGGCCAGCCTGCACAACTTAGACCCCGATTTAACAAAACTAAAGAGAGGCTGTGGTCACCTACAGGGCTCTGGTGGCCCTCAGAACACAATGCGTGCAGTGTGCCTGTGCTGCTTTGCAAAACCCTCCACCGCCTGCTATGTAGGTTAGTTATGCTTTGCTCAGAGTCAGTCTGCGTTACGGCTTGAGCTCGCTAGAGGGCGCACACCTGTGGCGCCAGCTCAGGCTGTGTGTCCTGAAGCTCTCTGAGGAGCTTGTACCTCAGAGACCAAAGTATGCCACTGTGAAGGAATCTGTGTGCTGAACCTCAAAGACATTAAAACATTTTAACAAGAGTGAGGAGGGGTCAGGGGAGAGGAAAGGGGGCCCCAAGTTCTGAGACCCGGTACACACCGTCTGAGGGCGTCTGGGTACTGAGTTTCTTCGAACACTGCCTGCAGTTCCCACAGCTGTCCAGGCGTGAATTTGTATGGTTTCCGAGGAATCCTGAAAAAGGACTGCTCGCTGGTCTCTGCCACGTTCCTGAGCTCCTCTCGCTCTTCATGCTCAGTACTCTGGGTGTCATTCATGTCACAGCCTTGGTGGCTGTGTTCGCCTATGGTGCTCTGCTGGCTCTCACAGAGCAGCTCTTTTAGGATGCCTTCTACTTCGTCGGCAAAGCTGCCACCGATCTCTGTGCAGGCCGTCCTTTCCTCGGGTTCAGTCGTGATTTCTTCCTCATAGAAGTTCACCCCATAGTAGTCGTAGTCGAAGTAGAAGCACTTACGGGCCATGACCTGTGCTCGTCAGAAGGCGCACCCTTGTGGCTCTGCTCCTTGAAGCCCTCTGAGGAGCTGTCCGGGTCCTCCAGACTAAAATTGTTACCCTAGGTTGCACACGTTCCTCTCTGACACAGATACGTGTCGCACCCCCTCCTGCCCCCCGATGCGATTGGCTTTCAACCTACAAACTTGAGTGAGGCTCTAGTTTAATCATACAGGTGGTAGAATGTGGACATGAACTCGTGTGTGGATTCGCCATAAACGGCGTGCCAAAAAGGGCCACTTGAAGCAGAGCATTAGTTTTCTGACTCATATGAGAAATGGACCGCTAGTTGGACCTCAGTTAAGGGGTTTCCCTGGGTCTAAGATAAGATCTTGACTATTACTGAGAATGCATTTTAGGTTGATTTAGAGGCGATGGCAGGATATCAACAAAAATAAGATAACTAAATAAACTATCATTTTAAGATATAATTTCCATCTTTTATGTGACCCTAAATAAAGTCATCTCTTTTTACTACCTATTATTTGAAGCATTCTCATTATGTAAATTATGAAGTCAAAATAATGAATCAACTCTGAAAAATATTAACTGATCCTTTACATCCTGGAAAGCCAAATTAGGCCATAATTAATTCTGTATAAAAATAATAAAAGTAAGCATGTGTAATTATAAAGATGTGTTTTCAGTTTTAACAAAGAATATAAGTGTGTGTGTGTGTATGTGTGTGTGTGTTTGTGTGTGTGTGTGTGTGTGTGTGTGTGTTTGTGTGTGTGTGTGTGTGTGTGTGTGTGTGTGTGTTGTGCCCACCAGAGAATGATACTTGAACACCAGTTTAAGTGTTTGTGGTCCCAGTGTAGCTCCCAGCCTTTGTCAGGATGAGCTTTTAAACATATAAACCATATCTTGGGCTGACATATTTAGATTAATAAGAACAGTTAGCCAGAAGCAGAACTACAGAAGCCCAAAAAGCAAGATTAGTACATTTTAAGTCTTTCTCAAAACTATATGGGCTTTGATGGATCAGGTCTTTTAGGTTTGGTTAGGTGGTGCTCTCTGTATGCTGAGTTTTCCAGCCTGAATGGCACTTCCATCATGGAGTCAGTGGTGTTAAGGTCTGGAGCCCTTTTATAGTATATAAAGTAAAATGCTTCATGGTTCATTATTAGTAAGTATTTGATTTGGGTGCAAGTGTTTTATGCCTGTCTACCTTCGATCACATAAAATTTCAGGTCACTGGACCAAAGACCTCTAACATTTGAAATGTAAATACAGAGAATATCCAATAAAATATTCAGGTTCAAAAGGGTTAGAGTTTAAAATGTTTAGGGAGGTCTTGTTTTTGTTTTTGTTTTTAATGGTCCAGATTTATTACTTTCAGGATTCACTGGGTATCCAGAATTTTCTGAATCCATGTACATGAGCCCCAAGGTCAGGAGATGTCCAGGGTCCATGAGAGGCCATCAGTCTGCCTACCACTTCTACTCCTGGTGACCTTACCCCAAGCTGCAAGGGTTACTTCAATTGAATCTTGTTAAAGCAACCTAGTTGTTCCTGCCTCTCTATCTATGATCTGAAAAGTGTCTCTTGGTGACTCTTCATTAGCATTTTTCTTGTGTCTCTATCTGAGAGAAACTCAATTCCCCTGCAGTGACAGGACACTTTGTAGCATTGGGTAGCAAGCTCTATCTCTTGGCTCTAACTTACTCTTACCATTTTCCTATCTTTTTGCCGTGTACCCTTTACTATGGTTTTCTTCAGTCTCCCCAGGATGCTAGGTAATAAATAGCCAGAGGCTTCTTTTGAAATGTAATTTGAAGGAAGGAGGATTACTTCCTCATACCTTGAGCTAGGAATCTTCTGAAGTTTCCTGAAGTTTTCTGAAGTCTTGGGAGGCACTTCCCTTCTCTGTGGCTGTGGTTGTTAGCTTGGCTAGATTTAGAATTACCTCCTAGGCACAGCCATGGGAGATGGTGAGGGTAATTTTTGAGAAAATTATCCCTCAATACGGGTGACTTATTCCAACTGGAAGACCAGATATAATGAAGTCAAAGGAAAACCTTCTGTATGCTATGAATTCTCTTTTTCTAAGTAATTTTACCATCTCTGGAGTGACCATTGTCTGACATCACAATGTAGATTCTCCAGCCTTCTAAAGAGAACCCAACACAAGACTTTTCAGAGACCTTCCTGATTTTCCACACTAGATTAAAGCTGCTGAGAAGGCTATCTTCTTTGTTTGAGCAGCTTCTGAGTTCTTTGCCTTTTGCATGTATGTTTGTCAGGTTCTTTCAGCTTCTGCTGTGCAATCCAATGTAGGGAATGTCCTTAAGTTCTAGTATGATACTAGAAATACTGCTGGCAATTAATTTCCCAAATAGGCTTAATGGTGTCTGGGGGTGGATAATTTTGTTATACTTAAATTGGTGAAATTTCTCTCTGACTAGTATGAAGACCACTGATTTCTCATTTTGGAAAACGGTTTAATGAAATACACAAGACAAAACATTTCACACCACCGATTCACCAGTGTGAAAGACAAGGACACTTTTGAACATTTCGGAAAAATTCTTCCTAAGATGTTAGATAATTGCTTTTGGCAGGTCTGGATAAAATAACAAAGGCAAAAAATAAACTTCAGAGAGATGAATTTTCCTAGGTCCAAACATACATAAATATTCTAATTTGATTAAAAAAACTTCTATTTAGAAACATGTGCACTGAGGAAACTAGAAATAGGAAGTGCCATCCTAAGTGACAGCTGACGACATCCGTATTTAGCTGACTGCTGTCGTTCAAGCCTTGACAACCCAGTGCTGAACACGAGTGTTCGAATTGTCTCTTGATTCTTATTCTTCCTAACCTTTCAGACAGGGCACTGACAACGTGGAACAAGACCAGTGTCCCACCATGAGGTTGGAAATTTAGAGAGGAAGATGGCTAGCAGCTGTGGTCCCCCATTAGGGTGCCCCTTTTAAGTTCTGAGAACTGACTGCAGGTCTTGCAGATTGTGTTGGCAGCAGTGGAGGAGGCTATATTCCCAGAAAAGGCTCCAGCGATCATCCTAACAGCAAATAGCCCAAGGATGTGTCTCTCAACATTTTTTTTTGTCAGTGCTTGGCTTTTTTTTTTTTTTTCTTTTTCTTTTTTTTTTTTTTTTAAGGTTTGATACTCTGCATTAAGGTCTTACTAGTTACATTGAGCAAAAAGTACATGTAAAACAGGATGTAACCCGGAATTAGTCAACCTTTTCTTGGTGTGTAAGGATAGAGAATAATGGTTTTTTGTTTGTTTGTTTGTTTTATTTGGTTTCTTTTTTTCTTGAGCTTCACACAGTCTGTGAGTTGTTTCTGGGGTGTTCAGAGCTTTCTGGGGCTAGTATACAAATATCAGTGACTACATATTATGTCTGTTCTTTTGTGACTGGGTTATCTCACTCAGGATGATATTCTCTAGATGCAACCATTTTCTTAAGAATTTGGTTAAGTCATTGTTTCTGGTGGCTGAGTAGTACTCCATTGTGTAAATATACCACAATTTTTGTATCCATTCATCTACTGAAGGACATCTGGGTTCTTTCCAGCTTCTGGCTATTATAAATAGAGCTGCTATGAACATTGTGGTGCATGTATCTTTTTTGTATATTGGAGTGTCTCTGGGGTATATGCCCAGAAGTGGAATAGCTGGATCTTCAGGTAGTACTATGTCCAATATTCCGAAGAATCCCCAGACTGATTTCCAGAGTGGTTGTATCAATTTACAACCCCACCAACAGTGGAGAAGTGTTCCTCTTTCTCCACAACCTTGCCAGCATCTGCTGTCATCTGAGTTTTGGATCTTGGCCAATCTGACTGGTGTGAGGTGGAATCTCAGGGTTTTGATTTACAATTCCCTGATGGCTTAAGGATGTCGAACACTTCCCTAGATGTTTCTCGGCCATTCCATATTCCTCAATTGAGAACGTTATGTTTAGCTCTGTACTCCATTTTTTAAAAGGGTTATTTGATTCTCTGGTGTCTAGCTTTTTGAGTTCTTTGTATACCTTGGATATTAGGCCTCTATCTGATGTGGTATTGGTAAAGATCTTTTCCCATTCTGTTGGATGCCGTTTTGTTTTCTTGACAATGTCTTTAGCCTTACAGAAACTTTGCAATCTCATTAAGTCCCATTTGTTAATCTTTGACCTTGGAGCTTGAGCCATTGGTGTTTTGTTCAGAAAATTTTCTCCTGTGCCTATGTGTTCTAAGGTTTTCCCTACTTTCTCTTCTAATAGTTTCAGTGTATCTAGTTTAATGTGGAGATCTTTGATCTACTTACACTTGAACTTTGTAAAAGGAGATAAGAAAGGGTCTATTTTTATTCTTTTGCATGCTGAGTGCCAGTTGAACCAACATCATTTGTTGAATAGGCTGTCCTTCTTCCACTGAATGTTTACAGCTCCTTTGTTAAAAATCAGGTGACCATATACGTGAGGGCTCATTTCTGGATCTTCTATTCTATTCCATTGATCCATGTGCCTATTTCTGTACCAGTACCATGCAGTTTTCAGCACAATTGCCTTGTAATATAGCTTGAGGTCAGGGATAGTAATTCCCGTAGATGTTTCCTTGTTGTTGAGGGTGGATTTTGCTATTCTAGGTCTTTTGTTATTCCAGATGAAATTGCACATTGATCTTTCCAACTCAATGAAAAACTGGGTTGAAATTTTGATGGGGATTGCATTGAATCTGTAGATTGCTTTTGGTAGAATAGCCATTTTTAAAATGTTGATACTTCCAATCCATGAGCATGGGAGATCTTTCCATTTTCTGAGATCTTCCTCGATTTCCTTCTTTAGAGGTTTGAAGTTCTTGTCACACAGGTCCTTTACTTGCTTAGTTAGAGTCACACCAAGGTATTTCATAGATTTTGTGACTATTGTGAAGGGTATCTTTTCCATAATTTCTTTCTCCACATGTTTGTCCTTTGAATATAGGAAGGCTACTAATTTGTTTGAGTTAATTTTATTTCAAGCCACTTTGCTGAACTTGTTTATCAGCTGTAGGAGTTCTCTGGTGGAATTTTTGGGGTCACTTAAGTACACTATCATGTCATCGGCAAAGAGTGATGTTTTTATCTCTTCTTTTCTGATTTGTATCCCCTTGATCTCCTTTTGCTGTCTAATTGCTCCAGCCAGGACTTCCAGTACTATGTTGAATAGGTAGGGGGAGAGTGGTCAACCTTGTCAAGTCCCTGATTTTAGTGGGATTGCTTCAAGTTTCCCACCATTAAGTTTGATGTTGGCTGTTGGTTTGCTGTATATTGCTTTTATTATGTTTAAGTATGGGCCTTGGATTCCTGTTCTTTCCAGGACTTTTAACATGAAAGGGTGGTGGATTTTGTCGAATGCTTTCTCAGCATCTAGTGAGATGACCATGTGATTTTGATCTTTGAGTTTGTTTATATGCTGGATTACATTGATGAATATCCTTATATTAAACCATCCTTGCATCCCAGGGATGAAGCCTACTTGGTCTTGGTGAATGGTCGTTTTGATGTGTTCTTGGATTCGGTTTGCAAGGATTTTGTTGAGTATTTTTTGCATCAATGTTCATAAGTGAGATTGGTCTGAAGTTCTCTTTCCTTGTAGGGTCTTTGTGTGGTTAAGATGTGAGGGTTATTGTAGCCTCAAAAAATGAGTTAGGTAGTATTCCATCTGATTCTATGTTGTGGAATAGTTTGGAGAGTATTGGTGTTATTTCCACAATAAATGTCTGATAAAATTCTGCACTGAATCTGTCTGGACCTGGGATTTTTTTGGTTGGGAGGTTTTTGATGAATTCTTCTATTTCTTTAGGTGTTATGGGATTATTTAGATGGTTTAACTGGTCCTGGTTTAACTTTAGGATCTTGTATCTGTCTAGGAATTCATCCATTTCCTCCAGATTTTCCAACTTTGTGGAGTAAAGTATTTTGTAGGAGGATCTGATGATTTCTTGAATTTCCTCAGTTTCAGTTGTTATGTCTCCACTTTCCTTTCTGATTTTGTTAATTTGTATACTCTCTCTTTGCCCTCTAGTTAGTCTGGCTAGGAGTTTATCAATCTTGTTGATTTTCTCAAAGAACCAGCTCTTGGTTTTGTTGATTCTTTCAATGGTTCATTTTGTTTCTATTTGGTCTATTTCTGCCATAAGTTTGATTATTTCTTGCCGTCTACTCCTCTTGGTGTATCTGCTTCCTTTTGTTCGAGAGCTTTTAGCTGTGCTGTCAAGTTGCTGATGTATGCTCTCTCCAGTTTCTTTTTGGAAGTGCTCAGAGCTATGAGTTTTCCTCTCAGTACTGCTTTCATTGCATTCCATAAGTTTGGGTATGTTGTGTTTTCATTTTCATTAAATTCTAGAATATCCTTAATTTCTTTATTTCTTCTTTGACCCTGCTATCATTTAACAGAGCATTGTTTAGTTTCCATGTGTATGTGGTCTTTTTGTTGTCTTTGTTGTTGTTAAAGACCAGCCTTAGACCATGGTGATCTGAGAGGATGCATGGGAGTATTTCAATCTTCTTATATCGATTGAGGCTCGTTCTATGTCCAATTATGTGGTCAATTTTCGAGAAGGTGCCATGGGGTGCTGAGAAGAAGGTGTATTTTACTTTAGGATGATATGTTCTGTAGATATCTATTAATTCCAGTTGGTTCATAGTCTCTGCTAGTTTTACAGTGTCTTTGTTCAGTTTCTGTTTCCGTGATCTGTCCATTGGAGAGAGTGGGGTATTAAAGTCTCCCCCTATTATTGTGTGGGATGAAATGTATTTTTTGAGCTTTAGTAGGGTTTCTTTTATGAATGTGGGTGCTTTTGTATTTGGAGCATATATGTTAAGAATTGAGAATTCCTCCTGACAGATTTCCCATGTAATGAGTAAAAAGTGTCCTTCCTTATCTTTTTTTTGATAACTTTTGTTTGAAAAACTATTGTATTTGATATTAGAATGGCCACTCCAGCTTGCTTCTTGGAGCTAGTTGCTTGGAAGTTTTTTATCCCCAGCCTTTTACTCTGAGATAGTGTCTGTCTTTGTCTCTGAGATGAGTTTCCTTTATGCAGCAAAATGCTGGATTTTGTTTATGTATCCAGTCTGATAGCCTATGTCTCTTTATTGGGGAGTTGAGTCCATTTATGTTAATAGATATCAAGGAATAGTGGTTGCTGTTTCCTGCTATTATTGCTTTTGTAGATTGAGTTGTGTCTGTGTCTCTTTCTTATTTTGGTTTTCTTGCTTAGGAGTTTTCTTGTTTTTACTAGGATGTAGTTCCCCTCTTTGTATTGGGTTTTCCACCTATAATTAGTTGTAGTGCTGGGTTTGTGGTCAGATATTTTGTAAATATAGATTTGTCTTGAAATATCTTCATCTCTCCATCTACAGTGACTGATAGTTTTGCTGGGTATAGCACTTGTGCTCTCTTAGGGTCTGCATGATGTCTGTCCAGGATCTTCTAGCTTTCATAGTCTCTGTTGGGAAATCGGGTGTGATTCTGATTGGTCTGCCTTTATATGTTACCTGACCTTTTTCCCTTACTGCTTTTAGTATTCTTTCTTTGCTTTGGGCACTTGGTGTTTTGACTATTATGTGTCGGGAGGAATTTCTTTTCTGGTCCAACCTATTTGGAGTTCTGAAGGCTTCTTTTATTCTTGTGGTCATCTCATTCTTAAGGGTAGGGAAGTTTTCTTCTACAATTTTGTTGAAGATATTTACTGTGCCTCTTAGTTGATATTCTTCTCCCTCTTCCCTTACTATTATCCTTAGGTTTGGTCTTCTCATTGTGTCCTGGATCTCCTGGACATTTTGGGTTAGGAACTTTTTGGTTTTTGCATCTTCTCTGACTGTTTTGTCTACTTTTACAATGTTGTCTTCGGCCCCCAAGATTCTCTCTTCCATCTCTTGTAGTCAGTCTATTGGAAATGCTTGTATCTGTGACTCCTGATTTCTTTTTTAGGTGTTCTACCTCTAGGGTTATCTCTTAGTGTTTTCTTTATTGTGTCAATTTCCGTTTTAAATTCCTTCTTCCATTCCTTCATCTCTTTGGTTCTCTTTTCCTCTAGTTCTTTGAGTTCTTTGAGTCTTTTTCTTGTTTCCTCTTTAAAAGCTTCTAATTCTTTCTGCTTTTCCTCCCGTTCTTGTTTAAGTATCTCTATTAGCATCTTGAGGTATGATTTCAGGTCTGCATCTTCTTTTTCTGGAGTGTTTGGCATTCCAATGTTTACTGTGATGGTAGAGCTGGGTACTGGTGTTGCCAGGTTGTCTTGGTTTCCTTGGGATATGCTGTTTCGCTTTCCTCTTGCCATCTTGTTGTCAGTGATATGTTCTTGCCTTTCCCTTGTACCTGTTCTGTGTGTCTGGATCTCTGTTGGTCCAGGTGGCAGATGGGCCGAGCCCTGTTCTGTGCCCCAAAGCCGCCGGGTGGGAACAGAGGTCCCAATGCTAGGTTCCTGGTCCCTGGATCAGGCAGGGCAGGGGCGCGCTTTCCATGCGCACTTGGCAGAGATCTCTCTGCCTCTTGGCGACTCGGATCAACTTCTCACCAGGCCTGTACCTTTGGGAACTGCTGGTCCAGTTGGCAGATGGGCCGAGCCCTGTTCTGCGCCCCTGTCTCTCAACTTTTATTCTGGACACGCACATTTGGTAAACCTGTCTGTCCCGCTGGTTCTTCTCCAACATTTAATAATTTTTTTGTTTATAACAGTGATTAAAAAAACAAATGTAGAACTGTCAAAAATAGCAAAAAAAAAAAATTTAAAAAGCCTTCATAGTGAGACCGGTTGACCTACAATATCATGTTAGTAAGTCTCAAGCTAAAAGGGATAGGAAATTAGAGTTAGGATTCTGAGTATGAAAAGATGGGGTCCTATACAGTGGGGTGGACACACAAAAGAAGACCCTGATAAGACCTAGGACAATGAACTCTTTTATTTCTAAGGGCTTTATTTCATGTGAGGAAATACTTTACCTACATTTCTGTTGGTTGCTGCAAGCTCACCAATGCTGCTGTAGTATTATTCTCTCTCTTGTTGGATGGGAGAATTGAACTTACATCTTCAGTGGATACCATTGGCATTCCCTGAAGGAGTCCCTCAGCAGTTCTAGGAAGATGGCGCTCAGGATCCACCTTTGCTTTCAGATATATAACTACATTGACATCTCAGGAGATGCATACAGGGGAGAAGCAGCCCTGAAGAAATTCTTTGATTTCCTTATTCATATGAGCAAAGGTCCTGGGAATATGTTAAAGGACTTTTGATGGTGAGATAATTTGGGGCAGAAACGTAAAACCACATCAAGCTACAGGCATGACTATGATCCCCTGAGCAGAGATTCTGAGCTTCATGTTGTAGTTCAGAGTTTTTTTTTTTTTTTCTTTTTTTTTTAAAACGACTTTATTTTGCAAAACAAAGATAAATGTAAAGATTTTAAACATTTTTTGCTTAAAATTATACATTTTTGTCAGTACTGTTTTTTCAGACATTAAAATAAATTTTACATAAAACCATGTGAATATGTTTTTTAGTCAGTACTTGATTTTTTTCAAGGGCTTGACAGTATGCATTGAAAACGTACTAGTTGCAATAAGCGTAAAGTACATGCAAAACAAAACGCAACATGGAAATAGTCAAAGTCTTCTTGTTTTGTGAATATATGTATATTTTTTGTTTTCTTTATTTCTTGGACTTCATATAGTCTGTGAGTTGTTTCAGGGGGAGTGCAAGCCTCTGGGGTTAGCATCCCACTATCAGTGACTGCATATTATGTCTGTTCTTTTGTGACTGGGTTATCTCACTCAGGATGATCTTCTCTAGATGCAGCCATTTTCTTAAGAATTTGGTTAAGTCATTGTTTCTGGTGGCTGAGTAGTATTCCATTGTGTATATGTACCACAATTTTTGTATCCATTCGTCTTCTGAAGGACATCTGGGTTCCTTCCAGCTTCTGGCTATTATAAATAGAGCCGCTATGAACATTGTGGTGCATATATCTTTGTTGTGTATTAAAGTGTCTCTGGGGTATATGCCCAGAAGTGGAATAGCTGGGTCTTCAGGTAGTACTATATCCAATTTTCTGAGGTATCGCCAGACAGATTTCCAGAGTGGTTGTATTAGCTTGCAACCCCACCAACAGTGGAGAAGTGTTCCTATTTCTCCGCAGCCTCGCCAGCATCTGCTGTCATCTGAGTTTTGGATCTTGGCCAATCTGACTGGTGTGAGGTGGAATCGTAGGGTTGTTTTGATTTGCATTTCCCTGATGGCTAAGGATGTCGAGCACTTCCTCAGATGTTTTTCGGCCATTCGGTGTTCCTCAACTGAAAATGATTTGTTTAGCTCTGTACCCCATTTTTTAATAGGGTTATTTGATTCTCTGGTGTCTAGCTTTTTGAGTTCCTTGTACACCTTGGATATTAGGCCTCTATCTGATGTGGTGTTGGTAAAGATCTTTTCCCATTCTGTTGGTTGCCGTTTTGTTTTCTTGACGATGTCCTTAGCCTTACAGAAACTTTGCAATCTCATTAAGTCCCATTTGTTAATCTTTGACCTTAGAGCTTGAGCCATTGGTGTTTTGTTCAGGAAATTTTCTCCTGTGCCTATGTGTTCTAAGGTTTTCCCTACTTTCTCATCTAATAGTTCCAGTGTACCTGGTTTAATGTGGAGATCTTTAATCCACTTACACTTGAGCTTTGTACAAGGAGATAAGAATGGGTCTATTTTCATTCTTTTGCATGTTGAGTGCCAGTTGGACCAGCACCATTTGTTGAATAGGCTGTCCTTTTTTCATTGAATGTTTACTGCTTCTTTGTCAAAAATCAGGTGACCATATACATGAGGGCTCATTTCTGGATCTTCTATTCTATTCCATTGATCCACTTGCCTATTTCTGTACCAGTACCATGCAGTTTTCAGCACAATTGCCTTGTAATATAGCTTGAGGTCAGGGATAGTGATTCCCGCAGATGTTTTTTTGTTGTTGAGGATGGATTTCGCTATTCTAGGTCTTTTGTTATTCCATATGAAATTGCACATTGATCTTTCCAATTCCATGAAGAACTGGGTTGGAATTTTGATGGGGATTGCATTGAATCTGTAGATTGCTTTTGGTAGGATGGCCATTTTTAAGATGTTGATCTTTCCAATCCATGAGCATGGGAGATCTTTCCATTTTCTGAGATCCTCCTCAATTTCTTTCTTTAGAGGTTTGAAGTTCTTGTCATACAGGTCCTTCACTTCCTTAGTTAGAGTCACACCAAGATATTTCATAGTTTTTGTAACTATTGTGAAGGGTACCTTTTCCCTAATTTCTTTCTCCACATGTTTGTCCTTTGAGTATAGGAAGGCTACTGATTTGTTTGAGTTAATTTTGTATCCGGCCACTTTGCTGAACTTGTTTATCAGCTGTAGGAGTTCTCTGGTGGAATTTTTGGGGTCACTCAAGTACACTATCATGTCATCGGCAAAGAGTGATGTTTTTATCTCTTCCTTTCCGATTCTTATCCCCTTGATCTCCTTTTGCTGTCTAATTGCTCCAGCCACAACTTCCAGTACTATGTTGAATAGGTAGGGAGAGAGTGGGCAGCCTTGTCGAGTCCCTGATTTTAGTGGGATTGCTTCAAGTTTCTCGCCATTAAGTTTGATGTTGGCTGTTGGTTTGCTGTATATTGCTTTTATTATGTTTAAATATGGGCCTTGGATTCCTGTTCTTTCCAGGACTTTTAACATGAAGGGGTGTTGGATTTTGTCGAATGCTTTCTCAGTGTCTAGTGAGATGACCATGTGATTTTGGTCTTTAAGTTTGTTTATATGGTGAATTACATTGATGGATTTCCTTATGTTAAACCATCCCTGCATCCCAGGGATGAAGCCTACTTGGTCATGATGAATGATGGTTTTGATGTGTTCTTGGATTCGGTTTGCAAGGATTTTGTTGAGTATTTTTGCATCAATGTTCATAAGTGAGATTGGTCTGAAGTTCTCTTTCCCTGTAGGGTCTTTGTGTGGCTTAGGTACGAGGGTTATTGTAGCCTCAAAAAAATGAGTTAGGTAATATTCCATCTGATTCTATCTTTTGGAATAGTTTGGCGAATATTGGTGTTATATCCCCAATAAATGTCTAATAAAATTCTGCACTGAACCCGTCTGGACCTGGGCTTTTTTTGGTTGGGAGGCTTTTGATGACTTCTTCTATTTCTTTAGGTGTTATAGGGTTATTTAGATGGTTTACTTGGTCCTGGTTAAACTTTGGGACCTTGTATCTGTCTAGGAATTCGTCCATTTCCTCCAGATTTTCCAATTTTGTGGAGTATAAGTTTTTGTAGTAGGATCTGATGATTTCTTGAATTTCCTTAGTTTCAGTTGTTATGTCACCACTTTTCTTTCTGATTTTTAAATTTGGATACTCTCTCTTTGCCCTTTAGTTAGTCTGGCTAGGGGTTTATCAATCTTGTTGATTTTCTCAAAGAACCAACTCTTTGTTTTGTTGATTTTTTCAATGGTTTTTTTTTGTTTCTATTTGGTCTATTTCTGCCCTAATTTTGATTATTTCTTGCCATCTACTCTTTTTAGGTATATCTGCTTCCTTTTGTTCTAGGGCTTTTAGCTGTGCTGTCAGGTTGCTGATGTGAGCTCTCTCCAGTTTCTTCTTGGAAGCACTTAGGGCAATGAGTTTTCCTCTCAATACTGCTTTCATTGCATTCCATAGGTTTGGGTATGTTGTGTTATCATTTTAGTTGAATTCTAGAAAGTCCTTAATTTCTTTCTTTATTTCTTCTTTGACCCTGCTATCCTTTAACAGAGCGTTGTTTAGTTTCCATGTGTATGTGGGCATTTTGTTGTCTTTGTTGTTGTTAAAGACCAGCCGTAGACCATGGTGATCTGAGAGGATGCATGGGAGTATTTCAATCTTCTTATATCGATGAAGGCTCGTTCTGTGTCCAATTATGTGGTCAATTTTCGAGAAGGTGCCATGGGGTGGTGAGAAGAAGGTGTATTCTTTTACTTTAGGATAGTATGTTCTGTATATATCTATTAATTCTAGTTGGTTCAAAGTCTCTGCTAGTTTTGCAGTGTCCTTGTTCAGTTTCTGTTTCCCTGATCTGTCCATTGGTGAGAGTGGGGTGTTAAAGTCTCCCACTATTATTGTGTGGGGTGAAATGTATTTTTTGAGCTTTAGTAGAGTTTCTTTTATGAATGTGGGTGATTTTTTATTTGGAGCATGTATGTTAAGGATTGAGAGTTCCTCCTGACAGATTTCCCCGGTAATGAGTAAAAAGTGTCCTTCTTTATCTTTTTTGATAACTTTTGGTTGGAACTTTACTTTATTTGATATTAGAATAGCCACTCCAGCTTGCTTCTTGGAGCTGTTTGCTTGGAAGTTTTTTTCCCATCCTTTTACTCTGAGATAGTGTCTGTCTTTGTCTCTGAGATGAGTTTCCTGTATGCAGCAAAAGGCTGGATTTTGTTTATGTATCCGGTCTGATAGTCTATGTCTCTTTATTGGGGAGTTGATACCATTTATGTTAATAGATATCATTATGTTAATAGATATCAAGGAATAATTGTTTCTGTTTCCTGCCATTTTTGCTTTTTTGGGTTGAGTTGTGTCTGTGTTTTTTTTCTTCTTTTAGTTTTCTTGTTTAGGAGTTTTCTTGTTTTTACTAGGCTGTATTTTCCCTCCTTGTATTGGGTTTTCCACCTATAATTCGTTGTAGTGCTGGGTTTGTGGTCAGATATTGTGTGAATTTTGATTTGTCTTGAAATATCTTTGTCTCTCCATCGATGGTGATTGATAGTTTTGCCGGGTATAGCAGCTTGGGCTGGCACTTTTGCTCTCTTAAGGAGTGCATGATGTCTGTCCAGGCTCTTCTAGCTTTCATAGTCTCTGTTGAGAAATCGGGTGTGAGTCCGATTGGTCTGCCTTTATATGTTACCTGACCTTTTTCCCTTACTGCTTTTAGTATTCTTTCTTTACTTTGGGCACTTGATGTTTTTACTATTATGTGTTGGGAGGTATTTCTTTTCTGGTTCAACCTATTTGGAGTTCTGAAGGCTTCTTTTATGCTCGTGGTCATCTCATTCTTGAGGGTAGGGAAGTTTTCTTCTATGATTTTGTTGAAGATATTTACTGTGCCTCTTAGTTGATACTCTTCTCCCTCTTCTATTCCTATTATCCTTAGGTTCGGTCTTCTCATTGTGTCTTGTATTTCCTGGACATTTTGGGTTAGGAGCTTTTTGTTTTTTGCATCTTCTCTGGCTGTTTTGTCTATGTTTGCAATGTTGTCTTCTGCCCCCGAGATTCTCTCCTAGATCTCTTGTAATCTGTTGGAAATGCTTGCTTCTGTGACTCCTGATTTCTTTTTTTGGTGTTCTGACTCTAGGGTTATCTCTTTTAGCGCTTTCTTTATTGTGTCAACTTCTGTTTTAATTTCCCTCTTCCATTCCTTTATTTCTTTGGTTCTGTTTTCGTCTCGTTCTTTGAGTTCTTTGAGTGTTTTTCTTGTTTCTTCTTTAAAAGCTTCTGAATCTTTTTGCTTTTCCTCCCTTTCTTGTTTAAGTAACTCTATCAGCGTCTTGAGTCATGATTTCAGGTCTGTGTCTTCTTTCTCTGGAGTGTTTGGAATTCCGATGTTTGCTACTATCAGAGAGCTGGGTTCTGGTGTTGCTAGATTGTCTTGGTTTCCTTGGGATATACTCTTTCTCTTTCCTCTTGCCATTTTGTTGTCAGTGATATGTTTTTGCCTTTCCCTTGTATCTGGTCTGTGTCCCTGGTACACTTTCCGTGTGCACTCCGCAGAGATCTCTCTACTCCCCAGCAGCCCAGGTTCCGGGTGGCAGCTGGGCCAGGCTCCGCTCTGCGTACTGAAGTCGCCTCCGGGTGGGAACAGACGTTCCTAAGATCTGTTCCTGGTCACAGATGCTCAGCCTCTCCGAGCCACCTTTCCGGCTGGCAGGTGGGCCAGGCTCTGCTCTGTGTCCTGAAGTCGTCTCAGGGTGGGAACCGAAGTTCCTAAGATCTGTTCCCGGTCACTGGATCAGGGAGGACAGGGCAGGTCAGGGCAGGGGGTGCCCTTTCCGTGTGCACTCCGCAGAGATCCCTCTGCTCCCCTGCAGCCTAGGTCTCCCACTCACCAGTTGCTCAGCCTGTTCGAGCCGCCTTTCCAGCTGGCAGTTGGGCTAGGCTCTGCTCTGTGTCCTGAAGTCATCTCCGGGTGGGAACCGAAGTTCCTAAGATCTGTTCCCGGTCACTGGATCGGGGAGGACAGGGCAGGTCAGGGCAGGGGGTGCCCTTTCCGTGTGCACTCCGCAGAGATCCCTCTGCTCCCCCGCAGCCTAGGTCTCCCACTCACCAGTTGCTCAGCCTGTTCGAGCCGCCTTTCCAGCTGGCAGTTGGGCCAGGCTCAGCTCCAGAGTTTTTTTTTTTTTTTTAATTAAAATATAATCACAGAATTTCTCCCCTTCTTGTTCCTTTCACCCATCTCAAATTCATGATCTCTTTTCTTTAATTATTTCTTTATTTATTATTGCATATTAAAGATTCTGACATAGGAGCAATTGCATAGGAAATATGATGTTCATATCCCTAAAGATAGAAAATTATATGTGAATATTCTTAAATATAATCCTGATTTGCCTGACATGAAATGCTGAAATATAGGCCCAAACTATATATCTCCAGGACAAAAGAAAAATTAACAGAGGAAAAGATTTGAAAATAATATTTAAGAAACTGTTAGGAGTGCTAGAGCACTCTTAATAAACAGGTACTACTACTACTACTACTACTACTACTACTACTAATAATAATAATAATAATAATAATAATAATAAGCAGGTACCTGCCCCTCCTACCCGGGATGAACTTCGCATGAAGACTTTGGTGGAGTCCAAGAACATCATCATTTTCCAGGAGCAGGTGGGGGATGGTCTCTTCTGGGACCACCAGAACTGGGACCTCCAGAACCAGGCTGTCCAGGACAGCCCTATCTCCCTTCTCTTCCAGTTGTAATAAATTACAGAAGTATCCATTTACTCCTTGCGTGTGGCCCCACAGAAAAGGATATGTTGTATTAATATTTCTACAATTTCTGAGTTTTCATAGTTTATTTCATTTGAGTGCTTGTGTTTTGTACGTGTGACAGAGAATGCGGGGAGGGAGAGGAAGGAAAACAAGACGGGGGAAGAACAGAAACACAAACACATCTGTGAATGGCAGATGGATGTTCTTTTAGGAGTCTCCTTCTGGCCTCTGTGGCAGACAAGGTAGTGTACCCGTTGTTTTTGGACTATGTTTTTGGCCCAACAACTTGTAATCAATGCTTCTGTCTCTGCAGGTTATCTCCCTGCATGTGTACTGGGATTCCAGACACCCACCACTGTATCTGACCTTAAGGGGCCCTGAGAGCAAATACTCCAGCTAGCTTGCTAAGCACTTTTATGTGTTAAGCCAGCTTTACCAAAAAAGGGGGGGGGGAGCAAAAGAAGCAAAAAAAAAAAAAAAAAAAACTTTGTTTTTTGATACAAAATCTGTTACTGGCCTAAAGATCATCAAATAAGCTAAACTGTCTTTCTAGCAATTCCCAGGAACCCAGCCAGTCTGCACGCCCAAATAATCCATCTCTTTCTTAGATGCTGATAAAAGAAAACACATACCATCTTTGCAAAGGTATTGGGCTATTATCCATCCTTGAGAAAGGAGAAATTGAGATGTGTGTGAGCAGATAGTAAGTCTGGAGGACTTGTACTAAATGAAACACGGTAGCCCGGAAAGGGGTATGCATGACATAGCTAAAGGGGTCAGATCCAGGAGACGCAGTACCAAGGTGGCAGCCATGCACTGTGCAGCAAAAGGAAATAGTGCGTATGTAATAGGCAAGTACTTGTGCTTGGCAACATAAAAAGACTTCCAGAAACCTGTTCCAAAACAGCAGGAAATATATTGTTGAAATATCCACTTTAAAAATGGGTTAAGCAGATAATTTTGCTTGTGTGCTTAAGATAATTCTAAAATGAAAATAAGCAAAGTGTGTGGCCAGCCATGGTGTTTATTACATATTTCATTGATTTAAAAAAAAATGTAAAAGGAAGGCCAACAGTGAATGAACATGCCTTGTTCCATGTTGATAAACAGTACCAGAGGTTCCAGGAAAATCTGACACAAAAAAGATGGCTCAGCGGTTAAGAGCACTGACTGCCCTTCCAAAGGTCCTGAGTTCAAATCCCAGCAACCACACGGTGGTTCACAACCATTTGTAATGGGATCTGAGGCCCTCTTCTGGCGTGTCTGAAGACAGTGAGACTGTACTTACATATAATAAATAAATAAATCTTTTTTTAAAAGACATCCTGTAACACAGACTTCTCCATACTGGGAAGACCTTGTGGATTTTTATTCATGGATACTGCAGGAAACAGACTTGTGAACAAGGCACTGGCGTGAGCGAGGTGCTCTGCCATGGCCATTTTCTATGTCACACTCCACACTGGGAGTCAGAAGTCACAACTGGATAAAATCAATGCAACAAATCTACTTGGGTCCTGGAGTAGCAAGAGCCAAGTGGCAGCACCGAACCCTAGAAGGCAGGGACGTACTCAACAGAAGCAAAGTAATCATCATAGCAGACCAATGCACGTAGACCTACATTGCTGGCCCATCCATCCAGTGTCTCCAAAATTGAAATACATAGAAAGCTCACAAATTACCCTCACTCTGAATAAGTAGCAGGGTTCTAGAGCCATAAGGATGTACCCAGTGAACGAGCAAATGCCTCTCTTGTCAGATTGCCAAGGTTTGGAATGGGGATGGCACACCACGCCTGGCTGAAGACTGGTACCAGGCAGCGAGGCATGAAAATGATACCTTCATGTCCTCATACACGGGGAAAATAAAACAGAGTGGTCAAGTGACTTCTCCAAAATCACACAGCAAGCTGAAGCAGAAATGCAGCAGGCCTATAAAAAAAATCACTGGCTCAAAAAAAGGGGAGGAGATGAGCTGTCAGAGGGGATGAAGGACATGGCCACTGAATCAACTAAGCAAGGGCCATATGGGCTCACAGAGACTGAAAACACAAACACAGGGCCTGCATGGGTCTGCAGTAGATCCTCTGTGTATATGTTATGGCTGTTAGCTTGGGTTTTTTTTTTTTTTTCTGGGACTCCTAAGATTGGAAGCAGGTATAACCTTGACCCCTTTGTCTGCTCTCGGGATTCCTTTCCTCCTATGCTGTGCTGTGTTCTGTCTCAATATGAGGGCTCCTGCCTTCTCTTACTGTATCTTGTTTTGTCCTGTTTGACTGGTGTCTCTAGGAGGCCTGCTCCTTTCTGAAAAGGAAACGGAGGCTGAATGGAACTGGGGAAGGTAGGAGGCTAAGAGGAGTGGAGAAAGGGCAAACTGTGGTCAGGATGCATTTTTTGAGAGAAGAATCTATTTGCAATAAAACTAAAAAAGAATGTGGACCACACCTAAAGAATCATATCAAAAGTTGTCCTCAGTCTCCACACCCATTAAGCTCACACATGAATGAACTCACACCAACAATATACATCCAGGTACAAGGGGATGCCCATACATTTCTTATCCAATAGTGTATTCAGTCTTTCAAGTTCTCTTTGCTTTAGAAGTGACTTCCAACCATTTTCTTTACAGTATTTATATTGATATCAGCTTCACTAATGTACAATTTGCTGAAGTTATTTTCTGGCTTCTTTCACACAAATAAAAATTTGTGAACAACTCAGAGATTGAAACAGGGGTGACAGAAGCTTCCCTAGCAAAAGCCTCCTGGGAATTTTCTGAGCACCCCTTCTTCCATACATCTCCAGCCTCCATTGTGGACATTCTCCCTGAAAGGGGTTTGCTTCCGGGCTCCCTCTTCTTACCCTGAGGTGTCAGTAGAGACTTAGAAGATCAGATTTATTCCTCTTAATCGACAGAAAGGAAGCTGGGATTGGCAGGTGACAAGGAAAGCAGGGGAACAATAGGATGCAGGAGGGAAGGACAGGAAGATTCCCTAATAGTATATCCTAGGCCCCCTCAAGACCTGCAAAAGCCACAGCCAGAGGCAGAGGACACTGGAAATCCAGTTAGACTCAGGCAGGGTGATCTGCTACCCAGAAAGCCCAGCGCCACTCCATACAGGCACAAGGCAGAAGGAAGCTTACCCAATGACCATGAGCAAGCACCTCTATATGAGTATTCCCAGACACCACACACATCCCCTCTAGGCCGTTTCTTCTTATAAAATAGGGTTCGCTGTACTGGGGAACACCACTGGTCCATAAAGCTCCTATCCCACCAATGATGATGGGCCACAGTATATTTTCTGTAATTCTGACCAAGTGTACCCTCAACCGCTGGCTCAGCCACCTCAACTCCCCCATCTTGGCTTATATTTTTGAAACTCAGAAGGGGTGCTTTTCCAAACGCAGCATGAGAAAGGATGTACACACTGAAGACCCTTTCCACCTTCTTCCGGATCTCTACAGTGTTCCTTTCACCTCTTCTTGGAGAAGATGGTCAGCGGACACTAGGAGAATAGGCACGGTTGGGAAGATATGGAGGGTCACACCTTCCCTCTGCCACAGCCCCAGAACTGCAGCAGGAGGGCAGGGAAGCTGTTCTGCAACTCTAACAGCTTCTCTTCCTGCTCAGGCTTCCCATCCATAGGGTCAGAGGGGACTCCAGGGGCTCAGGGTCACTAGAAGTAGGGGAAAGCACTGGACATTAAGAACCCAACCCAGCCCAAGTACAGTATCTCCATTTAGCTTCACTAATCTCTAAGTGCCCCCCTCACACTGACAGGGGAAGGAGGCATCTGTTCTCTGATGGGGTACTCTGAGCCTGGGAGGTCGTTGTTTTTTAGCGTGGTTCAGGTAATGTGCCATATGACTGGGGAGGAAGAAAGTTGGCTAAAACAGGTAACCTCCGAAGGTTCTCCTATGCTCCAAAGCCATCTTTTGTCTTTGGCCCTCTTGGCCGGTTGTATCCCATCTTGTACACCAGGGGGAGACATTTTGGGATGGCTTAGTCTTCTAGGCCTACTTCTGTGTCTCACCCCAGGACTTCCTGAAGAGTTTCTCCAGGCTTTGTTTGGTCACTTCAACTATGGACCTCTCCCCTCGCTTGGAACTTCCACACAGCTGCAGCAGCAATCAATGGAAACCAGGTGGCAGTTCTAGGTTCCCTGTTGTTCAGCGTCCATACTTGAGGACAGCTGTTGCAGCAGATGTTCTGGGGTAACCCCAGGGTACAGAAAACCAAATGGGACTTGGAAGTGGACAGAGAAAAGTAGTCCGGAGAACTTCCACAGAGAGAGGGTCTGCTAGATTACCTGTTCCCTCCAAAAAGGACCCCTGAAGGGCCAGCTTTGCTCCAAGAGCAATAGGTACGTGAACCTCGTGCTTCTAGATATTTTATTTAAATTATTTTTCCACCACATTTCATGGATTCATCTACATAAATGTAAGAGACTGAATTTCTTATTTGCTTGAGTTGTATGCTGCTTTGGGTGGCAGCTTCCAGAAAACATGACTCAGCTCCTCCCACAGCCCGTGAGAAGGGGGAGCACTAATGACTCCTCCCTGACCCAGAACTGTCTTCTCTATTATTGGATATTATTATTGTTGTTGTTTTCACTTTCCTCACACCATCACACACATTGTCCGTTACCATGTGACCATTAGAGAATGAGATGTCAGTGAGATGAACAAAGTCAGGCCCACATTACATTGTAACTACTTATAAAACCACATTGACTAACAAGAATTCAAGAGGAAATTAATTTTTAAATTACATAATTTGGGCCCTTTCCCTTTTTTCTATTTATTTATTTATTTATTCACTCATTCATTCATTCATTCATTCATCCATCCATCCATCCATCCATTCATTCATTCATTCATTTTACACACCAATTGTTACCCCCTCCCAGTACACTCTCACACAATCCTTCCATTATCCCCCTTTCCTTTTCCTCTTAGAAGGTAGGACCCTCTCGAGTGTCCCCTCACCCTGCCACACCATGTCTCTGCAGGGTTAGGTGCTTCCTCTCCCATTGAGACCAGACAAGGCAGCCCAGCTAGGGGAGCAGATGCTTCAAAGCTCATTTGTAAGCTTGCAGACCATTTTCTAAATACCTCCAATGCAGCGAGCCACAGGGGACTTACCCAATGCATAGAAAGATACCTCTCTAGTAGTCAGGCAGTTGTGTGCAGGGTCAAATTGCTGTAAAGGCAATTAATTTTCACAGGCTTGTAGATTTACAAGTTCACTAAACATCTTTGTGTTTGTGGATCTGTAAGGAAGTTACTGAGGTGTTGTTTGAACTAACTGATACAGGCTAATGGTTTAGAGGGGTTATTTCTATGTGGTTCTGTGCCCTAGACATCACTCCACAGCCCCCTCAGCCTCTTTGCCCTTGGATGGGCAGTCCTAAGAAGGATTTTTTGTGCAGCCCCTAGCTACCGAAAAAGAGACATTTCCTATGTCTTTAATTTGATGCAATAAAATGTTCTGGCTTCTGAGACTAGAGCAAGGTTGCTTTTCAAGTTTGCAAGAGTCTTTCCTAATGTGAAAAAAATGGAAGCTCTGTCAAATGGGAGAAAGTAACTTTTCTGTTCACCCTGGGACTTGCCACATGCAGTTGTCTGAAGCAGAAGAATGTATAGAAACAAAAGCATATAAATCCAGGTTTTTTCCAAGGCTTGTTGCTTGGTGTCAGATTCTAAATATGGGCATAATAAAACTGTGGAAAGCCTTTCTGTCCACTGCCTACGTGTCTCCTGAAGTCTCTGCTGAATAATAGACCATGACATCCTCAGTGAAAAACCTGACATACTTGAAAGGAAAAGCACATAGGGCAGACAAGGCTGTATGACAATACTGGTGTTTCTGCCTGTGTTTTTGTGTATTACGTGGGCATGTGCATATATGTATAAGTGCCCAATATATTTTTTCCTGGCACCCTCTTGAATCCATGGGATAATTTAAGAAGGTACAACTGTACAAGCTCGTCAAGTAAAGATGCATCTATTTTACAGTTGTAGTTTCACTGGAGAACCATTAAGGTACATTTAAAATAGAGGTAATAAATGCATGGCGTGGAGACTGGGCCTCAGTATGTAGCCCAGACTGACCTTGTTCTCGAGACTGCCATGTCTCAGGCTGGTGTCATAGGCATAAGCCACTTCATACACCATGATGTCCTGTTTTATGTGTATTCTTTATACATTATTAGAGATACATCTGTGCTAAAAAGAATTATCGGAGGACTAGAGACATGGCTCAGTGGTAAAGAGTGCCGGCTGTTCTTCAAGGAGAACTGAGTTCATCATTCACACAGGTAACTCACATGCACCCGTAACCCCACTTCCAGAGAGATACAGCACCCCATAGTTATCGCACATACATACACGCAGACAAGCAAAACATTCATACACAAAAAGTAAAATAAATGTGAAAGTAAAATTTAAGAGAATTTTTTGTATCTAAAATATACCTTAATCTAGAAATATTCTTACAATGACATGTTCCCTTCCACATCCCAACATTCCAGGAATGGAAATATTCATCTTTTAAATGTTTGAACTCCTATCCACTAGACTTTTCCCCAATCACTCTGCAGTTGTAGGCCCACAAAGTAGTGCCCGTCAATGTTAAAGCCAAAGAAAGGTGTTCACGAAAATCCAGAGCAGAAAGAGCAAATGGATCACTGTCAGGCTGGGAAGAAATAGGCAGGGTAGAAGTGGTATACTTTCCCACAGCCAACTTTGTGAAGTCTGAAAGCGGAACAAGACACATGCAACCAGAGAGGGGACTGGCTAACACACAACCCTGCCACATATAAACACCTGGCTGAATTTCAACCAAAGATCTGAAAATAGGATACAGACAAGGGCGTGGAATTAGAGAAACAAGTACTTGATCACAGGAAACACTGTCCCCCCACTGTCTCCGTGAGATGCTGGTGGTTTCTCTGGGCTGCTATGACTTCACCAGCCCATTATCTTACTAGATAGCTTTCTTGAGATGCCCTCAAACTACGTGCATGTGTTGTTGTGTGACAAAACTGTTTCTGGTGAGACACGACACACTCATCCACTCGCCCCAAATAGAGAGCCCATGATGGACCAAAGTATGGATACCACCAAAGTCCAACTTGGTGAGCCGACGTGTTTTATTGAGATTACTTACAGGCATATGGATGGAGGGTTATTTACAGGAGGAGAAATGTCTCAAAGAGAGCTGCGTCACCAAAGCCAACCCCAGACTGGGTGACAAAGAACTGACAACGCTGGGAACCTGCAGCAACCGCACAGCCTGCAGCCAGCTCAGCAGGTTGGAGCACGTCCTTTCCGGGTGCCTCAGTTGCTCTAAACCCCTCCAGAAAGCACAACCACCTTCTGCTTTTTCTGGGCAGCTGGTCTGCTCTGGAGTCTTATTTGCAGCTTCTGTCTTCTGAGAGTCTTTGCAGCTCAGCCTTTCTTCCGCTGGGAGGGAGTCTCTGCTTTTATCATTTACTCGGGCATAGAGGTACCTTAGAGAATCTGGTCAGTGTGTGGGCGTTTCGTATTTCTTACCTCTCTGCTTGGAAGCCTGCAAGGGGCCATGTCAGAGCAAACTGTTACAGAGCAGCATCCCATTAGGTTGGGTGAGAAGAAGGTTCTGGCAAGCATTGCACTGAAGGCAAAGTTTGCTACCTGTGCTAGTGGTGCTCAGTGGTCAGGACCTTGAGATCACAGCTTGGGGATGGAACCTAAAGATTTTTAGAGAGCCGGAGGAAAAGGGAGAGCATGGTTTGTGGTGGGGATGGCAGTCGCTGGATGAGGAATGCACGCCACAGTGGGGTCATCTTCCCATATGTATATGTTCTACATATACTTTCCCCTCTCCGGGTATGTGGAGCTGTGGATGCTCACTCTGACCCCGCAGAACTGGCCTGGGCATTAACAATGGCCCTCTTCCTCATTGGTCTTTAATATCTATGGAGAGAAGCTTCCTCTGAATTTGTTGGGCTCTGATCTGCCAGTCCCGTGTTGTATGATGAGCCACTCTCCAATTCTCAGGACTGTACTAGGAACCTGTCTGCATTCTGTGGAGTAGGCCCTGGGGAGTCTTTGTCACTGCCCTCCCCCTTACATCCCTTCTCTGCCTGTATAAGCATCTGTCTACTATGTCCCTTCCTTCTAGGTCCTTCTGATGTTCCTAAATCCAGCATCCAAACTGGTGCTTCCAACTCCAGCACCCGTGTCCCCAGTCCTGCTTCAGGTAGGATGTTTTCTGGCCTCTGGACACTTGCTGTGTGGATCTATTTCCTCCATCTTTCCCAATGCCTCTACCATTCACAAACTTTCTTGAATACCAGGCGATGCCAAATATACTCTCTCTGCCTGCTCCTCTATCATACCAGACTTCTAGACAGGTGCGTGTGCAGTAAATAATTACTTAACCATCTTCTCCATCGCATATTCCAGATTTCCACTTACCTGGACTCAGATTCTAAGGAGGCTCTTCAACACATGCTGTAGTGCCCCTCTTTCTTAGAGACTGCCATAGCTCACAAGTGATCACAGCATCAAAAACAGCTCATGTCTTGGCCAAATCTCATAGTACCACAAACCCCTATATCATATGCCAATATTCTATGGCCCCCTTTATGCGTCTGGCCTGCTGGACCTCATTCTTAGGCCTCTCTGTATACTTTCCGCTCTGCCTCTCCTACAGTAACCCTTGGGCTAACACAGCCCAATTGCTCCCCACATGCCCTGAAACCTGCAACCTATGTCTACCCCTAATCTGGCCTGGTGTATCTACCGAGAATCCTTTGTCTCTCTAGCCTGGCCTCTTGTGCATCTTGTGCATAGGGACGGGAGAAGAGAAGAAGCATCTTTCTAATCAGCACAGAATGGGCTCTTGTGTTTTCTTTGATACAGTAGGGCCTGTGGCAAAATTATTCCTAGTACTATGATTATGTCATTGAAAAGAAGGATAGTGAGGAGACCCCGGGGCAGCCTAGGTGATCCTTCACACTCTTCCTCCCATGAATGCTCAGATTGGCCTTTTTGTATATTTGTTACAGAGTTGGGGATAGGAGTAAAGTCCAGAGTATGGGTGGAACTCAGGCCATCTTCTCACTGGGGACTTGCCCTGCTCCTGATGTGATGCATTTGCTCTCATGGGGTTAAGGGTCATGGTGAGGATAGCACAATGTGGCAACAGGGAAGAATATGTGTCTGAGTGAGGACTTCTGTAGCTCCTGAGAAACTGTTGTGATTTGTGCAGTAGTCAAGATGACCCTGAGTTGTCATCTTTCTTTGTCCTTTTGTTTAAATGGTATTTTCTCAATAATTTACATCCACAACTTACTGACCCTTAGAAAGAACATAAAACATATTGAATGAGTATCTCTTTATTAAAAAAAGCAATAAGATTACATGGACAGTATTGGCGCTTAACATGCCTTCATCTGATGCCTGGACAGGACTCCTCCACAAGCTTTACTGCAAGTCATTCTGTGTATCAGCAGACGCACTCGTGAGCATCTGAGACTGCTGTTCCTTCCTGTACCTGGCTCTCCTTCTCTTAAACCATCTCTGCAATGACATGATGAAAGAGACAGCTTTAGTATGATTCAACAGTCAGTATCGCAGCTGGAAAAAACCCACACTATGTAACTGTATATGCCGATGAGCCTTTACATTGAATGGAACAACTGGCTTTTGTTTCTGTTTTTTTTTTAAATAGTTTTGTTTTGTTTCTTGAAAATTATGTTATACAATATTATTATGATTGTTCCTCTCTAAACACTTTCCACATCCTCCACACCATCCTACCCACACAACTTTATTTTCTCTCCCCCTCCCCCTCTCAAATAAGAATAACAAAGCAAAAGGAAAATCAAAACAAATTAAAAAATAAGACAAAAGCATACGAAAACTCAAACAAACAAGCAAAAAGCACAGAAAGTGCAGAATCAGCCAGAACTATGCCTGGGCATAGGGGCCTGCCCCGAAGTGTGCTTCATACAAACAGTGTCACTCCACTGTAGAAATCTGATTTCCTCTCCCAGCAGGTAGGTATCTATTGCAAATAGCTCCTTGGTTGGGGATGAGGACTTTCTGTCTACTTCCTCCTCTCAGTGCTGGGGTTTTGTCTGGTTTGAACCTGTGCAGGTCTTGTGCTTAAGAGTGAGAGACGTTGTGTCAAGGCAATACAACAAAAGCGTTCCCCCATTTCATATTCTTGCTGAAGCCATTTCAGATTTAACTAGAATTTGATGTCTTTGATGAAGAATCCCATGGAAAATTATCAAACTCGATTCTAGGAACCAAAAGATCAGGAATTCCAGTTTGTACGGAGCCCCTATCCCCAGCCAAATGGCTATTCTTAGCTTAGGTTAAACAGCTTGCTTCGAAGTGTTCACTTCTGCAAAGCCTCCTTGCAGCTGCTGAGGGAAATGCCAAGGCACGGTTTCTTCTTTGAAAAACCACGTGTTCTGGACACTCAGGGCTACACCTTGGTGCCTGAATACTATGGTCCCAGAGGGCTAGAATAAAATACTTTCAATCATCTAGAAACTAGGTCTGATTGAACATCCTAAATAACAACATTGGAGTTCTGAGTCCTAAGTTGGATGTCATCATCAAAGCCCTCCAACCCTCAAGGCTCAGGGAGCCATGCAGAAGAGGAGGCAGAAATATTATAGGAGCCAGAGGCAATGGATGACTCTAAGGAAACAAAATCTATTTTCTGTACGAAAAGGTCAAAATAAGAATAAAGTTGACACACTTCAACAATCACATCCTGATTGTTTGCAGACCGGGCAAAGGACTTGTGATGTCTTACATAAGCAGTTAGATCACAACTCTAAGTGGTGCCTCCTCACATGCGGTTGTATTATATTTTATGTACAGGGTTTCTACAGAAGCATGTCTTTGAGAAAGCCCAAGGCACCACTCATCCTTGGACTACAGAATGCAAGGGTGATCATGCAAGGGAAGCTGGCCCCAGAACTGTGACATTGTCACCTATAGAGTTTGGAAAATGAAACCAATTCAGATAATCATTCACTTATTTTGACACTTCCCTGCTTCCAAGGAGTTTAAGGGAGATGAAGAAGCCACTTCTGCCCTCCCTCTTCTCCATGCCCTCTTAAGTTTTCTGGGCTCAGGATGAAGGCAATGCTCTCAGCAAGAACTGCAATTTTAAGATTTTGATGCTTCTACTTCCTGCCCAACATGATATGTTGTCCTGGGCCCTGTTATTCTACCAGGACATTCAAAGCATTAAGGTTGAACCTTCATTTAGGAAGGTGATCTGCCACAATGTGGACAACAGTTACCAAAACTGCCTCCTGAATACATTGGCTAACTATGGACATATAGTCACAGTCACCGGTTAGACGTCACCATCATCTGAGACTCCTAGTGAATGGGGCTCCATGTATTTGTTACATTAAGAAGTTCTCAAACTGCATAATTGTGACTACACATATCTTTTCTCCCCACCTGGAATCCACTAGTGTGAGGATGTGTAGTCTAAAGAAGATCAGAGGACCGAAGCCCTGCTGAGGGGGACTGGAACCTACCATCAGGATGCCTCCACGAACTCAACCAAAGCCCCAGAAGCTGACTCACACGAGCTCACATTAGGCCAGAGTTCCCCATGTTTGATTCTTAAAGCCCATCGATTATGTTTGCAAGAAGAAAAGGGAAATCGGGCAGGAAGGCCTCGGGAAGTTCACACTGCAGAGTGTGCAAACGGGAGCACGTGAGTGTTTTCTCCTCTCTCGTGTCCCGTGGCCATTTTCTCTCCAGAGCTGCAGTGCATTGGTCTCTCTAGAGCTGCAGCACACTGGTCTGTGAGCTCGGAGAGGGGAAGCCCCCACACCTTCAGCTTTTCTTTTCCTCTCACTGTCTCTCCATCCTGGGGAAAGCCTCTCTTCTTCCTCCCAGCATCTCCCACCTGAGTTTGGTACTATTGTAGATTCTACTCGTGGTGTTAGGATCACAGCACTCAGAGGCCTGCTATGTGGGAATGTTATTCTGCAGGATCTACTGCAGATAGTTCAGCCTGCTTATGTCACGGCTGCCTCGATGCAACCTAAACAAAGTTAACACTACAGCACATTGTGTTGCCTTTGTCTTGTCTGATTTGGCATGGAGTATTCAGGTTTTTTTGGGGGGAGTGCAAAATTATGGTCTCAACTTTGATGATCCTATGACCTAAACATTAGTCTTTTCCATATGGAGAAAAGAAATTCATTTGAAAATAAGAAAAATACAACTCTACTTTCAAGTGGCATCTCTTTTGCTCAAATTTCACAAAAACTTACATCTTCAACATAGTCTCCTTTGAAGGAAAGAGAACCTTTCCGATTTCAAGTTATCCAAAAAAGAAGATTCATTTGGGAGTGGCTTTCCAGCCTTTACTTTTTCTTTGAATGGTGTGTGGTACGCATGTGTGTCCATGGGCAAATGCACCCTTGTGCTTGCAGAGGACTGAGATTGAAGCCAAGCATCTTCCTATATTGCCCATCCCCGCATGATTTACTATGGTAGGGTCTGTCTCTGAACCCAAGCTCAGCAACTAAGCTAGTGTAGACCGTCCTGGGAATCCCCAGTCTCTGCCTCCTGATTGTGACTGCGGGTGAGCTGACACACCTGTGAAGCTTTTCCGCAGGTGCTGAGGATCCCAACTCAGGTTCTCAGACTCATCTAGCAATTGATTTATGCACTGAGCCCTGTCCTCAGCCCTAGCCTACATTTTGACTTTGTGCTGTATCCTGTGATCAGAATGTGATAACCAATGTATATGCTTGGTCCAGAGAATGGTCCTATTAGGAGGTATGGCCTGGTTGAAGTAGGTGTGTCATTGTGGGAGTGGGCTTAGGACTTTTATCTTAGCTGCCTAGAAGTTAGTCTTCCAACAGCTGCCTTTAGATAAAGATGTAGAACTCTCAGCTCCTACTGCACCATGCCTGCCTGGATGCTGCCATGCTCCTGCCTTGATGATAATGGACTGAACCTCTGAACCTGTAAGCCAGCCCCAATTAAATGTTGTCCTTATAAGACTTGCCTTGGTCATGGTGTCTGTTCACAGCAGTAAAACCCTAACTAAGACACTCTGAAATTACTTAAATGTCCTTCTTTTTGTTTCATTTAAATACAGATTTCCAAAGCTATCAGCCCTAGAAGTCTCCAAACACCAACTCAACTATTTTGGCTATGTTTTCAG
This sequence comes from Micromys minutus, assembly GCF_963924665.1. NCBI lineage: Eukaryota > Metazoa > Chordata > Mammalia > Rodentia > Muridae > Micromys > Micromys minutus. The sequence goes on from NC_137970.1 coordinate 91,790,576, forward strand.
TTAACCACAACCCAGCATGAGGGAAGAGGAAAACTTAGCCTCACCACTGTCTGCATCATCTTTCCACAGACTTACAAAGATGGGGGGCAACCATGTGGACTTTTTAAGTGCCTCCTACTGTCCACAAGTGTCCACATGACTATTATCTGAACTGAACACAGGTTAGTTGTTGAAAAACTGTGTTTCTTGGGAGAATTTCTCCCTTGCCTCAACTAATTTGTACTCTTAGCCAAGTGTACATTTAATGCAACTGAATGCTTTTCATCTGTGCTGCTTGCTACATCGACCACAGTGTCTCTGAAGTCACTTAGAGCTCCACTATATGACCCTACACATAAGTGTCCTGAAATGATCTGAATGCCAGGGCTCCAGCCAGCATTAACCACTGCAGATATAGCAGTATACACTCATGTCCTCCCATATCCATAGAATTATAATATTCAATGCTGTCTATTCATCTGATGCTCACATACGTATTATAAGTAATCTGCTTCTTTTTTTTTTTTTTTCAACTAAGCAATCACGCTACTTTTAGCAGTAACAAAGGGTTATAAGCTGCTGGGTGCTTATTCCATTTTCTTTTCTGAAAAACTCTGACACTCAGTGCTTGATAGCCATTATAAAACAGGCAAGGGCACCCCACTACTTCACCTCCACTCTCTTTTAATAAGGGCTATAAGAAAATGGTCCATGTCCTGGAGCTGAGTGCTCTACCCAAAGCCTTTTCAGATTTACTGACCTTCACTCTGTGTTCTGCCAGGTACAAGTGCTTTGCGAGGTTCCTCCTGCGAAAAGAAGATGAGAAAGGGAAGCTATTAGAGGGAGATAGCATCTCAGCTTGGTAAGATGAAGAGACTTCTGGAAACAGGTCACATACCAGTGCATGAATATAATGAATATATAAAGATGCTAAGCTCTTAATTGTAAAGGTGGCTTTTCATTTATCTCAATTTGACCACGATAGATAGATAGATAGATAGATAGATAGATAGAAGGGTTGCCTAAAAACCACCAGGTCTTGAGTTCAATTCCCATTACAAAAGACACGGGGCAGAGAGAAGCATGAAGAGGAAGAGGTGGGGGAGAAGGAAAAACATAAAAGGAAATCTGAAGTAAGGAATTGAGAGGCACCCACCAATTTCTAGACATCAACACTGAATGAATATATTGCCTTTGACCTCACCAAAACAACTCCTTTTCATACTCAGCAACACAAAGGTCCCCATGCCTTGGGGCTCAAGGCATATGAGAGGCTACAGCAGGGAGAAGGCACCTCCAAAGGAGATCCTAAAGGATAGAAGTTGGGATTGCTCCTAAAATAAGATACATACCTTGTGATCATATCAGGGTACTTAGATCTTTTAAAAAAGTGTTCCAGTTCACTCAGCTGCCTGGGCGTGAGACCCCACTGGATCCGTGGCCTTGTGCGCCAGACCTGTGGAACTCTGGCAGCAGCCAAGTTCTTCTGCTCCTCCAGCTGTGGATCTTTAGACCCTGGGTGGCTCCCGTGGCACTCATCTTTGATGCCATTAGTAATGCACTTCACGTCTCCAATACAGACCATATTATCATCGTCGTCGTCATCGTCGTCGTCGTCCAGGATGCCCTGGTACTTTAGTTTGTCTGCGCCATTTACAGAGCCTTTTCCAAAGCTGCCTTCCTCTGCAGCTACATCAGACTCTTCTTGATCAGCATCAAGGGTCACCTCGATCTCATGCTCCTCCATTTTGTGGGAATTGGGGTCCATATGATGGGATTGGAGAGCCATGGTGGAATCTGCAAGGGAGTGTGGCATTACTGCCACAAATGTTTTATGAATTGAAATGGAATTGCAGCCTATGGGCTTTTATCAAGTTTCATATCTGGCCTCTTTCTGTCTAACGACCCCTATAGTAGATATGTGCTCAATGGAAGTGGCTCCAGGGAGCATGTGCAGAATGTGCCCAACTTGGAAATCAACCAAGGCCATCAAAACCTTCAGAGGTTTTGCCTAACCTGCAGAGACTTGATGTGCCAGGTTGGGGGGATACCCAGGGGACCCTCACCCTCTCAGAGAAAAAGAGGAGGGGATGTGGGGTGGGACTCTATGAGGGGAGAGGACTGGGATGGAGGAGGCAGCATTTGGGATATAAAGTAATTAATTGATTAATTCATTAAAACCTTCAGAGGAAGTGACAGGTGAAGAGAGCAAGCTGTTGTGGGTGTACAAGTGGGGCTGAAGACAAGAACTCACACTGAACACATGGTCTCTGAGTGAACTTCTGGAGAACTTTTAGCCTCTATATCTCACTGGGTGCACATTGTATGAACTGGGAATTATGTGCATGTGGTTATATCAGTTTGCCTTTTTTTTTCTTCTAAATTTCTGTGCGGACATTAAAAACACAGCCAAGCACTGTCTTCCACCAGCAGAAATGGCAGGTTGGAGCCAGGTTTTTGTAATATTCTGTTAGACTAGACACTGCAAAAAATCCTTGATACCACCATTAAAAGAGATCATTATTTGTGTGTGTGGGGGGGTATTCATGCTTATGGGTGACTGCAGGGAGTGCCTGACACCCTGAAGCTCGACTTATATACAGGTAGTTGGATAGCACTTGAGGTGCATGCTGGGAACTCAACTTTGGTCCTCTGAAAGAACAACACATGCTCTTAAACATTTAGCCATATCTCCCGTTCCCACCTCCAAGTGCAAACTTTTTCTTTCTTCCTTTCAACTGTAGAACCCTAGAGCTTTGTGATGTTAGGGCAGCTAGTAAAATTCCTAAGAAAGTTGTAATATCTTGTCTTACAAATGTGAAAGCCGTGTCCATAAATGCGAAAGCCTTTTCAGATAGCCATAATTAGTAGCTGAATAGATTACGATTTCTTTAAATTACTGAATTCATCTGAAATGTGCATATGGAGCTGTACCATGATGTGGGCGTGCCGCAGCACCAGTTTGAAAGTCAGAACACAACTTAAGAGAATCAGTTCTCACTATCACGTGTGCCCCAGGGCTCAAGCTTGGGTCATTAGGCTCAGCAGTAAGTGCCTTCACTTACTGAAACATTACAGAAGACCTCTCCTGGGTTGTTTTTGTATGTACAAAGGTTATGGTGGAGGCAGAGTCTCATAAAAGTATGCCTGCTCAAAAATCTTCAAAAAATATTTAGGATATCTTTGAATATTCAACTTACTGGATGTTGAGCCCTATGTGCATTATAGGGACTCATAAGTCATAGTCATATTCCTCTACACCCCAGACTCTTGACCCAAGTATATCCCACCAAACTCCTAAGCGACACTTACTGCCAGGACTTCCTTGGATTCTAACCTTCGAGAAGGAAGAGGGGAGACAAAGAAGTAAGACGGAGCATAAAATGAATAGAAAGCAGGCAGCTGTGAGGTAAGGAGAGAGCGATCAGTAGTTTGAGGTAGCAAGAGTGTGCCCAAGGCTGAAGCCTGTAACTTGGAACCCTCAGTGACTGTGTTTGACTCTCAGTTATATTACCCCCCTGGATTACTGTTTTACCTATTTCTTTTGCCTCCTAAGAACATTTCGCACTCAGCTGCTACTGTGAAACAGACCTTTTCTAGGGGAAACAACACACGTTTACTCACCACAGAAAGGGAGCCCACCGCAGACCAAAGTAAAAAGTATACCAGTCTCCACCTCGGTGAACAAATGGGTTTCCCCAGAGTTACTTACAGGAATATGAGCGAGGGGTTGCTTACAGGAGCAGAGATGACTCAAAGACAGCTTTGTCACCAGAGCCTATCTCAGCCTGAGCTCATAAAGTCTGGAAACGCAAAGCCAGCTCTTATGGCCTGCAGGCAGCTCAACAGGTTGCAGTCTTTCCAGGTGGCTCGGTTAGTCGCAACTTCTTCCAGGCAATTCAACTGCTCTTCGCTCCGTCTAAGCAGTTCGGCTGGTCTTCTCCAGACTGCTCCACTGGTCTGAGAGTGACGCACAGGAGTCTTTACTACTTATATAGTCCTGGGGAGGGTGGGGCCTAGTGAATCTCGTCACTGGCTTTTTTTTTTTTTCCGGATACAAGGTTTCAATCCAGGAAGAAGTAGAAATTCACAGTTCATCCTGTCATGCTCCTGATTACACCTCCCCAAGAAGGCACATAATACTTGGAAATTAACTTTCATATGGATATATATATATATATATTTAAAAAAAAAACAGCCAAGACGGTTGAGAATAAGAATGGTGCCGGGATCAGGGTGCACTTACCCAGGCTCACAGCAGCAGCCTAGACCCCAGAACACCTGAGTGTGTGGAAAGGACATGCAACAGAAAGCTCCAGCTTACAGCACAGCTCAGAACACTCAAGTCCACTAGCAAGTTCTACATCCCTGATACAATACATATTCACTGCTGCCCATTTGTGCTCATGGCACATTGAAAACACGTTTCATGAACCAGAAGTACAATTTTTGTTTCAGAAGGAGCTGGTAGCTTTTCAGGTATTGCCAATGATCTCCAGTTCGAATGTTTGCTGGGAGCCCTCTAGCCACCCACCATTCCAATTCCTCATTTCCAGACGCAATGAAAAGGTGCACTTGAGGAAAATGTCTTTTCCTTTCCTTGTTTCTGTGAGGTGTGTGAATATTTAATTTATGTAAGTGCTCATTTATTTCTAAGCCAATTGAAAAGGAAATCCTTTAAGAGAATTGGTGCATTCATTATATACATATGACCAGATATAGAAAATTTCTAGTATGTATTATGTATGCATTCAATACAAACACACAATTGGAGGGACGTATCTTATAGCTGTTGTTATAAATGTTAAATCATATATATATATAAGTAACACAAAAACCAATGGTACATTAGCATTTATACACACACACACACACACACACACACATACACACACACACACACATACACACACACACAGTGGATATCTGTGGAGAAGTCCATTCAATCTCTGTGAAGTTTAATATGGAATTTTCTGTAATCTAAAAATTGTATATTAGGTGAGGGTTCAAGGAGCCCTATTTGAATGTCTACCCTGCTCATATGAGAGGATGAAGTACTCAGGATCTGGCTGATGAGCTTTCTTCTACTAGAGGTTCATGCCAATGTTGTTGACAAGTCTAAATCCCTTCTTGGGAGAAAGGTCCTACTGGGCCAGTGACTGAAAATCACAGGCTCTGGGGTGAGAAGGAAACAGTGTGGCAGGGTAGGACAGAGATTCATGGCCAGAGGGGAAAAGGGTTGACGATGACTAAAGGAGCAAGGAGGACAGAAACAGAGAACAGAACTTGCTATATCTGATAAGGTAGCTTCTATATCCCAAATACTGCAATAAGTGTTCTAGTTACTGTCATCAAAATTCTGCCCCCCAAAATAGGTCAGAGTCAGTAAGGATTCATGAATAGGGTTCCATTCAGACGAGATATCCCATGGGATAACACAGAACAGAGATGTCTCTTCATCCCAGGGAAAACCTTTCAAGTACAAGGAGTCTGGAAATAGTGCCCATCCAAGGCAAAGCTTAAAAATAAAGGTCTTTGAGCCTAGGGGGAGTCTTTCTTTGGAAAGAAGTTTGAGGTTCTAACTCAGCTTCAGAATAGACTCAGACCTTGGGAGTTTTGTCCACCTTAGTCAGCTTTCATAAAGCTGTCTGAAACAATGTTTCTGGAAAATGATTCATAAGTAGAGTGAAGGCCCAACATGGAATACCTGAGATCGAAGGTCCAGGAGCTCAGGGAAGTCAAAGTCACAGCATTAGAACTATAAATGGAAAACATTTGCTGAACTCTTCAACAGGAGAAAAGGAGATGGTTTTCCAGGGGAGCGTCAAGACAGGAAACAGGAAAGGAGCTGAGCTCAGGTTCAGGTCTGGTTGAAAGTCAAGACATAGCTTGTAGCCAAATCTCCCCTTTGACCTAAATACTGGGCCAGGTCTGTGACTCTGAGTGTGGAGGAGAAAGAAAGATAGGTTTTGCTACTTCTTCACTAAGGTCATGCATCGAGGGCTGTAACTGAGGTTACTGTCTCTAAAATGAAGCCTAGTTGGGACTGGAGAGATGGCTCAGTGGTGAGGAGCACCCCGATGCTCTTTCAGAGGATCTGGGTTCAGTTATCATCACCCGCATCGTGGCCTAAAGCTGTCCATAGCTCCTTTTCCAGGGTATCTAATTCTGTCTTCTGACCTCCATAGACTCCAGAAAAGTACATGCACAGACATATATGCAGGCAACATAGTCACACACATAAACTAAACTAAATCGATCTTTAAAAAATAAATGACAATGTATGCATGTGGGATTGATAACTTGAGATCTGGAGGAGGAGTGTGGTAGAAGGAAACCCACTCACAGGATCCCCACCTTAGTAAGGGATAATCCTGGCTGAATAAAGATAAAAGGTCTTTGCCTAAGTCAGGCAGAGTCTCCAGACTTCTGCTGGGTGTATGCACAAAGATCACAAAGCAGACCTCGAGAGCGCTCCGCTATGCAGGACAGCTCAACTGACTGAGCAAGAGCTTTGCTAAACATGGACCAGGCAGACACAAAGTCAGAAGGTCAGAGCTCAGGCCTAGTCTCAAAGAGCTCCTCCAGAACTCAAAGAGCTCAAGATGGGGCTGGGGAGGGGCAGGAGGAGGTGGGAGATAAAAGCACACCATGCAGTGAAGATGGAGGAGAATGGCAGTGAGTCTGAGATGCTAGCCTTGCCTACTTCAGGCAGGGGGCATGAGGGAAACCAGGAGGACCAGGGCACCTGGGAGGGAGATTCTGAGACTGTAAAGAGCAGGAGGAAGAAAGGGCTGCAGTCTGGATGGGGGAAGGGAAGCATAGGGCACAAGGCAGGCGAAGGGAAATGGCTGCCCTCATCAGTTTAAGGGAGATTTAGCTCTTCTTTATGAACTAGGGTGTGACCTACTGACTGGATGAGGAGATGCTTAAGACCACAACCATGCTTGTGAACAGAAGCTGGACAGCTTTTCGGGATCTTTGGTCAAAGCCACACAGCAGATCTGTTCCAGTCACCTGAATACAAGTGTCAGCCAGAGAGATGTCCCAGCACAACCTTGCATATTTTCTGGGATTGGGGCTCTTAGACATGTAGCCCCATGGGCTTTCCAGACATTACTGGGCCAGAAAAAATAGGGTCCCTAACAACCTGAAACCTTGGTTTCTAGTGTGATAGACTAATTTAGAACCATAATTAGTGTATGATCCAGGTATCTGAAAGAATCAGAGACATCATACTCTGGAGGTGCATATGCTACCATGATTACTATGACACTATTCACAATAGCTAAGATAACAAATGTCTCTCAACAAAATGGACTAGAAAAATTTGGTGTTTTTACTACACACTCTTATTGTCTCTTTCTTTGCACTTTAAAATGACATTAAAATCACAAGGATGAGTTGATCTGGAGAACATGTTAAGCAAAATAAACCAGACTTGGAGCTGTGACACACAGTCTTACCTGTATATGTAATATAAGTAATAAAAATATAAGAGAATGTAATAAGTATCAGCTGGGGAATGCAAGGGATCTAGGAGGGGGGCTAAAAGAGAAGATAATCTCAGAAGTGAACGTGATCAAACTGCCACATCCGAATATGAAAACATCATTTTGTGCGATCAGTATGTGATCTGCCATCCATCCACTTCCCTCCGGGGCATCAGAGGTCAAGTATACCAGACAGAGGGGGATGAAGCGGAGCTGCGGACAAAGGTTCCACTGGGGCTCCAGTCCTGCTGGGAATGCTGGGTGTGTTTCATCTCTTAGAGCAGAAACAAAGAGGTTTGTTCAGCCTTTGCAGGCCAGGGTGTTAGATCTCTCAGCTGCAGCTGCTGTGGCAGTTGCAGAGTGAGGGGCAGGGGCAGAAAGGGAGAGCCCGGGGAGAGAGTCCTAGAGGCAGAGGCGGGGCTGCTAACTGCCACTGTTCTAATGAGAGCCTCTGAGAGTGGGGAGGGGCTGCCCAGCCAAGAGCCAGAGCAGCAGAGAGGCAGAGGCAGATGCCCAGAGGCAGAGAGACTGACTGAGAAGCAGAGAGAGAGAGAGAGAGAGAGGGGGGGGGGGGTCAGAGAGCCAGAGGCGGGGCTGCGAACTGCCACTGCTATAATGTGAACCTCTGCGAACAGGGAGGGGCTGCCCAGCCAAGAAGCAGAAAGGCTGAGAGGGAGGTAGAGAGGCAGAGGCACAGTGGCAGAGGCCGAGAGGCCGAGAGTCACAGAGAAAGACCGAGAGTCAGAGAGAGAGACTGGGAGGCTGAGAGTCAGAGAGAAAGGCCAAGAGGCCGAGAGTTAGAGAGAGAGGTCGAGAGTCAGAGAGAGAGGCCGAGAGGCTGAGGTGGGACTGTGAGCTGCAGGTGCTCTGATGTGAGCCTCTAATGAGCGGGGAGGAGCTGCTGAGCCAGGTGGGAAAGTTCCCGGAGGCCAAGGCTTCAGGACAAGGGGACTCTTCCCCCCAAGTGTTACATACAGGCACTCTTACACAATCCTCGAAGAAATTACTTGTGTGCTTTATTCCATCTGGATAGACTATATGAACCTTGGGTGGGGTGGGATTTAGAGGTGGGTGCTTCCTATTGGCTGAGTTTGAGATGTTAATGATGCTCCATTTGAATGGCCAAGGGCTCCATTATGTGAGTGACAGCCAAAGGTGCTCTCAGTGGGGTGTTGTGATTACATTTTCCAAGCAGGTATGGAAACAGAGCTGCTTCACTCCTGCCATTCTCAAACCTCTGAGAGTCCCAGGATCTGAGCTCACTCAAACTTACCACTCCTTTATGCCTGTCTGGTGGCATGGGCCATTTGCCCTACAAATAAACAGAAAGGCTCCCAGTGCATATGCAGCAGAGGATGGCCTTGTTGGGCATTAATGGGAGGAGAGGCCTTTGGTCCATCGAAGGCTCGTTTCTCCAGTGTAGGGGAAATGCCAAGGTGCTGAGGTGGGAGAGGGAGCACCTTCATGGAAGCAATGAGTGGGGTAGGGGGCATGGGATTTGGGGAAAGGAATAACATCTGAAGTGTAAACAGAGAATATTCAATAAAAATATAGAAAATAAACTATTTTAAACTTTCTAGATTTTCCCTCTTAGCACGTTGTACCATGCAGTAGTCTAAAAGCTTTCTGAGAGCAAGTTACATTTATGTATTTATTCATACGTGTATCAATAATAAAGAGAAAAAGAGATCATGAAGTTGAGGAGTAGTGGGAAGGCATGAGAGGAGTTAGAGAGAAGAGAAGGAAGGAGATAAATGATGGAATTATATTTTAATTAAATATAAAATAATTTCTGAAATGTCCTAGAAAGAAAGGTGAGGTCAGATGGCGGCGCTGCCGTGCACACTGTGGGGCCTTGGCTCATCCTGCTCACAAGGTTAACAGCACACATGCATTAGGAAGGAAGAAGCTTGGGGCAGGGATGGACAGAGAGCAGAGTACACGTGGGTGCAGGAATTACAGTGTAGATGATCAGGACAGAACAGGGCATTTTAGGGTCCATGACATTTGAGTCTAGTCAGCTATTTCCTTCTGTCCCTAAGAATGAAGATGGCTTAAGATTGGTTCTCAGGTATAGCAAGCGTGTTGGGAGCTCCTGTCTGAGGAGTTCAATACACCTCATTTACATGGTCAGCACACTTCTCTACAAAACATGTTTGAGTAGGTTGTGGTCTTAGTCCGCGTTCTATTGCTGTGAAGAGACCCCATAATTACAGCAATTCTTACAAAGGAAAACATTTTCTTGGGGCTGGCTTGCAGTTTGAGATTTAGTCCATTGTCATCATGGTGTGGAACATGACAGTATGCAGGCAGACATAGTACTGGCAAAGGAACTGAGATTTCTATGTCCAGATCCATAGGTAGCAGGAAGAGAGAGTGACTCTGGGTTTTGCATGGGCCAAGGAAGTGTGTCACTTCCTCCAGCAAGTTCATACCTCCCAGTCCTTTCAAATAGTGCCACTTCCTGGTGATCACTATGAGGGCCATTCCATTTTCACTCAAACCATCAAATTCCACTGCCTTGTCCCCTACGGGCATGATGCCCCAGTGCACATTTCCAGGAACTCTAGGTTGCCTGCAGAAGCATGTTCTTTCCTAGGTCGCCACTGTATCTCCTCTGCTTGATTCTCTTAATTTGTTACCTGTCTGGCCATGTTAGATGTTAGTGTTTGGACACTGATCATTGTACTTCCTTTAGGAATAATGAATGAATGGATGATAGATGAATGAGTGATTTATATACTTATTTTACACGTATAGTGTTTTTCTTGCATGTAAGTCTGTACACCACAGAAGATTGAGATCCCTTGGAACTGACATTACAGAAAATGTAAGCCTCCATGTACATGATAGCAAATGAACCTGTGTCCTCTGAAAAGTAGCCAGTACTCTTAACTGCCAAGCTATGTCCCTAGCCCCAACACTGTACTCTCCAATGATGTGAAATGTCAGACATTTCAAAGCAAAATCACGGGAAACCTATGTACCCTAATCTAGTTTCTATAGTTATTCATAAACACCAATAATTATGTAATTATTTCATAATCATAGAAAAATCAAAAGCAAAATACATAACCTTCAGATTTTTAAGACACAACCTGCACAGCTTTTTAGAATGGTTGACCTGCTGAAGAAACTTCTGCATGTGGCCTACAACTGGTTTCAGTCTTATGCCTAGATCCTGCAAGCTCCTTTCTGAGTGGAAAACACACACACACTCCACATTTTAAATTATGGATTAAGCAAGATAGAATTCATTTGAATCTTATATGACTCTCTCTAAACCTCTTGCTTGGTACATACTCTCTAGTATTCAAATGAAACCTTCTTTTAGGAATGGTTTCTACCCAGTGCTAAATATAAGGATCATCAAGGACTCATAATTTCAAATGAATAGTATTTTTTTAATATTTTCGAAGATGAAAACGATTAATATGAATCTGTCTTAGTCTGGGTTTCTATTCCTGCACAAAAACATCATGACCAAGAAGCAAGTTGGGGAGGAAGGGGTTTATTCAGCTTACACTTCCATATCGCTGTTCATCACCAAAGAAAGTCAGGACTGGGACTCAAGCAGGTTAGGAATCAGGAGTTGATGCAGAGGCCATGGAGGGGTGTTACTTACTGGCTTGCTTCCCCTGGGTTGTTCAGCCTGCTTTCTTATAGAACCCAGGTCTACCAGTCCAGGGATGGCACCACCCACAATGGGCTGGGCCCTCCCCCCTTGATCACTAGTTGAGAAAATGCCTTACAGCTGAATCTCAAGGAGGCATTTCCTCAACTGAGATTCCTCCCTATGTGATAACTCAAGCTTGTGTCAAGCTGACACAAAACTAGCCAGTACAGAGTCTGTTATGAACCATGTATAAAAACATAATGTGAATGTTCAAATGCACACCCATACCTTATACTCCTCTCTCTGATCAGGCTCTGAAACGGATGAAACTGATTTACACAAATCTCTTATGAGGCCAATGTACTCTATCTGATTCACTGAAATGTGTAAAAATAATCACTTTAGTGCTCAGAAGGTGTTGGGTCCACTAGCACAACCAGTGGTTGGAAGACCATTGCAGCTTTGGGTATCCCGGCACAGAAAAGGCATGAAATAAGCCAAGTAGTGGGGAATGAGGCCTGGCGTACAGCCTTTGCTCAGGCCATTGAGCATGGTGCTTAACCCACAATCACACAGAGACGTGGAATACTTAGGGAAATATTCTCTCAGCTCTGGAATTACAAAATGAAATCTGGGAAGTCTAGGGGCTGCTGGGCTGACTCCTGGCTACACGTGCTCCAGGTTGCTTCTGCCTTCCATTATGCTCCATTACTATAGTTACCACGGCAGAGGAGCAGAGGTCACTCCCTGTTTCTGACAGTATTCTGCTCTCATTCCCTCTCCACAATTCAACTCACAGTTCACAGGATAGGTAGCCACATCAGAAAATGAACACACAGGCACATGCATGCACGCACACACACACACACACACACACACACACACACAGACAAGCACATGGCAAGAAGGAGGAGAAGAGGGAGAGGGAGAGAGACAGAAAGCCTATTGGAATCCTGGGGCAGAGGGGTAGAGCCTGATGATTCAGAACTGAGAGAATAACATTTGGCAATCCCAGAGACGTTCAATGTCCTGGAGTCCACTGGAGCACTTGTCATCATCCTGGTCCTATATACACAGGGGACCTGGTGCAGGCCCTGTGTGTGCTGTCTCAGTCTGTGAATTCACATGAGCCTTGCACAGCTGATTAGGACCTTGTTCTCCTGGGGTCCTCCATGAACTCTGGCTCTTATGCTCTTTCTCCCCTTTCTTCCCTGGAGTCCCCTGGGCTCTGAGGGGAAGGATTCAAAATGATGGAGACATCCCATTTAGAGATGAGTATGAGGAGCAAGGGATTGTTAAAGGCAGCTTGATTGGATTAGTTTCAGTAATACAGAAGTCAGAAGCTCCCATGCTGTCAAAGGTTCTGGGAGTACTAGCCTAGTGCTGGGGTTGCCATTCAGCTAAGGTACCCTAATTTGAAGCAAAAAGCATGCATGCCCCCCAGCATGTGCTTAATGTATCCACACCACCCACATGACATGAGCTCTGGGATGTCTAATGACATGCGACCTGAACTGGGTTCCATCAGCAGCACTTCTGGTTTCAAGCTGATTCCAAAAGCTCAGGTGTTATCTGAGCTGGATTCCTCCTATGGACCTGGATGAGTTTCAACTTTCCCTCTGCCTCCTTCCTCTACCTGGCTGCTTTATAAGTGAGCACTGTCAAAACCTGTGCTGGGAAATCAGCTCTTTAACATACCTGGTACCGCTGCCTTTCTGGTACACTGCATTTCTTTTATTATATACACAAAACAATGATGCCACATTTGTTTCAAAAATATTAAGTGTCCATCTCCAGAGCATCACAGAATGTAATCAGGTGTAAGCCAGGATTGAATTCCCAGGCCCATTCTCTCCTGCTGTTGATGGTCCTAGGAAGATGAAAACAGTACCAACCAGAAGACAGACAGCTAACACAAAATCTACCTTATGGGCTGAGGTCCTGGCATTGTGGAAGAAATTGAAAGGCTTGGGGATGTGCATTTCAGGGGGAGTAAACAGTAGTTACTGATGCAGAAGTAAAAGGATGTCAAACCCTGCAGTTAACTCAGTGAAGTCTGACAATCTCCCTGTCCTGTGCCATTGGCATTACCCCCTATTTCACAGTTAAGGAACCTGGAAACGAAGCATTTTATTCAAGGTTCCAAAGATATGCATTGCTGAGGCTTGGGGATTTAGCCTCCCCATCTCACTTCACAACACACTGCCCATCCCATTTTCTGTCTATTTTTTTTCTTTTCATTTTTTAAAGGTTTTTTTTTTGGGAGGGGGTGCTGTCTGTAGAGTACTCCCCTCCCCCCCATGTAGGGTGAAGTAAAAGCTGAGAAAGTGCGGTCTTCACAGACCCTTTGGAAGACTAGGCTTTATGATTTAAAACCCCAGTGGCCTGCAGATTCCTGGGGGGTGGGGTCATGATGGCTTGCTTCTCCACTGGCATGGGGCACCATTGAAGATAAATGTTATCTTCTCAGACCACCTGACCCCAGGGACTTTCTCGGGTTTTTTTAATGGGGCCACATGCAGTTTGGGTAGCCATCTAACATCCATACACTTCAAGCAATGGCTCATGTACTAGGACACTCTGACACCTTTGAGGGAAGCCCATGATGTCCTGGTGAACTTGGTAATGACCACACTAATGGATTTCACCTTGAACAGAAAGCCACCTTCCTCCATAGTTGCCTGTCCCCAGATGCTTTGCAGCTCTGACAATTGAATCCACATTGTGTTACTGGGCTTATGCTGCTTTTTGCTTTGCCTACTGCTCTCTTCCTCCTCTGCAGTTAGAATCCAGAGGTCTCCTAGAAAGTTCACAGCAGTCAGCAAAAGGAAAACCTGTCTCTGAGGCCCATGTACAAATGTCAAGAGACTTTCCATGGCTCACCATCACTGGAAAGACACCAACTTCCTGCACTGGAAGGCTGCAGACCCGGGGTCTCTGTCTTTTTATCTACACTATAAAACCCATGGATGGTCAAGTAATCAAGTTCTGTAAATACCCAAAATACATTGTAAGGAACATGACACTTTTCAGAAAAATAATAGGTATGTTTGTTAGCACTGTCAGGAGTGGAAGAAAGTCAACAACCCTCTCCCTGACAGATCTCCTAGGGGTTTCTTGCTTTTGGAAGTTTTGAGAGGTAGGGATTGAAGATTCAGCCCAATGTGGTTTGTTTTAGATTTATTCTTTTTAAATAAAGAACAGAGTTTATTCAAGGCACGGGGAGGAGAGTTAAGGTAGGAGAGAGAGAGAGAGAGAGAGAGAGAGAGAGAGAGAGAGAGAGAGAGAGAAGGAGAAGGAGAAGGAGAAGGAGAAGAAGAAGAAGAAGAAGAAGAAGAAGAAGAAGAAGAAGAAGAAGAAGAAGAAGAAGAAGAAGAAGAAGAAAGAAGAAGAAGAAGAAGAAGAAGAAGAAGAAGAAGAAGAAGAAGAAGAGAGGAGAGAAGAAGAGAAGAGTGGAGGCTGGTCATGAGCACATGGAGGGAGGGGATGGGGAGAGGAGGGACAAAGGGGTAAGAGGGCAAGCGAGCAAGAGAGGCAAGAGTAGGTGTATTCTTACTCTTATTTTTAGTTGCGTGTATTGTGTGTTCACAGATAAATACTACATATATGGGGGTATATTCAGAGTCCAAAATGAATGTTGGGTACCCTGGAAGTGGAGTTACAGGTGGCTGTGAGCCAGCTGATGTGGGCTCTGGAAGCTGATCCTCTGCTAGAGTAGCAAATGCTCTTATTCAGTGAACCGTACCCTAACATTTATTTATTTTAGTTTTTTAAATTGTTTTATCTTATCAAAAATTTTTAATTGGATATTTTATTTATTTACATTTCAAATGTTATCCCCTTTCCAGGTTTCTGCAAACCCCCTATCCCATCCCCCCTTACCCTGCTTCTATGATAGTGGTGTTCCCCTCCACACTCCCACCTCATCGCCCTAGCATCCCTCTATACTGGGTCATCAAGCCTTCACAGGACCAAGGGCTTCCCTTCCCACTGATGCCAGATAAGGCCCTTTAAACTCCTTCAGTCCTTTTTCTAACTCCTCCACTGGGAACCCTATTCTTAGTCCGATGGTGGGCTTCGAGCATCCGCATCTGTACTGGTCAGGATCTGGTGGAGCTTCTCAGAAGAAAGTCGTATCAGGCTCTTGTCAGCAAGTACTTCTTGTCATCAGCAATAGTGTCTTTACCAAAACTTTTGTGTATGCTATTTAAAGATTTCTATCTTTGTACTTACTTAAAAGAAAGATCTTTGAAAACTCAAATAATTTCCTATTCAACTATGAGCAGATTTATCCATTTGTTTTATATCAATATCATGTAGATACTGTGAACTATGGCCCAAATATTGTTTTATAAAAAGTTTGAATATTTACATTTTTACTTTCACTCCAACAGGAGTAAGGAACTGAATCATCACCCTCGGTGATAAGAACTGAACCAAATATTTCATGTAGAATGTAATAAAAATTAACTATGAAAATCTGGGGCAGCTATATTTTCTTATGCAGATTATTTAATTTTTGGAGGGGGTAATGATGTGTGTCTTTTTTGTTGTTGTTGCTTGTTTTGTTTGTTTCTTTGGTTGGTTGGTTTTTAATTTTCCAAGGCAGAATTTCACTGTGTGGCCCTGGCTGTCCTG
Source organism: Micromys minutus (assembly GCF_963924665.1). Classification (NCBI taxonomy): domain Eukaryota; kingdom Metazoa; phylum Chordata; class Mammalia; order Rodentia; family Muridae; genus Micromys; species Micromys minutus. The sequence goes on from NC_137970.1 coordinate 91,806,302, forward strand.
AAATCTGGCTGTCCTAGATCTGGAGACCAGGCTAGCCTGAAAATCACAGAGATCTGCCTGCCTCTGCCTCCTAAGTGCTGTGGTTAAAGGCCTGCACCACCACTTTCTGGCTGTTTTTGGTTTTTGTTTTGTTTTGTTTTTTGATAATGTCATTATCAGACTCAGACTCAAGATCTCGGTTGTACTTGAAGAACCATGGCTAGCTAGTACTCAGTGTACTAACAGCCACTTAGCTAATCATGTCCACTTAATCTTCAGCCCATGCTCTGAGCAGCCAGTAGTAGGTGGAGGGTGGGGCCAAAAGAAAAATTTAAATGTTCGCGCAAGAATCCTGTGGTAAATGTGAGTTCTTGCCTTTCTCCCGTACTATATTTCCAAATTATTTTGCAGTTCCACTCAGTCTACCTGTCGTGGACTATAATCTATGAGGAATAGACAGCCCGTGTATGTGTGCGCACATGCATGGATACAAATTAAAGCCCCCCTCCCCACTTCCCCCCATCAAAACCCCTCTGTATGTCCCTTATGTTCTGGGCCTCACTCCACCAGATGTGTGACTAAACAAACACCATCTATTGCAACAAGGGGCAGAGATCCGCTGGCAGTCAGTCACCGAGGAAAGACCCAGTAGCGCCCATGGGCCACAAAGAGAACTTGTGGAGCATGCGCACAAGTTCACCTTTGTCGTCATCTCTTACCCAAGCGTTTGGTTTCAGCTTCGGGCTGGACCAGTAACAGACGCCAGGCTTCGAGGTAGTCTGTTCCTAGGGCCCCACTGCTGTTGGTGGCTTCGACCCAGTTCTAGTCATGGCTCACAAGGTCTCTTTTGACCACAACCATTACTTAATGGAGTGTGGGGACGAAACAAATGCTGGAGCCCAGGCAGGGGCCGTGGTCTCCACCTCAGCCGTGGAGGCCCCAGGGCCTGTGGAGGTGATGCAGGCAGAGGCTGCTGCCAGTGGCCATGGCAGTAGAGGAGCCATAGGCTGCGCCACTGTGTATGAGCCAAAGGTCGAGGGTAATCTGACACAGGAGACTGAGAGTGACCTCGAGGAGACTGATGACGACTACTACTACTACGATGACGACTACGAGGACTACGATGACTACGACTACGACGACGACGACGACGACGAGGACGATGATGACTTGAGCATCAGCGACCAGGATAGTCCGGCGCAGGAGGAGGACGCTCCCTCTGTAGCTACCGCTGCCCCTCCAACTGTTCCTGCTGCCGCTGCTATTCAAATTCCAGGGCCTCATCGTACCAGCCGCCGCCACCGCCGCCGACGCGGTCGAATCCCATTCCACTTCGCACAGTGGCAGGTCCAGGAAATGGAAAACCTGTTTGAAGAGACCCAGTACCCGGATGTGCTTACAAGGTATGTGGGGATTGCACAAGGAGCTCCCCCAACCTTCATGAGCTTTGACTCATGTTGTGGTGTCCTTCGGTTCTTCCGGGCCTGTTTTCCCTGTGGCTGTCTAAGCCACGGGTGCCTTCTCCCGGGTCTCCCCAGGGAGCATGTATGGGAGAGTACCTTGGGTGGGCATCAGGGGCACTATCGGCTAGCTTGTAGTGCTGATGTGAATCTTCTGTGACTCGACACCACTCCTTTTCAGTTATATATTTAATTTCTGTAAAGAAAGAAAGAGAGAGTATAGCATGCCACATTACTTTAATAGCGCAAAGTTCACCAGCATTAACTATTTGCTTTTTGTTGAGTGATCCCTTACCAGTAGTCTCATCACCTTTTCAGGGACTGTGTACCCATCCATCAGCTCCTTTCCGTTTCCCTTTCCCTTTTTCCAGTGCTTTGCACCTTGCTATGTTTTCTTTCTTTGAATTTAAACCTCCAACGTGACAGAAATTATGCTGCCTTTAGCCTAAGACTGGTATAGTTTTTTGCAGAATTCCCTTCCTTTTAACAGTTGGACATTATTCCATGATATTGGTAGCTGCTGCTTTGTTTTAGGCTGTTTGTGTGCATTTCTAAATCCATAAATACAAGTTGCTCCGTGTGTATTAATGTTCGTTCTGCATATATGCTTGCAAGGATGTTCTCCTCCCTGGGGAAGATTATTTCTCCCTTCCTTAGCATTCTGTGTTGTCTGTAATTCTTCTTCTAGGGTTGAGACCTCAGGAGCATGCCTCGTTCACATCAGCCCATCTGTTGTTGTCCTGGTTCAACTCATATTTATGGTCAGGTTGCTGAGATATTGTGGATGTTGTTTTTGACACAGTTTCACAGAAAACTCCCTTGGCCTCTGGCTCTTAGAATCTCTCTCCTCTTCTGCAATGTTCCCATTGGAACTGGGCTCCACGACTCTGCATGTTTACTTAATTGGTTGTTGCTGATTGGGGTTTTCTGTAATGGTCTCCTTCTGTTGGAAAAAGAAGTTTCTTTGATGAGGGATGAGGACTAACTTATCTGTGGGTATAAGGACAAATATTTAGAATGAAGTTAGTGAAACTAGCCCTCATGGATGAGGTTTCAGATCCAGTATTGTTCTGGGGCCTTTAGTCTGCATATCAGAAGCGCATGGTGTCTTTAACAATAGGGACTTACCTGCCACTTCTGGGAGCAACCAAGTGTAAACTATGCTGTATTTTTGCAACCTTGACCAACAACTCAAACGAGGATTTCTCTTCCTTGATGAGGGGAGTTTTGTTCAATGGTTTTTGGCTCTTAGAAGGAGCACAGTCATCTCAGGTAGGAAATTTTTATTTAAACCATGTATGTATTTATACACTGACTTAAGTGTTTTATAGGTACTTTTAGGAAGATAGTTACTAGTTTGAGTCCTTATGACTTTTTCAGACATCCTTTGTTATTTTTTCCTCCCACCTCCATCTTCTGTTATTTGTTTCCCTTCTTTCTCCCCAATTAGACCCTAGCCCGTTTCCCCATTTTCCCTCTTCAGATCACTTGCCCCTTGACAGTCCCCTCTCAGTTTCTCCTGCACCCCACCAGCCAATGTCCAACTTTACTTTCCTGATTGCTGGAGTTACTCCAGGTCATCCCATTCATACTTTTGATGTCATCCTTTGATGAACATTTTCCATCATTATAGTTGTCTGTTGTTGCTGTTTGTTTCCTCTGTACTGTATTCTTGCTTTAGAAATTCAATTACACTGGCATGGGTGTCGGAAGTGCTGTTATACAGCCACAGTGACAGAACGTTTTTGGTTTTGAAATTAGTAGAATTTGCTCAGCATAGAGTCCTGTGTTTATTTTTATTGCTGTATCAGTGTGTTAAAAGTATTCATCCCAGCTAGTGGTTACAACTTTTGTAATAAGGTGAGACCATTTCAAAGTAAGGCTGGCTCTGAGAAGGAAAACTAAATAATGTTTGAGGAGTTTTAAGGGAGGATGGTGGATATTTTTATAAAGCACAGAAATCATATATGAGATTGCATTTCATATAAAACACTGAATGCTATATATTTGTGGTTTTCTTTCAGGAGAGAGCTTGCAAGAACTTTGAATGTGCCTGAAATCAAGGTGAAGGTCAGTAAGACAAACAAACAAAACTATCGATCTATAGCTGTCCTTGGGATTTGGGTAGCCTTGTTAAATTAATGGGTTTCATTTTCTTTTTATGTTGGCAAACAAGGTGTTTTATTTATTTTGTATATGTGTGTATGTGTACATAACTGTGCCTGTACATCTGTGCTTTCAGGCACATGAGTGCATAAGCACACTGTCATGCATGGTATACTTGTGAAGGTCAGTGAACAACCTCAAATATCTGTCATCATTTTCTACTCCATTTAAATGCAGGTCTCTTTGTTGTTAAGCACTGCAGCAGTCAGATCAGCTGGTCCATACATTTGCAGGGATTTTTGCCTCCATCTCTTGCTCGTCGTAGGAAGGCTGTCACTTCCAGCTTTACGTGGGTTTTGTGGGATATGAACTCAGTCCATGAGCTTGCATTGAAAGTACCTTACCCCTCAATTCATTACTCTAAACCCCTATCAAGTTTTGAATTTTACATTTTCAGGTTGTAAGACAGAACGTAGGTGTTCTACCTTGTCGTTCTTTCCCATTGCTGCAGGAAATCTGATAAACAGCCAGATAAAAGAAAAAAACCTCTTTCCTACTCTGTGTGCATGCATATATAACATAGTATATATTATGTCTAGGTATGAACATGTGCATACATATCTGATAATAAAGTTCGTATCTTTTCTTCTTTGCTGCGATTTAGGGAAACTATATGAGGCATTTTGGGTGTGATATGATCTTGGAGATATTTAAATTAATTCAAGGGGTGGCAGTGGCAGTGAAGTTTAGAGCAGCCTAGAGACTTGCAGACTTAAGCATAATTCATTGTTATTTTAACACTGTTTCTTTCTTTCAAGGTTATAGGTATTTGTGTGTGTTTTTAGGGGTCTCAGGTTACTGAGGTTGGCCTTAAATTCACCGTGTATCTAAGGATGACCTTGAACTAACAGTTCTTTTGTCTCTACCTCCTGAGTGCTGAGTTTATTGAGGTGTAATATACACTTTGCAACATCTCTACATAAAAGGGATATCCTCTCAAAATAGGCAGCCTTCCTAGCATAGGTTGTTCATTGTGATGCAATTCTTGGGTCTCAGCTATCCAGAGACTTATACCCCTTGACCTTCATTCCTAAGTTGTCCTGATTTGTCTGTTTTGCGTCCAGAACATCAGGGGTAAAAGTGCTGAATTTCATAGGAAGAAAACAAACAGCCACAAAAGAGACATCTGCATCTAACTGACTTTCGAAGTTGGAAGGAGACCTAAGAGTCTTCTTAGGTCTTTTGTCAGATCTGAGTAAGAGGATAATAGATAATTTTGATGTTCTAGCATTCTGTGTTGTATCCAACCTGCCAAAATAGTTATATTAGTGTTGAGAGGCCTGGAAGAACTGTCTAAAGCTTTAAAAGATTAATATTAAACTAATTTCATCTAACTTACTAAGGAGGAAAACTTCCTGGAGAGTTTCATGAAGTCAAAATACAGGTTGCAAATTCCAATGGCAAATGCATGAATGAGTCTTTGCATCACTGGAAACCTGGGAAGTTTCTTTGTTGTTTAAACGGCATTAGTTTTAAGATGTGGGCTTTGTTCAATTTATATACCTGTCTTTTTCATAGTGATTTTCTGTTCTTGGGACAGCAAAGACTAACATCTGGGACTTGAACCCAAAGAAGTCAAATGCTTCATAGCAAAACAAAAAAATGCAAAGGAAACATGGAGTGTCTTCGTTTCAGATCTTGCTCAGGGCTGTGCGGAATAACATTCCCACATAGCAGGCCTCTGAGTGCTGTGATCCTAACACCACGAGTAGAATCTACAATAGTACCAGGCTCAGGTGGGAGATGCTGGGAGGAAGAAGAGAGGCTTTCCCCAGGATGGAGAGACAGTGAGAGGAAAAGAAAAGCTGAAGGTGTGGGGGTTTCCCCTCTCCGAGCTCACAGACCAGTGTGCTGCAGCTCTAGAGAGACCAATGCACTGCAGCTCTGGAGAGAAAATGGCCACGGGACACGAGAGAGGAGAAAACACTCACGTGCTCCCATTTGCACACTGCAGTGTGAACTTCCCGAGGCCTTCCTGCCCGATTTCCCTTTTCTTCTTGCAAACATAATCGATGGGCTTTAAGAATCAAACATGGGGAACTCTGGCCTAATGTGAGCTTGTGTGAGTCAGCCGCTGGGGCTTTGGTTGAGTTCGTGGAGGCATCCTGATGGTAGGTTCCAGTCCCCCTCAGCAGGGCTTCGGTCCTCTGATCTTCTTTAGACTACACATCCTCACACTAGTGGATTCCAGGTGGGGAGAAAAGGTATGTGTAGTCACAAATATGCAGTTTGAGAACTTCTTAATGTAACAAATACATGGAGCCCCATTCACTAGGAGTCTCAGATGATGGTGACATCTAACCGGCGACTGTGACTATATGTCCATAGTTAGCCGATATTAAGAAAGAGCTGATTTATGACCCCTGTCCCCAACATTGCTGTCTTTTACTCTTTGTAAATGTTTACTTTTTACCTTTTGAAGAAGAATGGGCTTTGTGTGCCCTGGTGACAGTAGGGCCTAGTGTGCCCTCTGGGCTCAGGAGGAGTCTGGAAGTCTAGCTGAAGCAGAGAAAAGTTTCTGTATCCTAATCCTAGAGAAATTTGTATAACTTGAAATATTGCATACTGTTTGGATTTGCCAGGGGTAGAAGTCTACCCCCTTTCTGCTGAATCCCTCAGGGTGGCAAAGGTTTCACCATCCTGTGTGTCGCGTTGGTTAAGCTAATCAACTTTTTCAAATCCCCGAGGCTACAGTGTCAAAACATTGTCCAGGCCACCTCTGCCTACCACCTATTTCCTTGGCAGAAAATTCAAGCACCAGCAATCTCATTGTCGTTCTCAAAGGCTATTTTCTGTCTGAATATCTCCCATGCTTGATTCTGTTGATTAAATACTGCATACTGAGGATTAGTTTTACAAACAGAAAGCTGTACCCCTCCATACGTCTTGCAAATGAACTAACATTTTGTGGTCTACCATATCTGTCCAAACAAAAGCAAATGATCACTAGTCAGCAGGGTGTTATGCAGGTGATGGTCAAATATGAGAGTGAAGACTTTATCCAGTTACCGTGTATTGAATTAGCATCAAGTACCTGGAACAAATAAAGAGCTAAGCTTTTCATCCAATAGAAAAGAAATTATTGAAGTGTCTAGATAAAACTATGGCCTATTGCAAAGTGTGGTACACACCTGATCCTTGCTTTTGTGAACTGAATAGGAAACTCAGTGTTATGAGCCTTCAAGTGATTTTGTTTTTTATCTCTTGGCTCTGGGGGTCATAGCCAGTGCTAACCCCAAACCTGTCATCCTCTGATTTTAGGTATGGTTTAGCAATCGGAGAGCCAAGCAGAGGAAGAATGAAAGACGTGCAATGCTGAGAAATGTGCCACCTGGTGCTGATGACTTCATTTTCATGGCGGATGTGGAAGAGCCTTCTTAATGAGCCATTCTTGTTCAGGTGGCAAGGGGCATCTTGGTGACCTATGTGCCCATTGTCAAGTTTAGCTATTCAACATGCATGTTAACAATAAAAGCATACATTTCCAAGATAGTTAATTTCATGTACTTTCTGGGGTTTTGTAGGACATGATGTACGTACGCTATTCAGGATGTATGCTATGTAAGCAAAATGACAAGTTCTCATTTTATGGGATAATGTTTCTAAGTCACAAGTATTCCTTGCACAAGTATTCTCTATGCATGGTAGTTGTGAGACAGCGAGCCACTTGATTTAGGCTCACCTGATCCTTTGAGCAAGGGATTCAGTAGTAAGCCTGTAAGCAAGCAATTAAAGAGAAGGTAGGCACAGGAAGTATTGATGATGATGGTTATTTTTTATTAGTGGTGTATACCAATTATTTTCCATTTTAATGAAAATAGTTTTTCTCACATAATATATCCTGATGATGGTTTCCCTTCCCTCTGCTCCTCCCAGTCCTGCCCCCCTCATCTGGATTCACCCCCTTTTGTCTTTAGTTAGAAAATATACAGGTTGCTAGGTGGTGGTAGTGCAGGCCTTTAATCCCACCACTTGGGAGGCCGAGTCAGGCAGATCTCAGAGAGTTTGAGGGCTGCCTGGTCTACAAAGTGAGTTCCAGGACAACCAAGGCTACACAGAGTAATTCTGTGTATGAGAGAGAGCAGGGGAGGGAGAGCGGAAGGAAGAGGGGACGGGCAAGGGAGGGAAAGGAAGGCAGGCAGAAAAGCTTCTACATGTGATAATAAAATGAAACACGATAAATATAATAAAACTAACACGTTGGAATTGAACACAATTCTATGAGTCTGGGGTCACACATTCACCATGACCTTGAATAAATTTTAAAAAGAAAAGCTTTATTAAATACTGGCAGGAGATACTCATGGTGCCAAGATTGCAACTGAAAGTGCTCCCAAGAAGCAGCACCTAATCATATCAGTCCAAGGTTTATAAAGTAAAAAAAATCACAAGATTACATGCACTCTTTCTACATGTAGGCCGGGTCTAAATTTACTGTATTTGTCTTGAAGTTGTCCTAATCATTGAGCAGAATTAGCAAGTTTAATTACAAAAGAAGAAGTAGAAGTTAGCCTTAAGACCTATTATCTTGCTAGAACAGAAAAATTTCTTCAATATCTAGGGTGAGAGATGGGGGGATTGGGTTGCTAGGATACAGCCTATACAAGCTAGGTGCTTGTATAGGCTGTTAGAAGTAGGGCTTTTGTTGTTTTCTGGTCTCTCAAGCATAGTAAATCTGAACTTTAACTGTAGTGTTAAGTATCACATTCTCCCCTTGAGTTGTATCATGAGTTAAATCTTTGATATTGTGGTAACTACCTATTATTTCTGAAGCCATATTTCTTAAAGTCTCAACCTTTTGGTAGAAGGGAACTACTAGTTTACTTTAAACCTAATGTTCCAGCCTTTTGTTGGGGATGAAGGGCTAAGTACTCTTTTCTGTAACTGCTTCTCAGCTGAAATTAGGACTTTGTTGTCTGGTGCTCTGAAGTCTGAAATGCTAGCCCAAGGCCAAGGGTTAAGGCTTCAAGCAGTAGAGGGACTTTTGTCAGAAGGGTCTGGTTCACTGACCCAGTTGAAGAGACACCAATAATCACATCAGGTAGACGTGTTCACATCCGCTTTCAGTAAGTCTCAGGCTTCAGCCATTTGGAGCAGTTTGCAGTCTGCAGCTAACTCCTGGATGGTCTCTGTCAGCCAAGTGGAAATCTGCTGAGACAGATATAGATTGTGGACAGAAGCTAAACCTTAGGAACTTAAAGGTAAACTTTACATTTAGAACCTACCCCTCAGATATAAGCAGTATGTATGGAAGCTTAGGCTGTTGATGGATGGCCTCCATTTGACCTGTAACATGTGGATTCAAATTATGTCTTTTTGTGCCTTATATAATTTTCCTAAATTTGCAAAAGATAAAAATTTTAGATCTATTAGTTTATTGTTATTTTTAATCTATACAGAAATCCATATTGTAAAAAAGGCAGTAGACTTCTGCCTTTGATTCATAGTAAAAGTTTGAGAGCCCAAAAGATTATTCTAAGTTGAAAATATGAGCATCTCTTTTCTGAGGGCTGGATACATACATATATTGGACAGAAATGTTTTAGCATAATAAAGGGCATCTTTAAGTCTCTATTTAAGAGAAATCTAAAGGAAACTTTCACATTTTAAGTTTGTGACTGTGATAACAGTAGTCAGTGTTTTACCAGAGTTAGATTAAAAGTTTCTCGGGATTTCACTGAATATGTTAAGATTATGGATTTAAATTAACTTAAAATCAGAAATTTTGATATCATATTCTATCTTCTTAGAACCTTATAAATTATATAAACCTCAAACCTTTCTTTTTAGTATTGCAAAGGACATTTCTTAAAACGAAGGAACAGTAAAACGTTACGTTGAAATCTGTTTAGTTTTTCAGCATGTCAGCAAAGTCTGCGAGTTTCTTTTTTATCTGGAGACCTAATAGCTCTAGAAAAAGTAAGACCCGATTTTCATACATGAAATGCATTGACCAGGCAGCTACTAGTAAACTAATAAAGCTACAGTTATCCATCAACACCATCAGCCATCTGAGAAGGTTAAGTTTGAACAGGGAGTAAAAACCAAGCAACCTCTGTATCAATTAAAATGACAAACATTTACTTGCTATATGAATGGTTACCCTAGGCTCCTAACAATCTCAGTATTCTCCATGGATGGAGTTGCTTCAGTCTTCATCAGTCACATAGGGTGACATTAACACTTTCATTGCCACATAGGACAGCTTTGGTTTATTCACTACCAGGTCCAGAATATTCCTGAGGGTGAGAACTAGACTGTCCTACCTTGACAAGGCAAAAGGGAAAGTCAGTTCTCTAGTATCTAGTTTATCCACAGTTTAAGTGGTGGGCAAGGTATGAGGCATTCTTTCCCTGTGGTTAGCACTACCATAGTCCAGGAGGAGACCGTAGGAACCCCATTAGGACCTAGTACTTTTGTCTATCCCGGAAAGCTTCATTAAATATTTTCAATGCCATATTCAATAGATCTCTGGAAAATTATCAGGACAATCTAATAAGTGTACTTTATTTTAAATAAATTTTGTTTTTTGTTACTTGTTTTAATTTTAACCCCAAAAACATATACAGAAAGCTAAAAGCCATTATCCCTATAAATGCTTTATCTTTGTACTTAGCATGACTACAAGTAGAGCTCTGAACATATTTAAAATACCATTTTTAAGCCCTAAGCCAGAAAGTAACCTAGGCTAATTTTTTAACTATTTAAATGGAATTTTCAGGCCTAGTCCTTTATTTGAAGTGGAGACTAGAACTGGTAAAATTACAAGGAGAATCTCTACATCTATAAAATGACAGCATCTCTACTTTGCTAAATGAAGACTTAATGAATTTGTGGACATTTAAGGATGAATATTTTGGTTTAATCTATGACATTTAAAAATCAGATGATACCCAGAAGACTTGTTATACAATTTTTTTAAAGAGTAATGAGTTACTAATCATAGTAAACAAAACCCTGTTTATATTATCTTAATTAAGGTATAAAATGTATTCAAAGCTTTTTAACTTCTGTCTTTAATTATTATACTCTAGTAGCCCATTACTGATAGCTCCAAATTTTTGACAGCTCAGTTATTTTATTAAAGAACATCATAAAGGCAAAAGAAAGAATTGTCTATATTTTTTATTCATATAGCTTTTTAGCATTTCATATATGTATATAGGTATAGCTTTAATATCTTATTCATTAAACATATTTGTTTTAAATCTTATCTTTTATAAATCTTGCTTTTATGATGTTGTCCTTATTTTTTTATTTTTATTTGGAGGACTAGAATTATAAGAATTTATTTTATTTCAAATTTTTTGAACACTTGCTGTCTTTCTTCAGTCGATTTATATCATGTGGTTATCTTAACAAATATAGTAGTGAAGTTACATGTCTTTTATTTAAAAAGCATCCATTTTTTTCAACAAGAGTTGAATCCAAGTGTGTGTGTATGTGTCTTTCTCTCTCTCTCTCTGTGTGTGTGTAGTTTATTGTAAATTAAGGTTGCCCATGTATAGATTTTTTAATTGTTAACCCTTCTGTTATAAGTTCTTAAGTTAACCCTTTGTTATAGACTTTATATGTCTTTAGCCATACCCAATCAACATATATATCTTGAAATTCAGAAAATGTACCTGTTAGTTTTACTAACCTTGAGATAATTTTTATTTTAGCAAAAGTCTTAGAGTGGTAGAAATCAGTAGTCTACGTTTTTTGTTTTGTTTTGTTTTGTTTTGTTTTTTTTTTTGTTTTTTTGTTTTTGGTTGTTTGCTTTGCCTTCTTTTCCCTCTCATAAAATCAGGCAGTTCACCTGACATAGGGCGGAGAGGAAATTTTTGATGCAGGCCTTTAATCCCAGCTCTGGGGAGGCAGAGGCAGGCTGCCACTGTGGCCTACAGAGTGAGTTCTAGGACAGCCAAAGCTACACAGAAAACTCTATCTACAAGATGTCTATGCCCAGGAGAATTGGATTCAACAGGTAGCAAGGCACTGCTCCCTTGAAATTAAAATGTTGTTTGTTTTAAATGTACAAACATGTGTGGTCACTACACCTTTATTTCTGACTGGTCTTAAGTGTATATGTAAATGTTGGCTTAAAAACAAGTAACTCAGGATTAAAGCCATTCTGGGCAACAACATATGACATGAGCCGACCAAGGAAGCAGGTCTCTAAAGATACTTTTAAATTGAAATAATATGTTTATTTAATTCCTGTCCTAAAAACTAGATTTATAAAAGATAGTATTTAAAAGTGTTTCTTTAGGGAGGTAATAAATCTGCACCTCCATGTGTTCATATATAAGAACTTTTCTTACTGGCTGCCAATATTTATAACATGAAAATAATGCACTTGGTATTGATTTTAGAGACACTGGTTTTTTTAACTGTAAAAAATTTGGTTTTGTCTTCTAAAATTGTAGTTATGCTCTATGATTTTACTCTTAAACAGATAGTTTATTCTGATATTGTGAAAGCAACCTTTAAAAACTGTAGTTAAATATGTAAAGTTATGTGGCATTTTCAAATTGATAAAATATTTTATTAAAATGTCTATATTAATATATGGTGGTGACAATGAAGGAGGAAATTTTCATGAAAATAACAGCAATGATGATGGAAACTGTAATGACTTCAGAAATTATAGTGGAAAACAACATTCAAATTATGGACCCACAAAGGAGAGATAATCATACTGAAAGAATCTCAGACAGTTATGGATCTGGTGATAGAAATAATAGATATGACAACAGAAGGTTTTCATTTTTTAAAATGTAGCTATTGATTAATTAATATGTTGTCAATCAGATATACATTCCTGAGGGATTTTTTTAAAATCTCTTGTACCTTTGTCTTTTTATTTTTATTATATCAGATATATTGTCCTGTAAATTATGGTATTGATATCAGGAATAAAAATTAAATGATTTTTAATTTAAAACTATATTAAAGAGTTAAAACATTTTAAAAGGTTAAGAACAACTGGCTTCTGGTTTGCCTCAGCTCTGGTGAGGCTCCACCAGCCCCCTTCTTGCAGCCCATGGAGGAGATCCTAGTTCTCTTGGCCAAGCCCTTGCCATTTTCCCCAACTTGTTAACCCTTTCCTGTCCTGACACTGCCTTCAGCTTAAAACTGTTTTGTTCTATAATAATATACCAGGCAAAGGTCAGAAAAGCAAATGATCAGATCCTTTAATATGTTCAGAAATATGTATCTGAAGTCATGCTAAGTATTGATGCATGCTAAGTATTGATGCAGTTAATTTTAAGATTAAACTTTAGTCTCCTATTTTATGTTTGCAAGGTACAGTTTAGAGCAGATAACTAAGAAGAAAGTTTAACCCAGATGTGTTAGGTAGGTACTAGCCCTCAAACCTGTAGGAGATGACATTTAATATGTTTAAACTTAGCATAACAAAACCTCCCAACTTTTTAAAATTAAATAAAATTGTTTTAACTTTACATCCTTCTTACTGCCCCCTTCCAGCCATCCACTGCAAACCTTCTCCTATTCCCCCTCCCCTTTTCCTCTGAGTGGGTGGAAGAACCCCCTGGATTCCACCCCCCACCCCCGCGCCCTGGCAATTCAACTGTCTTCTAGGTGAAGCGCTTCCTCTCTCACTGAGGCCAGACAAGGCAGTCCAGCTAGAAGAACATATCACAGGTACGGGCAATAGCTTTTGGGACAGCCCCTACTCCAGTTGTTCAAGATGCACATGAAGACCAAGCTGCACATCCACTACACGTGTGAGGGGAGGCCTAGCTAGGTCCAGCCCATAGATGCTCTTTGGTTGGTGATGCAGACTTTGAGAGCCCCCAGTGTTCAGGTTACTTGACGATGTTGGTCTTCCTGTGAGACTCCTAAATCCCAACAGTGATCCCTCAAGGTTTCCAGGGAGATATGGACACAATGACAAAGGAGACCACGGGTATTGAGGTATGATAATCACTGGGCATGACTGTCCCAGTGCCTTACCCACTGCCAGGGCCCAACCTGAACTGTGGACAGAAAATACATAGAGAATTGATTGCCACATGTGGCTTAAGACAAGTTGAGGTCAGTTTCTCTTGTTCCTCCTCCACAGAAAAAGCCTCTTCATCTTCTGGGCCTGATGGCCAAAGACTGTCTCTGAGCTTCATGGCATGTAGACCACAGGGACCTTGTACAATTGTCCAGGTAATGAAATATGGCCTGGTCTCTGTCATTTAAATTAGCACATGGGCCACTTAGATAACAATTTATATTTCTCGGATCTCTGAACACATTGATGGCTAAGCTGCTTATACCTTCACAGCTAGAGAGCAACAGACAACTCGGTCCTTACTTTGTTAGTTCATTAGTCAATTCATTAGTTAATTAAAACTACTAGGTCTCTTATGAAGAAGGGCAAACAAGTTTGCGTTGTTCATAGGCTTTGTGTTATAGGATAAAAAAATTTCAATGTACTGTTTCACTATTCCTTAAATTTTTTATTGGATATTCTCTGTATTTACATTTCAAATGTTATCCCCTTTTTCTACATCCCATCCCCCTCACCATCCCCTTGCTTTCTTGAAGGTGCTCCCTCTCCCAACCAACCACTCCTACCTCAGAGCCTTGGCATTCCCCTACACTGGGAAAAGGTCCCTTCACTGGACCATTGCCTCTCCTCCCACTGATGCCAGACACTGCTGTCCTCTGCTACAAATGCAACTGGAGCCATGGGTCTCTCCATGTGTACTCATTGGTTGGTGTTTGAGTCTGTGGGAGCTCTGCAGTATTTGGTTGTTTGATAATGTTTTTCTTCCCATGAGGGTACATGTGAAACCCTTTCACCTCCTTCAGTCCTTTCTCTAGCTCTTTCATTGGGGTCCCCATGTTCAGTCCAATGGTTAGCTGCAAGCATCCTCAACTGTATCTGTATGGCTCCAGCAGAGCCTCTGAGGAGGCATCCATACCTGTCTTCTGCCAGTAAGCACTACTTGGCATCAGCAATAGTACCTGGGTTTGGTGGCTGTATATAGGGTAAAGCCCCAGGTGAGGCAGTCACTGAATGATCTTTTCTTCGATCCCTGCTCCTCTATTTGTCTATGTATTTTCTCCAGTGAGTGTTCTGTTCTCCCTTCCAAAAAGGACTGGGGCATCCACATTCTGGCCTTCCTTCTTTTTGAGCTTCATAAGGTCTGTGAATTGTTTCTTGGGTATTTGGGGCTTTTGGGAGGCTGGTATCCTCTTATTAGTGAGTGCATACCATGTGTGTTCTTTTGTGAGTGGGTTACCTTACTCAGGATGATAGCTTCTATTTCCATCCATTTGCCTAGAAATTTCATAAAGTCATTGTTACTAATAGCTGAGTAGTAGTACTCCATTGTATAAATTTACCACAATTTCTGTATCCATTCATATACTGAAGGACATCTGGGTTCTTTCCAGCTTCTGGCTATTATAAATAAGGCTTCTATGAATATGGTTGAGCATGTGTCCTTGTTATATGTTGGAGCTTCTTTTGGGTACATGCCCAGGAGTGGTATAGTTGGGTCCTCAGGTAGTACTATGTCCAGTTTACTGAGGAACCGCCAGACTGATTTACAGAGTGGTTTTATCAGCTTGCAATCCTTCCAACAATGGAGGAGTGTTCCTCTTTCTCCACATCCTCACCAGCATCTGCTGTCACCTGAGTTTTTTTTTTTTTTTTTTTTCTTAGCCATTTGGACTGGAGTAAGGTAGAATCTCTCAGTTGTTTTGATTTGCATTTCCCTGATGACTAGGGATGTTGAGCATTTCTTTAGGTGCTTCTCAGCCATTTGATATTCCTCAGTTGAGAATTCTTCAATTAGCTCTGTACCCCACTTACAAACAGAATTATTTCATTCTCTGGTGTCTAACTTCTTGAGTTCTTTGTATATATTGGTTATTAGCTCTCTTTCAGATATAGGATTGGTAAAGATCCTTTTTCAATGTGTTGGTTGTCATTTTGTCCTAATGACAGTGTCCTATACCTTACAGAATCTTTGCAATTTCATGAGGTCCCATTTGTTGATTCTTGCTCTTAAAGCATAAGCCATTGTTGTTTTGTTCAGGAAATTTTCTCCTGTGCCTATGTGTTCTAAGTTCTTCCCCACTTTCTGTTCTAATAGTTTCAGTGTACTTGGTTTTTTATATGGAGGTCTTTCATCCACTTGGGTTTGAGCTTTGTACAGGGATATAAGAAAGGATCAATTTGCATTCTTCTGCATGCTTACTGCCAGGTGAACCAGCACCATTTGTTGAAGTGGCTGTCCTTTTTCCATTGAATGTTTTCAGCTCCTTTGTCAAAGATCAAGTTGAAAGGAAAATTCATGGGGCATCAATGTTGTTAGAAGATGACATCCTGGGTTTCGGCACCATTGTTAGGGAAAGGATGAAGATAGTGGGGGGCATATGGCCCATGGAGGTGCAGCAAGGCCTGGGGACAAGGGAGATGGCTCTGAGGGGCCCATGTTGGGAATCCCTTCCCACTGAGGGACCAGCCACATAATGGTATAGTACAGAATAGTTTATTCAAGTCATGGGAGAGTTAAGAGGGTAGTAGAGGCAGAGAGAGAGAAGGAGGGAGGGAAGAACAGAGGAGTAGAGGAGAAGAGGTATGTGGAGGGAGGGGGGAAGGGAAAGGGAAGAGGAGGGGTAAAGGGGGAGAGCAGGGCTGAAAGAGGCCTAGAGAGGCAAGAGCAAGAGAGTGAGGAGGGGCAAGCAGCCCCTTTTATAGTGTCAGGTCACTGGGGTGGAGCATACCTGGCTACTGCCAGGTAATTGAGGGGTGGGGTTTACCGAATCCCAACATTCCCCTGTTTTATTAAAAGAGAAAAGTTAGAGGTGATGGTAGGCCAGGAATAGGGTCGTTGTCATCTCTGACTCCTTCATGTTCGTTTTGGGGCGATGTTTCTAGAGAGTCTAGAAGAGTGGGGGTAGGGATGTGTGTCCAGTCTTAGAGTTGGCTGTTCACTTGTTGTCCAGGGTCTGCGGAACCATCTGAGGATAGGTCAGAAGGAACAGGTCCAGTAGAAGAGTCTGTGTCTGTGAGAGAAGGCTGAAGCATCTGTAGGTTGCTTCTCTGGAGCTGTTCTAGATGTAATGAGCACCTGGACTTGACAGGATGCTGGAACACACATATGTAGAGATAAAGTACATTTGGAAGAGAGAAAGAAAAAATTTTCAGGAGCAGTCCTACTGCTGCCATTCCTCCCCATTTCTTATTGTAAAGAGGAGAAAAAAGGGAGGGAGAGGCCGATGGTGAAAAGGAAATAGGGGCGGCGAGAGTCTCATTGGCTACTTCCTACTGTCTTGGGGCATCATAGGGGAGGTGCAGCTGGCTTTCTCCATCAAGATCCACCTGGCAAATGTTCTCATCAGGTTCCCCTATGGACAGTTGCTGGTAATGCTGTAACAGGAACAACAACTTCTGTGTCCCACCTGGGATCTCATGGATCTTGTATGTGGAAAAAGAGCTGTCAGTATCTTAAGAATCACCTTAAAAGAGCCCTGGTAGGGTCTAGTACTTGTTTCTACTTAGTTGATTTCAACTCTTGAGTTTGATTATTTCCTGCCGCCTACTCCTCTTGGGTGTATCTGCTTCTTTTTGTTCTAGATCTTTCAGTTGTGCTGTCAGGCTGCTCTCTCCAGTTTCTTTTTGGAAACAGAGCTATGAGTTTTCCTCTTAGTACTGCTTTCATTGCATCCCATAGGTTTGGGTGTGTTGTGTTTTCATTTTCATTAAATTTTAGAAAAGTCCTTAATTTCTTTCTTTATTTCTTCTTTGACCATGCTATCGTTTAATAGAGCATTGTTTAGTTTCCATGTGTATATGGGCTTTGTGTTGTCTTTGTTTTTATTAAAGACCAGCCAGAGTCCATGGTGATCTGATAGGATGCATGGGAGTATTTTGATGTCCTTATATCTGTTGAAGCCTGTTTTGTGACCGACTACATGGTCAACTTTGTAGAAGGTACCATGAGGTACTGAGAAGGTATATTCTTTTGTTTTAGGATGAAATGTTCTATAGATGTCTGTTAAATTCAGTTAGTTTATAACTTCTGTTAGTTTCATGGTGTTTTTATTTAGTTTCTTCCTCCATGTTCTGTGCATTTATGAGAGTGGGTGTTGAAGTCTCCCACTATTATTGTGTGTGGTATAGTATATGCTTTGAGCTTTAGTAGAGTTTCTTTTATGAATGTGGGTGCCCTTGTATTTAGAGCATAGATGTTCAGGATTATGTGGTGAATACACAGTGTACTTCCTTATCTTTTTGATAACTTTTGGTTGAAATTTTATTTTATTCCATATTAGAATGGCTACTCCATCTTTTTTTCTTGGGACCATTTGCTTGGAAAGTGTTTTTCCCATCCTTTTACTCTGAGGTAGTGTCTGTCTTTGTTGCTGAGATGAGTTTCCTGTAGGCAACAAAATGCTGGATACTGTTTACATATCCAGTCTGATAGTCTGTCTTTTTATTGAGGAATTGAGTTCATTGACATTAAGAGATATTAAGTAGCAGTGCTTAGTGTTTCCTGTTATTTTTGTTATTAGAGGTAGAATTATATTTGTGTAGTTTTCATCTTTTGGATTTGTTGCAAGAAGATTATTTTCTTGCATTTCCTAGGGTGTCATTTCCCTCCTCATGTTGGAGTTTTTTATCTATTATCCTTTGTAGGGCTGGGTTTGTGGACATATATTGTGTAAATTTGTTTATTTGGTTTTGTCCTGGAATATATTGATTTCTCCATCTATGGTAATTGAGAGTTTTGCTGGATATAGTAACCTGGGCTGGAATTTGTCTTCTCTTAGGGTCTGTATGATGTCTGTCCAGGATCTTCTAGCTTCCGTAGTCTCTGTTGAGAAGTCTGGTATAATTCTGATCGGTCTGCCTTTATATGTTACTTGCTTTTTTTCCTGTACTGCTTTTAGCATTCGTTCTTTGTTTTGAATATTCAGTGTTTTGACTAGTATGTGTCAGGAGGAATGTCTTTTCTGGTCCAATCTATTTGGGGTTCTGTAGACTTCTTGTATGTTCATAGTAATTTCTTTCTTTAGGTTAGGGAAGTTTTCTTCTATAATTTTGTTGAAGATATTTAGTGGGCCTTTTAGTTGGGAATCTTCATTCTCTTCCATACCTATTATCCTTAGCTTTGGTCTTCTTATTGTGTCTTGGATTCCTGGATGTTTAGGGTTAGGAGTTTTCTGAGTTTTGTATTTTCTTTGACTTTTGTGTCAATGTTTTTTATGTTATCTTCTGCCCTAGAGATTCTCTTCCATCTCTTGTAGTCTGTTGGTCATGCTTGCATCTATAACTCCTGACCTCTTTCCTAGGTTTTCTATCTCCAGGGTTGTCTCCTTATGTAGTATCTTTACTGTTTCTATTTTCATTTTTAATTCCTTCACCTGTTTGATTGTGTTTTCCTTTAGCTCTTTAAGTGATTTTTGTGTTTCCTCTTTAAGGGCTTCTGCTTATTTACATGTGTTCTCCTGGTTCTCTTATAATTCTTATAATTCATGTGCTTCTCGGGATCTCCATCTTCATCATGAAGTATGATTTTAAGTCCAAATCTTGTTTTTCTGGTGTGTTGGGATATCCACTACTTGCTGTGGTGTGAGAACTGGGTTCTGATGTTGCCAGGCTGTCTTGGTTTCCATTGTTTAGGTTCTTGTGCTTGTCTCTTGCCATCTTGTTATCCTGTGATGCTAAATGATGTTGTCTCTGACTGAAGCTTTCTCTCCTGTGGGCCTGTGAGCTCGGGAAGGAGATTGCTCCTGAGTATTCAATTCTCTGTGGGTATGCTGTGAGTTCCGATGTTGGTGAACAGGCTCTGGCTGTGGGCACAGATGAGTGCAGGAACAGTTGGTTCCCAGTCTGCACTGTGAAACCTGGGCCCAGAGAGTTCCTGGTGTTCCCTCCCTGGATAGTCATTGGGGAGTAAGTGCAGACTCAAGGATGGGCTCAGGTGGGAGAGTATCCTTGAAGCTCCTCTGGGCGCTCATCAGTCTGTAGGCAGGCCTTGAGTCCTGATGGCAGTGTCCTGGCTCTGGATCTGGGCCAGAACAGCTAGTCCTTAATCTAAATAACTACACTCAATAATCAACTCTCTGGATTTCATAATAAATATTTGGAATGAAAAATGTAAAGTTTAAAATTTATATACGGTCTGGGGATCTAAAAATGTTTAAGGTTCTAGGAAAATGAGGTTGATGAATGCAAATTATAATGTTAAAATGTGAGCGGCAGCGGCTGGGTCGGCCCGGAAGGGCGGAGGCGTCTGAGGTGGTGATGGAGGGAGGCGGCAGCGGCGGCGGCAGAGGCGGCGGCGGAGGGGGGAAGATGGCGGCGCCAGTCCTGCTGAGAGTGTAGGTGCCTCTGTGGGAACGGGTGGCCCGGTATGCAGTGTGCGCCGCCGGGATCCTGCTCTCCATCTACGCCTACCACGTGGAGCGGGAGAAGGAGAGGGACCCGGAGCACCGGGCCCCCTGCGACCTGGGGCCCTGGGTGAAGTGCTCTGCCGCCCTGGCCTCCAGATGGGGTCGAGGATTTGGTCTTTTGGGTTCCATTGTTGGAAAAGATGGTGTATTAAACCAGCCAAACAGTGTCTTTGGACTTATATTTTATATACTACAGTTATTACTTGGCATGACAGCCAGCGCAGTTGCAGCTCTGGTCCTCATGACCTCCTCCATCGTGTCCGTAGTGGGCTCTTTGTACCTGGCCTACATTCTGTACTTTGTGCTGAAGGAGTTTTGCATCATCTGCATCACCACATATGTGCTAAACTTCCTCCTCCTCATCATCAATTACAAACGACTAGTTTACTTGAATGAGGCCTGGAAGCGCCAGCTGCGGCCTAAGGACGACTGACGGCCAGCGGGTCTCCACCTGACCGTCTCACTTCTTCATTAAGTTTATTTTGCAAGGTTTTTTTTTTTTAATTCACAACAGACACTTTCCCTGAGAATCTTAAACTGATTTTTAAAAAATATTGTAAATTAGAAGGGGCCCTAGCTATTTCCTGTGTCAGTCTTCATTTTAAATTCGGATACAAAAAAGGATACGCCGAGCCAATCAAAGACAAGCTTTAACTTTACCTTGAAGATGTTTCTGAGATACTAAAATGTAGCCCTAGCCCCCCCGGTCCTCAACCGTAAAGTGAGCAGCCATTGCTAGTAATTCTTTAATGTGTATAAATTCAATTTCAGGTATAACAAATGTGATCATGAACATGAAAATATTTTAGAATAGATACTGTATTAAATATTGCCATGTTTACAATATGTAATATGTTTTTAACCGATGGATTTAAACTTGTAGATTCAATTAGAGTCCATTCGTGTGATATTTGTAAATAAAGGTAGAAACATTGGATCCACCCCTGCAGAACTTACTGTACAGTTTAGGTGAAGCATAGGGAGGAATTGTCAGTTCACCGTGACTGATGAACAGTGGAGATAGTAGGCGCAAACAGGATCTTGGGAAACGTGCTGTCAACCCTGGTGCAGTACTGACAGCAGAAACAGGGTGGTCGGTTCCCTTCCATCTCCCACTCTGAGAGAAAGAAACTAAGTCTGAACATCCAAGCCAAGCTTGACTAGTCAGAACTGGATGGATCGTAACTGTACCTTTTAATTCCAAGGCTCTCAGGACACTGATGGTGGGAAGTGGATGCAGTCTTTGGAGAAAAACTGAAACCACTATGGCATTTCTGGGCAAAGCCTCTTGAACAGTAGCTGACCTCTCAATATACGTGTTTCCTTGATTCTGGTGCCAGTCAGCTCAGCAGTATTAGACTGAACTAGGCACAAGCCAAGTGCTCTGAGGTCGGTCCATAGTGTTTCCCCTTGTCGTTTCTCTTGCACTAAGGATTGTCAGTAAGTGTTTCAAAATCCCATACTGAACTTGTAAATCTTAGGGCTGTTGCGAGGAACCGTTTGCTGACTCAGAAGAAACACAACATGTAGAAAGACCTGGAAGAGAAACATGGAAACTTTGTCCCACTCTGGTAGCCACACAGAAGCAGTGAGAAGAAACCCAAGGTGATCTGAATAACCCCGATGGCATGGCAACTGTGTTTCTCTGGTTAGCATCTTAAAGGAGATGTTAAAAGTGCCTTCTGTCTTAAATCTCAAACCAAATCATTCTGTGTGTTGAACTGGGGCAGAAGAATCCCTCCTTTCCTTCCTTACCACGAAGCAGAGAACTTGCATTCTACCGGAAGGGTCTGTGCGGCCATTTTATTCCTCGGGTTGAGAAGTGGCAGTGTTGTTTATGATTTGGTTCATATGTTAAAAAATAGGCAACTAGACAGCAAATTCTGAGCAGTTGACGACCTTCAGTCTTAACTGATGCACCATAGGATTTCTGGCCCCGGGGCAGGTATAAAATAGGAATTGTAAAGCTCTTTTAGGAGGTTCTGACCAGTGTCTTAAAGACAGCTTACGTCGGATCGCATCAAAGGTGTTTCCCCATGAATGTGAACATTTCCATGACTATCTTACTATGTACACACTGCTGTTGTCTTCTGAAGTAGTTAAAGAAGAACGTCTAGAAAGTACTGAATGGTATTTATGGTAAACCAAGTCCTCATTCGAGAACTGTACAGTGAGGTCATCTCAGAGCCCTGTGTCCAGGTCTCCCAAGGCAGTGGAATGGCTAATGGCTAAGATTTCTGCTACTTACATATCAAATAAGGCTCTGCTAAACATGTCCCTTGGGCCCCAATTCCAAATGACCATGTCTGACTTTTATCACTCAGCAGAGTGGCGGTAAAGCTTGTCTTGACATTACAGATGTCTCCAACCCTTACTCAAAATGTGAGAGAGTTCTACCCACCAGACCCTTCAAGGCTTCCCTTTGCTTTCCTAAGTCTTGGGAGTACCACCATTATTGATTGTATGAATTGTTTGTTTGTTTGTTTGTTTGTTACATTGCTGTGATCTAATAGAATGAATACCCCCTTCTCACTGAGAGTTAACAGGTGCTGTTGCAAAAACAGCATTTGCCAACCCGTGTGCTCATGTTTGCCTGTGGTCCCATTACTTGGGATATAGATGCAGGAGGATCAGGATTCAAGGTCATCCCTTGACTACATAAGCAAAGTAGAGACCAGCATTAGCTACAGGAGACCCTATCTTTAAAGTAAAAAAAAATTTTTTGGCTAAAATATATGTTCTCTGTAAGTGAGCCTGTTGCGTTTCATTGGATAGTTTTGCCCTGAGGGAATTCGGGCTTCTCTCTGTACCTTGTATTAAACCCAGTGGAATGGGGGGAGAAAACACTGTTATAAAACTGCTAATATTGTTCTGTTTCAGGCTGCGTTGCGTGTTTAAACACTGAAGAAGCAGGGTTTGACCGTACCTAGCAATACACACCTTAAATCCCAGCACTTAGGGAGCAGAGGCAGATGGATCTCCGAGGTTTAGGCCTCCCTAGCCTAGATAATGAGTCCCAGGTCAGCCAGGTTATTTAGTGAAACCCTGACTCAAAAGCATACCCACAAAATAATAATAAACACTGCTGTTGGCTTAGAATAAATACAGCGGGCAGACGAGGGGGAAGGTGATTCCTACAGTAATTCTGTGCTTCATGGTTTTGAAGTGATTCACAACAAAGGAAGCCGCACTTCATAGCAACAAGATTTGAGGGAGTAAGAAAAGTTCTAGTTAGGAATGTTCTAGGGCCTATGATTGGCTTGTGTGATTTCCCTTGGTCCTTCCACACAGCTAGTTTCTGTCAGGGAGGGTACACTTCTGGTACAACTCAGGTTTAAGTTGCACTAGCTGTATGCCAAGAATTATTTTTACTTTGTCTATGTAGCCTGTCCTTAAGCTCTTTTATTGTGGTTGTTGTTTTGTTTTGCTTTGCTTTTAAAGAGACACATGATCTTTTTGTGTAGTCCAGGTTGACCTAGAACTCAGTACAGAGCCCAGGCTGGCTTCAAACTTGACATTCCTCCTACCTTAGCCTCCCAAGTGCTAGGATGCCTGGTTCAAATTCATTATACATAAGGAATGGTGAAAAGCACTGACTTTTTTCATGTAAAGAGACTAGTTTGGGGGGCGCTGGGGAGGTGACTTAGCAGGTAAGAGCACTTGCCATTCTTACAGAGGACCCAGCTTTGGCTCCAACCACCCACATGTCTACTTAACAGTCTTTATCTGCAACTCCAGTTCCTGGGGATCTGACACCCTCTTCTGGTCCCCAAGGGCACTGCATATATATGGTGCATAGACATACATGAAGGCAAAACACCCATATACATATGAAAGTATTGGCTTCCTATGCGTTTGATACCTATGCGGTAAGATATGGGACAATAAAATTAATATTGTTGCTTTTTGTTTTTTATTTATAATTATAGTCAAAAGACTTAAAGTGCAGCCAGGCATAGTAGCACATGCCTATAATCCCAGCACTTGGGAACTAGAGGCAGGAAGACCAGAAGTTCAAGAGCAATCTGGGCTATTTTGAGACCTGTTTCTAGAAAAGCAAAACCTCAAATCACAAAAACTGCAGCAGTTACTTGCTAAGCTCCAATGGTTCCAGCAGTTGATTCTGACGGATACTGGCAGGTGGTTGGTGATCTGTACTTAAAATTTGTCAGAAAAATGTCAGCCAAGTTCCCCACTGTCATGTCCAGGAATCTGTTTGGGGCTATGAACCTCACCCACTCCTGTTTTCTTCCAACGCATATTCATCAGTGTACCCTGCCCCTCTCCACCTCTTAGCATTTTACGCAGTACATTTATGAATCCTAATTTTGTGCGAATAGCCCTGAGTCAAAAAGAGCAAGAGTAAGATTCTAGACAATGTGACCAAACACCCCCTCCTCCTTTAAAGAATTGGCCCAGGAGAGTTGAAGTATTACGAGGCTGTATTGAGCGTGGCCCAGATAATAGGTGTATATGACTTGTGAAGTATGCTCCATCTAAAATACTACTCCTGCCTCGAAAGCTCCTGAGTAAACATTCAGGTAAAAAGGAGTTCACTGGGAAGATTCCCGCTTTAATATAGATAGAAATATTCTTTATCAGAGATTTAGGATACCATTTTGCTAACTGGTAAATAAAAACAGATGTAAATGTATAAGGATGTTTATTTGTTGCACATAACTTTTTTGGTATAAAATAAATGTAGACATTACCTGTGGAAAAATAATGTTAAAATGTCTAAGAAAATCTTTATATACATACATATATATATGTATGTATAATTTGTAGAGATATAAAAATAATTTAAGGTAAAAAATAAGAAATGTTTCATACCCTCCCATACTATTGTTATTTCAAAATTCAGAAGTTCAATATTAACCCATGGAATTTTGATAAGCTAATGGAACACTGGAAGCTTACAATTCAGTCACAAGTTTGAGATTTTAAATTACCTTTGGCTGTCTTCTGCCTTTTGGATGGAAGAAAAGAATGTTCTGTGCCTATTGACCCAAGCCTATACCTTTTACTAGGTTTCAAAGGCATGAACATACTCCTGTTGTATTACAGATATCTGTTAACTAGTTTTTCTAAAATAGAGATTTCAATGCAATGGTAAGACTAATGTATATCCTTTTGTAAAATAAAATTCACATAAACTTCCGGGAATCAAAAACAGTCATGGGAGTTGGATCCATCTGCCACATATCAAATGTACTTCAGATAATTAAACCCACCTATTCTTGAAAATGGGATTTTTCCTCTTGGTCTTGGGATTCCTAAATTCATATGTTTTGTGTCGTGATTACTAAATTCCAACGGAATCCATTTAAAAGTTGGCATGGCAGGACGTGGTTGAGTCTTAAGATCTTGAGTCAATAATTTGATTCACTGAAACAACTCAAAAGGGGGAATGTTGAGATGTACTCCTTTTAACACAACTGTAACTATTTTGTATTCGATCTCCATTTTGCTCATAAGGTGAAATTAAGTTCAGGTTATAAGACTCTACTTCCCAGAAATAACTGTCCATTGCTGACACTGAAAAATTCTCCTAAAAGTCAGAACACTATTGTTGTATTATTTATGTTCTGTTATCTCGATGCTCTGAAACTCTCCTGTTCCCCACCTGTCCACCACACTTCTTACCTCAATTCCAATCAATCAGCTGAAAAGTCAGCTGATAACTCTTTGTTTAGTCAGCCAAAATGCAGTGCTGCCTCCACCCTTGCCTTCTGAACTTGGACTTTTTTCCTATAAAAAGCCTGCCCTAAGAACAGTCTGGTGCCATAATTAGGTTCCCAAGTCCTTTATCATGGTTCTGATTGATCATTCTTGGGGTATGTGTTCAATAAAATATTCTTGCTTAACTATGATCAATGTTTGTATGTTTTGTGTGGTGATTGCTAAACTCCAACGGAATCCATTTAAAGTTGGCATGGCAGGAGGTGGTCAGGTGAGTCTTAATATCTTGAATTTGGGAATCCACATAAAGAATAGCTTCCTCTATTAGTCAGTCCTCTTTCCCATCGTGGAAGCTGTGCTGTTTCACAATGTGTCCCACAGTGTGTCCCTCTGTCCACACATCCTCACTTATAAATGCTCATGGCAATGAGTCATTGGTCTGGTTTGAGATCTCTGGCTTCTGTGACACCATCAATATTGAATCCTCATCAGGACTTTTCCTGGTTCTCCTGCTGTTTCCCTGTGTCATGGAGACCCTGCAGCATTGGAGCAGCAGGACTGGTACTGAAAGACCCCCGGAGGGTATCTTCCGTCTGAAGAGACCCCTCCCAAGGAGCAGCGAGACCACTCACTTCGGATTCAAGTAGCAAGAGGTTTATTTACACAGGTACCTGTGGGCACACAGTCTCTCAGAGGACTTGCGCGCCAGACAAAGGGGCAGTCCCCTTTTTATAGGGCTTGGGGGGCAGAAGCAAGGTACAGAAGCAGAAGCATAGCAACAGGGTTTTAATTGGTTAGTTTAAATGAAACCAGGGTGAACTGGGGACAAGCCTCAAGTTTTTGGAAAGGGCGGCCTTGGCCCCTCTTCTGGGACAGGGTGTTGTTTTTCGTCCTTGTCTCAGCATGTATGGCAAAATATTGTGTCTTTACCCCGGTCCAGGTGGTCAACTGCAGATATCTTGTTTGGCTGTGCTATTTCTTGGCTGACTCTCAGTTTAGTATTTTTCCATCTCTGTCTAATTTAAGCATTGCACAAAATGGCGTTACCGCAGCTAAGGCGGACGAGGGGTCTTTCAGTACTTTCACAAGTCCCAACCTTTCACATATGATTTTTGGGGCAGACCAATTCAGAGCCCTAGATGTGAGCCTGGGTGGGAGATAAGCTGGTCAGCCTGGCAATTTTCCCTTATCCACCCCACCGGGGCTAGCACTGCCATAGCTAGGCCACACAATACTGCTATTGGCCTGAAGCAGGGTCAGCTATCCTGATGGCATGCCCTCAGGACCAGCTCACCCACACCCATGTCTCCAGAGCCAGCTCCATTGGGTTGCCCAGTTAAGCTGCAGGGCCCACTCCCCCAAGTTCTGCAGCTAGTAAGTGGGCAGGGATAGGTCGCCTCCACTCATGACCACAGGGCCAGCTCTCTCTAGTAGTACAGGTGGCAAGTGGGAGAAGAGGTGGGCAACTCTCTCACACCCACGCTACCTCACACCAAATGAGTGGCAGGGCAAGCTCTTCTGTGCTCTCAACCTTGGTGCTGTCACATTTATGCCCCTTCCACCAGGGCCAGATCTACTGTGCTGCCCAGATGCAGTACAGGGCCAATTCTCCCAGCCAGCAAGGGACAGGCAGTTCATCTGTTCTCATGACCCCAAAGCCGGTTCTCCCGACTGCCACAGGTGGTAAGGTGGGAATGGTGAAGAGCATCACCCTACACCCACACCACCTCATGGAAGACTAGTAGTGGGGGCCAGGTATCCTACATGCTCACCCTCGGGGTTGGCTTACCTGCTCCCCCTCAACCAGGGCCAGCAGCACTACTGTGCTGCCTAGGTGAGGTACAGGCACTGCTTTCCCGAGTGCTTTAGCCAGTGAGGACAGGACCAGCTCTCCTGTCCTCAGGACCCCAGATCTCCTTACTGGTACAGGTGGTGAGGAGCAAAGGGAAAGACATCACCTGTCACACCCAGCCTCACCCTGCAAGGAAAAGACACAACATGGCCAGGTTCTTCTCTCAGCAGATTTATTCAGGACACCTTCTTGATGCTTTGATGGATCCCGAGAGCCCCGAGCCGGGGAGGCTCTCTCCTTTTATCCTCCCCGCCCGTCCGAGCCCGTCCAATAGCTGAGGTGTCATAGCATCATTGGTCTGTAATGTGGTGTGACAGTGGCGTGATACAGGTGCATGCGCTCCTAGGGTGTTTACTGTTTAGAGGGGGTGGACACCGGCGCCATCTTAGGGTGCGACAAAGCGGCACGACAAAGCAGCGCGGCACAGTGGCACGGTGCACGCAGCTCACTACAGTTCCCCCTTTTTTGTTTTATTAAGATAGTCTAGATAGCATAAGCTGAGCACAGTGACCCCCCCCCCATCGTAAGATCATCCCTTTATTGTACCCGTCTTTGGATAACCGTGTTGTCCTCCCGTATCCTGCCTTAGGTGAAAGGGAAGGTGCCCGTCACTGGGCAGGGTCACTTCAAAGCTCAGGGACGACGTTTTATGCCAATTGTGCCGAGGTCGGCATTTTGTCTTTACAACTTGCATGCGTGGAAGCAGAGGTCCAACTTCCCATGTGCAAAATTCTAGGGGCCTTACTCAGAACCACAGCTGGGCTCACCACCCAATGAGATTCTGGCCAGCTCCCGTGTCATTTTTCTTGGGGGGGGGAACACTGAAACCCCCATCTAGTTGGATATACCTCCCAGAGAATGTCTAGCTGGAATTCGACTATTCTCTGTGCAGTGCTCCGCCTGACAACCCATGTGCCATGTCTAAAACTAGTCTTTCAGAGCAGCTAACCAAGCTGCTGGTGACACGTTGGTTTCAAGAGCTTGCATAGCCTGTACCATGACCGCTTTAGTTCGGCACTGTTCGAGCCGTATTTTACAGAGACACCAACAGCATACCAGACAGGCCAGGAGGAGCATGGATATGAGCACTCCCATCCCTGCCCATTCCTTAATAAAACTTAACGATTTTTGCAGCCAGGTTAAAATAGACTGAGCAGTGGGAAGGCTAGCCTTTGTGTTATTGAGGGTCACTATCTCAAACAAAAGCTGGTTAGTAAGGTTTTCTGCCTGCAAGGACCAATTTCCCTTTAGATAATTACTGATTACTTATTACTGGTTTTTTATGATTGGTCCAATTTGCAGCCAAATAGGGGGTAACACACAAACCATTCAGAGAATGTACACAAGAGAGGGTTATCAGCTGATGGAGTTGATCTAGCTGGTGTTGTAGTAGATCAGCTCTTTGGTTTAAAGAGAGAATACCTGATATTACCTGAGAATCTATTTTTCTTTGTGTCTCTAATGCCATAGCTGTCTTTTCTACAATCTTATTAACCGCACTAGCTGTCTGTACTGTACTAGTCACAGCTACTGCTGCAGTTGTGGCCGCAGCTGCTGCAGACACAATAGCAGAAATAACTGCTGCTGTGATGCCAAAGTCACACTTTTGGCGCAAAAGTTGCAGTAGTGCAAATTGTTTTGGATCTGCCACGACAGACACTGGGACAAAGGTGGGCACTTGGACAATTAGAGCTGAGTTATTACGTCCATGCCAGCAATTAGTAAGATAGCATTGCGTTTAGGAAGCATTTCAATTAGGGACATCAGAATTATTATTGCGGTGAAACAATAAGAAAAAGAAAGGGGCTTGTATACATTCTGCAGCCTTGCGTACAGTATAGTTAGCATACAAACTATTAAACTTTATATTAGTAAGTTTGAGCTTGTCTCTTGTGGCTGAAATATTGTAAATAGAAATTTTTTCTGTAGTCAGTAAAGAAAAAGCCTCTAGGGTAGTAAAGGTGCCCTTATCATTAGATAAGATCCTTTGATACCATGGCCATCCATTACTTTTGGTACTCTTCCAGGTAAATAGCATTCTACCCAGAGTGGGGAGAACTCAAAACCTGGGGCTATCTGCTTTGGTTTGTGGATGGGGCTCTGGCAAGAGGTATACTCAGTAGGGAAAGTCTGTATGGGGAGGCAGTATGGAAGTATCTTACATTTAGTGGATTTATAGAATATCTTTCCTTCACTTGATGGGCACAGGCCATGTCCGACCATTATCAGACCCCGACCTGGAGGCCGTTCCGCTTGTTACCTGTGTCAGAGCCTCATTTAGGAGAGTTAGCAGCACCTTAGAACCTTGCAAGGGGTTTAGCCAATTATAAAGGGAACTATTGCAAAGCCAAATGCAATTAGTACTAAAATTAACTACGGTAAAACATAAGGGAGAAATTTGTGATAGAGTAAGGCTCTGCTGAAAGGTCAGGTTGTATGCAAGGTAGGCCAGAGTTGCAATTGGTAGAAAAGAAAATCGGTAAAATAGAGGAATAACAATGAATGGGGAGGGGAACTGGCCACGTCTTGGACACCTCCCCAAAAGATGGCTTCTTCAGCTCTCACGGCAGATGTCATCATGGCTAGGAGTAATAGAAGTTTCTGCATCTTTCTTGTCTTCTTTCAGCTTTCTCGTCAGCCATTCGGGTACCCACAAAGGATCACTCCGGTCCTGAAGAAAAATACAAACAGCTCCCCTAGATCTCGTGATCATGGGATCTGGGCCATGCCATAAACCAGTTATCATATCTTTCCATTTTACTGGCTCTTGATTATTGATTGGTCGGGGATCAGAATGACGATCCGCCGCAGAGCGACCATCAGTGTCACAATTCAAAAAATTTAGGGTGAATAGTGCAATGGCTAAGCGGTCCTTAGGGGTACGACCACAGCCAATTCCCCCTTTTTGTTTTATTAAACATTCTTGAGGGTGCGATGTGCACATTCTACAATGCCTTGCCCTTGAGGATTATAGGGCAGGCCATGGGTGAGGGAGACTCTCATTTGTTTGAAAAATGCAACAACAGTTGCTGCAGTATAAGCCGGACCATTGTCTGTCTTAATATTTGCAGGCTTTCCCCAGGCAGCCCATGCCTCAAGGCCATGCGTGATCACATTACACGCCTTTTCTCCTGTCAGAGGTGTAGCGTGGATAATGCCTGAGCAAGTATCCACCGATACATGGACATATTTTAGGTTACCAAATTCAGATATATGTGTGACATCCATTTGCCAGAGTTGTAGGGGGTGTAGGCCCCGAGGATTAATCCCTATATGGGGAGGGTTATGAAATGGCACACACTGTGGACAGTGGAGAACAATGTCATGGGCATCGGCCCTAGAGATATGAAATTTTGTCTGTAGCGTGCGTGAAGGCACGTGATACAACTTGTGAAATTCTACAGCTTTGTCTAATGAAGAAGTAAAAAAGGCAAAAGAAGTTCTGGTGAGAGCATCTACTGTATGGTTGCCCATGGATAACAGACCAGGTAAATTGGAATGAGCTCTAATATGCAGTACATGGAAACGATTTGTGCGCTGCCAAATTAATTGTTGTAGCTGGACAAAAAGGGCAAGCACAGTGCTAGTGGATTTAAAAGTGCCTGCCGCTTCTAGAGTTTTCACTGCATTTACCACATAAGCTGAGTCAGAGATGAGATTAAAGGGACAATCATATGTTTTGAAAACTTCCAAGACTATTTGTAATTCTATCACCTGTGGTGATCCCGGGGAGAATTGAATGACCTTAGGTTGTTTATTTTCTACTAAATAAGCTCCAACTCCAGTTTTAGAGCCGTCAGTATAAATGTTAATTGCTCCCACAAGTGGGTTATATGCCGTTATTTTTAGAAATATAACGGGATGGGCCTTGACAAATTGTAATATGGGATGTTTAGGATAATGATTATCAATGTTTTCCGTATAGGTACAACACAGGATAGCATAAACATCTAGAGTGTTGCAGAGAACAGAAACTTGGTTTACTGTGTAAGAGACTATAATAGTGGCTGGAGTTTTACCAAAGTGCTGTATACATTGGCAAGTCCCAGCATAGCTAGTTTTGCTACAGCTGATGGGTAATATTCAATAGCTTGACTAGGGGAAACATGGGGGTGGATCCACAGAAGTGGACCACCTTGCCAAAGTACTGCAGATGGCTGAAATAAAGTAGGCAGAATGCACAAGACAACATCTTTACCTTCAAGACAGCGAGTCAGCTGTGCCTTTTGTAATGCTTGTTCCACCAATGCTTCTCGGGTGGCAGGGGTAAGGGTACAAGGTGAATTAAGATCTGAATCTCCTTGAAGTATAGCATAAAGGGGTTTTAAATCACAATTGGGAATATGTAGATAAGGGCAGATCCAATTGGTGTCACCTAGCAATTTTTGAAAATCATTTAAGGTTGTTAATTTGTCTATTCTAATGGTTATTTTTTAAGGGGTTATGCTATTGGGAGCTATGTACGCTCCCAAATAATTAATCACTGTATTTTGTTGTACCTTTTCTGGGGCAATGTATAATCCCTTGTTTTGCAAGGCTATAATAAGGTCTGAAAATGCAGTCTGTACTTCTTTATCCGATTTTCTTGCTATTAAGACGTCATTCATATAATGCACAAAACGAATATGAGGAAATTTTGTTCTAATAGGGTGTATAGCCAATGCTACATATAGTTGACATATGGTAGGGCTATTGGTCATGCCTTGTGGGAGAACGACCCACTCATATCTGCTATCTGGTTCTTCATGGTTACATGAGGGTAACATAAAAGCAGATCTTTCAGTGTCCTTAGGGTGTAGGGGAATAGAAAAGAAACAGTCTTTAATATCAATGGAAATAGTAATCCAGGCTGACGGTAGAGCAGTTAAAAGGGGGAGCCCTCTTTGTATGGCTCCCATGGGTTGCATCTGTTGGTTAATGGCTCTAAGGTCATGTAAAAATCACCATTTACCAGATTTTTTCTTGATTACAAATATTGGAGTGTTCCACGGTGACGTGGAGGGCTTAATGTGGTTGGATGCAAGCTGTTCTTGAACTAAGTCTATTGCTGCCTTAAGCTTTTCTAATGGCAAAGGCCACTGCGGCACCCACACTGGCTCTCTCGACGTCCATGTGATGGGGATCCACTGCGGCATCCACACTGGCTCTCTCGACGTCCATGTGATGGGGATCCACTGTGGAACCCACACTGGATCTCTCGACTTCCACGTGATGGGGATCCACTGCGGAACCCACACTGGCTCTCTCGACGTCCATGTGATGGGGATCCACTGCGGAACCCACACTGGATCTCTCCACTTCCATGTGATGGGGATCCACTGCGGCACCCACACTGGATCTCTCCACTTCCATGTGATGGGGATCCACTGCGGCACCCACACTGGATCTCTCGACTTCCATGTGATGGGGATCCACTGCGGCACCCACACTGGATCTCTCCACTTCCATGTGATGGGGATCCACTGCGGCACCCACACTGGATCTCTCCACTTCCATGTGATGGGGATCCACTTCGGCACCCACACTGGATCTCTCGACTTCCATGTGATGGGGATCCACTGCGGCACCCACACTGGATCTCTCCACTTCCATGTGATGGGGATCCACTGCGGCACCCACACTGGATCTCTCCACTTCCATGTGATGGGGATCCACTTCGGCACCCACACTGGATCTCTCCACTTCCATGTGATGGGGATCCACTGAGGCACCCACACTGGATCTCTCCACTTCCATGTGATGGGGATCCACTGTGGCACCCACACTGGATCTCTCCACTTCCATGTGATGGGGATCCACTGCGGCACCCACACTGGATCTCTCCACTTCCATGTGATGGGGATCCACTGCGGCACCCACACTGGATCTCTCGACTTCCATGTGATGGGGATCCACTGCGGCACCCACACTGGATCTCTCCACTTCCATGTGATGGGGATCCACTGCGGCACCCACACTGGATCTCTCCACTTCCATGTGATGGGGATCCACTTCGGCACCCACACTGGATCTCTCGACTTCCATGTGATGGGGATCCACTGCGGCACCCACACTGGATCTCTCCACTTCCATGTGATGGGGATCCACTGCGGCACCCACACTGGATCTCTCCACTTCCATGTGATGGGGATCCACTTCGGCACCCACACTGGATCTCTCCACTTCCATGTGATGGGGATCCACTGAGGCACCCACACTGGATCTCTCCACTTCCATGTGATGGGGATCCACTGTGGCACCCACACTGGATCTCTCCACTTCCATGTGATGGGGATCCACTGCGGCACCCACACTGGATCTCTCCACTTCCATGTGATGGGGATCCACTGCGGCACCCACACTGGATCTCTCCACTTCCATGTGATGGGGATCCACTGCGGCACCCACACTGGATCTCTCCACTTCCATGTGATGGGGATCCACTGCGGCACCCACACTGGATCTCTCCACTTCCATGTGATGGGGATTGCTTCCGCAGTGGCCCCTAGGAAAAACCCAGCCCTTTTCTGTCTAACTTAAGCTTTGTGTCTATCATTTGTGGATTTCCTTGTAAATGTTTTCCCAGGCCTTTACCTGGTATATACCCCATGGTACTCATCATATTTTGGGATGGCACGGAATATTCATTAGTAAGTTTTAGTTGTAGTGCTTTTAAAACATCCCTGCCCCATAGTGTTATAGGGAGGTCGAGCACGAAAGGTTGAATTGTTCCAGAATAACCTTGATCTTCCCACCTTAATTGTCTGGCACTGATATCTGGTGTCTTGGCATATTTGAGGCCTTGTAATGTTTGATCTGAGACTTGAATAGGCCACCCTTTTGGCCAGTCTTTATAGGTGACAATGCTCCGATCCATTCCAGTATCTAAAAGTCCTAATATGGGTTTTTTATCTACTAGGAGGGTTGTGGTAGGTCTCTGGTGCATGTCTAAAACAAGATAAGCAATGTCCTGTCCTGTCGATCCAAAACCCTGCTTTCCTCTTATCCTAGGCTTGACTGCAAACAAATTATGATAACTAGGTAATATGAGAATTTGAGCTATTTGGTCTCCTGGTGTAAAAACTGTGATACCCCTGGGGGATTCTACCATAATTTTTACTTGTCCAGTGTAATCTGGATCAATGATTCCAGGGTGAACTTTCAAACCTCTCATGATGAGTGAGGATCTACCAATTAATAATCCCACTGTGCTTTTAGGGATAGGTCCATAGAAATCTGTTTCTACAAGTTGTACTCCCATATTTGGTGTTAATACGAGTCTGGTGGTGGAACGGAGGTCCAGTCCTGTGGAACCCGCAGTGGCTCTCCTTGGTTGTATCGAGGATTCCTGAGGCTGATCTTCCCCTCTCCTTTCTCTACTCTGTTGGTGATTGCCCCATATATTCGAGGGCCCTGGGGTTGGGGGCCCCATTGTCTGTTTTTTGGACAGGCTTTCCCGTATCCTGCTCTTAAAGGTTGTCCCTCTATGTCTTTAACAGAGCGACATTCATTTGCCCAATGATTTCCTTTTCTACATCTGGGGCACAGACCCGGTCCCCTCTGTGGAGGCCTTTTGGTCTAAGTTTAGGACAGTTTCTTTTAAAGTGTCCGGGTTTGCCACATCCAAAACAATGTTTGTTGCCATTTCCTCTTATAGTCATTTGCATAACAGCTGCTGCTAAACCTGCATTAGTTAATAGTCCACCTAACTCCCTACACAGTTTCATCCAGGCCTCTAGTTCTCTATTTTTATAAGGAGCTATTGCAGCGCAGCATTCTTTGGTACATTGCTCATACACTAGCTGTTTTACCAATGGCATAGCCTCCTCTGGATTACTGAATACTTTACCAGCAGCTTCTATCATTCTAGCAACAAAATCTGAAAATGGCTCTGTGGGGCCCTGTAAGATCTTTGTGAGATTTCCACTCACCTCTCCCCTATTAGGTTAGAACTAGTGCATATACGATTAATCTGCTCATATACCTCAGGTGGATAGCCAATTTGTTGTGCTGCAAATCTCCCTTGTCCTAGAAGCATGTCTCTATCCCACACAGGGTTGCCCTGTTGTGAGTTTATGTAAGCTTGCTCACTGGCATACTCTGCCATGAATGCCTTAAAGTCTAAGTACTGCCCTGGATTAAGGCAGGCTTTCGCTAATTGCATCTAGTCTAAAGGTGTCATAGCTACGCGACCAAGGGATTCCAGTTGAGCCACTGTAAAGGCTGCCGTAACCCCATAAGCACGAACAGATTCTGCCAAGCTCTTAACTACCTTAAAATCCAAAGGCTCATAGTATCTTTGATTATTGGCATCTGCAAATATGGGGCAGGCGAGCTCTCTCCCAACTCTTCTCCAAGTTGCACGATGTAACGTGCGCCCACCCTGTTCTAAATAGGAGGGTG
Source organism: Micromys minutus (assembly GCF_963924665.1). NCBI lineage: Eukaryota > Metazoa > Chordata > Mammalia > Rodentia > Muridae > Micromys > Micromys minutus. The sequence continues at coordinate 91,842,236 of NC_137970.1, forward strand.
GCACTGATGGTCTGCCAACTACGGCCCTGTCAGGACCATACCTTTCTTTCTCATACTTAGTGGCTTCCTCATCAAGATCCTCAGCGTCATTCTCACTAAAGGTAGTATCTGATTCACTTCCATCTTCAAACTCTCTCAGAGAAGGTTATATCTTAGGCACGTATTTCTTTTCCCTCTCTTTTGGTAGTGGTTTCTTTTCTGTCTCGTCTTTCAGCAATGTATCCTTTTGTGCTATTTTACTCATCTGATGCCTTATTTCCCTTTTATCACTATGACTATCATCAGATTCTGACTGGCTCTCTTGATATTCTCTGAGCGCCTTTTGACTGTTTTTAATAGTGGCGCTACAGCGGCCGTCTTCAAGACAGGCACGAATCAACTTCCAAATAGGTCTCAGACCTGGTTTTAACCTGTTTTCTTCATATGCCCTATCTAAGTCTCTTCCTAACTTGTCCCAACAAGGAAGGTTAAGGTCCCCGGAGACTGCAAACCATGGAACATGGAGATCTCACTGAGATAAAAAGGTTTGGATGTTTTTCTCGCTTAGTTTCATCTTTCTCTCAGCAATTCTCTGAGTGCCAAGCATATGGGATGGCTCTGGTTATTTCCCATGTTGCGGACACACTTAACTACATGTGCGGATTCTTTAACCATGACCAAGCAAGCCTAATGCTCTTCCGCGGGGAGATGGCACCCGCAAATGAGGAACACTCTCAGCACTAGAACTGTCCACATCGGTACCAACAGCGCAAGTGCAAGGAAATGATCCATCCACTAGTCACATACCATGAACTTTATTGTCCCAAATTACCGGGAACTTACCGGTACCGCTCCTGTCACCGCTTGAGAATTCTGAACCTTCACGATTCCCGGGTTTCGGCACCAGTTGTCACACCCAGCCTCGCCCCGCAAGGAAAAGACACAATACAGCCAGGTTCTTCTCTCAGCAGATTTATTCAGGACACCTTCTTGATGCTTTGATGGATCCCGAGAGCCCCGAGCCGGGGAGGCTCTCTCCTTTTATCCTCCCCGCCCGTCCGAGCCCGTCCAATAGCTGAGGTGTCATAGCATCATTGGTCTGTAATGTGGTGTGACAGTGGCGTGATACAGGTGCATGCGCTCCTAGGGTGTTTACTGTTTAGAGGGGGTGTACACCGGCACCATCTTAGGGTGCGACAAAGTGGCGCAGCGTGCGCAGCTCCCTACAATCACCCACTCCTAGCATCCAAACTACCTTGTGGGAGACTAATGGCATGGCCGGTTCTCCCAACGTTCGGCCTCAGGCTTGCTCACCTCAGCCACTGCCAGCATTTTCAGCTCTGCAGTGCTATTCAAGTGAGATGTAGGGCCCACTCTCCCAAGTCCTGCCGCTGGTGAGGGGCAGGGCTATCTCTCCCTCCCTCATGAGCCTGTGGGCAGCTTTCCATCTTGCCGGAGGTGAGGAGGGGTGGGGTGGGGCATCACCTCTATTCCTGGGACACTTCACAGTAGATATGTGGCAGGGGGGTCAGCTCTCCCACACTCACATCCTCAGGTAACCACCTCACCCATAATTCTGCCGCCAGGGTCAGCTCCACTGTGTAGCCGGGGTAAGGCACAAGGCCTACTCTCTTAGTACTGCATCCCATGTGAGAGATGGGGCAACCTCTCCAGAATGCCTTAAATACTGCTTTAATACTTTGGATAGTAACCCTCTATTATATGTGTGTTGATTACACACATGTACACACATTCTGTAGGCTTCCACATTGTCTATTCTTTTACCATGCAAAAGCTTTTCTGTTTCATGAGATCCCATTCATTAATTGTTGCTTAGTGCCTGTGTTAACAGTGTTCTGTTCGGAAAGTCTTTTCGGTACCAATGAGTTCAAGGTTATTTCCCACTTTATTGTCTCTGGTTCGGCATATCTGGTTTTATGTTGAGGTCTTTGATCCATGTGGAGTTAATTTTTCATGTAGGATGATAATTAGTGCTCTATTTTAATTCTTCTACATACAGCCATCAAGTGTGATCAGCACCATTTATGGAAGATGAATGGCTATATGTATTTGTTTTAATTATTATGTGCCAAGGGTTCTTTTATTGTCCAGTTTATTTTATGTTCTGTGTGTTTCTTGTACCTTTATAGGCATCTCCTTCTTTAGGTTAAGAAATTTTTCTTCTATGATTTTGATGAAAATATTTTCTGGACCCTTGAGCTGGGATTCTTCTCCTTCCTCTATTCATTTAACAAATGTATCTATTTTTTCTACTGTGGCTTCAACATTTTAGAGTCCCTCTTCCATCTGTTGGTAAGGCTTGCCTCTGAAATTCTTGTTCAAGTTCCTAATTTTGCATTTCCAATTTTCCCTCAGTTTGGGTTTTCTTTATTGATTCTATTATCATGTTCTGGTCTTGACTGTTTTATTCACTTCTTTCCATTGTTTTTGCCACGTGTTTCCATATACTTATTTGCTTCCTCTTTAAGGACCTCTAGAATACAAAGGCTATTTTAAGGTCTTTTTCTTGTGCTTCAGCTATGTTGCAATACTTAGGACCTGCTCTGTTAGGGTTTCTGGGCGCTATTGGGGATATATTACTCTGGCTCTGTGATGGTCTGCATATGCTTGGCCTAGGGAGTGGCACTATTAGAAGGTGTGGCTTTGTTGGAGGAAGTGTGTCACTCTGGGGATGGGCTTGGAGACACTCCTCCTAGCTCCCTGATGCTCAGTCTGCTCCTGGCTTCCTTTGGATGAAGATGTAGAACTCTCACCTTCTCCTGCACCATGCCTGTCTGGATGCTTCCATGCTCCTGCCTTGATGATAATGGACTAAACCTCTGAACCTGTAAGCCAGCTCTAATTAAATGTTGTCCTTCTAAGACTTGCCTTGGTCATGGTGTCTGTGCACAGCAATAAAACCCCAACTTAGACAGGCTTTTATTAATTGTGTTTTATACACTGTCATCCAGGCATCTGAGTTTCATAGCATGCTCACTAGACTTGTTAGGAGCTGTAGAATAGAAAATTTTGTATGGCTAACATAATGGAAGTTGCAGCTTTAAGGAGGTGGCTGGGTAACAACTGTCATCAAGTTCTGGGCTGCCATCAGAACATGTTCCTCTCAGAAAGGCATAATTCGTCCAAGAACGCATGATGACCCTAGTAACAACTGTTGGAAGAGAACAACGCTGGTTTGTTGAAAAAAGTAATCATAAGCTGGATGTAGGGAGTGGCTGGCCCTGAAGGCAGAAGTCCCTGATGCAGTAAGTCAGAGTCTAGAGAAAGAAGGTGAAATAGTCAGGGCAGAATAGAAAAGCAGGGAAAAATGAGAAACATAAGGAAATAAAGAAGCCCTTCAGCCAGGCATCTGGATGTAGGCTCTCACCAAGAATCCTAGCAGAAAGAAACAAGATAGGAAACAAAAACAGAACACCAAGTCCAGGAGGCTTAGATATAAGTGTTTATTGATAGTGGAAGGGATTGCATTTCTTGGTCCTTTTATACACCACTGCACAAGACTATGATCCCCCACACCCTCTTTAGTAGAGACAGCTAGAAAATACATGAGCATCTCTCTAATTTAGGAAACCTATTAGCCTTCATTTTTATGGTCCTCAGTGATGAATGAAATACAAGTATCGCAATGCTATTTATATATACCTCCACTTGCCTGTGATTCTAAGGCATGACAGGAATTACAATGAATTCATCTGATGACTAACACATTCCATGTTAGCTTCCTGAGGTATATTAAAAATCGCCATTATGACTGTAGTTAAGGAAGATAATGCGTACGGGGTGGTGTCAGCAGCAGCTCACCCCTTTAATTCCAGCACTTGGGAGACTGAATCAGGTGGATCTCTGTGAATTTGAGACCAGCCTGGTTTACAGATCTCTGTAAATTCTAGGCCATCTTGGACTACACAAAGAAACATTGTCTGAAGCAAATAAACACAGAAGATAATGTGTTCTGCAAAATTTATTTCTACATCTTATGACTCTGTCTTGCCTATGCAACAAGACCGTGGGAATTTGCAGGCTTACTGTTGTTTATAATTAACTCAGTGCTTAGTACCAGCTTTGGCACCAACAATACATGGTCTGTTACAGAGGCCATGTCAAGGTAAGGAAATTTAGTATGTAGCAATTGATGTGGCAAATGCATTTCTCCTCAGCAAGGTGGTGACCAGCTTGCATTGAGTGTTGTGGATTATAAAATGATGGGTTGGGACTAGAGAAATGGTTCAGTGGTTAAGCACATTCTCTGCTCTTTCAGAGCATCTGAGTTCAATTCTCAACACCTATAAGTAGCTAACAACTATCTGTAACTACAGTTCTAGGGGATCCAACACTTTCTTCTGTTCCCATTGGTACTGCCCCCACGTGCAGGAAAAACACTCATACACATAAAATGAAGCATTTTATAAAATGATATGGTGGTTTCAGGATTTCCAATTAATGGAAACATTTAAGGAGGCTTACAGAGGTGTGGTCTTGTTGAAGGAAATAGATCACTGTGGACAGGCTTTGAGGTTACATAGCATCACACCATTCCTAGTATGTATTCTCTGTTGCCTGGTTCAAGCTGCGAGCCCTCAGAATTTGGCTCTTTCTGCCATGCTTGTCACTTGTTGCAACGCCTGTTGCCATGGATGACTGTTATCCATCTTAAACCATAAACAGAAATTAACTCTTTGTTTTATAGGTTGCTTTGGTCATGGTCTTTTATAATGGGGTAAGAGAAAAGGGGATAACTGATACACATACCTTTAATGTCTTTGTTTAACTCACCCAACTAGCTAAGACACTGTACTCAACAAAGTGGTCTTTCTGAGATGAAGAGACATACAAACAAAAACAGACAGAACTCATCAAATAAGACCTGTCCTACAAAGAACACTGAAGGGAGTTTCATGTCAACTTAACGGAAACTAGAGTAATTTTGGAAAGGGGGACCATTGAGAAAATGCCTCCATAAGACTGGCTTATAGGTAAATGTGTGGACCATTTTTTTAATTAGTGGTTGATGTGAAAGTGGGCAGGTGGTCCTGGAATACATATAAAAACAAGTTTTGCAAGCCATGAGAAGGAAGATAATTCAAGATAAGTGCCGAAGTAAAGAATGAAGTGGGGGAGGGAGATTAGCATAGTGAGAAGAAGATCAGAAGCTACCTCAATGAGCAGAAAGGAGAAAGTCAAAATACAACCCATGAGAGCACCCAGGTGAGATGGTTCCAGGCAAAGGGAACAATTTCAAGGATGCAAAGGTCAAGATGGGAGCGAATTTGTAGTTGAGAAACAACCAGCAAGCAAACATGGCCAAAGTAAGGAAGGTGAAAGAAAAGGAAGAGGGAGTAGATAACTGTGTGAAAACAATTAGTGATGAGAAAGAGGGGGACTCAGATTAGCTTTGGGTTTTGCAGGCCATTGGCAAGACTTTCTTTAATCTGTTAATGTACTATGAAACCACTGAACTTTCTGGGAGCAAAATTTTTCTCTCTCTGAGCCACATTCTAGTGTGAGTCAGGAGCCCACACAACAGCATGCAAGGATTTTTGCTCAAACCCAAATAGAGACACACTTCAAAGCCAAAGGCCAGGAGTCACATCTGCAGAATGCCCTAGACATCCTGTTGGAAACCTCCTAATGCTACCTACTGGCTCACAGAGTGAGAACAAGTTGGCCTTTTCTACTTTCTCCTCGGATCACTTAGCCTGGGTGGCCAAGGTCTAGAAAACTGCCCTGAGGACTCTGCTGGGCTACCCAGAGGAGCACGATCACCTGGAAACATCCAGGGGGTAGGGGATCTACCAAACAGTTCAGGGAACAGTTACCTCTGTTCAGAGAAAACACAGTGAAAGGGATTTTAAGCCTGTCTTTTTTAATCCACCCCACCTTTTTGATTATGCAAATCAGTCCTGGGTCTGCTCCCCAGAACTGTAGAAGTCACACCCAGGAATCAGAGCCAGACACAGGGATCTGCAAGCATTAAGTTCTGACTCTGTAGCCAACATATTACAAGTAAATCAACATGTCTGTTGGCTCATTCTCTTTGCTGTGAGCATCCTAAAGTCGATGACAGAACATTCCTTTTGCAGGAGATGCTCCCTCCTTAGACCACACATTGATGTTTAACACTTTAGCCTGACCACAATGTTTCCTAGGGAATTAATATAGTCTCAGACAGTGAAGGGATCAAGACACACATCATCCAGCTACTCCAACTAGGGGTTCTGCATGTCACTCAGACTGACTGGTACCGAAACCTGGCACCAATGACTGCTGGACAGTTCAAGATCTCAGAGAGGTAAACAAACAGGTGGCCAATTTCCACCTCACAGTACCTAATCCCTATAACCTGTTGAACCCCATCCAGAACCTGGTGTACAGTACTGGACTTAAAGAAAACACATCAATGGACTCATCTAGAGGTAGACAAACTTGTAAAGACTGTCTTGAGGTCAAATTCTTTTGTGCCAAATTTGAGTAGATAACTGTGTGCCATGCCAGAAAGAAAATGTATGTAGTGTGCTGGGAAAGAGAAAGATAAAACTGAGGTTTACTGGGAAGTATATTTTACAGAGACTAAGCCAGGAAGATACAGACCCTCATTTGTTGCCCAGGTAAGTCATATATTAGCTCATTTCTTGGGGACCAATTAGAAATTACATTGTGTATCTAGATCCTAGAGTTCAGGACAGGTGGGGGGATAAATAAAACTCTAAAAAGATCAAAATTGGCCTCAGAGGCCGGTGGGGGAGACTAAACCATCCTCCTCCCCTTCGCCCTGTTCCGTGTATGGAACACCCCTGGCCCCTTTGGCCTAACACCTTATGAGTTCCTGTGTGGGGGACTGCCACTGCTCACTGAGTCCAGTGGAGTGCATAATCCTAATGCTGTTCTTTCTAAACATTTGTTTGCCTGCCTAAAGGCCCTTGAGGTGATAAGACATCAAGCCTGGGAACAACTGAAAGAGGCCTGTGAGACTGGAAATGTACCTGACCAGTTCCAGGTCGGAGACACTGTCCTGGTCCAATGCCATCGAGTGGGAAAATAAAACCTCACTGGAAGGGGCCATGTCTAGTGCTTTTGACAACTCCTAACAGTAGGGGACTAGACTTACTGTTCCTTAAGGTGGAGGGCTATGTGCTGCCTTCAGAGAAGAATGTTGCTTTACGTAGATCATTCAGGGGTGATTAAAGACTCTATGAGTAAGCTAAAAGGAAGACTAGACAAAAGAAAAAAAGATGAGAAAAACAACAAAGATAGTTTTAAAAATAGTTTAACAGATCCCCATGGCTGACCACTTTAATCTCCTCATTAGTGGGGCCTCTTTTAATTTTGCTTTTGCTTCTTACATTTAGACCATGTATCCTTAATAAGTTAGTAGCCTTCGTTAGGGAAAGAGTTAGTGCAGTGCAGATTTTAATGCTTCGCCAGCAATATCATGCATTAAGAGACTCCAAGTAAACTAAAGATACTGAGTTCTAAGATTAGAACTAACCACTAAAAGAAGTGGGGAATGAAAGAGTTAAAATTTCAAGCTAGCCCCACTAACCCTGCCCTGAGGACAAGTATGTCTCAAGGCTTAGAACAAAAACTGCAGATCACCTGGTCTCGATATGGTCTGGCTCTGCAGTCCTGAGAAAAAATAGTATGAGGGTCAGTGTGCCCCAAAACAGAGTGGCCTAGAGTTAAATCATATCCAAAAGCAGAGTGTGCCAATTTGAATAAACCAATGAAATTGCTAAGCATCTGTTGCTAACTGCTTATGTAATTTTCCCTATAAATATGTCCCCCTAATTGAGTTTGGGGTTGACTCCTCTATTTCCTGCATGAGATATGTGTCGACCCCAGAGCTTCGCACTTACCCCCACCCTGTAAACCTCTTGCCTGATTGCAGCAAGATAGGCTCTCTGTGAGTTCTTGGGTTCGAGTTCTCCCGGTACTAAAATGAAGGGCTTCCCCAATTTGGGGATCTTTCATTACAATACCGACACTAAAAACTAGGACTGGTTCTCACCTTCACATGCTATCCTGGTTTGGTTTTAGAAGTTAGATAGAACAACATTTCCTTCTTCAAGTCACTTTGAGTATGACCTCATACTGTCTCTGTATTTCAGACATTTTTATATTATGTTGGAGGTTCATGTCAGGGCTATGCACATTCTAGGTAAGCACTCTTGGAGTGAAATACAAAACTAATCTTCATAGATTATTTTTTAATCAAAGTGGAAAAATATTGTTTCTGTTAACTGTGGCAAAGCTAGCTGCAATAGTCAACATACTGAAAGGAATTTGTTACTGGACCCACCTCTACCCTGTGTTTGTCACACACGAACCACTTTGTGTTTCTGCTGAGGGTTGTGCATCCCATGTGTACACACTTGTGCAGAAAACACTTTATGTTTTGTTAATTGTTCTTTGTATATTACCTAGCTTCTTTCTGCTCTTTGAATTATAAAGGGCAAAAAATATTTAAAAACAACCACAACAACTTAAGACAACAAACAAGCTAAAAATCAACAACACAGATTTATCTCTCCTTTTATTTTTTGTTAACTTTTCTTTAAGAAGCTATACCCACAATGTCACAGCAGTGACGGCCTGAACAGGACCTGAACAAGAACAATAAAGGAAGTGGGCAGGAGAAAGCCCATAGGCTCCAACTCTACACATAGAACTATAGGCAACAGAGGAAAGCTGGCAGCAAGAGAAACAGTCTTCTCCAGGGAAGAGCACACTGGCTATCCAATACCGAATGGTCAGCCCTGGATACAGACATTTAAGTAGCATTATACAGACTGAGCAAGTTATACTTAGGAATATGTATTTATATGTATTTATATCCCTATATAATATGTGTATGTACATGCATACATATATATATTGTATATATTCATATATATACAATTAATGAAAAAGAGGCCATGAATTTGAAGGAAAGTAGGAAGAATTATGTAGGAGGATTTGGTGGGAGGAGAGTGAAGGAAGAAATATTGTACTTATAACCTCAAAAGCAAAAGAAACATATTTAAGTAACTATAATAAATCACAGCTGCCAAGTTAATTCTTAAGTTTTGTCTATATATATATTTTTTAAAAATAGCACTATCTGGGGACAGGATGGTTGTCTGAGACTATTTCAGGCTGCACAGTCATTTTCAAGTAACACTGGACTCCCTTGCAGACCCAAATAAAAGTTCAGTTAATTTCAATAATAAAACTAAAGATTTAAAGCTTTATTCACCTTGCTATATGTGTAAGAATGTTTCGCTTGCTTGTATATCTGTGCACCATTTGTGTGCCTAGAGCCTGGGGGGCCAGAAGAGAGCAGCACCAGGTGCCCTGGAACTGGTTGTGAGCAATCACTCGTGTGCTGCCACCTGAACTCTGGTCCCCTGGAAGAGCAGTCAGTGCTCTTCACCACTGAGCCATCTCTTTAGCCACAGTGAAATGAATTTCATTATACACAGTGCCTGGTTTTCATTTGGGAGGTCCACAGCTTATAGTGAGATTTTTGTTTTTATATCAGTGATGCTTCCACTTTCTAGAATGTCACCTTTGTAAAATGATAGTGCTAAATTTTAGTGTGCTGATCTTAATAGTACGCAATAATGAATTTTAGGGTTTTGATTGCTTTGTTGTTGTTGCTAATGCTGCAAATACACATGGTCTGCAGGCAACCAGGATTATTTTGGCCATCTCATGAATAAATGAATGAACTATTATCTGGGTGTAGTGGCACATAGATTTAATCTCAGAATTTTCGAGCCAGAAGCAGGTAGATCTCTGTGACTTCAAGACAAGAATGATCTACATGGTAAATTCTAGGACAGCAAGTGCTATGTGGAGAGACCTTATGGGAAAAAAATTCTTTAACTATTAATGAGACAAATATCAGTTAAGAACACCCTGGGGTCAACGGCCAGCACAAAATGTTTAGCTTGTTATGTGGTTTGGAATTCTTGCCAGGTCAGGTAAAGGGGCAGTTATGGTCAGAGTGGTTACTGTTATATCAAGTGTTCTTCATGCTGCCTTCCTCATGTAGAACTTTCACGATAGTAAACAATACAAGAAAGCTAAATGGAATGGAATGAAATTGAGGAAATACTGTTGGGCATAATGATGGTATGGCAACTCTGTTTTTCAAATAGCATCTATCCTGTATAGAAATGTGAGAAACTATGGATGAATGAGAAGATCGGTTTCAGTCCGGAAGATGGTGACAACCTTCCATGGGCTGAGAATGTTTCAGAATCAGCACTGTTTTCCTGGGGAATCATTATATAGTATCTCTATTTTTACATATAATTTAACTTTATCCATAACAAAAATTAAATGGGTCAGGGATATCCCCTTCTCCCTCTGTTAGAATTCCTGCAAGAACACTCTTCAGGCAGGATAAACTGTAGGCCAAAAGTTTTGTGGCTTGATTGGTGTCCCAATCCCTCCATTTGAGACCTTGCCTGTTTGCAGAGGATGGCTTTATTCAATCTCCATGCCCCCCCATTACTAGGAGTTTTTGCTAAAATTATTCTAGTATATACCATGGAGTTTCCATTGAACTAGGTTTCTACCCTGCCCCTGAAGTGCCCCCTAATTCTTGTCTTTTCTCCAAGTATTTCCTCCCTCCCGCACACCCGATTCTTCCTGCTCCTAACCTAATCCTCCCATGGTCCACCTTGAATTCTATTCTACTTCCTTTTCCCAGAGAGATTCTTGAGTTTCTCCTTAAACTCCCCTCTTGGTATTTAGCCTCTCTGTACTTATGGGACTCTTTTCCTCTTATTAGATGCCTTCTGCAGCCTTTATGTGATGGTATGTGCCAGGCCTGTGTTTGTTTTGTGTCTTTCAGAGGCCTCTTCTTCTCTGTGAGGAGGGTGTGGGTGGAAGTATGTTTGGAGGAGATGGAAAGGAGAGACTCCGGGAGGGGAGGTGAAATGAAACTTTCTGATTTCACTGGAGACTCAGTTATGTCCTGTGATGTTTTTCTGGAAACTGTCTTATGAGAGGATGTTTTTGCTGAAGCAGTCACGTAAGAGGATGTTTTGCTGAGAACAGACATGTGGTGTTTTTCCCAGAAGCAACCTAGAAAAAGGGCATGGGATGTTTTGCTAGAGCAAACCCCTGAGAAAACACGTGATGTTTGGAAAGGTTATAAATATAAACCAACAGACAATGGACCAGACTTTGTGGTATTGGTTTGCCTTGCCACTGTTTGCTAGTCATCAGTTGTTGTGACATCTTAGAGAAACACCACCAAAGAACTTCTGGTGGTGTTCCAGTGACTTCTTGCCACTTCTTCAGATTCGGGCTGATTGACAGAGTCTTGTGGTATCTTCTGGATCCAACTGCTCTTGCTGATTTGTAAATGATGTTTGTGAGTGGATTGAGCTACTGGTGCTGATTTGTGTGAGCTGCTACAAAGAGCTATTTCTAACCAGCTACACATCTGTCCTTACTCTATTAACATTCCCTTTCTACTACCTATGGTGGGTGGTGGGCTAGAAAGGAGGTTAAAGCATATAAGTACCGTTATTAAAAGTGGGTTTAAAAAAAATCTAAGCATACAGGGAGAAAGGGGTAACTATGGTCAGGATGTAATGTGAGGATAATTTTAAAAGGAAAAAATTAAATTAGAAAGTATCCATCTCTATTTTTATTTTAACATTTTCCTTGGCTTCTTTTTTCACTTCATCTGCAAATTGAAACGCGTTATAATTGATAAATAGTACTTCAAAATCTTCTATATGTCTGAGTACTTTGAATGTACACATCTTGCCTCAGTTGTTGCTAGAAATGTGTTCACATCTGTTGCTACTTCAGAATCTATGCCAGGGAGTAGAGACCTAGACCTAAAAGTTCCAGTAGGTTATAGCCCAGACTTGCCTTGATACAAGCAGAGTGACTACTCCTTAGCTAATTCTGTCAGGCTAACAAAAAGGGGACACAACAGAAACATCACAAATGAGGAAAATGTTTTAAAACTGCACACCCAATAAAGTAGTTATATTCCCAAATACAAAGAGACCTTGAAATTCAACAATAAAAGCCAAACCGTGAGTGAGCCGAAGTTCTTAGAGGGTACTTCATCAAAAAAGATAGGTGACTTACCATTGTGGACCTTTATAGAGTCACAAGCCACAAATATTCTTGCCCGAGAGTCCCAAATCTAAAGCATTAGCAGCACCAAGTGTTGGTGAGAAGTAGAGCTACAGCAGTGCTCACAAAAGGCAAAATGGTCACTTCTGAAGCCAATTGGCAAGTCTAAGCACAGTCCAAAAATGAGTCCGCTACTATGCTCTCACTTAGTGAGGCACTTAGTCTAAGTAGCTGAAGCCTTCTGTCCAAATAAAGACTTGTACGTAGGTGACTATAGCAACTTAACATGCGCTTACCTTGATAGATGCCCAAGTAACAAGCTGTTGCCATATCCACTCACTAACTTATTTCCTTTCAGTTATGAAAAGAAGCCCTGAGGCCACGAAAGTCATGGAAGGACTGGTGTTAAGCAAAAGAAGTCATGTGGAGAAGGAGCTTTTCAACCTGAGCCCAGCTGTATCATGTTCTAGAAAGGATGAAATAACAGACAGATGTGACCAGTGATTGCTGGATGCGGGGGGGGGGCAGGAAGGATGTATTAGCTATGCCTAGGAGATTTTTAAGGAAGTAAGACTATTCTGTATGATTCTGTAACTGGGAATTTGTAGCTTATGTTCGCCTGCATAACCTCAATGAGAAGAGCCAACTATAATATAAACTATTTCCGTTAATGTAAATATGTAACAGCCATTGGCTTGTCAATTGTCATATATTAACAAGTACCATTAATTCAGGGTGTACTGTACAAGAAGCAGAAGAAGTGAGTGTTGGCAAGATATACTTCTCTATATTTTCTGATGTAAAAAAAAAGGAGTTACAGTAGGTATCAGAAGGTATGAACAATTTCTACTAACCTATTTAGTGAAGGCCAGCACTCAGGAGGCAGAGGCAGGTAGATCTCTGAGTTCAAGGCTATCCTGGTCTACAGACTGAGTTCCAGAACAGCCAAAGCTACACAGAAAGACCTTGTCTCAAAAAACAAACAAACAAACAAACAAAAAAGCCAAAAATCTACTTAGTAAGGTAATGATGTTTTGGTTAAGTAGGCACATGCCTTTTTAAAAGAGATACATATAGAAATAATTAGTGTGGATGCATAAAGACATTTATATTTTACTTTGAATAACTCAACAAAATGCTAATATTAAACCAAATCAATAAATATATAGTTTAAATATATCATTTATTTTGATGTTTTAAAAAATGGAAAAGGGGCTGCTGTCAGCCCTGCCATCTTGTAGGAATGAAACCAACACCTGGCTGGGAGCAGCTGCCACTGAGGTCTCTGGCCAGTATCGCTTCCACCTGTCCCCAAGCATGGGGAATATCTTTGCAAACCTTTTCAAGGGCCTTTTTGGCAAAAAAGAAATGTGTATTCTCACGGTGGGCCTGGATGTTGCAGGGAAGACAACAGTTCTATACAAACTGAAGCTGGGCGAAATTGTGACCACCATCCCCACCACTGGTTTCAACGTGGAGACTGTTGAATACAAGAATATCAGCTTCACCGTGTGGGATGTGGGCGGCTAGGACAAGATCTGGCCGCTGTGGCGCCACTACTTCCAGAACACCCAAGGATTGATCTTCGTAGTGGACAGCAATGACAGAGAGTGTGTGAGAGAGGCCCGTGAAGAGATCATGAGGATGCTAGCTGAAGATGAGCTCCAAGACGCCCTTCTCTTGGTATTTGGCAATAAGCAGGACCTCCCCAGTGCCATGAATGCGGCCAAAATCACAGACAAGCTGGAGCTGCACTCTCTACGACACAGGAACTGGCACATTCAGGCCACCTGTGCCACCAGCAGGGACAGGCTCTATGAAGGACTAGACTGGCTGTCTAATCAGCTCCGGAGCCAGAAGTGAACCAGACCCCTCCTTCCCCCTCACTTCCTCTTCTCCACCCTCAGCTTTCCTCTCTTGTCACAAACGTGCGACTCTGTGGTCCTGAGCGCCAGAAGCTGCCTCCATGGGTTGGTCACAGTGTGCATTGCACCGTGCTGTACAAGTGCAGACGTAGCCTGCATCCAGGTGTTTACTTAATGTAAATAGTTTCTGTTTCCACTGAGGCAGTTTCTGGTACTCCTATGCATATTACTTAGCTATTTTGTTGTAAAAAGAGAATCAACTCACTGTCAGTACTGAGAAGGGATTTGGGTGTAGGGGCATCTGGCCTCCGGGAGCCATTGGGGTGTAGACTGGTGTCAACATCCATTTGGTGGTTGGTTTTTAACCCAAACTCAGTGCATTTTTAAAAAAAAAATAGTTAAAAATACAGGACAAGAACACTTGAACACACAGAAAGGAGACTATGCCTAGTGTAGGTTTTGCAGTTAATGGCCTGAATGCTACTTATCAGATCACCTGTGGCAACAAACCACCGTCCGCTGCGTGGTCACAGTAGAGCCCCTGTGACTCGCCTGTCCTTAGGTCACCTGCATTCCATAGCATTGTGCTTGTACTTGTGCTCACAAGGTCACCTAGGGGTACAGGGCGTGGTTTGTACTTGGTGTGTGGCCAGGCCCAATGGCAGCCTGCATACCCAGCTTACTCTTGGGTCCACTAGGACGAGCTGGCAGGAGGCCTGGGTCTTACCAGCAGGAGTGCGTGCAAGGTGGGGGTCGGTCCATTACAGACCCACGTCCTGGAGCACCCCCATCTGCATGTGTGAAATAGCTTCCTCCCTCAGCCTGGAAGGGTCCGATTTGCCATCGAACGACGACCTCTACTTTTTTCTTTCATATTTTGATAAACACTGAAGAAGCTGGAGTTGTTAACTTTATCTTGGGAAATCTCAGAACTGGTTTATTTGGTGTCGTGGAACCTCTTACTGCTTTCAATACACAAGAGTAATCAAAAAAAAATAGAAAAAGAAAAAAAGGAACTGAGCATAGTGCTTCATAAATATCTATAATTTAAACTAGTTAAGATGTTCAAGACCAGCCTGGGTAACATAATAAAACCCAATTTTTTTAAAAAAAAGAACAAACTTAGAGAGTAGTGATAGAAGGGAGAAAGAAAGTGGGGAAGAGCTTAAAACACAGGGGAAATTTCCTGAACAGAACACCAATAGCTTATGCTCTAAGAGCAAGAATCAACAAATGGGACCACATGAAATTGCAAAGCTTCTGTAAGGAAAAGGACACTGTCTAAAGGACAAAACAGCAACCAAGAGATTGGGAAAAGATCTTTACCTATCCTACGTCTGATAGAGGGCTTATATCCAATATATACAAAGAACTCAAGAAGTTAGATTCTAGAGAATCAAACAATCCTATTAAAAATGGGGTACAGACCTAAACAAAGAATTCTCAACTGAGGAATTTCAAATGGCTGGGAAGCACCTAAAGAAATTTTCAACATCCCTAGTCATCAGGGAACTGCAAATCAAACAACCCTGAGATTCCACCTCACACCATTCAGAATGGCTAAGATAAAAAACTCAGGTGACAGCAGATGCTGGCAAGGATACAGAGAAAGAGGAACACTCCTCCACTGTTGGTGGGGTTGTAAACTGATACAACCACTCTGGGTGTTGGTGGTTCCTCAGAAAATTGGACATAGATAGTACTTACTACCTGAGGACCCAGGTATACCACTCTTGGGCATATACCAAAAAGATGCTCCAACATCTAACAAGAACACATGCTCCACTATGTTCATAGTAGCCTTATTTGTAATAACCAGGAGCTGGTAAGAGCCCAGATGTCCTTTAACAGAGGAATGGATACAGAAAATGTGGTACATTTACACAATGGAGTAATATTCAGCTATTAAAAATGTGGACATCATGAATTTTAAAGGCAAAGGGATGGAACTAGAAAATATCATTTTGAGTGAGATAATCCAGAGCCAGAAAGGCACATATAGCATGTACTTACCTATAAGTGGACATTAACCATAAAGTGCAGGATATCCATGCTACAATCCAAACCCAAAAAACCTGATAGTAAGGTCTCAAGGGAGGGTATGTGAATCTCATAGCCGGGGTGGGGGGGGGACTAAATAGTTATCCGAAGTGGATGGAGCGAGGTAACTGGATAGAAGAGGGGGTGTGGAGGGGAACAGGGATGGCTATTATGTGTTGGAGGTGAGAATGGGAAAATCGGTGAGCATCTCTGGGACTAGAGGCTATGGGGAATCCATGGGAGTGACCATAGCTGAGATTTTCCACTAGAGGGCGTATAGAGACTGAAGTAGCCAACTCCTGCAGTAAGACAGACATGGAAAGGAGACATCAACCCAACCATAAAACCTTCTACCCAAAATTTGTCTTGCCTACAAGATGTGAAGAAATAAGGATAGAGCAGAAACTTGGGAAACAGTCAACTATGAGTGCCCCAACTTGAGACCCATCCTATGGAAGAGAGCCAACCTCTGACACTATTAATGATACTCTGCTATGCTTATAGAAAAAAAAAACTAGCATAACTGTCTCCTGAGAGGTCTCACGAAGCAGTGGATCAAGGAATATGCAGAGACCCGCAGCCAAACTTCGGGTAGAGCCTGGGGAGTCTCGTGGAAGAGTGGGGGATAGAAGTGAGCAAACTGGCATGGTCAAGGATACCACAAGAAGGTCCAGAGTCAACTATCCTGAGACCATGGGGACTTACAGAGCCTGGACTACCAACCAGGGAACATGCAGGAGCTGAACCTAGGCTCCTTACACATCTGTAACATACGTTCAGCTTGGCCTTCATGTGGGTCTCATAACTGATGGAGCAGGAGCTGACTCTGACTCCGTGGTCTGCCTTTGGATCTCCTTCCCTCTACCTGCAGTGCCTGGTTGAGCCACAGTGCTTAGTCCTGCTGGGACTAGATGCCCCAGGGCAGGGTGGGGTGGTACTCAAAGGGGGGGGGACTCCCCTTCTCTGAGAAGAAGGTGAGGGACCAGTGGGGCAGGGATTTATAATTAAAAGATTGGGAAGACTAGAGAGGGGGCCTGTGATGGGGATGGAAAATAAATTTAAAAACAAAGAAGAAGGATAAGTACTAATTCTTTATGTAACCATAGCAGCTTCTAAGTTTACCTTATCGGATTCTAATTCCACCACATATATCTCTGGAGCCACCTCCTGTAGCTCTTGTCAAATAGGGAGCAAATGAATATGGAAGGCTTCTTAGCAACATCCTGAGATCTAATTCAGGAGCCATCAAGAGGATGGATATGACCAATGCTGAGACAACTAATCGCTTACTCTTTCTTGGAGAAGCTTGTAGACACAGTCCAGTACATCTTATTTCCCCCTCTTGGGAAACATGTACCCCACTCGGTACATCCTTGAAGTAACTTTATTTTTAACCCTCCTGTCCACCCTTATACTAAAAATCTTCAATAAAATAACCAACTGTGCTTTATTGTACAGGCTAGACCCGGAAATCTTTCCAGCATTCAAGCTATGAGTCCCCGTTTGGCTGAGTCAGGCTTCTGAAAGCTAAGCTGAATGCCTCAGGCTACGCAGGGTAGTAGTGCAGAGGTATATCCGGTCTGCATTTCCTCTCCCCTGACACACTGAGATTATGCAAGATGCTGCAAGGGAGAGAACGGCATAGATGACGAGATTAGGCTAGGTTTGACAGTTGCCGTTAAGGTTAAGGAAGACCAGGAAAGATTTTAAACAGGACACAGCTAAGACTGAGATCAGTCCTTCAGCAATGCGGAAGCAGCAACAGGAGCCAGAACTCCTGGATGACAGCAGAGGAAGAGACAAAATTACCAGCCAGGAGAGTGGATACAAAGGTCACTTTTCCGCAAGTAGAAGTAGAGAATTAGAAAATCCATGAACATAATTAGAAAAACAACAGTTTCATACTTGGTGTGCTTTAACACCTTTAAAGATAGGTGGGATAAATAGAATTAAAGTGGATAGGCAAGTAGCTCTGTATTAGGACAACCACCTAAAGTGCATAAGGACCTGGGATAGAGTTCAGTATCTCAAACATTTTAATTATGACTCGGTGTTAAGGTTTTACTGCTGTGAACAGACACCATGACTAAAGTAACTCTTATAAGGACAACATTTAATCGGGGCTGGCTTACAGCTTCAGAGGCTGAGTCCGTTCTCATCAATGTGGCAGCATGGCAGTGTCCAGGCAGGCACGGCACAGGAGGAACTGAGAGGTCTACATCTTGTTCAGAAGGCAAACAGGAGAAGACTGGCTGCCAGGCAGCTAGGAGGAGGGTGTCAAAGCCCACCCCCACAGTGACACACTTTCTCCAACAAGGCCACACCTATTCCAACAAGGCCACACCTCCAAATAGTGCCACTCCCTGGATGAAGCATATTCAGACCACGGGGGGGGGGGGGGGTGGGTAAAACTTTCTGATATGATTCAGATTTTTTAAATTATAGATTTTAAGATTTTATCACCCTGTCACAAATTACAAGTATATCTAATCAGCACATTGTATCATTCAATCTAATATAGACAGCGGAGAAATAGAGGAGAAAATTATGAATAACACTAAAATTAAATAAACAAAAGAAAATGCACTTATCTTTTGGTAGCATAGCCATAGGAGACTAAACAAAAGCAGATTGTTATACTGATCTTCAATATATTCCTTTTTTAATTTATTTTTATTTTTGGTATTTTATTTATTTGCATTTCAAATGTTATCCCTCTTCCTGGTTTCCCCTCTGGAAACTCCCTATCCCAACCCCCTCCCCCTGCTTCTATGAGGGTGAACCCCCACCCACTCACTTCTGTCTCACCACCCTGGCATTCCCCTACACTGGGCCATCAAGCTTCCAGGGGACCAAAGGCTTCTCCTCCCATTGACACCACATAAAGCCATCCTCTGCTACATATGCAGCTGGAGCCATGTGTCCCACCATGTGTACTCTTTGGTTGGTAGTTTCGTAGCTAGGAACTCTGGGGAGTCTGGTTGGTTGATATTGTTGTTCTTCCTAATGGGTTGCAAGACCCTTCAGCTCCTTCAGTCCTTCCCCTAACTCCTCCATTGGGGACCCTGTTCTCACTTCAACGGTTGGCTGAGAACATCCATCTCTGTATTTGTCAGGCTCTGGCAGAGCCTCTCAGGAGACAACTATACCAGGTTCCTATCAGTAAGTACTTCTTGGCATCTGCAATAGTGTCTGGGTTTGGTGGCTGCAGACGGGATGGGTCCCCAGGTGGGGCAGTCTCTGGATGGCCTTTCCTTTAGTCTCTGCTCAACTCTTTGTCCTTGTATTTCCTTTAGACAGGATCAATTCTGGGTTAAAATTTTTGAAGTGGGTAGGTGGCCCCATCCCTCCACCAGGGGCCCTGCCTAACCTCTGGATATAGTGTCTACAGGTTCTCCCTCCCCTTTGTTGGGCATTTCAGATAATCTCATCCACATTGGAACCTGGGGATCTCTTGCTTTCCTGGCATCTGAAACTTTCTGGCGGCTACCATCAGTTCCCCAACCCCATTGCTACACAACTCGGTTCAATTACCTGACCCTCTGAACATCTCCCCTGTGTCCTCCCAAATCTGATCTTGCTCCCCTTTCTCACCTCCACCTCCTCTCTTCCTCTCAAGTCCCTCAAACGCTCTACCTCCCATGAGTATTTTGTTCTGCCTTCTACCAAAGCATCCACAGTTTGGTCTTCCTTCTTCTTGAGCTTCATGTGGTCTGTGCGTTGCATCATGGGTATTTATAATAGCCAGAAGCTGAAAAGAACCCAGATGTCCTTCAGCAGAGGAATGGATACAGAAACTGTCAAACATCTACACAATGAAGTACTTCTTAGCTATTAAAAACCACTTCATGTTTTAGGTTAGGAGCTTTTTAACTTTTACATTTTCTCTGACTGTTGTGTCAATGCTTTTCTTGTTATCTTCTGCCCCTGGGAGTCTCTCTTCCATCTCTTGTGTTCTGTTGGTGATGCTTGCATCTATAACTCCTGACCTCTTTTCTAGGGTTTCCATCTCCAGGGTTGTCTCTCTTTGTGTTTTCTTTATTGTTACCATTTCTGTTTTTAGATCCTGGATGGTTTTATTCAATTCCTTCATCTGTTTGTATTTTTGTGTGTTTCTCTACAGGCTTCTACTTGTTTTTCTGTGTTCTCCTGTATTTATTTAAGGGAGTTATTCTTGCTTCTTGAGGCCCTCTATCATCAACATGAGGCACAATTTTAAGTCCAAATCTTGTTTTTCTGATGTATTGGGGTATACACTACTTGCTGTGGTAGGAGAGCTGGGTTCTGATGTTGCCAGGTTGTCTTGGTTTCTGTTGCTTAGATTCTTGTGCTTGCCTCTTACCATATTCTTATCTTTGATGTTAGTTCATCTTGTTGTCTCTGGATGGAACTTGTCTCTCCCGTGTGTCTGTGGGCCTCGGGCTTCAGAGGGAGATCGATCTTGGGTGTTCAGCTCTCTGTGGGCAGGCTGTGAGTTCCAGATGGTGATGATGTAGTGGCTCTAAATCTGGGTGCAGATGGAGGCCTGAAGGGCACAGATCCAAGCCGTACTGTGATACTTGCAGCCTGAGAGTTCCCGGAGGTCTCTCCCCAGATAGTGGAGAGAGAGGTGGGCTCACCCGTGGGCTCAGTAGAGAGAATGCTCTTCCTTCTCCTCTGAGTGTTCAGTTCTCTGTAGACAGGCTGGGAGTCATGATGGCAGTGTGCCTGATCTGCATGTGGCTAACATGTACTATTGACATAGGACACCAACTTTAATTATATTCATTTAATTATTTCTACTATCAGAGCTCTCCTAATAAATTTAGTTTAAAAAGGTAATAGTATTTTCATAAGCAGTCTTTTTTATGTTCAGTTGCAATGCATTTATGGTTCTAATATAGGTGTAGATTTATGTTAAGGCGATACTTGATTGGACAGGAGAGAGATAGGCAGGGAAAGGTTGAGGAACGGAAGTGTAGACAGGAGGTAGAAGAGAAAGATAGGAGGAGAAATCTAGATGGAGCTCGAGAAGGGTGATCTGGATCCAGGTGGACTTAATTGATGTTAGATAGATGTGAATATTTTAAGGGATTCTATGTCTTTTTACTCATATAGAAGGGCAGTTTGCATCTTTGTCTATTGGATATAATCTTATTGTGTAGAGGATTTGTAGATTGAGAATTTAGCATATAAACCTACATGAAAAGCTATCGGACTTTGGAGTAATGTTTGTGCTGGGCTGTCGACATAAGAAAACGCCGGGACAGCAACAACAGGGGCGGTGGAGTGAACCACGCCAGAGTTCTTAGAGGCAGCCTGGAGTGCCAAGTGATGTGGGGACTGAATGTGAGTGAGATTGCGGGAGGCCAATAAAAGAATAAACCATCATTTTTAATATTTACCACAACATATAGGCATAGCTCTCTGTTAACTCAACATACTTTTGCAAAATCACAGCTTACATGGTCATAAAATATTAACTTATTTAAAATCAAGTCAGCCTAGAAAACATCTTTACTTTCCAAATATAGATAATTTAATTCTAGTATATTGTATTAGTGCCTTCATCAGTATACTTTTTCATCTACCATGAATTCCTAATGATATTATTTATAAATAATTACATGTATATGTATTATATACATATAAATTTATCATATATATGCACAAGCATACAGTGCTCTTATTGTGGATCTTCAGTGCTCCAGCAAAAATACTTGAGATAAATTGATAAAAAGAAAAAATTATCTTGGAATAATCAAGGAAACTAAATACGTCTACAATGAAAACTTTAAAAGCATTCAAGTAGGTCTAAAAATGAAAACTGCTCCTATGCTCATAGATTGGAAGAATTAATATTGTAAAAATAGCTACCTGTCTTAGTTTGGGTTTCTATTGCTGCAATGAAAACATCATAACAAAAAATTGAGTTAAAGAAGAAAGGGTATATTTAGCCTACATTTTGTAGTCCATCATTTAAGGAAGTCGGGGCAGGAACCTGGAGGTAGGAGCTGATGCAGAGGCCATGGAGGGATGTTATTTACTGGCTTGCTTCCCCTGGCTTGCTCAGCCTGCTTTCTTATAGAACCCAGGTCTACCAGCCCAGTGCATAGAAATGGCATCACCCACTGTAGGCTAGGCCCTCACTCATTGATCATTAATTGATAAATTACTTTACAACTGGATGTAATGGAGACATTTTCTTTCTCTTTTAAAAAGATTTATTTATGTATGTATGTATGTATATAGTATACTGTAGTTGTCTTCAGACACCCCAGAAGATCCCATTACAGATGGTTGTGAGCCACCATGTGGTTGCTGGGATTTGAACTCAGGACTTCTGGAAGAGCAGTCACTGTTCTTAACTGCTGAGCCATCTCTCCAACCCATGGAGGTATTTTCACAAATGAGGCTCTTTCCTCATGGATGACTCTAGTTTGTGTCAAGTTGACGCATAAAACCAGTCACCACATTACCTTAACAAAAGCAATCTGTGGATTCAATGAACTCTTAATCAAAACTCCCAATGCCACTACTATTAACAGGAATAGAAACAGAAATTTAAAATTTGTTTGCAAGCAAAAATGTCTTTGGATAGCTAAAGCAAGCCTGAACAAATAGACTAATGCTGAAGGTACCACTATACCTGATTTCAAGCAGAGCTATAGTAGTAAAATAGTGTGGTAGTGGTTCAAAACAGACCTGCAAATCAATGGAACAGAAGAGTAAATCCAGGTATAAACCCGTACAGCAATAACCAGCTGATTGTTGACAAAGATACTGAAAACACACACTGGGGGAAAGACAGCTTTTTTTAACAACTACTGCTAAAAAAATCAAAACAAAACAAAAAAAAAACAAAAACCCCAAAAAACTAAAACAAAACAAACAAACAAACAAACAAAAAAAAAACAGGTATTCAGGTATAGAAGACTGAAACTAGTTGATGTTGTTTTTTCTGACCTTGCAAAAAAAATCAACCCCAAATGGATCAAAGACCTTGACCCAAGAGAGGAAACTCTGAAACTGTTGGTGGAAAATATAAGGATTTCAAGATAGAGGCATAGACAAGGACTTTCTCAACAGGACACTTAGGAATTAAGACAAGGGACCTGCTGGGATCTGAAGAAATGATAAAGTTTCTGTTCAGCCATGAAAAGAGTCTAATAAATAAATAACCTGCAGGATGGAGAAGAGCTTTGCAAGTTATACATTTGACAGAAGATTAGAATATAAAATATAATATACATATATATTCATAAAGGACATTTCACAAAAGACAGATAACCAATAACCACGAAAACTGTTTAATCTCACTGGATATCAGAGAAATGCAAATGAATGCTACATTTGAAATTCCTTCTGAAATCAGCTAGAATGTGAGTCAGCAAGAAGACAAGCAACCACACCGCGCTTCGCACGGTCCTTCAGTGCTTGCTTGCAGTCTCCCCGCCACCGTGCCTATGTTCACCGTGAACACCAATGTTCCCCGCGCCTTGGTGCCAGAAGGGTTTCTCTCCGAGCTCACCCAGCAGCTGGAGTAGGCCACCGGCACACCAGCACAGTACATCACAGTGCAAGGGGTTCCGGACCAACTCATGACTTAGCAGCACGAAGGACCCCTGCGCCCTCTGCAGTCTGCACAGCATCAGCAAGCTCGGCGGCGCCCAGAACCACAACTACAACAAGCTGCTGTGAGGCCTGCTGTTTGATCAGCCCGGACCAGGTCTATGTCAACTATTACGACATGAATGCAGCCAACGTTGGCTGGAACGGTTCCACCTTCGCTTGAGTCCTGGCCTTACCTGTACCGTTTTATTCTTCGAGCCTTGATACACGCAAGTGTTCTGTGTTTATCCACCTGTCGTAAAGATGCCCACCTTCCGGGCAGAGAAATAAATGGTTTAAAAGACAAAAAGAAAAGAAAAGAATAAGAACAAAGAAAGAAAAAAGAAAGAAAGAAAGAGGTGGGGGAAGAAGACAATAGATGTTTTCTGTCATTTGTGATTCTAAAATGTTATAATCGTGTGCATGTATGTATTATAAAATGAAAGCAGAAGTGAGGTTTTCCATGGCAATAAGGGTGCAAATTGGGGAAAAGGGTGGATAAAGGACAGTACTAGAGAATGTATTTTGCTTAAAACGTATGCATGATCTTTATATGAAAATTTTTGTGGCAGTATGGGGCATATACATGATCTTCCATGTGTAAACAAAGGAAATTTTGCAAGATTCAGTCCACCATGAGTCTATGAAAGTTCAGTCATCAGTCTTGGTAGCAAGTGCCTTTACTGCTAAGCCATCTCACCAGCCCTGTACAAAACTTTGTTTAAGTATTTTAAATAAAGTTTTGGTATTACATTCCATATTTAATACAATTTCTAAAATACTTTAAAAATACAATTTTAAACAGCCTACTCTCACCCAGGCATGTATTAATTAAGCAGAGCTGCTGTAACACAAGGCTACAGGTAAAATACCTTAACCAGAAATGTTTTTTTTTTCACCAGTCTGGAGATTATAACTACAAGATCAAGATACCATATTGATTGTATCTCAGTACATGTCCTTTTCCTGGCTTGTAAACAGCTGTCTTCAGCCTGTAGCTGAGCATCACCTTCTTCTGTGCACAGAAGAAATCTCTACTGTGATTTTCACTTATGACAACAGCTCTTAGACTAAGGCTCAACTTCATGACTTCATTTAGCTTTCATTTCTTTCTTTGAGGTCCTATCCCCACATAAGCATGTGGTGAACTAGATATTTAGCATACAAATTTGTTAAGATGGAACATAATTTAATCTGTAAGTAAGATTCTTTGAAGAAATTCCCCATTTTTCAAGAACTCCAAATTCTCTGGATCTCTTTCTTGCTTAGTCTCCTCAAGGACATAAACAAATATATCAATTTGTTTAGCTTAGTGTCAGAATTCTGTTTATAAATATATAAAATCATAAGTGTATATTTAAGCATACATATGCTTAAAACAAGATTGTATAAAATTTTATAGTATTCATTGTTATACATAATTATATAACCATGATTTATGTAAAATAAAATTTATATAAAATAAATTTCAATAGGTCCAGACAATAACTCTATTTATAAGTATCTGTGTGTCTATGTGAGTGAATGCCATGATTGTTAGGGTGCCCTGGGATATCTGAAAAGGGACAGGGGGGAGATCTCTTTGATTTGTAGTTGTAGATGGTTGTGAGCTACCTGACATGAGTGCTGGGAAGTGAACTCAGGTCCTCTGGAACAGCAGCAGCAAGCACTGTCCATCTCTGAGCCATTTCTCCTGTCCTACACTTAGAATTTTTAATAAAAATTTAGTATAAATGCAAACTACAATCATAATATTTTAATAATAGTATCAAAAATGGAACAGACCAAGTGAAGTGATTAGCCAGGTGAGAATGGCAGTCTGGAAAAACATAAGTTATGTCACCATGACAGCAAAATAGAATTTTATTGTTCATACATTTGAAGAAGCCTGTTTGAACAACTATCCACTCACCTTCACAGGACATTAAAAAAACAACAACAAAACCAAAAAAAAAAAAAGAATATCCAAGACTAGGTGGAAGATTACACCATCTGTATAGAGCACAGAAATAAGAACACATGCATATAAATCTCAACCTGTCACTCAATGTCTGCTTTGTTTTAAATATTTTATCACATAGTGCACTTAGGATTTTATCTGATTAGGCATAAATACTTATAAATAATTCCTTATAGCACAATAATTACAACTATATTCCTTCTCCTCTTCCATCTATTTTTCTACTCCAGGGTTCATTCTCACCACAAGAAAACGTTCATCACTTATTCTTCAATACAAACAAAACATGTCTCAAGACAGTCTTATCTGGCATTTAGCACACAATCATCTTGTCTCGGAGCTGTGTTGTTTTTCTTTCCAACTTAAGCCCTTGATCTCAAATCTACAAGGAGTTTTTATTTGTACAACTTGGTACCGTATCAAATGAGCCAGGTGTGACACACAGTGGTTGAAAGTGTGCTGCTGCTGAAAAGTCTGCTTTCAGGAGCTCTGTCTAGTGACAAATGTAAGCTCACTGCTGGGCATGATGAGACATGCCTGTAAATTTCAGCACTACTGAGGCAAAGGCAGACTGGTCAAGAGTTGGAGACTACCTTGGGCAAGTGCCTGAGTTTCATAGAGACATCCTATCTCAAAACAACAACATGAGCGGGCAATGAGAGGGGCAAGCCAGAGGTTAAGCCAAGCAGATGCCATGACAGGCTCCAAACTGGTAGTTTAAGGACCAGGCCTAAGTTTCTGTTTTGATACATCAGGATAGAGGTCACCCACTCCTCTGCAGAAGTTCCCTAATACGCTTTAAATGTAGGCCTACACGCTCACTCAGCATCTCCAGTTTGGTGGATGGAGATCCCTGCACGCTGGTAATTTCTGCAGAATAAACACTCTTTGCCTTTGCACACTATTGGAGTCTGGGGTATCATTCTCTGGCGAATCATGGACCCCTAAATACAAAAAAACAGAAACAAAAAATCTAAATTAAAAAAAATTAAAGTGGTAATGCAAAACGATGGCTTCTCTCCTAAACCCCATTTACTCTCTGTGGCAAGGAGTGGGGACCTTTGCATCTAAAAAGAAGAGCCAGGAATGAGTGGGAATCTAAGGCAGAAAATGGGGTTAATAGGGAAAGGAGAGGACCTTTGTGGGCATATTGAAAATGGGAATAAAAGGGCTACAAGGGAAGTATAACAGAAACCTGAAAAGACCAAAGAGTTCTCAGAAATGCAAATAACTCAATTATGTGGTACTGAACTTGATCTCTTTGTCAGAGTGGTTTTGTCTGGGCTTGTAGCAGGAAATAAGCAGAAGACGCTGAAAGGGAGGAGGCACAGAGAAGCTGCTAAGGGGGCCATAGACAGAAGCAGTAGAACTAGTTTTCAGACTCACTGATGGTTGAGGCCGTTAGCATTCGGAAACCCAACCAAGATCACAAGCCAGAGCTGTGCCACCATCCCCTGCCTGGGAATGTACATATTAGCGGAGTTTGCTGGAGTTCTTCCAGCTGGGAACTTTAGAACAAAGCATTGGAGATAGAGAAGTCACTAAAGCAGGGCACACACTCGCCAGGTGCTGCTGTGGTGGCTCAAACACCTAGAATCACATGAAGTTAAGATAAGCATTGCAAGTGCTTCGGTAAGTCTTACGCAGGTTTCTGAGGCATCCAGCCAGGAGGAGGGTATATGTGCGTAGGGGTAAATAGGCTGCCATTGCAACCAATCCACTCAGCTTTTCATCCTCCCATTTAGCTTGCCAGGTCTAAACTGAATCAGAGACCACATTTTGTTCAACCTCCGATGCTTATAATACCTGAAGGACAAGAGGTTGGACCATATGTGAAGTAAACACTTCACAGAGTGGCTGTATCACTTCTACTTATGTTGCAAGTATTTTCTGGAGTGTATAATTATTTATTTTATAAGATTGGATGCTTTCTGTGGCTCAGTAGATAAAGGTTGAAAAGCCTCACAAACTGAGTTCAAAATTTAGAACCCAGACTGGCCTCTAACTCATAATCTTCCCGACTCAGCCTACCAAGGGCTGGTATTATAGGCATGTACCAACGTGGTCATCAAATTGGAGATATTCATGAATTGGGTAAGTTTATTTGGTTGTTTGGTTGCTTGGTGTGTGTCTGTGTGTGTGTTGCTATTCATTAAATGTGCCCTTTATATGCTAAGCAAGTGCTTTTACCACTGAGTTACATAGCTACCCACAACGACTACTTTTTAATTGAAGACATGACAATCACTCTTGTTTTTTCTCCTGTTTCCTTCAACATTTCTTTATTTCTCCCTTTTTAATGGCTATTTCATGTATTTACACTTCAAATATTATTGCCTTTCTGGTTCACCCCTCTCCCATCTCCCTTCTCCTGCTTCAATGAGGGTGTCCCCCTCCTACCTACCCACTCCCACCTCATCACCCTGGTATTCCCCTACACTGGGTAAACAAGCCTTCACAGGACCAAGGGTCTCTCCTCCTATTGATGCCAGACAATGCCATCCTCTGCTACTCCATGTGTACTCTCTGGTTGGTGGTCCTCAAGAGCTATAGAGCGGGGGCGGGGCGGGGGGGAGGAGTCTGGTTGGTTGATATTGTTGTTTCTCTACAAACCACCTCAGCACCTTCAGTGCTTTCTCTAACTCCTCCATTAGGGTCCCCATGCTTGGCTGTAAGCATCTGCCTCTTTATTTGTTAGGCTATGGCAGAGCCTCTCAGGAGACAGCTATATTAGGTTCCTGTCAGTAAGTACTTCTTGGCACCCACAATAGTGTCTGGGTTTGTTGGCTGCAAATGGGATGGATCCCCAGGTGGAGCAGTCTCTGGATGGACTTTTCTTCAGTCTCTGCTCCACAGTTTCTCACCTTATTTCCTCTTGTATTTTGTTCCCCCTTCTAAGAAGTACTAAAGCATCCACACTTTGGTCTTCCTTGTTTTTGAACTTCATGTAGTATGTGAATTGTTTCTTGGTTATTCCAAGCTTTTGGGCTAATATTCATTTATCAGTGAGTGCATACCATGTGTGTTCTTTTGTGAATGGGCTACCTCACTCTGGATGATATTTTCTAGTTCCATTCATTTGCCTAAGAATTTCATGAAGGTATTGTTTTTAATAGCTGAGTAGTAGTACACAATTGTATAAATGTACCACATTTTCTGTATCCATTCATCTACTGAAGGACATTTGGGTTCTTTCCAGCTTCTGGCTATTATAAATAAGGCTGCTAAACCAGATACACTGAAACTAATAGAAGAGACTATGGAGAGTGGGTGTGGCGATAATTCCAAGATGGCGCAAGATGGCGCTTGGGACTCAGGCCAAGTCTTGTTACTGGCCCCTGCCTTCCTCCCACTCCCAAATACAGGCACATCATTCCTTTAAGCTGCGCAGGCACACCCACGATGAGAGATCAGGCCGGATGAAGTGGACCTATGAACTGCAGCCATGCAACATGAACTTAGGAGGTGGAGTTGAGAGAGGATAAAAGGGACTGCGCTTGGGGGCGGAGAGAAACAGAGAGACTTTCACTTGCATGCTGTAAGGTTCCTGAATAAACCGCTTTGAAAAGAATGCTATGTTGTCGCTCCTTTTCTGCTGGTCAGGGACGGTAGCAACAAGAGAAAGTGGGAAAGAGCTTAGAACACATAGACACAGGAGAAATTTTCCTGAACAAAACACCAATGGCTTATGCTCTAAGAGCAAGAATCAACAAATGGAGACCTCATGAAATTGCAAAGCTTCTGTATGGCAAAGGACACTGTCAACAGGACAAAATGCCAACCAACAGATTGGGAAATGATCTTTACCAATCCTACATCTGCTCGAGGGCTAGTATCCAATATATACAGAGAACTCAAGAAGTTAGACTCTAGAGAACCAGAATAATCCTATTAAAAATGGGGTGCAGAGCTAAACAAAGTTCTCAACTGAGGAATATCGAATGGCTGAGAAGCACCTAAAGAAATGCTCAACATCCCTAGTCATCAGGGAAATGCAAATCAAAACAACCCTGAGATTTCACCTCACACCAGTCAGAATGGCTAAGATCAAAAACTCAGATGACAACAGATGCTGGTAAGGATGTGGAGAAAGAGGAACATTTCTTCATTGTTGATGAGGTTATAGGCTGGGCTGGTACGACCACTCTGGAAATCAGTCTGGCATTTCTTCAGAATATTGGACATAGTCCTACCTGGGGACCCAGCTATACCACTCCTGGGCATGTACCCAAAAGACACTCCAACATATAACAAGGACACATGCTCCTTCAACATTGTTGTTCCTTAGATCCTTAGGTATTTCAGTTGTTGTCTGTGAGAGTGGCATTTGACTAACCTCGGATATAATTTACAACTTGGCAGGAATTTCTCTTGTTAGACATAAAACCACAAGACACCAAGCAAGGCTATAGGAAAATGATCAAGTGAGGCTAAATGCAATGTTTTGGTCTAAGCATTTGCAAAACAAGGCCAGTGCCCCACCTGGGAACAATGAATGCCTCCTATTGTGCAACATAGCATAGGTGACTGCTATTTTTCCAATGACAGTTACTCTCACTTCAGTGTGTACCCACTATAAATAGAGGCTCACCTCCAAATTGTCCAGCTCTTCAAATTGCCCACCTCCTTTGCTGTTTTTGTCTTGGTACTGAAGTTTATAGCAAGTGCTCTGTTGCTGAGTTACCTCCCGAGATATTTTCAAATTTTCTTTTAGAGGAGGCCTCACTTGAGTTGCCAAGGTTGACCTTGAAGTGGCTTTGTAGTTCGGGTGGTGGGGGGAGCTCACAGCTTTGATCAGCCTCCTGAGGATCTGGGCTCACAGGCATACATCATGAGATCAGCTCTAATAGGTTCTTTCTAACATCCTGTTGCTGTGACACCCCAGAGTTCCTAGGGTATAAGTTTTCTTTTCCTGAAAGAAAAACAAGAAAACCCCACAACCTATCAATTATGCATATGTCTTTGGTTTTGAAGGTCATGGTAGCAGAACAGCTGAGGGCTCACATCTTGATCTGAAAACCAAAGACAGAGAATGAAGACTGGGAATAGCATTGGTTCTTTGGCAATCCCAAGGTTAGCCTCCAGTGATATACCTCCTCCAAGGCCACACCTCAAACTACGTCCCCAATACTTCAACCAATTGGGAACCCAAGTATTCCAACATATGAGCCTATGGGGGCCATTCTCATTCAAACTGAAACAGATGTTATATTATGCTTATAAATTATATATTTATATAGGTTTATTTTATGTCCCTCTCATTAGCATGTAAGTTTCATGATGGCTAGAATTGTGCTTTAATGATAACTATATCCACAATACCTAGAACCTTGATTGGCCTAGAGTTGGTATTACTTAATAAACAGCTTTGTATTGTGTTCCATCTTACAAATGCCATTTTGTCCCACAGTCATCATTAATCTCATTGTTTGGTCATCCTCCAATTGGATATGCTCTCTACAAAATATGCCCCCCTCCTTCCCTCTCCCCCTCTCTTTCTGTGTGTGTGATATGTATATATGTGCATCGTATGTGCATATATGCCTGAAAGTGTGCATGCATATGTGTGTGCATACCTGTTAAGACCAGAGATTGATGTGCAAATCTTCCGTTATTGCTCTATACCTTATCTTTTGAGACAGAGCATCTCAATGAACCCAGAATTCAACAGGTAGCTAGACTAGCTGGCCAGAGAGCTTCAGGGTTACAAACTTTCCAAACTGGCTTTTATCTGAGTGCCTGTGGTGGTTTGAATAAGAATGATCCCTGTAGGCTCAAGTATTTGAATGTTTGGTTCCCGGTTGGTAGAACCATTTGGGAAAGATTAGGAGTTACTGGTCTTATGCAAAGAAGTATGCCACACTGGAGGTGGGTTTTGAAAATTTAAAAGACTTGCTACCGTTTTAAAATTTGCTCTGTTTTTTTGCTTTCGGTACAGTAGGCTCTCGGCTACTGCCACCATCTCCCTCAATTGTGGACTTCCTATCCTTTGGAGCTGTAAGCCCAGATCAATTATTTCTTCTACAAATTGCCTAGGTCATGGTGTTTATTACAACAATGGAAAAATAACGGATACACTGGAGTTTCTGTAAATTGGTGCAGCCACTGCGGAGAGCAGTGTGGAGGTGCTTCAGAAAACCAGTTCTATCACATGACCCAACTCTACCACTCCTGGACATAGATCCACAGGACAGTATTTCTTACTATGAAGATACATGCTCATGCATGTTTACAGCTGCTATGTTCACAATAACTAGAATGTGGAAACAAGCCTAGATGTCCATAAATTTGTGGATGGGCAAGGAAAACGTGTCAACTCCACACAGTAGGATTTTACTCAGCTATATAACCTAGTTGTTAACAATCATGAAGTCATATATAAGACGCTAAGTGCTGCTGAGAATGAAATGTTATGGGAATAATAATGGTATCACAAATATTATTGCCTTTCAAGATAGGCCTCATTTGACACTATTAGGTTTATTATTACCTCTCTGTGGTTCTATACCTTGTAAAATACTTTTATTCGTGTGTATGTACCTACTGAGCCCTCTGAAAAGGTAAAAACTTGTCTTATCTGCTTTTCTATCCCACAGGGCCTGGTGTCTATTTGCTGCAGTTCAAATGTGATCTCTGTTAATAGAAATGGAGTTAACAAGGTACGGCATGGCACCATTTAACATTTGATTAACATTTGATTATCAGAAAACAGATTTCTTCTCAAAAGTAAACAGTGTAATTCGGTTATCTTGTCATCCTACAATTTGAATTATTATGAGTTATATTTTAATATGCAGATTATATTCAAGGTGGCTGATCATCCGTGCGACAGGCTAACATGGCAAATTTCAAACATGGAAAAGAAGTGAAATCCATACAACCTCTGGACCTTTTTAAGCCCTGGGGGCTTACAGAGAGTTTGAACAAACAAGACTAGCTCCCCTGCCACTCCAAACAGCGTCATCAGATCGGTCCCTTTCCCACCCAGCTGTGCTCTCTGAACATCTCACACCACTTAAAATGAGCTTCGCGGTCACGGAAAGAGCCGAAGGCGGCCTCGGGCTCTTCCGGACAACCCCGGGCTGCTCTCGGAAGAGGAAGGCTAGGGCGGACGCCACGCCTCCCAATGCTGCGCCCTCTTTTGGTAAAGTGGGGCGTCCAGAGCAGCGCCCGTGGAAGCCGCTTTGACGTCGGCGGAAACTGGAGCAACATTTAAAGAGGTAGCAGAGGCGCTGTGGAGTCCGGCAGCTTGGGGGAGGACTCTGACCCTTCCTCGGCCCCGGGGAGGAGAAAGCGGCCGCCCGCGGAGCAGGTGAGGAGTGGGCTGGGCACCGGGCCGGGGACAGACACGGAGTCCACCGGCGCCTTCCATGCCCTGGCCGCGCCTACATTTGCGGTCGCCTCACTTGAACCAGGAAGCAGAGGAGCCCGAGGCCCGGCTCCTAGGCTCTTTCTTTGTGTGGGTCCGGGAGCGCTACAAGAAGAACCGGTAAGGCGCGGCGTGGTCCCCTTCACTGTCCAGTGCCACAGGCACCCGGTACCCTTGGATAAGCCTTAGGGCGTGGGGGACACTGCCAAGTACCCACTTGGCTTTCTCCCTCTCCATTCTGCCGCCTTGGTGGGGGGCGGGGAGGGGGGCCTCTTTTTCCACCTCTCTGCTAGTTTGATTGGGCTTTACTATGGGGCCCATCCTCCTCTTTAGACCCCTATTTGGATTCAACAATGCTTACCGTGTCACATGGCCCGTAACCCCCAACAGAGTACCCTCAAGAGCTAGGCCTACTTTCTCCAGCACCCCCTCAACCCTCCTGCCTTCGCTCTGCTGTTTGCACCTCCATCTCTATTTGCAAGAGGCTCGCTTTTTCAAATGAATTGGCATTTAAAAACTCAATTTCATCTATGTTGAAAGGAAGAAGAGGGAGATGGTTGAAGAGAGATGTTCAGCAGCTGCAGGGAGCCCTGTGTTGTTGGTTTGTTTCACCCTCTGGCCAGTGGCTTTTATCGCTTCCTCTCTTCCGTACTGTCACCAGCCCTCTAAACCAGTAGCTAGAGATTTGTTATACAATGCTGTGAGATGTCAGGTGGAAAATCTCTCCGGAGGAAAGGGTTGAGACCCACTTGGGTTGATCCTGGGCTAACCCTGACCAGCTGGATACCTAAACAAAATGAAACCAGCTTCCAGTATCACCTAGACACCTGGATTTGAATCATTCCCACGTTGGAAAAAAAAAAAAAACATATTTTCCAATGGTAAAAATCATGTGACCATATACAGAAACCTCTCCACTTCAAAGTGGTTTCTGTTGAAACCTTAATATTTTGGATTGTTGGCAGATTGTGATGAATACGTTTATGATTGCCTGTGATTCCTTGGTGCTGTTAAAATGGAATAGCTATCATGTTTTTAATTCTTGCCTTTTTGACTTTTGCCCATAGTTTGTTCTTAAGTTATGATGTTTTATATACAGAGATACTGTTGCCGCCCTTGTATGTTTATGTGTGAGTGTGCATGTGTGTATCATAAGTACCAGGTGACAGTGACATTCTTTAGTAAGGTATCAATAAGATAATTCTTTACCATATGTACCTAGCAAGGAATGAATGGTTAATGCATAATATTCATATGTAACATGTTTTGTGTTTATAAATATTTTAATATGCATATGGACCCTTTGTACTCTGGGTGCACTGTTAAGTGGATAGCTTCTGTGAAATGCAAAGAGAAAGTGTTTGGAGTGTCACCTAGCAAAAGCCCTTGCTATCTTCTCTTAGTAATACTGCCTGTTGCACTAAGTTGCTGTTCTGGTTTTCACTAACGCATTTGAAGAGAACTAGGTTCTCATACTAGTGAACACCATTTTTTACCAACAAAATATGTTTGCAGGTTTTCCATAAACAAGCACCGAGGTGGACCGCTTTCCCTTCCTGCTTTCTTGTTTCTTCAGGAGAATATGAGCTGCCTTTATCTGGTGCTCTGTTTACCGTGCATCTCTGAAGGGGGGGGGGCAGACTAGAAGGGGAAGGGGTAGGTAAAAATCATGGGAAATTATGAGGAGGTAATTGTCAGTGTCTGTAATTGTCCTTGGCTGTGAGGGTGACATTTTGATTAGGATCTAACTAATAAGATTATAGCTGAAACTGAAGAGAGTATACATTTCAGACTTGATATTAAACACACTAAACTGCTCTGGCATTTAAAACGTTCATTTGAGGAAGTAACTTGTATGCTGGATGATGAAGACTTTTTTTAGAATTAAAAATTCTTATCTCTTGAGGAACACTAATATCACATTGGGACTAGGAAAGTGAATTCTAACTTTAAAAGGGTGATTTATGGAATGGCATTTTCCTGAATTTCGAAGGAAGGTGCTAACCAATGAGACTGTTGTTCAGATCTGCAGGGCAATTGGCAATTTAAAACTCTCTGACTTTTCTCCGAATAAGTCCAAAGATTTGACACACAGTCAAAAGCTAGTGTAGGTAAGCAGCATATTTAAAAGTCAAGATTTAGACCAAATTTTGATTACAATCAAAACTACTTACCATGTCTGTGCCTCACATTCTGAGAATTGTCCCATACTTTGAGTTTTTTTTCCTCCCTAATCCTCCCCTTCTTTCCCTTTTCTCTTTCCCTTATAGGCATGGAGAGTAGAAAGCTGATTTCTGCTACAGACATTCAATACTCTGCCAGCCTGCTGAACTCCTTGAATGAACAGCGTGGCCATGGACTCTTTTGTGATGTTACTGTTATTGTGGAAGACCGAAAATTCCGGGCCCATAGGAACATCCTTTCAGCCTCGAGTACATACTTCCATCAGCTCTTCTCAGTTGCTGGGCAAGTTGTCGAACTGAGCTTTATAAGAGCTGAGATTTTTGCAGAGATTCTGAACTATATCTACAGTTCCAAAATTGTCCGGGTTAGAGCAGATTTACTTGATGAGTTAATTAAATCAGGGCAGTTGCTAGGAGTGAAATTTATAGCAGAGCTTGGTGTCCCGCTCTCACAGGTTAAAGGCATATCAGGTACAGCACAGGATGGTTCAGCACAGGATGGTACAGCACAAGATGGTACTGCTGAGACCTTACCTTCTAGTTCTAGTGACAAAAGCCTTGACATAGAAAAGTCAAAAGATGAAGCCCAAGATAATGGGGCTACAGTGATGCCCATTATAACTGAGTCCTTTTCTCTATCTGCTGAAGATTATGAAATGAAAAAGATCACTGTTACTGATTCAGATGATGATGACGATGATGTCATTTTCTGCTCTGAAATTTTGCCTGCAAAGGAGGATTTGCCAAGTAACACCACAGCAACACAGGTCCAGCCTCACCCAGGTTCTGTTGCTATTTCAGAAGTGACACCTTGCACTAGCAGTAACTCTCCCCCTGTAACAAACATCACACCTCCTCAACTTCCCACGCCTGTGACAACTCTAAGCCAAACACAAGGAAGCGAAGAATTGCTAGTGTCTTCGGCTTCAACACATCTGACTCCTAACATTATTTTGTTAGATCAGGCTCCACTTACTGCACCACCAAGTGTCAGTTCTCCTCTCCCAAATCATATGTCCTCTTCAATCAATTTACTTGTACAGAATCAGCAGACACCTAACAGTGCTGCTTTAGCAGGAAACAAGGCTGAGGAAGAGGAAGAAATTATAGATGATGACGATGACATCATTAGCTCCAGTCCAGAATCAGCAGTCAGTAATACTTCTTTGGTCCCACAGGCTGATACCTCCAAAAGTACCACTTTCGATGGATCAGTGACACAGAAGATGCAGATTCCTATACTTCCTCAAGAGCCACCTTCCAATTCCTTAAAAATTTCAGATGTAATTACTAGAAACACTAATGATCCAGGCTTAAGGTCAAAACATGTAATGGAGGGTCAGAAGATCATTACGTTAGATACAGCTACTGAAATTGAAGGCTTATCAACTGGTTGCAAGGTTTATGCAAATATCGGTGAAGATACTTACGATGTAGTGATCCCTGTCAAAGATGACCCTGATGGAGGGGAGGCCAAACTTGAGAATGAGCTACCAAAAACATCTGGCACTGAGCCATCAAACAAGCGTATGAAAGTAAAACATGATGATCACTATGAGTTAATAGTAGATGGAAGGGTCTATTACATTTGCATCGTATGCAAAAGGTCATATGTCTGTCT
Source organism: Micromys minutus (assembly GCF_963924665.1). NCBI lineage: Eukaryota > Metazoa > Chordata > Mammalia > Rodentia > Muridae > Micromys > Micromys minutus. The sequence goes on from NC_137970.1 coordinate 91,878,951, forward strand.
TACAAGCTTGCGAAGACATTTTAACATTCATTCTTGGGAGAAGAAGTATCAATGCCGTTACTGTGATAAGGTATTTCCTCTCGCAGAATATCGCACCAAGCATGAAATTCATCACACAGGGGAGCGAAGATATCAGTGTTTAGCGTGTGGCAAATCTTTCATCAACTATCAGTTTATGTCTTCACACATAAAGTCAGTTCATAGTCAAGATCCTTCTGGGGACTCAAAGCTTTATCGCTTACATCCATGCAAGTCTTTACAGATCAGACAGTATGCATACCTTTCTAATAAGTCAAGTGCTATGCCTGTCATGAAGGATGATGCTATTGGGTATAAGGTTGATGCTGCTGGAAAAGAGCCTCCAGTAGGGACCACCTCTGCTCCTCCTCAGAACAAGTCAATGTTCTGGGAAGATATTTTTATTCAGCAAGAAAATGATTCCATTTTTAAACAGAATGTAAACGATGGCAGTACTGAGTTTGAATTTATAATACCAGAATCTTACTGAACTCTTGGAATATCAGGAAGTTTGGGTTGTATTAAGGGGCAGGGATTTCAGAAGACCTGTAAAACAAGTCAAGGTGAAAACATGTTAAGTTGATCTACCATGTCCTCTGAAAGTAGACTAGTTGCATTATTCATTTTTAGAAACAGTTTTTCCTAAAAGTTTGAGTAGAGATTGAACACCCCTGAAGTATCTGTATAGTTTAGCTTTCAGCTCATCTAAAAAGGTAAACTTTTAAAGGTGCAGGGACATAGTTTTCTGAATAGATTTTGAAGAAATCTAAATGTTCTTTGAAAATTACTGGAGTTACTAATATACCCCAGTACAGCTTCTAATGTGCCCTTTCCAGGTTAACACTCTCCTGCTGATTTTTCAGTTTTCTTAATGTTAAGACTAAGTGCGTTGTGTTCTCTATGGCATAAGAAGTGATAAACGTCCGAAAGTTGTGCTAGTAAATATCAGAGTGAGTCCTCACTTGGTAGTTTATTCTGTCAGTCCAAATGGAGATCAGCCTTCTGCCTCTCTCCCACTATGAAATAGCCACGTGAACAAGTCTCTCCTATGGAGGCTGAGTTAGTTTTGGCTAACCAGGATTAACCATTGCTTATATTGCCATACTCTGATTTTGATGGCTAGGCCACTGTCTAACATTGACATATGGTGCTGGGGGAGGGAGAGCCAGCAGACACAGCAGTGCAGACAGGAGGCTCTTTTGTGCTTATCTTTGCTCTTTTGCCTTTATATGATAGCAGCAGTAGAGCTGAATGGAGAGCTCGTTTTGTTAATCATGTTTAAAAAATGTTCCCACAAAATGCTGTGAATTTATTATATGAAAGCCACCAAATGCATTTGTATATGTATGCTAGTAAATGTTGATATTCCATAGATGAGCCTTGGGGGTTGGAGGCTGCTGGCACGGCTTTTTAAATGCTCATGTTAGACTCTCCAGTGGGAAGTTTTCATCTTGAGTAGTTTGAATAGCAATCTAGAATTGTCATTTCAACAAGGTCTTTTGAGTTTTTTTAACCCCTTAAAATAAGTTCCAATCCATGTGCAAACTGCTGCTGTATTATAGCAGAAACCATAACTGGAATACTGCAGGCATGTCGCTTCCTGTTTATTTTGGTAATAATACCAGATTTTCTCCTTTTAAGATGGCACATATTTAAACACTTAAAAGAATTTAAGATTTACCCAAGAGCTGGTAATAAAAGAAAGCAGGTTGGAACAGATATATAGTTTAAGCATTTATAACAGATTTAATACAATTCTGTAAAAAATTAACAATGTTTTGCAATGGAAAAAAATAATAGATAATGAAAATGGTTGTTGTTGTATAGTTGTTAGTCATTTGTGATCTTGCTTATATATTTCTTAGTTCAGCATAGGTATTTTTATTCCCTGTATATTTTTGTCAATTTCTTGACATTAAACTTTAAAGCTTTAATCATACTTTTTCATATGTAGGTCATCATTCTGAGTAAACTAGGTGTGAAGATAAAGTTTTAAGTGTATCTTAAGTTGGTAGCTGAGGGTATCAAGAATCAGCATTTGCAGTAATACAAAGGAAAAGGGTAGTCCCCACTTTCCGAGAAGTAGAGTGCTGGCCATTTATGTTTTCTTTATGGTAAGCTTAGGCCTGCCATTATAAGCTAACTCTTAGAAAACTTAAAATCACTTTATAACTCAACTGATCACCGCATTCATTTCCTTTCTCTGTAGCTACTGATGGCACTCTCTTTTGAGTATTGCTCGACAAAAGGTTCTCAGTTGAAATGTGAGTTTCACGAATGCAGTCTCAGCAGTTAGACATAATTACGTCTACCAGTGTTAGTGATAATAATGATGTTTTGGTGTCAACTGCTAGGTAAAGTCAGTTTGTCATAATAAAACTTCCTAGTTCCTCCAAGCCTGTTACAACAAACTGGGAATTGTAAAATGAAAATGATCTGTTCTGAATAATACTGATAAAATGATTCACCTCTGCTGCTGTGCTCTGTCAGTCTTTAAGAAGAACTTTTCAACTCTGTGCCTACTGAAAAGCAACTTCTGGAGTTTGCAGGGAGAAGAAGAAGTAGGAAGTTAAATTGTAATTTTGCCAGGAGACTCTTACATGTGTTTGGGGATCTTTTTAAAATAACTTTATATATCCAAAGTTGAGAGTTTATTTTTTTTTTTTTTTGTAGAGTACTCTTCTGGACAATAACTTTTTACTCCTAGCCATATTAGATTGGAATTTTGTAGCAAAATGCTGTTTAAAAATCTACTGTGAATATGTTTTTTTTAACTTAGCTTTCTGACTACTGATTTTTCTATTTTTCTTTCAAGTTGGCTTCAATTTTGATCAATTGCTAAATTATCTGTAGTTATTTTTGGTAGACTCTATTTGAAATAGTAAATTTGTTCAAAGAGCAAGCAAACATTTTTAAAAGATTACAGCATTCTTGCAAGATTAAATGGAGACACTTTGTTACCATTTTGGTGGTCACTGTCCTTCACACAGAGTCACTGAAGATTTGTTCCATTGGACTAAAAAGATAAAAACAAATGAACCCTGCTGTAGGCATTTAAAATGTTATAGTGTGTGTATTTTGAGGAACTCAATGTAAATTCAGTAGCACTGGCCTCTTTACCTCTGTTAGTCATATGAAACCTTGTTCATTTCCCCAATTTCTGTAGTTTTCATATCTGTACAATCTTCCTTATCATGACATAAGTTCTGCTTTCATTAACCATTATCTGATCCTAGCTCATAGAGTTTATGACAAAATAAAACATATGCATTCTAATTTTTGAGTGAATTTTTTTACAAGATTGTGGTGAATGAATTATAAAGGCTTTCAATCCTATTGTTTTGTGGGGTTTTTTTTTCCCATAGCAGGGGAGAATCTGTGTTTCTGATGACAGTATGGCAGAAGTTGTCATTAGGTTTTGTGTTTTGGTTAAGCATGTCCCATTGTTTCTCAAACCATTTCAGCTAAAAGTAAGTCAGTATTGCAGGTTGTTTTAGGGTACCTGCTGTACTTTTGTACACACCACAAGAATACCTGTAAGTGGATAAGGAGGATAATTTTATTAATTTGAAACATCACAAAAGCTGTCTGGGTTTCCAACATGGCAGTGATACAGATTTTAAGCAACATCTAGTTAATACAGGTTTTAAATTCATATTTTAATATTTCATGCCCAGTTCAATACTTTAAAGCAGAATTGGGAAGAAAGCAGTAAATGTTATAAAATGCAGTCAAGATACTTTGGAAATACAAATTCCTTGATTACAGCAAATTTTTTGCAGGAGAGTGTAGCAGCAAATATTAATTTTTCCTATGGTAGCATGCACTTGATATAATTCAATGTAATAAAAAAAAAGCTGCTCAAATTAGGTGTTACAAAATCTATAGTTTTAAGTTATTTTGTAAAGTAAAAAAAATACATAGAAATGAGTCATAGAATCTCGACACTTTAAGAAATGTGATCATTAAAGATATGCTTTGTAATGGTGCCTTTAAAATATACACATTCACTAAAGCAAGGGGCAAAGTGTAAATGGCAAGAAAAAAAATCCTTAGATATTTGTGTAAGTCAATTGATTATTAATCCTTTTTGAAATCCAATAGAATTTTAGTGTGTTCAGAACTGTAAAAAACCAAACAGTAATGTTGTGTAACATAAAAGGATTGTGGTCTTTTGGATTTGAAGTCTGGATAAGAGAATATGACACTGGAAGTTAAAGTGAACAGTGAGTGCACTTGTGCCTTGGTGATTCTTGATGAGCAGGTGTCTACAAGGTAGATGGGAGCACCAGCATTTGTCTGCTACCTCCAGCCATCAGAGGTGGGAGGCAGCGAAATGGGCTGGAAATGTTTCCAGTGTGTGTTCTTGTGTTTGCAGAACTGTCTAATTAGGCGTCCTCTGTAGCTCCTGTACTTTTACATAATACAAGTGTAGGATTATCAGTCTTCTTTTAAACCATCTCTCAGGTTAAAATAAAATCCCAGTGAACGTGTTCATGCTGGAGTGAAGGCATGGGTGCTGGAGTGGTTTTAACTCATCAGCTTGGTGGTTTGAAGCTTTGTACAATTAAAACAGCTATATAACTACCACAATGTGCCAGGTGGATTTTAAATGTGTAACACTTAAGAGTTTGCCGAGTTGGCTATATTTGAGGTCTTGAAGACTTGAAATGGCATTATGACATTTTCATAATCTTGAATTGAATGCTGTCACAATTGATCTCAGAAAGAAAGGACCAATAAGAGCAGTGGCATTAAAATACAGATGAGGTTTCAGTGGTGGGGTGCAGGCCCGTGCGCTTGCTGGGGTTAGAGCACAATAGCTGAAGATTAAGTAGTCACAAAGATAAGTAACAGGTCATACCACGACCCAATCTAATCTAGCATTTTTAAACTCTGAATTTCAACGTAAGATTTATATCTCCAGTAGCAAATGTGTTTTGTAATAATGCAACATATAGTAGGAACGAACACTGTCTCCTAGGTTGTCAGATGTGTATGGAGATCTACTGAAAACAGCACACAGGTTGCTCCGTATTTCAGTGCTTCTCCATCAGCCAGTCCCGATCTCTTACCACTCAGGATAAGGGACTATTGAACTTTTCCCCTTAGGAGGTACCAGTCACAAAAGCTGAGCTGAATGATCACAACAGTTATTTTTACAAGAACAGAGTAAAGATATGGGCAGCTTTTTTTCAATATCCAGACACAAGCAAACAAAAAGCCAGGACTTTCTGTATTGGAACCACTGTGTAGCCCAATCAGCCAGGAAGTTTTCTTAAGAGTGACATTAATGGCAGGGAAAGATAGAGCCTATAGACCAGGTGCTATCATAGTCATCTACCAGGGGCCGGAGGATGACAGTCCTTTACATCAAGTGAAGCAGATGGCAGCCACACTTGTACTCTACAGAGGTGGAGCATCGGGAAATGCAGATCCGAAGAAGCCACACTTCTTGCTGGACTGGCTCCCCAGCCCTGTTTAGTGAAGTTCCTTTCTTGGAAGTACTGGGTTTGGCCTAACCAATCCTACCCTTCCCTGATAATGAATAAGCTTCATCCCTATCTTTCCCTAGCTTGGCAAGCTGTTGTAAAACTTTATGTAGAAGAGTCACACTTTAGATGTACCCTACACACTTCCACTAGAGCAGAAATACAAAAGCCACAATAATCTCAATAGCCGACAGGCATTCCTCTTTAAGGACTGTAAGGTGGTGGCTTCTCAAAAGGCGGGTAGTAGGGTGGAGAATAACGGGGTGGTGCACTGGAGGACCACATGTAGCTGGGTGAAGGAGAGGGCGATTGGGGCTCCTGCTCGTCCGAGAGTCCAGAAGGAGGAGAGGATGGAAAGACACCGGAATGCTGTGTAACGAAGAGAAACAGCTCAGCCAGTGAGTTTGCAATTCCTTCCCGATCCATTACTACTTAACATGAATGCACACCAAATCTGTTCCTATTTAGGAAGATAGCACTTAAATCTTACAGTGTTGGTAAAGGGCATAAAACAGCCCCACATTAAGTCACTCAGGCTAAAAACCCTGGGGATTACCCCCCTTGCCCCTTTAACTCTACATTTAGACAGTTACTCCATCCTGTTGTTTCTGTGTGTTGTGTCATTCAGCCCATCAATTCCTCTCTCCTAAGCATTACAACTAGTCTTTCAAAATGCCTGGGGCTTTAAGAATGTTTAATAGGTTAAGTAACTGATCCCCAGAAAAACTTCTGTAAGAATATGTCATTGGGAAGTCTAGGGGGTCATGTCACAGACTAAAACCGATGTTTAGACAGATCAGTTGGTTTGCTTGGTTGGGTCCTGGGGTGTGAAGTCCTGTTCCATATAAATTACCATTCCTTCCATTACCCATCCACACCATAGCTCAGAAAACAAGGCTAAACAAAGGCATGGAGGTGAGAAAACCAATGATAAGAATGAGGAACAATTTGTCAGTTTATCAGAGAGACTAAGAATTTGATTTTGCTCTTTGTTGTCTAACTTTGGGGAAAGAGCAGCTATATGGATTTTTTTTAGTCAATCTATCGAGATACTGAAGGCATAATACTAAGTATGATGTCCCGAACTCAGACAGAAACCCCATATTCTCTCTCACATGGGGATACTAACCTGTAAAAAATGGAGGGGGACAGTTAAAGTGTGGGGAAAAACCTCGCCAGAGCCTCGCTCTAGTGTGATTGGACGGAGTTACAGCAGCAGTAGGCGTTAGGAAACCAGTTCAGGGTCTCCCAGTCAGATAGGAAACCTGCAGCTATTCTGTGTATCTTTTTAGAGCCACTTACACTACATTTTATCAAGAATGCAAGTACTAGTTCAACACAGAGGTGAGGTGGAAGGGGGGGTGTCACACTTTGGATCACATCATCTTTCCAATATCTGGCCAACCCTGACATGAGGCTTCCAGAGCGTGAGACTAGTTGGCAGAGTCTCATCCCCAGGCCAGACGTCCACACTCCTGAGAAGACCATGACCAGAGATTCCTGGGTTCTGTATGAGACACTGAAATATCTGAATCTAATGTTAGGACTGAAGAGATTTGCCACCCTCCTCTTCCTCCTTCACCCTCCGGATTTTCTGGATAATAACTAAATAACTGAACTAGAGAACCTAGAGAAACTATAAAAGCAATACAAACTTCAGAGAGTAGACCAAGAGACGCAAGATGTCTTCCTAAGCTTAAACTGCCCCCTCCCTCCAAGAAGATATCCTTTACTAAAACAGTCCAGTTTATGTCATTTAATAACAGGTATGTTCTAAGAAAGACCACATTGCTAGATCACTGGGCAATCGTATTTACTTACAGTGTGTGAGTGTGGTGTCGGTCCTGTTACTATCCTGCCCTCAGCACAATAAAATGTGAGTGAAAATAACCCCTTCCTAAGCTGGATGTAGTGACAAAGGCCTTTAATCCCAGGTGGCAGAGGCAGCCTTTAAGGTGACTTAAAGGTCAGCCTGGTCTATATACAGAGTTCCAGGCCAGTCGGGACTGCATAATGAGACCAGATTGCATAAAAAAAAAAAAAAAAAAAAAAAAAAAAAAAAAAAAAAAAAAAAAAACAAAAAAAACCTGACTCCTTTCTTGTCAGTTACTTTATCACAGCAATAAGAAAATTAAGTAATACATCCTCCCTTTCTTCTCCCTTGTTGCTTTCTTCTAGTAAGAATGTTCCTCTTAATCTCTTAATCAGAGAGGAAAGGGAAACCTACAAAGGCAAGAATCCCTGTGGCTGAGCATGTATATGGCATTCTGTCCTAAATCCCACTACAGAAATGGCAAGAGACAGCAGGCCACTTTTAGGTGTTCATGGCCACAGAAGGGAAGAACATGTCCGTCCCTTCAGTGGCGCTGAAGTCACTTGCTTCCTGAGAGCTATTCACAGGCTCCAGTGGGTGGCAGCTGCCGTGGGTGGCAGTTGTACACCGATAAGAAAGAAGCTAGTCCAATGGCCTTTTTGTACACAGATAATAAAGAAGCTAGTCCGATGGCCTCTGGGCCCTCGGTTCTCAGTTTCATGCTGGTAACTAGCAGAGGGGTGGGCGGCAGACACAAGGTAATCCTCATTTCCCTCCGAGATCAAGACTGGAAATCTGGAGGATAAATGTGAAGGTTCCTGGCAGAGCTAGGGTGCTCACTGGCTGCAGTCCACATACCCTTGGGGGTTGGAGAAGAAAAAGGCCCACAGTTCCAGTGCATAGTTTCTTAGCAACAGGCAAGCACCTTGGGAAATACTTGGCTTTGTTGTAGCTGGAGAACTGGCCTGGTGTGTTTTGGTTCTTGGGTAAGAGTTGAATTTTACTGATGCTTTGAGTCTCTGCACACCACAAAGTACAAGGAACATTTAAGTAGCCAGCCCACTATTGCCCTAGTCTGTTCTTTCTGAGATGCATCCAAGGCCTGGGTGACCTGCAGGCCACCCTCTCATATGCCTAAGAGGGTACATAGTGTACTCTAATGGCACTAAGCGGGAAGCCATCCTTCCTGAACTCAGAAATCTCCCCTCACTAGCCGTGTCTGTCCACATCTTTCAGTGTCTGTGCACCTCTCAGAAGATAAACACACCTCTCATTAGGAGGTCCATGAATATTTTACTCCAAAAGATTCCCTGGCACTACCAAGTGACAAGGACTTCAGAGAAATTGTGTCTCAAAAGGAGGTGGGGGGAGGACATTCCAGGATTTGTGTTTTGTTTTGGTTTTTTTTGTTTGTTTGTTTTTGTTTTTTAAATATTTCCCCTACATTTCTGCCCTTGAAATAAAAAGCTGACAATATGGATAGAAGAGCAGATAAAAGAAAGAAGAGAAATGCGGAATAGAAAAAAAAATAGGACAATAAAGGGAAACGTTGAAAGGAGAGGGGAATAAAAGTCAGAAACGGCTTTCTGAGCTTCAAGGCAACCTGTACCAACTCCTCCCACCCCCACAAGGTTGAAGCAGTCCTTTCATTAAATGAGCTCAATTGATATGAGTCATTGTAACGGCTTCAGTGACACAACATGTACTTTCAGGTGCTGAATAAAGAATATGAGCCACGCCATTTGCATTTTTCATAGGCTCAGGCTTTTGGACTTAAAGTTGGCAGTTCAGCAAATGGACAAGAAAAGGACGAGTTCATGAGGAAAGGAGAGGACCTGACATTCCAGACTGGGACATATGACTGGGAATCTCTGAGGTTTTAGATAAAGCTACACTGAGTTCAAATTCTGCAGGAAAAAGTAGGAACTGGTAATGCCCTATAGGATGTGGGATTCACAGAAACCAAAGGAGTCCTGGGGAAATGATTTCAAAAGGCCAGAGAAGTGGCACTGGGAGGATGAGTGAGGAGGCTAAAGTCATATCAGCATACATCTGACAGTACATCTCAGCGCACATCTCTCTCAGTGTGCATCTCTCTCAGCGTATGTCTCAGCATATAGCCTCCATATTTTGAAGTATGGGAAGTTCATTAACTGTGAAGACACAGTGAAATGTAAAACTGAATGAGCCTGTCACCTCATACTCAGGTCTCACAACTTTCTGAGGGCCAATTGACCCAAAACAAACCCTTGCCTGTTTCTGACCATAAGAAATGTTTCCCAGCCTTGCTAGCTGGGTTATTACACAACAAGGGCATGGTTTTGAGAGACTAAAACAAAACCCTGTTAGGGGCCAGGGAGATGGCTCATTCTGTAGAAGCACTTGCCACCAAGCTCAATTTACACACACACACACACACACACACACACACACACACACACACACACACAGCACACACACACACCAACACACACACACACACACACACACACACATGCACATGCGAAATTCACTAATTTAAACCATGAATGTTTGCCCTCATTCTTCTGTTCACCTCAGAGTAAAAAGGGAATAGAAATGGTCAAATCACAGAGATAACCCTATTTAGAAATAAACAAAATAAAATCTTTCAGAAGAAAGTCATTTTCAACCTAAGAAGAATAAGATCTCTAGCCTCTTCTAGCCTCTTTTTCTCTTCTTTCTTTCTTTTCTTTTCTTTTTCTTTCTTTCTTTTTTTGGACGAACTAACTAACAGAGTTGGTGTAAATTTTTAAACTATGTTTTAATTTATCTAGGATCATATGCAAACATTCCCAAGCCTGTTGGATATTTTATTGGAAGACTGGTATATTTGGAAATAAAAGAATCCTCAACTTATATACTAAGTTGACAACTTACATATTTATATACTAAGTTCTAGAAAAAAATAAAGTGAAACTATTCTCTCTAAGACCTATACCATAAAACTTCATAGGCTTCAAGTAGAAAATATGAAATAGAGCACGAGCCTAAGAAAGAACTGGAAATGTACAGAAAGCAAGCATCTGAGTGGCCCCTAAATTGGGAAATGGATGGGGCAAGGGAGCTTCTTTCAGGGGAGATCAACTTGATCATCTAATGAAACGAGTAAAAGGGACTTTTCTGAAACCCACAGGGGGGAAAACAATAAAAAGGGTCGGTATCGTTAATTTATCCCAAAAAGAAGAATCTATAGGCATTCAGATTCATAGCTTCTCCAAAGAATTCTTCAAAGTCCTCTCTGGAAGAGCAGTTATGGGTAAATATGCTTCTCCTCCTCTTGTGAACTTGAAGTCACTTAACCTCGCCATTATTTTGTCATCACAACTTGACAAATTGCAGTGGCAAGAGTATTTTATTGATGTATAATTGCTCAGAAAATAATACTTGTTATTGAAAAGTAGACAGCCAGGCTTATATCCTCCTCTACATTTTAACCTCATGGGTTAATATGTAAACTTGGGAGGCTAAGGCAAGAGGATCATGAGTTCAAGGCCAGCCTGTCTATAAAGTGAGACCGTACCTCAAACAAACAAACATGAAAAAAAAGAGGATTTTAGAATCATTGATATTCTTGTTACAAACCCAGAATGGAGTGGGGTTTATTTTTAGGGTAAAAACATAGATGCTCTTTAATTTTTAAATATATACACATATGTCCAAACTTACACACACATGTGCATGTACATTTTATTTGTGTGCATGCCCACAGGCATGCCACTTGTGGAAACTGGTTCTCTCCTTCCATCATGTGGGTACCAGGGATTGAACTCAGTTCATCGGGCTAGCCTTTCTATATAATCCAATCCCTGGGACATTCAAGGCAAAATGAGAGAACAAGTTGTCCTCTGTGGAACACACATGTATCTCCACAGGCAACACACACACACACACACACACACACACACACACACACACACCTTTTTTTTAAAGAAAAAGAGAAAGAAAGGGAAAGGGAGAGAGAAAGCGAAGAGTCTTCTTGATTTTCAGCCCACAGCCTCTTTAGTGCAGAAGTGTTTGCTTTAATATGTAGGCCTAAAGGGATGGGGCCATCTCTGTAAACATCAACATAGCTAAATTCTCTTAAAGGATAAACTTGTTGTCTCTGTCACTACTGACATTGTGCTCTTCCTGAACATAGTTACCACCTGGATTAAAAACAAACAAAGAAACAATACGAGAGCTGTCTTTCTATAGCTACAAGGCTTTAGTGCAAATTTCAACATAAGGCTTTTTCTCAGACTTAAAGAGTTGTCCTGGTAGTGATACTGTATTTGATGGGAGTGAACAAGTCTATGTTTGTATTACCCTGCTATAAAGCTGCAGACCTCTCCAAACCACAGGCAACTACAGTTTTAAAGTTCAACTATTTTGGTAAACTGAAGCTGAAATCAGGTTCCCTAAAGATTTCTAACCAAACATTAGCTACAAATAGCTCCAGAAAGTTCGTGTCCCCTTGCATTGTTTATGGGCTCTAATCAATTGAAGCAAAAAAAAATCATTTTGAGTTTCATTCCTTTAAAAGGATTTTCCTATGGTCTCTGAGTTTTGGGTTGACCAGATTTTAGTGTAACTTGATTCTTGTTTGGTAAATGGTTTTCAGAGGCTCCCCTAAAACAAAGACCTGGTCTTTGTTCAGATGGGGCTGATTTGGTCTCCAGCACTCTTAGGAGATGATGCAATGTTTACAAGCACAATGTGACCAGTTGGTCACAGACTAAAGCTTCCAAAACTGTGACTGGGAATAGCCCTCTCCCGTTTAGAAGCTTATTTTAACCTCGTGGGTTCATATGTAAGAACTCATTTGATGTCTTTTCCCAAAGTGCCTCCTCAGTCTGTGCTCTGCACACAGTGAATCCATTTCTCTGCACTTAGGCACAGCTCAAAAGAAAAAGGTTGAAAGTGCGAATTTGGTAACCCCCTTTCTGACCTGTATGAGAAGACAAACCAACAAAGAAACGAAACAAAACAGAAAACAGGGAGTGTTGTAAAGAAATATTTTCTCTATGTTGTTCTAGTTGGATACTTGAAAAGACAGAGGAACTTCCTCTTTGGAGGTTTGATTCACACTTCTTTGTGGCTCAGGGCTCCCTTATGTCAAGCTTCAGGGCTATCTATGCCTCTCCCTATAGCAAAAGCCAGTGTCAAACCGGGATCCATACTAAATTATTCAAGCTGTCATCTACCAGCCAAATTCTTCTCTTGGTGTATTTAAATACAATTTGGGATACCTTACTCTTATCTTCCTCCTCTGTTTTCTTCCTATTTCTCTTCTTCTTTCATGCTCTGCCCACTTATCTATGTCTTCCATCCCTGCTGGTCCTTAATCTACTCACTGATTCCTACATACTGATGATGGCTAAGAGGAACTGGGCTAATTCCTATCAATTCCAAAAACAGAGGGAAGATTCTAGAAATAATTCAAGGACAATAAAAAGGACTGGGTTACATCTCAGGGGAAAAAGGAGTCTTTTTTTTTTCCTTCCAAGCATACCTGAAAGTCATAAGCAGAATACGGTGGTAGATGTGGAGGGCTATGGTAGTAGGTATTGTACGATGCCACTTGGGGACGCGCATAGTAAGAAACAGTTGGATGGGCATTTTCAACAGAGCAGTTCAATGCTGGAAGAGTAGGGTTCTGCAGAAAAACAAGTTATAAACAACACATTACACACCATCATCAGTAGGTGAGTGGTTAAATAAGCCATAACACAGATATATAACAGCATAGCTCCCAGCTATCAATAAGCAAATATTCAGACCTATATTTAGTAACAAAGGTTTCCAGAGTATACTGTTATTTTTCATGTGCATGAGTCTTTTGCCTGTGTGTGTGTATGTATGTGTATCCCTGTGTGTGCCTGATAGCTGAGGTGGCTGGAAGAGGATGTCAGATTGCTTGGAGCTGGAGTTACAGATGATTGTGAACTGCCCTGTGGGGATTGGAATACCCACATATTCTAATAGTGAATTGTGAGAAGTGAATAGAGTTTTCTTAACTACTGTGGAGCTAGAGATATAGTTCAGCAGTAGAACATTTGCCTGGCATTTGCAAGGCCTTGGATTCAATCCCCAGTACTTCAAAAAGAAAGGCTACTCTGATAAATTAATATACTGCGCTCTACTTCATGTTCTAAAAATCTCAGTTTTGTGTGTGTGTGTGTGTGTGTGTGTGTGTGTGTGTATACAAAGAAATTACTCTGGGAAGATTCACTTCAAACTCTTATTTGTAGTTACCTCTGCAGAGGTAATTAATATTAGGAAGAAAATGGAAACTCTTACTTTTTAATATATAAGCCAATGTTTTTGCAATTAATACATAGCATGTCATTTTGTCAAGCTTTTCTTTTATATTTATGTATTTCATGTTATGTGTATGTTTTGCCTGCATGTATGCATGTGCACCACATCCGTGTGCATGCCTAGTGCATGTCAGATGGTCCAGAACTAGAGTTACAGATGGTTGTGACTCACCATGTGGGTGCTGGGAACCCAACCTTGGTTCTCTGCAAAAGCAACAAGTGCTCTTAACCACTGAAAAATCTCTCCAACCCCCTCCACCTTAAAAAAGATTTATATTTATTTACATGTGCAGGTGCCTGCATATGAACATGTGAGGATGTGTCCATGGAGGTCAGACAATGGCATTAGATCTCCTGGAACTGGACTTACATATTGTTGTGAGCCATCATATAGGTGTTAAGAACTGAACTTGCATCTTCTCCAAGAGCAAGTGTCCTTAGCCTCTGAGCCATTTGTCCATGCTTCCCCCAAACACACACACAACTTTTTATCTTGAAAAATCCAAATCCACAGACATATTGAAATCATTTTGGTAATGCTTTCATTCTTTTTGCAGATAAAACAGTGTATGAATGATTTTTCTGTCATTATAATCTGCTGGCAGATGTAGCCTTTTCACAGCCAATGCCACTGTTATCCAGGATAGAGGCCGGCTCATTAGTTCCCAAGTAGAAGTATGCTTTGTACCACATGGATCGAAGCACAGGGTCAGTGTTTTCCTTTTTATGAGGCAACTGGACCGTACCACCAGACAGAAGAACTGGTAAGGATGAGTGAGTTCAAACTCCATGAAAGCCAAAGTTGAGAACAGGAGGAGTGGGGCTAGCTCCCTGCCACAGTCTCCCTCATCTGGAGCTCATAACCATGACATTCCACTGAAAGGAGCAAGACAATCAGTCACTGTAGCATAAAAAACTGGAGTTCTCCATGCTAATGAGGTATCTAGATAGGTCCAGAGTGTTCAGTCAATGAACTTCCCTTCCTGGGTATTCCTCCCCCCCCAAAAAAAAGGTATTTAATCCTTGGTTTTGCCCTGAGTACAGTATATACATTCCATTCACCACCAAATAAAGCAGTTTCAACAAGCAAGGACCATCTCTTCAAGTGGGGGTGGTGGCTCAGTGTAAGGGGTAGAGCCTAAATCTTGGAGAGGGCTTCTCTCTTTTAGTCCTTCTCTCTGTACTCTTGGCACTCACTCAAAACCAAAGTGGGTTCCACCCTTGTCTAGGCTCTGCCTTCCCCATCCTGCCGGGCATGCAGATGTCATAACGGTAAGCAGAAACCAGGGGCCAGTTACCTGGGTACAAAGTCTGCTAACCAAGCAATCATCCCAGAGTTCACTGTTTCCTAGCTGGGAAAGCACAGACTCAGGACCCCCATTATGGACTGGGGGACTGTGTTCTGCCTCCCCTCAGTACTCTGTTGGCACTTTGGGCACTCCAGTGTCAAGGCAGACACACAGCCCCTCACTTTTCTATCTTCTATGTCATGGAGCCCTCTTCCATTTGCATGGATAGTCAAGAACTGTCTGAAAGATGGATGTCTTCCTTCTAGTATATATAGACACCACGTTAACACTGAGCAGGAGCTACCTCTGCAGCAGTGAAAGTGTGGGTAGGTTTTGGCATGCATCAGGGTGTTGGCAGGGAAACTCCATTAGGGAAAGTTTCCACACAGTTCTGTTGCTCTGTTGCTTGGACTGGGTTACAGTTTAGATGCCTAAGGGTGTCAGATCTACAGACCCCAGTCATTAAAATGCACCTCACAGACACCTCGTGTATGGGAGAGGTCTGAGATCTTGCCTTACTTTACAGAGGAAGAACCCTGAGAAGTCTCATTATCTCTCCACCAAAATTCCAAGTAGACATTTCACCACCGAGGAAGTACTAGAGTTTCTTTGGTCTCCTATCCACCTCAAACATATCCTGCCAGCTGTTACAAAACAAAACTATTTATCTAAATAAATCAAGCCTGACCACAGGAAAGCAATCCAACAATGTAAACTGTGTCTGTAAAAAAAAAATCCTGTGTGTTTAGTAGGTCACAGGTCCAGGATCGTATCTGAACGAAAGTTAACTATTACAGAGAAAGAAGCAGAGAAGAAACATCAAAGGAAGACATCAAAGGAAGGGTGAGAGTGAGAGAGTGAAAGCTGCTGAAGAGTCCAAGCTAGAGAGGATAGAGAAGATGGGCAGGGCAGGGGCGGGGGAGGTGGAAGAGATGGGCAAAGATGATCTGCTTCTGTTTCAAATATATAACTAGGATCCGAAAACATGCTTGTCAGTACTTATGTGTACGCATGCGAGAAAGAGAGAGACAGAGACAGACAGACAGAGAGGAAGAGAGAGGGGGGGGAGAGAGACCAGAGACAGAGACACAGAGAGAGGGAGACAGAGTGATCGAGAGCTTCCTAAGTAGCATCTCTGGTTTAGAATAAATTAGAAGACAAAGGTCACGGACTTTGAAAAGAATGGTGCTTTTATTCTTCTCTAACTTATTCTAAACCAGAGATGCCACTTAGGAAGCAGATGCACTGGCCAGTTCCTTAGGGCACCCTCGAGCACTTCTGCTTAAGGTGTGAGAATATCCTTTTTCATTTCAGGACTCTGCAACAACTCTGAAAGAAAAAAAAAAAAAAAAAAGAAGTGGCTCCTGGCCTATTGTATGGAAGTTCTGCCAACTCACAGCTGTGGCTCCTACCTTTCCATCAGCCAGTACCCTTGAGCCTCCCTACAGACTACAGAGCACTGTAATAAAGGAGCAGACATGCCAGGCTCCAACTCCATTTGGACCTAGGCCAAGGGTTTTGTTTTGGCTCACACATTTATATTCTAGAAATTTCTACATCATGTTCTCATATCGATGACATCATCTCCTTGGTGGCCTCATGTTCTACCCCCACTAGAATTCCATTGTTCCATGAACCAACTATCTTTTGCCATGATTTTTTGTTTCATTTTTTTTTTTTCTTTTCTCCTATGGGTGTTTGATAGAGCTCCTAGGCTTATGGTTTAATAATATTCAGTATTTCCTTGGCTCTCCATCCTTACTGTTAAGGAAGCTCCAGAGCAAATAGCAGGTAGTGTTTGTTACAAAACTTGAAGAAGCGGAAGAGACCGGGCAAATGTCAGTGTGAGGCAGGAAGGTTGGGGTGGAAGGAGCAAGAGTTGATCTGGGCTACAGTCCAAGATCTGCTACTTAGTTCTGGGCAAGTCTCTTGAGCCTGCTTGATCTGTTTTCTCATATATTAAATGGTCTGAGTACTTAATATCTACCTGAGGAGAGTATCTAAGCTAGATAACGAGGATTAAACAAAAATACATGCACAGAGCCCTTTTTAAAGAGAGTGTGGCCACTATCAGAACTATCAACAGAATCCACTATCCTCTGCATATAAAAAAATAACCAAAGGGAAGAATTCAAAGATAAATCTATACATATGAGCTTAATTGATTTTTTACAGGAGAACTAAGAGCCAAATAGGGAAATATCAGTCCCTTAAACATATGTGTTGTAGTAAATCACACATTTGATAAAGGTCTAGTATCTGTAACAGGAGAAGAGTTCCTAGGACTCAACAGCAAAAAGATGAAACACTCAAAAGAAGAAATAAAGAAAAGGCAAAGCCAGGCATGGTAGCACAAGGCTATAATTCCATTTATCAGAAGACTGAAGCAAGAGGATTATGCATTTGGGGCTAGCTGGGCTACAGAGTAATACCCTGTCTAAAAAAAATAGAAAATTATAGATAGGTAGGTAGGTAGGTAGATAGATAGATAGATAGATAGATAGATAGATAGATAGATAGACAAATAGATGTCAAAAGCTAAGATATACAATTTTCTAAAGAAGGTATACAAATTGTCCACATGCACATGAAATAGGCCTGACATCATTGGCTATTATAGAAAGGCAAGTCAAAATTATAGTGTTGTTCATACTAGAATCTTCTGCTAATGAGTTTATAGAGAAGTTGGAATTCTTGTATATTACTGGCAAGAATATAAAATGATATCTGATGAGAAAAATAGATTGGCTTCCTCTCTGAAAGCTAAGTATAGAAACATCATAAAATCAAACGATTCCACTTTAAGTTTATATGAAAAAAAAACTGGAAATTTATATGAATGTTTGTAACAGAATTTCTCAGTACCCAAAAAGGTGGGAACAAATGTCCATTGATAGATTTTTAAAGATTTAAATAAATGTAATATATATTATTTAATACATTTAAATAAAATGTGGCATGCCCATAGAATGAAATATTATTCGGCTGTTAAAAGACATGAACCACTGCTGTGTGCCGGAAGGCAGATGACTCCTAAAATTCTGTAAAGTAAAAGGAGTCACCCAGAACTGCATGTTTTATATTAATCCATTTGTAGGAAACACCCAGAAGAGACATATCCACAATGACAGCAGATGAGTGAATTCTGATGGTTCGGGACAAAAGGAATAAGGTTACATGGTTACAGGTTTCATTTAATGAAAAGGCCATAGATCTAAGTTGAGATGATAGCCATTTGTCATTTTGAATGTCCTGAATGTCACTGAATTGTACATTTCAAATAGGATTGCTATTGTTGAGATGTCCTCCTGGATTTCTTTAAGGTGTGGGAAATCTTTGGTTTGAAGAGAAGTCCCAAACCTTGGAAGGGCTGTATTTCTTATAACATCACCATCTCATTCCTTCTCTCCAACTTGCATAATTTTCTTTGAAAAAAGTCATCTTTCTCAGGCACACTTTGACTTCACATCCCAATTCCTTCTGTCACCATGGAAACTGATCAAATCATTAACTCAGAGAGGTTACATAATAGAAGGTTTTAACCCCCATGTGGCATGTTATCTAGCATATATAAAATGTTATTATCTGTGGCTAGAGAGATTGTTCAGTGGTTAAGAATATATATTGTTCTTGCAGAGGACCCTAGTTCAGTTCCCAGCACCCACAGCAGAAAACTTACCACCACTTGTAAGTCTAGCTCCAGGAGATGCCCCTAACCTCAGGCACATATACATACATACATACATACATACATACATACATACATACATACATACATACACATAAATAAATAATAATAATGTAAAATAAATAAAATCCTAGCTTTGAAATTACCTTATTTTTAATTATCTTAATTTCAAAAATAGAGAAAGAGGGGGCAAAGTCTATCAGAAAACATGGAAGAAAAAGAAGAGGAACCATAAGAGAAAGAAGTAGAAGAAAAACAGTAGAATTTTTACCTCTGTGACTTTAGGGGTCAACTTGCAGGTAAACCCTGTAAAGCTGCCTTCATTCATCAAAGCAGCCCCTCCACTGGGTCTGAAAAGCTCTTCCTGTTCAGGAATCCCCACCTGCTTCTGGGAAAAGCCTCCAAGAACAATGGCATTTTCTTTCTCCATAAAAACCTAAACCCAGAAACACCTATGTCTCCTTCAATGCTTACCATACAGACTTCTTAATGCTCTGGTTTTCTGAGGTAAGAACAGAAGAAATGAGAAATATGCATAAGGGAAAGGGAGAGAAGAGAGACTGATAGACTAGGGGTGGACACAGAAGGGTTTTTATGACAGTCACCAGCTGGAATGGCCAATATTCCTAAGCAGTTCAATTCTTCAGGGGACTTTGTGACCAAAACTCTGTTGTTTCTTTTACCTTTGGGGCCATTAATTTTACCATTGCCACCTTTCCACTATTTAGGGCTAAATTAGAGACTGCTGTTTAGGATCCTGTTCCTTGGGGACCCTAAAGGGGACATAAACAACCAAGGATCTATGAGTTGCTTATCTCACTTCTTAGATCAAAAGAAAATCCCTCCTAGGCACAAAATCATTTCCTAAGGGTATGTGAAGCAGTCCTCAAGTCCATCTACAGACCTGAGTCACCTGGAGTGAGCTCAAGAATCCATTGCTAGATGGGTTTCCATTTACATCAGCTGAGTCGGAATGTCTGGAGAAGGACTCAGGTGTGTGGATTTATTTTGCTTTGTTTCACTTTGTTTTTGATAGTCCAAGCAATTCTAATATGAAGCAAGGTTAATAACCATGGCTCAAAACTAACATCCTCATAATTGGAGATTAAAGGTTACCAACAGAGCAAATAAATTATAAGAACTGTTTTGAAAGCAATCCACTGTTATCAAGGGAACATGCATTACTGAGGGTTGTGGGTGCTGCTGCGCATTTGCAGTCATGAGCACAAAGCTTCCAAAGAGACGAACAGGAATGTGGGTAGTCTGAGGTTGAAGGCAAGTCCTGGCAGATAGCTTAGCCTGGGGCTGAGTACAAGAAAAAGAGAGCCTAGATGCATTTAGTGTAGAAACTCCATGATGCGATTCCTGTAGGAGACTAGCATTAGCCTACAGCTAAACATAAATCTCTTTCCTTCGTTGTTTCCCAGAGATCATTAAGAGAAACCTAAGTAGGAAAGTTTCTGGTAAAAGTCTTGGGGGAAGGTATGATGGATTGTTTACAGGGGCAGAGTGAACAAGAAGACTGAAAACCCCCTCCCACTATTGCACTCCTAAAATATGCCTCAAGATACCGGCAAGTTCACATTCACAAATATATATATACACATACACACACACACACACACACACACACACACACACACACACATATATATATATATATATATATATATACAAATTGGTGGCACTTCTCACTTCAACTTGAGATATTTGAAGGCAGCTGCATACGTTACATTCTGATTCAAACATCCTAGCCATGTTCACAATCGCCAAACAGAAGTCACTGTGAAATGGAAAGTCACTTTCTTTCTTACCATATCCTTAAATCCCCCAAGGACCGCAGCAGTAATGATACCCAGGAACAGGCCGACAATGTTGAGGATGGTGGCAGACCAGAGTAGGTGGTACAGGTGGATGATGTCCTGGCAGCTGCTGACATCAATGTACTCATAGTACCCGCCGGTGATTTCCACCCTGCTGCATGGGGGAAAGCATAATGCAGTCAGTCTCCAAGAAGCAGAAAACCTTCCTCCCTCGCCCTCACCACTAGGATGTGACTACTGTGTAGCTCAGGACAAAAAAGCTGCCTAGGCATATGGGGAGCTGTTGTAAAGGGCATCATTGTAGTTTGCTTGGTATAACACAATAATAAATCAAAGTGTGATTGGCATTTATCTAAAACACAAAGTGTTGCTTGTCAGAGAGTCTCTTGTAGTCATCACTAACACTAGCTTTAGATAGCATTTATTTTTTTATTGGATAGTCTCTGTATTTGCATTTCAAATGTTATCCCCTCCCCCTCACTCCCATCTTCCTCCCCCTCCCCTTTATTGACATGTGCATCACTAAGGTACAGTGCTTAGCATGACACATATGTCACTTCAGTAAATATCACCTGTTCAATATGGTAGCTACTAGTTACATGTGGCATTTTTTTATTAAGTACACTTTAAAGTTCAAGCATTTAGTGTTTTCATGTTCCAAGTGCTTTCATAGGCATATGTACATAGTAGCTATTGGACTAGACAGAACATATTATAAAACCTTTCTGTTATCACAGCAGTGCCTGTCAACACTGCAAACGCACACAGTAATCCACAAGGTAGATGAGCAGTTCTCAACCTGTGGGTCACATCACTCTTGGGGGTTAAATGACCCGTTCACAGGGTCACCTAAGGGCATAGGAAAACATACATATTTACATTATAATTCATCACGGTAGCAAAATTAGAGTTATAAAGCAGCAATGAAAATAATTTTATGACTGGGGGTCAGCACAGCATGATGAAATGTATTAAAGGGTTACAGCATCAGGAAGGTTGAAAACACTGGTAGATGATGTTAGAATCCCACATTTCAAATGATGAAAGTGAAGTCCAGGGAGGGTAAGGACTGCGACTAAATCCTGAGTGGTAAAGCTGAAATCTGTTTTAGGTTTCAAAGACTTCAGTATCTCCTCAATCAAAACCAACCAAATAATTCCACCAACCTGCCCCCAAAACCCCAGTGTTTTAATATACTACTAAAACTGAGATGTAACACAAAACTCAGACTATCACTCTTAGGAGAGGTCCCCCTGGCTACTTTGTCTAAAGATGCCTATACTGACCCTAATTACTTGGGGTCACATCACTTGATACAGACTGATTTGTGCTCTCCCTCCACAAATACATATGTGAAAGACATAATTCCTGCAGTTTCTGCATCTCCCAATTCAATCTGCCATGGATTGAACATTTAAAACATGGGTCTGTACTAAACATACATAGACCATTTTCTGTTGTTATTCCATAAATAATACAGCATAATGCCTCATGTCATGACATTTACAATTAGAAATTATTAGTAATCCAAAGGCAATTTATAATATACAGAAATCTGTGTGTAAGTTATGTGGAGATAGTATCCATTTCATAGGAAGGCCTTTGGTCTTTGTATCAATAGGGGAGAGGGACTTAGAGTCAATCCTTTCCCTCATGCCAAGAGATGGGTGACAAGATAATAAACTCACTAGTTTGGTAAGCTCAACTTGGGTGCAATAATTTCTTTGGTCTACCTCTGCTCTTTCAGGGGTGAACAGACATTTGTTCATATCTCAGGGGGGAAAAAGCTCATGCAACTGCTGTACATGACACACATTTGGTGCTGCATACATACTCGATAAATGAACTCATTGGAAATCCGTATCCTCTGGGATATTGCTAAGCAGGTAACCTGAAACACTGTGCTTAAGGACATATGCAATGTCCTAGCATCCAAAGGCAGTTCCCTGTTAGAGGAACGCCAAAAATAAAAAACAAACAAAAACCAAAGGTTAATCTCCAAAATGAATCAAAGAGGGATTATCCGTGCAAGAAAAGTTTTTCAAGTTTACAAATAAATTTAACTTAGGATTCTTTAAAATGAATTTCTCTGAGGAATTAAAAATCAGTGTGAAGCGGTGCCTACATCAGGATCACCAATGTGTGTGTCTATGTGTATCTGCCTG
The DNA here is from genome assembly GCF_963924665.1 of Micromys minutus. Classification (NCBI taxonomy): domain Eukaryota; kingdom Metazoa; phylum Chordata; class Mammalia; order Rodentia; family Muridae; genus Micromys; species Micromys minutus. Next base: position 91,901,559 of record NC_137970.1, read on the forward strand.
TATGTGTCAATTGTATTCATTGTGTGTGGTTATGAGTGTGTGTGTGCGCGCGAGAGTGTGCATATGTGCTTACAGAAGCAGCAGAGAACATTGGATCCCCAGAAATTGAAATTACAGGCAGAAAAACCTGACCTTGGCTCCCCCAGTGACCTTATCAAACAGCTCACAAATGCCTTTAACTCCAGTTAACCATTAAACTGTGTCTCCAGGCCCTCGTGGTAGAATTTTAAGGATATTTTGATTCATCTGAAACTGCATTTTAGTATTTTTACGAATCTATCTGGAGACCCCACTCAAAAGCATACCTTTTTTGTCTTATGAGTCGGCACTGATGCTGGGGAAGGAGCGTGTACACATTGCTTACTACCCCCAAAAGATGCTACTGTTCCGGTTCAATCCCTTTGAAAAGGACAGGTATGTGTCTAAGGGTAAGTGTGGGGTTGTAGGGGCATATTAGATAGAGGCTTGGAGTCACCTTCTGACACATCCTTCCAATTATCTTTGCCTACCTCCTAATCTACTGAGAGTAAGTGGACAGAGTGTGTAGAAAGGCATTATGCCCTAGCAAACTCTGGAGTCAGGCTGCATTAGAACCCTGACTATAACTTTTATGGCTGCCTGACAGAAACATTCTTAACTTCTCTGAGCCTGGGAGATTTAATGAGAATGAGATGACAGTGACAGGAAATGGCTTAGTGTACAGAAAGCTTCCTTTGTAGACTTGATGACCTGAATTATATCCTCAAAATGTACATTTTAAAAGCCAGATGTGGTGGCAGCATCAATCCCAGCTCTTCTATGGCAAAATGGAAGGTGGAACCAGAATTGTCCAGAAGTTTGTAGACCAGCTAGCAGAGACAGAAACAAGAGAGGCTCTGTCTTGTTAAAATGGAACGCAATATCTGACCCCTAGAAGTTGCCCTCTGACATCCACACATGTAGCAAACACAGGCACGCGCGCGCGCACGCATGTGCACGCACAAACACACACACACACACACATACACACACACACACACACACACACACATTAAATTTAAAAGACTGTGTATAAAGCAGTACTTTAGCCCATAACATAGTGACATTTTTTTTCCTTATGAGAGCCATTGTCTGAAAACATAATTCAGACCTTTGAACCACATGCTTAAAGACACTCATGCTGTAAGGACACATGCCCCAGCATGGAAACATGAGTAGTTCATTTAAGAGTATAGAATAATTTGTGACTTGACATATATAGCTCAGTGGTAGAGCATTGCCTAGCATGCACAACTTAGCATGCACAGGTTAGGCACCCCCAAAAAGAAATGATTTTCCAGAAGGCATAGTTGGTTTCAATTTGAGTGGGTTCAGCAGCTACTTAAAATTTAAAAACTGATCCATGAAGTAAAAGAAAGTTAATGCTTAATTATAGTATGGTTTTAAGCAAATTAATGTGGTTTGCTTCTGTTTGAGAGTCATGATTTCATTTGGTCCATTTTCTGAGAAAAAAAAAATTCCCTAAAATTGTATTTTTTGCCTTCTTATTGACCTCACCCCTGTGCCCCCTAGACTGCAAGCCACTCCTGGCAGACTCTATCGGTGCTCAATTAATCTTCCTAAAATATTTCTGAAACTTAAAGCCATTTATTTTTCTCAAAACTTTTTCACGATCAGCAAGGTGAGACACAAAGTGATCCAGAGCTGATGAGAATACTCAGAGGGGAAAGGCGTTTACTGCCAAACCTGCTGACTCAAGTTCAATTCCCAGAACAACTTCCACAAGTTGTCATCAAATGTGTACATGTGCACTGTGGCATGTACACAAATACAAACACACACACTCACATACACAAACACACACACACACATATAAAATAAAACTTTAAATGAAAAATTACTCAAATTTTAATCTGCCATAATCTGAGTTAGAATGGAGTCTATACTCTAGCTAAGTGTAGTTCTTAGCAGGCCCAGACTAGAAATGCTAGAAACTTATTCAAAACCTATCCTCAGATTTTTTTATTTGTCTTCAGTTCCCCGCCTGTCTAAATCCCACCTTTGGATTAAAGCCTTAATGGTGCCTTCTCAAGGGCTCCAGTGAACACTCACTAGATTTTTCCCTAAACACAAACAGTCTGAGACAGCCTTTCCTTTTCAGTTTGTGGTCATTAGATTTTTGTTTATGCTAATATATGTCGAGAGGCTGCTCTGTGCTGAGTGCTGCACTGCAGCCAAACCCAAGGCCACCGTGATATCTCTGTCGAACTCATAACCTCTCGAAAGCAAGGATCATCTCTTATAGGACATCTCTTTTGTCTCTCTTACTCCCTAGAACAGCACTAGAAAGACTGAAGACCACAGATTAGTAGACAGTGAATGAGTAATGAGTGCAAAGCCTCATTGTTGCATTGGTCGTGAGATAGCTAATCAAATATGGGCTTGTTTCTTCTTGCACTCACTCCACTTCCTGGGTGGGCCTAAAAAGGCAAAAAAAACCTCCTTCAAGTTACTACTTAACACACAGGAAGTGGCAGCTGATCTTGGGGAAAGCAGGAAGGCATCTTTCTGTTCTTCAATAAGACAACATCTTTGCTTGAAGTGATAATTATTCTCCTCTTGTCTTCTCTCTCCCCTTCCCCCTCTGTCTCTGTCTCTCTCTCTCTCTCTCCCTCCCCTCACTCCCTCCCTCTTTCTCTGCCTTCCTTCTTTCTCCCTACCCGCCATCCTTCATATTTTTTAATTCCCTTCTGGTACACCGAGTCTCTAAAGAACACAGTAGCCCCGGCACATAGTAGGAATGCCATAAAGGTTTGTTAGAGGAGGGGAGGAATGGAAGTAAACTGTCCTGTATCATTGTGTTCCCAGCTGAGGCCATACACAAACCACTCCATTTCCTTTAGGTTACACGCTAAAAAACCAATGGTATTGACTTGACCTCTCCAAAGATGAGTGAGTTAGATGGAAGGGAGAGATGCTCTGAAAGGCTGCCGCAGAGAAGCTGTGTCCTAGAGAAAGCCACCTTCCTGCACAAGCCTAAATGGAATAATCTATGTTTGGTATTAAACCTCACCACCCATGACGTCAGTGAAGGTCTGCGGGTTCGAGGGGACAGTAGACACTCTGTTTCTGCAGTGCTGTACAAATGGCTGCCTGATGGTTTTTGTTCCCACTTTTTTTTTTTCTTGGCCTCCTTTCCAGGAAATGGACTGGAGGAGCTGGCAATTGATTAAAAATAGGCTTCGTGTGAGGAAAACAAATATGCATTCGGCAAAATTAAAGTCTCTAAGCCTCAGAATGCTGGTTGCTAGCTATATTTAGGTCTTCAATTTAACTCCCATTGGCTCTGGCTGAAAAAAAAAAAAAAAAAAAAAAAAAAAAAAAAAAAAAAAAAAACACCCTGGGTCAAGGAAAAAGCTTTCCCTTCATCGAGAGTCTGCCCCCTGTTTAGTATTATGGTGTTTTTCTGAATAGATAGAAATCTAAGCAAGTCCTTTTCTATCAGTTTTGCCCTTGAGAGCCTTTAGAAACAGCCTGATCTGTATCTGTCGCCTTGTCTAATATTTTCTTTTCCTGGCGAAAAGGAAGATTTTTTTTTCAACAAATGTCCCTCTATTTTCATCAGCTCTTTAGGTATGCCTATCCCTGTGTTGATGAAATGAAATCATGTCCCCTGCCCTGTGGAAGTCCATAGTTTATATTTCAACTTCTTAACAAATTCCTTTCTTATGTGGTTCATTTACACAATGAAATACTACTCAGATATTAAAACAATGGCATCCTGAATTTTGGCCAGCAAATGGGTAGAACTGGAAAATGCCACCCTGAATGAGGTAACCCAGACTCAGAGGGACATGCATGTATGCATTCACTGATAAGTGGATATTGGCTAGAAAAAGTTCAGAATATCCATAGACCCAAAGAAGCTAAACAATATGGAAGGTCCAAGAGAGGATGTTTGAATGTCACTTAGAAGGGAGAATAAAATAGTTATTGGGGGTGGCTGGAGGGGGAGAACTTGGTGTGAGAGAGGGTGGGGAGCAAAGTGGGTGGGGATCAGGTATGGGAAAAAGGGGGGACTGGGTGAGGGAACAGAAATCAGTACTTTTTCTTAGTGTGGCCTGCCTTTGGAGCCCCTTCCCCTTGTTAGCATTTTTTCTAGGCTCCACCTCCAGTTACTTGGCAACAGGCAGGTATGTCTTATTTGGTATAAAAGGGGCTGTTTGCACCTCCCTCCCTCCCTCCCTTCCTCCCTTCCTCCCTCCTCCTCCTCCTCCTCCTCCTCACTCTCACTCTCTCTCTCTCTCTCTCTCTCTCTCTCTCTCTCTCTCTCTCTCTCTGTGTGTGTGTGTGTGTGTGTGTGTGTGTGTGTGTGTAAAAAATCACTTCTTATATCTCTCCATGGGCCTCCAAATCTCAGACCCTATTCAGTTCATGGCAGCTCCCAGCCCCTACTCCTTGAGGTCATGGATCAGGAAGGAAGGAAGAGAGAGGGAGGTGGAAAAGAGAGGAGCAAAGAGAGGGAGTAAACAGAAAGGAGAGAGTAAAACAAAGAATGAGAATGGAGGAAGTCAGAGGAGGAGACCAACATGAATATTTATGCATCACCCTTCCACCTAGATGATCTTCATGCCTCTCCTTTGAGTCTCTGAATTTCTCTTCCTCTACTGTCATATAGTCCAAGGAAATGAGTCCAAGGTATTAGCAAAGAAAGCAAAAGGGCCAGGGGAACTGCTGCTCTCTGCTTCCAACCTATCAAGGTTTTAATCTTCAAACCAGAAAAACTGGTCCCAGACCACCAACAGGAAGAGAGGTGAAAGAGTACTTCCCTTCCAAGCCTCTCTATCTACATCCATCCACCCACCCCTCCTGAGCTAGTTCTTCTCTTCCTCCCTTGACCTTCTACACTAAGTCTAAAAACAGTCATGCATAGGAAAGCATTAGCCAACAGTATGTTATATGAAGGGCTATTCCCTCGTAATCTGTATCACATTGCTAATTCACCTAATTTGTTCTTTAAAAAAAAATACCTTCTGTTTTTATTGCATCCCAGCCATCTGCAGTGTCTACCTGTTCAAGTTCATTTTCCATGCTGTTATACCTCCATAACTCCCAACTGCCTACATGGTCCAGGTCAAAGTCCTTCCTTCAGACAGTAGGTTCTTTGACATCTCTAGTTCCTGCTTTCATCACCTACTCTATTTTCTATTGTTCTCTCCACTTCTTAAATCCTGACAACTTTTGAGCATATCTTCCCCACCCCCACATGCTTTTAGTTCATATCTTGAACTCTTCCTTATCCTTTGTCCTTCATTACACCACCAGCGTCCTTGCTATCTCCACTAATGCTCACTGAGCTATTACGTTCACATATCAATTTATTTGCCTTTCCTACTAGCCTGACATCTGTCTTCTTAGCACCTGATGTTTTGAAAAAATAACTGCTATTATCCTAATTGGAAGGCAAAGAATTTGAATGGTTTAGCATGACTGCCACCAACCCTACTTCAGAGCCCTGGCTTAAAAACTCTTTTCTTGGCTATTTTCCTGATTTGCCTTCCAGTTTTCTTCAGGTCCCTTCATTCACAAAACCTTTACAAAGTGACATTCCCTTGCCTACTCTGTGTACACAGTTTCTCCCTCACTGATGTCTTCCTGCCTCATTTTTCTTTGAAACTCTATTCACACCTAACATATTACGTATCATATGTGCTTATACTTATATTCTCTCCTCTGCAAGAATATAAGCTTCATGGGACACAGACTTTTGCTTTCATCTCTGCTGCATCCTTGGTGTGTAGTATAGGGCTGGGCACTGAGAAGCTGCTCTGTGAATATTTGTTGCATAGTGTTGAATGTACAAAGAATGCTGGATTTGATTACTACTTGTATGTTCAACTTCTATATGACCTTTAGCCAACTGTGTCTTCCCTCTGAACTTCACTTTTCCCTTCTTTCATGTGATGACGACTCTCCAGACTCTATAAATAAGAATGCACGAACTATAAAGAAAATTAAATGAAGTAACGTTCATGAAAGTAGCCAGTGTGGTGCCTTGCACAGAGAGGGCAAGTAGTACCTGTGAGGTGGAACCTGTGACAGACCAATAGCCACTACTTCTCTAATCCCACCATACCCCCTCACCAGTCTTGGATCTCTTAGCATCCAATATGGTCGAACAATTACTTCTGTGCCCATGACATCAGACTCACTTGCCGCAGTTGTAGAGATCACAGCAGAAGCAGGTGTTGCCCCGGATGCGAGGTGTGCAGAGCCCACGGCTAAGTTGAGGGCAGTTCACCTGAAGACACAGAACAACAATGGGAGAAGCTAGCATTGGACGGGATTGGTCCTCTGGAATTGAAATGTGAGTTAGTGACTGACAGAGACAGAAATGACGGCTATGATCTGCACATACCCATGCAAACGAAAGATGGGGCTAAGAAGGAAGGTCGCAGAACGTTTGCTATGCTTATGTATAAAACAAGCACCTGCATATCTGTAATTATGTTCAGACCCAGCCACAGTCCTTAGTACCCCTCTCATCAGTGATGGAATAATATATGTTATATTAAATGGATATTAGAGAATGAGGGATGAGAATATCAAGACACAGGATGAATGAGGATCTAGTACAAAGGAATATAGAGGGCTCATCACATGCACACTGAAGTACAGTAGTACCTCTTTAACCGCCTGGGTAAGGTTCCTCAAAGCCCTCGTAGAAGGAGTAATTTTGGATGAGGAAGTTATGACCTTATACAGGAAAAATCGAGTTAAGAGAAACAGGATTATAGGCAAACTTATGGAAACTGTTATTAATATTTGTTCAGTTGGCAAATTAACACAAGAAAACTATCACAGTGAAATCAAGAGAATCACTGTATGGTTTGAGTTTGCAAAAACATTTTTTTAAACTTAAAATATAAGGCAGAGTCTGCATTTACCTTCTCTTGCTTGCAAGAATGGTTTTCAAGTTCCCTTCCAAGAAGGGTGCAATAATATACTTTTGCAATTGTTTGCTTTTGTTGCAGAAATATGCATAGTAAACAGGCAGTTTTCTTCATATTGGGTACTTCATCCAAGTGCCTGTTGCCTTTTGATATGCTGTTAGCATACACACACACACACAATTTTATTCCTCCTTCTAACCCAGGAACAATCAGAAAAATGGTAACTTTGTGGTTGCTGACCAACAATGGCGGGAAGCGGATTGTACTACCATAATAAAAGCACATAATATCATGCCTTTGGAGCAAGACTATGACTTTGTCTAACTCCAAGGACACCATTCCTGTTGTATTTTAAGTGGCTCCCCAAAAGGTTATGTGATGTAGTGTCATTTTGCCTCCGCCTTTCTTTTTTCCTTTCCAGTCACAGGTGTGCTATCTTTTAATGTTATTTTTTTATTTTTTCTTTGTTCTTTAAGAAGTTCATACAATGCACATTCATCCTACTTGTCCCCTTTCCTAATTCATTCTGTGCCTATTCCCCACTTCCGTACCCACCCAACTTTGTCTCCTCCCCTCTCTGTAGAGTCTAAGATTTGTGCTGAGTATGTACTCTTGGGTGTATCCTCACAGTGAACGACTTTCTTTTTGTGGTTAACAGATTACCAAATTGTCAACAGTGCCAGAACCATGGGTAGAATTTCATTTGTTGGAATCCACTGGTTGAGCATGGTTTTGTGATTTGCTGAAATGAAAACGCATGCCCCCTCTCCCCCGCCCCCAATGTTACTGCTGCTATTCCTCTAGCTGAGGCAGCAGGGAACACAGGTCATGTGTGGGACAAGAAAGAAATACTCTCAGGATTACTAGGCTGGCCTCTTAGACTAACAAACTGGGCCTTTTTAGAACCTTGAGATAGACCAGATTGCTCAGTCATCCTGATTTACACTCCAGAGCATTCCACATGTGGCATTCGGGCTCTGCCTTCTTAGCACAGTGTCTTGGTGGGATTCATATCTTCTTCCAGCTGAGCACCAATCCAGCAACTGCATCATTATTGGCAGAGATGGGGGAGGGTCACACATTGAGAGACTATGGGTTGGGGTAAGAGGGCCAGCCTATGGCCACAGAACAAAATTAATCTGATTAGGCCTCATGTGGCTCCAATCTATGACATGTCCTCATTAACACTGTGCTTTAACCCACTGAACAAATAGCTCATAACATCAAGTAGTAAGCCTTATGTCTGTGGAAAAAAATAATATAGAAGGTGTGTTTCCTGGCTTAAGAGTTGTCTTAGCAGTTAAGAGCACTTGTTGCTTTTGCAAAGGACAGGGTTCGATTCCCAGCATCCACATGGTGTCTCATAACTATGTGTAACTCCAGTATACATGTGGTGCACATACGTACATGCAGGTAAGACACTCATATGCTTAAAGGAATAAATAAATCTATTTTGGTAAAGAAGGGTTGCTTCATATAAAGCAAGGGACTTTCCCATGAGGTAAAGACATGCAGCATCATTGTGGCTCACCTCCTCAGCTTCCCTCTGGGATGTCTTGGGAACATAGTGGCACCGGTTAGCATAGAGTGGTTTCAAATCCTATAAAGGGAAACACCAAACCAAAAGGGTTTTGGCTTTGTAAAGTTAAACATCAAGAGCCCTGCTTTCTAACATAAGATTTGAAAACACACACACATACACACACACACACACACACACAGAGAGAGAGAGAGAGAGAGAGAGAGAGAGAGAGAGAGAGAGAGAGAGAGAGAGAGAGAGAGAGAGACGCAGTAAATTCTAAAAGCTATCTCTTAGAGGCCTGAGAATGTATGAATCAGGTAAGATCATTCTAATAACTGCTTTCTGCTGAACTACTTCGGTTAATGAGAAACCAGGAAGACTGATTGAAAAATGAGCCTCTTGAAATTTCCTCCTTGGTTATTTTTCCTTCTAGGCTTTGTCTCCTTGTAAACTGTCCCTAGGGAGCAAGACTCAAAACTCCAGGTCATTGCAATATTGCATTTCTAAATAGAGAGAGCATGGCTTTAACTATGAAGTCTCCCACCTGGGAGCTAGAGAGGGGCTGGCTCCCTGCTGGTATGTCTACATCTTTTCAAAAAGGAAGAGGCAAAGGAACCAGTGACTGGAGGATGGGCAGCTACTTAGTTGGCTGTAGATTTTAACTCAACTGTACTGCAAGACATTTTCACCCTCCTACCCAGATAGGTAAAGCTGACAAACTCAAAAAAGTACTTCCAAGGTAAAAAAAAAAAAAAGAGGGGAAAAATGAATGTGGAGATCAAGGACAGTTGATTGGCTCTACTAACTTTCTGATGCAACTCTCTCAGGCATGAGTGTTGGAAAGAAGAGGCAAGTCAGGCACACCTGGAAACTTGTAACTGGAACGTGTTGTCATTTGCACAACTGATGCCAAGCATCCCTGTGGAGTGGTGGGGGGGTGGTCCTTTGGACAAATCACAGTAGGCTAGGACAGTGGTTTATGCAAAATGGCCTTAGGGGCTTAGTTCAAAGTGCCCAGGCACAAAGGGTTTCTCTTTTGCCTTTCCCCTTCTGCCTCATTTCCAGTCCTGATGGTTATCTCCCCTGTACCTGTAATTTAGAATCCCCCATACTTGGCATTGAGTGTTTCTTGCCTTCTATTCTGTGACCCCATCAATGACCCTGGACTTTGCATTAGCTCATGCTCCATAATTCTCTTCGATGTTCAGTGTTACAAAAGTGTATTGCTTGTTAATTCAGTCTGGACTCAGACTAGAAAGAAAGGAGGACTTTCATGCCCTCAACTGGCAGACCTTATTTTCTATGTTGGAGTAACAGCATATTCGTTATTATTGGGCTCAAGAAAAGGTTTGCCCATAGTGCTGGCCAGAGCTCTATATGACCTGGTTTTGCCATGCAGTTACCGCCCTTCAATGAACACAGGGATACGGGATGATTGCCCACTCGCTGTGTGTGGCTGATATTGTACACTTAATCTTCAGAAGAAGGGCAAGAACAGGCAACTTGGGTGAGAAGAGGTCACTGAACCCGAGTTTGCAACCTCTTTAGCCTGAAGGGCTGCCAACCTTGGCAAGAAAAGATGAAAAGGTACTGCTATATATTAGATAACAGCTATGTGGCAGGCCCTTTAGGACATGCTCTTACCCTATTACTTTAATTTCACTCGCTCTCTAACCCTGAAAGGTAAATTTCTATCATAGACATTTAGGAGAGATAGAGAAATTATGACCCAGGAGAGTAAAATGACCTTTTTCAGCTAATGAATGTCCATGGGTGGGAAGATGGAGAAAGAAGAGGAATAGAAAAAAAAATTAGGTCTTGTCAAAGTTCAGATTCACTCAAGCCAAAGAAATATGGCAAGGTGATTTTAAAAGGTCCCACCAACAGGGCAAGCTGGCTTTAACCCACCCAAGTTGGGCTAGGATCTAAATATAACTTTCATTTAAGTAATCCAGATATCTTTGAGAAAATTTCATGTTAAAAGAAACATTTTCTTGAAGGTGCATCCAGCTTTATCTCATGTCATACATTATAACTAAAAGAAGGCAGGTCTGTAGAAAGGAAGCTGAGACTATCCTTTAAAAGAAATGTTTATTGGTAGGGTAGTATCATGGCCTTAGGCAGCCACAATGGGGTCCTGTGGGGACACAGACCATTTAATTCTGTAGCAAGAAGCCACATGGTCCAAACCAACAGACCATGAGGTACCTTTCTCAGGTACCCAAATGATGCTGTTTTTATGACAGAGGTTAGACTGACTCTTACAGGTTTGCTGGTGGCCGGAGCATAAGTTCCACATTACATGAAATGGGCTAGAATTCATAAGGCACTGATAAAGTTAAGTTAAAATCCAAGTTGTCCTAGTCTGGAAATCAGGGTGAGCTGGACTTGTTGGCAGCTAAAAGGGAGCAAGGTGTTGACTCAGGAAGGTGACAGCATGCCTTCTTATCTAGTCTCTGTTGGGTGCAGGGTCAGGGAACAGAGACAAAGAGACAGAAAGAAACTGAGCCTGCAGGGGAGTGTGGCCTGACTTCTGAGACAGAAAGGGAGCTAGTAGGTCTGTGCTTTAACAGCATCACGATAGCATCAAAATCTATAAAATATAATACCACAGTACAACTCACCAACTGCAAAAGGTACCAATGGGCTTGGGGGTGACTAGGTTGGTGCAGTAGTTAATAATGATTAATAACTTGACAAGATCTGGAGTCACCCCTGAGAAAAGCCTCTAGTCATATTTGTGAGAAGTAATTTAGGGTAGCATATGATCATGCCCGTGAGTGGTGGTCTTGGTTAGGTTAAATGAAGAGGAAAGACCCACCCTAAAAGATAGTGGTGACATTTCCTGTGCTGGAGGGTCCTTCAATGAAAAAGTAGAAAGGGAGTGGAGAACCAACCTTTCTCCTTCCTGTTTTCTGACTGCAGATGCAATGTCACCATGGCATTAGGTTCCCATCACCATGACTCCCCTGCCATGGACCCTGCCTATACCCTCAAACTGTAAGCAAAATTAAACCCATCCATAAGTTGCAACTGTCAAGGCATTATTACAGCAACAGGAAAGGTGGCTAAAACTGTGATCACTTCAGAGGACTTCCCAATAAATAGAGGCTGAAAGTTTATTCATCCTTGCCTTCCATTGAAGGCAATGATCTAAAATATTGAGCCCAAAAGGGAAATACAAATCAAAATCATAATGAGGTACTGCCTCGCACTCACGAACACAATCAGATAATAATGAAAATTGGTGAGGCTGTGAAGAAATCAGAATCCTAATACATTGGTGCTGAGTATAACACAGCACAGCCATTTTGGAAAAGTCAGGCAGTTTCCCAATTAAACACAGTTAGCATATGTCCTAGCAGTTCTGCTCCCAGGCGGAAAGTTAATGAGAATGTAAATATGCCCATTCAGAAACATGAGCTCACATGGAAACTGCATCATTGTATAGAGTCGTAGAATGGAAGAAGCAACCTTAATGTCCATTAACTGGTGAATGGATAAACAAAATATGGTGTATCCATATAGTGTACCATTAGTACACGATAAAAAGGAATGAGGCACCAATCTACAATACAGTATGGATGAACTTTGAAAAAAATTATACTAAATAAAATGAGCCAATCATAAAATCCACATTATACTTCCTTTAGTATGAAATATCTAATATAGAAAATTATTAAGGTGAAAGTATAATCATTGTTGCTTAGAGTTGGGGAGGACAGAGAGACAGGCTATAATGGACAAAGGGTTATAATGATTCTTTTTGATATGAAAAAAAATCTAAAACTGTCGTCTCCATGCAACTGTGAACATACTAAAAAATTTTTAAACATTATGAGTGGGGGGGGGGAGAAGAAAAGGAAACCATTTTAGCTCATGATGCAATCAAAATCTACAGCAGGCTTCTGAGCCACTAGGCCTATGTTGCCATGGAAACTGTCTCAGAGTGAGTACTGCTTGTCAAATGGGAATAATAATGCCTGCCCTACTTTTCTCACAGGATTGTTGTATGTCTCAGATGCGGTAATAGATGTGAGGACACACTGAAAAGCTAAATGTAATGCATAAAAACAAGTAATTGGTGTTACTAGGATGTCTCCTATTGAGTAGAAAATAGCATGCACACTATGACTGAGTGAAACCAACAATACAAAAATATGTATGTATTCAGAGAGTAATACGCGAGGACCATGATAATTGCTATGTTAGGGGACAGAATTATAACCAGTAGCAGTTGCTCATATGTCATTTAGGAATAAAAAGAACAGGTGAATAAAATATGGCACCTCTCAGCTAAAGCCAGAATATAGAAATATGATGGAGGGGATAATATTTAGATTCCTGGCCCTCAAACAAATCAGAGAAAGGGTATCTCTCTCCCTTACTTTATATTTATCCCTACCTAGATTATTTCCTAAGCTACTATTTCAGAGCAGGATTAGGTGATAGCATTAATGATGTCATCTCCTTTGATCTTGCCACAAAGGGGGGCTGGCTGTTCTGTCTGGAAGAAGACTCCAAGAAGGAGCTTCCCTTAAACTAGTGTCTTCCTAACGCACATCTACTCACATCCTTGATACATCTTCAAATGAACTTAAATTAACAACTAGCCAATGACTAAAGTACAACAACTTGCCATGTGACCCCCAGAAAATGTTGGTAAGCTAAATTTTCTCTAATCCAACTATTTTAGAAAATAAAATTTCCAACAGTTCACAAAACACAATTTCCAACGGTTCACGAAACATCTTCATTTTCCAAGTTTAGTTCAGTCAAAAAACTGAGTTTGCTCTAGGACCTAGCTGCTACATCTTAACTTTTGGTCTTTGGAGAACATTAGGGCTACTTAATGATTTCTCATGTCCAGGGCTCTTTTTGTTGTTATTTTTCTTGTCCCTCTTTCCCACTGAAAAGAATTTTTTAATATGTTTTATGACCACATTGGTATAAAGTCAAATATATCTATGTTATGTGCCAATTTTTTTTGTCTCAACCTAAAAGTTCACCATTTTTCTTCTTATTTGAGAAGAAATAATGCCATTTTTGTGGCACTCTAAACTTAGTATGAGTTGGGTTCTATGCTTACTATGACTAATGGAAAAGTTGTTCCTGGGCCAGAAATCTGGAACAGTGTGAAACAGAACATGGTAAAAGAAGGGGAGGAGCAGGAGGCGCTACATAGCTGCTGGTGGGGAGAAGGCATTGGTAGTTCTACCCAGCTTTGAACACTGAATTATAATACCAACCTTCCAGGAAAAACACACCCACTTGTGACAACTATTATGGGTGGTAATCAAGTACTCTGTCATTGGATTTAAAGCCCACCTCATAGGAAGGAATCTGTACTGGATGGAAATCTGCTGCAAAGAGGATGGTGAGGGAAGTCCCAAGCCCTAAGGGAGACCTTAATTCGTTGTTTAGCTAAATTGGCACAGTACTGAGCCACCTTCTAAATATATGTGTTTATACAAATAGACAATTATCACTGTCAGCCTTAATCACAGGAGCCTTTCTTTCTAGTGAACTGTGATAAATGCAGAGACTTACAGTTGCAAAAGGTGTGGAGGATCACTGACAGTTGAGTGCTCAGCCCTCACCATGACATTTATACCATACCCTCAAGGCTCAGAAATATTGTAGAAGATGGGGCAGAAAGAATTCAAGGGCTAGACACTACAGAAAGGTGCTGAAAACATGCCCCCTTCAGAGGGAAACACACATTTTTCAACAATTATGAATGCCTTTTCTGGGTATGTACAAGAATGGGCCCATTAGCCCCCAGGCACGAATGCAAGAGGAGCCCGGGAAACCCTAACCCATAATGCTGAATGATTTCCTATTAGTAAGTTCCGTAAAAAGGAGGTGTCGTGGCCTTCAGTTTTGTACCCACTGGTGATCCCTCCAGATTGCAATGGATAGTCCCAATCAAATGGTCCCAGGGATGTCTCTGAACAAATCAGAGGAGTCATACACAAAAGCAAACATTACGTATCTGGGAATGGGACCGGGAGGGAGGAGTGGCTATTGATAGGAGCAGGACGAAGATAAAAAGAGGACCAGAGGCAGCAATCAAGATGTATTCATATACATGCATAGAACTGTCAAAGAACTAAACTTAAAAGTTGGGAGCAAGGTCCTCTACAGAAAGCTCAGTGGGTGTGTTCTTAGTCACCCAGACCTAGAGTTCAGGAGTGAAAATGGCCCTTACCTAGTGCAGTTTCTGCAGAGTGGGAAACGTTTGACACCTGGACTGGAGGCCTGAACTTGGGGTTGGGGGTTAGCTCTAAATTTTCACAACCACTGTTATAAGAATAGCATTTATTTGGGTACCCGAGAAAGCCTTCATGGTCTGTTCTTGTAGCTGTTGAAGGAGAGGTTGGTTTGGACCATGTGGCTTCCTGCTATAGAATCAAAGGGTCTGCCTGTGTTCCCACAGGACCCCATCACGGCTGTCTAAGGCCATGATACTGCCTTGCTGCTGTTCTTTTCCTACCTTCAAGAGATCCCCTTCCCCAATGTCGTTGTCTTTGACTTTCCAACTTTTACTCACCAAAGGGCTATGCCCATCCTATTGGCCCTGGGAAGGGAAGCCTTCCCTGCCCTCTGGAGTCCAAGATGAACCACTGTGGCACCTGGAGTACTGCCAGTTTAGGTCCAGATTTCTAGATACTTCCATTCTTCACTGATGTTCTCACCTTGACTACTAGCTACTGAAGGCAAAGGAAGAGCATCCTTCTCTCTTGTATATGTGTGCCCCCTCAAAGCACTCTCTGCACATTCAAGGTGGGGTTATAGCATTGTACAATTCAACTCAAGGTTAATAATACTCACAATGTGTCTGGCAGCAAAGACCCCATCAACTATAGCACAACAAAAAGCCGCAATCACACCAAAGCTGATAAACACGATAGAAGCCACCAGCTGCAGGAGGGAACAAGAGGAACATGCCTGTTAGTCTTCCACTGTTGCCATATTTGGAGACTAGGTAATAATCCCCAAGAGACTGCCAGCCAAAGCAGAACTCTACTCTGTCACTGATGAGGATTTTTTTTTCAGTCATGCAGGGTGAGTGGGTATGGGGGTAGGCAGGGAGGAAGAGAAGGGGAAACTGAAGCATTTTTTAAAGAATATATTTCAGGGTAAGGTCAGAAATTCATTCTGTAAGCACTGAATGGAGAAGCTTGCTGGCATCCAGAATGAGGTCCATGGAAGAATTCGACTGCATAGCCCTTCCATCCTCAGATTCAGAAAAGGGCTGGGCCCTGGACATCACGTAATCCAACCCTGTATTTTATTATGTGGAGATGGAGGCACAGTGAGGGGAACGGTGTTTCCAGTGTCTCTACTGTGAGTCTATGAAAGAATTGGTGCCCACCAGCTCCTGGTCCTTTGATTTCTATACCCCTAGCTCTGCTGCTTGATGACATAGGGGACACTGATGATAACGAGAGTAATTCTCAGGCCTTACATAAGTCTAC
The DNA here is from genome assembly GCF_963924665.1 of Micromys minutus. NCBI lineage: Eukaryota > Metazoa > Chordata > Mammalia > Rodentia > Muridae > Micromys > Micromys minutus. The sequence continues at coordinate 91,917,494 of NC_137970.1, forward strand.
ATCATGTAATCCATCACTGAAGAAAGGGGATGTTCCATTTACTACCATTTAAGTACCAGGGAGATTTTTTCAAAAATTGGTGACTCTGAAAGGGGTAAATTCTCTGTTGTCTATAAGATTTTTCTTTCTCACTCTGTTTTTGGGGGAGCATGGCTTCATGTAGTCCAGGCTGGTCTCAAATTTATTTTGTGGCTAAGTCTCATCTTAAACTTCTGATCCAGACACTCAAGGGTTAAAAATACAGGCATGCACCACCATGCCTAGCTAGAAATTTTAAAATAGTAAAACCAGATTGCCAAATTTATTGATCATGTTAGATGATGTAAATTTTCCTAAAGTTCATCTTCTAGTAACCAAGTTGATGCTACAAATCAAGGCATGGGAGCATCACAATTTCGGAATGTCTTCAGGGACAAAGAGATATGATACACAAGCCCACGATCTGCTATGGTTGACCTTCTGAACTACATGAAATCAGCATGTTTTTTCTTTCTTGAGGCTTTTGGGGAGAAAGAGGAGGAAATAACATGGCAACAAGCTATTCTCCAGGGAGAAGGGGGAAAAAATCAAAGCCAAGGCTACCCTAGGGTTCACCCACTTCAGCAGGCTGAGAGGAAATACTTATCTCCTTTGGGGGTTGTTCAGAAACCTCTCTCCATAAATCTCACTTCACAGCACTGCAGATAATTGGTAAATAATGGATGAACGATGTCATGAAATTGGCATTATTAGCTATGCTATGATCAGCTCTACAATTAAAACTCCCCCATTATTTTGAATAATTTAAGCCCAAAGTGAAAACGAAACTGGCAAGGAATAGAGTCCAGGTAAAATGGAAGAAGAGACTATTAGAAGTCCCCTGGCAGCGAGTCCCATATTGCTGGGGGAAGCATATGGTTAGAGTTCTCTGTCTCTAGAGCTATTACATTATTTGATTAAGCATGATGTTAAACAGACCCCATTGCCAAAGTTTGGATGCCACTAAGAGTTGTCCAAGGGGAGTCTAACCTTAGTCCAGTGTCTGAGCACTCAGCAGACTGTAATTCTACAAAACTTTGTTGCAATTGCAACTCAGCCTATCCGTTCTACCCCTTGCCCTCAAGGAAGCCTTCTCAGTGTTCAAGCAGGGAAATGCAGCAGCTTGCCTTTGGGAGAGTGTATTAGGACAGCGAACATTCTAAGCTTCCCCTTCTGTCAAATGCTGATCCTTTCTCTTAACTTTACTACACACTTGGCTTTGAACTATGGAGGGCAAAGACACAGATGTTGTTGTGTAGTTGACTTCATATTACTTTGTTGGATCTATACTTCAAGTATGTTTACTTCCTCTTTTTAGTTTTAGTTCATGTTTTGGTTTTAAGAAAAGGTCTCAAGTAGCTCTGGGAGGCCTTGAACTCAAGATCACTCAAAGGTGACCTTGAGCTGAGCTCCAGATCGCTGCTTCTCAACCTCCCGAGTGTCAGGACTAGAGGCATGAATCACCAGGCCCAGGGTACACTTACTTTCTTAATTGAAATTCCCTAGATTATCATCGCCTAAAAGATTTTTGGAAAAAAAAAAAAAAAACTTTGTGAGAACTTTTTCAAAAGATTACATAACCAAAAGGAAGCCATGAAAGTCACTAATATTCAGAGCTGCAGTGATGGATATAACAGAAACCCAGCATTCTAGGCCAGACCAGCAGCCTGATTGAATGGTCTGAAGTGTTCTTTTGAGAATGAAGGAGAAAGCTTAAAGAGGTACAAAGCAGCCCGAAAACGCTGTGAGATAAGTTCTCTAGAGGCTTAGGGGAAAAGGTAGAATAACAGTTTCGTTTGGAGCCAAATTTGCACAAGCTTAAGAGATATGTTTCTTGTCCACATAAACACTGGGCTTTCCCGAGGACGGAAACTTACCATCTGACGCTTGTTCTCAATCAGGTTTGATCCGATGATTCCAAGGAATGATCCAAAGCCAAGCTGTAAGACAACATAGCATTAAGGAAGACAATCAACCTTCCCACACAATCATTCCAGTCCTTGGCTATGATTCAGGATAGTGGAAAAGAACTGGAGTATAAATGTCAAAGCCACATGTAGCTTCTTACACAAACACACAATGAAAGTATATTCTCCTATTATTTGCAGTTTTCTTCTGTAGCAATGACTCACACTGAAAAAGAAGCTCATGTGACCCCAAACTAAACATAAAGGTCAACTACAGCTTCTTAGTGCCTGCCTGTGTCAATTTTAATATCCATTACACAGCATATGACTGGTGATTCAGAGATATAATGGTGAAAAGCACACTTTATTGTCAGATTTCTATCTAGTTTTGAAAAGAACCTTCTATTCTGAAGCATGGATTATAGAATAAAGGTTTGCAAAGGCAATTTTTGTTGCATCAGGCATACTAATCAAGCTCAGGAAGTACTTTAGAAATCAGCAAGCACCTTAACCCACACTAAAAAAAAATAGAAATAGAAGAGAACTTTTTTTGAAAGCCTATATTTGTGGTTGACCTACTACAATTTATGTTAGCACTTACTCGCCTCTTTTCCCATCTCTGCTTCATTTATGGACAGAAAGCATTCATTAAAGGGTGAACAGAAATGGCAGTGTAAAACCCTGAAAAACAATTTCTCTTGTCTAAGTGGTCGGGATTATGGCTCAGTGTAGAAGAGCCCACTGCCCTCTCAGCTGCCATTAGTGGACCGAAGCCTGTTGGTCTCAGCTCAGAATGATCACTAGCCAATAGCTATTGATGGAGATGGAAAGGGAAGAAGTAAAAGCTGTGCACATAGACCAGTAAATCTTAACACAGGATGTAGGTACAGCTCTTTTCAGCCTCACTAAGTCTTTCTCTGCACTCGCAGACTTACCTTGGTTCTTGGAGGCATTTGTTTCAACCCAAGACTCTCAAGTTTTACATCTAGTCTGGGAAATGTAATAAATCTAAGGATTGGTTCTGATGGGCCCCTGTCCAGAAACTAACTGTTGTCCTCAAGACCCCAAGAATGTCTGCAGGACCACCAACCACTCTTGGGAAACCAAAACTTATGTACCTGAATGGATAGAGTGCTCCATCCCAGGATACTGAGAGTATCCTCATGCAAGGGTTGACATATACTTTTCTCCCACCCAATCTTTCTTTAAAGTATAACTAAGATGCATTGTTGCAAAATATACCAATGTAAACATAGTCATCACACTAGCCTGGCTTACAAACACAGATGTTCTACTAATGTCTGTGTAATCCAGAACTGACTATCCACCCAGCCTCTTTCCTTGTGTATAAAACAAAAGGGACCACAGAAATGTTATCTTACAGAGCTTTGCAAGGATTGACAGAAGCAATGCCGCCAAATGACTTTTAATGGGAATAATACATTCAAATAGCTTAGCACATCTCCTGCTATTATTCAGTGCATACTGAGAAAATACCATTCTATCCTAGAGATTTGAATTGTAATTTTTAAATTTAAAAATACATATTATTTTATGTATATAGATTTTTGCCTGCTTGTATGTTTGTGCCCCATGTATGTGCAAAGTGCTCAGAGGTCAGAAGAGGGTGTGAGATCCCCTGAAACTGGATTAACAGACAGTTGTGAGCTTACTGGGAATAATAAAATCCTGGAAGAGCAGCCACTCCTCTTAACCACTGAGCCATTCTGCCCCAAGTATTGCATTTTTAAAAGACATTAATGCTTTTAAGACTTTTGACTACATTTATTTATTTGTCAGAAGACAACTTAAGACTCAGTTCTTTCCTTTCGCCACCTGGGTCCTAGGAATGAAAGTCAGATTGCTGTGCTTTGTGGCAAATGCCTTTACCTGCTGAGCCATCCCACTGACCCAAAAGACATTTAACTTTTGAACCACTCTAATGTGATTTGAACTGGAAAATTCTGTCACTGCGCATCATACATGTGCAATTCCCACAGTGGCCAGAAGAGGGTGCAAAATCACCTGAAACTGGAGTAACAGATGGTTGTGATCAGATAGATAGATGATAGATAGATAGATAGATAGATAGATAGATAGATAGATAGATAGATAGATAGATAGAGCAAGCAACTACAGTAATTCATGGAAATACACATTTGGATATGTCTGGGTGGGTATGTACTAAGACGTTTAACTAAGAAGGGGATAAACCACTTTGAGATTTGGCAGGAACCGTTTCATGGGCTGGGTTACAGACTGCACATAAAGGATGCAGCAGGCTGAGCCTGAGCATCCATCACTCCTCTGTGCTTCCTGCCTCTGAATACAATGTGAGCAGTTGCCTCTTGCACCTGCTGCCATACCTTGCATCTGTATGCTGCAATAAATCCTACCTCTCTTAAAGTACTGTTGTCAAGGATTTTGTCGCAGCAACAGGACAAGTAATCAGTAAAGACCAGAAACAAAGACACTGGCTATTCCTGACATTCTCAATCAACTCGTTGATGGTGGTTACTAGAAGAGATAGACGGAACATGTGTAGAACTGGCTGAAAAGACATGACACTACAGAACTGGGCATCTCAGGCTTAGCTATTACGTCATCTATGCCTCCCATTCTATTGCTTCTCTTCACATCTCATCTCAGTGTCATTTAATCCAATATATAAGAAGACATCACACCCGACCCCCAAGAGCTCACCGTCTAGTGAAAGACACAGAGTGTAAGTTAAGGCTATAAAAACAAAGCACTACATGAGCTAAGAGGAATTCATTCTGGACCATATCCCTGTCACTGCTGCTCATAAATCATGTGACCTTGGGCCAGTTAGTCAATGACTCTGTGCTTTAGTTTTCTCATCTATAAAATGGGATAAAATGGGGTCATGGAGATAATTCAGCAGGGAAGGGCCCTTAACTCAAAGACCGATAACCTGATTTGTGTCTCCAGAATTCATGTTGTATAAAGAAAGCCAGTTTCTACAAGTTGTTCTTGGACTTCCCACACACACTGTGACATGATCTTCTCATGTTCCCCTATCCCCCCTCCCGCAAAAAATTAACAAATAAATGATGTAATCTGAAAGCATTTTAAAAGTGAGAATCATAAAAGTATGTATGAGACAGTGTTGTCATAAGGATCAAGTATAAAGATAAAGTATGTGATATTTGCACAAGGTAGGCTGCTAAATAAAAAGTACTGTAAATTTCCACAGAAGAGGAGGCATTTTATTTGGGCTCATAGGATGGGCAGAGCTCAATGGGAAAGGAACTAACATCTGTTGAGTTATTTGAACAACATGCACATCATGAAGCCTAAGAAGTCAGTAGCTTTTTGTGAGTTTTTGTTAGTGTTGTCTCTTACAACAGGGTCTCACCGTGTGAACCTGGCTGTCCTAGACCTCACTCCATCCACCGAGCTAGCATTGGACTCACAGAGATCACCCTGCCTTTGCCTCCTGGGTGCTGGAATTAAAAGCATGTCCCTACCTCATCCAGGTCACTGTTTATAGAAAGTGTTCTCTTCAGGGAGGGAGACGTCCTGTTTGACCAAGAGCTTGGGATGAAAAGAAAGAAGCAAACGGTTTCCTGAAAATGGCCATCTGCATCTAATCGAATACCAGCTCCTAGGGAACCAGAGAGACAGCTTGGTGCTTATGCACCAAGTTCGGTCCCCAGTACCTGTGTGGTGGCTAATAGCCACCTCTACCTCCAATTCCAGAAGACCTGAGGCCCCCGTTTGGCATGGTGCACAGACAGGCATGCAAGAAACTCCCTTAATACACATAAAATAAAGGCAACTTTTAAAAACTGGAAATGGTAGCTCCCAAGACCAAATGTCTAGACCTTTGTACCTCACTGCTATTTCCAATGAGCTAAATGAGTAACTAGTTTTCCTTGTTTTGGCTACCCTCCATTTATCAAGTGAAAAAAGACAAATCACTAGAAATTAAAGCCAGATTAAAGAGTTTTTATGGTTTGAGGGGTTTATTGTTTGTTTTTTAGACAAAGCCTCATTGAGTGACTAAGGTGGCCTAAAGCTTGTGCTACCCTTCCTGCTTCATGCTCCTGTGTGCTGGGATGGGCCATCACCCCCAGCTGAAGGACTCTGAGGAAGGACCCTGCAGAATGGACCTATTCATACTCCCATCTACTGCCCAGACACCCAAAAGAGGCTCAGATGAACATTAATTGGGTATGTACCTTGTGGCAGAGCTTGCATTTGACCCATGATTTGGAGTTTGGGATTGCAATGGGGTGTGGTGGTAAAGGTAGTGAAGTGTAAGGTCAGGGAATCTGTGCTACACTTGGCTGAAACAGTGCACAAACCATTTCTTTAACCTTGAAATTAGAAAATCTCTGAAAATGAAAAAAAAATTTCTGATACCAAATTTGGTGGTAATGCTTGATCTTGAACTTATGTGAGGATTTTTTATAATCTTTACCCTATTTTACATTAAGTCATATTTTATGATCAAACTATAAAGGAACCTGACTGTATGTACTACTCGAAGCCCCGCTGAAATGCTAAAAGGCATATCACTGTAATTTTCTCCAAAATTAAAATCTAAATCCTAAAGTGTATTTTGCTTAAGTAATTGTGGACCCATATAAGCAAAGGTAATAGAGAATTCAAAGATGGTAGACTACACTGTGGACCCTAATAGCTTAGAAATCCTCCCACTGAGGACTCCCGTTCTTAGAGGAGAAAGGCAGGAGGTGAGAGGAAAGGTTGCTAGAGGAGGGAATGGGGAGGAAAGGAGGAAGATTTAGCTGCGTTTGGGATGTTCCTCTTACCTGGGTGGGGGAAAATGGTGGGTTTAAGAGTTTGTAATAGTTACTCCCTAATAACCAAACTGTTCAATTAGCAAAAGCACTCTGTTCCCAGCCAAATCTGGGTTCTCAGGCATTTACTGCTGCAGAGGTAGGAGTCCTAATTGTATTTGCTATAACACGATCTGACCTATAAACGTAAATGGATTTTTCGACTGTTCAATCTGCTATCTTCCCTGCTTCGCTCTGTATAATTAAAGCCCATTTTAAAGAAATTATCTACAGGCATTCAGAGAGCAAATTTGTAAAAGTTAAACCAGTGCGGGAGTGGGGATTGAAGGAGAAATACACCAACCTCTTAGTAAGGTCATTTTTAGTGAAACAACCACACACACACACACACACACACACACACACACACACACACTCACACAAACACACGCATACGAAGAGAGGGAAGGAGCGGAGGGAGGGAGATGCCCCCACTGCTTCCATTTCCAGTGGTGGCTGAACATCAAGTACTTGGATAACAGCAACCATGAGCCCTTATTCCTTTGTTAATGTATTCCAACCTAGCCTCCCACAGTCAGATACTCTATAGAAAAGGTTTGTACTAGCGTGAAAAATGCCCTCCCTTTACCCACAGCCACTCTGGATCTTGGCTTGAGCATTTGCTCTTCAGTTGGCAATATTTCCTTAATGCAGCTACCTGAAGCACACAAAGTCACACAGATTCTGTAAATTCCTTTCCAAGCCACCAAAATGCTCTCAACCCCCTGTCCTTTCTTCCCCTCCCCTTAGCATGCTTTTAAAAATAAAACCCATTTCTGCTGACAGATGATTTTCTTGCCTCACCACAGGAAGTGGACAGGGTGAGTTCTCATATCACATGTTTAACAGAGGGCCCTGGGCACAAACTGGTATCTGTGAGACACCTGCCTTAAGCTGGGGGTTGAGTGGGGGTGGGATCCCTACTTCCTCCAAACTGCAAGCCCAGTATTTGAAAGAGCTCTTGAGTTGTGAGACTGTGGAATGGGATCTGTTGACCTAGGCAACAGGCTCCAAGATTGTTAAAGGCATCATCTTTAACCTCTTCTCTCTTGAGTGAGAGTGTGAAAGACAGAAGCCTAAAACCATGTCTGGTCTCTTTGCTGTGCTATTTTTTTTTTAAACGAGCCATTTCTAACATCTTTTTTTCTGTCTAGCAATTACAATTCAGGTATCATTTAATTATTATTAAAATAAGAGTTGAGGTTGAACAGCACTATTCATTGACCCAAATGAGGGGTGTTTGTTTGTTTTGACAGGCACTCACTATGTTACCAAGCTATTAAACGAGGTGTTTTTTTTTTTAATGTAGCAAATTCCATGTTGAAAAAATGGATTGCATGCACTGCAGGGAAGGGTAAACTATCCACTGGACTATGAAAAGAAGTCATTAGAACCTTGATTCTTTCTTAGTGTCTGAAATAAGAAAGCAGAAGCTATTACTGATGTTCCACAAATGGACTGTCGCTGGCATTTCTCTATGGCTACAAAGGCTAGACCATTATGTGAGCTATCCTCTGTGAAGAGGGCAAGTTTCAACCAGTGAAGGGTTAATGGTAGGGGGCTTTCTGTATGAGCAGATGTATTGTGTAGTTTTAACCAAATTAGCACTAGCCAAATGAATGCAAGCTTTGGACATCCTATTGAGAAATTGTAAATTGAAGTTGACACTGATAACAAATGACTAACGAAAAATGGTGGCATTGATACTTCTGCTCCTGTAGGAGCTTTTAGTCAGATATGCTGTAAGAGCCACATTTGAAAGGATTTTTAAATAGCCAGTGGCTGTGATGACAACTTAAACATGTCTGATAAGAAGCCAGTCAAAAACATTCACAAATAGGTCATTGGTCATTTGAAATAAGGGTTTCTAGGCTTTGTCTTCAATAACAAACTTCACACTAAGTATATAAATAACACCCTATAACATTTTACTGTTCATATAAAAAGATATTAAAATGGGAATTTCATGTTCATCTAATGTTTGAATTTCCATTTTACCTAATTTTGTGAATGTATATATGATTTGCAAATGAATAAATATGCATGAATTAAGAATATATCTTCCACACCTTTTCTTGGCAGGACCCCTTTGCAAATGAATGAGTGCTGTTGGCCATAGAAAGTAGAGGTGTCAGAATCCAGGAAAGACCAGGTGACCTCATATAGGGAAACAAACACTTGGAGGCAGGAACTTAACTAAAATGAATGCTAGAAAGGAGCATCTCCTAACACCAGAAAACAAACCCCTGACAATAAGATGACTTGCTTAGCATCCCAGTCTTAGTTAAGAAAGACACTGGGAGGCTTCTAGGTGCAGTAGTGTTTTTCCTAAGGAGGGCTGCCTTTCTGTGTACTTCCAAAGATACAGAGAGGAAATTGGAGCAAACACTGTAAATTCTCACAGAATTGAAAACCATCACAGAAGAGTCACAAACCCTGTAGCAAACAAGCTCCGGAGGCCAACCTGTGCTCTCTGTACTTACAATGACTCCTGGGTAATAACCTCCCACAGTCACATTCTGGGTCCTGGTCGTCGCAGCGAGGCCAACTGTGAGAATTAGCACGGACACAATAAGCAGAGTAACGGTGACATAGATGGAGTTCCGCTTCCTCCGATTGAAGGCTCCTGCAGCAAGAGAGAGACATTGAAACTGCTCGTGTCATCTGGGAAAAGAAAGATACACTCAGAAGATTTTTCTTTCTTCCCCCTATTTGTAACTGGGCTGTCTCTAGGAAATGGAATTACGGTGACACTTTTCTAATAAAAAATATACTGCTTCTTTGAAAATAAACAACCAGTATGTAACAGCAAGACAATTTTGTGTGTTTGACATTCTAGAAAAGATGTGTCATACCCACTTAGTGGAGTGGAATTTTTTTTTCCTTTTGGCAGGTTATAAAAACATACAACGGATGGTGAGTATTTGTATGAGGGTATTAAGTGAAAATATTGTAAAGCCAGTAGGTAACTAAGAGCCTTTTTACTTAGAAGCTAGGGATATGAAATTTCATTTTAGTGTAAATATCAGAACTGAGCCAGGAACCAGCATCTTATTTTTTTTTTTCATTTATTTCTGACATTTGCTGCCTCGTGCATAAACTTAAAAAGGGTGCGTTGGCCAGACGTGCCACATAATAAATGTATGTAATAAAGTAAATGGTTGAAGGCTATTAGTCCACAAAGATTTGTATCGGAGAAAGTAGATGAGAAAGATATAACTTACACACACTTATGCTTACGTGAGGATGACATAAACGGCAAGAGGCCCCTGCTCCTGCCCCGGGCTTATCAGACATGATAGCGCCAAGCAATTTTTTTTTTCAAAACCAAGCCTATTAAGTCAGATAGGAAAAAATGGCATCTAGGCTCACTTCAATTTACAATTTTTAAAGAACCAAGCACTGCTCTACTCTAGGAACTAAGCACTATCTTACTCCTTTTTTCTAGCACAAGGAAGGGGTTCTCCACAGGAAATACAATGGTAGAATTAACCACCTAGGAGTTCTCAGGGAAAAAAAAAAGAAAACAAATGGGCAAGGCTTTTAGGATCCAGTTCCCTTGAAGCCATAAGGAGGATAGGGACAAAGAAGCAGTAGGTAGCTGTAAACATCGTGAATGGGACTAAGGAGAGCCTTTGGTTCTGCTTGTTCATAAGACTTAGCACTCTGAGAGGCCTCGCTGCACCACCATCTGCAGCGGAGCAGAGAAGCTAACCAGACTGCACTACAGTTGAGGGAAAGAAAAGGGAAACGTGGAAGGAGGAGTGAAAGGCAAACCCAGGCTTGTTGGTAGTGAGAGCACATGGGGAGCAGGGGCTATGCCTGTTCTCACCGCCTCCTACAGAAACCTCTTTCCATAGAGAACAGTGTCTAGAATGCCACCCTGGCTTTCCCAGTGTAATCTTTGCGGAAGGCTCTGAGGGGGAAGGGGTGGAAGGGGCTGGCGGCCTCCCCTGACATCATCCTCGAAACTAAGAGATGTGACTCATCCGGTACAAGTCTAAAACAATACTATTCTAAGGCTGTTTTACACCAAAATGTAGAAAGCGGTTTGAGCAGGTACAGGCCCCTATCAAACATTAATGTTCCTGTCTCACCGTGGGAGGAGAGGTAAGGGGACTTGCAAATGAGTCTGCTCTGCAGTGAGCTAGGAAGCCATCCCCCATGCAGAAAGACAGGAAGGTCCCTAGACACTTATGACATCAGGATCCTTTGTTTGTGGGATCAGGGGTGCAAATGACCGCATGATCGGCGATTGCAGCTGTGTGGTTACAGGAAAGGGAGAGAAGGGTAGGGTTAGGATGGACAGGATTTCTTTCTTTCATCTACCTGCAGGTTCCTTATCCGTCATGTTGCCTTCCCAGTACCCAAAGGAGTCTGTGAACCAGGGTTCCTGATTCCATCTCATGGTAGATACTTGGTGAGTGTCCAGGTTTCACCGTGGGGTTCTAATAGCTATTTATCAACACAGCCTCCATTTGTTTCTTGCCTTCCCGTTTGCCATGCACACAGGAACTCTAGTCTTTCTTGCGCCCCCCCCCCCCCAATACACCAAGACCAGCTCACGTAGAGACTATGTCACCTTAGAGACTAAGCTGGAGGAGCATGAATGTCGCCAGGATCTTTCTAATTTATTGCCTCACTGGCCTGCTCATTCCTACCTACTGACCTTTAATCTTCTCCACAGCCCTTGAGTCTTCTTTGCAAATATCACTCTAACTCTTAAAAGCACAGGAGTCAGGTCAGAAAAGTGACTCAGCAAACCATGTGGTATCATTTAAAAACCTTCCTCCCCCATTTGCTTTAGAATCTGGATTGAAATTCAGTCTGTTGAAAAGCTGAAAGATCCCACCACCCTACAGGAGGCTTATCTCCAGATGAAATTTGTTTTGAATCAAATTGCTAAGAAAACTTTTAGGGCACTAGAGAAAGTCTGATCTGCCAGTCACCCTTTATTTTATATTACAAAGACCTTAATTGCATAAAGTCAAATGCCTTTAATTGCACTTGGGGAGTTGACTATTTTAAAGAACTTTTAGGTAAATTCTTTTTGAAATAAAAGGCACCCCCTCATTTGCCTGTGGTTTCAATGTGATTTAATAAAGTCCATTTGTACTTGGAATAAGGCATACCTTAAAGTACTCTGAATGTGTGGCCAGGGATCCTAAAAGTCAGATAATTGTATGGACTCAGGTCAGTTACCTGCTTGTTGCTTTATTTTAGAAGGCAAGAAAACCCTGTTCTTGCTAAGGTACAATTTGGGACAGGTTTTAGGTGATGATTCTGTGAGCACAGGACCATCTGATTTAGGTTTTATTTAACAGATTAATATTTTTTAAACACTCAGATGCCATGAGCTACTTAAAAATACCCTCAAGAGCTGGGACAGTGCCTTTTGTGTGTCACACACACAGCAAAGGAGTAGCTAATGGTCACTGAAGAAAGAAACAAGTGGCAATATCTCATCATTGTTTTCCCTCTAGTGGAAGAATCCTGCAAATGAATTTGGCTATGCTCATAGAATTAACTTTTTGAAACAGGGTATACTCTGAGAGCTCCCCAGACTGGAAAACTCTGTGGCTAATGTGTCAAAGCCACAAGAGCTTCACCGCCTTGGTACCTGGTATTTAAACTCCTATTGCAAGCAATAGCAGTGAAAATCTGAACATCCCATCATTGGCACTGCCTGCTCCCCGCAGCAGCCTCTCTGCAGTACTGCAGCTCTCCCTTTCTGCAGTGCCCCACCTCCAGGCCAGATATGGGGGGAGGTCTGTGATGGAGTTCTGGGGCCATGCTTCACCTTTCCAGACAGGATCATCTTGTCCCTCGACTCAAAGCCCTCATCTGTCTTTGAATCTGAATTCCTCTCTTCATTTGAAGCAAGCTCAAAACTTCCTCCACCACAAAGTTTATCTTAATCAACCCCTCCCCCGGCTACTCTAACCACCCATTAGCTTGGTTTCTAATGGTCTAGGTGCCTTACTCAGTAGGTATATAAACTGTGACAGCAGGTTTCTTCCACAAACCCATATGTCCACTAGTTCCAGGACTGTGTATCTGACGGGAGCCAGGCTTGGAGTGTCTGTAAGATAGGCTGCTGCCTCTGCACACGTATGCTTTACTCTGTATATATTTCTTGATAGCCCTCCCCCAAAGAGAATGGGTAATGTTTATTGAGATGTAGCAAAGATGCTTGGTACGCTGTGGCGTTAGTGACATGGTAATTCTCAGGTTTGAATGTTTGAATGGATTTGCATTTGCTTACCTGAGTCAGCTTTGCCGCAGAGTGGATCTCGGGAAGTCCCCAGCCTTGAGCATCCCTAGAAACAGGTGGCTACCCACATAAGAACCGCAATGCTCTGCCAGTCTCCCAAATGTCTACCTAAAGCTGCCGGAACCTACTACCTTCACCATTTTGTTAAATTATTCAGGACATGGAAACGTTAAAACAAACAAACAAACAAATGGTAAATTAGAAATGTGTTGTTAGACGTGAAGAGGGTGCCCTGATGTAGTAGAGGTGCATCAACGCTTGGGGGCGCTGTTGCCAAAGTGGAGGAGGGGGTTACTGAAGCTGATGGAGGTGCACAGGAGTCAAATTACTATCTTCACAATTCCCAAATGTCTGCTTCCTACAGAGCCTTCGACTAACAGCTGATCCCAAGTCAGCCCACAAAAGTAGTACAGGCACCTTGATGCAGTGAGGCATGTGTGTCTGTGTGTGTGAGTGTGTGACATTATGTGAGTGTGTGACATTTTATTTTGGGGGATGTGGCTGTGTTTTGCCTATAAAAAGGAATCCCCTCAGAAATGCTGCCTTTGGAAGCAGAAACACACTAACCCAGAGCTTAGTTAAGTAGAAGTATCCTAGATGCTGATTCAGGCCTAGGCTGTGGGACCAGCGCCAGGGAACTCCGGGGAGACTCCTCTGTCCACACCGTGTGAACCTAGAATTATCAGTCTACTCAAGAATATTCTACTGACTTCAGCCTGTGGATTCTTTTTCCAAGCGCTATTCGTGATGATTGTCCCTTTCTATATGAGATCTATGATTCCCTTCCCTGCAATGCCAGACTCAGCTTGTTGGGCAGACAGAAAAATGCAAGACAGGCTGGGGGCCCTGGGAATACAAGAGAGAACTCTCTTCATCTTGTTCTGAAACCCACAGAGCAGTGTCAAGTAGCAAAGCTTTCAGCCCTGGGCCTCCAATCTGCACAGTCCCCGTGGCTACAGAGTTCTGGGTGGGGAGGGGTGGTTTGCAGGTGGTTGTTGCACGCAGTTGGGATGGGCTCTGCAGAACCCTCCGCCAGCTCTTTCATGCTGTAGCTAGATGTCTAGGAGCCTGGGCTATGGTAGCGCCACAGCTGGCCAAGGCAAGGAGTGCGTTTGGAGTTCTGTATGCCTGTGTATGCATGGGGTCGGAGAGGGTTCTGGGAAGTCTGCTACTGCTGGGTTCTGGATGTGGACCCTCATTTTGCATCCCGTTTTAAATAACCACGACCTTAAAAAGGAAAAGCGCAGGGCTTCTACTGATAAACTTCTACCATCCAGATTGGTAACACTTTTTCAGGGGCCCTTGAACGAAATTTGGTGCGACTGAGTCTTTTGCAGGCAGCAGAGATCTCACGCTGGGCTCAATCTTCTCCTTGCCCCTCCCCTGTGGATGTTCCAGCAAATTCGTCTGAGAAGAGCTGAGAAGACTGGATGACAGAGATTCGGGACAGAGGACTTTTGCAGAATGGGAAGCATGAGAGAAAAGACGAATTGGCCTTGATTTAAGTGAATCCAAGGCACATTTTAAGCTTAAGTAGAATTATGGCTCCACGATGCCCTTCCACTTACCCAAGACTCCAAATTAATTTCTTCTCCCAGCGAAGACTTAGGAAGTGCCTAACGGCGAAATGCAACTGGTTTTGGGTTTTGTTTTTTATTTCTTAAAATTCGTTTGTAGCTACCGAAAAGCACCCTCGAGGAACCTCCAAGTTGGTGCAAGATGGTAGCAGTCCCCTCGTTTTTAGGAAGGTGTTGAAAGGTGCCCCTCCCCCTTCATTCCGCTGAACAGGAAAGCGCGACTGGAGAAGATGCGCGGGCTTGCGCTGGATCTTATTCTCCCTACCCACCCCCCAACACACACACATTTTATGCCTTTGGAGCAGAATGAGAATCAAATTCAAGGACTGATCGTTCTTCTGCGTATGTCCAGGCTGAGCTGTCTTGAATGATTCTTCATGAATTCCAGTCCCGCCAGCATACCCTTTCTTCTTACCCTACCCCCCCATTCCCTTGGGTAGCACACCCCCCACACCCCTGGTCTGCCAAGTGTCCATTGCAGGTCTGAATTTTAAGATATTACCTAGATTGCGTGCGTGCGTATCTGTGTTGAGGGGGGAGGAGGTAAGACCTTGCTTCTTGTAATTATCATTAGTCGTGATCTTAAAAGTGATGTGGACTTTGCAAAGAAGGAGCGTCGAATCAAAAGCAAAGGCGCAGGTTGAAGGAAGTGTTTTGATGCCCAGACAGCTGAGATTTACCACAGCCTGCAAGTCTGCGTGCACACACCACACACACACAGAGACACACACAGAGAGAGAGAGACAGACGAGACAGAGAGATAGAGATAGAGACAGAGACAGAGAGAGGAAAGAGAGGTACGCACGCACATACTTACACATACTCACACTCCAGGCTAGGTAAAGATACTCCAGCCCTAGCTTGGCGCTCTAATCCCAAACGCGTCACACTTGTCACAGCTGGGCCGCTCCCTTGGGGCTCTGGTTCACCTCCCAGATACTCGAGTTTGTGGACCCCCATCCCTTTAGTCTTCTCTCTGGCACTGGGGCAGCCAGGAGTTGGCTGTCCTAAGGACAACGCACTTACCCCCTTACTGCTGCCTCCCGGAGGACAGGACTTACCCATGGAATCGGGAAGGGACATGTCGCTGGACCGCTGCTGAGTCAGGGACTGATGCATGGTGAAAGCTGTCCAGTTGCCCCTGTCCCTGAAGCTGCTTCAAGAGCCCCTGGCTCAGGACGCCCCGCAGAGCATCCTACTCTGCCGCTGCCTCTCTTGGTCTTCCTGAGCGCAGAGAGGGACTGACTGCCTCTGGTTGAAAGCTGCAGCCCAAGTGCCGCCTCCCAGTCCCTCCCCCTCTTCTCCCTCCCTCCTCTTCTGCCTCCCTCTGCTCTGGGAGGCAGCAGCATTGGCGTCCGTGCAGCAGCGTGCGCTTGCGCAAGACCCCCCTTCTTCCCCCCCCCGCCCCCCTCCCCGGCCTCCCCATCCTAGTTATCCACCTCCCAGCCTCTCAAGCCAGACAGGGAGCCGGTTTTGCCCCTTGGGGCCAAAGCTGCGCAGAGAGAAAAAGGAGGCTTCAGCCTGGGGCCAAGGGGCCTTCTCTGCAGTTTGAACAGAGGGTAGAGGGTCTTGGGCAATCTTCTTTTACAAGATTCATAATTGGGGAGGGAGACAGAGTTAGAGGTTCAGAGCTGGAGAATGCACACAGTGACACAGGCAGGCAGACAGACAGACAGACACACACACACACATACACACACACACACACACACACACACACACACACGTGCAGGTCTGATCTTACCGCTTCCAGAATAACATAATGGAACTGGAGACGATCCAGATAAGGTCCACTCAATAATCAAAAGGATGGGGAGGTTGGGGGGGGCAGAATGTCTTATGAAGATAGATTAAACAAATGTGCACTCTTTAGTCTAGAACAATGAAGGCTGAGAAGGGATGTGACCAGAGTGTATAAAATTATGCAGTTAGAGACAAGAACACAGACTTATTCATCATGATTAATAATTTGAGAACCAATAGACACCTAAGAGTTATAAGAAGGTTCATCTAAAGAAAACATGGCACTATACCAGTACCCCAGTTTGTATTTTTGTTCAAGGTGATTTTATATCAAGGTAAGCTTTTTAGACCATAGCAGCTATGTAAGGGAGACAGAAGAATGGTCCATAAACCTATTTTGTAGATGAAGAAACTGAATACCAGTTGAAAATCTCCATGCCTTTGCAGCTACTAAATTACAGAGGTGAGATGCAAACCTAGATCTCAAGTGCTCTTACTAAAGAAGCATCCTCTGTGTCACTGCACCACAGCTCATATTTTAGGTTGTAAAGGCCTAACCTTTAAGGGCTGAGCCATCTCTCCAGCGTGCTTCCACAACTCGATTCAAGGTAAGTGTAAAGTTCTCCAACCAGGCTGGGGAGATGGCTCTATGTACAAAGCATCTGCTTGGGAAGCCTGAGACCTGAGTCCCATTCCCCAGACCCATGTTAAAAACCATGTGCAGCAGTACTTCTTTGTAGTCCCAGCCTTGGGGAGGCAGAGACAGGAAGATGCCCTGGAGTTTGCTGGCCAGTTACAGGTCCAGGGTGAGACGCTGTCTCAAAAAGTAAAGTGGAGAGAGTGGCTAAGGATAACCCCTGACATCTACCTCTGTCTCCATAAACACACACACACACACACACACACACACACACACACACACACACACACACACACACACTCACTCCTGACTTGACCATGAACTGGGGGAAGGAAAGCACTGGGTTCCTCCCAGATCTGCCTTGCTAATCTGCTATGAGACATTGTTTCCTTACCCAGGAAATGTAACCAAAGGCCTTTGCCCTTTTTCACCTTCCAAAGGAAGGAAAGATTCTTCCTGAAGGTTAAGAGGAAGGCTTTTGTAAAGAACTTGGATCCCCCAGGGGCCAGATTGAATGCTTTGTCACGTATTCTGTAGCCCTCCACTACAGATGTGGTCTAAAGATCTGTGGCACATGTTCTAAATAGAGATAAGATGGCCACTCTTGTAAATGTCTTAATCAAGCTTGGTGTGCAGGTCAGTTCTCCAGGAGCTGCACAAAAGCCGAAGGAAGACTTGCCTTTCTGCTGCTGAAAAGGTGGTCTTTCCGTCCTGTTTGTTTAGCCCTTCTCCTACCACTCTGAGTATCTCCTATTTAATGTGAAGGACTCCCGTGGACAGCACTGATTTCTCAGGAGTGCTTCATAATTAGCTTATTTCGCTTCTGTGAAAAGTAGCCTTGAGGAAAAGGAGTTTTTCTACAGGCTAGAGGAAAATGTTTACCACCACTTTCTTTGGTGATGCATGGCTCTCCTATAGCAACCATACAGCTACAGAGCCCAAAATGCCAAATACAAGCTGGTTACTGTTTTTTGTTATGTTACTTGTTACATGCTGCTTTAAGTGAACTCAACTAAGCTTTTTCATTTTAGAAAGAAATGGGCTGCCCATTCAGTGACACAGAGAGCATATGGTATTGGACCTTTATGAAAAGAGCCACAAACCAGTGAGGACTCCTTAATGAAGGGAGGGAAGAGCCTTGCCTTCTGCAGTGTCTGTGAAAATTGAACACCCTGGTTAAGAGAATTAGCTGTTTAAAAGACTTACATGCTGTATGTGTCTTCCACACTGTCGCTTTCAGGGGGCGGGGACTTTGGGGACTTGGAACACAGCAAACACTTAGTCACATTAAAAATGACTTGGAGATGAACAGCATACACAGACAGCCCTAGTGGCTGTGGCAAGGCACAGAGTCGTAGCAGCTTTCTGCCCTGAAATTGTGTTCTTGTTTGGATCTGGGCGAAGGGGCTATTATGAGAACTGGTGGGGTCAGGGGCCGTGGTGAGGGACTTACTTCAGGTCCCTGAACTTCTTTTCATCTGAAGAAAGTTCATCTGAATTCAGAATGATCTGGACAACCAAAAAGCAAAGGGAAATTTTTCATGGAGTTCATCCTGATTTTCTTCCTGCCAAAACATGTACAGATTTTATGCATAAATGGACTCTTAATAAATGTTACCAACAGTCAAACCATCTAGATGAAGGAACAGGTATTTCATGCAAATGGAGGCTACTGCAAAATTGCTTGGTTAGCTTCTGATTAAAAAAAAAGAAATTATTAAGGTAGCTTAAAATAAATCCTTTTCATTGCATGCTTAATCAAGCATACAGTGCTGCCCAGGGTTGCAAACTATTTTACAGCATCAGGAAACTTTGCCAATGGATCTGCAGCCTAATTCTCTCTATCTTCTTGAAGCCAATAATGAAGACTCTTCCCAGAAGCCTTCAGACTAGAAAAATGCCAGATGGCATTCTGTCTCTAACACATTCACCCTGGGAATACTCAGGACAATCACCTCCTTATTTTGATGATCAATTTGACTTAGTTAAATTACTATAGTACCTTCCAGATTCCAAATTTGGGACTGTAGACCGGAAGAATCATGTCTATACACACACATACACAGAGACAGACATTAAGTATGTATATTTAAAGTGGTGGTCATATACATATTCATACCCAAAACATCATATACATATATTTATACATATATGCATATACACAAGAACAACTAAACCACTATCTCTACACACTGTTCATCAACACCTACTTCTCAGCTTTCAGATTTCTGTTGACCTAAGACACAGAGGAGCTTCAGAAAAAAAAATGGAGTACCTCAGAGGTCACACATTCCTAATTAAGGTTAGTCACTGTATCTACCTGATTACTTTAGGTCAGTGACTAGTGCTCACTGTCTACACCACAAAATGAGTCTTTGCTCAAGAGACCCATCATTGAAGGTTTTGTTTCACCCAGGAAACTCGAATGGTTCCCATCGTCATGTGGCCACTTTCTTTGGGTACCAGGAAAATAACTAGAGCTCCAGAGAAAAACAGTGGCAGTTGTCTTCACTTTGTTGTTGTTTTCTATTGTATGATATTCTTTGATTATCAAACACCATTTTCCAAGTGAATGGGCCATCATTTACCTACCACTCTACTGTTAGACATTTTAGAAGTTTCCAATTTTCAAACTTGAACTGAATTCTGCATCTTTTTTTAACAGAGGCTACAGCTCTACAGTAGAATTGTTAATTAAGAGTTCCAAACTGTATATTGTTAAATTAATTTTTATCCCCATACATAAAATGCAAATGCTGATACATGTTGATACATTCTCTCTCTCTCTCTCTCTCTCTCTCTCTCTCTCTCACACACACACACACACACACACACACACACACACACACCAACACCAACCAGACTACCAGATGAAGCTTTCCAACATGGATGCCCTTATCTTGGCAAGTGTATTTTAATTACATTTCCCTTTTCCTACCCTCTAAAGCCTCCTATATACCCCCTCCTCTATTTTCTTCAAAGTCCATAGCTTCTCTTTCTGTTGTTATTGTATGTATATATGCATTGGTTTATACATATATTTCCAAACATGACCTATCAAGTCCATGTAAGGTTACTTGTATGTGTGTCTTCTGAGCTGACCGTTTGGCACAGGATAGTTAATTGGTGCTGTCGTCCCTAGGGAGGACCACCTCTTCTGCTTCCAACTTTCCTCAGTTGCCTGTAGTTTTTTTGTTTTTGTTTTTGTTTTTGTTTTGTGTGTGTGTGTGTGTGTGTGTGTGTGTGTGTGTGTGTGTGTGTGTGTGTGTGTGTAGGACTGGGGACTCCTGAAACCAGAATTCCTTTAAGGTTTTTAGTATGTATCATCATATTGCCTTCTAAAACACTGGTAGGAAAGACAAAGAGTCTTAGTTCCCATACCCTTTGGGTTTGCCATAGAAAAGGAGATACTTAGTTGAAGATAGACCAAGACAAGACAAAGTCATCAATATGCAGAGTCAGGAAGCTGAATTGGGGTTCAACTGAGTAAAAGACATCCACTGTCCAGTAGGCACCACAGATATAGAACACAGAGGCTGAGATCAGTCCCAGCAGACAGAAAACATGGTCAAAACTCATATATATCCCAGAAGCCTTCAACTACTCACATGGTCTAATCATTGCATTCTTTTTATTTAAAAAATATTTTATGTTCTTGGTGATTTGCCAAAATATATGTCTAGTCCAAAGAAGCCAGAACAAGATGTCAGATTCCCTGGGTCTGGAGTTATAGTCAGTTATGAGCCACCATGTTGGTGCTAAGACTTGAACCCAGGTCCTCTTGTTGTAGGCTCTTTTGTCCTCCTTTGTGCTTTCCATTTTTCTACACTAATCATTTAGCTATATCTGGTATGGAGCTGGCATTTAAATACTTGTTAAATATATAATACTTTGTAGTTATAATTTTCTGCTTAATTAAAATACATGGTGATGTTATAAAACTTTTCTTAACTGCTGAGTTACACAGTAGCAGATTAATAGCTCCCCACAATTCTGCTGTACAATAAAAATAAAAGTCTATAGGTTGATTTTTATTTTTCAGAATTTTTCTCTGTGAATATTTTTTACTTTTGCTCATCAAGTTTAAGAATTAAATGCCACCCTTTAAATGTAAACTTTTGAAATAGCAAAACTGTAAATCTTTTACTAGCCATTATATTTACTAGTTCACAAATGTCTTACATTAAAGTCTATCTTCAACAAACTAAACCCATAGGAGTTCATTCTTAAGTCATAAGACCTCCTCCAACTTTATGATACATACTAAGTTGGTACAGGAAGGGAGTAGAAATTTTATCTCTGTTCTCATCAGTAATGTGTGGTAATGAGCATCAAGAGAGTTCTGCGAAAATGAATAGAACAAAAACATCTTTATTTCAAATGACTTTGTTTGGAAACATTAACAGAACATCACAATGATACAAGAATACATACTTCTACTGAATTATGGACAGGAATGTTCTGAAGAATGAGCAATCTGTTTCCTACTACAGGAAGGAGATGATTTCTTTTTAAGGTCAAAGCATTTGTTTTCCCACCGAATTTCACGTCTCCCTAGTGTGAAGGCACAAAAGTGCAACAGAGAACAATAATGCACAGGACAATGGACACACTGAGAGCAGTGTGTACGAAAACAGCTAGACAATGCTTGCATTTTAGATACATGTTTAAGTTTTAGAATGAATGCAACAGATTCCAATAACTTTTTAAAGACCAAAAAGTCGAGAAATAAAATATTTTGTAGAGTAAATATTTATTAAAGAAAATAACCATGCTGAAAACGTCTCCATAGTTATTACTCTTTCATGGGGAAATGGGGGAAGGTGATGTGGGGAGGGCTGTAAGCCCATGGGGAACTATTTTGGAGAAACATTCAGGAGTATATCGTCATTTAAATACTCTGGTTTGCCTGATGGCGGGTGGCACTTGGTGAGATTAGTACATACAATAGAATTCAGTTAAGGCATAGCTGCCCTATTTCCTTCCTCTAATTAATTACTGAGCTCAGTACATCCTTTTCCTTTTTTTTCATGAAAAAAAATCATTAAACACCTAATTATACGTGCATTGTCACAGGCGGGTGTCTGTGTCCAACTGCTTCTTTCAGGTTGTGCCTGGAGAGGATTTTCTGTGTTCAGTATTTTCTGGGAATCAATAGATCTGCTACCAGTTAAAAATGCTCCACAGAACCTTTAAAAATGTTTACACTCTGTGACCCAGTAATTCCACTTCTGGGAATCTGTAGTAGGGAAAGAGAAGTCTGGACTAAGATTTATGTGGAAGGACAGTAATAGCAATGTTATTTGCAGCCTAAAATAACATTTGTAGGGGGAAGTGCTCAAAATTGGGAATATGATTAAGGAGATGATGCCATACCCACATAATGAATTTGGAATACACCTAGCAAAGACTGTATCTTTAAAGCAAAGATTGCATCTTTAAATATTTAAGAACCTAGAAATATATATAACAATAAGTGAAGGGGTAGGACTAATATCTACATGTCTGCTTTGATCCCAGGTTTGTTTACAATTTTGTACATATGCAGACAAAATGACTCAAAGAACATTTGAAATGTTAATTATATCTGAGTAGAAAAATTGCAAGTTATTCTATACTTCCCTGTATTTTCAAATATATTTTTTAAATTGCCCTACTAAAATTAGTGTCAGCCAACCAATTCTGTTCAACAAACAAATTAAATAAATGGGTGGGTGTTAATTATATTCTCAGCCCTGCAGTGTAAGCCTGAAATCACTTGGAATGTTATTGTTTGATTCCTCTTCTCTCTCTCTCTCTCTCTCTCTCTCTCTCTCTCTCTCTCTCTCTCTCTCTCTCTCTCTCACACACACACACACACACACACACACCTATTTTAGTCTTGTTTGCCTTTTGTACAAGTTTCAGAAAATGCGACACCTCTTTCAAGGGAGTTTGTAGTTCTCATTGGTGTGATTAATGCTTGTTGGCGCTGGCAGGTGGGCAAGTACTTATGGTGGTACAGCTGTCTATGCCCCTGAGAGTACACCAGTAGGGGGCTGTCTACTCTGTGGATTTTCCCAGAAGGAACAGTTTGGTAGAAAATTGGCCCATCTGGGAAGATAAAAGGAATTTTATGCAGACACTTGGGGGAAAGGGGACAGAAATTTGGGGGCAACTCATAATATAGAGAATGTTACAGGCAGCAGCTATGTTTGTTAGAGAGGATTCCCCTAAGACTGTGCTTTAGTGTGTTACTGTTTAAAGGGAATATAGAACTGAACTTATAAGGAATCTTATTGGAGGTAAAATGCACCTAAACTCACACCTGTCACCCACCTCAGAATCTTTTTTATGAAGAAAGGGACTATTTAGTAAAGGCTATCTTCTTTTTTTATGTTATATATATTTACATACAACAAATCTCTAAAGCATTCTACAGAGACACACTATGTTTAATGGATCAGACACTAAAGTTTACACATTTTGTCATTTGATCCCTGCTGACAAGTAAGGCTATCTTCTTTTAACAAAAACTCCTAAACAAGAAGTAAAAATCTACAGGGAAATCTTAAATCAAACAAAAATTGTATTGAAACATGAGTCTTCCCTTCCCCCAATTTCACTCTCCAAAGTTAGCCTCTATTGAAAGTTCAATGTATATATTTCCAGACATCTCTACATTTCCTCTGCATATACAATAAGTACACAAGTACACAAATACTTGTAATATTGAACAAAATTTTAACCATATTGTAAGCATCATTCTGTAACATACTTAAAGAAACCTAACACACTTATGAATCTGTTTTCTGTGTCACTATATATAAAGTTACCTCATTTTAAGGCTGCTGCATATTATTCCATAGGGTTTTAGATTAAAAAAAAACCCTCTATGATTGGACACTTAATTTAGTTCCAGTTTTTTAATACCTATAAGCAATGTGGTGAACATGCCTGTGTGCACACCACAGAATCAATTTAAGAGAAAATCTTCCTTCCATCAGATATGCATTACCTAACCATTTGCAATTAGTTTCCTGGGCTCTGGAGAACAGTTTTTAATGGGTATGCCAAATGTTCTGTAGCATCCCGAATAGTCCAAGGCATCCTTTCCAATTAAGTTGCAGTCTACTACACACTGCATTTTAAATTGCATTGTGCTTTAAGGACACGGAGATGTCTTACATTATTGATACTTTTATAATGTCCTGTCTTGATATTAATATCCTGAACTTGAATGAGCACTGTCTGAAGAGTGTGGGCAGCCAGAGGCTGATGGTACCTATGACCAAGGGCAGTCCAACACAGGGTAGCACAGATACAGATGCATAATTGTTGCTCCTCCAATCACACCCAGCATCTCTTCAGCATCTGGCACAGGGCCCAATTTCAGATAAGGCATTTATCTGCCACCTATTGTTTGCTAGGAAAGAAGGGGAGAACATCTAACCAATCAAGGAAGCCTGCTGGCTGTCTACAAGCTTTTATCTTGATATCCTACTTTGAGGTAAACTCTTTAGCCATGGTGTGACACCTCCATTAAAACTTGTTCTTTTGAGAATGTCATTTCTACTGGCATGGCTAACTATGCTCAAATCTTGTGGTCAGAAGACCACTTTCCATCTGTAGGTGTTTGGCCAAATTAGCAAATCTCTCTGAATCTGTTTTAATGCCTGTGAAAGGAGAACCATGAAGATCTCTATTTTCAGTATTTCATAAGATCTTTTCTTATGAGGCTAATATAAAGATGAAATGACACTGGGTATAAGCAAGAGCTCTTTGATTATATGATGTAAATATTCCTTATGAACTATTTGCTCCAGATAAACTCCAGATAGTTTCATCTCCCTTATTTCAGTTGGGTTTCTGGATGACAGGGCATGAGAAGACTTCTTACTACAGTAAAAATGTCAAAGAATAGAACCACGTTAAGATGAAGAAACCTTTCCAGACCTTGAAACACACATATGTGCAAGATGATGTTATCATCAGGAAAGAACTGACCAGAGATCCCTAAGTGGAATTGTTAGAAAGATCTCTGTTAGTCTTTAGTCTCAGCAAAGGACAGGGAAGTTGGTAAGAAGGGGGTAGAATAGCATAGATTTCCATGGTTTGGCCCAAGGCTCTGTCAGTCTTCCCTGGGGAGATGTGTTCTAGCAACTGTTTGGTGTATTTTTAAAGGTCAGAGAGGCTTTGGCTCTATAGGATGGAGTGGCTGTGACACCTGATTAATGTCTGTGCAGTACTTTCCAGAATGAAATTTAATCAGCAGAATGATTGCAGCAAGCAGCTGCCTGGAGGAAAATGATCCTGTTCTAATGGTGGCTTGTTTGATGTGTTGGCATTGTAGTAGGGCACGTACATTATTAGTTCAACCCAAGGGGCCCCAACTAGGACACTAGATCAACTAGTAGGTAGATCCAACAAATCCCATTGACCCTTCCATGGCTCTGCATCAGGTTATCACTGTCAGACTGTCAGTCTCTCCTCACCCCAAGGATCTTTGCTGTCAGCCTCCATGCCACCCCTGGGGTCCTCCCTGTCAGCTCTTTGTACCCATCTCCTATCATTATCCATTCCCAGTGTGTCCTCAGATCCATCCTACAACACCTCCCTCACACTGCGGCTCCAAGGCTTTCACTGACAGCTTCCTTACAATACACTTGCACATACACACAAATGCATGCCCCTCCCTTCCCCTCCTCTCCCTGATATTCTCGAGGTTTAAATGAAATGGAAAAATAGCCCTGCCTCTCAGAAAATGATTGGAATGTTTAGGTCTAATTAACCCTTCTTGCCCTGTTTTGCCATCAGAAGCACAGAGGTGATTACACTGACTTGCAGAAATTCTGTACTCAGTATTATACTCTATAATATGTAGGGAACTTAGTACAGGCTTATGTGGCTGATTTCTCAAAGCACTCAAATGGTGTACTCTGCATGCAAGCTGATTACACTGGGGCATTCCTTGGGATTTGTGACTCCAAACACTTTCCTAATAGAAGAGATAATACAGTTGAGCTCGTCACAATTTCTTTGCTGGACTTTGTTGCCCTAGTTGGACTTTTGTTTTTTCACTAAATCTCTCAGTGTGCCCAGAATCACAAGTGTATAATTCAGAAGAAGCACAGTACTTGAAACTATGAAGCCCTCAGTCCACAGTAGGAAGAGAGCTTTGCAGGGTCAGTGTGAATGGAACTGTAGCTTTCTCTAACATCAAAGGATCAACAGTCTACTGTGCTGTGGGTTACTGAGAATACTTCAAGATTAATACACATTTCCTAAGGGCCCAATGTCTGAAGTAAATGCGGAATCCCAAAAAACAAAACAAACAAAAAAAACCCAAAAAAACAAAACAAAACAGAAGCTAGATTTGTGTTCCTAGACATATTCAGTTGTGTTTGTGGCAGAGGAAGGCTATAGAGAGGAAATAGGAAGGACTGAAATGTGAAGAAATGTCATAAGTAAAAGATACTGTAAATAGTATGAAACGGAACCTAGTTAACAGACATTGCAAGCAATGTGGAGCAGAGGCTCAGTGAGCACTTGCTATTTTAAAGGCACTGGAGATAAGGAAAATGCATATCCCATCGCCCAGGAGTAGACAGACAAATACACGGAAGACAAATTTAGAAACACAATTTCAGCCAGGGTTAATAGCACATACCTGTAATTCAAGCACCTAGAAGACACAAAGCAGGAGGACCACAGGTTGGAGGCTGTTGGAACTGCATGACAAGACTGTTTCAATTTTTTTTTCCAGTTCGAACACTTACAGATGTTGATAAAGGTGTGGTCTGGCTACTGAGAAAAGACTAAGAAAAAGTCCATAGGCTGGAGGGGCAGAAGAAGTGTCACATGACTTAATTATTAAAATATTTATTTATTCATAATGAATGTAGTCAGAGACTCATTTCCTTTATTGTATGCCTAAAACTGAAGATAGTACCAGGAATATTATAGAAACTTAATGCTATTAGAACAAATGAATACATGCATATATGTGCTAACCCACATGCTAAGCACTTGAGATACATGAGGAAGGGTATATAGTTTTCCATCAAGACTATATGGTTTAGACGTTGGAGAGATGTCTCAATAGATAATAACATTGACTGTGCCACCATGAAAACCCCAACTCATTAAAGGGGGGGGTACTGGAGATATGGCTCTGAGGTTAAGAGCATTGACTGCTCTTCCAGAGGTCCTGAGTTCAAATCCCAGCAACCACATGGTGGCTCACAACCATTTGTCATGAGATCTGATGGCCTCTTCTAGTGTGTCTCTGAAGACAGCTACAGTGTACTCATATATAATAAATAAATAAATCTAAAATAAGAAAGAAAGAAAAGAAAACCCCAACTCAAATCCCAGTACCTACATAAAAAGCTGGGCATCATACAAATACCTGTAAGTCTGACTTCAAGAAACCAGATCCAATTCTCTTTTCTGGCCTCCAGGCCTATATATGTATACAGTACACACACACACACACACACACACACACACACACACACACACACACACACACAATCAATCAATCAATCTTTAAAAAGATAAATAGGTTTAGATAATTCAGATTATTTCTTTCCTTTTTGATCTACCATTATGTAATTGTATTAAAGTAGGCTATTGAGAACTTCAACAGTTATTGAATTGTTCATTTCCTTTCATGGTTCTAGCTGAGACAGTAGCTATGAGACATAACAGCCAGGGGGTCCTGGTAGTATGAAAATCTGCTGTAGTTTTAGGTGTGAATTTATTTTAGGTGTGAATTTATTACCGTTGTAGATTCTAAATTACTGGCCATTTTAAAGTATAAAATGTACCACCTTGTATCTATTAACCATTTTTTATCTCAAAGTCTATTTTGTCTAGAATGTATCTGCTTCAACTCTCCTTTGGTTAGACTGCATGGCTACTTTGATCTCTTTTTATTGTAACATAATTGTGTTGTTTTAATATAAATCCTCAGTTCCTCCAGAGAGCACAAATTTTAAAATGTGTTAATTAAGTTTGTTCTTTGATGATATCATACAAGTATATGATACATTCTAATTATTCTCACCCCATCCTCTCTTATCTGTTTCCTGTGTCTGTCAATCCCTCCTTCTTCTCTACAACTCCATTCACCACATTTTGTAAATTGACAGGGCCAGGCATATATAGACACAGTACAGGTAACTGCAGCTACTATGAGCTCATGATTGCCCAGAAAAAGGTTTTCTACATCTCTTCACACTATCTTCTGAAACTCTCATTCTTTCTGCCTCTTCTTCCATGTAGTCCCCTGCGTCTGCGGGGCTGCTATAAATGTCTTATTTAAGGCTGAGAAGCTGTAAACCTATGAATTCACTGATATTTTCTGAAAAGAGAAAGTTCTCTGATCAAAGCTGAGAGCAGCATTTATCTGTGAGTATAAATACAGGTATTTAGAAGGCAGTTTGGCGCTATGTCATCTAAACTAAACAATAGTATTAAGTCCTCCTTTTGGGTCTAGGACTTCCCCAGCCATGTGTTTTTGTCTGGGTTACAGTACCAAGCATTGATGCTTTCCTGTGGAGTGGGCCTCAAATGTAGTCAAAGGGTGGATAAGTAATTATCACTAAAATAGTTGAGGCACAAGTAGACAGATCTTACCTAGATGGCTGACACTGATGTTTGTAGGGTTCACACCTGAATAAGATCATTTGGATCATTTTTAACAGAAACTTTTCTTTCCTAGTAAAAGGATGCTAACTTAAACACGAATTAATAAAGGAAAAGAACATGAGGACAAAGAAAAAGAACTTTAGTTCAGTCTGGCTACATTCATTCCTCCTTCCTTCATGTTTGTTATAGAAATCACAAATCACTGGGTGTGTAGTGATGCAGATTTGTTAGGATAGCTTTCTGTACCTGTGTCTTAAATCATAAGAAAGAGAATATGGTGTGCTTTGTGTAAGAAGATGACCATCACTAAGTTATTGGGAGAAAAGCTTTCTGGAGCAGAGAGGGAGTCTATGGTACTGCAGTAGAGTAGTGGGCCTGATGCTCCTCTACTCTCCCACTCTCTTACACACGCTGGCATTGCAACAAACGACCCCGTTCTCAAGGATGCAGAAAAAGAGATTGAAACATGGGTGCAGAATAGAACAAAATTGGAAACCCACAACTGATTATGATAATTTATACAGTGAAGCACAAAATGGGGCAAAGTAATTTTTGTGCCTCTCTATCGAAACATAGATTCTGAATTCCTTTGTTGAAATGTACCAATTAGTAAAGCTTTATAGATGGAATCAATATAAAGGTTCAAATTGTAGCTATATATAGAGGCCCGTGAACTTTAAACAAAGTACTCTCAGTGACGGTAAGGGAGTTAGTAAGTATGGAAGACACATGTGTGCCTCAACTCAACTATCAGAATCCTTATTGGGCCTAAAGTCCCCATGATGGTTGTACTCATTATGCTAAAAAAAATCCTCTAAGTGGGCATGGATACTCTGAGTAATAAATTATTAAATGTTTGGCACTTTAAACTTGGCTCAGTTAAATGAGGTGCAATAGTTTCATTAAAATAATGAATAATGGCACAGAGTGACTTATAACAGGGTCTTCAATAATGAAAAAGTGTAAGACTTAAGCAGCAAAAGGGGCAACTGTACCAACTGCTTTTCTATTTAGTGTTCCAAATGTGCCTTGCTTTAAACCTGCAAAAGCAATGCCTCCGTAGATAGCTGCACAATACAAGTCATGTCTATTAAGGGTCTTATGCCTAATAGCCAATATTACTCGAATTGATGACTCTATTCAATTAGCAAGCAGCAAATACTATGTTAATACAGGTTTTGATGTCATATTCAATGTGTATTTAAACAACATTTCCATGTAGTTTACCATCACCTCCTAAAGAACACAGTATCCCTTTACAAGGCCATGCCATTATGCATGCAAAGCTGCTAATATCTCCTTTCTTCACAACAAACCTAAGTCTGGGCCCTTTACTGGATCTTATCTACCAAAGACATTGGACTTCCCTATCCTCCATCATTTGCTAGATGCCATAGTACTGAGAGAAGTGAAACTTTTCACAGGTCCTTGGCTAGGTATGACTTAATTCACTTTATGGATGGTATCTTACTATCATGTAAAGTTCAATAGAATGTTATTATTTTTCTTCTCTTTGCCAGAATGTTCCTGAGAAGAATGTGACCAAGAGTTAGCATCATTCATCATGCTTTAGACAGTCAACTGAATGTTCTAGCCAACAAATGATCTTATATATACTTTGCTTTTGAACTGTTGTCTTAAAATTGTCTCTTTTAGAACAAAGGGCTCTTGAAATGTCTTCTTTTATAGATATTCAAACTATAAATCAATGTAGTGTATCTCTGCATATACTAAGTTAATAGTAAATGGACTTACCAAGATGGTCGTTACCCCTTTTGCAGTTTCAGGTTCTGCTAGCAGTGCCTTAAAAAGTACCAATTTGCCTTTCCAGGAATAAAATACCATGCTCCTAAAGAAGGCATCCAGTATAGTATAACTCGCACCCATGGGCAGCTGCTTTAATTGAAATGGGCACTTCAGAGAACGCTTAAGTTGGAAAGTAACAAATGGACCCCACTAAATGTCATTTTTGTCAAAGGCATTGATTAATCTAAATTCATGCATAGAGGCCACCATCTTTGACATCAGTGCCATATAGGTCCTTCAAATGCCGTTATTAACTATATATGGCGATAACTGTAATGCTCATGGTATTTCATGATCATCTGACCCCCATACTCCTAATTAAGTGGCTGCTTCACCTCTCGGGAAGACACTTCTACCCCTCCACAAGTCTCAATTGTCACCAGTTAAATTGGTCTGATGATGCCAGAGGATCAGTCATGGCATAACCCCTAAAATTAGGCACTTCTTTGACATCTGGAAAAATCACAAGGGTATAAAGTAGCTTGACCATACCCTTCTCCACTAAGCTCCTATAGATAAAATCCCCAGCCAACCCCCAATCTTTAATATATAAACTTAGCATACTTCTTGCTTATCCCTATGTGGGAGGCATCAGTTCTTAAAGAGCCCATGGACTTATTCAAAGAAGCTAATTACAACCTTCCTTGGAAACCAAAGGGGCACATTATAACCTACAAGAACTGAACCCTGTTGTTCACTCTATTGTCAAATGCAACTGCCTATGGCCTTGCATAGTACAAAGTGTCCTCCTCTTTTAGACTGTCTGTATTTTTGACTGTCAGTCTTATCTGAGCAATATCAAGAGTCACATGTTCAACTATTTCCATAAACATATGAGGATCCGTCCTTCACCAATGAATTGAAGATGTGACCCAAATCAGGAAATCCAAAGGGGAAAACACTGTCCTTTACATTTACTTATATAGTTACTGGCTTTTTCCCATCCATGTGGATCTACATTACCAATGTCTTTTCATCCCCACGTGAATATTCCCATTTTTCATTACTGATAAGGCAGATAGATCTACTGGCAATATAACTATTTGTTAATCTGAGTCTTAATTAGGGTTTTACTGCTGTGCACAGACACCATAACCAAGGCAAGTCTTAAAAGTACAACATTTAATTGGGCCTGGCTTACAGGTTGAGAGATTCAGTCCATTATCATCAAGGCAGGAGCATGGCAGCATCCAGGCAGGCATGGAGCTGGAGGAGCTGAGAGTTCTACATCTTCATCTGATGACCGCTAAGAGAAGATTGGCTTCCATGTGGTTAGAAGGAGGATCTCATTGCCCACCTCCACAGTGACACTCTTCCTCCAGCAAGGACACACCCAATAGTGCCACTCCCTGGGTCAAGCACATACAAACCATCACAAACTGGAAATGTCCTAATTTCTTTTTTTTTCTTTTCTTTTTTTCTTTTTTTGAGATAATATCTTCCTTTATCTCAGGGTGGCCTTAGCTTTGTGATTCTTCTACCTCAGGTCCTCAAGTGCTGGGATCACAACCATGAGCCACCAGCTTCT
The DNA here is from genome assembly GCF_963924665.1 of Micromys minutus. Lineage (NCBI taxonomy): Eukaryota > Metazoa > Chordata > Mammalia > Rodentia > Muridae > Micromys > Micromys minutus. Next base: position 91,949,447 of record NC_137970.1, read on the forward strand.
TCCTTTTCATTTTAATAGTAGTCTTACTGTGTGTGTGGTTCATTTTGTAAGACACATTTTCAGTCTGTTACTGAACTGGTGACTTTATGCTTTAGACTCCAAGTAGCTGGGATCTTAGGGATGTATCATCTCTTTGAAGTTAGATCTAAAATTCATAGGTAACAATCTTTTTATTTGAATATATTTAATACCACCTTACTGCCTTCTAGCCTTTATAGTTTTCATAAGAAATGTAACTTTTACTTTTTGTGACTATCTCTTGTATGGAATTATTTTTCCCCTTCTGCTTGCAAATCTTGCCGTCTTTCAGTGGTCTAGTTATGATAGAATTAGGCATGGAACTCTGAATTTATACTGTTTGGTGTTCATTCCATTTTTTGGATGTGTAGATTCATGTTATTGTGCAACTATAATGAAATTCAGGATTTGAGTTTACATTCTCTCAAATGCATTTCTCCCCACATTTTCTCTCTTCTTTTCAGTCTCCCATTGTGCTCATGTTGAACTGCTTGGTCATGTCCAACACGACTATGAGTCTCTGTTTGTTATGACATTTTTCTTTCTATCCATTGTGTTTAATAATATTAACCAACCTATCTTTAGCTTGGTGATTATTTCCAGTGTCTGTCTATTCCCATAGTGACTCACTTTACTTTTCAAGTCCACACTCGTTTTCATATTCTTCTTTTCTTTGTATCTGTTTAATTCTTCTTTTTAGACAAAGCCTCCCTTTTATGTAGCTCTTGCTCTACTGGAATTCATGGTCTAGACCAGGCTGGCCTCAAAAAGAAATCCATCTGCTTCTGCCTCCTGTGTACTGGGGTTAAAAGTATGTACCACCACACCTGACTCAAGTCCTCACTTTCTACTTTATAATTGTTGCGTCATTAATGATAATCTCTGGTTGGTGACATCATACAATAATTTTGCAGATTTGAGTTCTTCTATTAAGATATGCTCACTTATAAACTTAACATAAGAGGTGATATGACTGGACTTTCTAGGGAACAATTCTCATTTATTATTTTTCTCTATCAGCATAGCATCCACTCTTTGCATTTTTATTTCTCAGCTTCTTAAATGATATTTTAAGTCATGTAATATGGCAATCATGACAATTAGTTTCTTTTTTAATCCTGCATTATACTATAATCACGAATTATTTCTGTATTATTTCTGTTGGCTTGTTGTATGGCTAACTAAAGTGATCCTGTGACATTTATGTGTGATTGCTGAAGTCTCTGTTTAGTTTGGTGGTCCAGTAAAAATTTCAATAGATCTTTTAAAAACTGCCGGCACCAGTGAGTTTGTGTGTGCGTGCTTGCTGATTTTGTGTGTCAACTTGACACAAGCTGGAGTTATCACAGAGAAAGGAGCCTCCCTTGAGGAAATGCCTCCATGAGATCCAGCTGTAAGGCATTTTCTCAACTAGTGATCAAGGGGGGAGGGCCCAGCCCATTGTGGGTGGTGCCATTCCTGTGCTGGTAGACCTGGGTTCTATAAGAAAGCAGGCTGAGCAAGCCAGGGGAAGCAAGCCAGTAAGTAACATCCCTCCATGGCCTCTGCATCAGCTCCTGTTTCTTGACCTGCTTGAGTTTCAGTCCTGACTTTCTTTAGTGATGAACAGCGATATGGAAGTGTAAGCTGGATAAACCCTTTCCTCCCCAACTTGCTTCTTGGTCGTGATGTTTCCTGCAGGAATAGAAACCCTGACTACAATATTTATGTCTTCTTGGGGGCCCTGTGTTCACTCAGAGGCATGCAACATTCACTTCTGTTTTATTTGTATCTGCTTGAGGGGGAGATTTTGACTCTCTGCATGTGTGTCTTGCTAATATACAGCCCTATTCGTGTGTGTGTGTCTCTCTAGCTTCTCTAGATCTGTCAGACCTTTGCCAGCACCCTATGGGCTTTTATTTTCAATTTTTCATTTTGTAATGCTTTTCGGTCATCCTATATTGTTTGTTCCAATTTTTATCAAATGGCATTGCTTTCAAACAATTCCCATTTGTTATTTTCAACTCAGTGAAAAGACAAACTGTACTAGGACAAATAAGGACAGATTTTTTGAATGGGATCTTCCAAGAAATGATGAGACAAGCCAATTAATGTCAATAAATAAGAGCTTGGAGCTTTATAGGAGATGCAGCTCCATTCTGTCTCCTCTAATAGCTGTTAGTTCCTGTATTTCCACATAACTCCAGAATGTCAATTTTCAAAACTCCAAAGCTGGAGAGACAGAGGTGGTCATGTCACACATTAAAACACTGAAGAGCTTATTCTTTCCATTTTTTCTTTTATGTTTCTGACTGTTTTGCCTACATATATGTATTTGCACCACAGGTGTACCTGGTGCCTACCAAGGTCAGAAGAGGGTGATGGATCCCCTGGAACTAGAGTTATCAAGAGTTGTGGGTCACCAAGTTAGTGATAGGACTGAACATGGGTCCCCTGGAATTAGAACAAGTGTTCTTTAATTATAGGAGCATCTCCCCATTCCCCATGCTTATTCTTATCACAATATAGATGTCAGGAAAAAAACCCTTGACTTCTACCATTATGACTATATCTCTTCTCCTTACATAAAGCAACTTTTCTTCCTTACCACACCATTATTTCCGACATCACTCTGATAACCGTTTTTGAACTTGCATTGCAGGTATCTGTAGGTATACAAATATGCAGGCATACCCTCTGTGAAGCTTTGTATTAATATTTGAAGTTAAGTATAAAGAGGAAAAAATGTAGAAGATGCCATTGGAGTGGATTGGTCACTTAATGAGAATTTGAAGGATATGGAAGAATTTCTGTTCTCTAAGGAACTGAAATACTTAAAAGTCAGAGAGAAACTAAAGATAAAGAAGGCATGATCCAAAAAGGCAAGACGAACCAAAAGACCTAGGCCTTTGAAATGAGTTCCTTATTGACAGCTATCCATAATCTGACAACCAGAAATAGTCCCCATCTTTCTCCCTGCTGATATGGAATCGTTGATGTGTGTTTCTAGCAGCTGCTCTATTTGTCAAACAATGTTAGAGTCATCGTGACATTTGTTATATCCACCAGACAAAAGTTTCTCTATTTCACTAATCTGTTCAACTCTTGCTCTAATCCAGGCTCCTCTTGGAAGCATTTTGATGTGAATTGAAGCAGAAACAGTCTGTATCCTTAATTCTGGATTCTCAGATCTCTTTTTATCTTTCTGCCAGCATATCTTTATTTATATGTATATGTCAAATTTTTTGCTTTGTTCCTGAATGCTATGTTTTTAATGTGGCCCCTCAACAATTCAGAAGTTGTCCATTCTAAATGAAGTATATCTCTGCATTATCTTCACAGCATATAAACCTAAACTTATATCCATGAGAATAAACTTTAAAAAGTAAGAGAAAAAAGTAACAGTGAAAACCAGAAGATGGTGTAATAATTTTCTCAAAGAGCCATTAAAAGTTTGTGAACTTAGAACTGATAAACAGGAAGGTAATTTTGTATGTATACTAGTAAAATAAAGTTTCTGTTACATAATCAAATGCAGTAAAAATAAATTGTAAAGGATATACTTCAAGAAAAAAATTGATTTCAGAAATGAGATCTCAGTGACAAGAAGGAACAGTGAAGAAGTGTTGTTGAATGCGTTAGAGAGTCTAAGAAAGCAAACTAAAGAAACACTGTATGTTTGGTGTAGTACAAAATCCATACAATGAAAATATAAGGCAATATTTGCACAAAAATTTGCTGAATACAAAACAATGTTGTTTCACTAAATATATTCCCAAATTAAGAGGTTGAAATGGGAACCTAAAATGGAATCTAAGCAGAAACAAACAAACCTAGCAATATTTTATATACATAACATAATCATTTGGGGAATTATACATAAAGAGAAAATAAAGAAATGTTTTAACACACTGTTTTGACTGAATGTCATCAAGTTACAAAACAAAGGAATTGTACGAGATTCTACTTCCTAAGTATATATTTATGCACTGGTATAGTTCAACAGCTCTGAAACTTACTGTAAATGCACTTGATAATAACAAGCATTAGGCTTCTTGATGTCAGAGGAAGGAATCACAAAATAGAAAAGATGATGCTTAGGAGGTAGCCTTTTGTTTGGGATCTGAAGCACTCTAGTCAATGTGAATTCGTGATTATTAATATGTGTGACTGATGCAACTAATAAGGCCCAGTAGCAAATGAAGGAAAGAAGGAAGGGAGGGAGGGAGGGAGGGATGTAGGAAGGAAGGGAGGAAGAAATGCTCTTATAGAAATGAGCACATCTAATGCCTGGATGTTGGTATCTAGATAATCATCTAAATAAAGGAACAGAAAACTTAGAGAAATGTCTGAATCCAGGTTAGAACAAAAGCATATGCCTTGCACTACTGGAAAATAATGAAATATAGAAAACATGATAGACAAATGTCAAAGGAACACAGAAAGTGACCTGAAATGATAGCAACTGGCCAAATATGTGACAAATTTATGAATAGCATAGAGAATAGAAATAAATTATAATGCATATGCAAAAATATTTACAAATGCATGCTAAAATAAATAAACACTTTCATACCATAAAATATCAGTTGATAAATGTAAAAGACAAATGTTGGAATTTAAAAATTATTATTTGGCCACCACTGTATTACTATTTGTTTGGGACAAGAATCATGAACACTTGATGAAACCAGCAGGTAAAATTATGGGGGAAAAATAGGTACCATTAGAAGCCTCAAAGAATCCATAAATATGTATTTATTCCAATGTAATAGTTATTTTATGCAATTATGTGCATTGATTGCCATGTGTATATAACATTACAGAAGGAAAGGAGTCCTATGTTGGGGACCATATTAAGGAAATAAAGTTATAATTATGAACCAAAGGACAACGCAGTATCATGTGTCTTCAGTATGATGCACTTGTACAGAAACATCAGTACTGGCAAGATGGCTCAGCAGTAATAGCACGTGCTATTCTTATAGAGAACCCAGGTTCAGTTCCCAGCACCTGCAAGAAGACTCAGAGCCATCTATGTCTCCAGTTTCAGGAGTTCTAATACCCTCTCTGGCCTCCACAGGCACTAGGTATGCAAGTGGTGCAAAGACATACATGCTGAAAAGAGATTTGTGCACAGAAAGAAACAAATCAGTTTTTAAAAACAGAAAGAACAGCAGCTCCATGACACCCCTGCCCTGAGTACAACAACTAAATCTTATAATGAGGAATCAGCAGAAACCCAAATTAAGAGACATTCTAAAAATAGCAGACCTTTAATTGTTGAAAAAGTCACATCCAGACAGAGAGTGAGGAACTGTGAAAGATTTAAAGGAATCTAAAAGGTTATAGTAATTAAATACTGTGTATAGTCCTGGATTGGATCCTAGACCAGAGGTTTTTTTTTTCTTTCTTTCTTTTGTTACAAATGCCACTAGCTCAGCACCGATGAAACCAAATTTTAAATGAGAACTTGACACAGCTAATAATATTATTGTATCAGTTTTCATTTCTGACTTTGATAATTGTCCTGACATTGAGAAAATGTCTCTGGATTTTAATACCTTGGTAATACCATAAATCAACAAAACACAATCATTTGGCCTAGCTTGCTAACTTTGGTAAACAGAGTAAAAGGCATTCCTAACCGTTGCTATATGGCAATACACAGTATTCTGAATCTCAGATGCATCATTTTGGAGCAGTCTTTCACTGACGTTCATATGTTCTAGCATTTTCAAACTTTATGTACTGCCTCTTGATATCATCCATTGATTTTTTGGGGGGTGTAGGTGCTGAAGACAAATTTTGTTCTCAGTAATCAACCTTACCACTGGAGTAGAGTACTTATTGACTGAATACTTGGTTGTTGTTGGTTTTTTTTTTTTTTTTTTTTTTTTTTTTTTTTTTTTTTTTTTTTTTTACTATTCTATTTTTGGATGGAAGGTAAATTTAAATTTAGATTAGTATTTATTGAGCAGTCAATTTCATTTTTTAAAATTTATTTAATTATGCATTTCTGTGGGTGTGTGCACAGAACTACAGGTGTGGATCCCAAAGGAGGTATAGTTGTGGGTCAACTCCTTTTGGTACTGGGACTTGAATGCAGTTCCCTGGAAGACAGCATATGCTCTTAACCACTGAGTCATTTCCCCAGCTCCATAAGTAGATTAGTATGTGCTAGTTACCTATGGGGCTGTCTTAGTAAGGGTTTCTATTCCTGCACAAACATCATGACCAAGAAGCAAGTTGGGGAGGAAAGGGTTTATTCGGCTTACACTTCCACATTACTGTTCATCACCAAAGGAAGTCAGAACTGGAACTCAAGCAGGTCAGGAAGCAGGAGCTGATACAGAGGCCATGGAGGGATGTCACTTACTGACTTGCTTCCCCTGGCTTGCTCAGCCTGCTTTCTTATAGAACCCAGGTCTACCAGCCCAGGGATGGCACCACCCACAATGGGCTGGGCCCTCCCGCCTTGATCACTAGTTGAGAAAAGGCATTTTCTCAACTGAGGCTCCTTTCTCTGTGATAACTCCAGCTTGTGTCAAGTTGACACACAAAACCAGCCAGTACAGGTACTTTTGTATCACCAGTAGGCTCACAGCCTAGTATGGACCACAAACTTGGTAATGAATAAGCAAATATTGTAAAACATAAACAAAGAATTCCAGAGTACAAAGCCTTAAAGAGACTAACTAGTTGTACCTTCAAGAATCTTGAGAAGGGGCTATATGAATAGCTCAGTGGCCAAGAGCACAGACTGCTCTTCCAGAGGACCCAGACTTGATTCCCAGCAGCCACACAGCAGCTCACAGCCATCTGTAGCTCTACTTCCAAGCTTACCTTCTTCTGGCCTCCTCGGATGCACAGAAACACCTGCAAGCAAAACCCTCTCCCCCATAAATTAAAATAGATGAATCTTTTTGTAAGTATCATGAGGAACTTCAAGTAGCATCGTGGGTGACCTTGAAGAACTGTCACTATGGAACAGAGCAAAGGGCATTAGAAGTGGCATATGAGAGTAGGAAAGCCCCTGTCATGTGAGGAGAATGGCAGGTGGGGTGAGGTGGCTGGAAAGCAGTGATGAAGGTCCCAGGAGCATGCAATTGAAACTGGGAGGCCAGAACAGAAAAGGAGAAGGAGAGGTGCTTCCTCTCAGATTCCCTCTCACTCCGTATTCTTGCTTCTAAAGAATTCATGCTGGAGATCAGATCGGGTAAAGCAATCAAGTAACCAAGGCTTATTACTGCAGGCAATTGAAAATAAAAGCAGAAAGTAAACACTCTCCAGGGTAGACAGAGCACCAAACAGGGGCAATGGCAAAGGGCTGGACTCATTAGAGCTAACCTATCATTTTCCCCTCCCCTAACCCATCCCTGGGGCAGCCTGGAGTGCTCTGCTTCCTGGAATAGGCAGAGGCTTTCTTAGAAGCCATTTTCCCCCACAATTCAATCTGTTAGATGTAAGGGGCAACTGCACACAAAGCTGAATTTACTAGGGGGAATGGCAACAAATGCCTCCCACATCCTCCCCAGGAAGCAGTTCTTGGGAGCTGGTCAGAGGCTGCCCAGAACAGCTTTGTTGTTTTGCCCAGAGCTTTGTCCTTTCTCTTATCTGTTTAGCTTGACTATCAAGCCAGAAGCAAGCTTTGTTATCCTCCCCAAGCGCTCAAGGTCTCTCAGCATTTTAACCCTAACATTGATTTTAACCCTTAAGGCTGCACTCCTCAGGGACCACCCTCAAAAGACACTAGTATATACAGACAGTATTTTCATAAGTTGGTCCCATTCAGAATGGGATGTGGTTCAGTGGTTGAATGTTTGCCCAGCATTGTGGAAGATCTGGGTTTCCCACTCAGCACCATAAAACAAATCAAAAGAATTCAAATTTAGTTTTTGTCTATTAAATTCCACATTACCAAATGAGTTCACATTCACAACTTGGAGGAATGAATTATTCATCTTCCACATTAACAGAAAACTACTACTGATGATTTTGTTATTTCCATCCAGGCATTTCCAATGTACATCATATACAGGTGCTTTGACCACAAAGGTAATATTGAAATACGTGCATAAAACAAGCAAACAAACAAAAAACCAAGGCTTAATTAACATATGTTTGATGAAGCAGAAAATAAAAGATTTGCTTTGCCAAATACCAGTCTTATTTATCTATGCATGTGTTCATGTATATATGCCTGTACATGTGTATGAGAGTGTATGTAAGTGTATGTGTGCATGTGTATATGTATGTGCACAAGTGTGTGTACACGACTTTGTGTTCGAGAGTGTGTATGTGGACATGTGTGTGAAAACATGGGCTTTCATTGAACCTGGAGTTCACTAACTGGCTATTCTGGCTGGCCAAGGAGCTGTAGCCTCCTCCTATCTCCTTCTACCACACCTCCGCCACCACCACCCACTCCCTGCCACTCATCACTAGAAAAATGCTCGTGTACCACTTTGCTTACAGTCCCAACTCTGATCCTCACACTTGTGAAGCAGGCACTTTACTGGCTAAGCCATCTCCTCGGCTCAGGAGAAGAGACTTACTGTAAAGCTATGGCAAACAGGGAAGTATAATGTTGGCAGAATTAGAAAGAGAGAAGGAACAAAATGGAGCATCTCCAAACAAATTTCTAGAATGAGAGGGGAGATGGCATATCATTCTAAGGCCAGTGGCAGGGCTGGAGGGAAGGCTCAAGTGTTAAAACTTTGATGGCTCTTCCAGAGGACCCGAGTTCAGAATTCCTAGCACCCAAGGTGATTATGAATTGCCCATTTTCAATGGGGGAAACCAACAGCTTTTCTATCCTCCATGGGGACCACTCAAGCCCGTGGTGCAGAGACATGCATGCAGGCAAAGCACCCATACACGTAAGATAAAAATAAATAGGCATCAAAAAATCGCAGATAGTTGTGAGCCACTGTGTGGCGACTGAGAATTGAAAATGAACCTGGGTCATCGGAAAGAGTAGCCAGTGCTCTTTTAAAGAAGGAAAGGTTTATTGTCACTGTTTTGTAGTTTGATTTCATCTGGAGTTCTGTCCTGACAATCATGGGTAGAGATTAAGTAAACATGCCTAGCCTTATTCTTAACTCTTGTATTCCGGTGAAAAGATGAGGTGAGAGGGAAAAAAAGGTTTATTGCCTCTTTCACCTCATTTCTTAAAAAATATTTTTTGTTTTTTTTTTTATACAATGTATTTTTATCATATTCTTTCCCCTCCACCAACTCCCCTGACAACCTGTAACCCCAATCCTAGGAGATTCTTCACCCTCTTCTGGCCTCTGTGGACACTGTATGCACATGGCACACAGACATACATGCTTGCAAGATACCCATATGCATACAAATAATTAAAAATAAATAAATAAAATGTTCCAAGAATTTTTTAAATGCACTTATTTCTTTCCTTTGTAAATCTGGTTTACAAGTGATCTTAATAATTTGAGCGCTCTTTTTCTCTTGGTCAACATAGTAGATGCTTCTGGCATTATTGATCCTTGCAAAGAACAAGGTTAGAATTTTTGCTCATATGCTCTACTTTGATTGCATAGTTTATTAGTTTTTATTCTTATCATTTTAATTCTTTCTTTCCTGCTTGACTTATGTTTACTTTGCTCTTTTTGTCTCACTTGCTCACCAGAAAGCTTCGTTTATTAACCTGTAGTTTTTCTTCCTCTCTTCTTTGCCCAGGCTAGGATCAATCTTTTGAACTCAAGAGATTGTTTCAGCTGAGCTGGGACAAGCATGTGCCAATTTCCAATAACACAGGTTTTTCTTCCTGCCCACTTCTTCCTCATCTTTCTTCTTCTCCCCCTCCTCTTCCCATCCTTTTTCTTCTTGTTTTACATGCTGAATACTGAGCCTAGGACCTGGTGTATGGTAGACAAGTATCCTCTCCTCATGTGTAATATAGGTGTTTGCAATGATAAATTTCCCTATTTGTATATCAGTTATATCTTGTAAGTTACTTTTATCTTTTGTATTCTTGTGTATTTTGTGCACATTGGTGTTTTGCTTGCATATGTGTCTGTGTGAAGGTGTCAGAACTCCCAGAGTCTGAGTTACAGACAATGGGGAGCTGCTATATGAGTGCTGGGAACTGAACTTGGGTCTAGAAGAGCAGCCAGTGATCTTAACCACTGAGCCATCTGTCCAGCTCTGTAAGTTTTGATACAACAAGCCATCATTTTCATTCATCTAAAGTTTCTCTAATTTCTCTTATAATTTACTCATATAAATATCTCAATATGTTAATTTTTATTTATTCATGAATTTCTAAAATTTTGTTAACTTCTAACTTTGTTACATTGCATTTGTAGAACAATTTTTCTATTATTTCCGACATTCTGAGAATATTGCTACTTAATTGTTAGACTAGCATATGATTTACTTACCTCAAGAAAATACTCTATGTTCACTTGAGAATAATATCTGCTTTGCTTTGTTGCTGGAGGGAAAATGTTTGTGGTGGTTTGTATACACTTGGCCCAGGGATTGGTACCATTAGGAGGTATGGCCTTGTTGGAGTAGGTGTGGCCTTGCTGGAGGAAAGATGTCACTGTGGAGGTGGGCTTTGAGAGCTTCCTTCTAGAGGTCTGAGAATGCTGGTATTCTCCAGTTTGCCAACAGAACAAGATGTAGAACTCTCAGCTCCTCCAGTACCTTACCTGCCTGGACACTGCTGTGCTTCCTGCCACGATGATAATAATGTACTAAACCTCTGTATGCCAGCCCCAATTAAATGTTTGCCTTGATAAGAGTTGCCTTAGTCATAGTGTCTTTTCATAGCAATTGAATCCCAAACTAAGAAGTTGGCACCAGGGACTGGGATACTGCTGAGATAGGCTTTACCATGTTTTAGTTTGAAGGAATATGGACTTTAGAACATTGGATCTTAAAAGTGGTGAAATGAGTTAAGTGGGGCTTAATGGGCCATCCTAGTAGGAATATGAAGACATTGGTGCTGAGGGTGATTTGAACTGTGGGGGATTGGGTCAAGAGGTTTCAAAGGAGAATAATGTAACCTAGAGAATGTTTTGTGGTGAAGCTGCAGTTGAACTTGGTAATATGTAAGCACCAACCAGATGGTACTGGTTTTGAAGGCATGAAAGGGTCATGAAGAACAGCTGAGGCTTGGCACTGTGAGAGGCCATGGAAGGCCACTGGTGAAGGTACAGCCTTAGTTGTAGTTGATGGCCCAAGACTAAAGCGATCATGCAAAGAAGTTGAAGCTTAGCACCATGAAGGGAGCCTATGAGAGGCTATTGGTGAAGCCTAGTTGTAGTCGAAGACCCCTGTATATTGGAGATGCAATATCATGGGATGATCAGCAAGTACGGCAGCAGCAGTGGAGTGGAGTCAGTTAGAGCCTAGAGTGCAACCAAAGGCAGAGCTGAAGATGTATCTCAAGCCCCTTGGAGAAGCCCAAAAAATCATGTGTGAATCCCAGACATTAGAACAAGAAGCTGATGTTGCTTTGGATACCCCCAAGAATTTGAGATGCCAGAGCTCTGGGATAGCTTCTGAGAAAAGCTAATAACATGAAGTCGAACCTGCCAAAGATAAAGAATTCTGCTGCAGTCAACAAAGCATAAAGGAGTTGGAGATCTGAAGAGCACTTTGACATCAGATATGGAGATGCAGAGTTTGCCCAGCTGTCTTTTGGTCTCACTTTGGCCCAGTATTTCCTCATGATAATGTTTTGGGATGGTTATGTATGTCCTGGGATGTTGGAGATGAGTGGTTTGCTTTTTGCTTTTGCTTTTATAAATATTACACAGTTAAGTGATTGGATGAATCTCAGAAGAGACTTGGAGCTTTGGACTTTTAACATTGTTGAGACTGCTATAGAGTATGGAATTTTAAAAGGTGGACTCAATGTATTTTGTATTATGCTGTGGCTACATATGGCCCCCATAGACTCACATGTTTGAACAAGTCTATGTGGGCCAGAGGGTGGAATGTGGTGGTTTGAATATGCTTTATCCAAGGAGTGGCAATATTAGGAGGTATGGCCTTTTTAGAGTCAGTGTGTCCTTGTTGGAGAAAGTGAGTCACTGTGGGGGTGGGCTTTGAGAACCTTCTCCTAGCTTCCTGGAAAAGAAAGTCTCCTCCTGGCTGCCTTTGGGTCAAGATGTAGAACTCTTGGATCCTTCTCCAGTATTATGCCTGCCGGCACACTACCATGCTTCCCACCATGATGATAATGGACTGAACCTCTGAATCTGCAAGCCAGCTCCAATTAAATTGTGTCCTTGATAAGAGTTGCCTTGGTCATTGTGTCTGTTCACAGTAATGGAAACCTAAATTAAGATAATATTCTACAAATAGCAGCTGTTTGACTTCTATTACTGGCGAAACCCATAATTTTACTGTGAATTTTCTCTGTGGTCCTATTCATTTCTGAGAATAGCATATTGGTTAATTTGTCTATTTTTTCCCATTTAATTGTCTAACTTTGCATTTTGCACTTGGTTGACCTTTTGTTAAGGGAAAATATATTTGATATATTTTTCAGATGGATTAAGCTATTTTTTTAACATTGTAAAGAATATTTAATTGAAAAAACTCATAATAAGTGTTTAGTACAAAGATTTGTCAGGATGTAAAAAAAGAAAATACAAATTTCTACATGTCAAAAATTCAGGTCAGTATCAAAAAACAATGTTGAAAGAAAATATTATTTCCAGTATTTTTAAATATGTATTTGTTGGTTTGTGACTATTTTTTATTTTATTGGATGTTTGCCTGAGTTTATGTCTGTGTACTGCAAGAAGGGGTCAGAAAGGGTCATTGTTCTACTGAAACAAGAGTTACAGATGGTTGTGAGCCACCATGTGATTGCTGGGAATTGAACTTAGGACCTCTGGAAGAACAGTTAGTGCTCTTCACCACTGAGCCATTTCTCCAGCTCCTCCCCTCCTTCCCTGCCAAAAGATAATACCTATAGCATACATTCTATATAAAAACAAGGCTAACAACCAGCAGAGAGATTAGCTAAAAATACAAACAAGGAATATAATCATATTTCAAATTCTGATGGCTGTTAGATCTATGATAGTCACCATAACTAAACTATTTTCTGTCAGGCTGGTGAAAACACTGACTACCCAAAATTCTTTAGAAGTAACTTGGTAAAATCACTTCTTGGTGTCTACTGTTAATTGGAAATATATAAACCAGAGTGAAATGTGTAAGAAGAAACAACATAGTATGTTACCAATTGTGTGTGCTTTCGTGTGTGTGTGTGTGTGTGTGTGTGTGTGTGAAGAATATGTCCATTTGGTGACAAATGTCTACTTGTCCACAAAAGGATACAAATAATGTGGTTTGAATGTCACTCTCACTCTGCTCCCCCACCCATAGCTGTGTGACTGCCAGTGATCACAACTGGTAGCCTGAGAAGGAGAGCTGGGTGGGAGCAAGGGGGGGGGCGGTGGAGTGCAAGGCGGATGAGACTTCAGGCAGCTAGTAAGCTTGGTGGTGAGAACAGAATGAGGAGAGAGGCTTCAGCTAGACAGCCAATTTAATTGAGGGGAGGAACAACAGCTATTTAAACCTTTTGGGAGTGGGTAGGGGTCTTGGGGTACCTGTATATTATTGACTTGGGGCCAGGATACTGGGGCTGCCTCCTTTGCATGATCTTATAAGGGGAAAGGAAGGTTAACCTGGCTACTGGCAAAGTGACCTCCTCTGGTGAGGCAAGGGAGGGGGACACAGGGCTGCCTTCACCAGGATACAGGCCCAGAGCAGGGGGCGGGGAGCAAGCCTACTCCTGATGACCCCAGAATGAGACTTCCTGGGTTTGAACATGCCTGGACCCCACTCTTGCTCCAGGCCTGCTGTTCCCTGTACCACAGCTCCCTGGCTCCACAGCTTTAGCAGTTGCCTTTTGGGGGCCTGTCTAGAGAAGGAAGGAGACTTCACATCTCTTTGAACCCTTTGAAACTTTCCCCCTCAAGACTCTTTTTTTTTAATGTAGCAAAATCAGCTATATCTAAACACATCAAATACAACCAAATAGTCCCATCGAATACAAGTAAATAATGAAACATCATGGTTCATAAATAATAACCAAGTTATTAAAATATTTTATATTCTATATTATCCAGAGAAACTTCCACTATTAAGTTGTCAAAAATCTGCAACAATGAAGTCTTAGTAGAAATCATTTTTGAAAATAGGTAGTTGTGTAATCATTGGCCTCAAGATATAATACATATTTTACTCCTTCAACCTCCAGTCTTCCATACTATTAACTGAGCTGTTGAACGAAGTGCACAGTATGTATTTTTAAAAGTAAAATTAGTGACTAATGCTGTTGCAGTTTATTATGCATGAGCATATTTTTATGCAGCCCAAGAACCCCATTTTATTAGTGCCACTGCTACTGGGGAAAAAAGTGACTTTTAAGCTACTAGTGAATTATGCTTTCATGTTTCCTTGGTTCTTTGGACCATTCTAGATGCACGCATGTGTGGCAAACTCAACCCCATGTAAAGGACAAATGGTTTAGTGTAGCTAATTGCATAATTCCTGTCTTAGCCAATCAATCACTTTCTAAGTATTTTGCCAATTACCTTCCATCACTCCCTTTTCTCTTTATTGGAGATGAGACTGACCGTGGGCCTGCCTTCTGGCCTCAGTCAGAATGTAACATCTCTTGTTTGTGCTTCTACACAGTCACCGATGCGGTGATGACCTCAAGTAGAGTCTAGTTTCCTAAATGTATGTGATAGCTCTGCTTCTTCATGACATCCATCCATGTTATATAATTTGGACTGAGACCCTGAAGAGGACATTCCATGCTGCTGTGATGGGCAACAGATGGGAACTGACATAGGTATTCGGAAAGGAGGCGCTGTGTACTTTCATGAAGATGATGACTTCTTGGTTGAAATGTTAGCCTTCCATGGAAGAAGTTACTGGCAACCAGCACCCCATCAGGTGCCTTGGGCACTGTCATTCTCTGTTCTTGTGCCCTTGGATCATAGCTGTAAGCACTGACACTCATAACAACATCATAGAGAACAGTGTTGGTCCAGAGGTGTCTTCGGGGGTCAGAAGGGCTAGAGCCCTGAAATTTTAGTTTGGTTTCCATATACTACAGTGACTGAATTTTTCTCATTACAAAATGTGTTTTTCATTCATGGTATGTACTCACTTATAAGTGAATATTAGCCGTAAAACACAGGATAACCAAACTACAATCCACAGACCCAAAGGTGCTAAGGAACAGGGCAGATGCCTGAATCTCATTCAGAAGGAGGTATAAAATAGACATCAGAGGTGGAAGGAGGAAGGGAACTGGGAGACAGGGGGATAAGTAGGGAAGTAGGAAGCAGGGATCAGGTGTGGAGAATGGAGGGCAGGAGAGGTCTGGCGGAGGGAATTGAAATCAGTTTGGGGGGGGCATCTCTGGGATGAACTGGAGGTTCCAGTGAGTCTATTGGGGGTAACCCTAATTGAGACTCCTAGCAGCTGGGGATATGGAGACTGAGGTGGCCATCTCCTGTAGCCTGGCAGGACTTCTGGTGGAGGGACGGGGGACACAAAACACCCACAAAACCTAAACCCAAAATTTCTCCTGCCTACAAGAAGGACAGGAATAAATATAGAGCAGAGACTGAGGGAACAACTAACCAGTGACTGGCCTAACTTGAGACCTACCCCATGGGAAAAAACCAACCCCTAACACTATTAATGATACTCCGCTATTCTTGCAGATAGGAATCTAGCATAACTGTCTCCTGAGAGGCTTCATCCAGCAGCTGAAGGAAATAGATGCAGAGACCCACGGCCAAACATAAAGCAGAAATCCAAGAGTCTTGTGGAAGAGTGGGGATAGAACTGAGCAATCTGGAGGGGTCGAAGGACAGCATAAGAAGACATAGAGTTAGCTAAGGTGGGGCCATGGGGGCTCATAGAGACTAAACCACCAACCAAAGAGCACACAGGGGCTGGACCTACACTCCCTACACATTTGTAGCAGATGCGCAGCTTGGTCTTCGTGTGGGTCTCCAAACAATTGGAGCAGTGGCTGACTTATGACTCTGTTGCCTGCTTTTGGATCCTTTTCCCCTAGCTGGGTTGCCTTATCTTGTGTCAGTGGGAGATGATGTGCCCATGCCCTTCTCCTCAGAGAAGGGAAGAAGGTAATGGAGGGAGGGGGATGTGAGGATTGAGCGGGGAGGAGAGGAGTGAGGGTTGTAATCGATTGGGATGTAAAATAAATAAATAAATAAATAAATAAATAAATAAATAAATAAAAAACCAAAAATGCCTTTTATGATCTAGTATTTTTCTTAAAATCTACCTCGTTCCAGTTTATTTAAAAATAATTTATTAATTCCTTATAATTGTATGCACTTATATAATGTATTCTTCTCATAAGCATCCCTAGTTCCCTTTTTTATCCCATTCCCACTATCTCTTGATCCCCTTCTCTTCCTCCTCCTCTTCCTTCTTCTTATTCTTCCTCCTTCTTCTTCTCCTCCTCTTCCTCCTCTTCTTCCCAGCATGCCCCCCTCCTATATTCGTATTTTGCCACTACGAAAGAAGTAGTTGCTTCTTACATATTTCTCCCTCTCTTTTAGTTCTAATTTATTTTATATTTTTGACTCTAAACTGTTTTTGAAGTAGCATATATTAGCTATGTCTTTTAATCATTCTTGAAAGTTCTGCCTGTTGGATAGCTTGTTTAATACCATAGATGTCATTGTTTGGGAGTTAAGATCTATGCTTGGGCCCAAGCTCTCCTGCTTTAGCCTCCCAAGTGCTATGATTCCAGGGATGTGCCACCCACTGGTATACTTGGATTCTTATCTGTCTCTTGTTTTTTGTATGTACCATATCCTTCTCCTTTGTTCCTGTATTATTCACTTGCTGATATTTTTACATTAAGTATATTTTAAATGCAACATCTTAATTTTAAAACTTCTTTGTACTTTTATTTTCTTGGTGCTATTATAGGTTTAGTGTATTCATGCTATCAAAGTCACCTTTGGGTATCAAATTGCTTGCAGTGACATATAAATAATAGTCCTATATTGAACAATATCTCTTATGACTACAGATATAAAAATATAAGTATGCTAACAAATATCTATCTTTTGGATAATATGAAAAGGTCACATACTGTATGGTTCTAATTATATAACCCTGTAAAAAAAAAGGTAAAACTAGATATCACAAAACTGTCAGTGGTTGCTAAGTGTTGCTAAATGAATGAACCATAAAATACAGAAAGTTTGAGAGCTATGAAACTATTGGGAATGATGCTGTGTGAATAATGGACGTGTGTCATTATACATTTGTCACACAGAGGAAATCCTAATGTAAACTATGGGCTTTAAGTGATAGCTATGTGTGAGTGTGAGCTCATCAACTGTACTAAGTGGGGCTGGAGATCTTTCAGAGTTGCTGAGTTCAAGTCCCAGAACCACAGGGTGGCTCACAACCATCGGTAATGAGATCTGCTGACCTCTTCTGGTGTGTCTGAAGACAGCTACTGTGTACATGAAATAAATAAATAAACAATTTTTTAAACAAATATAAGTAATTTATTTAAAAAACTGTACTAAGTGTACCACTCTAATGGAGAATATTGGTAGTATATAGCAGGGAATATTTGAGAGTTATCTGTACCTTATGCCCCGATTTCTCTGTGACCTGAATAAAGCCCATTAAAATGTATTGTTATCAGGACTGCAGATGCAGGTCATTAGTCGAACTTTGGCATAGTATGTGTGTGACCCTGTGTTGCATCCCCAGCACTGAAAAGAAATGGTTATGTGCATTTCTTTCACACTTTTGAAATGGGTAAATGTCTGAGAAGTTATTGTAGCTACAGTGTTTTGTGGTATTTATTTATCTATTTGTTTGTTTGTTTGTTTGTTTGTTTATGAAATAGGGTCTCTCTTTGCAGTCTTGACTGCTTGGAACTTGCTATTTAGACCAGGCTGGCCTTGAATATCATAAAGATCCAACTGCCTCTACCTTCCAAGTGCTGAGATTGAAGGCCTGTGCCATCATACTTGTCCAGGTTCTTTTATTTTTGGTAGGAGTTGGAAGGTTAATTTTGGACCTAGTTATGTATACTGAGATGTCTCCATCCAAACTCAATGTCTTTCCCAAGTCTATGTCTTTCTCTATTATATCATCCTTAGGAAGAATCAAATTACGAGGTATTGACTTCCCCAAAACTCTTAGTCCTAATCTCAACAACTGAATAGTAAGATTTAGTCAACAGGGAAAATTTAATAGTTATTGTAGCTTTCTTCCTTTTCTCTACTTGTAAAGGTTCCTTTGTCACTATATTTGAAAGCTTCCTCAGATCCTGATCTTGGAAAGAGTCAACTTCTCCCCTTATCCTCCCCAAAGTCATAATAGGTAGGGGGGGTCCCTCTTCCCCTTGCCACCCCTTGCTAGAAGTCAATCTGCACCTGCTTCCTACCCATCTCCCAGGATGATGCACAGAAGGAAGGAATTTTGACATCACACTTGGAAAGTTTCCTGACTTGGGATCAAGGGGATTAGCCCAAGAAAGAAGACAAGCTAATGATTAAAGTGAGAGTTGGGGATACTGTTTCTTTGCTACTATTCCTAGCAGTACTGTACTAGCATATGATTGGCCCAAATTTAACACTTGACTTTCTATCTGTGAAAACAGGTAAACCAATCTGTTTGGGCTCAGAAATGACTTGGGAGAAAGTGTTTCAGTTGATACCATAAGGGTGACTGACTAAAGAAGTCTGGGAATTTTTATAAATAAAATAACTATGATTCTGCTTGTAAACACCATGCCATTCCACAGCATCATTTCTTTTTTTAGCCATATTTTTTAAGGAACAGATTTTTTTTTTATCATTGAATAGATATAGGCTTGGCTGGATGTGGGAGGAACAGACGTTATAAGGGATTTATTAGGTGTGCTTCTTGCCTTCAAAGCTCATATACTCTTACTTGAGAGTGAAAACATTTGCTGGAGAGGAGAAAGGATAGAAACAGACCAGTATACAGTCTTTTCTATCAGGAGTGAGGCTGAGTTTTTATGACAGCAAATATTGTGTGGCTAATAAACTGGGAAAAGGAGGACACTAGCCAGGTGTGGCAGCACGTTCCTGTAAAACCAGCACTTGATAAACTGAAGAAGGATTGTGAGTTCAAGGCCATCTGGTACTACATGAAAATCTGTCTTTAAAAAAAAGTGAGAGTACTGTATATGTTCCTTAAGAATGAAAGACAAAATATGTGTTTCCAAGCATCCTTCTGATGGGAGTTTTAAAGAATGGGTCAGCTAAACCATGTGTGGTAGCACATGCCTGGAATCCCAGCACTTGGACGACTAAGCTAGGGCAGAAGAATTACACATTTGAAGGCACCCTGAGCAACATAGTAAGATCTTATCAAAGAAAGAAAAGGAAAGAAAGAAAAGGTAAAAAAGAGAAAAGAGAAAGAATGGCTATTCTAAAGCCTACTGGGATCTGGTCTTTCAAGACATTAGCAGATTCCAGGAGCCTTATTTTCTTGACCTTCATTTTGATCATCAGTGTTGCTGCCTGTGTTAGGAAGAAATAGGACTCCGCTCCTTGGACAGTGTGCTACATCTCAGCTGTCCTACAAGTTTAGACTGACCTTTCATCTACTTAAGGCCCAGGGGTGAAGTTTGACTCCCTCAAGGAAAAGTGGTGAGAGACATGGCCCTAGACAGACATTACCTTGCTCTCAGTAGAGCATGACATATCAAATTAGCAAAATGAGGATGGTCTTCTATTCTAAATGGTCCGCTTTCCTGATGAACAATAGTTTCATGTGGTTCATTTGTTTGTCCCCAAAATGAAAGAGTAAATATCATGGGACAGATGATCATGTCCTTTTTCATTCTCTGACATGCTGTGCTATATTGACTGTTTAGTTTTTAAATAGATGGCTTCTTAACTTACCAAACCAATTAAACCAGACTTTAGTCCTAACAGAGTGTAGATGGAAAGTAGCAAATAAATGAGGAAGGATGGTGAAAAATCAACTGAAGGCTTTGTTGGGAGCCAGGGAACGAATGCAAGACCAGAATGGTAAAAGTAGAACCTTGTACTAATTATGGAGAGAGAGTGAAGATAGGGATACCAACCAACGACTGAGCATCTTCTGAGCACCTAGTGCTTACTTTAACATGGGTGAATTCATTTCATCTTCATTATTCCAGGGATAAGTACCATTATGATACAGGCTGTAGAGCTAAGGAAAAGTTGAGAGTCAATAGATGAGCATTAGCTCATGATAATTCTCCTGTGACCATTTAACTGGCTTCCTGTGTTTCTGGACATCTTATGAGAACTCATACTGGTTGACACTGTTTCAGTCCACCTTGCCAGGTCTATGTGAACAGCTTTAGAAGATAGCTTCTTTCTGGAGGAAGTAAAAGAAAGTCGGGCATATTTCCTTCCCTTCATGAAAGACTTGAATTTATTAAAACTCAGTGTTGCTTTCCTGTAACAAAACATCCAGTATGTTCTGGTAGGGCAGTGGTAGCCATGTGCCTTTAATCCCAGCACTCAGGAGGCAGAGGCAGATGGATCTCTGTAAGTTTGAGGCCAGCCTGGTCTATATTGTGAGCTCCGGGACAGTCAGGGTTGGTACACAGAAAAATCATGTCAAAAAAAGAGAGAAAAGGAAGAGGGGGAAGAAAGGAAGGAAGGAAGGAAGGAAGGAAGGAAGGAAGGAAGGAAGGAAGGAAGAGAGGGAAAGAAAGAGAAAAAGAAAGAACTCAGAATTTAGTGTGTTCAGGTATTTTCTCTTTGAGTAACTTTGGCAGGATTTGGGGGCAAGAGATATTAATCTAAGACAATGTTTATATTCTGGCCAGTACTATTGCTATGAGACAGTTGCTTATCTCTCAGGATATTAAGTCTTTTTCATGTCTTCTGCCAGCATCTAGGAAAATGTGACAAGCTACCTTGTTAGTATGCAGGTCATATTAAATCTCAACATCTTCACACTTCTTCTCTGTCACACGGTGAAATGTCTAAGAATCATACCCAGCGCTCTTTAACTCTTCATTCACATGCTTTTTCTAGGCTGGTGTTGCTGTCGTTAACATTTGATGACATTCTACCTTGAGATTTCCTTCATACCTATAGGCCACTAGACCTGATCTCAGTTTTCAAGTTTGGGGAATGGGTGATCTATCTGGAACAAATAGAACAAGTTTAAATTAGCTGACTGTTTTTCTTGCTATATTTTAAGTTAGTGGCAACACTTTTCCTGCTTAATCAAGCTCTTTTCTGGGGCTCTGTTTCTTGTGAGAGTCAGGATTGTGCCAGGTAGAGTTATGTGAATGGAAGAACCCTCAGATGGTACAACTGGAACCCCTTATTCACTTTGTAAATAAAGAGCTAGTTTTTAGCAGTTTGGGGAACACTGACCAAACCATACATTAAAAACATTTGCCTTTATTCATCTGTTCTGGGCTATTTGAGCGGTAGAATTCCAAGATGACATTTTTCACTGATTTCTAATCCTTCAATTAGTTGCGTAAGCAGTTTTAGTTGTTATTTCTAATCTCAGGTGTCCCAAGCATCCCCATTGTTCATTTAGGTCTTTTCCTCTCATTGTTTACAAATTCTTTTTTATCTCTTTGTTCACTAGAGCTAGAGAAACAGCTGCCATCCTGGGGCTGGAGAGAGAGGAAACAGAAGACCGTGGAGAAATGAGGCCATTTTCATTTATCATGTTCCCAAAGGACTGTTCCACCAGAAGGCCTGATGATTTGTTTAGGAATTTCATCAAAATGATTGCATGCCACCCTCACAATAGCCCTCTGAGAACAGAGGCCTGAGGAGCTTAAGTGACTGAGGCCAACATTACCCTGCAGTTATAGCAACCCTGTTTGAGAATTCCTTTCCCTACCCTGGATGTTGGCAAGTTCAGAGGGGAGTTACAAGGAGGTAGATGATAAAAGCCTTAGGACAAAGACTCTTTGATTCTGACAGATTCTGTCCAGGATGTCCAGAAGTCAGAAACTCAAGGGCAAACAGAAAGATGAATTGGTTCTCTTCTGTGTCACGTTTCCATCCAGAATGGTGGGGTCCAGGGAACATTTGGGATGTTTAAGGACTGGTGTACTGCAAAAATGTAGGGATTCCAGAAGTCCCCCTAGCCTTGGCTACCTTCTCCTTGAGCTCCTCCAGCAGCTATTGACACTGCATGCAAAGACTGGGACACTGGGGATAGATTCTCTAGGCTGGGTTCTACTTCAGTTGAAGCTAGAGGTGGTGGGAAAAATAAGTTAAGAAAGGGAATAAGGTTTCCTTCCACCCAAACTAATCAAGGAAGATTAGAGATAGAAAAGGTTGGCCCTGGGTACAGGGGGATCACAAGCATCTATAACTAGTGTTTCTCAACCTTCCTAATTCTACAATTCTTTAATACAGTTCCTCATGTTGTGATGATCTCCAACCATAAAATTATTTTTATTCATATTACACTTCAGTATAGTATTTGTATACTTTATACTATATATATTTATACTATATAGAAATATATATATATACATACATATATATATATATATACATATATATATATATATATACACATACTTCGGTATAGTATAAGAAGATACTATATAATTTTGCTACTCTATGAATCATAAGTATTTGTGTTTTCTGATGGTCTTAGGCCTGTGAAAAGGTCATTCAATCCTAAAAAGATCACAAGAACTACTGACCTACATGCTAAGGAGGGTCCTGAGCAAGTCGCCTCCAGGTTCCTTTTCTTGACTTGTGTGTCTGCATGAAGATGCATGAGAAAAGAAAATAGTTAATTTCTGGCCTGCCAACTCCTCTGGTGAGTAGCAGCATACCATAGAAATGCTTTCTTTTTCATGGTCTGAAAATTAGGAATTCTGTTAAGAGCACAGGATTTGGCTCACTGGTGAGTGTTTACCAAGCAATCACGAGGCTCTGGATTTAGTTCCCAACACCCACACATGTGTGTGTGTGCATGCACACAACACAGAGAGAAGGGGGTGAGGGAGAGAATAGATAGATAGAGAAAGAGAGGTAGCTAGATAGATAGATAGATGATAGATAGATAGATAGATAGATAGATAGATAGATAGATAAATGATAGATAGATAGATAGATAGATAGATAGATAGATAGATAGATAGATAGATAGATTAGCACAAAAGACCCCAAAACTGGAACTGGTAATTCTTTAAGAACTGGTAATTTTATTGAGAGTGTATTAATTTAATACTTTGATCACAGATATCATAGATTTTGTTAGGATACCACAAGAAAGGAAAGGTTATGGGGAGCATACACACATTTTAGGAAACCACTAGAGATCCCAAACTCTCTAGGCAGCATTATGCCGTTTTCCACACATGTGTGTCAGGCAAATGATCTACCGGTTGAACTATATCTCCAGCCCCTCTTTTTCTCACATGTAATATTCCTGATTTCCTCTTTTGTTTTTCTATTCTTGACATTACTGGAAAAAATTCTTAATCGGTAAAAATAATTCCACAGAGTGTTACTCTGATTCTCTTAGCTTGCTACATTTGGGTAGGGTCTTCTGTGTATCTTTGCCCATTATCAAATTGTGTGGCTCATTCCTGACATAATCAAATTCTACAGCTAAATAAATGTTTGTATATTACATATATGTATATATATGTATATATATATATGTGTGTATATATATATATATAAACAGAAAGAATATATGTAAATGTCAAATGTTAACAATTTAGAGATAAAGGTCATGCTGGTGTATATCACCATTTGTTTTTAATGTATAACATTTTTTCCAAATAAAAAATTGGGATTAATGTCCACAACGGCTGAGTCTGCCTTCCTGAGCAAGTGAGAATGAGGGAAGTGGACATGTTAGACATTGCAGCCGACAGGTCCGGAGTAGAGCACTTCCCTCTGGAAGGTCCAGCCTTAAGCAAAACTGACCGAGTAAGAAGTCATTTGAATAGGAGAAAAACAAAACTAGTTCTTTATGTGAAATAGGTGACTCTGCATACCAATGTTTCCCAAGGCATGACATGTGATCCCTGAATCATTCATCCTAGGATGCATTAACGCTTCAATTTCCTGTGCCTACACCTCAGAGCTACAGAATCAGAATTTTGGGGATTGGTGTTAGGAAAGCAGCCTTGTTAGCAAACTGCACTTATTTCTTTGTGCACTGAAGTGGAGACTATATTCTTCCCTTGAGTTATTGCACATCTCTAGAAAAAATTTCCCCAATTTTCTGCTAAGGAGGTAAAAGTTTACTCCAGTCCTTACAGGCTAAACTCTGATATACCTGCCTTCATAAGGCTTTTCTTGATTTCCTGGTTTCTTAACTCCTATTCTCTTCAAATAAGACAGATGAAAGACAATAGGGGTATATAAAGGGGGTCTAGGTACCTCTTGGGATATGAGAAGGTGCATAGTAGATGAAATACTGGAGGTATTAATATTTAGTCCTAAATTTTTACTTGGAAAGTATGTTACAAATTGAAAGTAACCTTGTTAAATACCAACATACCATTCATTTGTAAATTGATAGTATTTGATATTTTTATATATATTCACTTATAAACATATAGATGATGCATACATACATGCATTTGGCTATAGCATAAGAAATAAAATGACTGTCATACCAATTCACAATTAAATATTCCTAATATCTCTTAAGAAAGAGAATCATGCACAGTTTCCTCTTGTACAGCAGATAGCATTATCATATCCAAGAGAGTCAACATTTTAATAGACTAAAATAACAGACTCAATATTCTAAAATTGCCTCCAAATTATCTTAGTTGCTTATACTGACACAATTCAATCAAGAACTATGGATTTAATTTTCTTATCTTTTTAAGTCTTCTTTAATCTAGAATCTGAAAAAAAGACTGTTTTTTTTCCTCTATTAGTACTAATATTTTTGGAGAGCCCAGATAAGTGTCTCATAAACCATCTGGATGTTTCTGATGTTTTCTTCATGATCACATTCTGATTAAATATTTGGAGCAAGGATCCTACAGAATTAATGTTATTTTCTACCTGCTTGTGCTCATTTTATGTCCACTTGACATGGGCTAAAGTTATCTGAGGGGAGGGAAGCTCAACTGAGAAAGTTTCTCCATAAGATTCAACTCTAGTTGCAAATCCATTTGAAATAACAAAAAACTCGGGATACTGAAAACTATTCTCAGCAATAAAAGAACTTCTGGGGGAATCACCATCCCTGACCTCAAGCTGTATTACAGGGTAATCATGATAAAAAACAAAACAAAACAAACAAACAAACAAACAAAAAAACCCTGCATGGTATTGATACAGAGACAGGCAGGTAGATCAATGGAATAGAATTAAAGATCCAGAAATGAACCCGTACATCTATGGTCATTTGATTTTTGACGAAGGAGTTAAAAACATTCCATGGAAAAAGAACAGCCTCTTCAACAAATGGTGTTCGTTCAACTGGCGGTCAGCATGCAGAAGAATGCAAATTGATCCTTTCATATATCCTTAAACAAAGCTTAAGTCGAAGTGGATCAAAGATCTGCATATAAAACCAGGTACACTGAAACCTTTAGAAGTGAAAGTGGGGAAGAGCTTAGAAGACATAGGCACAGGGGAGAAATTCCTGAACAGAACACTAATGGCTTATGCTCTAAGATCAAGAATCGACAAATGGGACCGCATGAAATTGCAAAGCATCTGTAAGGCTAAAGACACTGTCAAACGGACAAAATGGCAGCCCACAGATTGGGAAAAGATCTTTACCAATCCTACATCTGATAGAGGGCTAGTATCCAATATATACAAAGAACTCAAGAAGTTAGACTCTAGAGAACCAAAAAAAAAAAAAAATCCTATTAAAAAGCGGTACAGAGCTAAACAAAGAATTCTCAACTGAGGAATATCAAATGGCTGAGAAGCACCTAAAGAAATGCTCAACATCCCTAGTCATCAGGGAAATGCAAATCAAAACAACCCTGAGATTCTACTTCACACCAGTCAGATTGGCCAAGATCAAAAATTCAGATGACAGCAGATGCTGGCAAGGATGTGGAGAAAGGGGAACACTTCTCCACTGTTGGTGGGGTTGCAAATAAACCCTTTCTTCCCCAGCTTGCTTTTGACCATGAGATTTCTTCATAGCAATAGTAACCCTAACTCAGACCTCTGCATCTGTTGGATGTTCTTATGTTATTAACAATGACCCTGATTTTAGCTGTGGTAAATTTGATGGCTCGGCTAAGATGTATGTTTTCTGAAATTCTTTATTATGAAGGTGCATTTTTTTCTTTGAAAACAATAAATAATCCTTGAAGTAATACTTAGAGAATGAAATCTAAGTTTGCCCTGGGGTAAAAAACTAAAAATTGAAATCAGGTTTGCCCTGAAATTTTTCACCAGTAGTTTTAAAGTCCATGGGTTCAATTGCTATACTGATAAAAACAGGAAAGATCCCTAAGAAGTCATACATTCTAGGACGTGCTTACCAACAGCAGCCACACAAGATAGGATATCATGGCACTGACTTTTAGCTCTTGTACTTGAAAGGTAGAAACAGGCAGGTCTCTATGAGTTGTAAGTCTGGTCTATGAAGTGAGTTCCAGACCAGCCAGAACTACATAATGAGACCTGTCTCAAATAAAAGATACAATAGTAACCCAAGTCAGGCACTTATTTTTATACCAATCTAAAGATAGCATGCCTGGGAGCGGGGGTGGAAAGGATCAAAAACTATTATATTTGCTCACGTATTATGAGCAGGAATGAGGCTGAGGAGCTCTGTGCGCATGGGATCCTACGTAAGTTCAAATCTCCAGTGCCCTCTTAAAAAGGAAGACATGGCTATCCATGCCTGTAACCCTAGCGCTGAGGAGCACAGGCAAGTGGATCCTTCCAAGTCAGTGAGGAAACCCTCCCTCAAGGCAACAGATGGACAGCCATAGAAAAGGCTTATGGCTCCTGTGTGCTTCTGCACAGGTATGCAGACTCACATTCATGAATGAATATAATCTCTCTCTCTCTCTCTCTCTCTCTCTCTCTCTCTCTCTCTCTCTCTCTCTCTCTCTCACTCTCTCTCTCTCTCTCTCTCACTCTCTCTCTCTCTCTCTCTCTCTCTCTCTCTCTCTCTCTCTCTCTCTCTCTCTCTCTCTCAGTCTACCTATCTATCTATCTCTTAACAAAGAGACAGAGAACAGTGAGAACACAGAGGGAATGGAGTGAGAGAGAAGTAGAGGAAACTCTTCAGGCATAACGACACTTTGCCAATAACCTCAGAACTCATGACACAGAGACAGAAGGATTGCAGGCTATCTTCAGCTACAAAACAAGCACCTCTTCAAAGGAATGGAGCTTACAGGTGGAGCACTTCATAGCATATACAGTAGACTAGATTTGATGCCCTGCACTGACAGAAGACAAACAAATAAAAGTGGACACTAGATTAAAGCCCAGTTTTAATTCTAGAATCCATGTTTATACAATAGAGTATACCTCTTAATACATAATTCCACCTGACTTCAGAAAAAAAAAAAAAGAAAAGAAAATTCCCCAGTTTCTTTTCAAGAGTTCCAGGTTCACAACATTCCTGAGTGTGGGGTCGCAGGGACTCAGACTTTCAGATGCTGCCTCTGAGAAATCAACTGACATCCCTGTGGTCTTCCAGCAAATGAGAAACTGAACGTGGCTGCTGATGGAGAGACCTTTCAATCTTGCCTACGAGTTTGCTTTTGATTCATGAGACAGCTGAGAGCCCCTGCGATCTCCGACTGGTGCTTTGCTGAATCTAGAGTGAGTTTGTGTTGGATGAATGGCAAACCCTCAGCTTGCTGAAATGCAGGTGCTTGGCCATAAACAGGTTTGTGGGATTTCAAAGGAAAGTCCAGTGTTGCCTAAATACCCCTTCTAAGCTTGGCATGTTTGACTGGCTCTCCTAAGGCTTGCAGCTTTTCCCCCTGCCTGTTACAGGGAAAATTCTCCTCTTAGCATATAACTGTTTCCAGGAGATTTATCACACTCACCTACACCTTCCTTCCTCTGCCAAGTGATTGTAGTCCAGTTTCCTTCTTAGTCTACCATTTCCGGCTTGAGGATGCACAGAAAATACAGCAGTGAGACCCACATGACATATACATTCATTCACATATGCATACATATGCACACACATAGACACTAATGCACACATAAATGCAGATATATATTAACGTACATACACGCATACACAGAAATAAGCACCAAACACACACACATTTACACAGATACACATATATACCAACACACTCACATACACACAAGTATGCACCAACACACATACTCACACAAATGCACACAAACACATATAACACCAACACACAGGCACAAATGTATAAAAATACAGACACACAAATACACAGCAACATACATTATCCTCAACACCCACACACAGGCACACAAACAAACCAACAATCCAAAGACTCAAAAGGGCCATCTGTAGTGTGAAGTTTTATTGAACATTTAATTTCAGACCATCCATTTTTTTAGTGATAGAGGTGTCAGGCAAGCATCCTTGCACCTGTTGCAAAGTCTCACAGCCGGACACAGACACACACATATAGAACACCATCCCAATTTTAGCATATGTACTGTTGAGTAGAATGCATGTACATATAAAGTATCATCCAAGTTTAGCATGTGTCTCAAAGCAGCCAGCATCAGATGTAGACACAGCACATTTCAAGGTTAGGCAAATGCTGAGGTCACGAAGCAAAGCTTTCCTCCTAGCTTGTTGGACAGTGAATGCTCAGGATGCCTCCGTCCTATGCCACCAAAGTTTAAGCAGCTCCAGTGACAAGTTGCTTAGTAATCTGCAGAGGCACCAGATCGCTCCAACTAGATATGTTTGACAAAACTCTTCTAAAAATCAAATCTGCTAGTCCTTGTCATGTTTTGCTTTTAGAGGCCACTGCCTTCCTCTGGATTCATCCAGAATAAGGACTATGCTTTCCCACAGAGAAACTAAAAGTTCCCGCATCGGTTCCCGGCAGGGACTCTGGAAAGCCTTCTTGCCTGTGTATTTCTGAAGTTCATTTTCACAGTCAGTGCTGCCCCCTCCTAGATTGCACCACTCCACCTTCCTCACTGAGCAAACAGAAGTTGCTGGGAGGCTGAACCACCATGGGCCCATTGCGGTGCTATCATTCTGCTTTGCCAAAAGCCATCTGAGGCAGCAGGTAAGTAAGCATTTCCAGAGGCACATTGGGTTTCTGAGAGGTACCAACCCCTAGCTAAGGCAGAAATAGGCTCTAACTTAATAATCTGCTCATCACACACAGTAAGAGACACCCTGACTTATTCAAAGACACTGTGGGTGGTGCAGAGGATGAATAAGCATGATTCACTGCCACTCTGTCACCCAGGGCACGAAGAATAATAAAACCCAAAGAATTGTAGCCGCCTGAGTAGTAAATTAAGAGATCCAGGGCTCAGCTAGACTCTAGACATCAATGTTACCATGGCAATAAAGGGCCCTAGCGTTCAGCAGCTATTACAGAGCAGGCATCTAATAGGCTAGTCTATGTCACAGCCAAAGCCCAAGAGGCTAGCAAAGAAGAGCAATTAGCATATCCATTCATTACAGGCCTCTGCACACTTCTTCTCTTAATTCCAATTAGTTGTTTGTTTGAACCAACATCTCTTGCCTGCATTATACTCATTGGTGCCTTTTAGCTAGTAGAAATAGGATAGAATTTCCACAAGGACTTCACAATTTCCCAAGCCTCCATTTATTTCCCCTGGGGTCTAGTCTTATATAGTCACAAACCCATAGCCTTCAGTCCCTCGAAATGAAAGCATATCTTACTTTATAACTGTACTCGACAGATGGGAACTGCTTTGGAATGTGATGTGCTAAGGGATTTTCCTGGAACCCGGTGAAATAGGGATCTGGGGCCATAATCTGGACCATTTAGGTCAAGGAAACCCTCTGATCTTAGCCAGTGAGCCTGCTGGCTATGGCTACTGGTCATTACTCAGAGGCTAGCTGTTCGGGAGGGGGAACATTGGACACCAGGACCGAGGATGACACCATAAAAGTCAGGCAGTAACTATTCTAGTCTGAAGAACCGCCCTTCAAGGTCTGGCCTGAGGCCTGCCTATTCTGTAACCCCTCCCTTGATAGTTATGGCCACAAGAGAATTCAACTGTCCCTCTTTAATTCACTTCAAAGAGGACACCCTTTGTTAGGAAGTGTTTATGGGGAGCCTTAGGCCCTAATTTGGCCTATCACTCTCAGCTTGAATGACTTACCCCTGAAAGGGGAGCCAATTTTCTTAACCACTAAGCTATCTCTCCAACTCTGACAGCTTTTCTTTTAATCAGAGTTGAATGTGACCATATACAGATTTTTATTTTTTTACTTTTTTATTTTTTACTTTTTGGTTTTGGCATCCAATAGGATCTGGGTTTGTTTTGCCCCACCAAGCAATTGGCACTACAGAAGGCTGTCTGAACAGTAGTCGAAATCCATTGCAAATATAACAAGTATGTATTAATCACCCAGAATGCTATGGGATAAAAGATTCTGGAGAATGCAATATTTTGTTACATGCAGTCTTGTCACTCTAAATCTTTTTTGTCTCTCTACTCTTGATTCTCAAAAATAGCTAAAATTATCATGTTCTCTTTTGTTAAGATGTATTTTATTTTGTGTGAGAGCTCAGGCAAAGTGAGTGTGGGTGTCCATGGAGGCCAGAAGAGGGCTTTGCTTTAGCAGGACCTTGAATTACAGACAGCTGTGAGCAACCTGACATGGATACTGAGAGCAGAACTTGGGTCCTCAGCAACAACAGCAGCACGCATTCTTACTGCTGAGCCATCCCTTCAACCTCCAGCAAGACAGGACCAGTGAATGGATTCTGAATTTAGTTTTTCAGCTTCCATAGGCCTAAGATTTCTCATATTCAACACCAGGGATAACCCAAAGTAATGAGGTAGAGAGATTATAAGAAATAGAGCGAGACATCTGTCCAGTGCTGATCATTCCCAGAAATATATCTTAATCTCATTGAAATCCAAAGAGAGAAATAGATTTCTCTTTTCTGTAAGTGGCCCCTTTCTTATAAAAATGGAGAAGGGGTATCTTGGAGAGGCTCTGTTAAAGAAGAGTCCCACTGAGTGACATTAAAATAAACGAAGTTTTTACAACTGTTGTCATCAGAATAGCATAGACTTAGAATTGTGCTTAACTTTGCCTAGGTGGTTATGCTGTCTGCCTTGGTTATGCCAAGAACCTTCATTTCTGTAATTTCCTCAGCCACCTGGATAGAACTGAAAGTAGGGAGTAATTTCAAGGGACTATCACAAACTCTACCCAGACCCCAGAGTGGTGGACCAAACAGACCCAAAGTGCTATACAATGTTCCTAGCAGTTTCTAGTCATTTTCTTTTGCTGGATCCCATTTTGGCTTCAGGAGTTATATATGTCTGGGAAACTGACACTGCAAAGTTCTGGCTTGTTCCCTGCCCTGATGCTAAGAGATAAATATAGATCTCAACCACTACAGAAATTTGGCTAGGATTCCAAGGGTGTGTGTATGAGGGGCAGTGACGGATGGAGCCACTGTGACATGTGGCCTAGAAAGAGGCTTCTTTATATCCAAGACCCTCTTTGGGATAAGGAGGGTTAAAGGAGAACCTTTGCATCTAAAATTAAAAAGGCATAATACATATTTTCAGGAGTTCATGGACTGATCTACTAAGAAATATTTTATGGGTGGCTTAGAGAGTGTAGGGAGAAGAGGGTAGGGAGAGCAGAGGGAATCTTCCCTGACACCCTAGATCCTTTTGCATGAGATCAGCCTTACGAAAAAAGCAAGTTATTCTTGGCCATCTCCCCTCACCCTAACTCCCACCCATGCCCCACCCCCTTGCGCGCGTGTGTACACACACACACACACGCACACACACACACACACACACACACACACACACACACTGATATCCAACTCTTGATTGAGAAGAATATGACTTAAGATTTCCATTGAGCCCATCATCTCTCGGGTGCTGGAGAAGGGCAAGGGGTGGAAAGGCACATGAAGGGGACAGTGAATTGCTCATCCTCGTGACCCAGAATATCTCCCCCTCCCTGTAATGATGAGCTTGCTTTTCCAAAAGGGCTTTCCTTTGATTCCAGGAAGGAGCCAACCAATGAGAGAAGAGCATGCTAGATTATTTTGGGGAAGGGCTCTTGCCAGCAAGGTTCACTTTTAGTAGGCGCCAAGTGTCCCCAGCAACCAGTGTCTCCTGTCCCAGCAGAAGCTCCAGAACCCTGCCCTACTCGCCTGCTTTTGCAGCATCTTGGCCCACTGAACAGACATGAGACGACAACTCCGCTCCAGAAGGGCTCCGGCCTTTCCTTACGGTTATCGCTACAGACTTGTGAGTCTCAGGGAGCAGAATATTTTGCTGCCCTTTTTAATTGGTTGGGTTGGGTGTTGTGTAGACCTTAGATTATGGCTGCCTTCTTGCCCTGGGATAAATAGGAACAAACGAAGTTTAGGGAATCCCAGACTTTGGAAGAGCCGTGATTTCCAGCAACTCGGGGCACTGTAAATTACTGAGTGGAGGGAGGGCTCCTTTCTTTGCAGGGGAACAGAGGTAAAGGAGTGGGAAGATACCATGGAGTTAGGAGCCCTTTGAGACTTTACCATAGGAATCAAAAATGTGAGCAGACCTTTGGAGTATGGGAGTAGAGGTTTCAATGCAAGACGTTTGGCCAGGAGAAATGGGAAGGAGAAGAGGAAACGAAAGGCGCTGCCGGCCCAGCTGTCTCAGTCCCTATGGGTGGTGGCTTTTAGGCACCAGCTGCTCTTTTTCTACAGCATAAATTTCAAACTATAGCTAAAATTACAAAATCCTTGATAGGAACCAGAAGGAAGCCTAGATATCACCTATCCAGAACCTCTCATCATGTTGGACGAGGCAGCTGGGTAGCAGAGAGCTAGGCTGACTTGCAAGCCAGTGGGGACCCCAACATGAGAATGTGCATCTTGTTTCTAACTTGTGCTCTTTCCACTGTGTTTGTGGGATGCAACCTCTCGAAGCTCCAATCCACTGTCACACCTTTCACCACCTTGTCTGACACCTCACCAAACACGTACAAACATGCACGCACGCACACACGTGCACGCCTTCCATATCACTGTTTACTTCAAGGTTCCTTTACAAACACTTATTTCAAATGTTTCTTCACATTTACTTTGCTCTAAACCATACATGTGGGCATCTACAACACTCTCAGAATGATTATAATATGAATCCCAAAGGAAGCAAAACAGAAATCAATTTTATTTGCATATGACCACTTCTGCGCCTAGGGAATTAAGGGAAAATTGTCAAGAGCAAGCTGGAAAAGAAAAAACCCCACAATTCTTCTATCTCACTAAGGGAGTTTCTTAGCACTCTGATATGGAATCTGTTGGTACCTGCCGGTCCTTCCCTCTCTTAAGGCCAGTCACACACAGTCTATGGAGTATAGATGGCTGTACCTTATTTGGCTTCTTTTCTATGTTGAATTGTTAAAATTGTTGTGAATAATTTCAACAATTTGTCCAGAAGCTTCAATTTTAAGTGCCACAGGAGATCTTGCTCGTTATAATACCTGAACAAGTTAAAAATAAATCATGTGATGCAATTGTATGTGTAATTTTCATTCCTTTTAAGTAAACATGCCATTCAGATGTTTGCACGATGCTGCTCAGTGAAAGATACAAATTTCTCCTTTGGGTCCTACTGTTTGTTTGCATATTTGTTTGTATGTTTATATATTTAGATTGCTCAAAATGGAATTACCTTCTGTCCTCCAGGCTTCCCTTTTAGGGAAACATGAGGGCCCCAGCACATACCCACTACCATATCTGAGCATGCTCACACACACTATCACATGAGGGTGGTGCCACTTTAGGAAACTGACAGAAACAGAACCTTGGAGAAGAACGCCCTCATCACCAAAGCATTTCCTACTGGAGCGTGGAAGAGAATTGCATGGAAGTACATTTTACGCAGGATTTCATTAACAAGGAGCCGTTGAGAAAAGCCTGTGTTGCACAGTGTGACATTTCCCTGTCCCTGGATGCAGGGGAGAGGAAAGAAGCTATTTGAGGTTCCTGAAATAAGGCTCAGGTGGTAGGAGTCTGTGACTGGAAAATAAGCTCCAAGCAGATTAATTCTTCCTGGGAGGATAAGACTTTAACGGCAGCCATTTGAATAAGATTATTTTGAGAGCACATATCTACAAATAAGATAAAGCTGGGGCCGTGTCCAGCTGCTTCCTCTGTAGAGCAGATGTGGAAGGCAGGCATGGGCAACAAAAGAAAGGCATTCCAGAAACCTAAAGGGATTTAAAACCCTTCCTGATGAAATGTCACATTTCATATTCCGTGAGAATTTTGGGCATGGGTTTTCATGTTGAGTAGCCAATTTAGTATATGTGACTTCCGAGGTTAGGGGGTGGCAAAATCTGTGGGAATATTTCTCCAGACTCCAGAGAGCACTTGTAGTACTCACGCCATGGGCTTCACACTGTGGACAGACCACAAAACATTAGGAAATATGGACCTTCCACCTGTATGTTCCAAACCTGGTTTGGGAGACAAATGTATACACAAGTTCACCCATGAGTAAAAGATCTGAGACCATGCATTAATTCATTTAGTACTGAATGCTAGACAAGGTTGGTTTTATAAGTTTTAAGTCTAAGTCGTATACTGTGAATCCATGCCAAAGTCAGAAATCCTTGATTATAAGCACCTACCATTTGAGAACACAGACTCTAAGACATCGTCATGTTCACAAATCTGCTAAGCCACTTCTAGCCACTTGTGTTCAATGTGATGGAGGAGAAACTGTGCAGAGTATCAAGAGACACAAGTTCCGAGACTGTCACCTCTGTCATGGATTTGCTGTGTGGCTTTGGCCAGACCCTCTCCCCCCTCTGGAGCTCACTTGGACAATCCTATTTTGGAAGCCCCCGTAAGTTCTGTTATGGTATGTGATATGGAGCTGCACGTTTGAACAAATTGAAGAACAATTCAAGGGAGCTCATTATCAAGAACTAGGGAGTTCTGGGGAGATTAAATTCGGAGCAGACATTTCTCATTCTGTATCATTTGTACTGATTCTGAACAATCCAATTTCCTCAACTCTCTGCTAGAGGAGTGTGGGTAAGCCGAGTGCCCTCTAAGTGGCCTTTGAGGAATCAGGCAGGAAGGGGGCAGCACAGAGTCCATGGCCTCTAGCATTTGACACATCAACCTCAACAGGTGCACCAGCCCTGACACTCTTCAGACTTGGACAGCACAGAGAAGGGAGGGTGGCCTGGTGTTCTGCTGTTGCAGCGAGCCTTGGCAAACTCCCAAAGAACAATGTTGCAGCCCTCCAACATTTGAGGCATTTGAAATACCACTGGCAGCGTCTGAGTTTTTTTTTTCCGTTTTCTTTCTTTTCTTTCCTTCTGCTTTGTTAAAACTTTCTCAAAACAAATCAAAGATTACTGTCTCAAATGCTAGTTGTAATAAACCAACAAATATATGCTGAGTATTTACTGTGTGCCCAACTTTTGTTTTTATATTTTTAGTTAATTTTAAAATTAAAATATAACCACATTCTTTCTGTGCCTCCCTTTCCTCCTTGAACCCTCTTATTTACCCCCTTTTTCAAATTCATGGCCTCTCTTCATACACACACACACACACACACACACACACACATGCCTAATGCCTAAATATGTAAATACAACCTGCTCAGTCAGTTTAGTGTTACTTGTATGTGTATGATTTCATGGTTGACCACTTGGCTTTAGATAACCAATTAAAGTGTGCCCAACCTTTGAAACTAAGCTAGAGGGGGAAACAAAGGAAATATCTGTCGGGATCTCACCTCTCAGGGGAGGGGGAGAGTCTTTCCATCTAGCTTAAGGCAGGAAGCAGGAAATGAGTCCTTGTTTATGTAGGGAAGGCAGTGGAAGTTTTGAGGAGGGGTACAACAGTTGGCCTTTCCTCCTGATTATCTGCCTGAGCCTATTTTTAGGCACAACGTACGATGGTGAGGTCAAGCAGCTGAAAGTGTCCAGAGCACTAGGACAAATCTGGCTGTGGCTGGGAAGTTACCACCATAGACATGAACCTCAAAGACCATTCAGTCCTTCATTGTAAGCTCAGCTCACTCCTAATAGGTCCAGGACAGAGCGATGACATGAGATGCCCTAGAGGAAGAACCTAAATACTTGATGTTGAAACTAAACTTTAGCACTGCTGTGGAAGTAATTGTGATTTGATATGAGCCATAGAAAGGATGCTCCCTCCAACAGAGGGAACAGAGAAAGAAAATCCACCTCTGGCAACAATGGGTATTTTCCTGGGGATGTGAAAATTTAAAACACCTCCAAACACTGAGCTGTTGCCATTTATTTGGGTGGTTGGGATGTGCCACTGGGATCTTTTCTTTGTTCACAGAGAGCTCTGTGTTTTGTCACTGCTCTAGGATGATCAGGATGAAGTGAATCACAACTACTTAGCAGATGAAGAGGAGGAAGCAGAAGAGGAGGCTCAGGTGATGATGGTGCCTGGTCTGGAGGAAGAAGAGGAGGAGGAGGAAGAAAAGGAAGAGGAGGAAGAAAGGGAGGAAGAAGAAGGTCAGGGTCAGCCAACAGGCAGTGCCTGGTGGCGGAAATTGCAGATCGTGAATGAATACCTGCGGGACCCGGAGAAAAGGATGTCTCTGGCCCGAACAGGTCAGAGTCGGAGTAAGTCCCATTCATCCCAATGCCCCAGTCTGCTGTCCTTGGCTTTTTTGATGTGGTATCCAGAGCTTCTTGGCCATACACTGGATGGGTTTGTTGCAGACTCCTCTTAACATTTCACAGGAAGACACCGATGGCTGGTGCCATCCTTGAACCATCTGATTCAGCAGAAAGCCACTGAATAGATGAACAAGAGCTAATGTGTGACTGCAATATACTAGTCTCCACACGCAGTATAAAATAACATTGAGAAGGAGTTGAAAGAGCACAGGATTTGTTTCTCATGCCCAAGTGCTGTCACTTTCTCTGCATGTCACTATGGGCTCATCATTTACCCTCTCATAGCCTCAGTCTCCACACATGCCAAATGGGATGATGGGGTACTCTGCTCTGTCTCTCTAACAGAATCAGCATAAGACTCTAAAACAGGTTGCAAACCATAAGGTTGAAAGGAATTCCTAGAAGACTACTTTCAGGATAAAACACCAAAGCACTGCTAACATGACCAAGGGTTTATAAAGCCTTATTAGTTCACTTACCTGTGTTAGAGAAGGAGAGCTCAGAAGCCTATCTTGACCCCAGCTTTTAAGTGCTTTATACCTCCATGGTAGACACAGAAGAATTGCTTTGAAAGAGATCATGGCTAGGGACTAAAGTTGAGTTTCCTTGTTGTTGGATCAATGATAGAATGGCGTAGCTTAGCTCTTTCTCTTTGTATCACATGTTACCCCCATTTCTACTTTACAAATTATCCAGATCTCCCTTCCCAGGGTTCTACTCACTTCTTCAACTATTACTGCCGAGCCTTCTCCTCAGAAGATTTTGTGGGCAGTAAAATCCATACTTGCCACATTCTACACAGCCCAGAAAAAAAAAAAAAAAAAAAAAAAAAAAAAAAGCAGCTGCTGATTCCTAACACGGTTATTCCTTGGGAAAACAAAACAAAACAAAAACAGTGGATAGCACAGATAAAGGTCTAGTCCCCTGCTGCCAAGAGTCTAGGTTGTTGAAGTTGATGGCCATTCCTTCCAAAGGCCCCTTTGGCTAGCAATTGTCAGGTTTTGTAGTCAATGCTGCTAATTCAGCTCAGTTTCAATGAAGCACTCAGCTCTGTTTCCTGGAATTAGGAATAGCAGGTGTGAGGATCTAAACAACACCCATCCCATTGCTCCTCCTCAGTTCCCAGCCCCACCCATGCCCATCCCTGGAACTGGAACAAATATACCATTTAAGGGGCATTCCAATGTTCTGGAAGCTGCAGACAAATGCTAGACACTCACTGGAGCTCCAGAGGGGGCACAGCTGTTTCTCCCTTGCCTAAAGAGGACTGGAAAACTGGGCCTTGTGAAATGCAAGTACAATTCTGGGAGGGGAGGAGCCATACTTTAACCCTTAAACAATCATGGAACTTCACTTAGATGTCGTCCATTTAAGTTGCTCTGATGAATGACAAGCCATGGGGCAGCAAAGACAGATGAGGTGGAAGGTACAAGTATTTGGGAAAAGACACAGGCATGGGGATGCTTCATTGTAGGCTGCACCAGACCAATGGTTCATAGGTCTTAGGCTAGCCCAGCAATTCACACACCTGTTAGATTGTTCCAAGGTAAGGGGCAGATATTCATATGATGCCTACATCATGAGGTGCAGAAATTGTTGCTCTCTTTTGTAACAACTAAGTGACCACTTGAGCGTTTACTGACCCTGCTCCTATCTGGACATCAGCCTGTCCAATCTATTCATCCGGCCTGTTACTATAGTTTGCTCTTTTCCCTTGGTAACTGGGCCATATCAGTTTTTAGAGCTGGGAGCATACACCTGGGTGGGGGTTATTCAGGACAGAAGCCTAGAAAAGGGCCCAAGATGAAACTCTCTGGGGCAGGAAGGACTCAAGAGATTGATGAGGTTAAATGATGGTGCCGGAGGAGAGGTGAGAGACTAGGCTATCAGAGTCTCAAAGCCACCTCTCCCATTACTAGTGCCATTATCTTATCTACAGCTTTATGGCCCACAGATCTTAAGGATGAAAGAAGATATTGCCAAGGAAATTAACCTGTGTTCCACTGATTACCTTTCATTCATGAAACTGGATCTCTTTGCCCCATAGGATGGCTCTAGGCTGTCCATCCATTCCCAGGACAAAAGGAAGCAGAAACACAGGACATACCCCTTTAGGATAGTTAGTGAGCAACAGGCAAGAACCATAGGCCACATGGTTGTTTCTTCTCTAGGGACTCTAAGCAAATCAATGTGCCCATGCTCCGGTTCTTCTTTAGTTCATCTTATACAAACATAAAGGATCCGCTCCATTTCCAGCTACATTACTACAGTCAGTCTCTCTCCCTGCCCCCACCAATTTTATTTGGTTCATGGTTCAATTTAAAAATTAGCATTTGGACTCCTTTGGGGGTACAGCAAAGTTGTGTGGTTTATCCTAGCTTCTGGTTCAGAACTCAGTTCAAATCTGTAGTTCCAACATTATGTCACCCCTGTGAGTGAAGACAAATATGTTTGCCTGAGAGTTCTCCACGGAAGACAGGAAGAGAGCTTTGGCGCAGCTCACTCGCCTCATCCTGTGCTCCCTAGTCCCGAGACAAACATAATTTCAATACAACTCACAGAAGGGCAATTCATACAACTGTGCATCTGAGCCTATAGCAATAATAACGATATTAATAATAGCAATAATGATGGATGCCATTTATAGAGCACTTAGGAGCTGCCAGGCTCTGTGCCATAGTGTTGATATGCATTATTTAATGCGTATTTAATGTAGCAAGTACTATGCTACTGTCCTTGTTTACCAGATGAGGACACCAAGGCCTCGAGTGACAAACATCATGTCCAAGGTTAAACAACTGGAAGTGATAGAATCAGACTAAGAATAGGAAAAGAGTGAATTTCATACATTGTCAGGGATGCAGATAAATACATGTTGTAGATTCTACAGCTTTCCCACGTTCCCAGACAGCAAGTGTCAGTGACTGTCATTTCCCTTACTGTCTTTCTCATCCTTCATTAGTGTTCCCTTTGGAAAGAGCCACTTAAAACTTAGCTAAGGAGAAATAAGATTTGAAATGAGTAGGCAAGGATAAACCTTGATTAGAAGGAAGTCCAGTGGAAATGAGTCAAAGGTTTGGATTCTAGGCCATGTGGGGAAAAAACTGCTGCTTTCACCTCTTGCAAATATCTCTAATCATCGAAACCAAGTGGCTAGGTCTCTTCAGGACATCTGCCATAATGAACAGTAATCTGCATTCAGGACATCAGCCATGGCTCTCCCAGAAGACATGCAAGCAAGTTCCCCTCTGCTCTGAGTTGAAGCCTTATAATCTTCTTCATTGTCATCATGTGCTCAGCGAGACTTT
The DNA here is from genome assembly GCF_963924665.1 of Micromys minutus. Classification (NCBI taxonomy): domain Eukaryota; kingdom Metazoa; phylum Chordata; class Mammalia; order Rodentia; family Muridae; genus Micromys; species Micromys minutus. Next base: position 91,989,622 of record NC_137970.1, read on the forward strand.
CCATTGGAGATGCTAGAAAGGAAAACTGCACTCAGACCTCCTGACACAGTCAATCTTCACCAATTCCAGATTGACAGAGTCTGAATAAGCAAAGAGATTCTGAATCTGTCTGAGCTGATTCTGGTTCATGAGTTCAGTAGGGAGGTGGGGCTTCTTGGCAAGCACTGACGACTGTCATTTTCAATTGCTCTACAGGTTTTATTTTAGTCATTTACTTCTTCTTCTATGCCTCCCTGGCTGCTGTGATCACCCTATTCATATATATGCTGTTCCTAGCCATCAGTCCTTACATGCCAACCTTCACTGAGCAAGTGAAACCTCCCGGTGAGTGTGCCCAAATGCCCCGCATTGTCAGAACTCTGAGCAGAAATCCGTTTGCACAGCATGTTCAGCCTCAATTAACTTTGGTTCTTCCCAGTAATGACTTACAGATTCAATTATTAAGAGGAAAAGTGAAATAGTACTTGGCAAATTATGGTCCTTTTCATTTTGATTGCCTGGGAGGGAATGGTGTCATGGGAATCTATATAAAAAATATCCAAGAATGGGTTAATATATCCAAGACCTGTTTTCATTGCCAGGAGTTATGATCAGACCCTTCGCTCATAGCCTTAACTTCAACTTCAACGTTTCCGAACCTGAAACTTGGCAGCGATATGTGATTAGCCTAAATGGCTTTCTCCAGGGTAAGTTCCCCTGAGGAGTAGAAAGCTCTTTAGAAAAGTAGTGGGTGGGAATCCAAGATTCAAAATCCATGCAGCATGGAAATCTGATTAAGTCACCCCCACCTGTGTTGTTTTGCTTACCTGCCTGCGACCTTTATAAAATTATATTTAAAAACTGCTCTGATTGTGTGTTGCTCACTGGGAGCTCTTTAAGGCACAGAACTTGTTTTCTCTTCATGAACACCCTACAGCACCTAGTTATCATCCAATGATCATCTTTATAAGTGATCTCATAAAAGCTCACTCTGGATGGAGATAATAGTGAGGAGAAAAGGGTGTTCTCCAAGAGCAGCAGGATCCCCGCCCCCATACCTTCCCAAAAAGAGAATCCTGAATATTAGCTATCTTTCGAGAAAATGTCTTTTTGCAACAGCAACTTAGAAGAGCCAGACAACTAGATCTCTGACTAGCATGTTGATCTCAAATATTTCAAGAATTCGTTTATCTGTAGTGTTATCAGGTCTGCTTTCAGGGGCAAAAGGATGGCTTATGCTTCACTCTGCAAGAACTAAGGTAATGGTCGTTTGAGAAGGCTGTGGAACCTTTAGGAGAGAGCAGTTCTAAGGAAGTGAGTTACTGGGAGTAATCCTTGAGGTGTAGACAGACCTCACTCCTGTTCGCTCTCTGTGTCTGGAGTATGGATGCAGTGTGGCCACAGCTTTCTGCTCCTCCCACTGCGCCTTTCCTGTTGCCACATATCCTCAAGCACGATGGGCTGTCCCCGTCCAGAACTGTAAGCCAGAATAAACCCTTTTTTCTTAATTTGCTTCTCCCAGGATATTTTATCACAGCTACAGAAAAGTAACTAAGAACCTCAACTGAGAAATGATAGCATGTGCCTGTAAAACCAACATTTATGAGTTTGAGATAGGAGGATAACTTGGACTCTGGGGTTCAAGACCAGCACAAACTATAACTATAAAGGGAGACAACATCTCAAAATAGATAGATACATACACACACACACACACACACACACACACACATATATATACATAAAGAGAGAGAGAGAGAGAGAGAGAGAGAGAAGAGACAGACAGATGATAGGATAGACTGACAGACAGATAGATAAATAGACAGATAGATAGATATTTAAGTAAATACCCTGTTGAAGTTTGTATTGGTTTAGCTAAATTTTATGAATAGAGAAACTTAACTAGAATGCTTTAGATGGCCTGGCCTGGCTGAAATGGGGGTGGATACTGAGGTGAAGATAGCCAGTAAAATATACAGTGATTTTAGGGAACAGTCTCTTAGTATGAGCCAGGAAGTAGTATTAAAAACAACACGGACATTTTGTCATTCAACTTTCACCAGGCACAATAGAATTCTTGGTCCTCAGTTTTGAAAAGAGAGAATTGGGGCTCAGAAAGAGGGAGCACCTTGATCTCAATCTCCTGGCAGTGGAGTGAGTTTGGGAGCTCACATGTTTTAGTGCTGTTTGTTACTCAAAAGACTTAGCCCAGGGTCCACAGCACGGACATCACATGGGTCTTGGTGGAACCTCAGACCATAGCCCATAGCTATCAAATCAGTCTTCATTTAAATTTTTTTCAGATGATTTGTATGAAATTCTAAGCTTAAGAAATGTCACGTTTCCTAACTGCTACTGCCATATAAGCCGATGTTAGAAATTCAGCTTGTGCTAGCAAGGATTACTGCTACTTGGGGTGAAACTGAGCTTCTGAGTCTGCACCTGTAGAATGACAGAGCTGAGTTCTTTCTAACCGATGTAGTTCTATTTTGGGCTACAGAAGTATTTTGGGCATCTTAGTCAGCATAGTGTCTTTCTGTAAAAAATGCTTGTGAGCTATTTCAAGTATGCATATTGTCATGCTCTCTGCTGGGGAAATCCCTGCAATAAGATAGTAGATGGGGAAATACCAATTTTGACCAGATGATGAAGGCAACTGGGTTACTTCTAAAGTTCAGGCAATATGTGACTGGGGAGATGGTTCGGCAGTTAAAGCACTTGCCACTTGCCAAGCAAGCAAGAAGACCAGAGTTAGGATCTCCAGAATCCACATAAATGCTGTGTGGATATGGTAGGTAACCCATAACCCCAGACTCAGAAAGCAGACTTGGAAGACTGACTAGTGAGACTAGCCATATTGTGGAACCCTGTGTTAGAGTGAGATGTCCTTGCCTCAATAGATAAGATGGAAAAAATTATCTAGGAAGATTCTCAGCATCAATCCTGGGCCTGCACATTCACATGCACATGCACATGGGTGTGCCCACAAACATGCTAGCACGCACGACATATACATAATGCATACACGTGGATGTAAGAAAGAAGAGCAGATAATAGGTCCTTCTCCAAAGTAACAGTATCTGAAATAGACATCCCAGAGCATCAGTTTTATTCCCATGAGGATGGGGATGTTGCAGTAAGTGCCAGGCCCATGTCACATTCTTAATGGAACTACCTCAAGAAAAAAATGCTGAGTATTTGAGTGCAGTGTCTATTTTAAAAGTTATTATTATTTGAGCATACTTCTTAGTCCTTAAAAACAATGAAAAGAAATTGAATTAAATGTAGTCTTGTCAAAATCAAAATCAAAATGTTGTCATGCTTGGTGTACATCTAAAATTTTCTGGGCTGGAAGCAGCAGAGTGGCATGGTATTTTCCTAGTATGTAGCTTCATCCCCAGCCCTGCAAGCGAAATTCCCATTGGAGGAAGGAGATGAAGACAAAATGTTATCTATGTGTGAAAATACTACAGTGAAACTTATTTTTTGTATACTAACTTAAATGCACCTCAGTATTCCAAAGTCAAGGCATTGTAAGAGGGGAAACTACCAATTATATAGCAATAACATTATAACCAAGTCACAACCTGTCTAGATGTGGATTTCACGGTCCTTTTTGAGTTTCACCTCCATTGGGGCATAGGTGTACAATCTTCTCTGGAAAAGTGAGTGACTTCAGATGTGACTCCATGTCTGGATCCAAGAGCTCCACCCTTTAGAGCGATGCTGTACATTTCCAAAGCCCGATTTTATGGAATCCAATGGCTTGAAAGAGTGAACACAGAATAGTCCCAGTTCTCTGTCAGAGATGTGTATTTGGGACAAATGTTAAACTCTGTCTAATATAAAAGGGCATGAACCCAAAATATCTCAGACTTAGATGAAACCTCACCACTCACTCTCTCAGTGGAGAGCCAATAGTTGTCATAGTTTCTATCTTCAGTGCAAATTTCTCTTTTTCTGAGATACTTTGGTTTTATGTTCTTTTATATTAGAGTTTGAGAGTTGTTGGGGGTTTTTCCTCCTCCTTTCCCCCTTCTCCTCTCCTTTTCTTTTGTATTCTTTCTGTTCTCCAATACAGCTGCCTGCCCTTGACCTCAAAGGGCAACATTTCTTAAGTTGAACTTAAAGAATTTTAACCTATGAATTCAGCTTCCTGACATACACCATGCCTTCATATAATGCAGCCCTTCTTCAAAATTCTACTGATATGTGACCATTCTTTTCTCACAGTAGTTGGGATGACTACCCCAACTTTGCTGTTTGCCACATCCAAAAAGAAATAATGGGAAATGGAGAAAAGTTATAAAATTATCAACCTATGACCCTGAGATTGGCACTTGAAAGTTCCAAGGGTATGAGAAGCGAGTGATTATATCATCAGGTGGGCTGAGATGATTACGCAAGAAGACTTCATAGAGCATTGGGTCTCAACCTGTAAGTCATGATCCTGTTGGGAGTCAAAAGACTCTTACATGGGCCATGTAAGACTGTTGGAAGACGTGGATATTAACATTACAATTCATAACAGTAGCAAAATTACAATTATGAAATAGCAACAAAAATAAACTATGGTTGAGGATCATCACCACAACATGAGGAACTGTATCGAAGTGTCATGGCATTAGAAAGGTTGGGAACAGAGTATACTTTCAGGGATCATTTCTACAGTCATTAAGAACCACTGTCTTAGAGGGATGCTACTGGGAATATCCCTTGGGTACCCAATAACAGTCCACAGGGATTAAGATAGAACAAGTGAACTTTGGAAATAGTACCACCGAAGGCATGGGCTTTTCTTAACTCCTCTCTAACTTAGCCCCTTTGCCACCCACACATGCTGCAGGCTATAATGACAGTCTTCAAGAGGAAATGAATATAGATTGTCCTCCGGGTCAGTACTTCATTCAAGATGGAGATGAAGATGAGGACAAGAAGGCCTGCCAATTTAAACGCTCCTTTCTGAAGAATTGCTCTGGGCTGGAGGACCCCACTTTTGGATATTCTACTGGACAGCCTTGCATCCTTCTCAAGATGAACCGGGTATCTTAGCCATTGGGATCTGTTGGTGATAGTGGATGAGCAAAGTTGGAGAGTGTTTAAACCACCATTCTGTTGGATTCTAGTGTCTACACACTGCAGGTTTGGCCATTTTTATCCACAGCATCAAGAATTCAAACAACCAGACAAATTGACCAATTCATTTTTCCTGAACATTTTCTAACATCATTCTTCATTCCCATACTCAAACCTGCCCCTTGATGGCCACTAGTTGAATGTAATGGAGTATGCCTCTAATCTCAGCACTCCAGAGGCAAATGCAGGAGGATCTCAAGATCCAGGCCAGAACCTATCTCAAAAATAAAATGGGAGTCCTGAGATGTTTGGAACACAGAGCTGACATGGGGACAGGGTGGAGAGCAATTCCATGTTCTCATATTGTTTTAAAATGTTCCAGGCTAGAGAGTTGGCTCAGTGGTTAAGAGAACTACCTGCTGTTCCAGAGGACCTGCATTTGATTCTCATCACCCACATGGCAGCTCACAACTGTCTGTAACTCCAGTCTCAAGGGATCTAACACCCTCTTCTGGCTTCTGCAGGCACCAGACATGTAGGCTAAACATCTACATAAATTAGTAATTAATTTTAGTGCTTCTGTTTCTGACCATGTCTTCCTTAGGGAGTGGCAGAACTTTTTCCAGATACACTCTTTTTTAAAATGGAAAATTCTTTGTATTCTTTTGGTTATTTCGTGGCTTTTTTTTTTCTGTGTGTGGACCTATGATATAAAACTGAGCTAAGCAACTTTGAAGTTGTTTGTAAAGTTTCTGAAAGGGAGCATGCATGAGATTTGTATGTGAGGAGTGGTGACCAAAAGCAAGGAGGAAAAAAATCTATTTTTGCTATGAAAGTTGTTTCTTGAAAGAAAGAAAGAAAGAAAGAAAGAAAGAAAGAAAGAAAGAAAGAAAGAAAGGAAGGAAGGAAGGAAGGAAGGAAGGAAGGAAGAAAGGAAGGAAGGAAGGAAGGAAGAAAGAAAGAAAGAAAGAAAGAAAGAAAGAAAGAAAGAAAGCACTGTTTTTTCCTTTTCTTTCCCTTAATTTCTTTTGTTGTTTTTCACTAGATTGTAGGCTTCCGTCCTGAATTTGGAGATCCTGTGAAAGTGTCCTGCAAAGTTCAGGTAAAGTGTCCTTTTGAGTAAGTATTAATACTTTAGTCTTAGATAAACAGTTCATCTGTTCCAAGAACTTCTACAAGGGTATGAGTAGGGGGTGCTTTAGTGTTTTTCATAATTATAACTTTTTTAATGCATTATGGACTTTCTATTTCCAGAAAATACTGTGTGTGTGTGTGTGTGTGTGTGTGTGTGTGCGCGTGTGCGCGCGCGCGCCATTTACACCTGTTAAAACCAGAGACTGAACCTCAGGTAGGGGCCACAGCCAGGAACAACACTGTGCGAAGACATTAATTGAGATTCTGCTTACACTTTTGCTTTTAGCTTTAATGGCTTGTTTCTTTGAACTAAACGTGCAGCTTTCATTAGAGTCATTAGTCCCTTACTTTAAAACTGAATTTCACATTTTACAGCAATGACCAGTGGCACTGGGTGTTGCAATAACAAATGACAAGGGAAGTGTAAACAGAAGTCCATTAATATGCTAATTAACTGTCCTTCAAGGGACCATTAAGTCCTATCTCATCTGCACCAATTAGCTCCCTTGTAGGCAAAAGCTCTTGCTCTTGGCATTGCTTCTTAAACTCACAGTAGCTCCCTTCTCTTCAGTGACATCATCTCCACCTTCTAGCCTTGGGCAGTTGTCCTACAAACATTCCAAAAACAGTCTGTCAGGACTAGGAATAAAGCAGACAGCTCTAGTGTTCAGACCAGAAAACAGAAAAAGACAATACTCAAAAAAAAAAAAAAAAAAAGGAAAAAAAAAGACAGTACTCCTTCAACCTCTTTCACACACTGAGCAAGTGTTTACTGATCACTTATTATATACTAGGTATTTACCTAGATGCTGGAGATATCAGGGTAAACATAACTGTGAAATCAGGGCCAAGATTAACAGGCACAATGAAAGGTACAATGGGGACACAGAAGAGAGAAAGGTCAGTTCTGTGTAGGAAGTGGTAATAAGGAAAATGAGGCTCATAAGATCAGGCAATATTTACCAGCTGAACAAGGTGGGAAGAGCGTCCGTCCTGTTCAGATGTACGTGTGTGTGCATAAAGTCACATGTGGGATATGACTACAAACTAATGGAATTGATCCCACAGGCCATCATTAAAGATAAAGTCATTCGTTTTGAATATATGAATAAATCATAAAAACCAGTGCAGTCTAAAGTAGCAAGTGCTGTGCCACTGAGCCACATCTCTAGCTCTTAATCTAACATATTAATTGGGCCAGCTTCTATTTGCATTTCCCTAATGAAAGCTGTTCATTTTCCAAGTTATTATATACTGAATCTCACTGAGAATGATTCTTTAAAAAATAGAAACATTAACAGTCTCTCTACTTTAAAAAAAAAATCAACACTGGTCAAATCCACACACCACTTGTAGCAATCAAGCAGGAGAGGTTAGTAGCCAAAAAGAATTATACTATATTGGATATAGTATATAGCCAGAAGTGATCTCACGGCCCTAATTAATAATTGGCTAGTAAAGATGCATTCTTTGTCCATTTGAGCCCCAAAACCTCTCCTGTTTATGACAGCCACAGTTGATGAGCACTCTATTACCTGGTGTGATGTGATAAGAGTAGCCCTGTTTAATCATTCCCATTATTTGGTTCCTCTTGCTTACTCTCTGAATTCCTTGTGCAATAATTAGGCCATACAGAGAATGTGGACAGAAACATGAGTTTGGGTAAGCTCACCACAGACTGTATGGCTATCCATCATGTTCCTGTGTACCTGATCTGAGTTCCAAAGAATTGAACCTCCAGTGAGGACTTAGGTAATGTTTTCTAATTTATACCTGCCTCAGCTCCAAAATCCAAAACAGGATACTATGCTACGATTCTTTGGAGATAGGCTGCAACAATCATAGGATCTTTCTAGAACAGTGCCAAGTACTCAGAAAGGCACAGTTACATCCTAGAAATTCTCTGAGGACAAGACAGTGATTTCTACCTGAGCACAAGTTCCTTTATGCTAGATTGTGACCCAACATCCCGCATACATCTGCTTTTGCTTACAGAAAGGTGATGAAAATGACATTCGATCCATCAATTACTACCCGGAGTCGGCTTCTTTTGACCTCCGCTACTACCCTTACTATGGCAAACTGACTCACGTAAGCTGTATCCTTCCTTCTCCTTTGTCACAAAGGGCTCAAAGACAAAGAGAGGTCTACTTGGGATTTGAGAGCATTAGGGAATAGTGGCAGTAACAGATGAGTAGCTATAAACCATAATGGGGTTGGGACCGTGTTCAGTTCCCTCCACACATTTCCAACAGCCACAGATCTTCCCAAGTCTGGAAGACTGTCACATCTAGTCTCATCTAAAAACTTTCTTCAGAGGAGAAACCTGGAGCTCAGGATAGGAAAGGGACTTATCTGACATCATTCAGTTAATTAGTAGCAAAACCAGGAAGACTCAGATTATTTTTCTTTATTTTTTATTGGATATATTGTATTTACATTTCAAATGTTATTCCCTTTCCTGGTTTCCCCTCCATAAACCCCCATTCCACCTCCCCTCCCCCTACTTCTATGAAAGTGCTCCCCCACCCACCACCCCTTCCTGCCTCCCTACCCTGACATTCCCCTACACTGAGGAATCATGCCTTGGCAGGACCAAAGGCCTCTCCTCCCATTGAAGTCCAACAAGGCCATCCTCTGCTACAAATGCAGCTGGAGCCATGGGTCTATCCATGTGTATTCTTTGGATAGTGGTTTAGTCCCTGAGAGCTCTGCTTGGTTGGTATTGTTCTTATGGAGTTGCAAACCCCTTCATCTTCATCAATCCTTTCTCTAACTCCTCCATTAGGGTCCCCATTGTCAGTTCAATGGTTGGCTGTGAGCATCTGCCTCTGTATTTGTCATGATCTGGCAGAGCCTCTCAGGAGACAGCTATATCAGGCTCTTGTCAGCACGCACTTCTTGGCATCAGCAATATTGTCTCGGTTTGGTGGCTGTATATGGGCTGGATCCCCAGCTGGGGCAGTCTCCAGATGGCCTTTCCTTCAGTTTCTGCTCCACTCTTTGTCTCTGGAAGACACAGGTTATTAACAATGTGTTTAATGTCCAAATAATAACACTTTCCTGTATCTCCCATTACATACCATGGACCAGTACAGGCTTCAAGTCCAGTTCTGGTTTTGATTTATGGTCTGCTATTCATAAAAATCAAATCATTTTGAGTCAAAATTGGTCTCCCCCAGATGATAATCAGACATCTTGACACAGACTTATTAGCATGTCATACAATTTTTCCAAAGTGGGGAAAGCATGTTGGTTGCTGTGGTCATGCACAGTTCCCTTTGCTGATGCTATCCTAACCTGCCTTGAGTATCTGATCACCATCCCTGCCCCCTCCTTGCTGCCCACTTGACCCATTTAGAATTCATTGTTCTTGCACCTACAGGTTAACTACACTTCACCACTGGTGGCAATGCATTTTACAGACGTGGTGAAGAACCAAGCAGTGCCTGTACAGTGCCAGCTGAAGGGTAAAGGCATTGTAAACGACGTCATCAATGATCGCTTTGTTGGGAGGATAATCTTTACCCTGAACATAGAAACCTAGGAACTCCAGGGGGCCACTCTTCCCAGCTCTGATTCTGATTCTGTTCTATTTTGTGTTATCCCTGGTAGCACCTCAATTCCTTTTTTTTTCAGTTAAGACACAGCCAGATTGACACATAAGACAGCAAGCAGACCATCTTGCCTTGCCTTTGACATGTGTATGAAGTGATATTGTGGGACCTGCTTGTTTTTTTTTTTTTAAGGTCATTATCTCTCCTGATGACAAATATTAATTTAATATTAATTTCCTTTCCTTCACTTCAAATTCAGACATATTCTTGCTGCTAGAAGTCTCACTATATACAAAAACAGTATTTGGTAACATTTACAACTGTCAGGAACATGTTCTATCATGTTTTCTAAAAATATGTTGGTTTTAAAGGTGATATTATTCTGAGACAGGTGCATAATCTAATCAACCCATACACACCTTTAAAACTACCTGTCAAGGTTTTTCCTTAGCAACCAACATCAGACCAACCCAGACTACTACTCTCTCTACAGAACTTCATATCTGGGGTAGGGGTTGAAAATTTGGTTGTCTCCCATAGGTGACTCAATACTGATTTAAAGACTCCATGATTTTCAGCCAGGGCAGCAGGACAGCAAGCAACGCTGACAGGTTACTGATCTGGGGTAGAGATGAAGACCTTCTGTGAGACTTTTGGGGAGAGTTAGATCCTCGTGTTAGCATAGGGTGTGCCTGGTTGTTGTGTGCTCTGTAGTTTAATCATCCAAGGCAAGCAGGTCCTTCTCCACTCCAGGCAGAAGAGAAAACATATGAAAGATCTTCTTTGGTCTAATCTTCTTGGTCCATATGCTTGATAGTTGTGTGTGGTTTTCTTTGAGATCAGCAGGGATGGGTGCCTTGACCACTACCCCACCCCCAACTACAACCTTGGGGATTGTAATTAGGGTTCTCCAGCTAAAATATGGCAAGACAGAAAGCTTCTGTCAGGCCTCCTTGAAGCCAATGCTCATTAGCCAGTTTTGCATCTACTTTTAAAAAAATCACGTGAGGCAGATGTTTATCCAGGTTGTGGATCAGCCAAATTGCTTTGTTTTTATCTTTGGCCATGTGACCATTCCAATCGCTTCTTAACACCTCCACCAGGGGGAAGGCTGGGACAAACAGAGGAGGCAAGCATTACAGACTAGAATAGTGTCTCAGGGTCCAAAGCAAGCTTAAATTCCACTTACAAGGCTGCAGAGTCTGAATCTACTCTACAATGTTTAGTTTCTCCCAAAACAGGGAACTGGAAGACTGATGGGGAAGGACAAGTGAAACGTGGCCATAAAATAAGTTGACAAGAGACCTAAAAATAGTACATGGAAATGCTATGGGGATCATGAGGCACAATGACTCTCTCCAGCTGAGAAAGTAGCAGAGGAAATTACACATTCGAAGCCATAAGCAAGAAGACATTATGTGCTTCGGTAATTCTGAACAGCTCACACGAGAGCTCAGAGGAAGGATGAGGAGACTGGATTGCACAAGTATTTAGGGACATAGAAACAAAAGAGTCTATAAAGTGTTTTCATCAGGGAATCCCCGTGAGAACATTTGCATTTGATCAAGAGCACTGGGGCAGTCTTAGCATCAGGAGTGAATCCATAAGAGAAAGGACGAAACCAAGACAGGAATGGGGGGAGGGGAGGAAGAGTGGAAAAATGAGCCCAGGATTTTGAGCTTGGCTAAAATCTGTGAGATGGTGACATTGATAATCGAGACAAGGTAGAAAAGAGAAAGAGATTGGAAAGGAAGTTGTGAAGATCACTTTGGGGCAGTTTTATCTTGTGATTTCCTCTGGCCAGACACTGATATGGAGATATGGACACTTGTAGAGTAAAAGGGAAGGAAAGCAGAAGACAAAAGCAACAATTGATTAAGTGAACTCATTTAGGACATATTTCATCCTGGGAACTTGAGCTGTAAACACACTGATCTAGCTCCTAAGGTGGTGCTTTTCTCTGGGTCTTGTGGCGGAATGGACTGCTGTTACACTTGGGAATCTCCCTTACAGAGCCCTTCGAAATATTCTCCACAGACTACTGAGGGGCAGACAGCCTTTAACGAGCAACACAAGATGAGCCAGACAGCAAGGCTACATAAGACTCCAACACAACAGTCCCAACTCCTCTGGAGTTACTTTCTCACTAGGTTCAAGTTTCCTTTGAACAGAAAACTAATAAAATGAAAACAAAACCTCAAGATTTCATAGCAAAAGAGTATATAGCATCTGATCTGGAAAGGATCTTTAAGGGAAACAACCTGCATTGCATCTGACTCCAGGTCCAGTGCTCTCTACTCAGAGCTGCTGCTTACCGGGAAGTACCATCTTTTTGAAAAATCAACAAACATATCCCAAACATTCTGAAACATGTCAAACTTGAGTTAAAGTAGTTAACATTTCACAGGAATTCAACTACTGGTGCTATATTTTATACATAATATATGGTCCTGTTGAATATGTTTAACTATTAGATAAGGAACTAGGAATGATTTTGTCATATGTGTTTCTCATTCAGTGGCAGATATAATGTCCACAGTTTCAAAGAAGTTCTAAAAAGTACTAAGACAGTTTGGGCTGTCAGCTGGAACATGAAAAATAGATTTCTTATACAAAACTGGATATTATACAGAACTGGATTAATGAGTATGTTCGTTCATGTGCAATTCTAACTGTTCAATAAACTTCTAGGTGATTAATTTAAATGGGCTCCCATACTGTGCTGTACCAGGATTTGATTTCTATGCCAGCTGTTGCAGTGCACTTGGCTTTGCTTGATTGTCAATGAGAAATACTACTTCCACATGGCTTCGCGGTTTTGTTCTTGCTATATTTTGTGTATGAGCTTTCACTTTTCACTCCTTTGAAATCATTATTTTAAAGAAAAATCTTTCTTAGGCATCCATTTACTTGGGATATTTGTGTAGAAAATATTTATATTGTCTTGGGGAATTGGTGACAACAATAAATGAAATAAAAAAGCAATTTATGATTTCCTCTTTCTGGATCTTATCACTGACACCCCTCTATACACACACACCACACCCCAAACACTCACTCCCACACACATACACACATATACCCCAGCACTCACACACACACATACCCTGAACACACACACACACCTCAACACCTCTACACACATACCCTGAACACACACACACACCAAACACTCACTTCCTCTCTCTCTCTCTCTCTCTCTCTCTCTCTCACACACACACACACACACACACACACACACACACACACACGGACATTGAGCAACATGAGGGAAAAGCTTGACAACTGACAACCTATTAGCTGAAGACTGGTTTTCCTCTCAATAGTTTTTTTTTTTATTAACTGTTATAACAGCAGTTCTCAGCTTTCTTAATGCTGCTACCCTTTAATACAGTTGTGGTGACCCCCCCAACCATAAGATTAGTTCATTGGTACTTCATAACTGCAATTTTTCGTCTGTTTTCCAATGGCCTTAGGTGACCCCTATGAAAGGGTTGTTTGACCCTAAAAGGGATCGCAACCCACAGGTTGAGAACCACTGATTGAAGCTAAAAGCTGGTTTATCTGAGAGCTTTTTTTTCCAGTATCCAGTTTTCAATTTCTCAAAAAACCAAAGAAAAACAAACTGCTGTGTCATAGCATTTTGTCCCTTTATTTTACCCTTTTTCTAAACAGGGACTGTGCTCCTAGACTGGTCTTAAAGTCACAATCTACCAGCCTTGGCCCCCATCATGACCAGGATCTTCATTTATCAAGGCTGAATCCTTCTATAAATTGTTTTGTTTGCTTATGTAGGATATGCACACACTAAGTGATGTTTTGAGGGATAGAACCAAGATCTAAATAGAAACCCTGCAAACACTCAATGCAAGCCTGGGCTAAGTGGCTTTCAGACATCTCTGACCACCCAAACTGTCTTCCAGTGCAAATCTTCCATGGACATAGCAACTGAAGACAAATATTCCAAGCTCTTTATTCAACTGAGAGACTGGGCTGCAGCCAGGATATTTTATTTCCTTGTAAACTTCCCTGGCTGACGATCTACTAGACTTACATGGTTTGATTTGAGGTATATTAAGAAAGGGGAACAATACATCTTCCTGTTCTTGGCTCTTCTTTGGAGTCTGTTTTTTTACAGACTTTCCCTTAAAATGTCCGTATATATTAAAGGAATTTAAATCATATAAAATGTAAATTACACTGTGCATTTTTCTATGCAGAAAAGTTTTTAAGTGCATGTTTGGGGGGGTATGGAGGTAGAAGCGGGAAGGGGGAAGAGAGAAGAAGAGGGGAAGGAGAGATAGAACGGAGGGAGGGAACTGACAATGTGTGTTAGGGGCATTGAGGGTAGACAAGATTGATGACTGCAAAATCAAGGAAAATAAGTTGAAAGACTACTTCACAAAGTTCTTTAGTATAGCAGAAGTGAAAAAAATATTTGATAGGGAGATACAAAAGATTTAAGAACAAGATAGGCTCAGCCTGTCAGATTTCTCTCCAGCCTTATAGGCTCCTTGAAGAGCATAACATTAATCAGAGTCCCAATGAGAAGTAAATACCAATGGGTAACTTGACAATAATCAGAAGAAGGCTTAGTTACAAAGCTATTATGTATAGAAAACATACATGAAGAGAAATGCAAATAGCACAGTAACCCAGCCTAGTAGTGACTGAACACTTGCCATTCCTAGATTGTGTGGTTCGGGGGCAGATGTGGGGTATATAGAGTTGTCTGTCTGGAGAAGAGTAGTGGCCTCATTGAAGGATAAGAGAGCCTAGGTGATAGGTGGCCATTTAGAGAGAGAAAAAAGAATACATCCTCAATCTTCTTTCCTCTGCCTCCTGCTAGTAATTCTCCTCAGTCAGACCAAGGGAACAAAAATAGCAGCTATTGATGTGATTCATGCAGGTCAGCCTCCCAGAGAAGAATCTAGCATGCAGAATGGTAAAGTGTGAATCTGGGAGATTAAAAGAGCAGGTACGTAGCACAGCTTTCAGGTATAAGTTCTGTGCAAAGATTCTTTGAAGCCTGCAAAATATAAGCAGTTACTGAACCAACTTCAGTCACAGGGTCAATTTTGCCTTTATACCCAAGTCTTTTCTGTGCTAGTACAGTCAAAAGCATCGACTTTACCATTGTAGGAAGCGTTTCTCTGTTCCTTAGTATCCATTCTCCTTTTAAATGCCCCAACTTCTCTAATCCAGTGTCCTTGGGTACGTCATTTTGAATTATTTTGCTTGCTCATGACAAAACAAACCAGTGAACAACAACAGCACCAACATCCAATTTTACTGAAGGAACAGAGGGAATTGTGAAACCTGGATACAATTTGGCTTCTGGTATAAGTCATGTCCAGAAACTCAAATATGTCATTAGGGCCTCTCATATTTCTTTCTCCAGGTCTCCCTTCTGCTTGTTCTCCATCATACCAGCTTCTTAATCAGGCCCCATGATCAAGGCAGGCCACAGGGCTGCCAGCACCATTATACTACATCCTAAGGACTAATAGTGCCCTGAAAAGCAAAACTAACAGCAAAAGAAGTCAACATGTTTCCCTCCACTGGCACTGTTAAGTCAGGTATTCAACTGATCATTTGGTGACTGTAGTGGTTTGAATAAAATAAATAAAATGCCCCCCATAGGTCCATAGGGAGTGGCTGTATTGGTAGATATAGCTAGGTTGGAGTAAGAGTGGCCTTGTTGGAAGAAATGTGTCAATGGGAGAGGGATTCGAGGTCTCAGATGCTCAAGCCAGGCCCAGTGTCACTCTCTCTTCCTGCTGCCTATGGATCCAGATGTAGAACTCTCAGCTACCCGTCTAGCACATGTCTGCCTATGTGCTACTGTGCTTCCTGCCATGACAATAATGGGCTAAATTGCAGAGCCTGTAGGCTAGCCCCAGTTAAATGTTTTCTAAGAGTTGCCATGGTCATATTGTCCATTCACAGCAATAGAAACCTAAGACAGTGGCAGGATGTGTGCCATGTGCCACCTATATTCCAGATGTACCAGAAGTTTGTTTTGTTTTTTTTTTTTACAACAAAATACATTTATGAAAGCTGTAGTTTTGCCTTTCTTAACCACAGGCCAGGACACTATTGTTTGAATTCTTAACAGAATATATGATCATTTGGTATGTAATATCCCTTAAAGTTGAGCTAGACCAAAGGATATCCCATATAGCAAAGAAAATACAAGAATTAGCATATGATGGTGCGCTCTACAGATTCCATACCACATACTATGAACATTGGTGCTGTGTATGTGTGTGTGCAAGTATGTGTATGTGGTGTGTGTGTTTGCACACAGAGTAGCTCAATTATGTTTTGAAGGACAGCTAAAGCACCAATCACTGTCAATACTCTGTGAGCATAGGATCTCAGAATACATAGGATCTCTTCAGAAGACAGTACATCCATTGAGGCAAAATTTTTATATCTTCCTTCCCATCAGCAAGAATATATGAGTTCCAAAACAAAGGAGCATTAAGTATGAAGAGCTGCACTTACTGTCACTACCCATAACATACCGAGAGGCTTTATATTTGGCAGGCATTCTAGAGTTTGATGTCCTGGCCCTGAAGTGAGCTTACTCCAGCATAAGGTCATCTCTATCTTGCAACTATTAACACTTGGGGTAGAATATTTATGGTTGTAACACTGCCCTGTACATTATAGGATACTTAGCGGCATCCTGGTCTTCTATCTGCAAGGTATACAGTATACAACCCTCCTAATTGTGAGGAACAAAAATGTCTCCAGATGTAAGAGCTGTGGATTAGTGGTAGAAAACTTGCCTAACTTGCATGAATCCCTAGGTTCAAACTCCAATGGTATATTGCCAAATGTTCCCTGGGGATCAATGGCCTAATATCACCATTCTAACCAATGGAACTACAACCACACATTCTGACGTCCTTGCATCTAGGGAATGGAGGCAAGAAATGTCTCCATCATAACTTGTTCTGTTGACTGTGATCGTCAGGAAGTGGTACACATGATGCTGTGGCACAATGGGACAGAGGGGAATTTTGAGGAGATCAAGCAGTCTCTGTGCAGAAGCAGCTGCTAGACTGGCTGGCCACTCTGTCTGAGATCTGGCCAGTAAGGTGACAACAGGGAGAAATTGATAAATACAGTTTATTACTTACATAGATGGCATTAACAAATACAAAATGTCATTTCCCCACGAAATCCCCTAAGATGATACCAAAACATAGGGGTCAGAGGATAGATGGCAAAACTCATAGATTACTTGCTATGGAAGAGCCATTTCTAGAATGAAAATAAATAGTGTTAACCCTGTGTCTGTGTTAATACCAAGATATGTAGTACTGTGTCTCCCTGGAATAAGGTGGTGTAGATAAGAACCTTATATATATATATAAGATGTCATATATAAGACACCCTCCTACAATAAACAGAAGGTGACAAGAAATAGCCTATAAGAGTAATTCAAAATTTGGTTATGGTGGTGGGACAGGATCTTGCAATGTAACCAAGGCTTGCTTCTGCCTTCCAAGAATTGACATTACAATTGTGTACAACCACACCCATCTCTCTTATTGTTTCTTATAGCCTTTGTTACATATCCCAGGCCAGCCTTGAACTATGTATCTCATGCCAACCCGTCAATTCTAACTATAAATGAATAGGCAGTGATCTCTTATTAAGTAGGATATGATAATCGTAAACTGGGCATCTCAAGAGACAGACCAAGATCAAACCAGCAAGTACATGGGCCACTGAATCAGCCAATGGAGTAACTTAAAGTTAGAAGAATTTATAATAGGTTTTAGAGAAAAGAAAACTGTATTAGTCAGGGTTCTCAAAATGAATGGAACTGGAGGAGGGAGAGAGAAAGGGAAAGGGTTGTAGAGAGAGAATATGGGTGGGATATATATTATATATCCATATATATGGATATATGTATGGCATATATGTGCCCATGTATGTTATTGTAGTGACTTATAGGCTGTGGTCTAGGCAGTCCAACAATTACTGTCTCCTGTTGGAAAAGTCAAGAGTCAGTAGTTGTCCACTCTATGAAACTAGATGCCTCTGTATTCCCAAACTGATGCCAGAGAACTGGGGAATTCTTAGAGACTTCAGTGTACACTGGAATCTGGAAGGCTGAACCACCAGTGAAGGAATGCCTTGGGAACAGTATGGATAAACTTCCTAGGGAGAGTGAAGGAAGTCAGGCAAAAGCAATAGATTCCTTCAGCCAGATCCTTTAAAGTAGACTGCCATAAAAATGTGGCCCAGATTGAGGGTAGAGTTTTCCACCTCAAATGTACTGAACATGAGGTGCTTCTTTTCACTGAAAGTGACCCAATCAATTTTCCCTCACAGACATGCCCAAGTACCTAGATTTGAGTTGATTGTAGATGCCGTGCAGTTAACAACCATGATCAGCCAACACAAGAGGTATCTCTTTCCATTTTGGCTTGCAGCTTGGGGAACAGCTCACAGCCTCACACATGGTAGGTCAGCGCTCTAATGTGGGACCACATTTCCAGCCCTTGATAATTAGTTTCGATTTAATGTTCTTTCATCATCTAAGTTTTTCCTCATAAAGAAAACCACTCAGGAGTCCTGTAAAGCTGCTCCCAGATATTCAAAACAAAATGTACCCAAGAAGACAGAAAAATACGTGCTTTTCTAATTTTATTTTCTAACTGTGGGGGGGAGAGGGACAGGGAGTGTGAAGGAGGTGGGGGGAAGAGGGACAGTATATTGGGTATACGTGAAGGTCAGAATAAAACTTGGAAAAGTTGTCCTCTATACCATGTTAGGCCAGGGGATTAAACTCCCAGTTGTGAGTCTTGGTGGATAAGCATCTTTACCTGCTAAGTTATCTTACTGGCCTACAAAGTCATTTTAAATCATCCCACTTTATTCCATTTATAGATTTTTAAAGCCATAGTCATCTTTTTTATAAAATACTTGTGGTTTGCATAGGTATGCCCCCCCACGGACTAGTTAGTGTGTTTGAATGCTTGGCCCATAAGGAGTGGCACTATTAGGAGCTGTGACCTTACTGGATGAAGTCTTTCACTGTGTACATGGACTTTGTGGGCTCTTCCTATGTTCTGATTCATGCTAGTGGGAAAAAGACCCTCCTCCTGGCTGCCTGCAGAAGACAGTCTCCTCCTGACAGCCTTTGGATCAAGGTATAGAACTCTCAGCTCCATGTCTGTCTAGACACTGCCATGTTTCCTGCCATAATGCAGTAATGGACTGAACCTCTGAAACTGTAAACCAGCCCAATTAAATGTTGTCCTTTATAAGAGTTGTCTTGGACATAGTGTCTCTTCATAGTAACGGAAACCAGTTAGAGGTCATGGTAGATACCTTTAACTTATCACTGTATGTTCTATCTTATACTACAATGTTCCATTTAATAAATGGTATGGGAAGCGCTGTGTCTGGAATATTGTTTGACCGTGTTTCATAAAGGTTTATGTGAAGACAGCTTCCAGTAGAGGCTCATATAAAGGAGGTTTGGCTGTACCTTGCTTCCTGTTTCACATGATCTCTCGCACGAACTCTCACTACTTTGATATCATTTCCTGGAGACCTTCACCAGAGACACACAAATGCTGGCACTTTGCTCTTGAATCTCCAGAACTGAAAGATTATAACTCTCTTTTCTTTATATGGTAACCAGCCTTGGATACTTTGCTATAGCAAGAAAACACAAAACAACACAGGAAGTTTCAAACATACACTTTTAATTTTGTGCCATTATTTTCATACATTTTTCTGCTGCATGTTATAAATATCATACAACACTATTAAGTTTGCTTTAGCAAACTATGGTTTTGTACATTATAACTTTTGTCCAAACATATTATTTTAAAATAGGAATACTTAAAATTTAACTGTCTAGCAGTGGTAGCACACACTTTTAATCCCAGAACATGCGAGGCAGAGGCAGGTGGATCTCTATGAGTTTGAAGCCAGCCTGGTCTACAGAGTGAGTTCCAGGAGAGCCAGGACTGCACAGAGAAACTCTGTTTTAGAAAACAAAACAAAAAATTATTTAACTATTTCTAAATTGTATATTAGGCTTATTGCCATTCTGTTTTACAAACGAGAATTCTTATGGAAAAATGATTTTGCATACTTCTGGTTGTTCTGATTATATTTTCATTACAATAAAAATTCTCACATAAGTAATATATGATAGCAAACATGTGGAATATCAGCACTCAAGAGGCTGAAGCACAGCATTGCCATGTGTTTGAGGCTAACCTGGGCTATGCAGGAGGGTCCAGACTAGCTAGCCTGAGCTACTGAAGGAGATTTTATTTAAAAAAAAAGTTTTCAAACACACAAAACTTGACACCATTTTAAATACATCTTTCAGTGGCATATACTGTATTTATATTGTGAAATAGAGCTCTGGGGCTTTTTTAAAATATGTTTTTAATTAAACAATAATTATATCATTTGCCACTTCCCTTTCCTTCCTCTAGCCCCTTCCTATGTCATCTTCCTCCAATACCCCCTTCAGCTCTTCTCAAATTGTTTCATTTAAATTTTGCTAATTTGAAGTCCTATAGGCACTCATCACTTGCCTTCCTCCCAGCCCCTGGTATCAACTGTTCTATTTTCAGTCTTGGTGCATCTGACTACTTAGATATCCTATGTAAGTGGAATCATATACAGTTTACTTTCTGTGACTGGCTTATTTCATTTACCTTCATATCATCAGGATTTACCCATGTTAGAGCATATGTCAGTATTTCTGTGTGTGTTCATGTGTAGATACATGTTCATATGTGTGCAGGTACATGTGTGTATGCCCATGAGACTAGAGGTTGACATTGGATATCTTCATCAATTGCACTTTTTTGCATGTGTACTTACGTATATATGTATGTGTTCATGCATGTATGTATGTGGTAAGCTCTGTGTGTGTGCCTGTGTATGCTTACACAGGTATTAAGATGTCAAAGTCTTTCCTAGTTGCTATTTGCATTTCATTCATTTAGGCGAGGTGACTCTGTTGAATCCAGAGCTCAATGGAAAGACTGTTCCAACTAACTGGCTTGCTCCAGGGCTCTTCTATCTACCTCACAAGCACCAAAATTATATGCAAGTCACTATGCCCATCCACCATATGTAGGTACTGGGGAATCATACTTTGTGACAAGCTACTTATCCACTAAACCATCTCAGTAAACCTTAATTTTTAATACATGGTCTCTTACTGGAACCCAGGGCTCACAAATTGGGCTAGGACGGCTGGGCATTAAGCTGCAGGTCTATATGCCTGTCTCTAAATCTCTAGTGCTGGGATGCTAAGCACATAGCACCAAGCCCAACTTTTCACTTGGGTTCTGGGGATCAAACTCCGACCTTCATGTTTGCACTGCAAGCACTTGACTTGTCTCCCAAACTCTAGTATTTCCTTCCTTATAAAACTAAATAGTATTTCATTGTATTTTCATGCCACACTATCTGTCTTTATATACCACATCTATCAATAGATGTTTGGGTTGCCTCTAGCTCGTGGCAATTGTAAATGGTTTTTCTATAAACATGAGCATGCATATTCTCAGGAACATCTGTACTGTTATTTTTTTTCCTGGTGGCTCTACCATTTCAGAATCATAGCAACCATAGAGTTACTCTCATTTCTTGACCATCACTTGTCTTTTATGTGTTTGTGGTAGTAGGTGTGGGATGATAACTTGCTGTGGCTTCAGTTTTCATCTCTTTGATAATTAGTGATGTTGAGCACATTTTCATTTGTCTCTTGAACCCCCACAAAATCTATATTTGGTATTTGTTTCATTGCTGCGACAAAATACCCAATAAAAGCAACTTAAGGACAAAGGAGTTTCTGTCGGCTCACAGTTCGAGGGACAGCACATTATGGTTGGAGCTTGACAGCAGGAACTTGAAACAGCTGATCACACTGCACTCGTAAACAGGAAGCAGGAGGCAGATGTTCATTCTTAGCTTCTTTCTCCTTTATACTCAGTCCAGATCTGTAGCCCATGGAACGATGGCACCAACAGTTAAAATGAGTCTTCCCACCTTGCCTAGACTAATCCAGATAATGCCTCAAAAACTTGTTTCCTAGGTACATTCTCATAACATTATCATCTCTATTCAATGCTTTATTTTTACCTTTCTTCCTTCTTTCCTTTTCTTTCTGTCCTCTTATTTTAGATAGGATCCCATTAGTTAGTCCAGGCCAGCCTAGAACTTAATGTGTAGCCCACTCAAACTAGCCTTAAACTCATGGCAACCCTCTTACTTCCGCCCTCAAATGCTCGGATGACAGGTGTGCAACAACATCACACTGGGCTTTGCCTTCTTTTTATTTATTTATTTATTTTTTGAAACAAGGTCTGTCACTTTGTTGTCATGAATCCTGAACCCAAATAATCCTTCCACATCAGCACCCCAAATGCTGGGACTACATGGTCATCACTGCCCTTTTAAAAAGGGGATTCATTGTCATTTGATTCTATCTGTGTATATCTATGTGTATACATATGTGTGCAGGTGCTCACAAAGGCGGTGAGGGCATCAGATCCCTCAGGACCTGGTTACAGACAGTAAGATCTTCCCTATGTAGAAGTGCTGCAAAGGCAACAAGCACTCTTAAGTACTGAGCCATTTTTCCAGCTCCATAAATCTCCATTTTTAGTTACATCATTTGATTTTTATATTACTCAAAGTAATTTGTGTCTGAATGTTAACCTACCAGATACATGATTCACAAAGATCCATTGCCTTTCCACTGATGTCTGTTTCCCTTGATGCACAAGAGAGCTTAACTTAGACCATTTTACTTTTTTTAGTACACATATTTAGCTCTTTGACTCATTTTTAGTTAAGTGTGTGTGGTAGACAATAGACCCCGGTTTCTTTGTTCTGCATGTGGATAGTTTCCTCACGAGTGTTTGTTGAAGTGTCTGTCTAGCACCCATAGAGGTGTGTTGATATCCTCATAAAATGATTGACAATGTGTGGGAGTTTATCTGGGGGACTGTATTGCATTCCATTGGCCTGTTTGTCTTTGTGTTAATATCACATTCTTTTGATTACTGTTGCTTTGTGATACATTTTGAAACAAAAAAGTGTGAGTCGTCACTATTTTATTTAACTTTTTACAATTATTTTTTTTAACTTTTTACAATTATTATTTTGGTTTTTTTTCTTGTTTTTGTTGTTTAGAGACAGGCTTTCTCTGTATAGCCTTAGCTCTTCTGAATTTCACTTTGTGGACCAGGCAGGGCCTCAAACTCAGAGTTATGCCTTTCTCTGCCTCTCAAACGCTGAGATTAAAGGCATGTGCCACCACCACTTGACAATATTTTTAATATAATATTTTATTAATTCTTTGGAAGTTTCATGTGTGTAACAAAATGTTTGCACTTACCCCCATTCTCCTCTTTAACTTCTCCCAAATACACTTCCATTTCCCTTTTTAAAGATTATTCTTATTTTTGATTATATGTATGTATATGTGTGTTGGTACACATGAGTATAGGTGCCTATAAGTTGGGAAGAGAGTGCCAGTTACCTGAACTGGAGTTACAGGTGGTTGTAAGCTGCCTGACTTAAGTCACTTCAGCTTCTTCCAGCTTTTCCTTAATTCAACCACAGGGGTCAGCAGCTTCTGTCCATTGGTTGGGTGTAACTATCTGCATCTGACTCTTTCAGCTGCTTGTTGGGTCTGTCATAGTGCAGCCATGATAGGTCCCTTTTTGTGAGTGCTCCATAGCCTCAGTAATGGTGTCAGGGCTTGGGGCCTCCCCTTGAGCTGGATTCGACTTTGGACCTGTCTCTGAACCTTCTTTTCCTCAGGCTTTTCTCCATTTCCATCCCTGCAGTTCTTTCAGACAGGAACAATTGTGGGTCAGAGTTTTGACTATGAAAGAGCAACCAGATCCCACACTTGATGTTCTGTCTTTCTGCTGGAGGTGGGCTCTACAAGTTCCCTCTCCCCACTGCAGGGCATTACATTTAAGGTCCCCCCACTTTGATTCCTGAGGGTCTCTTACCTCCCACGTCTCTGGTACATTCTGCAGGGTCCTCCCAACCTCCTACCTCTGGAGGTCACCTGTTTCCATTCTTTCTGCTGGCCCTCAGGGCTTCAGTCCCTTTCCCCTACCCAATACCAGATCAAGTTCCCCTCCCCCGTGTCCCCTTTTTATCCCAGGTCCCTCCCTCACTCCCCACTTGTGGTTGCTTTCTCCCCCACCCCAATTGGGACTGCATCTTGGGCATTCTGTACTATGTACTATTTTTTGCTAATATCCACATATTAGTGAGTACATTTGGGTTTGAGTTACCTCACTCAGAATGATATTTTCTAGTTCCATCCATTTGTCTGCAAAATTCAGGATGTCCTTGTTCTTAATGGCTGAGTAGTATTCCATTGTGTAAATGAACCACATTTTCTGTATCCATTCTTCTGTTGTGGGACATCTGGGTTGTTTCTAGCTTCTAGCTATCACAAATAAGGCCTCTATGAACATAGTGGGACATGTGCCCCTGTGGCATGGTGGAGTATCTTTTGGGTATTGCCCAAGAGTGGTATTGCTAGGTCTTTAGGTAGATCTATTTCCAGTTTTCTGAGGAACCTCCAAATTTCCAGAGTGGTTGTACCAGTTTGCAATCCCACCAACAATGGAGGCGTGTTCATCTTTCTCTACAGCCTTGCCAGCATGTGCTGTCACCTGAGGTTTTGATCTTAGCCATTCTGACTGGTGTGAGGTGGAATCTAAGGGTCGTTTGCATTTCTCTGAGCACTAAGGGTTTTAAGCATTTCTTTAGGTGCTTCTCAGCCATTCAAGATTCCTCTGTTGTGAATTCTCAGTTTAGTTCTGTACCCCATTTTTGACTGGGTTACTTTATTTCAGCTAACAATTCCAGATAACAGTCCAACTTTGAAGGAAGTCAGGGCAGTAACTCACACCAGGCAGGAACCTGGACGCAGGAGCTGATGCATGGAGGGGTGCTGCTTACTCGCTTGCTCAGCCTGCTTTCTTAAAGAACCTAGGACAAATTGCCCAGTGATGGAACCATTCACAATGGGCTGGGCCCTCCCACATCAATCAGTAATCGGGAAAATTCCCCCACAGAATTGCTTGGGGCATTTTCTCTATTGAGGTTTCCTTTTCTAGGCTGTATTAAGTTGAAAAAAACCACAACACAACCAGAGCACATACTATGAATCTGTCATGTGGAGTACTTTATAATTTAAGTCAGTATAGTGGGTGAAACATTTTACTCATTCCTATCTATCCCAATTTATGCCTACTACAGAGATAAATCTCCTGTGTTTATCTTGTATCTTTCAGTCTTGACATTTTCATTAATTCTATTGGTATTTATTAATGTCTCTTGAATTTCCTGAGAGCACATTTACATCCAAAACGTCAAAACTCTTCTTTAAGTATTTATTTTGCTATATCATTTTCTTCCTTAATTGCAGTTATTATAATCTGGAAAAGTATTGGGATAATAATTATAACAGCTTTTCTGATTATCTTGTAAACATTTAAGTGTGTCACTCTGGAATATTTGTTTTCTTTCTTTTTAAGTTTTAAGAACTAATGTTGTTTTTTTTACTGAAACATGATATTTGCCCATATTTATCAGGCACAATGTAATGATTTGGTGCATGTACACCTTGCACAATGAACAAATCAGGGTAATAGCATTTCTATCATCTTAGGTAAGGAGGTAATTTCTACTCCTGCTTTGTGTTTTTATTAGGAGTACCTGGTAGAATTTATGAAAGCTTTTTAAAGTATGTTGTCAATACGACCCTAATATAGCATCCTTTAATTCATTTTCTTATGAATTACACTGAAAGGTCTATTTATGCTGAACCACAATAGAGTTACTTATACCCAACCACTCTTGTATTCCCTGTTATGAATTTAACAGAAGGATAATACATTTGACATTATCAGTTTGGAATTCTACAAGGAACAGAAAGCTGATCACAAAACATCCTCAACCATAAAGGCATGTGAGTCCTTTAGAACTGTGAGAAACAGCCATTTTAGGGGTTGAATGGACTCAAGGACTCAAACTCATTTATTTTTCCATACTGTCATTGCCAGTATGTAGCAATAGAGAAGTTAATTCCGTTGTTCAGAGTCTGGTTTCTGATAATTCTTCCCATCTATGCTTTGCATCACAGCAAGCTTATCAAAGTCCAGATTCTCCTTCTCTCGGTGGGACCTGGAATGGTTGTAAAGCATGTAGCCCCATTTTACTCAAAGAACCTTCAGTTCAGGATACCTCCTAGCCACCATAAAAACCCATTCAAGTCTCCCTTCTTACATGCCCATCTTGGGATGCCTATTTCGGTGGCCCTAGTAAGCCTCTATGGTGAGCTGAGTGAAAAATGACCCTCATGGGCTCATAGGGAGTAGTACTACTGGGATGGGTGACCTTGTTGAAGTAGGTGTGGCCACTGTTAAAAAAAACTGTCACTAGGGTCTTTGAGGTCTCAGATGCTCAAGCCAGGTGTCATAGGGTTTCTATTCCTGCACAAACATCATGACCAAGAAACAAGGTCAAGAGGAAAGGGTTTATTCAGCTTACACTTCCACATTGTTGTTCATCACCAAATGAAGTCAGGGTTGAAACTCAAGCAGGTCAGGAAGCAGGAGCTGATGCAGAGGCCATGGAGAGATGTTACTTACTGGTCACTTCCCCTGGATTGCTCAGCCTGATTTCTTATAGAACCCAGGTCTACCAGCCCAGGGATGGCACCACCCACAATGGGCTGGGCCCTCCTCTCTTAATCACTAGTTGAGAAAATGACTTACAGCTGGATCTCATGGAGGCATTTCCTCAACTGAGGCTCCTTTCTCTGTGATAACTCCAACTTGTGTCAAGTTAACACAAAATCAGCCAGTACACCAGGCCTAGTGTGTCTCAGTCTCCTCCTTTTTTGATAGACCTCGATGTAGAACTTTCAGCTGCCTCTTCAGGACTATGTCTGCCTGAATGCCACCATGTTTTTCACCATGATAATGGACAAAATCTCTATACTATAAGCCAGCTCCAATTAAATGTTTTCCTTTATATGAGTTGCTGTGATCATGGTGCCTCTTCACTGCAGTAGAAACCCTAACTAAAACAGCCTCAATGGGCAAATCAATCATAATTCTTCCCCATTCTCTTTACATCAAAACCAATTTTTGGTGGGGATCTCTTCCCCTGCCTAAAATTAGTACTGTGAGAAGGATGCAAAGACAACTACCACAGCCAGTTGGCCTTTCTATCTTGCTTTCAGTTGCTAACTGACCAGTACCTGGACGGTCAGCATGTACTTTGAGCTGCTGATGCTGACTAGCATGTATTTTGAGTTGAGCTGTGTTGTACTATGCTGGCTGGGCTCTACAGAAACTCTGCTATAGATTTCACTGACCTAACTCAGAGGTTTTAGTCATTAATAAGTAATTAGGATACCAGTATGGGATTGGAACCATCTTTAAAATACACCTAGGTTGTATGCTTTGCTCTAGACAAAGCTGTGTATCTCAGAATGATTCATTTGTCTTCCTCCTAGTATAAAGTGTGACTGGTATTAGGATAAGGAGAAGGCTTTTGAGACTTTGGTTATGTCTCAAGGAAGCATTGAAAGCTAAGCATAACAGCACACATAAATGATTTTAACACCCAGGAAGCTGAGGCAGCAAGATTACAAGTTTAAAGTCAGCCTGGGCTACATGGTAATACACTAACGATTACTACAACAACAACATAAAAAATACCAGATTATCTCTGATAAAGAAAAGAACCTGAGGGTCAATACAGTTGTTCAACCATCATACAGATATCTTTACTTTGTTTCTTCTGGCCTAAAGTTCCAAAGTTCTTCCACAATCCACTCAAGAACAATATGGTAAGGTCTGTCACAACAATACCCCATAATCCTGGTACTAACTTGTCTTAGGGTTTCTATTGCTGTGACAAAACCCCATGTCCAAAGAATCCCGCCTTAAGCTTCACATCACAATCCATCATCAAAAGAAGTCAGGGTAGGAACTCAAACAGGGCAGGAACCTGGAGGCAGAAGTAGATGCAGAGGCCATGGAGGGATGCTGCTTACTGGCTTGCACCTCATGGTTTGCTCAGCTTTCTTTCTTATAGAACCCAGGACCACCTACCCAGAGATGGCACCACCCACAATGGACTGGGCTTTCTCCCATCAATCACTAATTTAAAAAATATCCTACCCACCTCCTGTAGCCAGTCAGGAACACCAACGGAACAATAGAGACAAAAACACATCTACAAAACATTCAACCCAAAGTCTACTCTGTCTACAAGTAATGCAGACATGAGGGAGGGAGCAGAGACTAAGGGCCAACCAATAACTGGCCCAACTTAAGGCCCACCCCATGGGCAAGCACCAATCCCTAACACTATTAATAACACTGTTATGCTTACAGACAGGAGACTATTGTCCTCTGAGAGGCTCCAGCCAGAAGCTGACAGTACAGACACCCACATAAAAACAGTAGGTGGAGTTTGGGGGGCTCTTATGAAAGAATAGGAGGAAGAATTGCAGACCCCAAAGGGGATTAGGAACTCCATAGGAAGACCAACAGAATCAACTAAACTGGACCCTTGGAGCTCTCAGAGTCTAAACCACTAACCAAAGAACATACACAGGCTGGACCTAGGCCTCCCCACTCATATGTAACAGATGTGCAGCTTGGTCTTCATGTGGGTCCCAAACAACTGGAGCAGGGGCTGTTTCAAAAGGCTGTTTCCTATACCTGTGATATGTTCTTCTAGCTGGACTGCCTACCACTCCAGTCCCCCACCTCACCAGACCTCTAAACTCCCTGAGGCCTCCAGTCTCTCTTGTGGGTTAGTTGTCTCTTCTCTGACTAAACCCAGATCCAGCAGTCCTCTGCTGTATATGAGTTAGGCGTCTCATATCAGCTGATGTATGCTGCCTGGTTGTGGCTCAATGTCTGAGATATCTCAGGGGTCAAGGTTAATTGAGATTGCTGGTTCTCCTACAGGGTTGCCCTCTTCCTCAACTTCTTCCAGCTTTTCCCTAATTCAACCACAGGGGTCAGCAGCTTCTGTCCATTGGTTAGGTGTAAATATCTGTATCTGACTCAATGTGTAGGGGGCCTAGGTCGAACTCATGCATGCTATTTAGTTGGTAGTTCAGTCTCTGTGAGCACCACCCCCTGGGCCTGGTTGACTCTGTAGGTCTTCTTGTTATGTACTTGACACCTAAGCTCTCTCATTTCTTTCCCCAACTCTTCTATAAGACATCCTGAGCTCTGCCTAATGTTTGGCTGTGGGTCTCTGCATCTACTTTCATTGGTTGCTAGATGAAACCTCTGAGGAGACAGTTATGTTAGACTCCTGTCTGCAAGCATAGGAAAATATCATTAATACTGCCGGAGATTGGCACTCTCACATGGGATGGCTCTTAAGTTGGAATAGTCATTGGTTGGTTGTTTACTCAGTCTCTGCTCCATCTTTATCTTTGATCATCTTGTAGGTAGGACAAATTTGGGCTTGATGACACCTACCCACAAAATCCTCTGCATTTTCTTAATTGAGGCTCCCTCCTTTCAGATGACTTTATCTTATGTCAAAGTTGATATAAACCTATCCAGCACAAACTCCAAATCAATTTTGAGGTAGAGGTTCACCAGCTTTCCACATATCAGTTACAATATATATCTTCTGTGTCTCATTTTGTGGCTTCATGGGGAGTAATGTGAATCCAAACAACATAAACTTCACAACATTTTCTCAAAAGATAGGACACATAGGAAACCTAAAGCACAAAGAATATTTTTCTTTGATATGCACAGCAAGTTTCATGATGGATCTTATTGACTATCCTGAGATTCCAGCACACCCCTAAGTGGACCACCAACCAAAGGAGATATACGGTTGGCTAAAATGAAATTACAAGATATTACCCAGGACTTTCATATCACTGTCTGAACAATGTAGAAGTTGTTACAGTGATTATTTAAAAAATGAATCTGTGGCTACTAGTTTCCACATGTTCTCGCCCCGTGGGAGCCGCTCCAGCGGGGACCCATGCAAGCACCCAACCTGCCTCTCAGCCATTGCTTTCACACTGTCCTCCACAGTACAGTAAAATCAAGGTTCCAAAATCTTGTAATTTAGCAATCAGATTTATATGTTGAATTCTCAATCCACAGTACATCTAAACAATAAATTCATTGTCAATTAATAAGGATATAATCCACCCACCTTCACCTAGACAAGATAAGATCAACCTAGTTCACCTTGATCTGAACCAACCTCCTCTGTTGTCTCCATCCTGAATCTCCTCTCCTTCTTCCTCTCTCCTGCCTTATAAAAACTTTGTCCCCACCCCACTCTCTACTATTCAATCATGTAACGCCTTGACATCAACCTACAGAAACTGTTACCAAAGAAGAGAGTGGACTTTATTTTTGGCTAACCAGAAGTATTTGCCTAAGGAGTGTGAGCATTGTCTTTTGACAGATATGTATAACTTGAGAGCACATGTGTTAGCACACAGTTATGCATTACTTTGTATACAGTTTTTCTGGTTGGCTACTAATGTGTTGGCATCATGAAATGGACTAGGAAGTTGTCTATGTTTTCCTATGGAAAACATGGGTTTTAGCCCACAATGTGGATCTTTAGCTTATATCTTTAAAAACATTACTTTATGTAGGCTTAGATTTTTCAAAATCCTCTTGTGATGGTTTGTATATGCTTGGTCCAGGCAGTGGCACTATCAGGAGGTATAGCCTTGTTGGTGTAGGTGTGTCATTGTGGACGTGGCTTTTAATACCCTTGTCATAGCTTCCTGGAAGCTAATCTTCTCCTAGTACCTTCAGATGAAGATGTAGAACTTTCAACTTCTCCTGAACCATGTCTTCCTGGATGCTGCCATACTCCAGTCTTGATGCTAACAACTAAACCTCTAAACCTGTAAGCCAGTCCCAATTAAATTTTATCCTTATAATGGTTGCCTTGGTCATGGTGTCTGTTCATAGCAGTAAACCCTTAACTAAGACACCTTTAACAATGGTTCTCAAATGCTGCGACACAACCTTCTAGCCCACTGTCAAAATAGGAGAGAAAAGATGGTAAATAGGACAAAAGGGTGTGGACCTGTTTAGAAGTAGTACTTTGGGGCAATTCCAATCTCCATGGTCAAGATACCAGCATTCCAGTTCAGCAAAGTCAGGATACCAAACACAAATCAGCAGTGATGGCACACTCCAGGAGGAGCATCCAGACCTCTGCTGAATCAGCATGAGTCAGTGGGAGCAACCATGACCAGCCAGAATGCCTTGAAAGGAATGCTATGCCTCTCTCAACAGAGTGAAGATCGGTGAAGATGTAAGAACAAAGAATAGTTGCAAAGCTAACTATGTAAGCGTCCCATCACTGTCCACTGTGTCTTACTTATACTCTCTTCAAACATCATGTGTGCTCGAATGGGTCTTGCCTCAGCAAAATATCATATGAGTCTGCATCATATAACACAAACAGTAACATCCACTTCAACTTCATATATAATAGAATCTTATATCAAAAAAGTTCTTGGATATTAACCTAAAACAGCACAGAAATGTTGGTGTGAACCATTTGTAAATGAAATATGTCAGTACAGTTCTTTGGGGGAATAGACATTCTCACTAGGTATTAGTGATGATAACAAAAAGGTGTGAGGAGTTTTCCATATTTTTTCATGGCTTCACTAGCACATTTCCATAATTATGTGGGGTTTTTTATCATTATTCATGCTGGTTCACACTCATGTGTGTGAATGTGAGACTGTACATGTCATGACACAAATGTAGAAGTTGGAACCATCTGAGGTGTCAGGCTTCACTTTCTGCCTTGTTTGAGAGAAAGTGTTGTTTTGGTTGTTTCCTGCTGCATGTGCCAGGTTAACTAGAGATTCTCCTACCTCCACCTTTAGTCTCATCATAAGAGCACTGGAATTACAGACATGTACCACCACACCTGGATTTACTTGGGCTCTATTCATCCTAACTCAAATCCTTAAAGCAAATGTTTTACACAGTGTTCTATCTCTCCAGTACAACTGTGTGATTTTAAAGGTTAAATGGGAGTTAACACAAAATTGGTTTTGTGTTTTTAATGGCTGACTATACTCTAACTGCACTTCTAGGATTTAGAGGGATTCAGAACTCAGTCTGCTGTTCTCTACTGCTTTTCTTTCTCATGTCTTCCTAAGGAATCTCATTTAGGTTTAAAGTCATAATATACCACAAATTCATTGTTAACTCTGAATTTACATTTAAATCCAATTTCTCCCATGTAGCCTAGAACTATATATCCCAGAAGGACTATTTGATTTCTCTACCCTGCTTACTAAGACACATCACAAAACACATTTCTTCTCCGGCCCTTTTGTTACTCCCTTTCTTTTCTTGGTTTTCACCATCTCAAAAATGTTGCAGGATATTTGATCACACTGTGAACATGAAGATTGTGTTATTTACTGAAATATCCTGTTTCTAGTTGTGGTGTACCTCGGTCCTTAACACACACCTTTAATCCCTATGGCAGGGATATAGCCAAACCCTTAGTGCACACCTTTAATTCCAAACACTGAAGGTAAAGTTAGTTTGTAGAAGGAAGCACCCACGTCAAAAAGTGATGTGTAATTGAGTGGCAGACAATGTGATGGTGAATCAGAGAAAGATTTGACAGAATAGGAAATGCTCACGCTCATGAGAAGAGAGAGGAAAGGGAAGCTACTTGATGGATCAGTGCGGGGGTTGGGGGAATGCAGTTTTACTGGGAGTTTTACAGAGACAGGATATAGAGAGAGAACTAGCTAGACAGAACAAGCCAGAGAATGGGCAGCCAGAAGATTAGAATAGATTGCTAAAGTTAGAGGCCAAGTAGGGCAATTCAGTGAGAAGCAGAAAACAAGCCAGTTTGGATCAATCAGTTTGGAGAGTAGTTTTGAGCCAGAACAGCTGAGTTGAACCAGCCAGCTAGAGTTCAGAAAGAGCTTAAAAGGGTGAGTTTATTCAGCATTAAAATCTCAGAGGCTGAAAATATTCTAGGCTTAGATAAGATTGTATAGAGGACAGAAGCTTCCAGGACTAGGCCTAAGGTAGCAGATGGAGACAGTAAGGCTCCAGATTTTTATTCATTGACGTTTTGTCTGCACATATATCTGTGTAAAAGTGTCAGAAGCCCTGTAACTAACTGGA
Source organism: Micromys minutus (assembly GCF_963924665.1). Taxonomy (NCBI): domain Eukaryota; kingdom Metazoa; phylum Chordata; class Mammalia; order Rodentia; family Muridae; genus Micromys; species Micromys minutus. The sequence continues at coordinate 92,022,611 of NC_137970.1, forward strand.
GTTACTGACAGGTGTGAGCTGCCGTGTAGGTGCTGGGATTAAACCTGGGTCCTCTAGAAGAACAGCCAGTGTTCTTTGTTACTGGGCTATTTCACCAGCCCCTCTATATTCTTACTAACACTTAAAAGCTGGCATTCATCCCACCACCATCTAAACAAACTATAATACTTGTCCATTCTGCATTTATATATATATATATATATATATGTATATATATATATATATATATCATGCCCATTGCCACAAATAAAACTTTAGAATTACCCAATTCTTGGTGTCTTGGGGGTTCCATTGCTGTGAAGAGACAGCATGACAAAGACAAGTCTTATGAAGAACAACATTTAATTGGGGATGGCTTACAGGTCCAGAGTTTAGTCCATTATCATCAAGGCCGGAAGCATGGCAGCATCTAGGCAGGTATGGTGCTGGAGGAGCTGAGAGTTATGTTCTCATCCAAAGGAAGCCAGGAACAGACTTCTGCAATGGGTGGAGCCTGAGCACAGGAGGAAGCCTCCAAAGCCTACTCCGACCATGATACACTTCTTCCAACAAGGACACACCTTCATAGAGTACCATCCCCAATGGGCCAAGAATATTAAAACCACCACACTTGGTCATTTTTCATAATCTATTCAATATCATAAAAGTATTAAATCCCTTTATACACATGATCAAAAAACTTTCTAATTCTGATGGACATTCTAAGTCCACTGGAAATACTTCAATATTAGCCCTTCACAGAAAAAAAAACAGATAGATACATAGATACATAGATATATAGATAGATAGATATGATATGATATGATATATGATAGAATAAGGCAGTGAAATACATGTGTACCATATATATATATATATATATATATATATATATATATATATATATATATATATATATATATATCACAGTCTTAATCTCACTTCTGAGACCAGGCAAAATGATGTTATTGTCTCAACATCATCTCATTTCAGCCACTTCTTCCCTGCTTATACTTGTATTTTGTACTAGTCCATGGAGATGTGAAGCTTACTCTAATAGTCTTTTGACACTAATCTTCGGAATCTCAGATCAAATGTCATTTTCTCAAGCAACATTTCAGGCAACAGAAATGGCTCAGTAAGTACTATAGTTCCCATACAAGTTTGAAGACCTGAGTTTAGATCACCAAACATATATAAAAGCGAGGCTTGGTATTGTGTCACTGTTGTCTTAGGAGAATCCGCCACAAGCTTGTGGGTTACTTATTCTAGAGTTCCACATCCAGCAGGAGAAACGAGAGAGAACCTACCTTAAACAAGAGAAAAGGTCACAATGGAGTACTACTCAGCTATCAGAAACAATGACTTTATGAAATTCCTAGGAAAATGGATACATCTAGAGAATATCATCCTGAGTGAGGAAACTCAGTCACAAAAGAACAGACATAATATGCAGTCACTGATAAGTGGATACTAACCCCAGAAAGCCCTGAACACCCCAGAAGCAACTCACAGACTGTGTGAAGTTCAGGAAAAAAAAAAAAAACAATAAGTGTAAAGTACCCTCTCAGAGGAGTGTGGTACACCTAGACCTTAAATCATTAATAACTCAAGAGCTAAGAAGATAGCCTTGTGGCAATTTATGGTATTTAAGAATCATTATGTTTAATCTTTACACACCGACCAGGAACAGCAGAGATCCAGGGACACAGGCCTGGAGAGACTGCGCTGCAACTGCGCAGAGAGGTCTGGGCCTAGCATGCAGAAAGCGACCCCCATTGGTCCAGGGGAGGAGGAATTCTGTCGAAGGGACTCAGTTTCCACCTGGAGGGCCCATGCGTGCGGAACAAACACTCAGGCCATCTGCCACCAGGAAGAGCGGAGATCCAGGGACACAGGCCTGGTGAGACTGTGCTGTGAGTAGCCGGGGCACAGAGAGGTCTGGGCCGAGCATGCGGAAATCACGTTCCCCCAACCCCCACCCCATTGGTTCAGGGGAGCAGGAACTCTGCATTAGGGACTCAGTTTCCACCCTGAGGGCCCGTGCATGCAGAACAGGTGCTTAGACCATCTGCTACCGGGAACAACAGAGATCCAGAGACAAAGGCCAGGTACACAAGAGAGATGGGAAACAATCAATGACAACAAGACCTCATATAATTACAGACAACAAGATGGCAAGAGGAAAGTGAAAGAACTTACCCAATGGAAACCAAGACAACCTGGCAACATCAGAACCCAGCTCTCCCATCAAAGCAAACAGCAGAATGCCAAACATTCCAGAAAAAGAAGACTCAGACCCAAAATCATACCTAAAGAACTCTCAATCCTTAACATATATGCTCCAAATACAAGAGCACCCATATTCATAAAAGAAGCCCTACTACAGCTTAAAAAATACATTGCACCCCACACAATAATAGTGGGAGACCTCGAAACCCCACTCTCATCAGTGGCAGATCATGGAAACAGAAATTGAACAAGGACACAGTGGAACTAGCAGAGGTTATGAACCAATTGGAATTAAGAGACATCTACAGAACACATCATCCTAAAACAAAAGAATACAACTTCTTTTCAGCAACCCACGGCACCTTCTCGAAAATTGACCATATAATTGGTCACAAAACAAGCCTCAGTAGATATAAGAAGATTGAAATACTCCCATGCATCCTATCAGATCACCATAGTCTAAGGCTGGTCTATAATAACAACAAAGACAACAAAAAGCCCACATACACATGGAAACTAAACAATGCTCTATTAAATGATAGCAGGGTCAAAGAAGAAATAAAGAAAAATTAAGGATATTCTAGAATTTAATGAAAAGGAAAACACAATATACCCAAACCTATGGGATGCAATGAAAGCAATACTAAGACAAAAATTCATAGCTCTGAGTGCTTTCAAAAAGCAACTGGAGAGAGCATTCACTAGCAACTTGACAACACAGTTGAAAGCTCTAGAACAAAAGGAAGCAGACAGATACACTCAAGAGGAGTAGACAGCAAGAAATAATCAAACTCAGAGCAGAAATTGACCAAATAGAAACAAAAAGAACCATTCAAAGAATCAACAAAACCAAGAGCTGGTTCTTTGAGAAAATTAACAAGATTGATAAACCCTTAGCCAGAATAACTAGAGAGCAAAGAGAGAGTATCTAAGTTAACAAAATCAGAAAAGAAAGTGGAGAAATAACAACTGAAACTGAGGAAATTCAAGAAATCATCAGATCTTACTACAAAAGCCTATACTCAACAAAGCTGGAAAATCTGGAGGAAATGGATGAATTCCTAAACAATTACCAGATACAAAAGTTAAACCAGGACCAGGTAAACCATCTAATAATCCCATAGCACCTAAAGAAATAGAAGCAGTCATCAAAAGCCTCCCAACCAAAAAAAGCCCAGGTGTAGATGGGTTCAGTACAGAATTCTATCAGACATTTATTGATGACCTAATACCAATACTCTCCAAACTATTCCACAAAATACAGTCAGATGGAACAGTACCTAACTCATTTTTCGAGGCCACAATAACCCTTGTTCCTTAACCACACAAAGACCCTACAAGGAAAGAAAACTTCAGACCAATCTCACTTATGAACATGGATGCAAAAATACTCAACAAAATCCTTGCAGACCGAATCCAAGAACACATCAAAACGATCATTCACCATTATCAAGTAGGCTTCATCCCTGGCATACAGGGATGGTTTAATATATGAAAATTCATCAACGTAGTCCACCATATAACCAAACTCAAAGAAAAAAATCCCATGGTCATCTCACTAGATACTGAGAAAGCATTAGACAAAATTCAACACCCCTTCATGTTAAAAGTCTTGGATAGAACAGGAATCCAAGGCCCATACCAAAACATAATAAAAGCAATATACAGCAAACCAATAGACAACATCAAACTTAACGGTGAGAAACTTGAAGCAATCCCACTAAAATCAGGGACTAGACAAGGCTGCCCACTCTCCCACTACCTATTCAACATAGTACTGGAAGTCCTGGGGGAGCAATTAGACAGCTAATGGAAATCAAAGGGATACAAATTGGAAAGGAAGAAGTAAAAACATCACTGTTTGCAGATGACATGATAGTGTACTTAAGTGACCCCAAAAATTCCACCAGAGAACTTATACAGCTCATAAACAAGTTCAGCAAAGTAGCTTGATATAAAATTAACTCAAACAAATCAGTAGCCTTCCTCTACTCAAAGGACAAACATGTGCAGAAAGAAGTTAGGGAAAAGATACCCTTCACAATAGTCACAAAAACTATGAAATACCTTGGTGTGACTCTAACTAAGCAAGTGAAGGACCTGTATGACAAGAACTTCAAATCTCTAAAGAAGGAAATCGAGGAAGATCTCAGAAAATGGAACGATCTCCCATGCTCATGGATTGGAAGGATCAACATTGTAAAAATGGCCCTCTTACCAAAAGCAATCTACAGATTCAATGAAATCCCCATCAAAATTCCAACCCAATTCTTCATAGAGTTGGAAAGAACAATGTGCAATTTCATCTGGAATAACAAAAGTCCTAGAATAGCAAAATCCATCCTCAACAACAAAAAAACATCTGCGGGAATCACTATCCCTGACCTCAAGCTATATTACAAGGCAATTGTACTAAAAACTGCATGGTACTGGTACAGGGATAGACAGGTGGATCAGTGGAATAGAATAGAATATCCGGAAATGAGCCCTCACATATATGGTCACTTGATTTTTGACAAAGGAGATGTAAATAGTCAATGAAAAAAGGACAGCCTCTTCAACAAATGATGTTGGTCCAACTGGCACTCAGCTTGCAGAAGAATGAAAATTGACCTTTTCTTATCTCCTTGTACAAAGCTCAAGTGCAAGTGGATCAAAGGTCTCCACATTAAACCAGGTACACTGAAACTATTAGAAGAGAAAGTAGGGAAAACCTTAGAACACATAGGCACAGGTGAAATTTTTCTGAACAGAACACCAATGGCTTGTGCTCTAAGGTCAAAGATTGACAAATGGGACTTAATGAGATTGCAAAGTTTCTGTAAGGCTAAGGACACTGTCAAGAAAACAAAACGGCAGCCAACAGATTGGGAGAAGATCTTTACCAACCCCACATCTTGTAGAGGCCTAATATCCAAGGTATACAAAGAACTTCAGAAGTTAGACACCAGAGAATCAAACAACCCTACTAAAAAATGGGGTACAGAGCTAAACAAGAAGTTCTCAATTGAGGAATATCGAATTTCTGAGAAACATCTAAGGAAATGCTTGACATCATTAGCCATCACGGAAATGCAAATCAAAACAACCCTGAGATTCTACCTCACGCCATCCAGAATGGCTAAGATCAAAAATTCAAATGACAGCAGATGCTTGTGAGGATGTGGAGAAAGAGGAACACTTCTCCACTGTTGGTGGGGTTGTAAATTGGTACAACCACTCTGAAATCAGTCTGGAGATTCCTCAGAAAATTGGACATAGTACTACCTGAAGACCCAGTTATTCCACTCCTGGGCATATACCCAAAAGAGGCTTCAACATCTAACAAGGACACATTTTCCATCATGTTCAGAGCAGCCTTATTTATAATAGCCAGAAGCTGGAAAGAACCCAGATGTCCTTCAACAGAGGAGCGGATACAGAAATTGTGGTACATTTACACAATGGTGTACTACTCAGCTATCAGAAACAATGAGTTCATGAAATTTTTAGGCAAATGAATGGAACTTGAAGCTATTATGCTAAGTGAGGTAACCCAGTCACAAAAGAACGCTCATGATATGTACTCACTGATAAGCAGATACTAGCTCAAAAAGCTTTTAATAACCAAAAAAAACAATTCACAGAACTTATGAAACTCAAAGACAAGGACGGCAAAAATGGGAATGCCTCAGTCTTTCTAAGAAGGGAGAACAAAACACTCATGGGAGGAAATAATGGGACAAATAGAGAAGCAGGGATTGGAGAAAAGATCATGCAAAGACTGCCTCACCTGGGGATCCATCCTATAAGCAGCCACTAAACCCACACACTATTGCTGATGTCAAGTAGTGCTTCCTGGCAGCAATCTAATATGGATGCCTCCTCAGACTCTGCCAGAGCCATACTGATACAGACAAGGATGCTTGCAGCTAACCATTTGACTGAATATGGGAACCCCAATGAAAGAGCTAGAGAAGGGACTGAAGGAGCTGAAAGGGTCTGCATCCCCATGGGATGAGCAAAATTATTAACTAACCAAACCCACCACAGCTTCCAAGGACTAAAACACCAACCAATAAGTACACATGGAGAGACCCGTGGCTCCAACTGTGTATGCAGCAGAGGATGTCACTCTCTGGCATCAATGAGCGGAGAGGCCTTTGGTCCATTGAAGACTCGTTTTTTCCCAGTGTAGGGGAATGTCAAGGCGCTGAGGTGGGAGTGAATGGTTGGGAGAGGAAACACCTTCATGGAGGCAATGGGAGGGGGGAGGGGATAGGATTGGTGGAAAGGGGATAACATGTAAAATGTAAATACAGAGAATATCCAACAAGAAAAAGAAAAAGAAAGTAATAAATTTTAAAAAAGGGTCTCAGTGGGAAGCACCAATAATAGACCAGGTGGAAGAAATAATATCAAGACAGAAAAATATTGAAAAATTAATACATTCACACAATAGTAGCAAAAAGGCCCCATGACCGCAATAGTTAAAATCCCTGGGGGCACAATTACAAGGGTGAAACTTACAAAACTGCTGTATGCAGAGAGCTAAGATACAGACTGGATGGACAGAAACGATAATTAATGGAATTTTACCTGAAGAAAAGTTTCAAATCAGAGGAAAAAATGATATCGGAGTGTAAGACGTATTTATCCCATTTAGACACAACCAGAAAACAGCCTTTCGCTGTTGTATTATAGCTAAAATATTAAGAGCACAGAACAAAAAAAAAAAATAGTGTCAAGTCACTTACAAAGGCAAACCTATCAGAGCAATAGCAGACTTCTCAGCAGAAACCCTGAAAGCCAGGAGAACATGGACTGACGTATTTCAAGTGCTGAGGATAAACAACTGCAACGCAAGGCTACTGTACCTTGCAAAATTCTCCTTTAAAATGAAAGAACAACCTTCCATGGTACATATAAACTAAAGCAATCTGTGTCCACTAAGTCAGCATTGCTTTCCCTTCTTTAAAAATGGTACACATGGAAGAGGAAGGAAGCATAAAAAAATAAATCACAAAAGCCCAAAAAAGAAGACATCTCACAAGAAGGATAGACTAAAAATAAAAATCATGAGCCAACTCTACTTTAAAAACAAAAATGTAGAGTCATGCACAGAAACAGGCCAGAGGCAAAATCTGTCTCATTATCTAAACTAAATTGTTAGATCTGCCATCTAATTTCAGTGTCTCATTTTGTGTGGCTGTAACAAAGCTTCTCAGAAAGACATTTCTTTCTCCCAGTTCTTAAATAGGGGAAGTTCCTGTTTCAGCTTCCTTCTCAAAGGGGCAGTAATTCTCATTATGATAAACTCACATGCATGACTTCATATAAACCAAATTTTCTTCCAAGGAAACCAACTCCAGCTATCATATGTATAAAAATATAACTAATAAATATTTATATTAAATCCTCTAATAGAGTTAGAATATGTTAAAAAGCAGTAGGTTCAAGATTGTATCCAGTGATTACATATATTTTCCAAGACTATTTTCCTTGTGAGCTCTGGAAATAAAATGATTTCAGAGAGGAAAAAGTAAAGAAGTCTCAAATAAATATCTTATTGATATACCCCAAAGTCTTAGAAAATGAGTATAATGCAATCCCAAAGAAGTAGAGAGCAAAAAATAAGTAGATAAAGATCAATATAGAAATTAATAAACTAGATACTAGGAATAATCCATAGGATCAATCAAACAAAAAAAAACTGGCCCTTAAGAGAAAAAAGACTCAGAATCCCCTAGCCAAATTAAAACCCCCCACAAATACTCAAATTAATAAAATTACAGAAGAAACGGGTGTTGTTATAACAGACTCCAGTGAAATCTAGAGATGCATTGGAAAATACTTGGAAAGTTTCTATTCAAGAAATTTAGACTAGATGAAATGAACAAATTCTTAAACACCTATGACATACCAAAACTAAGACAAGATGACTTAAACAACTTAAACAGACCTAAAATATAGAGATTTAAAGTACCAATAAATGTTCTCTAAACAAAGTAAAGATTTACTGGACAGATTCACTGCAAGATTCTTTCAAACTATTAAAAAGCCAACACCAATGTTTCTCAACCTATTCTATAAAATGCAAAGTCAATGATATTATATAACACATTCTGCAAAACCACACTAAAGGGAGACACATACAAAAAAGAGAAAGTTATAGACTAGTTTTCCTGATGAACATAGATGTGAAGATTCTCAATACATGTTTTATAATCTGTTTGCCAGAATACATTAAGAAGATCATACAGCACAGATGAACTGTTTCCATTCCAGGAATGCAAGTTTGATTTACCATTAGCAAAAGAAGAAGTGTAATATAATACACAAACAGAATTAATGGCAGTAACTATGTGATAATCTCATCTAATGTGCCAAAGATCTGCAACAAAATTTGACATTTCTTTTGTCATGATAAAAGCCCTAAAAATAACCAAGGAATGGAGGGAATATACCTCAAAATAATGAGGGCAAAGGTGTATGATTAATCTATAGCCAACACTGTACTTAATGGCAACAAAACTATGACCATTGTTATTTTAGACTCATTTTTTGTTTGTATTATACTCATTTTCTAAGATCTTGGGGGTACATCAGTAGGATGTTCATTTGAGAGTTATTTACTTTTTTTAACTATGAAATCATTTCATTTCCAGAACTGATAAACATTTTTATCAAAGTAATAGGATACAAATCAACCTGCACCATATAAGAATAAATTTGGCAAGAAAGAAATAATGGGGGGAAGTGCCATTCACAATAGCTTAAAATAAATACTTGCTAGGTGGTGGCAGAAGCCTTTAATCCCAACACTTGTGAGGTAGAAGCAGGTGAATTTCTGAGTTTGAGGCCAGCCTGATCTTCAAAGCAAGTTCCAGGATGGCCAGGACTACACTTTGAAACCTTGTCTTGAAAAACTAAAGATGATAGATAGATAGATAGATAGATAGATAGATAGATAGATAGATAGATAGATAGATAGATAGATAGATAGATAGATAGATATGTAGGTAGGTAGGTAGGTAGGTAGGTAGGTAGGTAGATAGATAGATAGATAGATAGATAGATAGGTAGGTAGGTAGGTAGGTAGGTAGGTAGGTAGGTAGGTAGGTAGGTAGGTAGATAGATAGATAGGTAGGTAGGTAGGTAGGTAGGTAGGTAGGTAGGTAGGTAGGTAGGTAAATAGATAGATAGATAGATAGATAGATAGATAGATAGATAGATAGATAGATAGATAGACAGACAGACAGACAGACAGACACAGATAAAAATTAACACCTAGTAATAAACTTAGCAAAAGAGGTAAAGGCCTCTACAGTGGAAACATTAACAGAATAAAAAAATAAACTTAGAGTTCCTGCGACTTTCTTCCTGCTGTGAACGTCGTGGCTCTGGCCTCGGTCTCCTGGCCACATCCCTAACGCCATGGCCCCGAAGCCGCAGTCTGCGATCCTGCCTCAGTCCAAGAAACCCAGACCCGCTGCTGCCCCAAAGCTGGAAGACAAGTCGGCCTCTCCAGGCCTGCCTGCGGAAGGGAGAAAAAGAACAGCAAGAAGCCATTGAACATATTGATGAAGTACAAAATGAAACAGACAGACTTAATGAACAAGCCAGTGAGGAAATTTTGAAAGTAGAACAAAAATATAACAAACTCTGCCAACCGTTTTTTCAGAAGAGGTCAGAATTGATCGCCAAAATCCCAAATTTTTGGGTAACAACATTTGTCAACCATCCACAAGTGTCTGCACTGCTTGGGGAGAAAGATGAGGAGGCCCTGCATTATTTGACCAGAGTCGAAGTGAAAGAATTTGAAGACATTAAATCAGGTTACAAAATAGATTTTTATTTTGATGAAAATCCTTACTTCGAAAATAAAGTTCTTTCCAAAGAATTTCATCTGAATGAGAGTGGTGACCCGTCTTCAAAGTCCACCGAGATCAAATGGAAATCTGGAAAGGATCTGACAAAACGCTCGAGTCAAACGCAGAATAAAGCGAGCAGGAAGAGGCAGCACGAGAAGCCTGAGAGCTTCTTCACCTGGTTCACCGACCACTCCGACGCGGGGGCTGACGAGTTAGGGGAGGTCATCAAAGACGACATTTGGCCAAATCCCTTGCAGTACTATTTGGTTCCGGATATGGATGATGAAGAAGGAGAGGCAGAGGATGATGATGATGACGATGAAGAGGAAGAGGAAGAAGGGTTGGAAGATATTGATGAAGAAGGAGATGAGGATGAAGGTGAAGAAGATGATGATGAGGATGAAGGGGAGGAAGGAGAGGAGGATGAAGGCGAGGATGACTAGCACAGAAGACTGATGGATCCAACCTTCTTTTTTATTTTCTTTTTATTTTTTAAATTTCTCCAGTCCCTGGGAGCAAGTTGGTAGTCCTTTCCTCCCTGTCTCTCTGTGCTCGGTCGCCCTGTTTGTGAGGTCTCAACATCTTGGTTCTCGACTAATTTGGGGGAAAATATCTTGAGCAAAATACAACAGGAAAAGAAAAAAAAATAAACTTAAGGAGACACCAGAAGATAAACCTCCTATACTCATGAATTGGCAGAATTTATGTTGTGAAACGGCTGTATTACTTAAATCGACCTATAAGTTCAATGTAATCTCTATCAAAATATGAGTGACATTGTTTAAGGAATGAATGAAAACAATTCATAATGGAACAAAGAAAGAACCTGCAAAATCCTAAGTACAATGAATGATGCTGAAGGTATCATCATACCTGATCTCAAATTATTATCACAGAGGCAGATGCATCTGTGGATCTGTGGGTAAAAGTACTGGATGTACAAGACTAGCAACCTGAATTTGGATCCCTGGAACCCAAGTAAAAGCTAAACACATCCTGTCTTCTGATCTCCACAATGTAGAGAAAAAAGAGCCCGGTGATGATGAATATAGAGAGAGCCACAATATTAAGCAGCAAAAAGAAATCATCCAATCATTATAAGCACTGATGAACTGAATAGAGAGCTCTCGAAAGAAAAATGCTAATGCCAATAAATACTTGAAAAAAATCTCATCTCATTAGTCATCATGAAAATGAAATTTAAAAGTACTTTGAGATTCCTTCTCACCCCAGTCAGAAAGACTGTCATCAAAACTAATGAAAAATGCTACCAAGGATGTGGGATAAGAGGAATTCTTATATACTGTTGGTGGGGATGTAAACTTGTGAAGCTACTATGGAAATCAGCATGCAAGTTCCTCAAAAAAACTAAAAATAGAACTACCACATGACCCAGCTATACCACTATATGCCTGAAGGACTCTAAGTCAACATATATCATAAAGATGCTTGGTGCTGTATTCACAGAAGCTAAGAAATGCAATCAGTCTATGTTTACATCAACAGATAAAATAAATACAAATAAAAATAAGTAAATAGATAAAGTATGGGGCATATACACATTGGAATTGTATTCAGCCAGAATGAAAAGTGAAATCGTGGCTTTTGCAAGAGAATAGATTGACTTGGAAACCATTACCATAAATTACACAAATCAGAGACAGATATCATAGGTCTCCTCTCATAAAGTAGAACTTAGATTTAAGGTAAGATCTAGGTGTAGATATGCATGGGTAGGAAACTACAGGTGAAATTAGGTGGGGGAGAGAGTGCTGGAATACATGTGACATGAAAGCAGAAGTGTGAACCATTTGAAAGGGGGAGAAAAGTAGCCAGAGAGAAGGAGAAGGCACCAGGAGGCAGTTAGGAAGGGAGATGCATCAGAACAAACCACAGGAACTCATCAGGAAGAGGAAGGAGACAAGGAGATGTTGTCAGGAAAGCCACAGAGCATGTTGGATTCCCTGAACTGGAGTGATAGGGTTGGGAGCTACCATGTGGATGCTGAGAATCAAACCCAGGTGCTCTGGAAGAGCAGCCATCTCTCCACAACTAACACACGCACTTATAAAACAAACATAAACCCCTTTTAAAAGGCCAAAAGGAAACCTAAGCCAATGTGGAATCCCAAAGAAGGCACAGTCAACAGAGCCACACTGTGCTGAAGCACCACAGAAGAACCACCTGCCGAACATAGCTTTCATAGGAAGGTAGAGACTGCTGCCTGTCTTTGGAATTTTCACTCAAGTTTTGGGAGTGAAAACCTAATCGTAGCATAGGGTGGTGTTGACAAATGCAAGACGTGGAACAGAAACTGTGTTTAAGGATGGAAGAAGGAACAGGACCAGCTTTACTGTATTGAACAAGTTATCCAGTAGTACAAGGGAGGGGCGCTATGCAGAAAAAACAGGTAATGAAAGACCCTAAAATCGACCAGTAATCCTGGCACGGGGAAGATCAGTAGTGAGATCCAGACCAATCTGAGCTACAGGGCAAGGAACCTATCTTGACAAATAGGACAGATAAACAACGATAGAAACGCCGAGAAAACAGAATAGGGATTCCTGGGATCTAGAACAAGATTAAGTGTTTAAAGGGAAAACCGAGGGAGTTCTATCACTCATGTTTGATTTGAGAAACTTGGTGCTACATAAAAACTTCGATACAAAAATATGGGCTTTACAGGGGGATATGTGACTTTTAAAAAGAAATGGAAGATGGAAAGAAAGAAGGGGGAGAGAAGGAGGGGGAAGGAGGAAGAAGAGAGGAAGGGGGGCAAGGAAGAAGAAAGAGGAGGAGGGAGAAGGAGGGCGAAGGGGAGAAAGAAAAAAATCCATGCCAGAGAGGGTGCTGATATGTTGCTACCTTTCAGAAACTCTCAGGAAACCATGGACTCACTGCTGTTCTGAGGACATTTGTATTACCATGACGTACTTTAAAGTGCAAATACTCAACTTGCCAGACAAGCAAGAAATATCTCTTTAACGGCATTTTGGTCCAAGCAGGCCATGCTACAGGACTCATAGCCCATGTCTATGACGTGGTATGTTAATCTCTTGCGTGGGAGGAGTTGCTGTGAGTGGCCCTAAGACTTCTGGGCTTCAGTGTAAGGAGGGGGAGGAAGAAGGCAGGCGCTAGGACCCAGGACTGGATAAGGCACGGAGTTGACCGGTGAGCCAATTTCAGTCCACTACTTAGAGCAGGTTTGAACATGGCCGTTGACGTTGATGACCCCAAGAGTGGTTTCCGCCACTGTAAAGTGGTTCTGTTCATTAATGAAGAGGTGACAAGAAACGGTGGTGGCCCTGGCTTCTACCTGACCTTCCGTTCACGGCCCTGGAAGGATATAGAAGATGGCCTGAAGTCTGTGGTGGTTGATACCCAAGTTCCGCGTTCCATCAAGAGGGCCTGTGCCTGGAGTGCTCTGGCACTGGGAGTGAGGGTGGCTGTGAGACAACGAGAAAAGCAGTTGCGACGTGTTCGGCAGCTGCACAATCAGGTAGAAGAGCAGGAGGCAGCCACCTGGACTCTGGCCACAGACCTGCAACGGCTGCGTGAGGAACGTGATGAAGTGATCTCTGAGCTTCACAGTGCAAAAGACAACCTGAAGCAAGTGATGTTTGAGCGTGATATGCTGCAGAGGAGGCTAGTTGAGTTTGAGCTATCTCAGCAACTCCTCGCCGAGTCCCAAGATACTGATTATCCAGGTACTCCACCAAGGCCTCCTATCACCAAAGAAAAAAGAGAGGCTCGTGGCACAGGCTTGCAGAATGGGCAGTGTGCAATGCCCCTGACGGAAGCTCAGATGGCATCCCTAACAGGTATGCCAAGATCCCCTAGTCCTTGAGCCGAGGTCCCACAACCCCCTCTATCAGTGTCCTCTACGTCGTTTCCAATGACATCCCTTCCCTCATCCAGAGTAATCTCAGAAGGGAAGGAGGCTCTCTATCCACTACTTCTCTTGCTGCCTCTGGATCCCTGTGCCCAGGCCTGAGGAACCAAATTCATGGACAAAATCTAATCTAGATATAACCAGGGGATCTGGGAAGCATTAACTCCAAACAAGCTTCTCACTGAATTTAGGGAGGGAGAAAATAATTTCCTTGGGCCCCTTTCCTATGTTTTCCTTTTATTTACATCATAGAATATTTGAAAACTTAACTAAAAACTTTGCACTCTTCTACTACCGAGCAATAACCTCTGGGCTTCTTTGCTGTGCTAGGAGATCAAAGCCACTACCAAGCTATACCCTCAGTCTGCAATTAACACAGTAAATCTAATTGCATGTATAGATATCTTTCTACAGATTCAGTTATATATGTGTATCCATGTATACAATTTGCATTGGTTTTGAGAAGGATGAAATACTACTGAATATGTCAATTTATCTTTAAAAGGAAAACATTTCCAGTTGCAGGTACATTTACAACTGACAGTAGTTGACTGCTATGCTTTTAGTCACCACACCAAAGAAGCTGATATTGTGGAACATTCTCTTTTCGTTTTTCTGTACTCTCTTTAACTTCCTTCTTGCAGAACCCCAGATCTCCTGTAGGGCATAGCTATGCTTTTAAAACATAAGATGCAATGTGTTCTGGATACATTGCTTTTCCTTTGAAAATACTATTCCTTTACTGTAGTGTTTCTTTAATTTGTTTTTATAACATTCACGGGTGCTATTCTTTGTGTCTTTAAGTTCTAGATGCTTTTCGTGGGGCTGAAGAAATCCCAGCTTCCAGTGTATGAATCTTCCTGAAATAACTTTCAAAACCAATCTCCACCTCAGTAAAATCTCAGCTAGTTGCTGCTACAAAAAAAAAAATGTGAAGAAATTGAGGAAATGTCTGGGTAAATTTTTAGGGGAGAAAAGCATACAGATTTTGTTGTAACTTATTCCATTGATATCGCAAAGTTCAGGCCAATGTCAAACTTTAGAGAACATCACAAGTTCTTTGAATTGCATTCATTAGTCCACTGAATGGTTATTGACAAATTCACATATGATGAAAACTACAATTATGTTATTCAGTATGTACATTATAATCCCTTTGGGTAAGGTTGGTTAGATAATAATAGGGAACATAATTTCAGACACAGTGTGGCTCATAATGTCCTTTGTCCTGCATGAAATGCAACCTTTGGACAAATTCAATTGAATAAAAGACACATTTTTGTAATTTGGGGTGGCAACATTAAATGCTATAGTCTTTTTCATATAGGAACACTAAAGAACAATATAGTCTTGCTAAAATTTTATGCCTCCCTTTTTCAAGGGATTAACTTGATAATTGAAAATGTTAGAGAACTATAGTATTAATAGCAAATTTGGTAAGTTTCATGTAACTCATAAAACAAATAGTTATTGATTGCTTGGGCTTTGCTAGGAGTTTGAACTCTATGCTCTATTAACTGATATACAGCATAATCCTTCTTGGTTAGGACAGCTAGATGACAAGAATTAGTATAATTTGGAGTACAAATTAGATGGGAAGTGTTTTCCCTGTCGTGCATACAATGTGGTCCTGAGTAAAGCAACAGAAAGAATATCTGGGTCCATTTTGCAATCAGTTTTGGGGGTACCATGAAAGAGATCTTCATGGACAGATTTGAGTGATCAAACTGTTCGTCATCTCAATTTCATTAGACAGATATGAACAGTGGCAAAGACAAGGAAGGTGGCCTTGTGAAAATGCAGGCAGGGCTTTTCTGATCCTCCAACCATTTCCTCTTTTGAGGATCATAGGTGTTTTCCTGGCTTCCCAATCAGCCTAGCAGAGATCACTGGATCGTCTTAAAGAATGTATTTATAGGAGTGTTGGCTCTTTACAACCCTGAACTGCCCCCATCCCAAGCTCCTGTCCTGTCAGAAATGGATGAAGAACATCAGGGTCACCACAGCACTTAACATGGATGGTTCCCCCTTGTCGGGATTAATAAAGTATTAAATAGAACTGATGGGGAGCATGCTTGTGGACTCCTCTACCAGTAGGTGTGGGATTTACAGGCTTTCTACTCTCCTGAATCAGTGACTACAAGGCATGGAGGAGCCAGGGTAGAGCTAGCTAGGCCTGAGAGGTTCAATCCAACTTCAGCATGAACCACAGTGTTAGTCATTTTCCTGAGGTTCTCGATGTGTGATGGTTTGTATATGTTCGGCCCTCTTGGAGTAGGTGTGGCCTTGTTGGAGTAGGTGTGTCACTGTGGGTGTGGGCTTTAAGACACTCATTCAAGCTGCCTGGAAGTCAGTATTCTGCTATTAGCCTTCAGATGAAGATGTAGAACTCTCAGCTCCCCCTGCACCATGCCTGCCTGGATGCTGCCATGTTCCTGCCTTGATAATAATGGACTGAACCTCTGAACCTGTAAACCAGCCCCAATTAAATGTTGTGCTTATAAGAGTTGCCTTAGTCATGGTGTCTGTTCATAGCAGTAAAACCCTAACTAAGACATTATGGTTCCCTACTATATTGTAAGTAGAAATTTCTCTTGCTTTTCTTTCCTTCAAGGCTTTGTTCCCATACTCCCACACATAATTTTTCTCTCTTTCCTTCCATCTTTTCATTCTTCTCTCTCTTATCATACAACCTCTCCCTCTTCTCCCATCTGTCCATTGGGCTGTCTTTGTAGCCCAGTCTGGTCTTGAAATCACTAGCTAACTGATGATCCTTCAGAGCCTCTTGCCTCCACCTCTTAGGATTATACATGTGGTTCACTAGTTCTGAGTTATGTAAAGCTGAGGAATGTCACCCAGAGCCTTGTGCATATTAGGTTCCAATGGAACTACATCCTCGCCTCTCTTCTACACATAAGCTTACCAAGGTACTTATGATTCTGGAAAGCAGCCAGTCTATAGATTAGTCACATGGGGCTTAGCAAGGCTAACTACCTACTTAATACTGGGACAAGAAAGGTGGCAAAAAAAAAAAAAAACAGACCCTGCCTCAGCAGCAATGTTACACCCCAGATTTGTGATTAGTTACAATCTGAAATGCCAGAGAGAAAAAAAGGAGTCTACGAGGGCCATTAATCTCATAGCTAGACTGTCGGGATTAGGACAAATTTTATAATATTCTTGTATACTATCATATCTCCATAGAATATAGGAAAGACAGAATGATGAGACTTTGGAGTGCCATGGCCCCTTTTAGTGTGGACCAATATAATCATAACTGGATAATTTATTTATTGCAAATTGTCAAGTACTAGCTCATTCACGCTGACTCCAGATGTTCTGGATGTGACACCTAATAGGCATGTCAGATGCATGCTGCAATTTGAGATTTGTCTTAATCCACAGCATAATGTGGACAAATTGTCCTGAATTTCATTATGGCTATTTCATCAAAACAGACCTTTCCATTTATACCCTGAGGCACACTAGAATATCTATAGGTCTCTATGTGTGGTTTTTGTGTTGATTAATGTGATTGCCTAATATTATGGGGATTTTTTTTCACATCAAAGTTACTGGAATCTTTAACTAGATTCATTTACAATGGTTCCAAATTCCCTCTTCTTCATCCTAGTCTGAACACATGAAGGTAAAGATAGTAAGAATGTTTTTACTAGAGGAGCTGGACTATGGAGCCTAAGAATTAAGTTCAAAAGGCTACTGTACTCTGCAACCTCAAACATGTTACTGAATATTTCCAAACCCTCTCAAGTATTGTCTCCTCCATCTACCATCTGGGCTGTTCACTGTAATAATGGAGTAATGGTCTAGACGAATAGCAACTAAGGGCCTATTCATATTATTGAGCACTTACTATCTAAGAATTTGTGGTTATTATCCTGTTGGTGGCTGCTAAGGTGTGAATATTGTTTATCCCTCCATGAAAGGTTTATGTGTTGGACACTTGCTTCCACAGGGCTGAGAAATGGTAGGACCTTTCAGTGGTAAGTGCTAGTGGGTGGTCCCTAAAACATTGGGAGCATTCCACAGGAAATACATACTCTTCTCCTGTAATGAGTTCTGAGGAGAACACATTGTAAAGGCATGAGTGTGAGTCCTAAAAAAAAAAAAAACATTTTTACTTCCTGTCTCAAGATGAAAATGTTTTAAATATTTATTTATTTATTTATTTATTTATTTATTTATTTATTTATTTAATGCATATGAGTGCACTGTAGCTGTCTTCAGACACACCAGAAGAGGGCATCAGATCCCATTACAGATGGTTGTGAACCACCATGTGGTTGCTGGGATTTGAACTCAGGACCTCTAGGAGAGCAGTCAGTGCTCTTAACCAATTTCTATCTTATCCACATGCCCTACCAGGTGATGTGGCCAATAAGGCCCTTAATAGAGTTGACTAGATGCTATTGGCATACTTTTGGATCTTCAAAAATGAGATACAAATAAACCTCTTTTTTTTCACCACATTTTCATTTATTTTTGGAATTATATAATTTCTCCCTTCTTTTTCCTCCCACTGTTCCCTGCCATAATACCTCTGTATTCTTCCAAATTTAAGTCCTCTTTTTTTCATTAATAGTTGTTATATACATATATGGATATACATATATATTTCTAAATATAACCCATTCAGTCTGTATAATGTTACTCCAATGTATGTTTTAAGGATGATCGTTTGGTATTGGATAATGAATTAGCATGCTCTCCCTTAAAGAAGACTATTTCTACCACTCCTAGTATTCTTTAGTTTCCTGTAATTCTTTGTGTAAGGTTGAGACCTCCTGCTATTTACCCCCATCAACTTTGGCATGTATATTATTGTCCTTGTTCAGCTCATGTTTAGACAACTCATGGCAGTGAGACCTTATGGGCGTAGCTTCTGGTATTTCTAGGAGACAGAATTTCACAGCAAATGCCCGGATCCTCTGGCTCTTCTATTCTTCTCACTTCCCCATGCGCAATGTTCCTTGCACCTTAAGTACAATAGTATGTTGTAGATATATCCACTTGGACTGAGTTCTACAACTCTGCATTTTGGTTGGTTGTGGTCTTCTGGGATTGTCTCTGTGTTGCCAAGTTTTCTTGATGAAGGATGAGGCCTACACTTATTTGTGGGTGTAATTAGGGATTATGCTGTTTAGTAAAGTGGAGTTGTATGTTCTCCTCCAAGATCCATGACTTCACTAGCCCTGAGTTGTTGGCTAGATGTTCATTACCAGCCATGGAATCCCTCTTGTTGATTAGGTCTTGAGTCCAGTTAGAGAGTTGTTGATTATTAGCAAAGTATGTATGCCACTTTTGCACACCTAGGGTTATTGGACCTTGCTGGTTGTTATTGTGACTCACAGGTATCATCTAACAAATTAGGTATACTGGTTGCTTCCTTCCTTTTATAAGCTTGCATAGTGCTTTCTGGTACCTTGAGGGCTATTCCTCATTGAGGAGGCATTCAGGTCAGATCCAGTTTAGGAATCTCTGAGCCCTGTGTCTGAAATGCACACTCGCTTGAGCAATAGGGACTTATCTTCCACCTCTTTGGGGCAACCAGTGGCAATGGCAATGAGCTGTTTGTTTGTAAAGAGTCTTAGACAGCCCTGTCCAACCACTCAAAAGAGGGTTGCTCATGCCTGGTGTCGGGATATTTTATTACATGGTCTTTAGCTCTTGGAGGGAGCATTGTGGATTCACCAGATGAGGCAGTCTCTGAATGATCTTTTCTCCAACCCCTGCTCCTCTATTTGTCCCTGTATTTCCTCCCATGAGTGTTTTATTCTCTCTTCTAAGAAGGCCCAAGGCATCCTCATCCTGGCCTTTCACTAGCCCCACACTCATTTTTAATAGGTTGGGTTTTTTCTTTTTTTTTTTTTACTTTTTGTTCTTTATATATTTTGTAT
The DNA here is from genome assembly GCF_963924665.1 of Micromys minutus. Taxonomy (NCBI): domain Eukaryota; kingdom Metazoa; phylum Chordata; class Mammalia; order Rodentia; family Muridae; genus Micromys; species Micromys minutus. The sequence continues at coordinate 92,042,485 of NC_137970.1, forward strand.
ATTAATCCTGTCATATATGTAGCAGGTAAAGATTCTGCCCCATTCTTTGAGCTTTTTTTCCAAATGGCCTATTTATTCGAGAAAGTATTGAAATCACCTACTAATGGATTATTGTTAATTTCTGCCATTAAATCCCGTAATATATTTTTTAAACTTTATTTTAAAAAACAAAAATAAAAGAAAAAAATTTAAACATTTTTGCATAAATGTATACAAATACAATTGTGTCAGTGCTTGGCTTTTTTTTTTCTTTTTTTTTAAGGTTTGATAATCTGCATTAAGGTCTCACTATTTACAATGAGCAAAAAGTACATGTAAAACATGGTGTAACCTGGAATTAGCCAACATTTTCTTGGTGTGTAAGGATTGAGCATGACTTTTTGTTTGTTTTTTTTTTTTTTTTTTTGTTCTTTTTTTGTTTGTTTGTTTGTTTTTTTGTTCCGTAATATATTTCTTATGAAACTGAGCACTCTAGAGTTTGGTGGATGTTTATGATAATTATGTCTTCTATGTTAATTGTTCACTTGATTAGAATGAAGTATACCTCTTTATCTCTTGAGATTAGTTTTTGTTTGATGTCTATTTTGTCAGAGTAGGATATTGATGCATGCTTGCTTCCTGGTCCCATTTGATTGGAATACTTTTGCCCATCCTTTTATTCTAAGGCAGTGTCTATCTTTAATGCTGTGTTTCTTATAAAGAACACATAGATAAATTTTGTTTCTTGATCCATTAGTCAGCCTGTGTCATTTGATTGGGAAATTGAGGCTATTATTTAAATTTGTTATTGAAGTGTGCGTTGATTATATTCATCCTGTTGTTGATTTTCAGCACTCTGTTCTCAGTGATACTTTGTGCTTTAGTGCTTATGGCTCATTATTTCTTCCCACATTTTTTCTGCTCTGCTCATTTTTCTCTTCGGTCAGAAATAATATTGTATTCCTTTACGTTTGGTTTGTTGAAAATAAACTTTTAAAGCATGTTTATGTTATAGAAAGTTTTTTTCTGTCTCCATCAGTATTGGGAGATAGTTTTACTAAATATATCAATCTAGGCCTTCATCATAGTCTTTAAGGACTGGGAACGCGGACTAGCTCATGCTCGATGCAGGGGTCGGAGGTCAGGGCGAGCATCCCCCGGGCGGTAGGAAGAAGACAGGGGTAGAATCGCCTGTTACGCAGGAGGAAATTAAGAAAGAGCCGGAGAAGCTGATGGACCGCGAGAAGACCTGTCTGCTCTTGCTGCGGGTCTTCACCACCACCAATGGCTTCCACCACCAGATGGAGGCGTTCTCCCGAGGGAACGTGCCTTCGAGCGAGCTGCAGATCTACACCTGAACAGATGTAACCTTGAAAGAACTGACTAGTTTAGTAAAGGAAGTCTACCCGGAAGTCAGAAAGAAGGGCACACACTTCAATTTTGCAATTATTTTTATGAATGTTAAAAGACCTGGCTACCGAGTTAAGGAGATTTGGCAGCACCATGTCTGGCAGGAAGGGCACCGATGACTCCATGACCCTGCAGTCACAGAAGCTCCAAAGAGGGGATTATCTGGACATAACCATCCCGCCTCCAAACTGTCACGGAGGATGAGACTGTACTGAATTCTATTGACTATCTTGAATTTCTTTTTCAGCCAGTTTGTAAAATAAACGTATTTAATCCTTTCCTTTCCTTCCTCGGACTTTGCCATTAAGCCTTTAAATTTTCAACGAATTGTAACTCATTTATTTAGGAATTAGAGTCGGTGTGCTTTGGTATGTTAAAGGAAGTCCGTATGTTTAACAAAAATAAATAAATAAATAAATAAATAAATAAATAAATAAATAAATAAAAGAAGACGGAAGAAAGAAAAAAGAAAGAAAGACAGACAGAAAGAAAGAAAAGAAAAAGAAAGAAAGAAAGAAAGAAAGAAAGAAAGAAAGAAAGAAAGAAAGAAAGAAAGAAAGAAAGAGAGAAAGGAAAAGGACTGGGAATGCATTGCTCCAGTATCTTCTGGCTTTCAGAGTTGCCACTGAGAAATCAGATGTGTTCTGATGGGTTTTCTTTTATATGTAGCCTACATTTATTTTTCTCTTCCAGCTTTCGACACATTTTCTGTTATGTAGAGTTTCTGTTCTAACTAAGATATGTTATGAGGATGCAGATATTTTGTCTTGTCTATTTGATGTACAGTATGCTTCTTACAGTTACATCTTAGGTGTGACTTTCCTTAGTTTAGGAAGTTTTTTTTCTATGATCTTGTTGAAAAGTTGGTCCATCCTATTAAACTTGAGATTCTTCTCCCTCATCTATGCCTATAATACAAAGATTGGGGTTTTGCATGGTATCCCACATTTCCTGTGTGATCCTTTTCTTGTGGTATTTTAAACTGTTCATGCTCCACGCTTATTTGGTCTAGATCCTCTCACTGATCTTCAAGTTCTAATCTATTTTCTGATTCTATGTCCTATTTGTAAGGCTTTCCTTCAAGTTTCCTGGTGAATTCATTTGGGGTTTTTAATTCCATCTTCATTTCAGTTTGAGTTCTCTTCAATGTTTCCATCTCCTCATTGAATTCTGTCCTCATGTCCTGTATTATCTTTGTCATTTCCATCAACTGTATGATTGTGGTTTTTAGGTATCACTCAGGCATTTATTCTCTCTAAGTTATTTCTCCTTAATCTCACTGATCTTCCTTTTCTTCTGTAAACCCCTTGAGTTCTTTGATGAAGTTTACTGTTGTTCTTTTAAATACTATGTCCTGAGTCCATCGAGAAAATTGTCATTGGCAAACACTTCTACAAAACTGGTTTGATATATTTTTGTGATGAAATCTTGGCACATGGACTTCTTTTGTTAGTTCCCATTCTGATATAACAGAGCCGGTTGGAGCAGAAGAGGAAATGTTGATGGGTTAGGCCAGAAAGTTGGAGAGAGCTTGGGTATTATGAAGTTGGGTGGACAGAGAAGACTGGACTGGTGTACAAGATGTGCTTCCTGGCCAAATCCTGGAGTAGATTGGTCTGACTGGAAAGGTTGGCTATGGCATGGGAAGGGTCTGTGATTTGGAGAGGATCTTGGCAGAAACCTAGAGATCATCTGTGGTATAGGCAATGGAGCCTGACTAAGGTCATGAGCTCAGTACCATGTGACTAGACTAAATTAACAACAACAAAAAGGAACTCTCCTTGATAAAAGTGCTGTGAAATGGGGCAGAGATCAAGGCCTTGTCCTTCCATGGGGATACAGTCTTATTTATGTGCAGATGACAAGAGAAAGCCAAGGAGAGTGAAAACCCACTCTGAGGAAATTATTTTCCCAAGACCTTTCTAATTATTAAAGCAAACCTAAATTGAACTACACAAAGTAGTGAAAGGAATTCATAACACAAAAGCCAGAAGCAAGGTATTTATAGTTTGATCTGTTTACTTTATACATATAAACACATGTCTTTTTACATACATGCTTAGAAACTATGGGATTTTTTTTATAGGCTCCATGGTTGTAGAAGCAGTGGCCCCAGCATGAGGGAAGGTCCAGGGACAAGAAGGATGTTTGGAAGGGTAGAGAAGTGGTGAACAGGAAGAGAGGTTTACTTACCAAAACAAACTGGGACATAGTTTTGAGAATCAATCTTATATATTCCCAGACAGCACTGAATTTGTTATATAGCAAAAGATGACCTTGAACTTCTGGTATTCCTGCCTCCAGTGCTCAGTTACTATGATAAAGACATGCGGTGCTGGGGATCAAACTGTGTTCCGTATCTGCTAGACAAGCACCTTACCCACTAACCTCATCCTCAGCCCGTTACTTTTCCTTACACATAATCATCTTGCTGTTCTTATTTGAGAATGTGATTTTAAATGGCTATATGATATTCTGATATGGTATAAAATACAATGTATTTGTCAAAATGAGAATTTTAACTACTATTTGAAAATTTTCACTTTCAGTATTATGCTGGTATGCAGTTTTCTGATTCACAGGCAAAAGTAAATATTATCACTAAAAAATGTACCAACCTAGGGGGCTGGCGAGATTGCTTAGTGGGTAAAGCACTTACTGTACGAGCCTGGTCATCAGGGTGTGGGCCCTCAGATAAGAGTGGAAGGAGAAAAGCAGTCCTCCAACTTGTCCTCTGACCTCCATCCATGTGCCAGTATGAGCACCCACACTCTCACATATCACACACGGCAATAATGTGTGTCAATTAACATTTAACCTGGTAGTTATTATCTTGTTTTAGTTTTCATTCTTTCGGTGACTAGGAAGATGGAGCATCTTCTCAAGTCATTGTCTACTGGCAGCTTTTCTGCTATTCAAGTCATTGTTCCACTTCACTCTTGGGAACGGTCATCTTCTCTTGTTTGTCAGTATTTGGTAGTAAGAATATTATCCTAACCCATATACTTTGTAAGAATACAAATATTTTCTCTTGTTTTTGCTGTCATGGCCATGTTTAACTTTGTGTCTGGTGTTACTTAGATGCTCAGAAATAGAAAATAGAAAACTTGAAATATCTTCTTTCTGTCATTTTTCAGTCACGTTGTGTGTGTGTATGTGTGCGCATGTGCCCCTGGGGATTATTCCATAGCCATGCACCAAGCAGTGTTTCTACTACAACATCCCCATTACTGTGCTCTTTGAGATAAGATATGGAGCTATGTTTGATTCTGCATCTTCTGTAGTTTAAATGTTGACTTTTTAAAGCTTACTTTCATTTGTTTTACTATTGTGAGGTTAGGTGTCTAAACTTACTTCCCCCAAAGTAAGTAAACTATTGTTTTAATATCTAAGCGTTATTTTCAATGTTCCACTCTTTCCATACTGATTGAAGAGAAAAACTCTATAAAATAACACACACACACAACTACACATTAGCCAGGCAGTGGTGGTACATGCCTTTAATCCAAGCACTTGTGAGGTAGAAGCAGGTGAATCTCTGACTTTGAGACCAAACTAGTCTACAGAGCAAATTCCAGCACAGCCAAAGCTACACAGAGGAACCCTGTCTCAAAATAACAACAACAACAACAACCAAAAAAAAAACAAAACAAAAAAACAAGAACATCAAAAAATAAACCACAGCATGCTATATGGTTTATCTGTTGAACTTTTGGTCTATTAAAATCATCTAATGTTTGATTTTAGTTTTATAACACATTTCAATAAAAGCACTATTTTGTTACTTACCAGTTGTCATCTTAATTCATCCAAATGTGGACTTCTAACTTATTTTATTCTGTATATGATGTGCGTGTGCTATACATGCCATATGTGTATTCTGTATGGGTGTGTGTACCAGCAAAGAGTGCAGGAGGACCTCAGATATATTCTCTTGAGACATGCTCTCTCACCTCCTTGGAGCCCACCATTTCAACAGTCTGACCAGCAAGATCCCGGAATCCATCTGTCTCTTCCCCACAGTGCTGGAGTAAAAGGCATACATGATGGCCTGAGTTTGACATGGGCCCTGGGGACTCAAATCCAGGTGCTCATCCTTCCATAGTAAGCCTCTTATCCACTAGGCCATTTCCTCATTGCAGATGTTTGGAGTTTTTTTTTAATGACACATAACTATACATAATAATGGGGTACACTGTGACATTTTAATATATCTTGCTATACATATGTAGTGATAAGTTCAGAGCAAGTGATTTCTCTGTGATGTGAGGATTCAAAATTCTCCCTACTTGTTTGTTTTAATGTTCAAAATGATGTTTTCCAACAATAGTTATCCTGCTCTGCTGCTGCATTAGAGGATATTCGCCCTATCCAACTTCAGCTCTGTGCTCTGAAATCATTCTCTGTCCATTCTCCTTTCCCCAGACATTTACAGGCCTCTAGGAGCCATGACTTAATTTCCTACGGTCCATGGGAACAACTTTTAAAGGTTGATCATATCAATGAGAACATATGGCATCGTTTTTTTTTCTATGCCAGATACATTTCATGTAACATAACCTCCGATTCGATCCACATTGCTGCAAATGACTGAAGTGCATTTTTTTCCTCTTTCCACTTAAAAAAAAATGTATGCATATGGTGCTTCACCTGTCAAGCATGTCTATGCACCATGTGAGTGGGCTGTCTGTGGAGGTCAGAAGAGGGTATCAGATACCCTGGAACTGGAGTTACAAACGCAAGTGTGATGCTATGTTGGTAATGGGAATTGAACCTGGGGCCTCTGGAAAAGTGTAGCCAGTGCTCTCAATTACTGAGCCATCTGTCCAGTCTCAAAGTGCATTCTTTTGAGACTGAATAATTTTCTTCATACCTTCTTCTGCCAATGGATACATGAGTGCTTCCATATCAGGGATCAGGTGAATAGTACTGAGACAAACCCCTAAGTGTAGAATCATACTGATCTCATTTTCTGTGGATTTGAACCCAGTGGTGGGACTGCTGTTCTGTGTAATGGTTATATTTCTAGTTATGACGAATCTTCATGCTGTTTTCCACAAATACATGTCTACACCAACAGTTTTTAAATATTTGCCACTATTTCCCAGTTTTTACCCTTTTAGTGGAGGTAAAGCAGTATCTTGATGTAGCTTCTTGGTATTCATCACCTATTCTCTTAGCTGAAGCTTTAAAAATCAAATCATTTATTCCTTTGAGTCTTGTGTGTGTGTGTGTGTGTGTGTGTGTGTGTGTTTCAAGTAGATTCTGCAACTCACTGCATAATTTCACAGTTCAGTCTCATTTTTTAATGTGGTTTAAATATACTTTTCCTGTTCATCAAGGTCTTAACTCAGCCCTATTCCCTCTCTACTACCTCTTATGATCACAACATGTGAAATTTATCATCTTTAAGGAAAAGATTCAGCTTGATACTATTAACTTGAAACCCATCCCACGGGCAAGCACCAGTCTGTGACACTATTAATGATATTCTGTTATACTTGCAGACAGGAGCCTAGCATGGCTGTCCTCTGAGAGGCTCTACCCAGCAGCTGACTCAAACAGATGCAGAAACCCACAGTTGAACATTGCATGGAGGTCTGGGACACTTATGGAAGAGTTAGGGAGGCACTAAAGGAGCTAAAGGAGCAGGAACCCCACAGAAAGACCAACAGAGTCAACTAACCTGGACCCATGGAAACTCTCAGGGACTGAACCACCAACCAAAGAACATACGGGGGCTGGACTAAGGCCTCCTGGTACATATATAGAAGATTTACCGCTCAGTATCCATGGTTGCCTTGTCTGGCATTAGTGGGGGAATTTGTGTGTCAGGGTGGGGAATACCTAGGGGGAATTCCACCTTCTCAGAGGAAAAGGGGATGGGGTATGCACAAGAGACTCTGGAAAAGAGGGACTAGGAGAGGGAGCAACATTTGGGATGTAAATAAATAAATAAAATAGAAAATTCCAGAAGTCACAGGTGCAGGTCCCTTTTTGGAATTAAAAATGATACAAGAAGTACTATGTTGTTCCTTTAGCCATCCGGAAATGGAGATTAAAACTACAGTGAGATTCAATCTCACCCCAGACTTCCAACAACAAAATTGATAATGACAAATCCTGGAGAGGATGTGAGGAAAGAGAAAGCCTCACACACTGCTGTTAGGGATATAAACCGGTGTGGCCAGTACACAAATCAACTGTGAAGGGCCCTCAAAAGACTAAAAATGCAACTATCACCTGATCCATCTATAACACTAAACATACAAATTGGTCCTACCTACAAGATGTACTGGGGTAAAGGTAGAGCAGATATTGTGGGAGTGGCCCAACAATGACTGGTCCAGCTTGAGACCCATGCCATAAGACCACCCCTGACACTGCCAGAAAGGCCAGGATGCAGAAGATAGATAGCCAAGAGACCTAGGATAGAGAACGATGCCTAATGATATTCTGCTATACTCATAGACTGGTGCCTCGCCCAGTTGTTACCAAAGAGGCTTCACCCAACAACTGATGAAAACAGATGCAGAGACCCACAACCAAACATTAAGCAGAGTTCAGGAAATCCTATGGAAGATGGGGAAGGATTGTAAGAGCCATAAGGTTCAAAGAGATCACAAGAAAACCCAGACTCAACCTGGGCTCATATGGTCTCAGTGACTGAACCACCAACCAGGAAGCCTGCATAAGTCTGACCTAGGCTCTCTGCACGCTTCCTTTCTTAACTTTCATAAAAGACATTCCATTGGGGCTGGCTTGTAGTTTCAGAGTATCAGTCCATTATCATGACAGGAAGCATGGCAGCATCCAGGCAGACATAGTGCTGGAGGAGCTGAGAGTTTTACATGCTGATCTGAAGGCAGCCAGGCAGAGACTAGCTTCTGCAGGCAGCCATGAGGAGGGTCTCTTCTATACTGGGCAGAGCTTGAGCAGCAGGAGGCCTGAAAGTTCTCCTTCACAGAAACACACTTGTTCAACAAGGCCAAACCTACTCCAACAAGGCCACACCACCGAATAGTGCCACTTCCCAGGGCCAAGCATATTTAAATCACCATAGTGTTATTTTATGAAAAAGATGTAAAAGGGCCAATACCTGGAGCCACGTTCCTTGGTAGGCACCCATGGACTCAGTGTAGAATCTTGTAGGTGCCTTTGCCTCTTGGGGTCACCTTGATATAGCCCATTGTGCTCTGTACACCAGCAGTCTACTTCTCAGGAAGGATTGTCAATTTCCACTCTGTTGCCTTCAATAATTTCAAATGTACTGAGGTAGCTTTTCATTGGTTAAGTTGCCTTCTGGCAGTCTAACCTATACCATGTATATAGGCTTTTGGAGTGCATGGGCCACAGGCTGCATAGGATTTGATACTTCTCTTCCTCTTCCTTTCTCATTTCCCTTTCAATATGTGTTTGCATATATCTGCTTATATATAATCAAATGTATTTAAATTTATTACGTATATGTCTTTGTATGAGTGTGTGCCTATTCTTTTCTGAAGAGAACTGGAGGAGTGGATGGGGGAGGGGCAAAGGAGAGGTGAGGGGGAGACTGAGAGGAAAGGAGAGAGGGGACCTGTGCTCTCAACCACTTATAACTTCAGCTCCTGGGGATCTAACACCCTCTTCTGACCTCCATAGACACCTGCATCACATCCATACACACAACACACGAGGGCACACATACACATATAAATAAGAATAAATCTGTAAAAAACTAAAATTTACAAAAATATCAGTAGAACTAGAAATTATGTTAAGTGGCATAGCAGACAATTATCACACACATTAAAAAAGCACATTTTCTCTCCTGTGGATCCTAGTAAAAGTACACATTTTAACTTTGTATGTTTTCGTGGATGTGGTCACTGGTCATGAAAGTAGAAAGGGGACCATGAGAATGGATTCCCTGGGACTGGAGTTTCAGATGGTTGTGAGATACCACGTGAGTTCTGGGAATCTAACCCAGGTCCCCGGCAAGAGCAGCCAGTGCTCTTATCCGCTAAACCATCTCTCCAGTCCACACATGTCCATTATTATTAAGGTGTTCAGAAGAGGATCAATAGGGTAGCTCAGTGGGAGAGCACAACTGGCACCAAGCCTGGCAACCTAGATTTCATTCATGAGATCCTTATGTTGGAGCAAGAACCAACTCCTACAAGTGGTCCTCTGACCTCTGCACATACATGCACGTATGCACACCAAACAAAAATGTAGTAACAACTGTCAAAGGAGAACTGGCATGTTTAATTGAAAGGCTGTAATAAGCATATATAAGGGTCCTGGCTTGATCTGCTTCCAGAAATATAGATGGTATATTTATAGTTAGCTATTCATTCTTAGATCATGTTTAGTGGTGGCTGATATAATCTATGTACAGCACATTCCATAGTGCCTGGAAAATATCAATTCCAAAATCCTTAGGCAGTAAGTATTTTAGGAATTGGGACAGAACAGCAGATTCACCAGTAATGCCTGTTCTCACTAAACTCATCTTCTAGAGAGAAAAAAATACTTGAAATACACATTAACAAAAAATAGACACCGCACATCTGATGGAGTTAATGACACAAGGTAGGGGGATGGAAAGTCATAGGAATACTGTGTGAAAGTGTTTGTGCATACACAAGCCCATTGAATGCATTATTAGTGCATGTCCATGTGCACATGCAAAGACCAGACGACACTGGGTGTCCTGGTCTGTCGTTTTCTGCCTTATTTGCTTGAAAAGGGGGTTCTCTCTTTTTTCCATACAATATACTTTTATCATGTTTCTACTCTCTCAACTCATCTCTCTCCCTCTCTCAACCAAAAAAAAAATTAAAAAACAGTAATATTTAAAACAATTCAAAACAAAATGAAATCACACACACACACACACACACACACACACACACACACACACACACACACCAAAACAAAAACAACAACAAAACATGGAGTTTCTTACTGTCCTGAAGTTTGCCATTTCAGCTCCACTGGCTGGCCAGGGAGCTCTTCCCGGATCTGCCTGTCTCTGCTCTCCAAAGCTGGGGTTTTGAGTTAAGTATTCGTGGCCAGCTAAGGCTTCAAATGCATATCCTTAAGCTTGCACAACAAGTGCCCTTACCCACTGAGCCATCGCTCCAGCTCTGAAGTGCCATTTTAAACAGGCTGGGAAGGTAATGCTTTATTGACAAGATTACAGTTCAAAGAGACTTGACTGGGGTGGGAGGGTGAGCTATGAAGGGAGCTCATGAACACGTGTTTTCCTCATAGGATGCAGAGAAAGTGCTCAGGCCTTGCGATGAAGGCACTCTTGGGGGCTTGGGGGGGTCAATATGGCTACAAAGGAGTACAGAGATGTACTAGAAAAGATATGCTACAGATCATACCTAGAAGTTTAAATATGAGGTAAGCATCTCTTGAAACTTTCAAAACTGCCCTAGATTTAGGAGTAGGAGCTGTGTATCAAGGCTCACAGTGCCAAGTGTCCTAGCTCCAGTGCACTTAAATCCAAGGGATGACTCCGGGATAGGAGTGACATTAAGAAAAGTGAGGACAGAGAGAGTTCCATTTAGTTTCTTAAACACACTAATGCACAGTCAAAATGATTCATGATGCAGAAGAATCTGAGGGCAGAATGATAATGATACGTGATCAGAATAAATGGATGAGGCTAGCATGGGGGAAAATGATACCCAAAGCTTAACATAAGTAATAAGGCACACTACAAACTGGCACTAAGCTTGCAAAAGGCATGTTACCACAAAATCCATCCACCCTTCCAAACTCAAGAATTGTGAAGGGTATTTATGGATTGATTAAAGCCAAACTGGTAGAGCACAAAAGTCAGACTTCTGTGACTAATACAAGGCAAATGCTCACTAAGCCTAAAGCTTCTTAGAGGAGCAGGATGTATAATGCTAAATGGCATGGTCTGTGGAGGCCGACAAACCTGAACTCAGATATCAGCTTGGCCACTAGCTACAATGCTTCAGTGACCTCACTTCTGTGAACTGGGAATGACAATTTGCAACCTGAGAATTACTGTCCTGAATGACACAATATGGGTAAGGAGCTTAGCACTTGGAGCTGCTCATTGAAACTAGAGCTGCTATCAGGTGGTGGTGGTGCATACCTTTAATCTCAGCACTGGAGAGGCAGAAGAATCTCTGAAATTTGGGGCCATCTAGAACTACCTAGTGAGACTTTGTATTGAGAAAAGAAATTAGAGTTGCTTTGCTATAAAAAAATGAACTGTGGGTTTAAAAAAAAAACAGCAGTTGATTTCATAGTGCACTGTATAGCTCTTGAAACTCAGTGATTCAAATTTACAGTGGCCTAAAAATACATAAATAAAAGTATTGGAAAAGAGGAACTATTTCCTCAGTCTAAAGACAGTGGTAGCTTTCGGGGATTACACACTTTAAAGAGTGATCCTTCAAGTTGACTTAGATCCATAGGAACCATTAGGCAACATAACACGGAGTATTCTTGCTAGCTGTACTCTAAGTATTGAATAGTGAATACATTCAGTAAAGGAGATGAAACAAAAAATATTCTGTTGAGTCTCCCCTTCCCTAACCAGTCCCACAAATACTGTGTAGAGCCATGTTTCCAAATAAAGTTGTGTGTGCTGGCACTACCTGTAACATCGACATTGCTTCTCAGTTCTTAAATGTTAGCATTTTATTTTGTGATTGCTACATGTTTTATCCCCATCTACTGTTCTTTTCTGAGACATGATCAATGCACTATGAACAACAAATTTTGGTACACAGTGTTTGTTTGTTTTGTCCTTGAAACAGGGTTTCTCTGTAACACTGGCTGTCCTGGAACATGCTCTGGCCTCACCCTCCCAGAGATCCATCTGACTCTGCCGAGATAAAGGCCTGTGCGACAACTGCCCAAATTCCTAATATCTAAATGAATGTAAACAGTAAGAAATACACTGATGTATTATCTAATGTAGTCATCCAAGTGAGCAGACAGAGGGCTTATAAGGAATTTAAGGTACCTTTCAGCTCTTCTCCTACCCTTGTTGGAAATAGATATTCATGAGAATGAACTTCAGTAATGAGTACAGGTCATTGGTAGTCACAAACATGTAAGTACATTTATTAAGTCCCTACAATTGTTGATATATACATTTTGTTCTGGGTATTTTCATGAATATATAAAACCTCATATATTAATTTTCTATTTCAAGGTTCTAGTAGCTTCCTTATAATGGAACTTGAATCAAGTTGCAGACCTCTGAGATCATGATTCATGCTGACATGTCAAAAAAACAGGATTTAAAGATATAAATCAATCTAAGCTCTAAAGGCTGTGCACACAGATTAAAAATGAGGTTATCCATGGTGGCATGAATGTATCATCTTTATTAGCATTAATATATCAATCTAAAATCACACATATGAGATCAAACAAGTGTACTTTATTTTCCCTGGATCCATTAGTTCCTTAAATGGAGAAATCCAAAACTTGAAAGAGCAGCAAGCATCAGTTCTCCCAAAGAGGATTAGGCAGAAAATGATTCACCATTCATGAGTTCAAAGTCTTAGTCTGATCCACTGTTATATTGGTATATTATGAACTTACAAAGAAAGTCTAATTGAACACTCAGTTGAGACTTTGAACTTTGTTGAAATTGAAGCAACTTTTTTAACCTTCTATTATTTTTTATTTTAATGCTCAGCGAATAAAAGACATGTCTGCTAATTGCCTAAGATAAAGCCATAATATCTAATAAAGAATTAGTTACATTAGCTTCCTGCTCAAAAAGTAGAAAGGTTTTGAATATGCCCATAGTTTTGGAATCTCTCTGAACATTCAAGTCAGATACTTAGCAAGCCAAGAAGTCCATTTAATTAATTAGGCTTCTAGATAATATTCAAAATATATATTGAAAGGAAGCCACTGTTCTTTACAATGCCCGCATTTTAGCTAAATGACTTTTGCTAAATAACAAATAAGCAGAAGCCTTTGGAGGACATTTTGTTAAAAGCTGTTCTGTATCTATTAGAGCAAGTGGAGCACTTGACTCTACTAAAGGAGAGGGATTGAGTTGCCCAGCATTCTACACAGTTGGGTATCTGCTTTGGAGATGGACAGAGATAAGATAGTAGGAAAGTGTCTTGGCAAACCTGCTTTCTTTCTAACAGTGAATGGTGAAATACCCTTGGCAGCAGCTCATGGCAGCAGCTCAGTGGTGAGCAGCTGCAGTGTGCTGAGAGGTAGATTGGGATTTGATTGTGGGATCTGCTACCAAACTAACATCACTTAGCCCAGTGGTCCTCAACCGTCCTAATGCTGCGACACTTTAATACAGTTCCTCATGCTGTCCTGACCCCGGAACCATGAAACATTTTCGTTGTCACTTCATAACTAATTTTGCTACTGTTACGGATTGTAATGTAAATATTTTTGGAGACGGGTTTGCTAATGGGATCAAAACCCACAGTTGAGAACCACTGACTTGAACTTAAGATCATTATTTTAGGCTTAATTAAAATCTCTGAAGTGAAAGCAGATCTTTGGACTCTTCAGTTCTTAGTAGAGAGAAATACCTGGAGAAAATTCAACATCTGCCTTGTGCTAGTATTAGGTGTGCAAAGCTGACATTTGGGACATAAACATGCACAGCATTTAACATCCAAAGAAACACGGTGGCTAAAAAAAATCCAACAAACATAAGAATAAGTGTCTACCACCTTATAGCAGAAGCCACAGCAACTTGTAGCTCCTACAGGGATACAAGTCTCTATCAAGATCAATACATGTGGAAGATCATCCCAGGCAAGCTTTGGTTAGGCAACCACCTGACAGATGGCAGGGTCCACTAGGTTCCACAGTTAGCACTTGCTACTGTGAAAGGAAAAAGTCAATGCATCAGAAATATCAATTTTTGAACTCACTGAGGCACAAAAAGTATACAGAGGGTTTTTCTTTTTGTTAGTGCAGGATAAATTTAACTTTTTGAACAAGTTAAAGCTGAGAAACAATTCTAAGTTACACCCTTAAAACACATAGCCCACTCTAAAGCAACACCTTAAAACCACAAACAGTATTGCTTCATCTTGCAGTAGAAACGTCAGGTTTAATATAATCAATACATCCCAAACGGCAGAAGCCAAAAGAACAAACAAACAAAAAATTCCTTCTTAAAATATAGTAGCTCTAGGACTGGAGAGATGGCTCAGCTGTTAAGAGCACTGACTGCTCTTCCAGAGGTCCTGAGTTCAATTCCCAGCAACCACATGGTGGCTCCCAACCATCTATAATGGGATCTGATGCCCTCTTCTGGTGTGTCTGAAGAGTGGCAATGTACTTATATATAATAAATAAATTATTCTTTAAAAAAATATAGTAGCTCTAACAGTAATGGAGAAATAGGGAGAATTTTTGTTGAGTATAGTTTGTTTAAAATGCTACTTTCAAAGTTGGGAGGCTAGAACCCAGAACTTCATGTATGCATGCAGTACCACTGGGTTGCATCCCAGACCTCTTTTTATTTTTGGTTGTGAGCCTAGCCTTCAATGACTGAGCCATCTCTCCATCCCCCAGATCCCCCTTTAAAGTAACAGAATTACACAGATTTAAACAATTCACCTTAGAAAGTGCAGAAAGGCATTCTTATTATGAGCTAAATTTTATGTTTGCCATCAAAGATGATGAACTCATTATGTTTCAAAACTTATTTCGGGAAGCAAGTGACATTCTCTAGCAGCTCAGGTTTTGCAAATAACATCAAAGTAGCAAAATACAACTAACCGCAACATATAAAATTATACTTCAGTAGAAATGCTTCCAAAATTGGATCCAGATGCTTAAAATTATTTACTTTAAAAAGACAGTCTAAGTTGTAAGTTTTCTTTCAATTACATCTTAACAGAGAAGAAAATGATGGAAATAAAGACTGGTCCTAATACATTTTCAAAGTTCTACTCATGCCCAAGCCAGCTTGCAACTCACTGAAGTCAGTCAGAATCCTATTTATCACACAGCAATTCTTGGCCAAAATTGGCCAATGGAAGCACTGGACTGGTTTGATTATACAGACTGATAGCCAGTACGACTTTTCCGTCTTCCAATCATGTAAGATATAAACACAGCAATTATAAGGAAGCCCAAGGCCACACCCACTGCAACAGGAATAAGAAAGTTGAGGTCAGAGTCAGCAGCACATTCTTCAGCTGTTAGAAAAGAAGAGACAGAGAGCAGAGAAAGGAAATTAGTAAAGAATACGAAGAGCCAAAAAGAAGCAAACATGAAGCACTGAGAGCACAGGCACATGCTAGCGTTTCCTTTAGAGCATTACTCTTATCTTTTCACTATGCACCTGAGCATTTCACAGCAACATCATTGTTCCTTAACATTTCATGGAGAAAAGTTCTCAGTACACAAAGAAAAACTGGGAAAGAGTTCAAATTCTGAATTAAGCTTATACAACACTGAGTTATACTACTAGCGTATACGACTTTAGAGTTGCCTGATAGCATTAGGAAAATTACTGCCTCTGCATCTCCCCATTTCCTTCCTCCCTTGCCACATGGGAGTGGAAAACGGAAGCTAGCTCAGTGCTAGAGTGCTTTTCTTGAATGCCTAAAGCTCTTGGGTTCCAGACCAAAAACATCTGCAAAAAAAAAAAAAAAAAAAAAAAAAAAACCTTCTAAACAAGTAAAAGACAAGATCAAGATAATCACTGTTTAAAGACTAATCTATTTTATTGTGCAGGTGTTTTGCCTTTGTGTATGGCTATATACCACGTGTTCAGTGCCCTGGAAGCCAGAAGAGGGCATCTGATCCTCAGAACTGAAGTTACAGGTGGGTGCTGGGAATCAAACCCAGGTCCTCTGAAAGACCAACAAATATGCTTAGTAACCTCTCTAGCTAACATTTTTCTTCACACAGGCATTAGGTAGCTCACAGGTTACAAGTAATTCTTTCCAACTAGCTTATGGCCGAGGTGAAGAACAGCGGCATCAAAGGCATACAAGTCAATCCCATGGAATCCCCAGAGCACAGCAGGGCAACGTGGACACTAAACTCTGACTCAAGGCATAACTGAATTGGGAATCAGAACCTTCGAAGTAACAACTACCGTAAGGAATCCATCAAGTTAATTAAGGTGGGCCTCCCTTACTTCCACTAATGCTTCAGGATTAAATATATTTGAAGTACCTGGACCACAGAAAGTGATCCTTCCCGTTTCCTCCTTATGTCTGACCCAAAGAATCTTGAGGTTTGACAACACGGGAATCCTAACAGTTGTGTCTTGGGAGACTGAGAAGACCTACATTCATTATTTCAAAGTGACTGAAGCAAAACAAAGGACAACTCTCAAAGTGCCAACCTTTGGACCCAGCAGCTCACGTTTTAAGCAATCATCATCTTACTATTGAGTGATTACATTTTATTGCCATTTTAATCCGAATCCTAATGTGTTCGTTGCTGCTGAACATGTAACATCAAGGAAGTCATGTCCCTTTCCACACAGCTCGGGGCTTAAGGAGTACCTAATCTCGAAGGTCTTTTCAGAACAAGGCTAAAGCTGTGAATAAATTATAATGCCGTCGTTATCTGAGATTTTCCCTTACACTTCTGTCATTCACACAAACAGGCATAGTTCTGAAAATGTGTTGATTTCAGTAACTACAATTAGCCTTTTTTTTTTTTTTTTTTGAGGACTACTGTTATCCAGAAAGCTCCCTAACAGATACTGACAGCTGGATACCTAAACACATTTTCCCTGTTAATTAGTACGTGACAGAAACTCTGAGCAAGTCAATATACACATTAAAGTGAATTAATGATCATTTCAGTGTGTACATGGTATCATCTGTTAAATCCTTTGATTTATTTATGTATTCCATCAGCACTTCACTTTTACCAGGAAAATGTTTCAATCTGGACTAGCTGCCTAGCTCATTTGAATGCCAAGCACCTCTTTCTCCAGCCCTGTCAGAGCTGTGCCCCGCAGCGGCTGTCTTGGAGGCTTCATTGCCTCCCTTCTGAGATTGCTGTTAGCTTACATTTCATAAGTACCAGTCTGATGACAACACTCAATAGATTTTAATGCTCCAGAGATCAACAAGATGAGGTAGAGAAACACAACACAATCTGTCCTAATTAGCTCACAGAATCCTCTATCCTTCAGTGCTAACCAGGCATCAAAGGGGAAGAGCGCTGTTTGAATCCATTCAGTCTATATTGCTAAAAAAAGAAACATTTTCTTAAAAACCCAGGATGGCCATGACCTTAGCATTTGGCCAGCCAAGGCGGGTGGATATCTGAGCTTGAAGCCAGCCTGGGCAACATAGCAACTATCAGATCAGCCAGAGCTACAGAAAGACTCTTTCACACCACCCTCTACTCTCCCCCCACCAAAAAACCTTCTAATTAAGAAGCCATTCCAAGCTGTTTTAGCCTCCTGAGCCTGTTTTTAACCTATGGGGAAAAATCACAAATTTGAGAATCAATTTCATATTTAACTCAAAAGGCATCAAGTCATAACCTTTTTAAAAATGTAATTCTTAGATGGACGGTGGGTTAATTTCAGCATTTGGGAGGAAGAGGCAAGTGGTTCTCTGAGTTCAAGGCCAACCTGGTCTACAGAGTGAGTTCCACGACAACAAGGGCTACAGAGAAACCCTGTTTCAAAACACCAATCAAACAAACAAAAGCCCTCTGGTTCCTCTTCAGATTTTCTTTTTTTTTTTTTTTGGTGGATGGCCATAAGGACTCTCTATTCATCCCCCTAAAAACTAACACTATGCATATCTGATATTTATTTTATGTACATGCAAAGGCACAGTAGTGGTGAATTTAAATTATGACAGCTGTTACAAATCGAAACAGAACACCAGTGGTGAAGCAGTATTTATTAATTCCAGTAAGATACAACTCCATATCTTTTCTTATAATGGCCATGTTAATAAGTTTAAGGCATCTTAGGTTAGGATCCCAATTTGGCCAAAGCTTCTTAAGACAGACCGTAAAACACTGAACATGTGTGTTCATTTTCTTGTTTTTTTTTTAAGCCAATCTGCAATTTAAGCAGATCTGAGAATGTTTTTTTCAAAAAAAAAAGACTTATCTCAAAACTGTGGGGACTGATTTCTGAATGAAAATTCCAAGGTGTCTGTCTTAAGGAGCAAAGTGCTTCATACACTGACAAGTAAGACAACTTTGTAATTTTTATGTATTTTGTAATATAATCAATCAGATTGCAGGTGCTAAAATTGCTCATATCCAGTATGATGGCGCTTGAGACCAATAAAATAAGCCAGCAACACTAGAATAAGTACTCCTCCTAGGGCTGCTCCCACCGCTATGGGCACAAGGAAGTTGTCTTCATCTGCACTGCAGTCTTGAGCTGGATATGGAGAAAGGACAATTGAGAACAGAACAATAGCATTTCATATGTTTTAAAATGACAGCCCTTCCCCCACATACAGATTTTTACATCAAAATAGCAAGTCATTGGCATTCATTATCAGTAGTGAGATATGGTATCTCAAGAGATGTCCCTCCCAAAAGGTTTTAAAAAACAAAACAAAAACAACCAGTACTTTCATGCAGCTCCCCTTCCTAAAAGGCATATAAATCACACATATAATAATATAAAAAATATAATATCACACACTCCCAGGCTTCTTCCAGAAGTTCGCTTTCCCTTGATCAGCCTGGAGCATTCAGAGCCAGCTATATATAACATTGAATCCTGAAGATTAGAGAGTACTAACTCACCAAATAAACAGCTATATAAAGCAGATACAGAGCTCAATGCATAGGATGTGAGCTTGCTTAGTAATAAGGAAAGATAATCTGGCCCTGCTGGCATTAATTGCTGGCTTCATGATGTGTATGTAGTGAATGTTTTAGTTTAGCAACCATGAAAATCAGTATCAAGTTTTCCCAGAAATTAAGAAAGAAAGAAAGAAAGAAAGAAAGAAAGAAAGAAAGAAAGAAAGAAAGAAAGAAAGAAAGAGGGGGGAAGAGAGGGTGGGTGGGAGGGTAAGGAGGGGAGGGGATGAAGGGAAGGGGAGGGGAGGGAGGGAGGTAGGCAGGAGGGAGAGAGGGAGGGAGGGAGGGATGAATGAATCTGGAAAAGGGACAAGTTGATAGGAATGAGAGGGAAATAAAAGGTTGCAGGAGAGAGTTCTGATGAGAAGATAATATATAGGTGTATCAAATTTTCAAAAACAAAATTAATCTTAAAAATTAAAAATAAAAATACCATATATACAGTGATCCAGAAATTCCACTACTGCTTATGGATCCAGAGAATATAATTTAGTATATCAAAACAAAGCAAAAAAAAAAAAAAAACCTTAATAACAGAATTACCATATAAGCCAGCCATCCCAGTCCTGAGTAGGTAGGTATCCAACAAATGAAATCAAGGTCAGATACTTGCACATCCACATTTACTACAGCACTAGTCACAAGATGTATCAAGACCTAACCCAGATGTCCAACAAGT
Organism: Micromys minutus; assembly: GCF_963924665.1. Classification (NCBI taxonomy): domain Eukaryota; kingdom Metazoa; phylum Chordata; class Mammalia; order Rodentia; family Muridae; genus Micromys; species Micromys minutus. The sequence goes on from NC_137970.1 coordinate 92,062,349, forward strand.
AAATAGATAAGAAAATTGAATATAAATATAAATATATATGAATTTCATGTAGCAGTAAAGTGCAATTGTGTCAGTTGCTAGAAAAAAATGCAACTAAAGATTATGTTAATCAAAATAAGCCAAAGACAAATATCACTTTTCATATGCAGATTTAAATGTATGTGTAAAAACAAAGGAAAGAACACAAGAGGGGTAAAAGAGCTTCTAAATAGGAAGGAAATGGTACAGATAGGTCTATAGGTAAAGGTTTATCAATGCCATGAAGCAGGAGAGGCTATTTGTCAAGAAGGGATCAGCAAGAGGGGAACAGGAAGGACAAGGAAGGTATTGAGGAAGAAGAAAATGAGAACACATGATGCAATATATGTATTGAATGCTATGATAAAATGCAGTATAACTTAAAAATAAGATATATAGTGTAGTGTGAGAGTCAAACACAGAAATCAGTAGTTAGAAATTCAAGTTGTGCTATGGTGGGGGAAGCAATATACAAAGTATCATGGAAATACCTCAGGGACCCTGTCAACCAGCTTAAATAAGACACTTTGGAAAGGCAACATTTCATGTGAGTTTTTAAGACAAAGAATTAACCGTTGAGTGTAATTAACTATGCAGATAGTAGGAGGGCATTGCAGGTGTAAGAAACAGGGCAGAGAGCCTGGTGGTGGTGGCAGCACACACCCTTAATCCCAGCACTCGGGAGGCAGAGGCAGGTGGATCTCTGTGAGTTTGAGGCCAGCCCGATCTGTGGAGTGAGTTCCAGGACAGACAGGGGTACACAGAGAAACTCTGTAGAGAAAAACAAAAACCGGACCAAAAAGAAAAAAGAAAAAAAGACAAAAACAAACCCCAAAGCAGCGATGACAAATAAAAGCAAACAAAAAAATAGTGCAGACAAAAACATGGAGGGTAAGAAAACATAAAAACTCCAGGAGCAATGCCAAGGAAAGTGACACAGAACAATGGATGGAAGCCAGAGAAAGTGTATTTAAGACCATCTCACAAAAATACACTCTTCAGTGGTTCTGCCTTATCCCAATGGAAAAACAAACCAACAGTAACGAGAATTCAAGCAGAGTACATTTCAGAATCGCAGATGGAAGACTACAGGTAGTAAGCTAGGAGCCACCTCTTATTGCCAGCATCCAAATGATCAATAACATCTTCCCGAACGGGGTTAATGACATGTAGGTGCAATAGGGAGACCAAAGACCCGTTTAGAAGGTAAAATTGGGGAAAATGGATGTGAAGAGCATAACAGGCGGCAATAACAGGATGCCTTCCAATTCCACACTTGAGGGGTTATGCAGATGCTGGTGCTCCTCACCATGATGGTAATCCAAAAGAAAGAAATGTGAATTTTAGTCTGGTTGCATTTGTAGTTATAGTTATTGAAGTGGAATATATTGTAAAGGGGGATATGTAGAAATACTCAGTTTGGGGTTGATTTTAAGATGTCCGTGTCGCAAGCTATACCATTCTTGAGTACACACCTAAAGAGGTCTATCCTACAACAGATACCAGTCCATGTGTATTTATTGCCACACTGTACATAGTAGTAAACAAATTCACACTAGGAACCAGCCTAGATATCTTCAAAAAGGTGATTAGATAAAGAAAACGTACTGCATATACACAATGGTATTTTATTTGGCTATCATTCCATTTTAAGTCAAACTGACAAATTATATTAGCATGTTGAGCAAAATAAGGCAAATACCACAATCTCTCTGATACTCAGATACTGTATTTAATTTGTATACAGTTATGAAAGTAGACTATGAGAGGGAGAAGGTTATTTTAAGGAGGAATGTAATACATGTGACATGAACACAGGAGAGAGGAAGGGAAAAGAGCAGCAACAAGAATAAGTATGTGGGAAACCATCACAATGAAAACCCTTAGTCTGGGTAGCATTTTTAAAACACTAAGAAAACAAGATGGGTCCCAAACAAAATGTCAAAAAAAATGGAAGGAGTAAAATGAAAAGGGACCAGAGAGGAAAAAACTCCTAGGAATACTAATATTTGAGGGACTAAGGTATAAAAATAGAAATAGAAAAGGCAGGTAGAAGATGGTGTCACAGCTCAGGAAGGGGAGAGCTCCCACTGTCATGAGAAGAGTTAAGTATATTAAAGAATTCTAAAACAGTGTCTATAGGATCTAGCAATGTGCAGGATGAGGTATGAGTCAAACTGATTGGCAAGTGAATAGAGACAACTGAATGGCAAGTGAATAGCTAACGATCAGTCACGACATCAAGGACTAAGGAGAAGAGAGTCTTCTTTATAAATTTAAGATTAAGAAAAAGACAGCATGGGGTGCTTAGAAGAGGGACATAAAGAAAAGGTGGCATCTGGAGTAGATAAATACGTTTGTAAGATGAGATAAATGTTCATAAAAAGAACAAGGCTAATGAACAGCATTATACATTATACATTATACTACAGAGTATTATACATTATGCATCACAATACAGAGTAATAGCTCCCGTTTATGAATGCAGACTTTGGAGTTTTTAGGGTCTTTTATTACCATCTCCAGTTTGAAAAAATACTTACATTTAGTAGAAAAAAAAAACATCTAAAAAGGGCAAGGTTAATGACATGCTAAAGATGTCCAATGGAAGGTTTCCTAGGACCTAGGAGGAATGAGATTCCAGAAAAACTGATCATGAAAAGTCTACTCTGACTGCAGGGAAGGATGGAGAACTAAGACACTTGCAAAGACGTACAGACAGAATCAGGATGCTGAAACTGCACTTAACAGTATTCCCCACTCCCTTGCCTCATATTGCCTAAAGTTTTCTTCCAGGGGTTGGATTCTACCAAAGGTTGATAAATCACAGTTAAATAAGTCTGTTAGTATTATGCCAAAATAAGAATGAAGGAACTGCATACTACCAAACCTTTAAAAAATCAAGTACTGACAAAAATATATTCATAAATTTTTATGCAAAAATGCTTTTAAAATTTGTACATTTATCTCTGTTTTTTAATATAAAGTTGTTTAATTAAAAAAAAAACAATGAAGGAACAGCACCCGGGTTTGATTCCCAGCATCCACATGGTAGCTCACAAGCATTAGTAACTCCTGTTCCAGAGGATCTGATGCCCTCTTCTTTCTTCTATATTTAAAAGGAACCCAAGTGGTACACATACATATGCAGAGGCAAAAACTCCTATAGAGAAAAGAGAGGAGACTGCAATGCAGTGCTGACTGTGCTCTACAGTCACAAAATGTACCCAACTCTACTCTTGACTGCCAGCCTCTGAGGCAGTAACTGGAAACAAGATGCAACCTGGAGCTTATAGACATTTTGACATTGACTTTGGCTGCCAACTTGATGGTCATTTTAAACTGCGTTCTATTAAGAATCCAGAGAGTCAATGATGCTGGATTTGACTTGAGAACATATGGTACTAAAGAGTTCCCAGTTAACTCCGCCCCTTCAATTTCCCACATTACCACCCAGTCTATAAACTATTAAGTGGCACATAGCATAAAGTATTATGCCTTGGATTTAATACCTCTTGGATTTTAAAAAATTCATTAGTAGATTAATTTATTTTGGCAAAAAGTCTCAACAGTTCTCTCTTTCCCAAATTGGGTGTTTGACCTAATACTGAGATGACTTTCATAAATACTGCCAATAAGGCTTTCATGTAAGACAAATATTCCCAGAGCAGATCAAAAAGGCAATTCCACTAATACAAAGATCTTTCTAGATGCTGTCACTTACTTAAAATAGCCAATTAGTATACAAAATACTAATTTATAATAGCTATTGAATTTATAAATTCAAGTTTAAAAGAATCTGTAGGTAACTGAAACAAAATCTGATTTGAAAAAAGTTGTGTTACTCTTTGTTCCTTGCTGTTTTTGAAACAGGATCTTATAAAGTCCAAACTGGACTCAAATTTGCTATGTGGCTATGGATGACCCAGAAATCCTGATCTGCCTCCACCTTCCAAGTTCTGATTATGGATGTGATCTACCACTAAAATAGTTAATAGGAGTGTGTCCTGAAGAAAAATACTCATTATGTAGGCCAATCTGAGTTCAGCTATTCGACTAATGTACACTTAACACCACTACAATAAAAATGTTTATGAGAAAAAAAAACTGTATTTGGGGGATTTAATTTTGAGACAGGGTCTCACTGTGCCATCTTGCTTGACTTAAACTCACTATGTAGTCCAGGCTGGGCTTGAACTTGCTGGTTTGTGTCCCAAGTGCTGCAATTAAAGGACAGTGTGGCATTGTGCCTGACTGTTGCAATCCCCCACACCCACCCAGCACCCTCACCTCCATCATTGCAAATTGAACTCGGGGCCTGATACATGCTAAGGAAGAAGTCTATCACTAAGAAACACCTAGCCTTGTGAAAAGGTTTCAGAGCCACAGGAGCAACAAAAAATTTAAAGATGGGGGAGGGTGGGGTTGCGCATACACCTTTGATCCCAGCACTCAGGAAGGAGAGGCGGGAGGATCTCTGAGTTCCAGGTCAGTCTGGTCTACAAAGTGAGATGCAGGACAATAAATACTGTAGAGAAACCCTGTCTTAAAAAAAAATCAAGAACCACAAAACAAAACCCAACCAAAATAAATAAAACAAAAATTAAAGATTAAAAAATTTCATGGCCATATAAATTAAAAAAAAATAACATCTCACTAATCTTCAGTTTTGTACTCAGAAATCTTCCAAAGATAATTTTCAGTCTAAGATTTCGACAATTTCTATAATGAAATATAAAACTCCTCTTAAAAGCTAATTAAGATTGTATTTTTTAAAGAGTAACTTCATGACTCACCTTCTCATGTAACATATTTCTTTTAGATCTACATTCAAAACATTTCAAGTGTATCACTTGAAGCTGACTCTGAAGAGACAGCTCTGTGGGGAAAGTGCATGTTGGGTAAGCATGAGGGACTAAGCTCAGGTACCTAGCATCCACTGTGTGCATCTGAGATCCCAGGGCAGCATTATGGGGAGGGGGTCGCTGGATCCAACAAGCACTCTGGCCAGTCAGTCTAGCAAAAATAGCAAGCTCCAGATTAATAAACCCTGTCTCAAAAAATAAAGTGGAAAGCACACATGAAACCTCACATGGAGGTGTAGCCTTTACATGCACACACAGTATACACACATGCATGTGTATACAGAAAATATTTGAGGCTATTCAGTATAACATATATGTCTACAATTTCAAAGACAAGACATGATGATGACGAACAGGATTTTGGTTCCCAGGTAGAAGAAAAGGATAGTAGAAGAGATGTGAACTCAAGACAGTTTAACTTTTTCTACCTAAACAAACAGATGGTAATGCTATAATCTTCAAAAACAGATGTGTCTTCTAAGAATTCTTCCTGACAATATGCAGGAAATGTAAACTGATACACTGTTCACTGAGTTTAAGTATGTGTTTGAAATAAAACATGTGGTTTCTTATCAGGCTCTTTCTAAAACACTCAAAAGTGTGTTTACCTTTTCTGAAATGAAAGGCATTACTCAAAGAGGTAAGAATAAGCAGAACTTTAAAACCACCACAATCCCTAGAAGAAACCTGTGAGACGAACACCCTAAAGAAGTTCAGTAACTTGGCCAAAGTCTCCCACAGTAGCTACCAGCCACTGAGAGCTGTGATAACTACCTTCAATGCCATGGCTTACCTCAGTATCTCAGGAGAAACCTGCCAGCTCAACTGCTATGTTGTCTTGCATAACATACTAATTTGAATGGGAAATTACGTGGGGATTGAAAAATCAAGTGTGAGCTAATCTAGGAGACAAGTTGTGTTATGGATATGAAATGGTAGCTCAATTTAGGAATTAAGGAAAGTGTATGAAAAAGATGCTCTGAAGCTTTTATGAAATAAAAGGTGCTTATTTTTTCTCTCTCTCTCCCCTCTTCTCTCTCTCTCTCTCTCTCTCTCTCTCTGTCTCTCTCTCTGTCTCTCTCTCTCTCTGTCTCTCTCTCTCTGTCTCTCTCTCTGTCTCTCTCTCTCTGTCTCTCCTCTCTCTCTCTCTCTCTCTCTCTCTCTCTCTCTCTCTCTCTCTCTCTCTCTCTCTCTCTCTCTCTCTCTCTCAATAAAAACATCCAGAATCATTGAGACCTGAAGCCCAGGTAAACATGCATGTCTCAGGTAACCCTCATTCTGCAGACAGCCAGCCTTCTGCCACTCAAATCTTATAAGCGGGACATCCTTGCAGACAGGGTAGCACACAGACAACGTGTGTTGAAAACAATCTAGTTCCATTCTGAAGCATATATTTTAAAATTGGCATCATGTAATATACAAAATCTTCACTTTAACCAATGGGAAAAAATGTGAGCAAATTTCCTTAAGAAATAAAAGAATCTTTATTGATTTAGAAGCAATGTTGGGCAAACAAACAGGCAAATATCTGAGAAGAGATATCATACATCAACTAGCACTTTAAACATTTGAAGAGAAAACACAGAAAGTACTTACATGGACCAGTTTCTTATCCAAAGACTAAAGTGTGGAAAACATCCCAAACCAAACAATATTACCATCAAGAATCAAAACCAGTAAAACAAAACAAAAATACAAAAAATACAAAGATAGTGTATATTGTCTATAGGAAATAATAGTGCAAATAGCGGTACATAAACTGGCCCATGTAAAATACAAAAATACTAATTGAAGTCAGATCTTTCTATAAAACAGTGCTTTGGAGGTATCTTAATATGAATCTGATATATAATCTAAATGTAAAATCGTTTAGAAACATTAACAGCATTAAGCCAGTGCCACCCACTTGTTCCAATTAGTCTTTTTAAAAAACCTGTTTTGATTCGTGACAAATACATAAGACCTATGTTCTTAAAAGCACAATCCATTCTTTTAGGATTAACAAGCATATGCTAAAACACCGTTAAAATGAAAAATGTATTTTAAAAATCAGATTTCTGATTCATTTATAACAAGTTGACCATGCAGTTTCCCTGTTGCTCTAGAGGCAGTCGGGCATATGATTCTGAACTAGTAAGGTTTTCAAGCTAAGTAGACAGCAAGTTAAAGTGACACAGTCTCTGTCACTCCTATAGAACTCAAAAGACAGTCACAAACATAAACATGCTAACATGCAAGTGTCTATATGTGTGTATAGATATCATGTATTCGACATCAGCATTTTGGAACCCAGATAAGCTCTTCCTTTTCTTGTGAATGAAAGGCATTTAATCTGCCCTCCCCAAATAACAATAACCTTCTATATACAGCTGCGGATGGATATCTTAAGAAGATTTGCTGGGCCATACCAATATGTACACATGTATGCATACATGTTTGGAAGATGTCCTAGAAGCTGCAAGGAATACATGGTGTGTTAAGTGTCAAGCTGAAATAATTAGTTCTCTCATATAAGCAGTAGGTGGTGCATAATAAATGAACAATTGCTGCCTACAGAACTGAATAGAAAAGTACCACAATGAACAGGAACTATTTAAGGTTTGATTAGCACAGAACTATTTAAACATGAAAGTCAAATTAGTAAGTGTTGTAGCAGTCAATGCAAACTGGAAATGAAGACCATGTTAATGGACTAAGGCAAGACCACGACTTCTGGATTAGGTGCAAGCAATTTTATGAGCATAAGTGCACTTCGTTATCTAGGTTCTAAGACGTACTAACATTTCTTCTAGAGGGAAAAAAAAGGAAAGAACAAAGCATATTACAAGGAAGACTGGAAGGTTCAAGAGAAATCTGTATTAATCTTAGTGCTGCACGTAGAGGCCAATTTCTGGGTACAAAGCACTAATGCCCTCATTTGGCACTGCCTAGCAATTATCTCTAAAGCACCTAAAACCAGACTGAAATGCCCAGTTGGAATTGCCTTGTGTCTTGCAATTTAAAAGATTGAAACATCCAGTTTTTTTAAGATTAAATAAAAAGATTAACATCTATTCTAAAATGTAGAAATCTTATGTTTTTGTCATTTCGGCCACATTAAATACAAATGTATTCAGAAAACATGGGAAAAGAATTTTACTGGCAAGAGCACGATACTTGTGGGCTCTGCTCAAACCTACTGATACCCTTTTCCATAGGTCAAACATGGAGCAATGCCGATGTAGCTAAGTCAACCTGCAAACGAATGTCACAAGCAATGCAAAATGAGCAAGTCCAAATCCCCTGGAGATCATGATGGCCACAGTCAATCTCATGCAGACAGAAAAAAAACCTGCTTTTTCTCCTACACTGGACATTCTCATCAGAAATTTCAGACAGTGAAACAGAACCTGTAGTCCAGATAATTTTGTACATGTCTTTGCTATAGTAGTTTTAAACTCATCAGTCAGGAAAACCAAAGTCACATGATTCATCTGTAGTTGATTGTATTTGGGATTCGTTTGTTTTAGTTTGAGATCTACCATACCACCCAATCTAAGAGCAGGACTGTAACTAAATGTACCTTCAATAGTATTGCATGCGAGAACTTGTATTTGCTTTATTGTTTTGTAACAGAGATCACAGTGGATTAGTGTTACAGAGTTTGATATCCGGCATAAGTCTTTCTTCTGCCAATTAGGTAAGCAATCACTATAACGATTATCAAGCCTGAAAGACCAGCACCAACTATAATTGGTATTAGAATGGTGTCATCATCCAGCGAACACTCCTGGGCTGTAGGTGAGAAAAAGTGTGTAACAAATAATGAGTATAATCAAAAAGGAATATCCAAAAGTAAAAGATGTTGATTTAAAAGTCAGAAATGCGCTTATAAAATAAAATTCAACTAGCAAAGGCAGGCATTTTTTATGATAAAGTATAGAAAGTGTATTTGTCCTTTCATTTGTTGAGAACATATAAAGATATTTATATGTGTGAATAATACAGATCTATTTATAGCTCTAAGTAAACAATGTATCAGATGATATGCACATACTGTGTTATACATACTTCTAAGATGGGAAAATTACTTTATCAAAAGGGAGGAGATCTAACCCTGCCTGTGTTAGAAGCACTTTAACCTCTCAGTGGGAGACTGTACATCTCTGGGAAAATAGGAGACATTAGGGTATTACTGGACTGAACAATCAGGCTGGCTCTGGAGTTCATTAACAATAGGGGTCGGTCAGCAAATCTGGCTGAAGAGCTAAAAATAACATGAGTAATTTTAAATGACTGGAAAAGAAGACAGTCTTTTGTGAAACATGGGAGTTACATGAAATTCAAACTTTCATATCCTTAAAGTTTTACTAGAACACAGCCACACTCATATGTATGAACTGCCTAGGATGGTTTCCCAGCTACAATGACAGAGTTAAAGAGTTGTAACACAGACCGTGTGACCTAAAAGCTTGAGAAATCACTGTTCAAACTGTTTCACAAAAAGCTTCTGTCCCTGTCTTAATATATGTGATTTGAGTGGGTGGAAGAGGTAAGAAACTAGGACCTCTTACTAATTTGAGTATATTTACTACATGTTTTATAAATCTGGCTGAGAATAGCAGCCCAAAGGGGCTATTTTTTTTTCTATTTATAGCAAGTAGTCTGATCTAATAAAATCCAATCAACACTCTTCAACCTGACTGCAATTCTATTTCCTCCCTGAATACACTTAAGTATTACCTGGGTGTGATATTTATAGTTGCCCACAACCAAGAACCTAGTTCCATAAATAGATAATGCATTCAATATCAGTATTAAATGTTATATATCTCTCTGGCACCCAAACTTTCAAATTAGGCAAAGAACACTGGCTCATCTCAGGCCACTGCCAACAAGATGAACAGACCCGAACTGAGAATAGCACTGCAGATGATTTAAACACAAAATCGGACCTCAAATTAGGATAATGATGTAGGAGAGCTAGATGAAGATTCAAAAATAAATCTATTGTAAAATCAAAATAATTAAATAGGCAAACAAACACAGAAATTGGATTCTGTTTTCATTTCTTTGAAACAGGATCTCATATACCCCAGGTTAGCCTAGAAGTGACTATTCAGCCAAGAATGACCTTGAACCCCAGATGACTCTGCTTTGACCAGCTGAGTACTATGATTATAAGCACCCATCACCACTTCTGCCAAAGGAAATGGAGTCTTAAATATTTTTTAAGTTGTGATTAACCTTTCTACCCACAAGAATGGTAAAGGGTCTGGTCTCTCTTGGTCCAAACAAGGCAGTCAAACAGCTCACAGCATATTTACTTTAATCACTGTATCTCCGTTTACTTATGAGCCTCTAGATTAATTGTTTGAAAGGATGGGAAGGACTGGAAAGCTCTGCTCAGCAAAGCAATGCTCCACAAACCCCCAATCTAAGTAACTGGTTTAAAAGCATAAGCCACGTAAGGAATTCATTGTACTTTTTTTCTGTCACGTAAATCTTAATCTTGTAATGCCAAATACATCTTTTGTATTCATACAAATAGAGTATATGAGGATTTCATTAAAACCCAAATAAAGGCCATCATTTGCCCTCCTAAAGTAGGTCTTCAAAAACCCTTATTTGAACTAATATGTACTTACAGATCTCTCCCTATTTCACTCTGGCTAGCAAGATGAACTCACAGTGTGTGAGGCTTTGCTACTACCCTGTATCTTATGTCTTAAGCAGATCACACCAAATTGTTTTCAGATGTGTATGAAAGAAAATGCTCCCCGAGGAGATGGTCCAATGAGACAGGCGTAAGGTACTTAAAGCTGCTGCTCCAAGTGCCATCCCACACAAGCTCAACCTGGGGAAGTACCTGGTCCTTAAAAAGGAACCTTAAATGCTTCAAATTACTTTTCAGGTTTTCAGAAACTGCATCTACTTTGAACAAAATGATGAGCCAAATGAGGAGTTACACAATTGGTCCCACCCAGGCTGTAAGAACTTTCTACTAGAATCAAGAGAATTCTTATTTCTCTGTGTTCATGTACACAGTCCCTTTGACTCAGAGGAAAGGTCACCTATATCGAGATAGAAGAACAGAGTGAAGTTTGTTTCTTACCTGTAGCATACTCTCCTTTTGTCACATTAAAAGGTTGCACCTTCAGGTTAAAGGTATTTATCTGAAATGTTCTAGACACAGAAACCACCTGTTCTTTATTGCACATATAAGAACTTCCCAGAGGGGCATCCCAGAAGCTAAGGTTGTTATTTGAAACGTTGAAAGCTGCAGGGGGAAAAAAGGCAGGTTAGTAACTTATTAGCGTATCAACGTTAAGAAAGTCATTAGGGAGGGCTGGAGAGATGGCTCAGCCGTTAAAGGCTAGGCTCACAACCAAAAATATAAGAAAGTCATTAGGGTTGTGTCTCATTTGTGCAAGTGGAGGGGATACACTTTGTGTGTGTGTGTGTGCGTGTATGTGTGTGTGTGTGTGTGTTTGTGTGTGTGTGTGTGTGTGTGTGTGTGTGTGTGTGTGAGTGCGCAAAGATTCACCTGGGTGTATGAATGCATGTTGGGGATTGGCCAGAGGACAACCTTGAGTATTGTTCCTCAGGCGCTGACCATCTTAATTTTGAAGACAGGGTCTTTCATTGGCTCAAAGCTTGCCAACTGAGCTAGACTAGCTAGCTCGCTCGCACCACCGATCCACCTGTCTCTGCTTCCCCAGCACTGAAATCCCAAGTGCACGTCACAACACCTACCTTTTCTTTATTCAGATCTTTGTGCTCTGCAAGCACTTGAACAACTGAGTTCTCTCTCCCTAGCCCTTCCTTGGGGGACTGGAGAAGTGGCTCAGAGGTTAAGAGCAGCGACTGTTGCTCTTCCAGAGGTCCTGAGTTCAATTCCCAGCAACCACATGGTGGCTCACAACCATATGTAATGGGATTTGATGCCTTCTAGTGTGTCTAAAGACAGTGACAGTGTACTCATACATACATACAGTTAATATATAAATCTTTTTTTTTTTAAGTCTGGAGTCAGACTCTGACCTCCCCCAAAAATATCTGTTGCTATTACTAAGTTCACTTATTTATTTTGTTTTCTTTTTAAATTTTTTTTATTAGATATTCTCTGTATTTACATTTCAAGTATTATCCCCTCCCCCCACTCCCATCCCCCTCCTCCTCCACTTGCTTCCATGAAGCTACTCCCTCTCCCAACCACCCTCTCCCACCTCAGCACCTTAGCATTCCCCTACACTGGGAAAACGAGCCTTCATTGAACCAAAGGCCTCTCCTCCCATTGATGCCAGACAAGGTCATCCTCTGCTACATATGCAGCTGGAGCCACGGGTCTCTCCATGTGTGCGGTTTATTTTGTTTTCTGAGACAAGATATCACTATATATCCAAAACTGACCTAGGGCTCACTATGCAACCCAGGCTGGCTTCACATTTATGATCTTCCTATCTCTGCTTCCCAAGACTACAATCCCAGACATGCACCACCTCATCCACCTCTCCCTAATCTTTTCATAGATGTTTCAGTAATCTAAACTTCAGTCACTTCCTTAACAAATATCCACCATACTTTGAAAAGATGATTCTACAAGAGATAGAACACTATAATTCTACATTAAATTTTAAGTTGTGATCAAGAAATATTTTTACATAGCATCTTCTATTTCATAAGACACAATCTGGCCATAAGCTAATTAGTATTTCTTCTCCTTCCATAAAACCCACTCTTCTTCTCTAAGCCAAACTGTGCTTACCTGAGCCATTAGCCAAATACATGTTGACATTCACTTCCTTCAGATAGAATCGTTTTTCATTTTTCTGTTTGAAAAAGAGCTTCTAGTTAATAACATATCATAACTGTCTAAAGAGTTGGCATCCACAGAATAGGGATCTGGTACCACTATACAGATGAGGAAAAAACCATAAGACCTGGGCCAGCAGCAAAATCTACAACTAAGTCTTCCCACTAATTGTCACAAAACTATTTTCCAATGCATTTCATTTCTAATCTCTTTGATCTCAGTAGTCAGATGTTTCTAGATATAGGATAATTCATCCTCTCTGTTTTATTCTTCTTGTCTCCTGTTGAGTCCATGTTATCTAGCTTAGGTCACAAAGTAACCTTTTATTTGTTTTGGCTTCTTTATTTTTTTGCTTTTTTGAGACAGGGCTTCTCTGCATAACCCTGGCTTCCCTGGTACTCAGTTCTGTAAATCAGGCTGGTGTGGAACACAGAGATCCTTCTGCCTCTGCCCAAATAGGGTACATGTACACAAATAAATTTTATTCAGCTAAAACAAAGAGATTGTGAAATTTGCAGGCAGATGGATAGAAATTGAGAGTATCAGAATATCACCCTGAGTGAGATAGCCTTGACCCAGAAAGACATGCATAATATGTACTCACTTATAAGAGAACATTAGCCATAAAGTGCAGGACACTCATACTGTACTCCACAGACTCAAAGAATAAGGTAATAAGGAGAGCCCCAGGGAGGATGCATGAATCTCCCCCAGAAGGGGAAACAAAATAGTCATTGGAGATGGATGGCAAGAGGGAACTGGGTGGAAGAGGGGGTAAGAAGGGAAACAGGGATGGAAAGCATGATGGGGGAGTGAGGGAAACAGAAGGCTGGGAGTGTGAATGGAAATCAGTGGGGGCATCTCTGGGACTAGCTGGAGGCCTGAGACAGGAGAGGCTACTAGGCATCTATGGGCAACCCAAGGTAAGATTCCTACCAGAGGGAGATACAGAGACTCAAGTGGCCACTTCCAATAGCCAGATGGGATTTCTAGTGGAGGGAGGGGGACATCAATCCCCGCACAAAGCCTTCAACCCAAAAATTGTCCTGCCTATAAGATGTGCAGGGACAAAGATGGAGCAGAGACTTCGGGAATGGCCAATGAATGACTTCCCCAACTTGAGATTTGTCCCATGTGAGAAAAGCTATTAACCCCTGAAGCTATTAATGATACTCTGCTATGCTTTCAGACAGGAGCCTAGCATAACTGTTTCCCAAGAGGCTTCACACAGCAGCAGATGGAAACAGCTACAGAGACCCACAACCAAACATTAGTCAGAGCTCAGGAGTCTTGTGGAAGAGTGGGGGATAGCATTTAGGGAGCCAGAAGGGTCAAGGACACCACAAGCCCTAGTCAGTCAACTGACTTGGGCCCAGAAGTTGGTGCTCACAGAACTGAACCACCAACCAAACAACATGCATAGGCCTCCTACATATTTGAAGCAGGTGTGCAGTTTGGTCTTCATGTGAGTCCCAGGACAACAGTAACAGGGGCTGTCTCTGACTCTGTTGCCTGCCATTGAATCCACTTCCCTTACCTGGACTGCCTGGTTCTGGGTTAGTGAGAGATGATGAATTTAGTCCTGCTCAGACTAGATGTCCCAGGATGGGATGGGTCTCCCCTTCTCTGAGGTGAAGGGGAGAGGGTAATGGGGAAAGGATGTGTAAGGGCAGGACTGGGAAGAGAGGAGGAAAGGCGGCTACAATCCTGATCTTTTAATAACATTACCTTTGCATTTTGTTTATTTTCTAAACTTTGTGGTTTGGATCTAGGACCCAAGGCTTATTGCATGTAACAGGCTTGAGGAAATCCTCAGGTCAGTTTTCATCTAGTAAAATCATTATACTTATTTTGTTTGTGTCTTTACCCACTGACCCACTCTGCCATGTTTTTATCTGGCTGTCTGTATTAGAGGCACAGTCTCTTTATTATATGCCCTCTGGCTGTCTTGGAACTTTCTCACACTCAGAGATTCACATGCCTCTGCCTCCCAAGTGCTGGAAGTTTTTTTTTTTATTAACATATATAATTATTTTGAGACAGTGTGTAGCCTTAGATAGATTAGAACTTACTATGTAGACTAGGCTAGCTCAACTCAGCAATCCCCCTGCCTCTATTTCCCAAGAGCTGGATCAAAGGCTTGCACTACACATCTCATTAAATATGCTAATTGTATGTATTTTGTTTTCAAGACGGGGTTTTTCTGACATAGCCAGGACTATTCTGGAGCTCACTATATAAACCAAGCTGGCCTGGAACTCACAGAAATCCAACTGCCTCTGCCTCCTAAGAGCTAGGATTAAAGGTGTGTGCTACTATACCCAGCTCTTAATTATATGTATAAACAGAGCTCAGTGTAATATTCTGACACATGCATAAACCATATACTAATCAAATAAAGGGCAACTGGCATTTACCTGGCCTTAGAACTGTTAACATTTGAAGCTCTGAAGTCCCATTTTCTAGATATTCATAAAGTACACCATAGAGTACTATGTCATCCTATTGTAGTACAGAACATTTACTGTCCCTCTACCTAGCCTACACTCCCTATTATCTTTCGTAGAAATTTAACTGATCAGCCAGTCATTCTAATTGTCTACATGCTTAGTATACACAAAGTAACACATCTAAATACTCCATGGGACTAGCAAGATGAACTGGATTTCTATCTTGCCCTCCCAGTACTTGCAATGTGCTGGGGAACATAGATACATAAGACATTAAAGATACAGCTCAGTGGCAGAGGGCTTGCTTAGCATTTATGGATCCTGGAGTTGACTTGAAAGAAAAGCTATACGAATAAGTTAATCCTGTTCAGAAAGAAAGTGACAAGTTAGGATTTTGACAGGAAAGAAATGATCTCCAATGAGGGAAGATACAAAACTCATGCCAGCTAGGGATGGGGAATTTGGGGTGGGCAGGAAACTAGTGGGCCAAGGGTATGTTCAAGAAGACAAGAGCATAAGCAAAGGTAGTCAGAAAGAAACATTATCTAAATAAATACCTAAACAAAGTAAGTGCAAGTCATTTTTCTTTCTGTGTGTGAGACACTGGAAATTGACCTTAGCATTCCACAGGCAATGGACAAGCATCCAGACACTGAGCTCTATGTCCTCAGTCACTGTATTTGCTATTTTGAGACAGGGTCTCAGGAAGTTGCCCAGAGTAGCACTAAACTCAAGTAGTAAAAGCTGGCCTTGAATTTACAATCTTCTCTCAGCCTCCCAAGTAGCGGGGAGTACAGAGCCATGCCACCAGCCTTGGCTCCAAAACCCCTATACTACTGATGTTGTTACTATGCCCAGTTTAGGATGAGTCATTCAAGCACAGTATTGCTAAGTGACCTCCCCCACTGCTGCCAATTAGCAATCACTGAGCTGGAATTTAAACCCAAAGGCTGGCTCCAAACATACGGACTGATTACTGCTGTGCTCTTAGACATCACAAGCTATTGCATGAAAGTCAGAGTGAAGGAAGGTTTGTGAAGTGAAAAAAAAGCTACAGGAACAGAGTTCACTGCATAGAGGAAAGGGGTTGAGCTGACCTTCTGTCGTTTAGATGTTACCTTGTTGGCAAAACACAATCACTGAAAATTTATGGGAAGACCTGTGCTTTGGGAAGATTAATCTAAGAAAGATAAAGAGGAAAGTAAGAGGCTTTTGAACAGACAAGAGAAACCACAGCTGGAAGCATACCTGAGGCAGAGAGAGGGAGAGGGAGAGAGAGAGAGAATGGAATGAAATGAAGACAGAAATTTCAGCAACAAGTACAATGGAGGACTTGATGCTTCCTCTACGTCTGTCCTTCCTCTCTTCAGTCAATGCCTCTGCCCAGCACTCACGATGTGCTCCTAACTTTGTTCAAATTACATTCATATACTCAGCTGAAAATGCAGTGTGCCATCATCCTCCCAGCTGGCATTGATGATGTTCCTTTGTCCAGGGTCAGACTCTACTTTTCCATTTCTCCTCTCCTCTATACGTACAGATCTGACCTACCCTTGAATGCCATCAAATGTCATCTTTTCCATTAAACTATCGCCTCTCCTCCAGTCAGAACTACGCTCTTCACTTCCTCTTTGTGTTAACATCTGCCTGCCACTAGGCATGTAGCCAGGTAGCTGCGTGCTTCCTTGTAACATTTTCGAGAGAAAGAAAAGAGGAGAAGGAGAGCGAGAAAAAAGGGAAGGCAGGCCTGCCCTAGACATATTGAAGATGCTAATTCTTTTTTGTTGATTTTTGTAACTTTCACAGTGCAGGAGATGGAACCCCAGAGCATCATGCTCTTGATGCAAACACTTGACCACTACATAGCCCAGGCAGGCCTTGAACTCGAGTTCCCCTTGCTACACTCTAAATAGGTATATACCACTTTGCCTGGCCATAACTACTTTTTACACATCAGATGCTGAGACTATATTTCCATCCCTATATGAAAGAATATGAATTGAAAGCAGAAGTGGCTTTTTTATACAATTACACACTACTTCTGCTCAAGAAGAGTGATGGTTCCCCATCTCCCCTCACCTATAACTGGCTCCTGTTCTTCGTTCCCATCTGTTACTATTGTACACATCCACCCAATCACACAAAACTAAGACTAACAATTGCTTCTGAAATGCTAGAGATTAAGGTCCCCAGTTATTAATAGATGCTAGAAAGAAGCAGAACAAGTATATCTAACTTCTTACAGTTCAGCTCTTAATATAAGCAAGCATGAGCAACAGAAACCTGACTGTAATGGAGGATTCTCAGAGGATTAATACCAGGCCCTACTACAGATAACAAAATTTAGGAAGTCCAAGTCCCCCTTTCAAAGTGGTGTACTACTTGCTTACATGTGGCTCCTGTATACTTTCCTGTATTACTTATAACCCTTAAACATCAATGTGTAAAATAGTCTACTGTTTACAAAAACTGTGCATGTTCACAATAAAATGCAATTTTTTATGGATCTGGAGATCGATCGCAGGGTCTTATGCATTCTAAGCAAGAATGTCTGCCACAGACATTGAACTTGAGACATTTTTACTTAATATTAATTCAAGGTTGGTTTAATCTGTGTGTGCAGGACCTAGAGAATGTTACCAGGGGCTAAAGAAATGGCTCAGCAACTGGAGCACTGGCTGTTCTTCAAGGACCCAGGGTCAGTTTCCAGCTGTGATTCCAGTTCCATGACATCTGGAACCTTCACTCAGATATACATACAGGCAAAAGACCATTGCACATAAGAAATGTATCTTTACAAAAAAAAAGAATATTAGCTATAAAATGTTTAAAATGTTGTGTTAGAGTGAGAATTGTCTAATAATAAAGAAAATATTACAAAAACGAATTTAGTTCCTTTTTCATGTGAGTTCATTCTTGTCTCTACACTGAAGTGCATATAATGACTGCTTTCTGTGATTGTTCATACAAGAGTCCAGACCACAGATAGTGCAGTTGACTCAGAGATGAGCAGGGATAAGAAGCCAAGCATCATACACCCACCACTGTTCAGACTTGCAGGAGCACTTCTAGAGAAAGAACTTAGTTTAAGAAAACAGTCAGTACTCACCACAGCAAAGACAAAGGCCAGATATTTAATTTGAGAGTTGCTCAGCCTAAGTTGAGCAGTTTGAGGGTGACAGCTACCACTGAAGTTGGTTGTTGCAGGGTTGATGTTAAAAATGAAAGGCACCTTTGGGAGAATAAAGAAGGAAGGTTGAGATTAACTGTAAAAGTCAACACCAAAGCCCTTTGTACTGATAAAACCAACGTCAATGTACAACACAACCTCTTTTTTTGTGTGGACACTTGAATTCCTGGTGTCTTACTCTCACGAGACCTTGACACAAGCCTTCAAGCTATGACTCATCAGACTTCAACAACAACAATAACAAGAGGGAAGTTTCCTCAGTAATGAGTCAAGTGAAAACACATTTTTTTTTTCTCCCAGAGCACAAGAACCATCTGTCTGGCTTGTTTCAATCACAGGATTCTGAAAAAGGGGATTTGTTCACTGGTCCTCCCTCTAGTGTCCCAAGGAGGTATTGCAACTCGACAAGTACTCTGTGCTCTGACTCATCAAATAGCCTTGCACCAACCTACAGTGTGGTTCAAATAAAAGGCTAAAAAGGCTTTGGTTTGATTTTTCATTTTTGGCAGTGTTAGGATGGTACCCAAGACCTTGTGCATGAGATGCAAGTGCTCTATCCCTGAACTTTATTTCATCCCATCTCCAACTTAACTATGTATGCTGAGCCACTGAAGGCTTATAGAACCTAAGCTGTAAAGAAGTCTTTAAGTAAACTGGCAGGTTTTCTGCTAACCAAGATGCCTTTATGGTGATATTAACTACTATGGATATAGTATTTCCAAACTATTCAAAACAACACCAACTCTGCATTTACTCTTGACTCAGTCTAGTAGTGATTCTTCAGTGCATGGTGTGCTATATATACATTACTTAAGATGCAATTTACAAAAAAAAAGGTTTAACTAAACCCTACCTTCTCCTCAGTGATGTTCAGTTGTAGCCCCATGGTAGCCAGCAGACAGGTAGCATTGCCATTAGAAATGGTATAGTTTCCAACTGTTGGAGTTGGAATGGGTGTTGGAGTTGGAGTGACTGTCGTAGTAGGGGATGTTGCAGTGGTATGAATGACGGGTGCTACAGTGGTGACAGATTGGTCTTTCTCACACACATGTTCTAAAACAAAGGACAGAATAAGTTAGGGTGATCTTGCTTTGTTAGGCCAGGGAAGAGCAAACCACTTCTTCGAGTTAGGTTCTCACAGTCCAAATTAGAGCAAAAGACCTTGGTGGTATATTTTTAAAGTCGATAAAGCAAGGGTTCCTAAACTACTGTTTAATAGACAGATAATCTCTTAAATTCCTTCTTAGGAAGTATTAGTAGTTTCCTAGTAATGAAATTATTACATTTCCATTAAGTGGTTCACTGTGTGCTTCTAGTACATACATTCATTCTCTCTCTCTCTCTCTCTCTCTCTCTCTCTCTCTCTCTCTCTCACACACACACACACACACACACACACACACACACACACTACATACTACAAACGAGACAACGACGATTCCATGTATATCATAAGCTCTCAACAGAAATTATCAATTGGCTATCACTTTAAGCCTGTGCTAACAGCGCACACCTTTGATCTCAGGAGGCAGAGGCAGGTGGATTTCTGAGATGTGAGGCCAGCCTGATCTACAGAGCAAATTCCAGGATGGCCAGGGCTACACAGAGAAATCTTGTCTCACAAAAAGAAAAAAAAATTTAGTCTGCACCTTAAGAAATGTCTCAGTTGATGATCTCAATAAATGCTACCTGATATAGTCTGCCCTTAAAATAAGAGCCCCATATATACATCCATACTTTAAGGATTCACGGTTTTTGGTCAGGCAGTGGGTAAATGTCTTTAATTCCAGCACTAGAGAGTTAGAGGCAGGCAGATCCCTGGGAGTTCAAGGACAGCCTGGGCTGTTACCCAGTGAAACCCTGTGTCAAAAAAATAAGTGAACAGGACTGGAGAGATGACTCAGTGATTAAGAGCACTGACTGCTCTTCCAGAGGTCCTGAGTTCAAATCCCAGCAACCACATGGTGGTTCACGATCATCTGTAATGGGAACAGATGCCCTCTTCTGGTGTGTGTGAAGACAGCTACAGTGTACTCACATTAAAATTAATAAATAAATCTTAGGAAGGAAGGAAGGAAGGAAGGAAGGAAGGAAGGAAGGAAGAAAGAAAGACAGAAAGAAAGAAAGAAAGAAAGAAAGACAGAAAGAAAGAAAGACAGAAAGACAGAAAGACAGAAAGAAAGACAGAAAGAAAGAAAGAAAGAAAGAAAGAAAGAAAAAGAAAGAAAGAAAGAAAGAAAGAAAAAAAGAAAGAAAAAGAAAAAAAGAAAGAAAGAAAGAAAGAAAGAAAGAAAGAAAAAAGAAAGAATGAAAGAACTTACCATGCTTACTCACTGTACCATTTTGAACAAAAGCTTGCAGGTGAATACCCCAATAGTGCTCAACAACAGGATTTAGGTTCAAAGTTAAAACACTATTGCACTTAAAGATGACATCCAATGGAACTTTGAATCTCTCAGGATCGATAACTTTAAGAACTCCTATAAAATAAGGTTAACAATGGTATTTCCAAGAAAAAATATATATATTAACATATATAATATTAATATATATGCCAATATATATCATATTAACATAAATACAGGTTAACAATGGCATTTCCAGGAAGACATGAGAAACTGCTAATATATTTATATCAACATAAATACAGGTTCTCTTTTCTTCTAGGCCTTGCCATGGCAAAGGTGATAAACTGTGGAGCATTGACAGGAATGACAAATTTACTGGAACTATAGGCAGTAGAAGACAAGGACTGAGGGTTACAAAAGAAAGCAGGAAGCAGAAAGGCTGGAGGGAGGGCTCTGTGGTTAAGTGTGCTGGCAGCTATACCAGAACAAGCAAATTCAGTTCTCAGTACCCATTTGGTGGCTCACAAATGCCTGTAACTCCAGTCCCATGGGGATGCCACACTCCTTCTGGCTTCTGTGAGCTGTAGGCACACACATGATGCATAGACATACGTGCAGGCAAACACCCATACACATAAAAGTTAAAATAATACAGAATCATTATTCTTTTCTTAAGGTATATGTAGGTGGCATTAGTATGAAACCTGTCACATCTAAGGACAGTATGAGCGTGGTTGACAATGGAGGACTTGCTTCTGTTTTTCACTGTACCTGTTGCTACAGTTATTGTGTTGGGTGCATGGACACTCATGGGCAAGCTGGTTATGAAGAGTATATATGGGGGTGGTCAGAGGATAAAATGCAGGAGATGGTTCTTTCCTTCTTCATACGTTCAAGACAACCAACTCGGGTTGTCAGACTCGATAGCAAATACTCCTACACACAAAGTGATGGTGTTCTCCCTCCCCCAGCCCCTCCCTGACCATCCCCATCTCCTTACCCACCCAACTTCATGCTCCTTCCTCTCCCTACACCCTAAATCTCAAAATAACCAAGAGCATAGCAATGAAAGTTGAAACAAAGAACAGGAAGACAAAAATGTCAAAACAAAAGGTGTACACACACACACAGACACACAACAACAACAACAACAACAAAAACACAAGGGAGTCCATTTTTGCTGAAGAAAAATGATCTCTTTTACCAGCAGGTACCAATCTTAAGAGTGGGCCTTAGGAAATAAGGCCTGATTTATTTTAAATAATGTTGACAAATATGCAGCCATAAGCAGAGAGACCCTAACTTTTAATTACTGGGGCAAACAGAAGGCTAATGGGCTGCTTAGGTGGAAAGGGAGACATAGTGAAGGGCAAGAGGAAGAAAACCAAGGTTGAGTCCAAAACACCAGCTACAGGAAATAGGAGTTAGTGGCTGTAAGAGAGGCAGAGTGCTGAGACTGTCGGGAAGGAGGCAGGGTACTGGCCTACAAGCACATCAAAGGCCCCAGGTTCAAAACTCAGCACCCCATAAACTGAGGTGGTGCAGCCACACAGGCCAGCACTGAAATGCCTGCTGCTCCAGGGGTAGAGAAACTGGAGAACTGGGACTTCAAGCCCATTCTTGGCTTCCACCTAGGCTACACTAGAAATGTACTCATAATCCTTAACAGGCCTTCTATGCATCTCCACCATGTAACAAGGCGGCCACTTAATGCTGTCTTGGACAGATGGGGTTTGGGGAAAAATTTGAATGTTTTTCTAAAATTGTCTCCTTGTTATCAAAAAGGAACAGATGTGAACTTGCTATATAAAGACAGACCTCACAAAACAATGAGCGGAAGCTAGGCATTATGGTGCATGCCTTTAATTCCAGTATTCAGGAAGCAGAGGCAGTTGGATCTCTGTGAGTTTGAGGCCAGCCCTAGTCTACATAGTTGAGTTCCAGGCAAACTGGAACTGCTGTTTCAAAAACAAAACAAAAGGTGATTATAGAAAAAAACAGTTTCTAAACATATTAGGATTATACTATGAAACTATATAAAAGTTAAAACTAATAAAAACTAAAACTAATACAGGAATATTACACCCTGAAGTTATAAAGCTCGTTGCCTCTAGCAGGCAGGGAGGAAGATGGAGCCAAGGAGTGTCTCAAATTTATCAGTAAAGTTTTACTTCTTTAAATAAGGAAGCAGCCATTTAAAAGTTACATTTATTAACCCAGGAATACTCCTTTAATCCCAGCACCCAGGACACAGAGACTAGCAGATCTCTGTAAATTGGAAACCAACCTGGTCTACATAGGGAAATCCAGACTAGCCAGGATTTCAATGAGACAATTTACAATGAGACTCTAAAATTTAAAAAAAAAATCTGGGTAATAAGTCTCTATGGGTCTGCTATATTACTGGCTTTTTTTACATACTTTAATCATGACAACATTTTTTATGTAGCAACTTCAAAGTTACTTCAATTATTAAATGCCTAAAAATTAGTATTTCAGAGTAGGGCTGTGGTAGCATACTCCTTTAATCCCAGCACTCAGGGATGGGGAGCTGGCTCAGTGGTTAAGAGCACTGACTGCTCTTCCTATAGAGGTCCTGAGTTCAATTCCCAGCAACCACATGGTGGCTCACAACCATCTGTAATGAGATCTGATGTCCTCTTCTGATGTGTCTGAAGACAGCTACAGCGTACTCATATATAATAAATAAATCTTTACTCCCCACACTCAGAAAACAGAAGCAGGAGAATCTCTGTTGAGTTGAAGGCCAGTCTCCTGTAGAGTGAGTTCCAGGATAGCAAAGGCTACACAAAGAAACCCTGTCTGGAAAAACAAGCAAAGCAAAGCAAAGCAAAGCAAAAGTAGCATTTCAAAATGCTAAATTATTTCAAAAGCAATTCTCTAAAGTGCACGTAAGGAAAGCATTTCAAATTCCAAAGTTTTGATAACTATTATACAGAAGACAGTCACAGAAAAAGTCAAACACTTGTTTGAAATACAGACAAGGAAGGGGATTAGCATGTTAGTGATTTTATCTAACATGTCTGACTAAAGCTATCTTCCTTTAACAGCTGCTCATGCGGTTGAGAGATGGGTTACACCAGTCTCTGATTATTAAGACAGACTCTGAAGCTGGATTCTCTGCTCTAGCATCCTCGCTTCCAAATTAATCCAGCAGTATATTCTCCATAAACCATTCTCTCTTCTTTGCTTATAACATTTTCTGGCTTAGAAAAACCTACCACAGTTTCCCTAGTGCCTACCTTCATCATGCTAAAAGCCCTTTCTTGGCTTCCCAGGCCCCTATAATGAGGCCCACTGCACTGAGCCAACTGGCTTTGCCTCCTGCTACACTGACGGCCTAGATTTTAATCAGGCAACTCTCCAATGACTGCTGTGCATCCTCTGACGCCCCCTGGTGGAAGCATCCCCCTCCAGTTCTTCCACTTATAGTCCATGATTAACCTGTAGCTCAGGACCCACCAAGCACCTTTATCCCTCCATCAGGAACTGACCTCTTTCATTCTGTTCCCAATCCCTCTTCTCTCTCTGCTCCTCATCAGGATCCCTGGTGAGAACGCTCAGAAAGTACGCACTAAGCCCAAGGATCCACAGATGCAACTATAGAGTGCATACTACATTCTGAACTTACTGTGTGCTTTTTTGTTGTTGTTGAGAAGGTCTAGAGCTTTCCTCACGGGGTCACAAAAGATTTATAAACTGTCTACCCACTTAAACAGAAAATAAAAACGATAAAAATTCAGAGTGAGCTCAATGCTCTTTATATCATATGGGAACACAATTAAGCTTTGTCTTCCTCAGTGATTTCTAAACTTGAAAGTCAAAGACGAATCTTATCCTAGTAACTAAAGATAATGCAACCACGCTGCAGACAGATAAATATCTAAAGATAACCAATAACCTCTTGCTTTGGTTTTCCTCTCAAAATAAGAGATTAGCAGAATTAAATCTTTGATTTTTGAGTAGACGAGGATGGCCATGAACTCAAGAGATCCATGGCTTTAAAGTATGATTTTTCCATCCATGAGTCCAAAAGTGCTATTAACCTCAGATCTCGGCCCCTGAAGTTGAGCTGCCAGTGCTTCTGCAGTCAGAATGGCACACTCTGTGTAAGGGAGCTAACTACTCCAGACACTGCTAATCTAACATCACTGAAGCCAGTTGACAAGGGAGATACTTACATCCCTAATAAAATCAGCATCACACACTGAGCATGGTGGTATACAAACACCATGGACCTCAATCCTCAAGGGTGGTGATAGGAGGAGTACACATTCAAGTCAGTTTGACTTGCCACAAGAAACCTTAAATTCTCCACTATACACTCTTTCAGAATATTTGAATGCGTAATTGCTTAAGAATGACAGGACTGGCCCAATCATCTAAGTTGTTCTTGACCTGACGTTGTCTCAAGACAGCAAACATTTAGTTACTTTATCATCATTTACTTTTCAATTAAGGTTAATCTTAATAGTAAAAAGATCTGAAGGTTAGGCATTTCTCCTACATTACTGAACTTGTACACTTTCAATTAGTAAAGAGTTTCCTCACTCATCTAAGGCTTGCTGAGTGCCCAGTACTGAACAGATAACAATAGTTAGTGTATGAACCCTCTGTCTTAGTAAGCTTGTTTCAAACACTAGCTCTTTGCTCACTGGATTTAGAGCCTGTGGGAAAGTCACTGAGCCTCATTCCTTTTATTTCCTTCCCAGGGTTTCTATAAACTGTACATTCAGTAAAATCCTGCAGGTGACAATCAGGGTAATCTATGGTATAGAATAAAACACTCCAAAAAATGACATTCAAAATCACTTTGTGTCCAACACTATTCTATACATGGACTCAGGGCTGAAATGAATAAGGGAACTTAATTTTCACTCTTATTAGGAAGATAGATAGGCATAATACTCACTTTAGTTGTTGGTACTTTTTGTTACTAATGAAAGCAAGAGAATATAAAAAATATAAATGCAATTCTTAAGGTTACCTTTATCTGCAGCACCAGGAAATGTTGTGTTATCACTAGTGTTGTAGGAAAGCATGATGTCCTGAATCAAATATTGAGATGCTTCCTTGGTGAAATTCACAGCCCAAAAGATAGCGGATCCAAATTGTATCATTATTTTGGCAACATTCTGGTCATCCCCACAACTGCTTCCATTGTATGTCACCTGGTTGTCAGGTACTGCAATGGTGATAGTTTTCTAAAAGATTAAAAAGTTTAGGAGTGGGTAAGAAAAAAAAAAACAGACATCAGTAAGGCCAGCCCTGGAGAACCCAGTTAGGTATATCACACTTTCCCCCCAGCCAAGAGGCTCTTTGTTTGGTGAGAGCCTATCTGAGATTCTTTAGCTACACAGCAGTTCTTGGGGGCAAGCTCATAATGTCTAAAGAAGAGGGAAGTTTCCTGCTCTCTCCTCTAGTTATTTGTTTATTTCAGCAAAGAGAGAATCCAGGGTCTCATGCACAATGGGCAGGAGTTCTACCAATGAGCAATTTCGCAGCCTGTAGACTTTTTTTAAAGTCATGTTATAGATAGGGCTTTAACAAAATGAAAATAAGGCTAAAATACCCAAGAGACCAGCAAAAAGGTAGATTGATACAGCAAACTATTTCTTAGAAGCTGGGAGCTTGACAGATGGCTCAGTGGTTAAGAGCGTTGGTTACTCATCTGGAGGACCCGGGTTAGATTTATAGAACCTACACTGTGGACTCACAGTAATTGTTCATTATCTAGGGGAAGCTATGCCCTTTTCTGCCCTCCTCTGACACCAGGCACACTAGTGGTGTACAAACACACATAGAGAAAAATTTAAACTCACATACCTTATATATACATGAAAAAATTTTAAAACAATTTTTAAAGATTGAGAAAAAGAAATTAAAGTTTTAATATTAGTATATTCTATTATTACAAAAGTAGTTGTAACTGAATACCATGAAATCTTTCCTCATTTGCATATAACCATCTCCAAGGAAAACTCCAAAGAATCAATGAATTCAAAGTATCCCCTCCAATCTTAAAGAAAATACTTCTAAGAGTATAATACTTTCAGAACACAGGACTTAAGTGTTAGGCCAATTAACATGAGGTCTTATTTGTATGCAGTGTAAAAGGTAAAAAAGTAGAGACTAGAGAGATGGCTCAGTGGTTAAGAGCACACTGACTGTTCTTCCCAGATGTCCTACAGGTCCCAGCAACCACATGGTGGCTCACATCTGTAATGAGATCTGGTGCCCTCTTCTGGCCTGCAGGCATACATGCAGGCAGAACGCTGAATACATAATGTCTTTTTTTTTTTTTTTTAAGGTAAAAAAGGATAAAAAAAATGTCTAAATGTAAAGCTGGACATGGTGGCACACACCTTTAATCTCAGCACTCAGGAGGCAGAGGCACCCAGATCTGAGTTCCAGGACAGCCAGAGCTACACAGAGACCCTGTCTGGGGTGGTCGGGGACAAACAAACAAACAAAAAAGGCTAAATATAAGTAAATCCCTGATAGAAAACTCAAGACAAATAAGGGACTGAAAGTAGTACAGTGCTTACCCAGCACCTACTAGACTGTGAGTTCAAACCCCAGTAACATCACCACCCAAACCAAAAAACCTGTTTACTCAAGTGGACTAGAAAAACTGCTCCCTGGTTAACAGCATCAGCAGCTCTTCCAGAGGAGTCCCAGCACCAACGTGGCAGCTCACCCTCCTCTGTAATTCCAGTTCCACGGGATTCAATGCCCTCTACTGACCTCTAGAGGCAGTGTGTGAATACGGTGTAGACACCCATTCAGGCAAAACACCCTATACGTAAAGAGCAAATAAACCTTCAAAAAGGCAGGTATGTTTACTTACATTGGTTTTGTCTGCAGCTTCATAAGTTACTGTAAAATTCATCTCCCATTCTGCATAAAGGCAAGTACCCTTTGAGTCCGTCAAATTAAGTTTCAGTGCATTGGACTCGATGGCTCCTAAATTTAAAAAAATGTATAAGATAAAAATAAATTCTAGTCACAGCTGACGTTCAACCAGCTCTAAAATAAAACATGTATTTTGAAGTAGATAGTTATCTCAGTGATTATATTTTTTTGCAGTTTTTAACAGGCCACTAATAATAAAGGGCACATTTCCTCTTCTGGAAATGGTTAGTAGATCCTTGATTAGAGGATGGCAGAAATTAGTGGCATCTGATCCCTACAATCATTCACGCCTTCTTCAGTTTTAGACATTACAGTTGTCTTGTTGCCCTTATTTGGTTTCGCAGTGCTCTAAATCAAAGCCTGGGCTCCATACATTTGGCAAGTACTCCACAGAGCTACATGCAACGCTTTCTTTAGTTTTTCAAGTGACTAAGGTAGGGGCAACTTTGGAACATATATCTCAACCAAGTCAGTGAGACTTTCTCTGCAGTGATGATTAATCAGATGGCTACATCCTTACTCAAAACTCTGTTGCCAACTACACGATGTAGGACACATGGAGATCTTGCCAAACAGTTTTATCCTGATGTGACCAGTTTAGCTTTTCTAAACACAAGTATCACAATACCAGAGAAGAAACATCTCAAAGGGCTGTTACAGCCTAGATCCATAAAAAAGGTCAATCTATACAAATGCAGAATCCATAACTTTGCTTCTCATTAAAATTTATCTGAGTAAAAAGGTTGATGAACCTTTCTCATGGACCCACAATCACTGTCCTAAATTCTTAACCTGCTCCTTCTATAAATGGAGAAACCTTCATGCAGAAATGCTTTGGGACTTTTCATCTAACTCACCTCTTGTCTTCTATTACTTAAAGGTTGTTGAAGCATTACCTATTAAACTCAAGCCCCTAAAGCTTCAATATTTTAATGGAGAAGGGGGAAATATGCCAGCAAATACACCTGCAACAGAAATAACTGGCAGCCTTTTGAGACATGTCTTGCTTGTCTAATACATTACCCAAGGGGAAGCTGCTTCCTGTTAAGATCGCTGCGCACCCTTTAATGCTATCCAAGCAAGCCAGTGTCATCTACAGGTAGGGACATGCTATTAGGCTACAGAGAAAACTCCTGAGAGGAATACCAAGCCGGCATGCCTCAGCAACAGCCTTCACGCTGTACACAAAAGGCTACCTTTCATGCTCCAGAGACCTAGCTGCCTTAGCAAGCCCAAACACTTATGCTAAAGCTTGTGGTGGCTGACAGTGACTAAGTAGTGGCAAAGATTCCTTTCCAAAAGACCTTGTGTGAGGAACAGAGGGTTTTTCCACCATTCTTTTCTTCATAGACATGAAATGGAGCTGCCAAGCAGATCCATGTCTACCTGTACAGTGCTGAGAACTCCAACTTACAATTCCTAATCTGATGGGGTATTGCTTCACCTGTGATCCATCTCAACACTTGGCATAAAGTCCCCAGCTTGTGTCCCTGGTATAAAGCATACGTGGTTATGATAAATGATCTTTTTAATATATTGCTGTATTCAATTTGTTACCGTTTTAAAGAGTTTTGCATCTGTATTCAGTACAGGTATGAGTGTACATCTCTCCTTTGCTATAGTCTTTAGAAGTTGAGTGTAGAATCGTGGCTACAAGAAGCTGGGTAGAGTAGATGAGAGAGGATAGAGAAATGCCAATCAACAGAAACTAAGTTACAGTTAGGACACTTAGGAGTAAGCATCCCTGATAAGCTCCAACATTAACACACTGCACGGGACAGCAGCAGTGTACTGCACACTTCAAAAAGAAAGGATTTTCAAAGCTTTCCCGTAAAGAAATGAGCAACACCAGGGATCAATGTTAAGTTTGATTCTTTAAAATCAGACAATATCCAAATACATCCAAAAATCATGATATCTTACTTTATTGTGTACAATTTTGTTTTATGTGTTAATTAAAATCAATTTAAAAATAAAGGATACTCTTCTTCTACCCTAACCACTCAAATCTATTATGAAAGTAACTGAGAAGCCAGGCATAAAGGTGTACACTTCCGACCCCAGCATCCAGGAAACTGAGGCATGGGATTCAGGAAGCTTAGGCATGGGGCTGCAGAGATGGCTGAGTGGGTAAGAGCACTTGTTCTTGCAGAGGATGGAGGTTTGATTCCTAGTAACCACACGGCAGCTCACAACTGTCTAAAACTCTAGTTCCAGGGATCTCATGTCCTCTTTTGGCTTCCATAGGTACTAGGAACCCACATGGTACACCAACATTCATGCAAAATACTAATACGCTTAAAAATAAATCTAATATACTTGAATGAAAGAAAAAGAGGGGGGATGCAAGCTGGGCTGGAGAGATGGCTCAGTGGTTAAGAGTATCAGATGCTTTTCCAGAGAACCTGGGTTTGATTCCTAGCACCACATGGTGGCTCACAACTAACATTACCTCCAGCTCCAGGAGATCTGATGTCCTCTTCTAGCCTAGGCTGGCACCAGGAACACATGTTGTCACAGACATATATGTAGGCAAAATACCCATAAATACACATAAAATTAAAATAAATGTTTAAAAAATGTAGGTAGAAAGCTAACCTAAGCTAGTCTCAAAAAACTATCTCAAGGCAGGTGGATCTCTATGAGCTTCAGGCCAGCTTGCTCTACAGAGCAAGTTACAGGACAGCTAAGGCTACAGGCAAAACCCTATCTTAAAATTAAAAAGAAAAGAAAAAAAAATAAAGGAAGAAAATTATGGAAGATGGTAACAGGACCAATTTGCCATGGTGAAAAACTAAAAGCTGGGCTGGAGAGATGGCTCAGTGGTTAAGAGCGCTGACTGTTCCTCCAGAGGTCCTGAGTTCAATTCCCAGCAACCACAAGGTGGCTCACAACCATCTGTAATGGGATCTGATGCCCTCTTCTGGTGTGTCTGAAGACAGCTACAGTGAACTCATATACATGAAATAAGTAAATAAATCTTTTAAGTAAATGCTTTAAGAGAATTCAGGTTTTAGTTCCCATTTATCCCTTTCAATCAAATTCAAGATACATAATCTATCTCTCCTGGAACAAGACTGAGAACAGGGGGATGCCCTGAGGACCCGGACACACCTATCCATTTTTCTCCAAGTCCATCTGCATGAGGACTGCTTTTACTCCTAGGCTTATCAAACTAAACAATTCCAAATTCCAGATTCATTTCTTACTTCCTCCTCCAAATGAACTTCCTTGATCCCATACCATGAAATACAAAGGCAAAGGCCTAGCATTTTCTTCCTATTTCTATTCCGAATCTACCACTCCATCCTTACATTACTACAGACCCTCTGAGCTGTCCCTAAAAGGCACTGCCAGATACCAATTCTTTCCTGAACTCCCAAACTAAATTTAAATTCCTGTTTGACTTTCAAAGTAACCCTTAATCTTGTCCCACCCAACTGTTTCACCACCACACAGACCATTTTCCCAGAACACACCCTCTAATCTGGCTGAACTGGTTTCCACTGGGCCCTGTAGGCTACACTGCACTCGGCTCACTACTATTGTTTCTAGCAGTTGAGATCCACTTCCTTCTAATGGATAAAATCTTCATCTCAAGGACTTTGGGGCTGTAAAGGTAAAATAACTGTACCCTTCGACATGATTCTAACTGCTGCTGGTCCACACACCATTGGCTGGTGCAGAAACTAGAAATGTTGAACACTTGCTTTTACAACCTCCCTTACAGCTAAACTGTCCCTAACAACTCCACCCCAGACTTAAAAGCTGAAGATGGAACCAGCTATAGAAAAAGGATCCTATGGACAAGGAAATAGTTTAGCAGGTTCAAGTACCCAGAAAAAGGGGTATGCTAACTAATTATAGAAGCGTAACTTTTCTCACTTGGTCATAAGCAATGCAATCCAGTAGCATGACCTGAGGTATTAGGTTTTGGTATACACGACCAGAGTTCTTCCTCTAAGTAACCTGAGATACTGTGCACTGTTTTTAACAAATTATTTTGTGATTTGGGTACAGGAGATTGAACTGGGGAGCAAGTGTGCTACCACATACTACATGCCCAGCCCATGCTCACTTTAAAGCAAAACATGTTATTAAGATGTAACATAACCAGCATAATATGTAAGGAAAAGGTATACACAGCTCAGAGCTTTTTTTATTACATGGGCAAGTGTAAACCCTCCTTCAAGAAGCAGAACATTCTAAGTAGTGTCAGAACCTATAGGAACAGCTTTCAGGACACTCAGAGGATAATGAAGTTCACAGGTGTTCTGGTCCCTCACATAAAATGGTGCACACAGCATTTGCACATAACCCATCCACATCCTTCTATAACCTCCCTGGATCACTTATCTAATACAGCATAAATGTGATGTAAAAAAAAAAAAGTCCATAACATTCAGTATACTTTTTTTCTCCCTCATCCTTTGATCCATACCAGGTTTAATCTGTGGGTATGCAACCTACAGAGGACAAAAAGAAGCTGACTACGCCCCCCCCCCAAAGTTCCTATAGCTTCTCCATTCAGTTAATATTCCTCTTTCAAAGTAAAATGCCCCCCTGACTTATACCTACTGCCTCTTTATCAGCTTGATATAGATAGAATAAGGTACTATGCTCTCCTTCTGGTCTGCCTTCTCTCACTCAACATCATGACCTGTGAAATCCACTGTGGTGTGTGACTGCAATGCTTTCATTCTGTTCTACTGCTTCTGATTACAGGGTGAACCTTTGCTATATATCTGTGGTATTGTTGATGGACAACTAGAAATGTCCCAGTCTATCCCATCACTGTAAACACTCATCTATTGATAAACCTGTGTGTTGAATATTTATCTAACACTAGAATTATGATTTCAAAGACTATATAATATGTCCCACTATAGCTTTTAGATTTGTTGTTGCTACCCAGGGAAAGGGGTTGTTTGGTTTTCTGGTTTATATGTCTGTTTTGAGACAGTCTTTTTTTCTTCCTTTTTTCCTCTTTCTTTGTAAGACAGTGTCTCGCTATGTAGACTAAGCTGGCCTTGAACTTAGAGATCACTTGCTTCTCCCTTCCAATCCCCAGGAATCATCCTGCCTAGGTGGACAATCTTGCTATATATCCCAGAATGCCTTGAACTCACTGTTTTTTGGGCTGGCTAAGAACTCATTCTCCTGTCTGTGCTACCAAACCCTACCCCACTATGTTTTCAATAAACTCCCATTTTGCTTAAAACTCTGGGTTTTTTTTCTCATGCTTGTACCTGAGACTGAAGCTGGACATGGTTATGCATGCCTGTAATCCTAGCACTTAGGAAGCTAAGGCAGGAAGATCATGAATTCAAGGCCAATCTAGGCTAGATAATGAGCCCCCTACAACCAACCCATTTCAAAAAATAAGTTAGATAACGGGACCCATACTTACATGCTATCTATTTTTTAGCAGACATTTCTCCACAAAGCTCCCTTGAATATAAAAGCCCTTACAGAACAGTCCATAAAACATATTTGCATATCTCAGTGGACTTTACACTATCTTGAATTACTGATAATTTTTAATATTCTTTCAATATTTGTTATAGGGGCAATGACAGATAATCTTCAAATGAACTACAACTGGCCAATAAATAGTTAAAAGTATTCAACATCAGCTTTCAGGGCAATGCAAATCCAACTTATTGTATCACTGAATCCCATCTCTCCTACTGCAAAGGCTCCAAAATACAGCACTTCCAAACTGCCCCTTCATAGCAAACTAGTATGCTGTGGAAACTGATGTATACGAAGCAATTTATTATTAATAAAGTACCAAGTCTGTGAATGGGTGATGTATGTAGATAAAGATTCCCTTTACACGTTTCCATCACTCACTGGAATTCCAATATGCTCCTTTAATCATGAGATCTTATCTAAGCCACAGTCCCTAAGAGTGTGACTTTTATTTGAAAGTCATCTATCTTCTCTGTCACATTGAAGAACAGGTCCATTACTGTTCCTCTATCTCTTAGTGTTCCTAGTAATGCTGAATACATATTAGATTTTCAATAAATACTAATCGATTACATCAAAGTGAAATACCCTGCAATGTGGACCTGAAATACAGCTCAGTCTTATTACAGGAGGCCAGTTCTTTTGAATTTCCAAATCATGAACTTATCAGTGTTCTAGATATTGCCACATAGCTCATGTCAATTTTACATAAACCATGACTCAGATTTCAAGCCATGAATAATGCTTTTCCTATAAAGTGAGAGATTAATTTTGAAATGTAATGCTTGAGTAGAGTGTCTCTAGCAAGTGATTTCCACACTTAGCTGCTATGCTTGATTTTTAGAATAGCCAAACTATTTTGAAGGCTGTATGTGGTCCCAGTCACGGAGCTGCTGCTGAGGCCTCCGCCTGGAGCCCCCTCACTTCCTGACCCTCTGACCCTGTCTCCCACCCCCACCCTGCCCGCCTTCCCCCACAGCCGCCTTTGGCAGGCCGTTTCCACCGAGGAAAAGGAATCTTATCGTATGTCCGCTCTCCAGAACCTCTGCTCTTTTGACCCTTTTGCTGATGCAAGTAAGGGTGATGACCTGCTTCCTGCTGGCACTGAAGATTATATCCATATAAGAAGGTTTCTGGAGGGAACACTGGGAAAGGGAATAACATTTAAAATGTAAATAAAAAATTACCCAATTTAAAAAAAAAATGAATTCAACAGAGAAACGTCAGAAAGGCCCTTACAAGAAATTGCTGATGATTACGATAAGAAAAACTAGTGAAGGTATTTAAGAAGAAAGAAATTTGCCTGCAAATGGTCCTGTAATTGAGAATCCAGAATATAGAGGAGCAATTCAGCTACAAGGTGACCAGCGCAAGAACATACGCCAGTTCCAGATAGAGACTGGACTGGCTAAGGATGATCGGCTGAAGGTTCGTGGCTCTCTGAAGCTTAAGTGAGGATTACCTCCAATGAGTAGTATTTCCCTTCTGTCCCTTGTCACGAGTTTAAAAATCTCACAGCTTGTATAATGTAATCATTTGGGGTCCACTTTTAACTTGGACTAGTGTAAACCCCATTATGCAATAAACCGAGAAGGCCAGTAAGAAAGGCTGTATATATTTTAAAGGCTGTATGGCCTTTCAAAGCCATAGCTGAATATATCCTAGAATGTGTGATTATGGAGCTAAAACTTTATTCTCAAAAGAAAAGAAAAAAAGATCATGCCTTAAGAAAATTCTCAAGTGCAATGCTGCTGACAGGGCTGTTCCAAAATGATCACATATAGGTTCAGAACTTAGCTATCTGAACACAAAGCATTGCAAAAAGAAAAAGTGGCTAGGTTTTCACAGGTTTAGCCCAAGATGTGCCTGAGAGGTACACAGACTAAAACAAAGCACCATGCCAGCACATGCCTTTAATCAGTAGACATAGGCCGATTTCTGAGTTTGAGGCAAAGTTTGCTCTACAGAGCAAGTTACAGGTCAACCAAGGCTGTGGCACAGAAGAACCCTGTCTGGGGAAAAAATAGAGATCGAAGATAGAAACAAAATCCATACAACAGGGGATGGAGAAATGGCCCGGTCATTCAGAGGACGCAGGCAGGACTCCCAGAACCCACATGGCTGCTCACAATAGTTTCTAATTCTAGTCCCACGAGATCCAACACCCTCCTGTGGCAATCTCAACACAAGGCATAACCATGGCAGGCATACAAGCAGGCAAAGCACTCATACAAATAAAATTAAAAAACAAAAACAAAACCCATACAACAGTGACCTCAGAAACAGTATAAAGAAATGATGAAGAGAACCCGTCACCCATCTGCGGGACTGAAAAGCTACAATTGCACTCGAGAAGCCAAGCTTTAGGTGTGAGACTCTGGGCCAGTTACTCTTGCCAGGAATTGCAGTTATTTGTCTAATGGGTTTCTCGATGGGGTATAAACACTCTGAGGTAAGAGAAAATTTCCAAGCAAGTTAGAGATCCTGTTTACAAGCCTCCCTTTCAATAAACGCAAGACTTGAAGAGGTCCTGTCCCACTCTAAAAATGTATCTTTACTTTCATCCCGTTAAGTCCTATCCTAAACTTCATCCATTTACCTTGAGGTTGGCAGGGAGGGAGGCATACAGAGCTAGAGAGGTGGCTCAGTGGTTAAAAGCAAATGTTCTTGCAGAGGACCTGGCTTCCATTCCCCGCACCCTTATGGAGCTCACAACCATCCATAAGTCCAGCTCCAGGGCAGCCAACTCCCTCTTCTTGTCTCTGAGGGACACCAGGGCATGAATATAGAAGAGACATACATGCAAGCAAAATATGCATACATATAAAATAAATGTTTTTCTTAAACCAGAGAGATGGCCCAGAAGTAAAGGTGCTTGTACCAAGCTGACAACTTAGGAACTAGGAACTGGGTTCGATTCCTAAAACCCACAGGCTTGAAGAACTGATGCCTGCTAGTTGTCCTCTACTTTCCACATGAGCAACATGCACATATGTACTCACACATATGCACACACACACACACTTTACAAAAGAGGGCATAGGCAATAATCTCAGCACTTGGGTGGAGGCAGGAGGACTACCATGAATTCCAGACTAACCAAGGCTACACAGTGTGAGATGCAGGTAAGCTTGGGCTACAGAAGGAGACCACTGAAAAACCACAAGAGGACAAAAGGCGCACACTTGGTTCTATGTTTTCTTCTCTGTTAAGTGACGGTTTCCCCACAGGTTCAGAACAGGTTAGCTGTTCTCATGTTTACCTGTGACTCCCTTGTTTACATTTTTCTTTTTGTTAGGTCTACAGCAGCAGATAAGATCTGAAGCCACGAAAGTCGGTACGTGTAAAGCAACAGTTAAAATTAACAAAACATACTGTTCTAAACCATAAAACGACTTCCTTGATTCTTTTTTAAGGTCAGAGAGTAGGGGAAAAAAATGAGACAATTTTACTGCAGTAATGGAAAGTGCCTATTGCTGAGCACAGCTGGCAGGCCTCCAGCGTGCTTTTGCAATGCACACTGGGATACCAACAAGTACCCATAAAATACACTTCTGGAGTGGAAGAATCTCTGAGCACTTCAGAAACTGTGATTAGTGCAGCCTTCCTAAAGCAGGATCACAGAAGCTCTCTCCACTGCTGAGACAATACTGGGTTACAGACACAAGCCCACTGTAAATTTCAGGGAAAGGAGGCTAGAGGCACAGGAAGATTTAAATTCTTAGAACTCTATCAGAGGTGATAAGCAATGACTGGTGGACACTGTCAAGCCTGTCCTTTCGAGTGTCTCTAGCACAGACAGACGAATTTTAACTGAACCATGAAATCAAAGTTACCGTTTAAACAAACTGTGGTAAGACTACAGGGAAAAGCAAACCAACACAGAAACGGTGTTGAGCATTTTCTCTTTCTGATGCTCCCCTAAAGGAGAGGTGCTGGTTGTATGACAAAATTCTCCTTCCCAAGGCCTTCTCAGCTCTCCACATTAGGCCTGGTGCCGACACAGGCATATTTCCAAGTGCCAAATGTGATGGTGCATGCCTTACACCCCTGCACTAAAGAGGTAGAAGTAAGTGACCTCTTAAATTTGAGGTTGGCCTAGTTTACACAGAATGTTCCAGGGCTACACAGTGAGACCATGCTTCCCCTAACCCCCAAAAAGGAGCCCAAGTAGGAGAGACTAGAATTATCATGTGAGAACAGCCTATAATTGCCTATACTTACTGCTCATTCAAAGACACAAAAGAGCGTTTTGTAAAACATCAAGTAAGAGCCAGAGAAGACAAGAAAAAGAGATCACGTTTGGTCAAATTCACCCTCTTACCTACAGAACCTGTCTGCCGATAAATACTCCCCCCCCCCCCCGCCCCTCGCCAAAAAAAAAAAAAAAAAAAAAAAAAACCTTACTGACCTTTAGCCACTTCACAGTAGGTTCTCTCCTCTCAGAGACTAAGACCATAAAAACAGAAAACATGCTACTACACCTAAGAGCTGGAAAACATACTCTTTTTTCAGCATAATTTGTTGTATTTTGACTGAAAATTCATATTAGTCTAATCATGATTTCCCATCCCCCATCTTCTCCCAAAGCCTCCCCACCCACACTGTCCATAATGCTTACACGTATGGTGGGCCTCCACATAAGCACACAGGCCTCCCCAGCATGCACTATCTCATTTTCATTCCTTGGTATCCGCATCCTGTTTGTTACACTCTCTGGAATGTTGCCTATCGGGCTATCTTCACCCTCTGAAATGGAGGCCCTGGGACAGCGGACCCCTCCACTGTCCACTGCTGGCTCCTTTCATCTGGCTATGGTGGTTAGCCTACAGTAGGCAGTTAATAATTTGAGGGAGGGAGTGGCCTCAATCTGAACTACACTCAGGATAGTTATGAAAACTGTTTTTTTTTTTTAAGTCTCATTCAACCCTTTAAATAAAACAGAAGTTAAGCCAGGCATGGTGGGGGCAAATGCTTAGTCCCAGCACTAAAAGAGACAGAGGCATGTGGATCTCTGGGAGCTGGAGGTGAGCTTGGTCTGCAGAGTGAGTTTCAGGACACCCAGGGCTATTTCACCGAAAAACCCTGTCTGGGGGGTAACAAAAAACAGAAGTTAAGCTAGTTATAAAAATCGATGACCACAGAGGAAATGATGGAAACACAATTAAGCAATGATGTTAGGAAAGGACATTCATCTGTTGCCCTTTTCCTGTCTCTAACTCATAGGCTTTCCCCCAAAAAATGGTTGTCTTTCATTATTTATAATTCCTTCACATGAAAGCCAACAAAAGTTTTTTTTTTTTTTTTTTTTTTTTTTTGAGAGCCATTTGTAGTGGTGCACCCCTTTAATCCCAGCACCCAGGAGTCAGAAACAGCCTAATCTACACAGTGAGTCCAGGACAGCCAGGACTACACAGAGAAACCCCATCTTGAAAAAATTTTAAAAAATAATTTAAAAAAAATTTTTTAAAGTCTGTGGAAAACACCACTATAAAGTTTAAGAGTATCTCCTATGCTTACTTTAAAGTGAGGGTTTTGGTCTTCCTTTTAACAGAACTGGCTGGAGAGTAAACCTAGTGTCTCACCCACTCTGTACAAGTACTCTCTACAACTGAGCCATAGCTCCAGCCTTAAAGTAGATTTTTGTTTGTTTATCAAGACCCGGTTTCTCTTGAGAACAGCTCTGGCTGTCCAGGAACTCACTCTGTAGACCTCGAGCTCACAGATCTGCCTGCCTCTGTCTCCCAAGTGCTAGGATTGAAGGCAAGCATATCCACTGCCCCACTAAAATAATTATTTTTAAGAGGCTACTGATAGAGATGGAATAGAGTCATGAAGTTGCAAAATGAACCAGTACACCAGTGAGAGGACTGGTACCTGCTTAAGTACCAGGACACAGTTATGCCTCGAGTTTTCAAAACCCTATTCTTGGGTGTCCATTTTGGCATGGAAATGTAAAACACACAAAATCCAAAAAAAAAAAAAAATTCTTAAGGAAAAAGCATGCAGAATCATTTTCAGCCTCACAGCAAACCAGGAAACAACTAAAAGAACAGCTGTGCAGGCTTAAAAACACATAAAATATAGATAAATAAAAATATTTTAGAAACCCTGCCTCCTACACTCTTGCCCCTGCAAGTCCCTTTTTGAATTTGCAGATGGAGGGATTACGCTTCCGAAAACACGCACAAAGATGAATCTAGTTCCAAATCCTTAGGTTTGAGCTGTTCTTTGATGTACTAAGTCTTATCTGTCTACTTTCTGCAATAAGCTCGCACTGCTTTTTTTTAATGCAAAAGACAGGACTTCATTAAAAAAAAAATTTAATGGCACAAAAGCCAGCACATAGATCAAGTATTTTTCTCACCTTCTCTGAACAATAATAGTGCTGTGTGTGTGTGCAGATTCCACTGGCAGAGAATTCCTGGTTAATAGGCCTTTGTCAGCCGTTCTCTTGCCACTGATAAGGTGTTTCCCACTGCAAAGAAGCCTCTCTTTGGGGCCAGCCACCCCTCAGTAAGTGCCTCCCAGATAAGACTTAGAATTAAGTGGTCATGCAAAGCCTCGTGACCCAATTGAAGAAATGTTATATGAGTTTTTTATACAGTATGGTCAGCTAGACCAAGGGCCTGCAAATGTATTAGAGTCCCAATGTTCCATTTATGTAAGACTTCACAGAGTCTTAGCTTAGGTGAATTATATCTGCTGACATTTACTATATTAGAAATGAAGCTGATAAATTAATAGAGAAAACACTAGAAGAAGGATGGTGGTATCAGGACATATTATGTACACAGCTTCTAGAAAACTCGACTATATATAAGCAAAAGTCTAGGAGGGAAAAGAAAAACCTTAATATCGTTGGGGAAAGTTTTGGTTCCAAAGGCTCCCTGGTAAGCTCCTTGGGAGTTACTAGATAAGCTCATTGAATGCTGTGCTCTCAAGCTGGACTCTCACTTTTGGCACTGCTGGTATGTTGAAAGAGAGAACTCTTTATTGAGAAGGGCTGTTCCTGTTCCTGCAAGCAGGTTCGCAGGATCCCTGGCCTCTATCCACTCAGAGCTGCCCAGTGGGACAAATGAAAATTCCTCTAGAAGACATATGTACATACAAGTACTTATAAGCATGCAATAACTGTAAATGAAAACAGAGGTCATGGATTTAAAAAAGAGCAGGGACAAGTATATGGGAAGTATATGGGAAGATTTGGAGGTGGGGAAGGGAAAATGGAATTGAAATATAATCTCAAAAAAAAAAAAAAAAAAAAAAAACCTCAAAAGCTATTACAGAAAAAAAATGTAATGCCTCTAAGAAGATATTGCCAAATGGCCACTGGGTAAGAACATGCTGTTCCAGCTTCTATTCCACCAACATGTGAATTACAAATGCAATTCTTTTGCCTTCTCAAAGCCCCCTCAATGTACCTATCTGCAGCCCATTGGGATCTGGGTCTTTTCCTTCTATGCCTTTATTAAAGCACAAACAGCAGGAGGCACTAGGTAACACCAGGTGGAGTAAATCAGGTCAGGAGGACACACTGGGATCAAGGTTCAAGTTTAGGCTGTTATGGACTCTCAAGTGTATTGGGGCAGATCACAAACAACCAGTATTATTAACCCGACTGCTCTTCCCACTTAGTAACAGCACAACTCTTAGGCTATTACCTAGCACTTTCAAACCACGAATAAGCTGATTGTGGTGAGAAAAAGAAAAAAAGAAAAAAAAAAATCCAGGAGGCTGTGAAGAAAACGGATTGAGTGCACAAAGTTCAGATACACAATTACCATCTTGGAAGCTCCGGGGCCTTAGCATCTAGGGATATTTCTGTCGGAGTCTGGCTGGGAGGAAGTAGCGAAAGTTATAGGAGGAAAAAAAACGAATAAGAAAAAAAAAAAAAAAACAAGATCTTCAACACCTTCAAGTCAGATACTCCCCACCAAAGTTAATCAGTCATCCCTTTAGTATCCAGAGGTTGGGTATAAGTTTTCTTTCCGGGAAGTTACTCCAGGCACCTTAGGCATCCGTTTACCCTCAAAACTCCAAGGCTGTTCCTTATCTCTTCAATCACCGTTTCTCCCAGCCTCAGATCCTACTTACAAAGCTTCCAAATGGTGTCTCTATCCCTTAGGCCCTACTGTCCAAACTACCTACCCCCTGTGCTCTTCCCCCCAACAATTTCACGAGGGCACATCACCTTCCGTTCCAAATTTCCTTTCTCACTC
This sequence comes from Micromys minutus, assembly GCF_963924665.1. Taxonomy (NCBI): domain Eukaryota; kingdom Metazoa; phylum Chordata; class Mammalia; order Rodentia; family Muridae; genus Micromys; species Micromys minutus. The sequence goes on from NC_137970.1 coordinate 92,103,648, forward strand.
TTTACTTTTTCTTCCACCATCTTCAAAACTCTCCCCTGATCCAGGAAACCAAGACTTCCCGGTGTCTGCTCCTCGACTCTTTTCCAACTAGCTCTCTCTACCCCAGAAGTCTCAACTCTTCACTCCTTCTTGCCTAATCCCTTGACGTCCTCCTCATCCCCTTACTTGCCCCGCTGTTACTCTCAAAGGCCCTCCTTGCCGGCCATCCCATGGCCAGGCCTTTCTCTAGGTCGTGTCCCCCCCCCCCATCTCCCTTCCCCCCCCCCCCCGCCGCCCCGCCGCCTCGGGTCGCCGCCACCCTATGTCAGCTGTTCAGGCTCTACGCCTCCTCTAAGACCAGTCTTTCAGGTTGTGGCCTTTGAAACTCCCCGATCCCCTGGGCCCAGCTGAAAGATACTCAAGGAGAGGGCCCGAAAACTCACCCAGGAACAGAAAGAGCCCGACGAGCGTCAAAACCGAGACCGGAGAGAGGAGGCGCATCTTGATCCCTCGGGACAGGCGACTACCGGCCCGCAACTCAGACACCCTCGCAGCCCTGAGGAAAGGAAAGCGCTGACGACCACCGAGGCTCCGCAAAATCCTGGACTCGCCGCTTCAGCTGAAGTCATAAGACCAGGGGCGGGGCTCTTTATTCCTTTCAGCCAATCAGCATGCTTGAAAGCAGAGCGAGGGGCGGTGATGTCCGGGCGGGAAGGCGGGGTGGCCACGCCCTGGCTTTTTGGTTCACAGCCATTATTTCACTATGAAGAGATGTGTGAGGAGGGCATTTTTTAACGCTAACAGGATAGGAGGAATTTTGATGCTTGTAGACACTGGGTTCTTTCTATTCTAGGTCCTTGAGAACAAACAGAATCATTTTTCTGGCCACAAAACCGTTGCTGGGCATCTCAAGATAAAATATGTAAAAAATAATACACGATGATTCAAGTATGGAGACTACCTATACAGTTTATACTATAGGTGGACGGGAAAGCTAGGGGGTAGTGTGGAGTCACTGACCACCAAATCAGACCATGCTCTTGAAGTTCACAAAATTATAACACTCCCTTTCCTTGATGGGGAAATTGAAGCCAGAAAGAGGAAGCATATTTTTAAATAGAGGAAGAAAAATGAAAGAGAGATCATAGAAAGAAGTAAATACAGGTCATTCCCATTACTACTCAGAGATGCTCTTTACAAAATACATAAACTTGTAGATATTTTTCTATCTGGAGCCCAAATACACCAACGTTCTCTAATGAGTTCATACTAAACAGTATTCTGTACACTTGCCAAGTGAACAGTAAACAAACATGACTTAAAACAACAGAGGAAAACATTAACATAAGCTCAAACTCCGGAGTTGGAATAAAGCAATGACCCTCAAATATTACTTTCCAAAACACACACACACACATACACACACACAAATACCACAATCGTCTCAGGGATTTTGGAAGTAGTTTTGATTTTGTTTTGTTTATTTTATCTGATGCCTTAGAGATTTTGAATGGAATGGTCTTTGTTCTACAAGCTTACTGTTTGTCTGTTTGTTTATTTGTTTGTTTGAAGTTGAATCCTCACACATGCTAAGCAAGCACTGAGCCCTTTTTATTTTTTTTAAGATAGTCTCACTAAGTTGCTTAATAGTTTGACCTTAAACTCATAATATAACTATAGTTCAGGCAGCACTTGAACATATGATTCCACTGTCTCAGCATGCCAAGTAGCTGGGATTACAGGCTTTCTCCTCCAATCCTCTCGTATGCCTTTCTTAAACAAACACTGGGAGTGATTCTGATGCTGAGTTCCATGAACTGAACTTAGAGACATACTAAAAGCATGGTGGCACATGCCTCTAATGCCATCAGACTGGGGCAGACGCAGGTAGATCTTTGTGAGTTCGAGGCCAGCCTGGTCTACAGAGCTAGTTTCCAGACAGCCAGGGCTACACAGAGAAACCCTGTCTCGAAACAAATAAACAAAAAGATAAAAAGAAGATCTAGGGCTGGAGAGATGGCTCAGTGGTTGGGAGCACTGGCTACTCTTCCAAAGGTCCTGAGTTCAATTCCCAGCAACCACATGGTGGCTCACAACCATCTGTAATGGGATTTGATGCCCTCTTCTGGTGTGTCTGAAGACAGCTACAGTGTACTCACATACATAAAATAATAAAGAAATCTTTTTTTAAGAAGTTCTAAAACGTAGCTTCAAAGTCATGCAGTCTTTAATCTGGGATTCTAGGTAAAATAAGCTTGAGAAGAGATCTGTGGGGGCAGCTTAGTGAATTCTCAGAAATGACACAAGACACTAATGAGGATTTTTTTCTGTGAAGCTTTATAGATTTAGTTTATTCTCTAATAGGACTGGTAACTCTGCACCCAAGTCCCCCACTCCAACCAAAATATTAATAACCACCATTTCTGTTAATGGGATTCATTCCTGAAAGTAAGAACACTTGCTGATGTTTTCTATCATAAGTGAAAGTAAGTCATGAGCAAATGCCTTGCTGAACATGGGACTAACATACATTACAGCATTAGTCATTAACTTTAGCAAAATGTCATTTGACATTCTCCCACTCATAATAGCTGGCTAGAGACTTGTCATGGATCTACTGAGAACACGTGACTAAATCAAGCCCTCAGAAGGTGCCCCACCAATCCTTACTAAAGAACTCTATTTCCTAACTCTCTTTTGTTGTTGTTGTTGTTTTGTTTTCAGATTGGTTTTGGGGGGTATTTTTCTTTTGGACACAGGGTCTCCCTATGAGACCATGGCTGGCCTGGATCTCATATAGACCAGGCTGGCTCTGTAACTCACAGAAATCCTCCTGCCTCCATCTCCAGCGCTTAGACTAAAGGTGTGCACAATCAGATCTGGTTTGAAGATAACTAATAAATCTTTTTCCCAGTATTCAGGACAATGAATGATGTAAAAAAAGTCCCTGTGAATATGAGTGAATATAATCAAATGTATGAAAAAATCGCACTGAATTCTATTAGTGTAAATAAATCACAAATGTTATTTATAATAAAAAAAAATGACTGGGTGTGGTGGTAAACAACTTTAATCCCGGCTAGAGAGTCAGAGGTAGGAGGATCTCTGTGAGAGATTTTTGAGGCTATCCTGGTCTACAAAGTGAGGTCCAGGACATACAGTTCCACTGAGGATGGCCTTGAGCTGCTGTTCTTCCTGCCTCTACCTTCCAGGACCCCAGTGTTTAAACAGCTCTGTAAACTGAATTCATATAGCTTTACAATAATCTATTGTAATTTTTAAAGAATTATTTATTATATATGAGTACACTGTAGCTGTCTTCAGACACACCAGAAAAGGTCATCAGATCCCATTACAGATGGCTGTGAGCCACTATGTGGTTGTTGGGAATTGAACTCAGGACCTCTAGAAGAACAACCAGTGCTCTTAACCACTGAGCCATCACTAGAGTGATTTATTTTTAAAATAAATGGTATGGTAGTACATGCTTGTTATCCCAGCACTAAGGAGTCTGAAGCAGGAATATCAGAAATTTAAAGCTAGCCTGGGCTATACAGTAAGGCCCTGTAAGAAAAAAAAAAGCTTAATAAATAAATTCTTAAGCCACACTCACAAGACTCATAGACCACCACATTTTGTTTTCTTTTCTTGTTTATGTGAAGCCTGGTCTCACTCCATTGTCCAGACTAGTTTTTGAAAGATTAGATAGGTCCAAGAAATCCTCCTGCCAGAGAGCCGTGACTAGCACCTACCATCATTTCTAGCCCTGACTAGCCTCGCCAGCATTTTCTTTAACATAGAATTTTAACCAACAACTTAGATTGGGTTTGGGCATTTGGGAAAGTGTCTCGGGTAAATACTTGCCAGTGAGGCAAGAGCAAGAAGAATCGGGCCATTGCAATGCTGAACTAGACTTCTGGAGCCTCTCCTGCCATCGGATTATCACACGAGCTTCCATTATCAAAACTGCCAATGAGTTGGATTTGGCCCATACACTCACTGTCTTTCTTCTTCAGGGAGCTGCAGTTCTAGTCTAAATGCCTTTGAACTAGTTGCTTTATGACCAAAGTTCACCTGGCATAACCCCTGCTCCTTAAAGTCAACAGATCAACGAACGTCAATAACAATTGAACAATGCCGTCATGGTAACTATGCTAGTTTTACGTTGATTAATTAGCCTTGCTGACAATTCAAAAGATCATCACAAAGGAACATGTTCTTCCTTTTAAAAAAAAGTCTTCCTAACAGTATTTTTCCGAAGACAAGTCCAGTCCAGGGAACAGAATAGACAGTTTAAAGATACCTCTGTGTGCATATGTAGGGGCATGTATTTTGTGTTGGGGATTGGGTGTGAGGTACTGTGCCTACTGAACAAACACCTTATCACTGGTCAGTAGTCCCAGCCCCTTCTGCTTTTATATTTTTACTTTGAAACTGAATCTTACAGGGTTGCCCATGAATTAATACCCATTGTAGCTCTCGCAGGCCTGAAATTTACAGCTTCTTTCACAGCATCCCAAATGCCTAGGAGCATGTGCTTGCACCACAAGGCCTTGGCTTCTTCAGTGACATATGTAGCAAATCAGTGGTTCTCAACCTTCTTAATGCTATGACCCTTTAACACAGTGCCTCATGTTAAGATGACCCCCAGCCATAACATTATTTTTGTTGCTACTTCATAACTGTAAATTGGCTACTGTTGTGAATTTTAATATAAATATTTTTGGAGATAGAGTTTACCAAAGGGGTTGAGAGCCACAGGTTGAGAATCTCTATAGTACATACTGAAAATACCACTACTATATGCCAGTTCCAGGCCTCAAAAAGCAAACAACAACAACAACAACATCAACATGGACAAATTATTTAGTGCCTAATCCTGGAAGCGTGGGGTTTTTTTAATTATCATGCAATATCACTTCCTCCCTCGGTGTACCTTATCCTCTCCCCATATAAATTATATAAGTCAACCAAGTTGACTTTCGTGTTTTATAATTATTCTATACAAGTCATAAACTCTTTGAATGGAGAACAGTGTAAACCCACTGCTAAACACAAAGCAAAACTTAAAATAACCTGTAGTCTACTAGTCCCCAACTTCTGCCCAGCAGGCTTCTTCTCCCACCTCTCCCCAAGCAGGATGACTCCAGCTTCCACTTCAGGTGCTGGTTTCCCTTAAAACCCCTCTTAAGCCAGTGAAAGAACAAAAGGACTGAGCCTATGTGTTCCCCCAGCACCCTGGCTGACCTTCAATGCTTGTGTCTTCAGTGGCCCTGATGCTGTTCCAGCTCTAAGCATCTTCAGGACTGAGAATGTAGCAGTATCTTTCAACAGAATCATAATCTGTACTCATAAATGTTAAATGTTTTTTGTTTGTTTGTTTGTTTTGAGTTTTTAAGACGGGGCTTCTTTGTGTATCCTTGGCTGTCCTGGAACTCTTTCTGTAAACCACACTGGCCTCAAACTCCGAGATCCTAAGAGTTAAAGGCACCACCACTGCCCTGAGCAGTTCTTGAATTAATAAGTAAACAGAGGACACAGGAGAAAATAGAAAGCATATAACGTCAGCACGGAGCTGGAGGAATTATCTCAGCCTACTTCCTGTTTTCTCCATCTGTGTCATGTCAGCGAAAGTGGAAGGCTTTGTTCTTTTTTTTCCCCCAGTCAACTAACCAGCTGTAACTAGCAAACTTCTGACCCATACCTTGTCCACTTTCTCCTTGTATATGTCTTTTTGTCGTTGTTGAGTTAGAGTCTTAATATACAGCTTAGACTGGCCTTGGACTTTTTGGTTGTTGTTGTGCTTGGGGTTTCAGTGATTTTTCTTTTTGCTTTGAGATAGGCTTTCACTGTGTAGCCTTGACTAGCCTGGAACTTTGCTGTGTGCAACAGGCTGGCCTCAAACTCATTTAGAATGCTGGGATTAAAGTCGTGGGACACTTTACCCCGCTAGCCTTGAGTTTATTTCCCTACTGCAGCCTCTGGAGTGCTTGGCTAAAAGAATACAGCACCGGATCTGACATATAACTTTATCCTACTGTCTCTTCCCTTCTGAGCCTTCTGAGTCTGTTTTTCTGTCTACTTCTGCGTTCTTACACGCATACATGTACACACACAAACACACACACACACACACACACACACGCACACACACACTTTTAGCCAGCTTTCTTCATAGCTTTTCTCTGTGATTTTCTTTTGTTGCTTTTTTTCTTTTTTGAAAGTTTATTTTAAGTGTGTGTGTGTGTGTGTGTGTGTGTCTATCTGCCTGACTGACTGTGTGTCCATGTGAATACTCGCACACATGTGCACTTTTGAACATGTATGTCTGTATATGGAACAGCTTGAGGTGTCAGATCCCCAGGAGTTATAGGTGGTCGTAAGCTGTCTATCATGGGTTCTGGGAACCGAATTTGGGTGTTCTGGAAAACCAGTAACCACAAAACTTCACTCCAGCCTCTATTTTCTTCCTTTGAGATAGGATCTCATGTTGCTAGGTTGGCCTTGAACACTCCTTCCCAGCATTAGGATTGCAAGCATGTACTACTACCATGCCTTTTCTCTTCCTGCCTTGACCTTCCAAGTGCTGGAATTACAGGCGAGAGCTGCCATCCCTGGCTTTAACATTGTCTTTCTACTCAATACAATAGAAGCACTAGCTCCTAAGAGAACATTATATACCAAATTGTGAACTGACACTCTGTAAGAAATAATGTCATCCTGTTCTCTTCCTTCTCAGTGGCAGTTTAGAAGAGAGAATCAGATCCAGGAACTCCTACCTCCCCTCGTCCCCCGTGACGATGGATGATCATCACCTAAGCAAAAAGGGCCGCCACAAGCTCTTGGGCGTGAGATGGTAGTCACACGCTGCAGATTTCTTGGTATAGAATAGCAAGCATTTTGCAATCAGAAGGGCCCTTCTCTGTGTCAACCCTGCCGCTTTGCTCACCAAAGTCGTTATTTCCTCAAGTCGGCAGCAGAACTGAGAACAGAACTCTCACCTCTAAATTTCTTCTCTGCTGTTCTGCTCTCACCCGGCTCCAGCTCTGTGCTCTAAAAGGCTCCCTTCATTAAACTTTCGTGTCAATGAGAGGCACGGCAACCACTGAAAGCACCGTGTTCTTCTGCTACAGAATTTATTACATGGTGACCTTAGCACTCTCACCAACAAAAATGCACAAGTTTGCTAGCAATGTCAAACTTTGGGGGTTGTTTTGATATCTCAGTGGACTGGCATGAGGCTTTTAAAAGACTGTCCATCCAGCCAATCTCTTCACTGGTGATGTAACCAAAATTAGTAAAAGAAATCGTCAAAAGACCACGGTGTGCCCCTTAAATGTGTTCAACTTGTATTTAATAACTAATAAGTTCAACTAGTCCTGGTACTGGTATTGCCAATGTCTATTATTCTATTAATAGTAGTAGCCAAGGAATGGCGGTTGCACACCTTTGATCCCAACACTTGGGAGGCAGAGACAGGCAGATCTCTATGAGTTCAATGCCTACCTGGTCCAGAGAGAGAGTTCCAGGACAGCAGGGGCTGTTACACAGAGAAACCCTGTCATAAAAAACCACAACAATAATAATCATTACTATTGTCATTGGGAAACAACAAACTAAATATTTTTGGTAATTTGTGATTTGCTATCAATGCACATAGCAGGTATTTTCTTGTAACAGTTCTACTGGAAATATTTCAAAACATCACTTATACACATCACCCACCAATGGAATTGTTAGATGCGGTATTACATACTAATGTAAATAAAGAGCACACAGCACACAGGGCTGCACACCTTTGATCCCAGATCATTGGAGGCAGAGGCAGATGGACTTTTATAAGTTCTAGACCAGCCTGATCTGCAGTAAGTTCCAGAACGGCCAGGTGTATGCAGAGAAACTGTGTCTCAATCAATCAATCAATAAAATAGATGTTAAAAAAGAATGATCGTACACAGAAAAGGAGAGTAGAACTCATTTGATATGACCCCTTTCAGAGTCACCCTTTCCAGTCCTTTCTTCTGAGGCTCAGTGGTTTCTGAGAAGTGAAATTCTGTAACCAGGGATACAAACAACAGACAGCCACATAAACCTGTTGAGTCTTCAGGTCGCTGTCACTCTGTCACATCTAACAAGATGCTCAGACTGAAGAAACACTTGTTATTCTTAGCAAAAAAAAAAAAACTAGTTACTAGTTAGTTCCCTTTTATTATAAAGTTATTACCCACTCCACCCGAGTGTGTGTGTGTTGTGTTGTGTTGTGTTGTGTTGTGTGTGTTTCTCTCATTCTTCCATCCTCACCCCTTCCTTTCCTTTTTAGAGATATTGCAAGTCTTTGAGAGCTATACTGTAAAATTTTACACACACCCACCCACACAAAGATGAAAGGTTTCTGAGTCCCATTACCAAGAATCTAAAGGTTTTAGTGGGGCTGGTAAATCTACATTTTAATGAACTAGCCAAATGATAAAGATGTTTGTGGTATTTGTAGAGGGAACACTTTGACCGACTCTTTTCTAAATAAACTTATACTGAGAAATTTTAGTTGTCTATTCTTTTGGGTCAGACGTGGTGAGTGGCTCATGCCTCTCTATAATCCAAGAATGGTGGTGAAGATCTCAAGAAACACATGCAGGAGAACTGCTATGATTTCAAGGCCAGCCTAGGATGCATAGGAAAAGACAAAATAAAACAAAAACCCTTTCTCAGAGAGCTTTCTACATTTCCCCCCTTTGTGCTGGAGAGATTAAGCTCAGTGGTTAAGAGCACTGACTGCTCTTCCAGAGGTCCTGAGTTCAATTCCCAGCAACCACATGGTGGCTCACAACCATATGTAATGGGATTCAATGCCCTCATCTGGTGTGTCTGAAGACAGTGACAGTGTGCTCACACACATGAAATAAATGAATAAATAAATAAATATTTTTTAGAAATTAAAATTTTAAAAAAATTATAAACCTTTTTTTATGTTTGACAGTAAATCAATCTTCACAGGACCAAGAGCTTCTCCTACTGATGCCAAACAATGTCATCCTCTGCTACATATGTGACTGGAGCCATGGGTCCCTCCTTGTGTACTCATTGGTTGGTGTTTTAGTCCCTGGGAGCTCTGGACGTTTGGGTGGTTGATATTGTTGTTCTTCCCATGGGGTTGCAGACCCCTTCAGCTCTCAGTCCTTTCTCTAGTTCCTTCACTGGAGTCCCTGTGTTCAGTCTGATATTTAGCTGCAAGCATCCTCATCTGTATCAGTATGGCTCTGGCAGAGCCTCTCAGGAGACATTCACATCAGATTCCTGCCAGTAAGCACTACTTGGAATCAGCAATAGTGACTGGGTTTGGTGACTGTATATGGGATGGATCCCCAGGTGGAGAAGTCTCTGGGTGGCCTTTCCTTCAGTCTGTGTTCCACTCTTTGTCCCTGTATTTCCTCCCATGTGTATTTTGTTCCCCCTTCTAAGAAGGACTAAAGCGTCCACATTTTGGTTTTCCTTCTTTTTGAGCTTCATATTGCCTTTCAATTGTTGCTTGGGTATTCTGAGCTTTTGGGCTAATATCCACTTATCAGTGAGTACATACCATGTGTGTTCTTTTGGTACTGAGTTACCTCACTCAGGATGATATTTTCTAGTTCCATCCATTTGCCTAAGAATTTTGATAAGTCATTGTTTCTGATAGCTGAGTAGTACTCCATTGTGTAAGTGTACCACATTTTTGTTCCATTCCTCTATTGAAGGACATCTGGGTTCTTTCCAGCTTCTGGCTATTATAAATAAGGTTTCTATGAACAGTTCATTTCCCCAGTGTAGGGGAAGACCAGGGCGATGAGGTGGGAGTGGGTGGGTGGGAGTGGGAGCATCTTCATAGGAGCAAGGGGAGGAGGGATGGGAGAAGAGGAAAAGAGGATAACATCTGAAATGTAAGTACATAACATATCAAATAAAAAGTAAACAATCAAAAAAAAAAAGAAAATATATGACCATATCAGTCTTTGGCTGATATGGTCAGATATAGGAAAAATAATCAAAGCTTCCCACTCTAAAGAAGAGGAGTGGGGGAGCTGGGTGTGGTTCCACCATTAGGGAGACTGAGGGAGGTGTGGTCTGCAAAGTGAGTTCCAGGGCAGCCAGGGCTTTACAGAGAAACCCTGTCTCAAATAACCAAAGAAGAAGAAGAAAAAGAGGAGGAGGCTAAAGAACACAGGGAGAGCTAAACTGTTAAAGGTGTGGGTAAGTGTGAAACCATGCTCTATGCCTTAGAACGAGTATGGATGAGAAAAGGAGAACCACAGTGTTATTTGTAACACAGCAATCTTCAGCCCAGGCTAACTGCTAACTTACCACGGAGCTGAAGTCCTCTTACTTCGGCCTCCCCAGTGCCAGCAGTTCGGGTGTGCAGCCTCTACCGTGCTTGACCAGCAACTGACATCATCTGCCTGGATATTGTGCAGAGAATTAAGCGATCATCTGCTGCCGATGATCCACGTTTAAGAAAGCAAGCAAATGTGCTCCTTTGAATTCAAATGTCTCAAATTTGACTGTTCGATAACTTGAATAGTGGATTCATACCAGTGAGGCTACCATGCTCAGATGTGAAGCTTGGTTTTACGTTGATTTTTAAAATTCTTTTACGACTGAGAGTGGTGGTGGACACCTTTAGCCCTGGTATGCAGGAGGCGGGGGCAGATCCCTTATGAGTCTGAACTACATAAGGAGTTCCAAGCCAGCCTGGGTGACAAAGCGAGATTCTGGGGGGGGGGGGGGCGGGAGAGAAGAAGAAAAAAGAAAAGAGAACAAGAAAAGAAAATCATTATTTTAGGGGCTGCAGGGAGCTCAGTGGTTAAACGTACTTGTTCTTTCAAAGGACCCAGGTTCGATTCCCAGTACCCACATGATGACTAACAGCCATCTGTAACTCCAGTTCTACGGGATCTCATGTCTCTACTTCTTAGAGAGTTATGCCTGTATTATGTACACACACACATAAAACAAAACAAAAAAAAAATACCTATTTTAACATCTATCTTACAAAGAGGAAAAGGGCAGTCTCTTTTTAGAAGGACAACCAAAGTAAAAACTAAGGCCACTCGGAAGGAAAGCTCAAGTGAAGAAACGGACTGTCCCACTGAACTCTGATACAGTCGTGTGTTATGTTTCCCTGTGGGCTCCACACTTGCAGATGCAGACAGACATTGACAAAGTCAAGAGCCACATTCAGGCAGGAGAACGGAAGTCTCAGTAAGATAGCCATCTTCATATACCTATAGATGGACTTGAGAAATGCCTCAGGCGTTAACAAGGCTTAGTACTCTTGTGTGGGCCAGGGTTCAGTTCCCAGCACCCACAAGAGCCTGTGACTCTTACAACACGAATCAGATGTTTCTGGTCTCTGCTGGCACCCATGAACGCTTACACATACTGCCCCCCCACACACAACCAAGAAGAAAGTACACCTCTTTTTTAAGTTAGTGCATAAATACCTATAGAAGCAAAAGAAGGGGAGGACTTATTTCTTGCAGTTTCAGAGAAGGAAGTAGAAAGAACAGTTAGAAATTCTCCCTTCGTACTGCCTGAACTTTTAGCTCCTTTTAAAAAAGACCTTGAAAATTATTAACTCTACGGGGGGGGGGGGGGGGATGGTGCAGCCTTTAATCTCAGCACTGGGGAAACAGAGGCAAGCTGATCTCTGTGAGTTCAAGACCAGCCTGGTCTAAAGTGAGTTTTGGAACAGCCAAGGCTACACAAAGAAATCCTGTCTCGAGAAAACAAAACTGAAAGTCATGTGCGCCAAATTAATGACTGTTTACAGGGAAACCAAAGACTGTTGGACAGGAAACTGCACAAAGAGATTTGCCATGAGAAGGGATGTTAGGTTAGGTGACTTCTAAGGATTCTGCAATGCGTATCTACAGCCTTTGAACGTTTCTTGGGTCTCGGTGTTTGATGCGGGATGTAGTGTACGGTAAATGAGAACAGAATAGGCCTTCACTAATGGAATGTAAGAACAGACACATTCAGCACAATTTCTTTGACAAATGCATCAAAAAGACTTTGACCTTTTCAGAATTTACAAAGTAATCAGAGGTGGGTCAGGGGGGTTCATAGTTCATTGTTAGAGAGCACTTGCTGAACACGCACAAAGCTCTGTTCAATGCTAAAATTATTTACAAAGTATCTCTATACGCCTATTTTAAAAGATTCAAATTTTTTTTGTGGGTATGGGTGCTTGCGTGTGTGTGAACCATGCACATGCAGTAAGTGCGTGCTGAGGCCAGGAGAGCTGGTTGGGTTCCCCGGGGCTGGAGTTAAAACACACTGTAGGTGTGTGTGCTGGGAACTGAACGGAGGTCCTCTGCAAGAGCACGAACTACTCTTTTTTTAAATGAGTATGAGTGTTTGGCCTCCATGTTTGTAATTGTACCATGTGCCTGCGGTGCTGGGGAAGAAGCCTCCGGACCAGAACTCCAGAGTTGTGAGCCAACAGTCTGGGAACCTCAGACTAAGCCATCTCTACAGCACCTTCCCCCAAATGATGTACACTTTAAGCAAAACCGTTTTCATTTCATCTGATGAATGACTGGGAATGTGGCTTCTTGGTACAACAACTTCCTAGGCATAGGCAATACCCTGGGTTCAACCTCCAGTGCAGACAGTGCAAACAAGCAAACCAAAGCAACACTAGCAGGGGCCAAAACGATGGAGAGAACAGGCTGCTAAGACTTGAGTTCAGTTCCCAGAACCCACATGGCAGCTCACAAGTCTGTAACTCCAGTTTTAGGGGATCCAGAGCTACCTTCTGGCCTCTTTAGACACCAGGCGTGTACATTGACATACATGCAGTCACAAACAAACAAACCAACCAAAAACACCCATACGCATAAAATAAAAATAATGACAATGACCAGCAGCAGTGGTGGCACAGCACTTGGGAGGCAGGGGCTTGTGGAGCCCTATGAGTTTGAAGCCAGCCTGGTCTACAGAGTGAGTTCCAGGACATCCAAAACTACACAGAAAGACTCTGTCTTTAAAAACCTGAATGAATGAATGAATGAATGAATGAATGAATGAAAATAATTTAAACAAATGCTAGTAGAGGCAGAGTTTCTAACTCTGGTCAGAGTTGATATGCAGAACAATGCTCCTACAAAGATACCCATATCAGGACTGGAGAAGTGGCTCAGTGGTTAACAACATTGACTGCTCTTCCAGAGGTCCTGAGTTCAAATCCCAGTAACCACATGGTGGATCTGAAGACAGCAACATGTATATGAAATAAGTCTTCAGAAAATGCCCATATCTTAATTGTCAGGGAAAGTTTTTTAAAAAATGAATTAATGTTTCTCTGTTGGCTTTTATTTTGTTGAGACAGGATCTCAGGTTGACTTCCAACTTGGGATCTCCTGGCCTCTGCCCTCTGAACACCGGGACTACAGGTGGCTTTCATGTGACTTTAAAATGAGCACAGTAGGACATATTTTCTGTACTGAGCCTAATGTGGTCAGGGAGTCATCGTAAGTGAAAGAAGGAAGTGGCAAAGTCAGTTAGAGAAAGAGATTAACAGTGGGGAAGTAGGGATCAGAGAAGCTGATGTGAAGCTAGCTCCAGGAGGGACTGACCAATAAGCCTTTGACGGGGCATAAAGAACAGGGGGTTGGACAGCTCAAGGCCCCAAGACAGGGTGTGAAGATACTGGGATGGTAGATCGGAGAGTGTGAGTGTCAGACTAAAGCAACTTCAAAGACTCCCTTTCCAAGAGAGTTCTTTCCCTGGACCTGTCAGCTTTAGGGGTACGTAAACCCCTATACACTGCGTTGCATTTCACACATCTAAGAATGAATTCTGGTTAGAGAGGGTTTCTGAGGAAAGTGCCCTTCCTTTTTCTAGAAGTGACTGCCCTGGGTGGGAGGAGGCACCAGGAGAGGACAGCAGAGAAGGCAGACCACAGGCTCCAGCTGCTGCACCCGCTAGCGCTTGTAGATTCTTATTCCAGACTTCTGGAAGCAAGACGGCTGTTGGGGTGGAGCTCCGAGGAAACTGGACACTTCTCCCTAAGAGGGTCACACTAGCAGTTGTTCCGATGGAAGAAGGAAGGGCCTGTGAACCAAGGGCATCCGGCTGACTGTATAAGCTGAAAAGGGCAAGTAGTCTCCCCAAGAACCTCCAGAAGGACTTCCAGCATGCTGACACCTTGGTTTTAGGTCAGTGGGCTTCCAGGATGGTGCTACAATACACTTGCATTGTTTTAAGCTGTCTCCTACGTGCTGATTTGATGAATCAGCAAAAGACGTGTTTTGGGCGTGGGAAGCCGTGGGTCTTCTGTTATTTTACCTTGGAAAGTTATGTTTACAACATGTTGAAAGGAAATGGAGTTGTCTGGGCTTTTTCCTTCTTTCTTTCTTTCTTTTTACTTAACAAAAATCAAAATGGGGTAGTGGGGTAGTGGAGGAGGGGAGGTAAGCTGAGGGAGGAGTGGGGGGAGAGGAGGGTCAAAGTGAGAAGAAGACAAAAACAAGATGGAAAATACCAATTGGGGAAGAGAGGTGGTAAGGGGTGGGAATCAGAAAGGAGAAGAAGGCGGTAAGAGGACTAGGGGTGGAAGGGGCAGGGGGAGAAGGGCACACAGGTGGACTGAAGAGAGAAAGGGGAGGGGAGGGAAATAGGGGGAAATGTGAAGGGAAAAGCAGAGGTGAGGGCAGTGATAGGGAGAAGGGACGGTCAGGAGGTTAGGAAGTAAAAGGAGAGGCTGGGACTTGATAGGAAAAGGAGACAAGAGAGGCAATTTGGGCAGTGACAAGGGGAGGAGGAAAGAAGGCCGTGGACGAGAGGAGAGGCGGGACAGACTAGGGTGTATATGGAAAGAGAGGAAGATCATGGAGGTAGGGCATTAAGACAGGAAGGGAAGGGGGCAGGACGGGAGGAGGTAGGTTGAGGAACAGGGGCAGGTGTAGTAAAGAGGGGATAGTGGAGAGAAGGAAGTGGGTCAGAGGGGGAGAAGGAGAGCTCAGAGTCACCAGATGAGCCAGTGTTGGTAGTAAGGAATCCTGAAAACGCATGAGGAGGGAGGAAGAGAGGGGCGGGGGC
Organism: Micromys minutus; assembly: GCF_963924665.1. NCBI lineage: Eukaryota > Metazoa > Chordata > Mammalia > Rodentia > Muridae > Micromys > Micromys minutus. The sequence continues at coordinate 92,118,705 of NC_137970.1, forward strand.
AGAGGAAATGGGAAAGGTTTTATAAAGCTCTGAGGCTTGTGAGAGACAATGAAAGAGGGAGGAAGGGGAATTGGGTAGGGATGATAAGTAGAAGGGAGGAGAGCTTGAATCTAAGAGAGAGGAAGCGGAAGCAGGAGCGGGGAGAAGAGGTGGGAAGAGGAGGGGGCAGAGTAGAAGGAATGCAGAAAAGGAAAAAACAACATAAAAACAATCCAGGGGAATAAGCACGTACTGGTCTCAACAGCCCCAGGACTTTTCCTCCTGGAACTTGCAAGTCTGAACAGTGGGTGTCTGACTTCAAGGGCATCTGGTATCTTCTCTGTTCTGAGATTCGGGATCAAGGAAAGCAACCTAGAAGCATCTTCCAATCCCTTGTCTCCATCCCGGGAGCTACTCATTCATCCTTAAGTTGAGTCTGCAGTTTAGGTAGAACTAAAATCTTGCTTGGAAGCCACATAGCGACAATGTATTTATCCATTTACCCATTCAGTTAGAAACAGACTTTCTCTGGCAAATCTGGAACTTGTGAGTCTTCTGCCTCAGCCTCTGGAGCTCTGGGGATTGCAGTCACCAGTGGCTTCTACACATTTGGTCCTCGAAGCATCTAGGCTCCTGTCTGTCGGTAGCTTCCATGTTAGTCTTCATGGTCTTTCCTTGATTGTCACTTATTTATTCTATTTTATGTGTATGAATGTTCTTCCTGCGGGAATGTATGTGCACCAATGTGTGACTTGTGCTTAGGGAGGTCAGAAGAGAGCCTTTGATGTCCTGGAGCTGGTGTTAGGAATGGTTATGAGACACCATGTGGGTGCTGAGAATTGAACCCAGGTCCTCTGCAAGAACAAGTATGTTTAGCTACTGAGTTATCTCCACGGCCCACTGTCACTTTCTTAATGACTATCCTACTTAACCCTGAGCCCCCAACACACACTCTCTCTGTCTCTCTCTCTTTGTGTCTCTCTCTCTCTCTCTCTCTCTCTCTCTCTCTCTCTCTCTCTCTCTCTCTCTCTCTCTCACATCCTCCTTCCTATTTTTACATAGCACTTACCTCCTTCTATCATAAAATAAGAGTGTTTCACATCAGTCAGTCTTCCCTCATTAAAGTACTACTGTCCCGAGTGCAGCAATTTCCCCCTTTCATGTTTTCTAATGTTAATGTAAAGACTAAAAACAACGAATGCTAAATAGCTGGTTGGTCCTTGGAAAATATTATTGAATGGATCAATTGTACTTCTTTACCTATATGAGACTAGATCTTGGGACAGGGCTATAAAAAAAACAAGACAATATATGGCCTAAAATATGCCTGATATTTTAAATATAGTACATGGATATTCGATTACACATTGGCTAGCCTGAACTATAAACACTTGGAGGCGAATGCATTGGCTGTCTCACTTTTCCTTAACTTCTGTGATACCCGGTGCCTTTCCTTTGTTCCAGCCCTGATTACTAATCTAATGGAAACCTATTCCTTTCAAGTTTCTCATCACTATTCAGTACAAAGGGAGTTAAATCAGTCTTCCACACAACCTGGGTATTGACGGAAATGTACGTGTATGTACATTGTTGAAACCCTGTGGACAAGCACAAAAGAAATGATTTAGAAAAGTATTTTTGTGGTTTGTTTGTTTTGAGATGGGTTCTATTTATGTATCTCTGGCTGGCTTGCAACTCATTATGTAGACTAGGCTGCTTATTTGGGCTTTTTGTTGTTGTTGTTTTGTTTTTTATCCTATATGTGAGGGAAAACCTTGAACAAGACTTAGTCTTCAAAAGTAAGGCTCAGATGTTTAAGCAGACTCCGACTCCAATAAATGAGAGTGCAAACTCATAAACACACACTGGTTTGGGAGTGGCTATTAGCATTTCAAAGACTGCCTCACTTCACAAAAAGAATTCACTACAGGGTTCAGCAAACACACACACACACACACACACACACACACACACACACAGTCTTACACATCCCAAAATGGAGAAACTGCGATTATGTTTTCCATATTCAACTCATAAAATGAACTGGCCATTACATGACATGTTGGTGGGTAGGCTGAACTTCAGTTGGGGAGCACTTGCCTTCAGTCCTCTCAGTACACTAAAAGAAAATAGTCAGTAAATGGAAAATGCCGGCATTGTGATGTGGGAAATATTTTAGAAACAAAAGTGTTTAGTGGCAATAATTTCTCTAAAGACAGTAATAAAAAATGCCAAATATTATTAACAGATTATTTCCAAGGACAGAGAGTAAGAATGCTTTCCATCCTGTCTTTCAAGCTGCCCAGGTGCCCAAATCTTCCATAATGAGCATGTAAAGATAAAAACAAACGTTTAGGGTCTACAGAGGTGGTTCAGCATTTAAGAGTGCTTGGCCCCAAGCTCTGTTCCCATGTCAGGCGTTCACACTGCCTGTAAAACGGGCATGCTCGGCGCTAACCACTGCTCTCAGCAGGCAGAGGCCTCCTGATCACAAAGGGTCTGTTTGAATTTGAGACCAACTGGTCTATATAGTGAGTTCCAGGAGAGCCAGGTCTAGAGAGAGAGACCCAGTCTCCAAAGAAGGAAGCAAAGGGATAAGAGTTGAGGTGCATATTTTACATACCGAAGCAGACCTGACCTCCAGGTTCTCCCAGTACCCCTCAGTCTCTACCTAGCATACCCTGCCCCCACCCTGAATTGTCCAGCCTGGGTCCTGGGCTGCCCCTTCCCCAGAGGCTCTTCCCTAGTTAATCCAGACATTTTAGTCTCTCCCTTTCTCCTCTTCTCCTTCTCTCTTGGCCCTTTCTTTCTCTTCCCCACCTCATCCCCCACCCCAAGGTGACTTCCTGGGCTTGGTTCTTGGGCCCAGGGAACTTGAGAAAACCAACTTCCCAATAAACCTGTATTTAAAATAATCTAATCTGGTTTGAATTGGCTCAGGTCACCAGTAGAAAAATAACCTATCACCAAGGACTCCACCTCCAGGGGTTCTGACACTATCTGCAGGTACCCACAGCCACTAGCATTCATGTATGCATACCTACACACAAGCACATAGATATAAAAATTTTAAAAATCAAACTCTAAAAGTGAAAGTGAAAGTTTGCTTTCTAAGGAATTGATTTGTACAGAACTGGAAGAAGAAGTAGAAAAGCATCTCGGTTTATCAAATCTCTTAGACATTTTGAGGGCGGAGAGCAGTTCTAACAGGCTGGCCTTGAATTCCAGGCACTTAATGTCCCTGCTTCTCCAGGCACCATAAAGTGTCCACAACCGGACCTGGTTTTATTTCTGATCCTATCTTCAAATTCTTCCATTGGGTCTGCAGATACTCCCCAGCACAGAGAGACAGTATTTGATAGCTATAGTTTAAGACCCTCCCAGTTGCTGAAAGTGGATTTTGTGTTCTCATTACAAGAAATAAGAATGAGAGATCATTAGCTTGATGTGGACAGTACAAAAGAAAAGTTGCCATGGGGGCTGGAGAGATGGTTCTGGTTAAAAGCACTTATGGCTCTTCCAAAGGGCCCATGTTAGGTTCCCAGCACCCACGTTCTTTGCCACAACCACCTGTAACTCCAACTCCAGGGCAATCTGAGCCTTCCAGCACTATACACATATACATGCAGACAGTTATACACATAATAAACATCATAAAATAATCTTTAAGTAGCCACATATCAAAATATAGTGTACATTATGAGCAATTTTGATAATCAATGTATATCTTAGTAAGAATATATGTTTTTATTTACTAACAAAAGAGAAACAAGAACAATCTACAATAACCCAGAATTGTGGAAAGAAAAGCCCTTGGTCCTGCCAAGGCTCAATACCCCAGTGTAGGGGAATGTCAGGACAGGGGGGCTGGAACAGGAAAGGGGATAATATTTGAAATGCAAATAAAATATATCCAATAAATTTAAAAATAATAACCCAGAATTAAGGTAGAAGAATAAAAAAAAAAATTGTGGTTGTTACTTCCCTGAGAAATCAGCCACATGGTTATTTAAAAACATGTTATTATTTTGTAGGCTTGAAATAAATTGGGCTAAGAGAAATAGCTAGCTTAGTTTTGAAATAGTTGTGATTTCTTTTTTCAGACAGGGTCTCACTGGCCTCCCAATTTGTGATCGTAAACCTGAAGATGCAGTGACCACTCCCAACTTTCAAGTTTCGACTTTTACTTTTTAAATTTCCAAGTCACTTGTAGTTTATGTCAAATGAGAATGTTCCGTTTCAAATGTTTAAAACGGGTAGCTAGGACCGTAAAAGAAAAAGGAGAAGGCGGTGATGACAAACCAAGAAATTAAAGGCGGCGGTTCAGGGAAATCGCTGAGTCAGGAGTCGGACAATCACGTGAATAAGTTGAATAAAAAACAAAACAAACAAAAAAAAAAAAACCAAAAAACAAAAAACGAAACTTAGGCCGACACAGCCTCCCGCCGCCAGCACCCGCTCTAGCCTCGGTTACGGACTGGGAAGCTGAGAGTTCAGAGTGTCCTTTGCTTTGTCCCGTGGGCGGAACTTAGGCTGAGGGTGGAGCGCCTTAGGGCACGTGGGATGCGTTTGGATGCCAAGGGGCCCTGAAGCTCCGGAGGAGGCTTTGGCTTTTTGTGTCCTCCGAGTTCCAGAGGCTTACCCGCTGCCCTAGGAGGCCGTGCGAGCTGCCAAAGGTCAAAGCAACTTTGTTCATAAAAAAAGAAAAGAAAAGAAAAAGGGACGATGGTACTTTTGAAAGAAAGACTCCCCGGGCTCTGCTGCCTTCCAGGCATTCTTCCAGGAGCTTTCTCCCCCTGCAGGCCTGGGCCTAAAGTGCAGTTTGTTTTTACCGTGGGATGCTGCTTTATTCTTGGCGTTGGCGCCAAGAGCATTCAAGCCCTACCAATTAATTATGGCCTTTTCCGAGAAAAGGGGCTGTCCCTTAGGTCTGAAGTTGGTGCTCCTGGCTTTAATGGCAGGATGTGCTTTTGAAGTCTTCTGCGTCCCTACTCAACCAGCATCCCATATACAAGCATGAGCATGCCCGGAAGCCCAGCTTCGGTTTTGGCTTGGCACATAACTTACTTGGATCCACAGAGACACCACCGTTGTTTCCTGCACCTAATTTCCTTCAAAACTTACCAAACTGTACACTGGAAATATGTGTAGTTTACATGTCAACAGAACTTGCTTCAAAGAGCACACTCCCAGGATTCAATAATCAGGATCACTCCAGCTTCTACTTAACTAACAAGGTAGAAAAATGTCTCTTTTTTAAAAACCACATCTATTAGTCCTTTCATTAGATAACTTGCTTATTTTAAAATCTTGAGTTTCTATAAGTATAGGAACACAGTTTTGACTTGGAGAGTTTTTCATTAGAATATTCCATTAATATTTTGCTTATTACGAAAACCGAAGGGAGAACATCCCTCTGCTAAACAACTACAAAGATATATAATATCTTGATTTTAGCAAGTGGAAATTTTATAGACACAAAACAAAATTGTCTTGAGTTCCCTTAACAGCCATCCATTACCCACCTAAGACAGCATGTTTGTGACTAGCACGTGAAGCCTTTGAGGATGTCTTAAATTAGATAGATGGCTTCCTCCAGCCTCAACATGAAGCACATCATCAGGTAGTCTGCCTAGCTGCTATTTCCATCACTGTCTTTTAAGTTGATAGCTGTAAAACCAACAAAAACACAAAGTCCACAGGCCCTAATAGAAAGGCACTGGAGCTGGGGGCACATGTTTCTTCTGCCAGCCCGTGGGAGGCAAACGCTGGAGGATCCCAAGGTCAGCTCAGGTTACGGGTGCCATTACTCACCACCATTATTACCCTTCCACCCCTAAAGAAAATAACCAGAATGACAGCAAGGAAAGAAAAACCAAAAAGACCAAACTCTTCATCTGGTGATTAGCTCAGCTGGCAAAATACTTTTCTAGCTGGAATGAAGCCCTGGATTAAACCACAGGCACCGAGTAAGCTGGGCACGGTGGCACATATCTGTAACCTCAGCACCCAGAAGGCAGAGGCAGGAGGAGAAATCATAGTCACCCTTAGCGACATAGTCAACACCGAGCTCCCTAAGACCCTGTCTCAAAACAACCAGACAAAAACCTGGAACAGACAAATAGGCAGTAACGCACATAGAAATGAGAATCCTGGCTAAGTGTCCAGGCTGCCACAGATCTGAAATCAAACGATGGCCCCTTCCTTTGCCAACCGAGAGCGCTGGAATTCGCCATTCATTCCCTGAGCCTCTGCTTCCTTAGAGAGCTCTTGAGTAAACCCGTGTCAGCTGAGAAGGCAAAGGATGAACCCTCGGGTCAGTGCCTTCAATCTAGCTGGGGCTCAAATATGGGATGCTGCCTCAAAGTTTATTTGTGTGCAGAATTACCAAGGGAATAAGGATCACAGACATGGATCTTAGTGTTGCAGGTCATTTAAATCCAACATAAATTTACCATATCTCAAATCGATTGTAATCAAGCTGCTACTGATCCCCCAGGGACCACAGAACGGACTCTGGAGATGATGACCCTGAAGAGAAATTGCACAGCATATTGAAAGGAGACCACAAAGCGAGGGGGTGGCCTGTAGCATTGTCCAATCATGTTTTGACATAAGGGTTGAACAAGGGAGTTTTCACGAATCCGATTAGGTAGGATCCGGAGCCTGAGAACATGAACCTGCCAGCAAGATTGCCCTTGAGATATCTGGACTCGGACAACTGTTTCCTCACAATAGAAGCTGTCTAGCTATTGGGAGGTCCCTGGCACCCCTAGGGCCTAGGACCCTGGATTCAGTTTTTCCCTTTGATTAAATGGAGTCTGAAAACAAAATGGTAGTTAGGATAAGTTCCTTTTGTTTCCACATTAGATGCACTCTATTAACTCTAATGCTGGATAAGGGGTGGGTATAGGCATACATTTTTGTATCACAATTATTAAGTTGTGGATCTTCTGGAACACGGTTTGTGTTGTCCAGCCCCTTAGGACTGTTACTCTCTTTTGTTTTAGCTGTTTAATCATCACATAGTGTGTTAGATGTCATTATGACATTTTCCAATAAAGTATAAGTCACCTTGGTCATGATGTTTTGTCGTGGTAACAGAAAAGTAATTAAGACAGTTGCCCCATCTGATATTAAAGTCTGTTCCTGCCTCCTAAGTGATTTGATAATAGACATGAGCCATCATGCCTGCCCCTTATTTTTTTAAAGAATTATTTATTTATTTAATGTATGTGGATACACTGTAGCTGTCTTCAGACACACCAGAAGAGGGCATCAGATCTCATTACAGATGCTTGTGAGCCACCATGTGGTTGCTGGGAATTGAACTCAGGACCTCAGTGCTCTTAACCGCTGAGCCATCTCTCCGGCCCGTGCCTGCCCCTTATAGCCTATATTTTTAATTAAATATTTTTTTGGGGAAACCATGTGTTTTCACATGAAACTCTATGTAGGCTGGCCTCTAATTCATAGAGAGCCACCTTCTGGCTCTGCCTCCTGAGTGTTTTAAAAGTGTGTTCCTGGGGCTGGAGAGATGGCTCAGTGGTTAAGAGCACTGACTGCTCTTCCAGAGGTCCTGAGTTCAACTCCCAGCAACCACATGGTGGTTCACAACCATATGTAATGAGATCTGAGTCCCTCTTCTGGTGTGTCTGAAGACAGTGACAGTGTACTTACATGTAATAAATAAATAAATCTTTTTTAAAAAGTGTGTGCCATGATGCTGTGCATTCTTACTAAAAATGTACAAAGTTGGAGCTGGAGAAATGGCTCAGCAGTTAAGAGCACTGACTTCATCTAACAGACACAGTTTTAATTCCCAGAACCCCCACAAGGTAGCTTATTACAATGACTACAGTTCCAGGGGATCTTACACATTCACACAGACACACATGCATGCAAAACACCAATACATATAAAATTTTAAAAAAAATAGCTGAGTGGCCTGCTATTCCAGGGGGACCTCCATTCTCCTGCCACCACTTCCCCACCCTTTATCAGACCTGTGGATCCTGAACCATACAGGATCTTCCCTGCTGGCTGAGTCCTTTGGGACAAGCCAAGCAACCCTGCGCAGCCTGCTTTCCTAGGGGGACCTCCATTCCCCCACCACCTCCCCTACCACCTTCATTCAATCTGGGGCTCCTGAACCATACAGACCGGCAGAACCTGAAACATACAGAACTGCAGGTCCAGAACCATACACCCCAAGGCTACCCATCACAGGCCCATCTATCAAGGTTCATCCTCTCCCAATACCTACTACAACAGGTATATCCAGGGACCAAAACTATCCAGATGACTAAAGGCCCTTAGAAAAGAACCATCAACAAAAACCAGAGCAATATGACACTTCCAAAGCACAGCTACACCACAGCAGCAAGCCCTGGATATCATAACACAACCAAAACACAGGAAAATGACCTTAAATCCAATCTTATAAAGATGATAGAGGCCTTTGAGGAGGAAATGAATAAATCCCTTGAAGAAATACAAGAAATACAATCAAACAGATAGAGGTATTCAAAGAAGAAATAAATCACTTAAAGACATACAGGAAAATAGAATTAAACTGGTGGAGAAAATTAATAAAACTGTGCATGACCTGGAAATGGAAATGAAAGCAATAAAGAAAACACAAACTGAGGGAATCCTGGAGATGGAAGCCCTGGGGAAGAGAACAGGAGTAAATGATGCAAGCATCACCAACAGAACACAGGAGCTGGAAGAAAGAATCTTAGGCATAGAAGATACAATAGAAGAAACTGATATATCAGTCAAAGAAAATGTTAACTCCAAAAAAAATTCCTGACACAAGCTGGAGAGATGGCTCAGTGGTTAAGAGCACTGCCTGCTCTTCCAGAGGTCCTGAGTTCAATTCCCAGCAACCACATGGTGGCTCACAACCATCTGTAATGAGAGCTGATGCCCTCTTCTGGTGTGTCGGAAAATAGCTACGGTGTACTTATATACATTAAATAAATAAATACATAGTTTTAAAAAATCTTACACAAAACACCCAGGAAATCTGGGACACCATGAAAAGACCTAAGTTAAGAATAATAGGAATAGAAGAAGGTGAAGAGTCCCACCTCCAAGGTCCAGAAAATATTCTCAACAAAATCACAGAAGAAAACTTTCCCATCCTAAAGAAAGAGACTCCTATAAACCTACAAGAGTCTTTTAGAACACCAATTAGACTTGACCAGAAAAGAAAATCCAGTGGCCACATAATAATCATAACATAAAATCTATAAAACAAAGAAAGAATAGTAAAAACAGCAAGGAGGAAAAAGGCAGGTAACCTACAAAGTCAGATCTATCAGAATTACAGCTGACTTCTCAACAGAAACTCTAAAAGATAGAAGGGCCTGGACAGATATCTTGCAACCCCTAAAAAACCGAACGTGTCAATGTACCCTGAAAAAGTGTTAATTACTGTAGATGATGAAAACAAGATATTTCAAGACAAATCTAAATTCAGACAATAAATCGTCACAAATCCAGCTCTATAGAAAATAATAGAAGGAAAACTTCAACCCAAGGATGATAACTACATCCAGGAAAACATAGGAAATATGTAATTTCATACCAGCAAAAGCAAGAGCATGCACACACACACACACACACACACACACACACACACACTCACACACACACACACAAAACCACCACCATCACCACCATCAAAATAACAGGAAATAAAAATCACTTGCCATTAATATTTCTCAACATCAATGGACTGAACTCCCCAATAAAAAGACATAGACTAAGAGAATAGATGGGAAAACAGTATCCATCATTCTGCTGCGAAAACAGTATCCATCATTCTGCTGCATACAAGAAACACACCTCACTCATAAAGATAAACATTACCTCAGAGTAAAGAGCTAGAAAAGAAGTTTTCCAAGCAAGTGAACCCAAGAAGCAAGATGGAGTAGTCATTCTAGTATCTAATAAAATGGATTTTTTTTCAACCAAAATTAATCAGAAGAGACAGGGAAGGACATTTCATACTCAAAGAAAAAAAAAACCTACGAAAGATTATATCTCAATTCCAAACTTCGGGTGGAGCCTGGGGAGTCTTGTGGAAGAGTGGGGGATAGAAGTGAGCAAACTGAGTGGTGCAGGTGCCTGGGATCAATGATGAGTGCCACCGAGACAGACCGCTGGGCGTGGCTGCTGGTGCTGAGCTTCGTGTTCGGGTGCAACGTGCTTCACATCCTCTTGCCGTCCTTGTCCTCGTTTGAATGAAGGGGTCATGAAGAGCAGCTGAGGACTGAAGGGGTCATGCAAAGGAATTGAGGCTTGGTGCTATGAAGAGAGCCTATGAGAGGCTATTGGTGAAGCCTAGTTGCAGCAGAAGACAGCAGTGTTTTGGAGATGCCAGTACCATGAGGTGACCATGAAGAACAGCAGCAGCCGTGGAGAACAGGCAGCTGGAACCTAGAAGACAAGGAAGAAGTGGAGCCCACCCTTTGAATTGTAAAAAGACTCTGAATTTTAAAAGAGACTGAATATTTTAAAGATGTCCGGGGTGCTGCAGAAGGATGCAGAACGGCAGTCACGGATGAGAGCAGAGATCCAGGACATGAAGCAGGAGCTGTCCACCGTCAACACGATGGACGAGTTTGCCAGATACGCCAGGCTGGAAAGGAAGATCAACAAAATGACAGACAAACTCAAAACTCATGTGAAGGCTCAGACAGCTCAGTTGGCCAAGATCAAGTGGTTTATAAGTGTTGCTTTCCACATATTACAAGCAGTGCTGATGGTCTCACTCATCTGGAAGCATTACTCCATCCCCGTGGCCGTGGTCCCCAGCAAGTGGATCACCCCGCTAGACCGCCTGGTTGCCTTCCCTACTCCGGTAGCAGGTGGAGTTGGAATCACCTGCTGGATTTTAGTCTGTAACAAAGTTGTGGCTCTCATTCTCTGCCCTTTCAGCTGAGGAAGGCCAGCCACAGTCTTTACGAGAGGACTCGGAGAGGGTGAAGAGCGGGTTGCACACAAGTCCAGATTCTTATTGTTTATGCTTTGAAATATGTTTGCCTTTATGTGTCACCTGGGATTCCTGTTGAATCAGGATTTGCTATACTGTCCGTTGAGCCAGAAAGACCAGTCACAGCAACCCCATGCCGTCTGACGTAGCTCTGGATCCATACCGACCGGGCACCACCAAGTGGCATCTGCTGCTGTTCTGGACATGGTTTGGATCTGTCACCAGCTGCAAAATGAGACTGGTAACAACTCCGACTGTTGTTTTTAATTTCAGGAAAAAAAACACACTTGAGTACCACTACAGAACCTTTTTACCCCAGTTACTGAGAGTGACGCACACGGGTGGACACTGCTGTGCTTGTCCCCTGTTGGAATGTCACACTGAGGTGTGTGAAAGGTGTCTAAGCTTGTTAATTTTTCATCGTGGTTCCTACGCATGTTCACGAGACTGTGTGTGCTTTTATCTAAAATCATTCCAAGTGAAGTCTGTCCTTTTTTTAAAATTTTTTTGAAGATTTATTTATTTTATGTATGTGAGTGCACTATAGCTGTCTTCAGACACACCAGAAGAGGGCATCAGATCCCATTACAGATGGTTGTGAGCCACCATGTGGTTGCTGGGAATTGAACTCAGGACCTTTGGAAGATCAGTCAGTGCTCTTAACCGCTGAGCCATCTCTCCAGCCCATGAAGTCTGTCCTTAAAGTATCGGTGTTTATGCTGTGCAGAGTGGAACAGGGTCAGCAGGGTGTGGTCTGATCCAGTTCTTCTGAGACTTCTTAGGCTCGTGAAGTTACCAGGCAGAATTCTGCCAAGTCTGGTTGGTTTTTGTTTTTTTTTTGTTTTTGTTGTTTTGTTTTGTTTTTGTTTGTTTGATTTTTTTTTTCTGAGACAAGGTCTCTCAGTGTAGCTGCAGCTGTCCTGAAATTCTCTATGTAGACCAGGCATGTCTCACAACCAGACTGCTTTTGAAGCACCTTTCTTAGTTACAGTACTTGCTAGTGCTAGTGCGACTGTCCCAACAGCCTGGGCGGCAAGCTGTGGCATTTGCCTCTGGGGAACCATAGCTGCCCACCTGCACACCGTGATTCAGCACAGCTCTGGCTGCCCCGGAATCACCGAGTAGACCAGGACGCCCTGGGATTTACAGAAATCCTCCTCGTCTCTGCCTCACAGCTGCCGGGATGAAAGGTGTGGCACTGGGTTCTGAAGGATTGTATTTATATTCCTGTTTCCTAATGATCTCCTAAGTAGCTCTGTTATTCTGACTGTACTGTGAACAGGCCCTTGGGTTGGTTGTAGGCTGAGTGCCACCAGAGCAGGCTTGAGAGTCCACGGATGTAAACTCAGCGGATGCTGCAGAGAGATCCCCATGGTACCGAGGTTCCTTGGTTGTTTGTAATGGGCACAAACTGAGTGCAGCAGTGAGCGTAGCCAACATTGCTGGGAGGCCCTATCCATTAGCTCCTGCACGCTCAGCACCAAGGAAGCACTTGGTCTACACAAGATTAGTTCAGGACTTGAGGAGGTTGGCTGCAGAATCTGGGTTTCCTCCAGGGATCCAGCCACAGACTGGAATGGTGCTTTTTGCTCTCATCATTTAGGTAGCCAGGGTCAGCATCCCGAGGCCACTTGGAAGGGTAATCAGAAGAAAGTGCCCCGATCAGATGCCTCCACAGGACTTGTGATTTCAGCTGATATGAAGGAACTCTTAGTGACTGCTGGTGTTCCCATGTGTGTGGTGTATGTAACATGGAGTAGGGGACATCAGTGTCCCCCCCACAATTGTATTTGTTAAAGAATGGGTAATAAACATTGATTAAAAGGGAAACAAAAGAAGCGAGCAAACTGGCGTGATCAAGGATACCACAAGAAGGTCCAGAGTCAATTATCCTGAGACCATGGGGACTTACAGAGCCTAGACTACCAACCAGGGAGCATGCAGGAGCTGAACCTAGGCTCCTTACACATCTGTAACATACGTTCAGCTTGGCCTTCATGTGGGTCTCATAACTGATGGAGCAGGAGCTGACTCTGACTCCGTGGTCTGCCTTTGGATCTCCTTCCCTCTACCTGCAGTGCCTGGTTGAGCCACAGTGCTTAGTCCTGCTGGGACTAGATGCCCCAGGGCAGGGTGGGGTGGTACTCAAAGGGGGGGGGACTCCCCTTCTCTGAGAAGAAGGTGAGGGACCAGTGGGGCAGGGATTTATAATTAAAAGATTGGGAAGACTAGAGAGGGGGCCTGTGATGGGGATGGAAAATAAATTTAAAAACAAAGAAGAAGGATAAGTACTAATTCTTTATGTAACCATAGCAGCTTCTAAGTTTACCTTATCGGATTCTAATTCCACCACATATATCTCTGGAGCCACCTCCTGTAGCTCTTGTCAAATAGGGAGAAAATGAATATGGAAGGCTTCTTAGCAACATCCTGAGATCTAATTCAAGAGCCATCAAGAGGATGGATATGACCAATGCTGAGACAACTAATCGCTTACTCTTTCTTGGAGAAGCTTGTAGACACAGTCCAGTACATCTTATTTCCCCCTCTTGGGAAACATGTACCCCACTCGGTACATCCTTGAAGTAACTTTATTTTTAACCCTCCTGTCCACCCTTATACTAAAAATCTTCAATAAAATAACCAACTGTGCTTTATTGTACAGGCTAGACCCGGAAATCTTTCCAGCATTCAAGCTATGAGTCCCCGTTTGGCTGAGTCAGGCTTCTGAAAGCTAAGCTGAATGCCTCAGGCTACGCAGGGTAGTAGTGCAGAGGTATATCCGGTCTGCATTTCCTCTCCTCTGACACACTGAGATTATGCAAGATGCTGCAAGGGAGAGAACGGCATAGATGACGAGATTAGGCTAGGTTTGACAGTTGCCGTTAAGGTTAAGGAAGACCAGGAAAGATTTTAAACAGGACACAGCTAAGACTGAGATCAGTCCTTCAGCAATGCGGAAGCAGCAACAGGAGCCAGAACTCCTGGATGACAGCAGAGGAAGAGACAAAATTACCAGCCAGGAGAGTGGATACAAAGGTCACTTTTCCACAAGTAGAAGTAGAGAATTAGAAAATCCATGAACATAATTAGAAAAACAACAGTTTCATACTTGGTGTGCTTTAACACCTTTAAAGATAGGTGGGATAAATAGAATTAAAGTGGATAGGCAAGTAGCTCTGTATTAGGACAACCACCTAAAGTGCATAAGGACCTGGGATAGAGTTCAGTATCTCAAACATTTTAATTATGACTCGGTGTTAAGGTTTTACTGCTGTGAACAGACACCATGACTAAAGTAACTCTTATAAGGACAACATTTAATCGGGGCTGGCTTACAGCTTCAGAGGCTGAGTCCGTTCTCATCAATGTGGCAGCATGGCAGTGTCCAGGCAGGCACGGCACAGGAGGAACTGAGAGGTCTACATCTTGTTCAGAAGGCAAACAGGAGAAGACTGGCTGCCAGGCAGCTAGGAGGAGGGTCTCCAAGCCCACCCCCACAGTGACACACTTTCTCCAACAAGGCCACACCTCCTAGCAGTGCCACTTCCTGACCCAAGCATATATAATCCATCACACCCTGCTTCCATGAAGATGGGATGGAAGAAGATTCTCAGCATCAATTTCAGCCCTCCACATACACACACATACAAAAAGGCTAGCACACACACACAAACACACGAGCACCAATAAGAAAAATTATTAGAAAAGAATAAATCACATAATAAGAAAAGTGAAAGATGTACTTAAACCTTACTTACCAAAAATTTTGGAAGAAGTCGAAGCATCCTTACTTGCAGATAGACATGCTTCCTTATATAAGACTTCCTAAAGACTCTATCAGAAAACTCATTAAATAGCAAAGTGTTAGAAGATAAAATTAACATACAAGAATACATATAAAAACATACAAAACTCAGTAGCCCTTCTATATGGCAATAGTAAGCTGCTGAGGAAGAAATCAAGGAAACTGTCCCTTTCAGTATAGCCTTAAAAATACCTTGGCATTATCAAGAAAATTAAATACCGCGACAAAAATTCTATTCAAGATAGAAATTGAAGAGTCTAAGAATAAAGTGTTTCCATGCTCATAGATTGAAAGAATTAATATTGTAAAAATGGCTGCCTGTCTTAGTTTGGGTTTCTATTGCTGCAATGAAAACATCATAATTTTGCAGGCAAATAAATGAAACTTGAGAATATCATCCTGAGTGAGTATCCCAGTACCAAAAGGACATGAATGGTATGCACTCACTTATAAGTGGATATTAGTCATAAAGTACAGGATACCCATGCTACACTCCACACACCCAAAGATACTAAACAAGAAGGAAGGCACAAGAGAGGATGCTTGAATCTCACTTAGAAAAGGTAATAAAATAGTCATAGGAGGGAGATAGAGGGAAATGGGAAGGAGGGGGATGGGTAGTAAAGAGGGGTGTTCAGAATCAGGTGTGGGGAATGATAGGAGGAATAGCCTTGCTCATGAAATGAATAGAAATCTGAAAATGACTGGAGTGGAGAGGTGAGGGGCATATTCGGGACAAGACAGAGAGTTGGGATAAGGGAGGCACCCAAGAATCAATGGGGGTGACCTTAACTGTGACTCACATCATTGGGTGTATGGAACCTGAAGAGGCCACCTCCAGTGGCCAGGCAGGAAACCAAGTAGATCAAAAGAGCCGCTAACCCATCCACAAAACTTTCAATCCGAATTTAGCCTGTCTACAAGAAATACAGCGATGAGGAATGGAGCAGAGACTGAGGGAATGAACAACCAATAACCAGCCCAACTTGAGACCCATCCCATGAGCAAGCACCAATCCCTGACACTTTTATGAATGCAGACAGAAGTATGGCTGTCCTCTGAGAGGCTCCACCCAGCAGCTGACTCAAGACAGATGAAGATTCCCACAGCCAAACAATGGACAGAGCTTGGGGACTTTCGTGGAAGAACAGGATGAGGAACTGTAGCCTCTGGGGTGATATGATAGGAACTCCACAAGAAGACCAACAGAGTCTATCCTGGATCCTTGGGGCTCTCAGACTGAATGAATCAAAGAACACACATGTGGGTTCTGAACAACTGGAGCAGGTGCTACCCCAAAAGCTGTTTGTTGCCTGTATGTGAGAAATGTTCTTCAAGTGGAGCTGCCTTGTCTGGCCTCAGTGGGAGAGGAAGTGCCTAGCATAGCAAAGACTTGAAGTGTGGTGGGGGGTGGGATAAGGGGGGGGAGGCACCTGCTCAGAGGAAGAGGAGGGAAATGGGGGAAGGATTGTGGGAGGGGGTGATTGGGAGTGGAGCAGTGAGTGGACTGTAAAGCAAATAAGTAAAAAGTAAAATTATGTTTAAAACATCATTAAAATTTTTAAATAGTTATACTTGCTATAATTACTTTCTTTTAAAATCTGAATTATTTTATGTGTCAGCAGGCACCTACATTAGGTCATTTATACCCTACCTGGACCCTCAGCCAACATGGCTACTTCCTACATTTCTCCCAGGAAGCTCCCATGTATGCCACAATAGAAAAGAGAGAAAAAAATGCTTTATGACGTTTTGCACAGGATCATGTGTTCATTCTCTCTTTCTCTTTCTTCCATTCTTTGTTTCAAATCAACAAATGGTTATAGAACACTTCTTGTGGATCAGGCATACTGTGATGGATAAAGCAGGGATCGCTCTAATTTCAAGGAGTTTCTATTCTAGTTTAGGAGGCTGGTGAGGAGTAATTAGAGAAAATCATTTCAAATGTTATGATTCTTATGACATTAAAAATAGGATAATGGCTGAAGGGATGGCTTAGCAGTTAAGAGTATTTTCTGATCCTTTGGAATACTGAAAGCAGCTTACAGCCATGTGTAACTCCAGATTCAAGGGATTAGATGACTCTGTTCTCTGCAGGTAACTACACTCTCATGTGCACGCACATGCACACACACACACACACACACACACACACACAAGTAAACATAAATCCTAAAGGTATGATAGGCGTAATGATGGTGCTTATTAACACACAAAGTGAGTTCATGAACATTGACAAAGACCCTGACTCAAAAATCAAAAAAGACCCCAAAAGTTATTATTTCTTTCAACACGTTGCCCACACATAAGTGTACGATGTGTATAGTATACAGTGCCCTGGGAGGCCAGACGGGACATTAAATGTTTTAGATCTGGAACTGCAGTTGATTTTGAGTTGTCACGTGGGTTCTGAGAATCAAACTGGGTCTTCTGCAAGAGCAGCTTAACTTAACTGATGAGCCATTTCTATGACCCTGGAAAAAAATGAACTTTAAAGCCATAGAAGTAGATGCAGGCTCATAAAAAGAGAGTAGAAGCAGGGACCAAATGGACTACTGAGAGGTATTAACATTTGAAAAAGGGGAACAAAAAGGAAAAGCAAGGTTGGGACAAAAACTCCCCAGAAGCTAGAAGAAGGAACACTGAAAAGAAGCTGGCATAATTAACTGGGTCAGTAGTTAGTCATTGCCATTGTGACATTAGTCCAGGAAATTGGAGAGGACTAATGTTGAGGGGATAAGAATCCAGAGAGAAGCGTAGCCGGGATGACCATGTCTACCACTTCCCATTGGACAGTCTCAGTTTACACTGGATTCCTCACATCTCATCCAACTGAGCACTTTAATCCCACATTGCTCTCGTCTTTGGACTAAATGTTACCATTAATAGTTGCGTTGTGAATGGACATACAGCTCAGTGGTAAAGCAATTGGCTATCATGGACAATCCTGGGTTCTGTCTTAGTTCTGCTTCCCACCCCCAAAAGTTGCATTAAAATGCTTTTGGTCTGCAGGGCATGGTAGCGTGTAACTGGGGTCACAGCTAGTTAGGAGGCTGCAGGTGGGGTATGACAAATTCCAGCATTAAGACCACTCAGCAAAGCCCTGGTCAACATAAAAAAAAAATTCAGTTTTTCTAGTCAAGGTTTCTCTGTGTAGCTCTGGCCATCCTGGAATTCACTCTTTACACTAGGCTGGCCTCGAACTCACAGAGATCTGTCTGTCTCTGCTGCCTGAGTGCTGGGATTAAAGCTATGTGCCACCACTGCCCAGCAATGTAAAACAAAAATATTTAAAGCTGGGGGGTAAAGTTCAGTGTTACTGAAAAAACTCATGCCTCAGAGTAGGAGGCTCTGAGTTCTAATCCTGATACACATAGGAGTAATAAAGGTAATGTCATCAGAGAGCTACAGTTTACTCCACAGTCTCACACAGTGAAGTTTCAGTGACAAGCATTGATAACTTGCCTCTTAAAAAATATTGATTTATTTGATGTATGTGTGTGTGTGTGTGTGTATGTGTATCACCTATGTTCAGGAACTTGAGTGTATCACAAGAAGGTCCCAGATGCCGTGAAACTCAAATTCCAAACAGTGTGAGCCACCATGCGGGTGCTGGGAACCAAACCTGGATCCTGTGCAAGAGCAGCCAGTGTTCTTCTTTCCAGCCTCTCGTTTCTTTTTGGAAAAAAAAAGACTCATTTATTTTATGTGCATGAGTGTCTTGCCTGCGTGTATGCATGTGCACCACATATGTGAGTGTTATCTGTGGAAGTGAGAAGAGGGTGTCAGATCCCCTGGAAGTGGAGTTATGTATGGGTATGAGCTACCATGTAAACGCTAGAAACCAAACTTGGGTCCTTTGCAAGAGCAGCAAGTGCTCTTAACCTCTGAGTCATCTCTCCAAACTCAGAAAATTCATTCCTTTTCCTAACATTTGTGGTTGGAATGTAATTAACTTCCTCATCAAGAAAGCAGACGAATCAGTGAAAAGAGGAAATCTGCTCTGATTTTAGCAGGTGGGAACAGCTAACCACCTCAAGCCTTCAGGATGGGTAGAAGGAAGCATTTGGTGTCATCCAGCTGCCTACTGCTCGGCGTATTTATTGATCAGTGGGTCCTTGGACTAGGGCCTACTGGTTCTCAACCTGTGGATCTCAAGCCGCACAGGGGTCACATATCAGACATCCTGCATATCAGATATTTACATTAAGGTTCATCATGGTAGCAAAATTACAGTTATGAAGTAGCAATGAAAATAACTTGACAGTTGAGGGTCACCACAACATGAGGAATTGTATCAAAAGGGCCATAGCATTAGAAAGGTTGAGAGTCTTTGGCTTAAAGTTCCAAATGTGAATTTCAGAAGCTGTCAGGTTAGTAAGACCAATGGAAGATTTGAGAATTGGCGGGTCAGTGAAATTGTCCATGAAATATGTGTGAGAAGCCACGAAATGTACAGGAAGCAGTCTGAATGTTCTTGCAACTCTAAGTGCACACTTAATTATTTTACTAATTGATGCTTTAAAAAACAAACAAAAACCTCAAACAAATAAACGAAAAAGATCTGTGGGCTAGAGAGATGGCTCAGAGGTTAAGAGCACTGTCTGCTCTTCTGTGGGTCCTGAGTTCAATTCCCAGCAACCACATGGTGGCTCATTAACCACGTCTTCTGTATCCATTCTTCCCTTGTGGAACATCTGGGTTTTTTCCAGGTTCTGGCTATCACAAATAAGGCTGCTGTGAACATAGTGGAACATGTGCCCCTGTGGCATGCATGGTGGAGCATCTTTTGGGTATATGCCCAAGAGTAATATAGCTGGGTCTTCAGGAGGATCTTTTTCCAATTTTCTGAGCAACTGCCAGACTGATTTTCAGAGTGGTTGTGCCAGTTTGCAATCCCACTAGCAATGGTGGAATGTTCATCTTTCTCTGCATCCTCGCCAGCATGTGCCATTGGCCAGCTTTCTTTCTTTTTTAATATTTATTCTATATAATACACTGTAGCTGTGTTCAGACACACCAGAAGAGGGCATCAAATCTCATTACAGATGGTTGTGAGACACCGTGTGGTTGCTGGGAATTGAACTCAGGACCTCTGGAAGAGCAGTCAGTGCTCTTAACCGCTGAGCCATCTCTCCAGCCCGGACCAGCTTTCTTAAAGTCAAGATTACATTTGGAGCCCCATGCTTATGCACTGGTTACATCACTGAATAAGGTCATAAGTATCAGTGATACACTATAAAACATAGGCCTAAAGGAACTTATCCACAATGTGCAATAATTGCTCTCCCTCTAGGAGCTTTAAATATGTAGGTAATCATTACACAGAACATTTGAAAAACTGAAGCGGAATTATGAGTTCAAGCCTTAGCCTAGGCAACATAGGAGAATTTCGTCCCCCGGCTCTTTATGTGTGTGTGCTCACGAATTCAAGTGCAAGTGCTCAAAGTGCATATACATATACTTTAAAAAAATATACATAGATGCTATTAATATATACTTGTCTTACATATACATAGATGGGTTTTTTTCTTGTTTTCAGGTTTATTGAAAATATGGCATCACAGATTAAACAGCTACACGTGGTGTTTTGAAATTCATCCCAACTGAAGGCTGAGTGACCTGGAGGTCAGAGAGACTGCCAAAGTCCAGAAGCTTCAGCATTTCCTTGGTGTCAGGATCTACCTCAGTGATCTCCTGATCTAGGGCCGAGACCTCAGGAACGTAGTTATCTCTCCTCTCTCTCTCCTCTTCCTGCATCTTGATAGAGATTCCTCTCACAGGACCTCTCTGAATGCGCTTCATCAGATGCGTCACATAGCCGGCTATCTTGTTCCCAAGTGTCTTGCTGGGGATGATGGCGATTTTCTCGCACACGCGCTTGTTGGTGTGTAGTCATCGCCCAGGCGTGTGTAGTACTTCTTGATAATGACCCGGGCCGCCTTCTTCACAGTCTTGGTGCGAACTCGGCCCATGTTGATGGGTCTCGGTAAAAGAGATAGATGCTATTTTTAAACAAAGGGTTTCATTTTTGAAAATAGTTTTTATATGACAACACAGTAAAATCCAACTTGAGGCCAAAATGAATTATTTCAAAAACTAAGGTCTGGTGAGAGATAAATGAAGGGGTTTACTGCCAAGCACAATGACCTTGGTTTCACCAATCCCCAGGTCCCACAAAGTAGAAGGGGAACTGACGTCTGCAACTTGCCCTCTGACCTTCACATGTGCACTGTGGCACACCCCCCAGCCCGCACACTAATATCACTCAGCTGAATCTGAGTTTGAACAAAATTTTCCCACGGTCACCCTAACTATTGGCTTTGGCCTGACTCCAGTCCTGAGCTTTGTGACGTTAGCTACACAGAAGTTGCTCTCAGACTCAGCTTGACGGTAACAGAAGACATTCTCTCAATGGCTTGTTTCAAAATGCAATGAAAGGATGTAAAAAGACTTACCAAATTTACTTGTGCCACAGGGCAGCATTTTCAACAGTATTCAACGGAATACTGCAGTGTTGCGGAATACTGGAAGGTGGGTCTGCCGCGGACTGGTGTTAAAAGGCTAGAGTCACTTCTTGTATATTCAGAATATACATCAGCACTGCAAGCTCTCAGACAAGTCCTACAAGTAATGCTTAACTCTCATTCTCCCAAACATTGTCCTATAATTTAGCCTCTCTCTCTCTCTTTTGTATGTGGGTGGTGTTTCAAAATTAATGGAACACACAAAAAACTGATTCTGTGAAACGATGAACTTGCACTTTGCACTTTGGAAATGGCAGGATAAAGCCATAAAGTAATCAGGGAGATGAGGGTCTACAGATCTTGTGACTTTTCTTTGGGAGGGGCTCTGTGTATCTGATGACTCCTGTGCACAAAAGCATTCAAGTGGGGGAGGGGGAAAGTGTTGGAACTTTGGAAAGTTCGGAACAACATAGTCTTATAATAGAAACTTTGTATTGTGAACCACTCTGGGCTCCAAGACTCAAGAGTTTCTGCTTAAAGCTTGAGGCTGGACACTAGAGATCTGGCTTAGCCCTTAGCTAGGAATCTGACCCACTCTTCTGACTTCCATGGATGCCAGCCACACGCATGCAAGCATGCAAGCAGGCAAAACATCTACACACATAAAGTAAATAAGTTGAAAAACAGGAGGAGGAGGAGGAGGAGGAGGAGGAGGGAAAAGAAAGAAGAGAGAGAGAGAGAGAAGGAGGGAGAGAGAAAATGACTGGAGGGAGGGAGGAAGGAAGGAAAGGCAGCTTTAAGCAGACCACAGAAATGGAAGCATGGTGTTTTGTAGTTACTCGAAATGACCGCGAGATGGCGCGCTTTCCTAAATGGTAGCAATCTGTATTACCTTGTTTCAAGGAGACTGGAGAAGAGGGAAAAACATCTGTGAAGACATGATAGTGTTTAAAGTATTAAAGCCGAGGATAACAAATTATAAAAATAAGGGGAGGCCAAATACAATTACAAAAATATGTAAAATGTCTGTTTCTTAGTCAAGAAAGATTAAAAGAAAAATGAAAAAGTCTTAATTTTGTAAGAGTAAAATATAATATGTAGAAATTTGTGAGACAAAGTCTCTAACAGTCAAAGTATCAGCTTCATATAACAAGAAATAATGTAAAAATAATTGTTTATTGTCAGGTGGTGGTGGTATAAGTTTAATTCCAGCATTCAAGAGACAGAAGCAGACAGATTTTTGTGAGTTCAAGGCCACATGGTCTAAGGAGTGAGTTCCAGGACAGCCAGGGATATGCAGATAAACCCTGTCTCAAAAAAGAAAGAAAGAAAGAAAAGAATGAATGAATGAATGAATGAATGAAAGAAAGAAAGAAAGAAAGAAAGAAAGAAAGAAAGAAAGAAAGAAAGAAAGAAAGAAAGAAGACTGGAGAGATGGCTCAGCAGTTAAGGGCACTGACTGCTCTTCCAGAGGTCCTGAGTTCAATTCCCAGCAAGCACATGGTGGCTCACAACCATCTGTAATGGGATTCAATGCCCTCTTCTGGTGTGTGTGAAAACAGCTACAGTGTACTCACATATAATAAATAAATCTTAAAAAAAAAAAAAAAAATGGAAGGAGGGAAGGAAGTTAGGAAGGTAAGTCGCTTACTAAGCACATGTTAGGTACTTTATGCTGCTATCTATCACTAGCCTGTAACAATGACTGTCCTCATTTTATGAGTGAACCAAGGCTTTTTAAAATCACGGATGATCTGTTCAAGTTCCTAGTGT
Source organism: Micromys minutus (assembly GCF_963924665.1). NCBI lineage: Eukaryota > Metazoa > Chordata > Mammalia > Rodentia > Muridae > Micromys > Micromys minutus. The sequence continues at coordinate 92,141,737 of NC_137970.1, forward strand.
GAAGTAGGAGAGACAGTTGGGAGTCTGAGGCTCTCCCTCCGGAGCACTGACATAGTCTTTTTATTTCTCTTCTGCTTCAGCATGCTCAGCATTGCTTGGCTCCTGGCCACCTCTGTAGCTTTCCTCTCTCACGTCCCTGAGTATAACCTTTCCTGCTTTCACTCGATTCTATTCTGGGAAGTGTCTGCTCTCCAAGCCTGGGTTGGGTGGACTTCCTTCAAGTGTCCAGAGCTCCCCGTCATGTTCCACGCTGCATATTTCCTCATCTGTGCCCTCCAAAGAGAGTTAGAGTGGAGCAGAGGCTAGCTCTGGCTTGCTCCCACTACACTCCCAGGTCCTGGCAATGAGGCCGATAGAAATATTCATATCCTTTCTCCCTGTCTCCCTGTACCAACCTCGTGGCCTACTTCTGGGATATCCTCCCAACCCAATTTCGGACATTTTTTTTCCTTTCTTTTTTCTTGAGACAGGGTTTCACTCTGTATCGTTAACTAGCTCGAAACTCCCTGTGTAGACCAGGCTGGCCTCAAACCATGTTCTGCCTCTGTTGTCAAGTTCTGCCTACCTCTGCGTCCCTGGTGCTGGGTTTAAAGGCATATGTTACCATGCCCAGCCAGAGTCTTTGCAATCGTTTATGACAATTCAGTCTTGAGAGTCTCTGAAGATTGCTACTGTCCACATCTTGAATTAGAGAGGCAGGATACTTTTTGAAGAGTCACATCCTTGATATGGCAACAAACTCAGTGAGTGACTCCAATCATGATTGACTCTATTTATACAGGAATTTACAAAATCATGTCTTTTACAATATCTGACATATTAGCATTCTTAATATTTATTATTTTATGTGTATGAAGTTTTGCCTGCATGTATGTGTGTGTACCATGTGTATGTATTGCTCCCAAAGAGGACAGAAAAAGGGATGGCAATTGCAGATGGTTGTGTTCCATCATGTGGGTGCTAAGAACTGAACCTGGGTCCTATGCAAGGACAAGTGCTTTGTACTGGATAGTGTTGTCAATTTGATACAAACCGAGGTCATCTGAGAGGAGGGAACCCCTCCATAAGATTGAGATGTAGGCAGGCTGGTAGGTCATTTTCTTAATTAGAGATTGATGGAGGAAGGCGCAGCCAGTGTGGGTGTTGGGATCCCTAGGCCTGTGGTCCTAGGTTCTATTAAGAAAGCAGGCTGAGGAAGCCATGGGGACCAAGCCAGTAAGCAGCACTCCTCCACTGCCTCTGTGTCAGCCCATGTCTCCCTTAACCTGCCCTGTTTGAGTTCCTGTCCCCACTTCCTTCATTGATGAACAGTGATATGGAAGTGTAAGCTGAATGAACCCTTTCCTCCCCGAGTTGCTTTTGTCACAGTGTTTCACCACAGCAATAGAAACCCTAAGACATGCTCTTACCACGGGACCATCTCTCCTGCTCCCCACTACTAGATTTACAATCCCAGATGAACTACACAATAACAGTGAAACTAGTCACGCCAACTTCTATCCTGCTGCAGATGGCTCGCTCTCTAGCTGAGCTTTAATGCACATGGCCTTTGCCATTGTTTGCACTCCAAGGCATGTGACCTGCCTTACTGTTTTCCTTTGAATTCCTCTGATTTCAGCCAGATTTTGTACATCACTTGGTTTCCTATTCTGTGCTGGCTACTATTATTTTGCTAATTTATGAGTTATCTAGATCTTTCTTCTTGACTTAAAAAATACTTGGATTTTTGGAATGTTGATTCTGTGTAGTTGTGTGCACTATGGATTTCACCTCCCAATCTGTGGATTTTCTGACTTTTTAACTGAGAGTTCTTGGTTATAAGTAGTCCACTAGGTTGCCTTTGTGTTTTGTTTAACTCTGCTTATTTGAATGCTGTACAGCTTACTGCTCTTTTAGAATCATCTTTAAAATGTTGGAAATTTATTTTATGGGGGAATTTATTTTGGGGATACAATCCTGCAATTTTACATGCACAAGTAAGGCAAAGAATGATTCTATGATTCCTCAAACTCCCATTTAGCACTCTTGTGGTCTCTGGCTTTCCTACTGCTACTCATGGTAGTCACGGATCTGGTTTCCATTTAGTTTTGCCTATTCCAGTATACAATGAAATGAAGTTGTGCCGAAGAAAGGCTCTTGGTTCTAGGTTCTTTCACTCAGCAGAATGAATTTGAGACACATGTATTTTTGAATGCATCAATAGTTAGTTGTTCCTTTATATTGTTCAATATTGCCCCATCACCACTTTAAGAACATTCTTGTTTTTTTAAATGTTTTTGGTAAGTATGATGAATAAAACTACCAAACACACTTAGTATATAATTTTTAAATTGTGTGTGTATATGTGTGTTTTAGATAGAATCTAGAGGCATCATTGACCGTGAGTTTGGAGAAAGGGTCCCATTGGCCTGAGCCTTGTTGAATATGCTAAACTGGTTGGCCACCAAGCACCAGGGATCTGCAGGTCTCTACCTCCTCAGCATTGCAAGTACAGGCTAGCACAAGTGGCTTTTTAAAAAATGTGGCCACCAAAGTTCGAACTTAGGTTCTTATGCTTAAATAGAAGGCACTTTGCCTACTGAGCTATTTCTCTAGCCCTTGTGCAGCTTTTGTGAGTCAGCACCTTTTCACTCCTCTAGGAAGATTCTAAGACTGTTCTGTCTGCAACTATGTGTATGCATCACATGCATGCCTGGTGCCAGGGTTCTTAGCCTTGGCCAAAAGACCTTCACAGAAGTGTTTGGAAGCATCCCTTGGAAAACAGAAGGGGGCTGTTTGATGGGCCAGGGCTTCTCTTCCCCCACTTTTGAGTCTTCTGAGTCCAGGCAGCCCCCATTAAAGGCTTTCTCTTTCTTGAATACTTTCTTCCAGCCTTGGAATAGTAATGGGTTTTTCAGCAAGCAGTGATGAGAGAGCACAGGCCTTCCAACCTCTGCTCTTAATTAAGCTATGTTGGAATTAATTTTTGAGACAAACTTATATAGCTCAGGATGGTCTTGAGTTGCTATGTAGCCAAGCATGCCACTGAAATCTCAGTCCTTCTGCCTCTATGTCCTAAGTGTTGGGGTTTAAGAAGTTGAGTATATCAACATGCTGAGCTTATAGGAATTACATCTATCAATCAGTCCAAAAGAATCAATCCTCTTAGTTCACTTCAACTGTGAAGGAAGTAATACTCTATTTACAAATTTCTACCTATGCATAAAATTAAAAGACTAAATACAGGTTCCATGAGTTCCAAGAGGTTTGAGGCTTTCATGCTACCCATTCTTAGCTAAAATATTTATTTTACCCGAGTGCTGAAGAGACTCAGTGATTAAGAACATTTATTGAGCAATCAGAAGACCTTGAATTCTGATTCTAGCACCTAGGTAACAAGCCGAGCCTCACCCATGGAACCCCACTGCTGCAGGAGGAAGGGAGACTGGATGGTCTGAAGCCTGCTGACTTCCACCCTAGTAGCAGTAACACAAGGCCTAGGTCCAGTGCAAGACTGTCCCTCAAAGGGACAGAAAGAGAGGAAGATACCAAACAACCTCATCACCTGCACACACACACACACACACACACACACACACAGGATTGCACTCACAAACACATGTATGCATATACACAAATGCATTTTGTTTTTAAAATTGAGCTTTTATAGCTACTTTTCTCTTAAAGTGACCAAAAGCAAAACCATGCTGGTTAAGTAAGATACTTGAGATTTCCAAACACTTTGTAAACTATAACTATTTAATATGTTTATAGTCTCCTTTACTTACAGCTGAATCAGGGAGAAGCTTGAAAGACCATAGCTCCATAGATAGCCTAAATTACTTCTCAAGTCAAGGACAGGAGACTCCTAAAAGTTTGTGGGCTTGTAAATTTGCCTTTCTCTTGTGTCATCTGTTTAGAATTCAGACACTCCATGTTGCCTTCTTAGGTATAATGCTAACCACCACAAAGAACTGAATGGAAATTACCTTTTAAAAATGCTTTTACAATGTAGTCACATGGCAATAATTAGAAAGCAAAAACAACCAAAGCAATGAATGTCTGTGCTTAATACAATTTACTATCTGTGAAATGTTAAAAAACAGTTCAAGTATAGAGCCAGGCATGGTGGTACACACATACAAAGCCGGCTCTTAGAAGGCTGAGAGAGAAGGGTTATCTTGAATTTGAAACCAGTCTGCAGCACATAGTGAGTTCAAAGTCAGCCTTGGATACAGAGAAGGCCCTCATCTCAAAGCAATACAAAACCTTTTGGTTTTCAGAGGCAGGATTTCACAGAGCCCAGACTGGCCTCAAATACTTTTTAGATGAGGCTGAACACACACACACTCAACACACATACACACACACATGTGCACATACATGAATACATGTTGCACACATGGGAGAGTTTAATCAATAAAAAACTTGGGTACCTAAAATCAACTCATTTTGATATTTATATTAGTTCGAACTTAAGAATGAGTGCCCTGTTAGCTGAAAGGGTTTATAACCCCATGGGAAGAACAACAATATCAACCAACCAGACCCCCAGAACTCCCAGGGACTAAACCACCAACCAAAGAGTAGAAATGGAGGGACCCATGGCTCTAGCTGCACATGTAGCAGAGGATGGCCTCCATGGACATCAATGGGAGGAGAGACCCTCTGTCCTGTGAAGGCTCAATTTCCCCAGTGTAGGGGAATGCCAGGGCAGTGAGGTGGGAGTGGGTAGGTGGTAGGAAGAGCATCCTCGTAGAAGCAGAGAGGGTGGATGGGATGGGGGAACTAGGAAATGCAAATACATAAAATGTGCAATAAAAAAAGAGTGCCCTGTTACCTGTTTCAAATATATAAAGAAATACTGTAGCCAGAGAGATGACTCCGCAGTTAAAAGCATTGACTGCTCTTCCAGGGGACTTGAGTTTAATTTCCAGCTACTACATGAGGACTAACAACTACCTATAACTCCAGTTCCAGAGAATCTTGAAGCCCTCTGCTGGCCCCTTCAGACACAAAGCATGCGCATGATACATGCAGAAAAAACAGCCCCTCCCCATACACACACCATGAAACCAAACATGGTGGTTTATAACTACAATTATAGCAGTCAAAGACACTGAGACAAGACTGAGACAAGGTCAATCTAAACTACAGAGAGCCTGGCTGGCTATACTACAACACAATAAAAATTAAACCATGAGAAAAGTTTTCTCTATATATTAACAGGCACATAATATATAGTTTTTGACCAATAGGCTTGGTGTCATGCACCTGTAATTCCAGCACTTATAAGGTTACAAGGTAAACTGTAATATGGTGTGACCACAGGAGGCTAGCCTTGGCAACATCCTGAGACAGTTTTAAAATGCTTAGGAAGCACTGCTTTGGAGGTCCCGTGGATCTGTGTCTTGTTTCAGCAGTGTTTGGATCGAATAGACCCGGTGACCTCCACTTTATTAGCTCCCAGCTGTCTTACAAGTCTATCCGGTTGCAGCCTCCAGGACCATCTCCTTGCTGCCTTCGCCTCCTAGGACCAGCCAGCACCGTCTTTGTGGTTAGCACTATACTCATTAGCCAAGACCTCTCAGATTCGTCAGAATTTTTCCACCGAAGTGGAAGCTGCCGTGAACCTCCTGGTCAGCTTGCACCTGCAGGCCTCCTACACCTACCTTGCTCTCTGGGCTTCTTTTTTTGATTGGGATGACATAGCTTTGGAGAGCATAGGCCACTTCTTCCGTGAACTGGCCGATGAGAAACGTGAGGGTGCCAAGTGTCTCAAGTTGCAGAACGATCATGAGAGCCGTGTACTGTTCCAGGATGTGCAGAATCCATCTCAAGATGAATGGGGTAAAACCCAGGAGGCCATGGAAGCTGCCTTGGCCCTGGAGAAGAACCTGAACCAGGCCCTCTTGGATCTACATGCCCTGGGTTCTGTCTACACAGACCCGCATCTCTGTGACTTCTTGGAAAGCCACTTCCTGGATAAGGAGGTGAAGCTCCAAGAAGATGGGCAACCACCTGACCAACCTCCATCGGCTGGCAGGGCCACAACCAGCACAGACTGGCGTGCCCCAGGGATCTCTGGGCGAGTATCTTTGAGCACATCACTCTCAAGCAGGACTAGGAGGCCTCTGTGCCTTCCAAGGGGCTCCCTCCTCTGCTCTGCACCAGCCGCCTCAGGACCTCCAGCTGAATGAACCTCTAAAGCTACTAGGAAGCTTTGTAACTGCCCTGGAGCCTCTCCCAAGTCTTGGACCAAGAAAAAGATAAAGCTTTTTGAAAACAGCAAATAATAATAATAATAATAATAATAATAATAATAATAATAATAATAATAGTAAAGTTTAGTTTGTGAGAATAACTTGGAAGGGTAAGAATGGCTATCCACATAGCCATTGTTGGACTAGCTAGACCACAGACTATAAGCCATTCTAATAAACCTCCTCTATATTTTATATAGAATGAATATATTACAAAAATCCCCTTTATATAATCTATATATAAAATAAATATGTATTAGAATATATATTCTATCAGACATGTTCCTCTAGAGAACCCTAACTTTGATGCCATCTCTGAAACCTATAACTACGAGACCCTCCACCTCTGAAGACTATGTTCACTAAGGATCTTTACCAGGAATTCACTGACCATCTTGTGCAAACCCACACCAGAGTCTCAATTTGGGGGACCCTGATTCCAGCTGTGGCCACCACATTGAGTTTTTATATAAGAAAAATAAAGTAAATTAAGTCTTATTTATTTTAAAGATATCTAGAAGACACACAGAAATGTATGAACCAATGAGTATTCTAGAAATAAATAGTATTCTCTAAACAAATCAAATGAACACAAAGAGAGGAGAAAGATTCCCCGAGTATGCAGCAGACACACATACCATTACTTACATTTTATCTTGTAAACCAGCTGTTTATTAGAGGGATCCATGCAATTATGAACTATAAAGAGTAAGCTCTGAATTCCCATACAGAAAGAGGAAGATCACAAGCTGCAGTCCAGCCTGGCTTACATAGTGAGCTTCATTTCAGGTCACAAGGACTACATAGCAAGACCCAGTCTATAGTTTTGGGTGATAACAATGGCATCTCTGGGACATCCCATTTATTCTACAGGTTGCCAGAGTCCCAAAAATACTGGCAGGTGTCAAAACATCAAACACTATCCACTCACATCTCTGCCTACTAAGCTTCTTTAAAGGGCAAAAGTAGCTAGGCTTGGTGGCACATACCTTTAATTCCAGCACATGGGATGGGTAGGCAGATGGATCTTTTTTGTGTAAGGTTAGCCTCATCTACAGTCTCAGGACAGAGCTACAGTGAGACCTTGGGGTTTTTGTTTTTGAGGCAGCAAAAACATTTTGCTTCTTCATTCCCGAGTTTAGAGTAGCAGAAGAAAAAAATTAAGTTAATTCCTTGGTTTGGGAGGAAACATTAGATTGACTGTTCCCTCCCAGAAACTATAGCTTTTCTCATTGTGTGCTGAGAGTTAATTGGTTTTCTGTCAGGGCACACAAAGGTGATCAGGCTCTTGTAAACAGCCAACTGAGATCTGCATCCTAACCACTTTCAGCAAGCTATTGACTACAGTAAGTCTCAAAGCTTTTTTTCCTTTAGCTATCTTTAAAAGTACCTTTGAAATTAAAAAAGGAGAGCTTTTCCTTTACCCTACTTTTGCTTCTCCTCTTTTTGTAACTTTCAATCTTTAGTTCATTGGAATCCCAATCTACTCCCCTCAAAATCTCTAATATCTCCTCCATGCCCCTTGCTTACTTGTCCAAACATTTTCCTCCCAGCTATAACTCCCCAGTCACTTTAACTTTTGACTCTTTTGCTCATAAGGAACATCGACACCACTGAAAACTAATTACCTGAAGCTGAAAAAAAAAAGTGCAAATCAGAACTAGACGTCATGCTACCCACCTGACAGCTTTCAGATGTTCAGAGAGCTGCTGCTCCTTGCTGCTACTCATCAGAAGATTATTTTTTAACTGAGAAAGTAATTTGTCTTTCTCACAAATGTAGATAAAAGGCACCAAGTATATGAGCTTCTATACACTAGAAACAATTTCAGTTTCAGCTATTCTTTGCCAGACTAGTGTGGCTTGTGTTATATAGTACCTGACACCTGGCTAAAAGTTTTAGATGAAACCTGTCAGATCTCTGCATCTGCATTTGTCTTATGTATGTATTTTCTACCTCTGACTGGTACTTTCAAAATTAGTTTGTAAATGAATTCTACTTGTCGTAAAGCAAAACAGACAAATTATTTTCTCAGAAAATACAGGAAGTAACCCAAATGCTTTCTTTTGTGATCCTCATTAAATAAGGATACAGTTAGTTTAATCCAAAAGCTGTAACACTGGAAGTGGGCAAGCATGCCTTGGTAAATGCTGTGTTGAGTTTCCTGTGTAAACAGGATTCAATTTCAAATCTCTAGCCAGTTGTGACTATGCAGCAATTTGTTACCCAGCATACCTGCACACATGTGCACACACATTCATGTATCACATGTATCAATGGAAATGGCGGGAGAGTTGTCAGCATCAAAAGTGATGCAGATCTTACAACTTTCATTCTACATGGGTTTCTGGGTGTGAGTACAAGTTCTCTGAAAACAGAAATATTTATCCTGAAGATAGTCATTCAGACTATTTTGCCTTACTACAACACTAAGACCATGGAGGGCTGGAGAGATGGCTCAGCAGTTTAGTGCTCTTCCAGAGGTCCTGAGTTCAATTCCCAGCAACCACATGGTGGCTCACAACCATCTGTAATGGGATCTGATGCCCTCTTCTGGTGTGTCTGAAGACAGCTACAGTGTACTCATATACATAAATCTTTAAAAAAATCTTAAAAAAAGAAAACATCTTAAAGAAAAAGATAACCATTGAGAGCTAACAAACATTATCTTGAATCACCTTCAGTTCACTTCTGTGTGTTCACAATGCATTGTACACATGCCTACATGTATGTGGAGGGCAGGTCAACGTTAGCTGTCTTTCTTCAGGTGTCACACATGGTAATGAGACAGTTTCTTACTAGACTGGAGTTTATCAAACAGGTTAGGGTAGCTGGCCACCAGGCCCCTGGTACCTACCTCTTTACCTTCCTAGTGCTGGGAGCACACCACCATACCCAGCTTTCTGAAAGAAGTATCAGGAGTGATATTTGCACTTTCCTGAGCCATTTCCACAGCCCTTTAGCCACATTAATAGTTATTTACTACCAATCTCCACTTAACAACCTGGTAAGAAGCAAGACTCTTGGAATGTGTCATTAAGCATAGTGACCCCATTTCTACCAATCCTAAAGTTTAAAATCTGTGACACCTGAAACCTATTAAAAAGAGACTTCCCTACTACAGCTATGTAGTCCACCTACTGGATGTCCCATTTGTGGAATTGGTAAGTGAACTGTCTTAACATTTTGTTGTTCAGTGACTATAAAAGGCCACATAACCTCTTCTTTCCACAGTGGAATAAGTCCCTTGAGTAACTTGAATTCATATCCCTGGGCCATGGTCATTTGTACTTTGCTCAGAATAAACCATAGTCTCATCTTCTTATGTGCTACCTCTGGATGTTTGAAGATTTAAACTATACATTCAAGTTAAAAACAGATGTATAATTCAGTACTGATTTCTTCAGTACTCAAAAATCTATTATATGTCTGCAGATACAAAAATGCCACTACTGAAGATATTAATGAACAAAAAGTGGCATTATAGAAAATGGAAACATGGCAGAAGTCCATCTCTTAACAGTAATTTTTAGATGAAAAAGAAAAAAAAAAGAATTTAACTCCCTAAATTGAAAAAGTAGAGACTGGGAAAATAGATTTTAAAAATATGATCTAACTATAGCCTGTTTAGAGACACAAACATAATGAAAAATAAAGTTGGTGCAGACACCTAAACTATAAAACAAGGAGAGCTAGGGTATTTCTAGCAACTTCAGATAAAAATATGAGTGAAATTTTATACATTACATGACACAAGGAACAGAAGTATTAGATGGAGTCAATTCATCAAAAGGATGGAACACATAAAGCGAGAACTGAAGGGAAAATGGTGCACAACTAGACACGATGGTTTCTAAAGAAGACTGACGATAGGGAAACAGTGAATGTAAATGATTCACACCTACTTGCCTTCCCAGATGTAACAGAACACTCCCACCCAAATTAGCATGTATGCTCTCCTCAAAACATTCTCTGGGCTAGATCAATGCTCAGGCCATACAAGCTTCAAGTTTACAAAGAATGAAATAAAAACAACAATAAAACAATACAAAGAATGAAATCAAATATAATTTTCTTCCAACAAGGAACATAGGAATCAAGGTAAACAGGAATACTCAGAGACTAACAACCTGAATTGGATCCTCAGGATCCACTTTGGAGAGAACTGATTCCTGTTCATCCTCTGCCCTCCACATATGTGCCATATACTACAAGATTTCAAATCAGTAAGAAAGCTTTATATAAGAACCAAAACAATGAGGGTGAGGTGGAGAGATGATCCAGTCAGTAACCTGCTTAGCGGCCAGGCATGTTTGAATCACTAAACCCATGTAAAAAGCTAGATGTGTCACAGAGTACATATAATCCCAGAGTTATACGGGCAGAGTCAGGAGGAACTCTGAAGGTTGCTGACCAGTCAGTATTGCTGAATTGGTGAGATCCAGGTATAATGAGAAGAGATCAATAAAGGAAAATACCCAACACTGACTTTTCCCCCATGTGTGAGTGTGCTCGAGCACACATACACACACCAACACACACACACACACACACACACACACACAAGAACCCATATGTCACATACAAACACACATACATACACATGAATATTCACAAAAACAAATAGGAGCAAATTAAACTGAGAACAAAGATAGGAAATAATAAATAAAAAATTAATACAATATAAAATACAAAGGCTCTTGGTACCAAAACAGATGACCTGAGTATATCTCCAGAATCTCCATGCTGGAGTGAACTGCTTCTACAAGCTATCTTCGTCTGTGTGCACACACATAGCCAATGAATACATTTACAAGTTTTTACAACTTTTTAATATAAATACCTACAAGAAGTTGAAGCAAAGAAAGTGATTTAACCCCACTACTCAGGAGGGAGGCTGGCACTGGATAACCTCAAGTTTAAGGTTAGACTAGGCTACAGAGTGAGTACCAGGTTAGCTCTGTGGAGTCTGCGTAAAAAAACAAAGAAAAAGAAAAAATAAATTGAATCACTAATCAAAAGCTTTCACCAAAAGAAAAGTCCAGAATCAGACAGCCTCACAATGAGTTCTATTAATATTTAAAGAAAGGTATTAATATTTAAACACCAAATCTTCGCTGTCTTCCCAATTCTAGAAGAGTAAAGAATAGCTGCATTACAAAGCTAGTATTACCTGGTCATAAAAATATAATAAGCATACTACAGGCTGGTACAATGGTACAATGGCTCAGCAGACAAAGGTGCAAAGCTGGTGGAGTTCAATCCCTGGGACCAACAAGAATACAAGAACACTGACTCCTGCAAGTTGTCATCTAAGCTCCACACAAGCACCTTGGCATGTGTGGACCCATACACATATCCCAAATGTCATGAAACGCTTTAAATATTTCTTATGAACACTTATGTAGAGATCTCCAATGCTAATAAGAAAATTCTCAACATTAAAAAATTAATGCCCTACATGGCATTTTACTAAGATTAGAATTGTTGAAACATATGTAAAGGAATTCAATGCATTATGAAAGAAAATACCACAATTGTCTCACTACTACAGAAAGCTAGCTGATAAAGTATCATATAGCTCAACAACTCCAGTTCCAGGAGATCCAATGTCCTTCTTTGGCCTCTACAGGTAATGCAAATGAATGTGCAGCTCATGTATATATGCTAGTAAACAAACAAACAAACAAAAAACCCCAAACTCTCCTAACTAGGCATGAAAAGAAACTTCCTATTCTCATAATAGATATTTATAAAACTCCTCCAAAATTTCAACATTGTATTAGACGCTCCAGTACACACACTAGGCTTACACACCAGGCTAGAGAAAAAAGGTACCTAAACTAAATGGTTAAGATGCTATAAGTAAAACCCACCAAAATAAATAAATGCCAACAAATCAATGCAAAATTGAGGATGCAAAACTATCAAGTAAAAAAGTTAGTTGCAGAATCCACAGTTCTCAACTTGTATGTCACATATCGAACATCCTGCACATGAGATAAATTACAATTCATAATGGTAGCAGATTAGTTATGAAGTAACAATAAAATAATTTTATGGTTAGGGGTCACCACAACATGAGGAACTGTATTAATCTGCTGCAGTACTAGGAAGTTTGAGAACTATGTGTAAATAAGTTCAGAAGACATTGGATTATTATATTTACGTGTGTTTAGGGACTAATACAAAACTTTATGTGAAAAGTGCAGATCTCTAACTAAAATTTTAAAATTTAAAAGACCTAAAATATATCTTGTAGTTATTAGATCTAAATAGAAAAGCTCCTGTTTACACAGAACTGTAAGTCACCCAAGTAGATACAAATCATCTCAAAAAGGAAAAACAAAGTTGGAACTAACCCACCCTGACTTTAAAATGTTTTACAGAGCTACAGTTAACCAAAGCAGTGCAGTACTAGCATAACGATTCAATATATCTATATTCAGCTGGTGTACTGGTGCACACCTTTAATCCTAGCACCTGAGAGGCAGAGGCAGGTCAGGTAGGGCTACTTAATGAGACTCAAAAACCAAAAACTAAACTAAACATAGAAAAGCTAAGTCATTGAGCACATTGAGAGACCTATTGATCCAGGTGCATATGTAGCAGAGGATAGCAGTGTCTGGAATCAATGTGAGAAGAGGCCTTTGGTCCAGTGAGGACACGTTTTCCCAGTGTAGGGGAATGACAAGGCAATGGGGTGGAGATGGTGATTAGGAGGGAGTGCACATTTGTGAAGACAAGTGAAGGGGGAGGGGAGATGGCATCAGGGTGGGGGAAGGGAAGAACATCTCAAATGTAAATACAAAGAGTATGTAATTTAAAAAATGGGAAAAAAAATAAGCTGGTCAGTGGTAGCAAACATCTTTAAATCCAGCACTCTGGAGGCAGAGGCAGGTGGATCTCTGCGCTCAAGACCAGCCTGGTCTACAGAGGGAGTTCCAGGACAGCCAGGACTATGTAGATAAACCTTGTCTCGGGGAAAGAAGTAGCAATGCCATTTAAGAGGGGAAACTATCTCTTTAACAAAGTGGTGGGACAACTTAATAGCCCTAGACAAAAGAATAAACACTTGTCTCACACCACACAGAAAATTTAACTCAAAGGAAAACAAAACTAGATTAAACTTAGAAAGACTTAAGTAAATCTAAAACCCAAATGAAGATTTGCCAAGAATTTCTTCAAAATACCAAAAGTACAAGCAACAACAACAAAGTTGATTAACCTTCCTTAAATACTTCTACACCGGTGAAATGACTTACAAGGTTAAAGGCACTTGCCAAGCCTGACTATACTTGAGTTCAATCTCTGGCATCTACAAGGCCAAAGGAGAAAAGTTGTCCTTTGACTTCCACATGTATGCAATGGTTCATGTGCATGCACAAATAAATGATAAAAAATGAAATACTTCTATGCAATCGATACATGGGAAAGACAGCGTCTAAACTGGGTAAATTGTTAGCAGACTACTCTGTTGGCTAAGGCTCTAGCACCTGCATATTAAGATCTCTTATAATTCAGTAACAAAAGACAAGGAATCCTATGTGAAAACAGCCAGTGTAGAGACATCAAGAAAAGCTACAAATGGCAAATAAGCAGATGATATGCAAAGTAGTTACTAAGGAAATAGAATCCCAAACTGTCATAAACCTACTTCATACCCATTAAAATAGCCATAAGAAAACAGTACAAACCACATATTGAGGAGGATGCAGAAAAACTGGACCTCTTAGATGCTACTGGCAGTAATCACCATGTAACTTTGTAAGCTTAGCACAGAATCACCATGTAACTCAGCAGTTTCATCTCTGTGTATACTCAAAAGATTTTGAAACAAGAAAAAGTGAAAACTCTATGCTTAACAAGTACTTTGAGTAAACATAAATATATTCAGTTATAAAAATGAGGACCTGGTATGTAAATGAATGAATCTTGGAAAACATCATGCTAAAGAAAAAAAAATCCAATATAAGTCATGATTCTGGGATGTTAAATATCTAGGATAGGTAAATCAAGGTCAGTGGTTTCCAGGGACTGAGTAGAGCAGGAACAGGAATTAACTACTCAGTAATAGGTGCTAGAAATGTTCTAAACTATAAAATAACTGCACAACACTGTGAACACCCTACATGTCTCAACTGGGTAATTTTACATGGTTAGGATGGTAAAAGATGGAAAGAGATATTATCATAGGAATTAGAGGGTGAAAAGATTTTGTAGCTTGTAAAACTGCTAAGTTCTAATGTGTCCAATAGTATACATTCTTATATTTTATAGCAAATAAGAATGCTTTATAAAGTGGGTCTTATACTGTGCAAGATAATACTTTTAAATATTAACTATAAAAGTGTATAATGTGTCTGCTCAAACGAATACTTTATTCTAATTGCAAGAAGAAGAAAAAAAAATAATTGAACAAGATCACTATGTCAAAGTAAAACAGGGGTTTGGGGTTTTATTGCTGTTTCTCAGATAGGGTATCATTATGCAGCCCTGGCTGGCCTGGAACTGACAGATCCATCCATCTTCCTCTGCCTTCCAAGACTTGGATTAGTAGCATGAGCCACCAAATCTTGCTTGATTTTTATAAGCAACTGACAAAAGAAACAAAATCCTTAGTGAAGCACTAGAAAAGGACACTTAAAAAGCATAGTGATAAAATCCCAGTATCCTTGGGTCTTTCTTCTTAATATTTGTTTTGGCAGTTTTATGTGAATGAAAAAATGAAATAAGTAATTTTTGAAATATGTACACTTTGTCATGTATAACATTATACAGAGTGGTCATTAAAACAGACAAAAATAGAGCTGGAGAGATGTCTCAGTGGTTAAGAGCAGTGACTGCTCTTCCAGAGGTCCTGAGTTCAAATCCCAGCAACCACATGGTGGTTCACAACCATCTGTAATGGGATCTGATGCCCTCTTCTGGTGGGTTTGAAGACAGCTACTGTGTACTCACATAAATAAAAACCAATCTTATAAAAAACAGAAAAAAATCATACAAATAAAGATGTTAGACAAGACATGGTGGTACACAGCTATAATCTGGGAAAATTATGTAAAATGGCTGTTTAAAAAGAACTAGAAAGTTAATTGTAAATGCTATACATAGTGTAAGTACACAGCATTTAGAGCCTAAGGCAGGAAGATCACGAATTCAGACACCTTGGCTACACACCAAGACTGTCTCAAAGAGAAAAGATTTATGGATATTAGAACATAAACCTGTCAATCCTTAGTTATTGATGGCTATATGGAATGAACTGAATCTCTGTTGTACAAACCCAGACACACATTGTAGCAAAGATGTCAAGTATATGGCAAAGAGTCATCATTCGGCAAACTCAGGAGCTTAATTAGGAAAACACTGAGTAACATCTGTGACAGGATTTTGTTCACAGTATCAAGCACAACAACACAACAAGCATGTCTTCTTTTTCTTCCAACTTCAATCTAAACTATTTCTATGCTGACATGAAACTGCTGACATTGAAAGTTTCAATGAAAAATTTTTACGCTTGCCCTTGATTTTTCTAAAGTGGAAATAATTGTCTACTTTGAGAATACTAAAATATTTACTATCTTTTACCATATTCTCCTCCACAGTATCTCAAGAATACCAGCAAAATAACAAAGTATAAAAATAATCAAAAATGGACTGTCAAATGTGAATTAAAGAAGTTGTTAGGAAGATTTTATGTATTCTACTTTTATATTTTTTTCCACACTATTTGGAGTTTAAATATGTTCCCCGGAAACATTTTTTTTTAAATAAAAGTTTTATTGGAGAAAAATAGAACCACCACACATACACAGGGAAAAGAGCACAAAAATTCAACTGATACAGAACAACTGAAATTCGTAACAACCCAATATAGTTTGCCATTACTTTTCAGTTTCATAAACAGTTTCCCTTAGTAGTCTGGCTAGTTTTTCTGCTGAAACACCATCAAGTTTTCAAGGAGTTAAGAATTTCAGAACAGGGACCCGCTTTCAAGATGACGAAGGTGGTATCAAGAGCATCCTAGTAGGAACGAATCTACCTAAAAATTATTTAAAGAGTAACTAGTGAGTGGTGTAACAGTCTCCATATTTCAGAGACCAACAGGGATGAATCACAACACTGATGTTGATGGTCCAGTAAACATAACAGCCACATTCCTTGTCAGAAGAGCTCCTGTAAGGAAATTAGGGAGGAGCTGGAAAAAATATACGAAATAGCTGCTCAGAAAGAACTGGGAAGTTCATTCTAAATACTATACATAGTCAAACAGTGTGAAAGCTGATGCATTAGAGAGAAATGGGCAACTTAAAAATACATACAGATAGCTGGCCACAGGTCTTTGAGAATTCAAGAAAATGATAGTAGACATAAGAGCCCCCGTCTTCTAAGCTGAAGGCACCCTTAACTGCTCCGAAAAGACAAAGATATATGCTAGTTGAGAAAGCACTGAAGTTCTAACTTAAAAGAAAACACCAAAACAGCCTGCTTCTCTGCCACAATCAAGTTCCTTCATGGGAAGAGAAACCAGGAAACAAAGCAAAACCCTCTGGTGATGAAGAAAGTCTTTTACTCACATTCTGAATTTGGAAAGCAATATTTTTGTTATTTTCTGTGTGTGACTATGTGTGTGACCAATTTGAAAGACACTTCCCTGAAAAGCAGGTGTCCAATGAATGGCTATGAGAACTCTTAAATTCAAGCTATTAAAAAAAAAAAAGGAACATAGAACTTGAAGTTTTTGAATAAAGAGTGTGTAAGGAAGACAAGAGAGAATCATATGTTGACTTTCTCCAAGTCAGGAGGAGCATAAAAAAAAGAAAAAAAAAAGGTGGAAAAACCTGGAATGGTAGAAAACCTCTGATCATTGACAGTTCTCCAAAGACAAAATGATCCAAACATCTAAAGACTGATGAAAAGCAGCTGGTACATTTTTACTCCTGTAATTCATAAAACTTGTTTGCTGATTTTGGTCTCCTGTAATTTTCATACTGTACTCAGTTTTAATAAAAAGAACTGGGTTTTCCCCTCTTACTATGTTCTTCTAGTACAAGATGATCAGCAATTTTTCTCTTTTATCTATTTTAATAAGTTCCTGTTAATCAGCACGGTGAATTTGGGGCTGTCTTGTTTATACATCCCAGAGTCATAATGGGAAATCTTTAGGATGTAATACGTAAGTTGTGATGGAAGGAACTGTCATCCTATCTGAAAAACTTGTTTCCAAATAAGGTTTTTCCCCTTCAGTGTAACAGAAGGCCAGCAACAATGAAAACTTACTTTTCAAGGGAAACCACAAAATGGGTGAACAACTAAGTCCAGGGTGGTTTTTCTATTTGATAAATACATCCAGAACTCTGTACAGTAAATAAAATTTGCATGCAGTTTAAGTATCTTTAAATGACTTTTAGGCAAATAAACCTTTTGCTTTATTGATGGTGTATAAGAATCACCCTCCCCTTTTAATGGCCATAGGGATCTCTTCCCCAGTTCCAAAAGGAATCTTGAAGACCCAGGTACTTTCTTAAAGAGTTTTCTGCACATCATACTAAATAACATGCATAGAGTTTCAACAACATTCTTCTTAAAGGTTAAGTATTACTCTTTAAAATAGGTATGTTAACCACTGAGAAAAGTCCACCCATTACACTGCTTCATTTGGTCATCGGAAGTATAAAAGAAGTCAAATAACATGAGATTCAACAAGTTAGTTTATCCATTGGCTACGGCATTATGACAACAAATGTTCCAAGGCCAACATTCTATGCAATATAGTTGTACTGATTTGGGTTTTCTTTATCTCTTTCCATGTAGTCCCGGTCAATTAGGGATTCTATTCTCTTCTTAAGATCAGCAGGCTGTAAGAAAAAGCATATTTTCAATGCCAAATTCATAAGCATCAGCATAAGTCCATCTACTAACATTCCATTAAAAAAAGAGAACAAAGACCAGAAGTGACTGCACAGAGGCAGGCAGATCTGAGTTTGAGGCCAGTCTGGTCTACATAGTGAATTCCGGGACAGCCAGAGTACATGACAAGCCCTGTCTGTAAATTAAATAAACTTAAATTAAATTAAATGTAGCTGGAGCATTGTAACATCTAAATTCCCAGCAAGTGGGAGGCCAGAGCCAAGAGGATTAAGAGTAAGACCTGCTTGGGGTACACAATAGAGTCTGTCACAAACAAACCAACCTGAAATTAAGTAAATAACAATTAACACATGAATTAAAATGTGTAAGAGAAATTACTATGAGTTATATAAAATACTGAACCTAGTGGCAAAAGCCTATGTAATCCTTGCTACTTGGGTAGCTTGAGGAATGGCAACAGTGAGTTTATGAAAGTTGGCAAAAACCAAACAAAAGGGTTGGGGCAGTTAAGACTTTTACCAGGTGGTATAGTACTTGCCTAGCATATGGAAGGGGCCTAGGTTCTATTCCCCAATATCACACATCCACACAATTTCAGGGAATTTGAGAAAGTATCACATTAATTCACACCTGTATGTTTCTCGTTTACTATGAATTTTAACTACTTATGTAAGTGATTTGGATCTCTGATCTTTTTTAAGATCTATTTTAAGTATATGAATACACTGTTGCTGTCTTCAGACACATGAGAAGAGGGCGCTGGATTCCATTACAGATGGTGGTGTGCTTACTGGGGATTTGAACTCAGGACCTCTGAAAGAGCAGCAGTGCTCTTAACCGCTAAGCCATCTCTCCAGCCCCTGGATCTCTGAATCTTGTAGTTAAATTTTCATTATGACAGTTTAGTACTGGGCATGGTAGAGCATGCCTGTATTCAGACTCAGCTACAAAAGGAACTAAAGGCCAGCCTGAGATGTGTTAGCCTTGTCTCAAACAAAATCAGCAAAGTCTCAGTGCTTGAGAGATGATTCAGGGCTTCTTGGTGTGTACTACTATTGAAGAGAGTAAGTTGGCTCAGATGTCAGGTGCTTCACAACTGCCTGTACCTCCAGCTCCAAGTGGAATTGCATATAACTATACACACGGAAATGCCCCCCCAGAGACACATAATTGGAAATATAATTTTTAATAGGCTTGCATTGATAATTATACTTATTTCTCGAATGAATGATCCTGACATAGAAAAGTATCTCCACAGCACTTATAATACCTGAGATAAAAAGCAAAAGGAATCAATTTTTTGTTAAAATGAGAAGCTCAAGTAATATTGCTGCCTCAGTTGGAAACTAGGATATATGTGTTTTCACACAGTTAGTGCATGTTTGGAGTATATTTGGAGAGAGTATGTGTGCAGGCATGTTTGAGACAGGGTCTCTCTTCGGAGTCCTGGCTGTCCCTGAACTCACTAGGTAGACAAGGATGACCTACAATTCACAAGGGATCTGACTTCCTTTGCTTCCCAGCCAGCTAAGCTACAGCATTCTTAAAGGATGTTTTCAATCTTTGGTTTGTTGAATTCACAGATATGGAATCGATAAAAATGAAGGACTGATTTTGAAGCCAGCCTTGGAACACAGTAAGACTCAATCCCAAAACCAAACTAAACCAAAACAAACCGGAAAACGGAACGTAAAATTTCATCTTTTAACTTCAGGTTTAAGTATCAAGCTGGAGAAATGGCTCAGTGGTCCTGAGTTCAATTCCCAGCAACCACATGGTGGCTCACAACCATCTGAAATGGGATCGGATGCCCTCTTCTGGTGTCTGAAGACAGTGACAGTGTACTCATCATATAAAATCTTTTTTTAAAGTATCTATCAAATTGATTTCAGTTATGACCAAAGTTATAGTTATTCCTTATGTTCTAGCATTAGTAAGAAATCTTGCTATAGGTGAAATGATTAGGTAGGTGAGCATGTGTGCAAGTGTAATAATAAGGAGGCAGTCTGAAGTCTGAATCAGCCTACCTTATGATAGTAGAAGTAACAGCTACAACAAGTAAAACCTCAATACATACCAAACTCAGTATCAAGTGTTTTATACTTTCTATCTCAATAAGCTTCAAAATAATACTAGGAGGGATGGGATTGGGGGGCTCTGTAAAGGGGATATCATTTAAAATGTAAACAAATAAAATGATTAATAATAAAAACTAATAATACTAGGTGGTAGGTACATTTATCAAATCCAAGAAAAATTAAGTTACTTTATCAAAGTTGAAAGCTGGCAGGAATCATAACAGCCAAGAGTCTAGGGAACCACTATCAAATGTTTATTATAGACGTTTTAAAATTTGAACAATAGTCTAACACAACACCGCACTGTATAAGCAACTTTGCTACTGGAAATTTGTGTTGGATCATGCCCATATATTGACAAATTGGAGTTTACTAGAACCAATGCTAGACATTTTCAACAAACACAAAAAGTGCTTTATCACTAAGATATAGCCATAAGCCTCTGTAACAGATTTGAATAAATATTTATATAGGTAACCAAGCATAAGATATAACTTAGTCTAATAACCAAATCTGTCAAATGCCAAGGAATCTCCACAAAAGGAGTAAGATTCAAAAGATAGATAGTAACTAACTTCAAAAATTTCAAAGTCACCATTTACTCACTAAATTGACTTTTGTAAATTGGTGCTCAATTTTGCTAAACAAAGTTCTTTTATGAATCACATGCTCAAATAAAGGAAATGAATACATGTTGTTCCAAATGGCATTAAGCCTTTCATCTATATTTGTAAGATTATTGTCCAAAAATTAAATGTATTCCCTTTCACCTATAACACATTCAGTATGGAGACACAGAAACACCTACTTTTACTGGAAATTTTAGCTGATTGTAGACTTCTGAAACAAGAAGATTGTGGCTGAGTGTTTTTCTCATCTTCATAATTCGGACGATTGCAGCATCAATTTGGTACTGTCTATCTTGAAATACTCTTTCTGTAGTGCTTGCTTGCTCTTCAACCTAAAAGAAGTTTTCAAAAACAGTCAAACTTAATTAGCAAAAAAAAAAAAAAAAAAAAAAAAAAAAAACTATTTATTAGGGACATAACAATGCTATTGTTCTAAAGAACCTGACTTAATTAAATGAGACAAACTTAACAAACATAGCTTCTTTCTATTGTCACTACTGCCCTGTACCAATAAGGTAATACAGAAGAGAAAAATACCACCTTTGAGCACTGGGAGGTAGGTTCAGTTGATCAAGTGCTTTCCCTGAAAACATAAGGACCTATCTTTTAAATTTAGATCTTTGTGGACTCATGTAAAAACAAGACTCCTAGTACCTGATATACAGCCTGCCAGCCTAGCAAATTTGTGAGTTCTAGGGAAGTAAGAGACCATGTCAAGAAACAAGGTAGATAGCTCCAATGGAATAATAAATACTGGAGGTTGTCTACTGGCCTTCCCTAAAATTTAAAATGTCTGTTCCCACTGATCTAAAAATTTACTTCCGTAATTTCATCTTTTTAATTTTCTTAATTTTTATTTCATGTGCATTGGATTTTAGCTTGCGTATGTCTGTGTGAGCATAACAGATCTTCTAGAACTAAAGTTACAGATAGTTGTGAGTTGCCATGTGGGTACTGAGAACCTGGGTTCTCTGGAACAGGAGGCACTGCTCTTAATCTTGCTGAGCCATCACTCCATCCCCCATTAAGTCACTTGAAGGGAAAAAATCAGTGAGATTAAGATTTAGGTATGTTCACGAATATTATAGGGGGCTGGAGAGATGGCTCAGTGATTAAGAGCACTGACTGCCCTTCCAGAGGTCCTGAGTTCAATTCCCAGCAACCACATGGTGGCTCACAACCATCTGTAAGGGGGATCTGATGCCCTCTTCTGGTCTGTCTGAAGACAGTTTCAGCATATATAGATAATCTTTTTAAAAAAAGAAAGAAATGAGTATTGAAGGAGAAAGGAAAACACAAAATAGCCCAACTTCTCATATATAAAATCTGGGTTTAATTATATATGCATTGTGTGTGTGCCTTTGTGCAAGAGACAGACATGTTAAAGCAAGACAATTGTTAGGGAGAAAGGAGACCAGCAAGTGATGGTGATAGAGGCTAGTGAGAAACTGAATATGAGCAAGAAACACTACATGTAGGTCAATTAAGGTAATAAGGAAAACAAGACAATATTACATTGATGGGGTAAGGAAATAATAACTCAGTGGAAGAACACACATGGTCCTGCATTTCCCATCCCTAGCAATGTAAGGAAAACCCAAGCAAGCAAAACAAACAAAACCAAATACAACCAAATAACTATGCTGATTGTGAATCATATTATGTTTACTTTTTGACAAAAAGAAATATACCATCAAATACTGATATGTATTAGGCCAGATACAGGCACATAAAATGCTACATGAAATGGTAGCATTGAGAAAATAACCTGTTAATTTTGAAGCTGGAAAGATAGCTTATCAGCTAAAGAGGACAGGAGTTAGATTCACAATCATTTCTAATTTCAGCTCCAATGGATCCAATGCCCCTTCTTACATGTGGGCCCAGCCCTGATGGGAGTGCACAAACATACATGCAGCTAAAACACTCAAACATGTAATCTGTAAATTTCTACTATAAACACATTCAGTCCAATACAGTAGGACTAGGAAAGCAAAAGGTTTACCGTTTCTTTCATCTGGATTTGATTGATCTTTATCCTGAATAGTTTGTGTTTGAAATCGTCATTACAAATAAATTTGTCACCATCTTCAATATCTTTGCCCTTTGGATTTTTAGCCAAAACTCTAGCTTTGCCACAGGCTAGTGACTGCAGTGTTCTTCTCAATTCTCCATCCTCTGAAGGAATAATGGTTAATTAGTTATTTGTTCATAGCTTATTATCATTAGCACCACACTTAATGTCACTCTAACTCCAACATTCTCCACTAAACTGCTTTGATTTCCACAGTCACTAACACCTACTCTTTGTGCTACCCAGTAACATTTTTCTACTTATCTTCTAAAAGCATCTACTATCATTCATACAAACAATTACCAAAACTTCTAATGCAACATCCCCTGCTCTCAAGTCAGTCACTACAAAAGGATACTCAACTTGGCTGTTTTACTATCATTTGAGTATGTTGATATTCTCCATTAACCCCCTGCTCCATTGCTAAGGATGGTAATATTAACCTAACCCTATGAAAAGCCTAGAATCATCTTTTAAGTCTTCATTCTCTTTCATTGTGATATATCTCTACCAATTCCATTGCTATTATAAACACTCTACCAGAAGCCTCTTTTAGGACTTTATGTCAGAATTATCTTCATAGCTTCTAGACTAGAATTTTTTCACATTCCAGGTGGCTAGTTCTATTAATGCCATTAAATTGTCCAAATAGGTTATTTCTTTTATGTCAGTCTACCTATATTACCTATTGAATTTTACAGCTCACCATTCAAAGCTACAAACAAACATTTCATGCTTGCTACTCACACTAGCCACTATTTTCAAGTCTTTTCTCATACTATTTCCTTTATTTCATGCCTTCTCTCCAGTCAAACTTTGAAGGTCCAAATCAAGTCCTACCTCATTCTACAATCATTACTCACTTTACTTCACTCTTTACCACACTTCTTTTTAGCACTATATACTGGTATTTACTAGTTTTGAAATATTAATACAGAGGAGGGGGCTGGAGAGACATCTCACCATTGAAGAATAGTGTCTGGTCTTTCAGGACCAGAGGTCAGTTGCCAGCACCTAACATGATCACTCACCAACACCTAACTCAAGTTCCAGAAGATACAATGCCCCCTTCTAGACCCCATAGATTCCTGCACATGTATGGTACACACACACACACACACACACACACACACACACACACACGGGCTACACAGAAAGAAATAAAAAAAAAACAGGACAGAGGAGAGGATTATTTCCTTACATGTTCAGAGCTCTGATCACAGTGACTACAGAGAACAGAGAACTATAATTGCTTGCTTCTGAACGGACACAATACAAACCTATCCCAGTAGCTTGCTTGATCTCCTCTAAACTGAACTCCTCTCCTTCATTAAACATTAGCAGCACCAGGGTTTGAAAAAGAGAGACCTGAAGTTCTTTTTTGCCCTGTTGGAGAAAAAGCACAGGATTTTTGCTTGTTTGTTTTAAACACATAAAAAATTAATCAAAAAGTAATAATCTCTTATCAAAAAACCATTTTTAATTAGTGAGTTAAGCGGATGATTAACATTAGATGATTAACATTACCCAAAGTGCTGCTTTAGATGGCAACGTGATGTGAAGTGCAAGATTTAGGTTGAGTCTACAGAAACTGGGGAAGGATTAGTTAGCCTATTAATGCCTTCTATAATCCTTACTAAAACAGAACAAATAAATGAAAATACATACAGCCCTATGTATCATTACAGACATTCACCCTAAGCATTAAGAAATTACTATTCTTAATGCATTTTTCAAGATAGGGTTTCCTGCAGCCCAACCTAGACTCCCTATGTAGCCAAATATGTCCTTGAACTCCAAGCTTCCTTCCACTGTTTCCCAAGTGGTCGGGTTACAGTCCTGTGTCACTACACCCCACTTTCAAATATATTTTGACTTGATTCAGAT
Organism: Micromys minutus; assembly: GCF_963924665.1. Lineage (NCBI taxonomy): Eukaryota > Metazoa > Chordata > Mammalia > Rodentia > Muridae > Micromys > Micromys minutus. The sequence goes on from NC_137970.1 coordinate 92,166,521, forward strand.
CATTCATGAACAGATGCAAATTTTTCCCAATGGAAATTATTTGCCTATATTTCTCACTCTGTTCTCCAGCTTCTAGCCACATGATTTCTGATAAGACAGTATGAAGTCTGCATCCACAGGGAAAGAGAAAGAGAGAGAATGACTTTTAATTTCAGACAAGGGCCAACTCAACTGTTGAAAATACACACAAAATCTTAAAATACACACAAAGCTGTAACAACCTATCAGTATTGTTATGCAAGTGTCAAGAACACACATATAAAACAGCAGCTTGAACCTTTAAACCAAGGGATAAACCATATTAAAGATGAAGACAGAACTTAAGATTTGGAAATATCCACTTACCTCTTTAAATTCAGCTTTTAGCACACAGTGCCCCAAGGTTGATTGCCACTGGAGTTTCCTGCCACTGTGCTTGCCTAAGTAAAATGTCTTGAAAATTTCCTGAAGCTTCACCATCTAAAGCAAATAAAATAAGTGTTTCTTTAAGCTACGTATGTGATGCCACCTTTAGCACTGTTTTTTTAACTACTTATTGAATGTATCAAGTAGGGTGTGCATGTCATCGTGTGCTAATGAAGATCAGAGGATAACTTTCTACTAAATAGGTTCAGGGGGGTCAAGCAGGAGGTCAAGCTTGGTGACAGGTGCCTTCACCCCTGGGACACCTCAATGGCCTCCCTCTCAATACTTTAAAATCATTTGGAATCACTTTTGATAGTTTCATGACTATATCCAGTAGGTATCAATCCCTTTAATGTTCCGTGAAAGTCTAACTACCCAATGTAGCAGCCAGTGCTTGGTGATCTTTATACTCTTGGAGCTTCTCTGCCCTGTTATTTAATCATCCTTTCACTCTGGTGATGGGCTTCTACACTGTACTGACTCCTTTCTCTCACTGCTGCTTCTGCCCACATTTCTTTTACAGGTTCCTCTTTTTACCATCTGCTAAATGTAAGCCTTTTCTAAAGTTGAAGCTTTGCCCTTTCTCTTCCTCTTCACTATATTCTTCCCTTATTGAGGAAAATCTACTCTCTGGGCACCCATCATTCTTTCCATAGACTCTCAGTATCTGTCCTTATTCAACAATCTAGGTTTTGGTCCTGAATAGGACAGTTTCCAATGCATAATGGGATACTCATGTACCCATCACATCCACCAATCCTGCTTTCAGGTGAAATATGGGCAAGATTTTTTAACACCTAGGAAGACTAAGGGGTAAGGTAAGAAACAGAATAATTTGGGAAAATAGCACTCATCTTAGAAACCTTGTTGAAAAATGATGTAAAAGAATAAAATATTAATACTCATATTTTGTTGCTATATTTGTTGACATAAGCCTTTAAAAGTCACATATTTTCAAATGAAAAGCAGAAAAATGTGATTTCTATACTTAAAGCTTAGTTCTGAAATAGTTTATCTTACCTCTGGTGGTAAATGGACTTCCATAGGCACATATGTTGGCCAGTAACCCATTGTCAGGATATTAACAGTTAATTCAATATTGCCAGGTACATTCTGGTTCTGCATATACTATAAGATCAACACATACAATGAGATTATGAAAGTGTATACATCATACCATAATACTGACTAAAATTAAAAATTTCCTTTTTCTAAAAATATATGTCGATACTGACCATCCTGCAAGTAAAAACAATTATTAAGACTTGAAATGAAGGCTACACAAAATGCAGTAGAAAAATACATGGCCAGTTTGATATAGTGGAATACAAAACCCCCATGAAAACATTCTAGGTATTATCAACTCAATTTCGGCTGTTATAGCATCTCGTCTCCATTCTTTTCCCCCAATGCTACCTTCAATTCCCACCTTTGGAGACCCTACATGGATTGGAACACCCATTCCTCACCCCACCAGCCAGCCCAAGTCTTTGGTTTTTCAAATGCTCCATTCCTTATTTAAAGGTGGTGACCTGAAGTGGGAAAGGAAAAGAAGGGGAAAGGGCAAGGCAAATAAATCCTATTCTGTGTACTATACGATCCATGATCCTACTAATTCTGAACTTTGAGTCTTTTGGTTCCATTGTAGTTAAGAAGTCATTACTAAACCTTTGAAAAGTAAGAAAAAATCTAATTTGCCACCACTATTGCCTCGTCATTACTGCCAGTGCTGTTTGAGACAGGGATCTCACTATATTGCTCACATATTATATCAGCATCCCAAGCAGCTGGGACAGTTAACACAAACTACATCTGGTTGTTTATGTTTTTACAATATTTTAAAACCTATTTATGCCTTCAAAACTACAATCCAAATTCTCATCCCAAATGTCAACAGAGATAGCATATATCACCCTGTCCTTGATCACCTCTCCTCTATTCCCATTACAAGCTCTGAACATACAAATAGTCCAACTGATTACAAAAGTCCTGCTTTTACTAAGTATAATTCTTCCAATACTAACTTTAGTCTAATACATTTTATTTATGCTTCTCTTATTCTGGATGTTACTTATGACTAAATCCTGAAGTATGCTATGAAGTATTTGTAAAAAAAAAAATATGGGTTTCTATTTGTTTTCTTCAATGCAAACTGTTGCAAGGACGTAACTTAAGTATCCTTAAGTTTAAGGAATTTAAGTAAGAGTTTAACTCACTTTTACCTGTTTGAACTGAATCATGATGTCTTTAGAAAGCTCCATGTCTTTAAACATTCCTTCAAGCTTGCTGGTAAAAGCAGCTCCACATTCTGTTAAAGATGGTTTACAGATTTATATTTCAAGGTAGTACAACAAGCAAAAACTTAAAATCAGAAAATAAAATGCAAAACTTAACTTGAGCATAAAAAATGATCTGTAACCACTTGTAAGAATGAAAAGAAGGGGCTGGAGAGATGGCTCAGCAGTTAAGAGCACTGACTGCTCTCCCAGAGGTCCTGAGTTCAAGTCCCAGCAACCACATGGTAGCTCACAACCATCTGTAATGGGATCTGATGCCCTCTTCTGGTGTATCTGAAGACAGCAACAGTGTACTCGCATACATTAAATAGATAAATAAGTCTTTTTTTAAAAAAAATGAAAAGAAAAAAGTCTTACCTCTCGATGTGGCCTAGCAATTCAGAGGCAAACTCTTTAATCTAGGTATAGGATACTTGGAAATTTTTTATACAAATAAACAAAAGAATAATTCTTTACCTTTAAAACAAGCCAATATTTGTGGCTATCAGAAATAGGCTAAGACTCTCATATATAACTGTGTGTGTGTGTGTGTGTGTGTGTGTGTGTGTGTGTGTGTGTGTGTGTGTGTGTGTGTGTTGGGGTAAGTGTACACAGGTATGGACACCATGCATGTGCAAGTCAGGTCATTGGCTGTACTGCTCTACCACAGTAAGCCTTATTCCTTTGAAACAGGGTCTATCTTTGAACCCAGAATTCGGCTGGTGTCCGGGAATCCCCAAAGATCCTCCTGTTCTCTACCCTTACCCCACCCCTAGCCACTGGAGTTATACATATACTTATGATTGTTTTACATGGATGTTAGGGATTCAAACACAGATCATCATACTTGTGCACAAAGACCTCTTACCCTCTGAGCCATCCTCACCCATCCCTACAATTTATGTTTTCATCATGTATATATAAAATAATTAACCAAAGAAGTAGTCAATGAAAAGAGTATAATTAAGCCATTATTTCCCTCAAATATTAAAAAAAGAAAGAATGGCAAACCTACCGTGTTTCAGTTTGGACAGCATTGATTTTTCAGCATCTACTGATGCACTCTTGCCAACTAGTAGGCGTTTGGCTAAATCTTTCTTATAGAAGGCCTCAAAAACATCTTTGCCTGTATTAAATAAGAAATAACAGTCATGATATGCCAAGTAAAGCTGTAAGAAAATGACTTTTAAAAGCTTATTACAACATGCCAAGTTATCTAATTTTATCCAAGTTTATTAAACTCAAGAACACTGAAGGTCCATGTCTGTGCCAGACATTTCAAAAAAGTTCACTATAAAAAAATTAAGACCGCATTAACTATTTTTCAGGAAAGACAAAAAACAAAACCACTTTAGTATGTTGATATTGTTAGCACCAAAACTCAAAGAAATTAAAAGAAGCAGTAAAATCCCAGGTTCTTAATAGTGGAAAGGTCAAAACGCAAGGCAATTTAGTTGCATTCCACACTATTCCTTAAGGATCTAAAATATGCAATAAATAAAATATATCATGTAGTTCTCAAAGTCTCTCTGGGTTATAGAAAAGGTTTTAGTTCCTATATGAGAGAGTTTTATTTGTTTTCTTTTCTGTTTGTTTTGACACAGGGCCTTGCTATATTGCCCTTGCTGGTCTAATTCTATGTGACCTACACAGCAATACTGCCTTAGCCTCCAGAATTCTGTATTGCAGGTGTCTATCACTATGCCTGGCTCAGAATGCTCTGTTTTAAAAGGAAAACATGAAAGCAGTAATCAACACTTACCATAGATAAATCTAAATATAATCATTATTTTATCCAACATTTTCTCAAGTTCTTCATCTGTAGCTTCTTTGTTGCCTGCACGAAGCTTTGAATCCACATACTTAGCTAAAATGGAGAAAAACTGTTGTTTAGTGACCATGGGTGTCTGAAAGGTACTGACCACTACACATATCCAAACAGGACTATAAAATACTAACTCTTTCAGTATTCCTGCTATATGTACATGCATTTTATGGCCTCAACAAAAGGAAGATCAATGCCACAGGGCTAATAAATACCACAACCTAAATTCATTAAAATGGACTCCAGACTGAGTATACTTTCCAGTATAATATGGAAGGGCTACATATAGAAGAAGGTGGTAGAGTTCCTGCCTACCATGTGCAGGTCTCTGAGGTCAAAGCCTCACTTTCAGAGTTAAAAAAAGAAAATGAAAATATGTAAAACGATGTAGAGACAGCTCACGGTAGAGGCTGCAAGTAGACCCTGTGTGGAGGTAAAGAAAGTCACCAGAAACATGGGGACTCTCAAAAGTTTCTATTTTACACAGATTGTCAGGATTCATAAACATGACCTTTGTATTTGAATAAACCAGAAACAACAGAGCAGAGGGCACAATTTATAAAATTTTTTAATTTAAATAAAATTAGACCTTAACCAACCCCACCCTTTCAGAGGACCTAATTTTCTAGGGCACATATACTCCTAATATCAATGAATGCATGTGTGAGAAACTTGCTTGAGAAACACTGAAACACACCTGTATTCTCATTGAGCCTGTATCATTAGATTTATTTTTATCCTAGACTTTTCATTCATTTGCATTTGAATTTCATGATGCCCCTTTCCTGTAGCTATAACTGGAGACCTTTAGGTAATAGCACTGTCCCATGACAAAAATCATTACAGGTTTGGAAAGCACAGTATCAAGTTTACTCACTAAAAGTGAATGGGTTCCAATGTTCTACCTCAGAGTTTGCATCATGTTTGATATGAGACTATGAGATGCTGTTCAGCTTGACAGATTCTTTCTTGCATCCATATCCTTAGAGACACTTCTCAGACTTAGTATTACTACTGGCTAAGCAACATCAAACAAACCAGGAATGGGTACCATATGATTTTACCTCAGAGTTTATCAATAAAAGAACATTACACAACCAGAAAAGAATGTGAAACATACCTATCAGTTCAGCTGGCTTATTTGGTCTTTTATTAATGAATGTTTCAAATGCTTCTTTCATGGCATTGATAAACTTTTCATTTTTCAGAAAGCAGGTATCAATTATATGGTCAACTTTATCTTTAAAGTCCAATAATTCTTGAACCATAGTTTTATCTTTTTCAGGATTAATAACAATGGTACTTCCAAAAGCCTGAAAATGAAAATGATGTTATTTTATAGTAATTGATTTTTCTTCAGGGAAAATATCCATCAAGTCATATTCAAATTTGGCACATATACTTAACAATCATAAATGTTACAGCTGTCTCTAAAGGAAATGAAAAACAGATAATATTCACTTATAAACCAAAATAACAAGTTATCATTGGGTATACAATATCCTATTAAGGCAGTATTAGAAGACTCTAAGAGCTTTTTTTTTCATTGTTAAGGAAGTCGGATCTGTACTTTTAAAAATAGCAATGTAGTCAGGGAGGTAGAGGGAGGGAGGAAGAAAAGGAAGGATTTGTGGTACAAACTTGTAAGAACAGATTCTACACTTTATCTTAACCAAGTGGCTTCAGAACTCAAACAATCCTTTAATTTCCCATATTCCCTGATTTATGTCTTAGAGCCAGAAATCCTATCAAGTATCACTCAGGTTTTATTGCTCATATGCCACACACCTGCCATTCTCAGTCTGACGTTTTAATTTTTTCACATTTAAAAAATGCCCATCTAACAAGAAATGCTTTTTGATATTCTTGGTATGTAAATTATGAGATGGTCAAGAGAAAAGTCAACAAGCAAACTGTTAATACCTTGATATACTCAATCCACTGCTGTAAGAGAACCTGAACTCCACCCCGAACTCTACTGAAGAGCTGATACAGGAGAGACAAATCTTGAATTCGGTTTTCATCAAGGAGGCTATTTAAACCTGGTTTGAAATATTTTGGTATTAAAATATGAGAATAAAAAAGTAAATTAAATTGCTATGCAATGCAATAAAATGTTAAGTTGAAATTACTATTGTGGTACTGGTCTGAACTATAACTAGAATTTATGTGAGTAAAATTCAGAGTATCCTGTAACATCATTAATGTTTAGAAGTTCTTGGCTCCACATGTTAATAAAACAACAACATATATGAGTCTTTTTCCTGCTTGTATGTGCATTGTGTGCAAGTCTGATGCACCCAGAGGATGGAAGAAGAATATTACATCCCCTGAAACTGTAATTCCTAATGATTGTAACCTGCCATGTGGGAGCTGGGAATTAAATTTGACTCCTCTGCAAAAGTATCAAGTACCCTTAACTACTGAGCCATTTCTCCAGCCCTAGTAACCTCTTATTTACAAATTACAAGTTACCTTTCTGAAGAATTGCTGATAAGTGTTCACCTAGAAGTTGTTTTTCAACAGAAGCAATTAGTGACTTCCTAAAAGGGGGAAAACAGAATTATTGAGATTTGACCTTGAAAATTTAAAGTTTCTAAAAAAAAAAAACAAAGCAAAAATGTCATTTTACATTATTTTGCCATTTCTATGCCATGTGTCAAAATATTTTACATTATGCCTAAAGGAAGAAAAATAATGTATTTCAGAATTTTATCAAAGTAATGATCTCATGGCCTTGCTGAGCCTAGTATTTTTTCCAAGTTTCTCTGCTTTTTACTAAGAAGGTGAAACAGTTATCTATGCTGCTTTATTAAACCACTTGGTTGCTGAGTTTTAGAAAGTACAGAAGCAGTTTCTCTCTAAACACCTCAGTCCCTGAATTTTAATCAGTCTAAGGATTTTAAAAGCCGGGCATGGTGATGCATGCCTATAATCCTTGGGAGCCTGGCATGGAGTTCCACGAGTTCCAGGGCAAGGTGGGTTTTAGTGAAACTCTGACTCAAAAACACCAAGTTTTAAGATCCACCAACCTCTAATACTATTTTAAAATTACACACTAAACACACACCAAACCAATAATCAAATCCTTGATTAAATCTAATTAGCTAGGAAAGATAATAACTTGATATTCACTTTATAAAAACAACTGTTAAAGACTAAATCATACCTGAAAATTGTTACAAGTTTAAGTTGCCTAAAGTGCTTTATCAACAGTTTTAAGACTATTAGGCTGAACTGTAATACTTACTGGGTGGTCTGATCTAAGTAAGTAATAAGTCTGTCTGCTTCTTCTTCTAGGCGTTTATTAACATGATGAAGATACTCAGGAACCTACAAAGATAGTTTTTTATATTATTGTTTTCCTCCCCTTAAATCATTCAGAAAATGTCAAGTCCAAAAGATCCAGGGAAGAGCCCCATCAAATGTGACGGGGTAGAATCATATGTAAAATTAGAGGTAGAGTTTATGATCCAGAATTCTGGCCTTTAAGGAGAGAGAAGAGAAAGGAGCACCTAAGTGAGAGAAGAGCATTACAATGTTGGGAATATAAATACAAAGGGAAGTTTGTGTTCTACAATGTAATGTCTATTGTAAGACACAGTGGATTCATTAATCATTTCAAAATACCTCTCTTTCTTGCATTAACTTCTGACCCTCGGCTGCATAAAGCCGATTAGTTTCTTGCAAAAATCGTTGTTCAAAAGAGTCTTGGTAAATCTAGAAGAGGGGGAAAAAACAAAAGTATTTGCTTATTCATCAACTATTTACTGAATGACTTCCATCAGAACTCAATTTGAACCATAATCTGGATTTCAGACATCAAACTATGAACAGTAATCAGATTTGTAGGCAGTGCAGTGAGTATTAAGTGCAACTTACTTGCAAATCAGACAGCATACTTAAAAGGCTTCGAAGTAAACTTCTATCAATTGCTTCACCATTCCGCTCTCTCTCAATCAAGAGAAGGATGCCATCAATTGTTTTTGTCTGGACTTTTTGATCACTTATAATATGAGCTCTAAATAACTCTAATCCCATGTCCCTAAAATTAAAAACAAAAAAGTATCATCTGAGCTGGCAATACTATATGTGAACAGGCTGAGTTAACTTATCACGTGTTAACTGGGGCCTCAGACTTTGAAGCAGTAGTTATAAAAAGGATAAAATCCACGTTTAATTTTGAATAACATTGTTAGATTAAAACATAGAGAAAACCCATTTAGTCTTAAATGAGATCAGAAGCTGAATTCCTGGCTTCCTCCATAACTAGGTTTTAGTGTTTTCCTCTGGTGGTGATCTTAGTGAGATCAGAAATAAAATTAGTTCAGAGACAAAATACTTTCCACTACACTGGCATTGAGCAGCTTATTTGGTCATTCATAAATGGCTCCAAAACTCTAAAATCAATACATTTCAATCATTACTATAGGTATATGCTAAGCACCTGCTGAAGGACCAAGACATTATGCTATTTTATTTTCATAAAGAAACAAGACTTTTAGTATAAAGTCATAAGAAAAAAATCAAAGAGCAAAACATTAATGATCAGCAGCAACAAGATTCAAGCACAGAAATTCTAGAGTAAACTTTAATCTTCATACTTAGTGAAGAAATTTCTTCATACACTATGAAGGAAAGTTAGCTATCTGCTATATTAGAATAGACAAATAAAAACCCCCTAATGCTAGAATCCAAATGTGAATTTTTAGGAGAATATTCTGAGTACAGCTTGTTCTCTTTTGTTATAATTAAGACTATGATATGTAACAAAGTTTTTCATAATTATCTTCTGGCATCCTTACCAAATGGAGGGTAGCATTGAATTCTGAAGAACATAAGTTCTATCCAGAAACAAAAAAATGCTCCTGATCATTATCTGTCAAATAAAAAGAAAAAATAATCAAACATTTTTTTGGTAAATTTGAAACTGCAGTATTAGCTCTTAATAAAATGAAAATTTGGAAGATTTCATATAAAATAGACTACTAGGTAGAATTCAACTTCCAAATAAATAATCCGGCTGAGAATATGTCCTATATATTTATCTTTAAACTATCCTATTGATCCCTCTGACATCTTCACCACTTAAACAACTGAAAAGAAAAACTGGAGGTAAACATAGGGTGTACGCCTATAATCCCAACACTCAAGAGACTAAGTAAGATAGAAAAATCTTGAATTTCACACCAATCTGTACTACAAAATGAGATCTTATCTAAGAAAAAAAAAAAAAAAAAAAGAGGGAACCCAAGATACACTTAAGTCTTCCTTAGCAGCAGTGCTAGGGGGTAAAACTAGCTTAAACTTGTACCCATGGTATTTAGGAGGTGGGAAGTGGATTTCAAAATTTCTATTTGCACTAACATAAAGAATAACTACCAAATTTTGCCACTTTGCTATATCCCAATTCCTCCAATAAATCAACATTCTAAAACCTGAATGTTTTTTAAATGAAGTATGTAGTGCTATTTCCAACTTACCATTTGCCTACAATGATTTTGCCAGCATCTATCAATCTTTTTTAGAAAAAGAACACTATCCAATGAATCCATGAGACAGATGTTAAGGATATTTTTAAATGTTTCATATAAATAATATGTGTAATATAAAAATGCATTTGTCCTAAATATAGAATACCTTATATACTAACTGATATTAAAACAAATTATAAAACATAATTCTGGTGTAGTGGCAGCTAGGCAGTGCAGCTCCGCAACAGATCCGGTGTTGCAGGCATCTCCCACCTGCCCAAGAAGAAGGTTAGCGCAGATGAAGTGGCTAAGTCGGAGGCCAAGCCCGCTCCTGCCAAGGTGGACCGAAGCTGAAAAAGGCTGTGAGAAAGGATAAAGCAGCAGACAAAAAAGTGCAGATAAAAGGAAAAGGGGAGCGAAGGGCAATCAGGCTGAAGTGGCTGACCAACAAACTACAAATCTGCCTGCAGAAAACGGAGAGATGGAAAACCAGAGTCCAGCCTCTGGAGAAAGAAGCCAAGTCCGACTAACCATCCATCATGTCTGTCAGTGGTCCCTGCCTCCCCTTCTTGTATAATCCAGAGGAATATTTTTATCAACTATTTTGTAAATGCGAGTTCTTTAGTAGCTCTAGAAACATTTTTAAAAGGTGAGAGAATCCGAGCTCATCCTGTTTTTTAAGTGTAAATGTTTTTTTTAATAAGTTAAAAATCATTTGCTGGTTGTTTATTTTTTGGTACAACCAGAAAATGCAGGATACTGAATCAGGAGAAGCTGTGACTGTCTCGGGGGTCACTATAACATTCCATATAGGGGGTAGCTTTATATCCTACAATACAAAGCATAATGGCAGTTTGGAGTCTCAGTTGTGTATTCCTGTCTGGAATATTTTCAGTGGTATCTGGTCCTGTGTTTATAGTAGAACCATTTTGTAAGAAAGCCAGTCTTTGGGGGCTGGTGAGATGGCTCAGTGGTTAAGAGCACTGACTGCTCTTCCAGATGTCCTGAGTTCAATTCTCAGCAACCACATGGTAACTCACAACCATCTGATACTCTCTTCTGGTGTGTCTGAAGATAGCTACAGTGTACTCATATAACTAAATTATTTAAAAAAAAAAAAAGGAAAAAAAGAAAGCCTGTCTTTGTTCCTTGCCTTGTCAGAACTTCGATGCCTGTGGTCATGTCAGTCCACTTTCCTAACAGTTATGACAATGTGCTGTTAAAGATGGAAATTTTGAGCGTGTTCTCTGTGTGACATAAAATTGTCAGTAGGTGGAACCAAGGATTCTGAGCATTTGGTTGTTATGTGAGGTCTTAGGGAAACTTGCCACATTTGAGACAGGAACTTCACTCGAATAAGTTCAAAGAAAAACAATATGTAACTCTTTTGTGTACATGAAAACTATATGGCTCTTCAGAGATTGGGTACGTGTGATAAGAATTGGAATGTCTGTGTACTCTGCTCCTCGAACAATACAATCTCAGTTATGAAAGAAAAACACTATCATTCTGTTTTTAAACTGCAGAAACAAGTTTGATCCCCCTTAACCTATCTTTAAAGTCAGTCTTAAACATAACTGAGCATCATGTTTTCTATTGAAGATTTTCCTTAAATGGAAATCTGCCAAGACAGAAAGTTAATGACAGAAAAATTTTACTTAAATACCCTACGTGTAGATTTTGACTCTACTTAACACTGAAAAGTTTTAAAACTTTATTCTTTCCTTTAGAGATAACAGGACAAAAATAAATCTACCAGAGCAGGCATTCCATTTCAAACTGAGCTAAGCAGTGAGAGGTAATTAATAATGAAAAAAATTAATATACTTTGTTTTGAAGGGCTGGAGAGATGGCTGAGTGGTTAAGAGCACTAGCTGCTCTTCCAAAGGTCCTGAGTTCAATTCCCAGCAACTACCCTCTCCTCTCTGATACCCTCTTCTGTCATGCAGGCATACATGTTAAATAGAACATACATAAAATACATAACTAAGTGTGACATTTTGTTTTGAAAAGGATATTCTCTGAATTGATGAATCTGTGCTTTGATGTGATCTTCACAGATCTGCCTCAGCTGTTTATACAAATTTGCAGAAATCTTGTAAGAACAAAGATTTTCTACAGCCTGCAAGATGAAACATAAATTTGTTAGGACAGGATAGAGTTGCAGTAGGGGTATCAATTATCACATAAAGTCATTATTTTGTTATATACTGTATCAGCTCATTGAAAATAAAGTATTTATCAATTAAAAAAAAAAAAACAAAAGCATGGCATCAACCCAGAATGCCAAAGGAGGAGGGAGGAGTATTAGAAGTTTTGGGCTAGGCTAGAAAACTTTAGTTACACACACACACACACACACACACACACACACACACACACACTAAAAGTAAAGGCTGAAGGGAATCATGCAAAGTTCTTCCCCGTGAGGATATCCAAAGCGTCTTGTTACAAATAATTCTTATAAGCAGAATGCCATTAAATTAAAAAAATTTCACCTGTTTTATTTGTATGAAATGGCCAGAAACAACTACTATAACTCAATTAAAACTTACAGTTCCTTGAATATTCCTGAATACAATAAAGTGGAGATTATTGCTAGCAGTATTTAAATCAGTATATTAAACACCATGACAGTTTTCTCCAATTTTTCAGTTTATAAATAGTTGAATATAAGGTTTGCAAATTGGGTTTAGTGGTAGAACACTTGCCTAATTCTGAACAACAAAATGAATATATTTTTACTTCATTAGAGTACTTGAATTTATCTTCAAATCTTAAGTTCACATTTTGTGTGTTTCTTATTATGTGTATCAAAAATCTTACAAGTTTAAAATAACAGGTATGGTCACTCTAATGTTAATCATAATTGGTAATGGCTCAAGTGAAACATCAAGATTCTTCTCTTAGAAGGCAAAAATCCCATTAAAAAAGAACCGAGGGAGTCCAAAACTCTGTTGGTCTGAACGGAATTTTGTAAACATGTAGCTCGAAGCCACAATGCTAGATATCAAGTCCAGTGATCACATTTTTTTTTTTTTTAGAAAATAAAGTTTTAAAAAGGAACCTTCTTATTCCACTAGAGGAAAACCATCAATCCTCAACAGGAGAGAATAGACCCATCAGATTTAACAGCTATGGAAAAATAGGAAAACTGAGTTCCCTGAGAAAGACTCAGTTACTGTCCACATAGCCTGAGGTTAGGTCACAAATGCCGGAGGGTGTACTTGTTTATTTCATGTGCTCCTCTATTCAGACTGATTCTAGATGGGGTGTCCTCCCTTTATGGTACTTTTTACTGTATCTTGCTCTTTTTGAATGGCTGACTCGTGTTCTCAAGCATCTCTCATTTCCTGCTTAGGTTGTCAGTGACATAATACATACTTCATCTTTTTTTCTTTCCCTACTTTTTATTCTTCAATACATCCTATTTATCCAACTTCCTTCTGTGTTCTCCTTTATCTCATGAAACAGTTCTTGACACATCTATTATCTTCTCCCACAAGATACCACATTTTCTGTTACTATTCAACTCAGGTACCTCTTCTTCCAAATAAGGTAAATCCTTTCACTGTCACAGATTTGCCTAATGCTCCCACCCAACACACCTCACTGACTTGTCACTGAATCAATACTCTTGCTTTTCATGTGTACATCCTTTTCTCCTTGATTTTTCTTAATGACAGAGATTATACAGTCATAAATTGTTTTTTTAATACTTTGAGTTTTAAAGTGTGTGTATGTGATATTACATTACACCCTCATACTAGGATAAAAAACATGATCAGAAAACTATAGTGTGAGCTAAGTATTTTTATAATCATAATCAGAGATAAAACTCCCTACCACAGCCTTTAGGAGAGGGAAGTTAGGAAAAATCTCCAAGTCTCCCAAAGACCCAGAGAGAAATGGATAGAGTACTAATGAGAATAAGAAACTAAAAATGAAGCTGAGCTTTACATATATCCTCATCTACACTTAGCTAGAAGACAGGAGAGGGCTTTTCAAGTGGGCTAGGACTAGAACAGCTCAGTGGCACACTGTTTGCTTAGCATGCATGAGGCCCTGGGTTCACAACCTAGCAACCTAAAAGATGGGGTGTAAACACAGGGTCTTAAAGCTTTTGAAGGTAATCAGGCATAAAATACAAACATTTAGCAAGCTTTTAACCCTAATTTCTCCTAATCCCAGGCCCTACCCTCCAAAATCCAAATAATTACAATAAAAACACAAACAACCTGCCCTAACAACTTGTTTAAAAAATATAAATACTAAAAGGAGTGTAAATATTCCATTAACAAAAACAGTAAGAAAAATAAGGAATTACCACAATGTGCTGAACTTTTGTCATAGGTCTAGTAAATTAGGTACTATTTTTCAAACATTTTGTTTGAGATTAGGTTTCTTTGTGTAGCACTGGCTGTCCTAGAACTCTGTAGTCCAGGCTGACCTCAAACTCACAGACATCCACCTATCTCTGCACACCCCAAATGCTGGGATTAAAGGTGTACACCACCACCATCCAGCTCACTTTTCAAACTTTAATATTTAAAGGAAAGGAAACAATTGGCTGGTGAGGTGACTCAGGATGTAAAGGCACTTGCCAAGCCTGAAGACAAGGCTTGCTAATGTTGATAAATTAATAAAGTTGCCCTCTAACCTTGACAAGCATTCTATGGCATGTGGCTTCTCTTCCCCATTATATATAGAAGCACACACAGTTAAATCTTAAATAAATAACAGATCTATAAAAGAGACCTCATTGCAGTGGTGGCCAAGTTCAATAAAACAAGTGACAGCTCATGCTGGTGAGGATATGGAGTAAGGGCTGAATAAGCAAATGGGAGGCAGAGGCAGGTGAATCCCTCTGAACTCTACAACAGGCAGAACAACATACTGAGTTCCAGGCCAGCTATAAATATTTTTTTACAAGAAACCATGTATGGTAACATATTCTTGTAAGCCCAACATTAAAGAGCATGAGGCAGAAAAATCTCAACTCTGAAGGACAGCCTGGGCTCTAAAATGTAATACCTTCCCTCACCAAAAAAAAAAAAAAAAAAAAAAGAGAGAGAGAGAGAGAGAATATACTGTAAAAATTCAGTAACACATAACAATAAAATATAAATTATCTTTTTTATATATAGTAAAAAAAAGGCAAGACAATATATTATACATAGAACAAAACACTAAAAATTTTCAGGAAAGAAATTAATCATAAAATGAAACTTGTTTGTTTTATATAGGTTTTTGCATTGTTGTTTAAGTTTCCTCCATTCCATCCTGGAAGAAGCTCCTTAAGCAGAAAAGTCCCTGACACTGACCCAATTTACTAGGCCCCTCTCTAATAGAATGAACAATAAAAGTTGAAACCCGGAGACCGAAGGTACGTTAAGACTCTGTAAGTAAGACTCTCACACAAACTGAGCTACAAAGACTCTGATACCAGCTCAACTTCTTGGAAGGGGTTTAGAGCAACTGAGGCACCTGGGAAGGACATGCTCCAACCTGCTGTGAGGCCTGCAGGCTGTGCAGTTGTTCTATGTTTCCAGCTTTGTGAACTGTCTGTTACTTAGGCTATAGTGATACAGCTGTCTTTGACAGATTTCTGTTCCTATAAGTAACCCCTCCTGCATACACTCCTGTAAGTAACCCAATAAAGTTCACTAGTTCACCAAGATGAATGTCCTATCCTTTAGTCTACTGGGACTTCCTTATCTAGGGTGAGTAGATGTATGTACTGAAGCTCCCCAGGGAAGTTTTATCACACAACAGCATGTAGCAAACAATGCTTCAATAAGATAAAAAATTATCAAGGACCTTTATTTTCTGTCCACACATTTTAAAAATGATTAGTGATTCATTCAAAAAAATGTAACAGAATATGATCTCCAAGTCAGGTGTGGTGCTCCTACCCGTAGTCCTACACTGAAACAAGAAGACTTTCATGAGTTCAAGACCATGAGAGACAGTTAACTACTATCTGTAATTACAGATCCAAGGGGGTCTAATGCCTACTACTGGAGGGTAAGGACACTCACTGTACACATGAAGTATACAGATAAACATGCAGACAAAATACCCAAATATATTAAATTAGGATTATATAAATATAATTATTATATATAAATATAAATTTTAAACAAATCTTAAAACTCAATAAAAAAAACATGAACAGGGGACAGCAGTTAAATTTTGAGACACTAATAGTTACTTATCAAAACTGCTAAGAATTTTAATTGTTCCACTATAACCAGACAGCTTAAGTAATCACATGTTACAATTGATGATCATCTATGTACTGAGTGAGAGAGATGCACATCCTCACTCTAAAAGATTTCAAGGTTTTTAAGAAAGAAAAATTTAAAACTCAGGAACAATTATTTAAAGTACTATTTTTAAAAGACAATAGGGTAGGCACAAGTTAATTCCAGTAGTTGGAAAGAAGAGGCAGGTAGATTCCAGTGAGGCCAGGCTGATGTAAGATGAGACCCTAACTCAGAAATAAAATAAAAATAAACGTAAAGAGGGCTGGAGAGATGGCTCAGCTGTTAAGAGCAGTGACTGCTCTTCCAGAGGTCCTGAGTTCAAATCCCAGCAACCACATGGTGGCTTACAACCATCTGTAATGGGATCTGATGCCCTCTTCTGGTGTGTTTGAAGATAACTACAGTGTACTCATATAAATAAAAATAAATCTTTAAAACAGTAATAAATAAACTTAGAAAATAAAAAGACAGTGGTGATACATACATACCTTTAATCCCATCACTGGGGAGGCAAAAACAGACAGATGTTTGTGAAATTCAATTATAATATGATATAACAGTGAATTCCAGGACAGCCAAAGCTATATAAAGGGACCCTGTCTCAAAAAAATTCAAATTATGGGCTGGAGAAATGACTCAGTGGTTAAGAGCACTGACTACTATTCCAGAGGTCCTGAGTTCAAGTCCCAGCAGCCACATGGTGGCTCACAACCATCTGTAATGAGATCTGATGCCCTCTTCTGGTGTGTCTGAGGACAGCTACAGTGTACTCACATATATAAAATAAATAAATAAATCTTTTTAAAAATCAAATTAATAAAAACAATATTGCTTACTGAAAGCACAATTAAAAAACATAAAAACTTTAAAATGTGCTTACAAATATACTATAACAAAAGCAGTAAGGTGCTATGAAAAATGCAGGCACTCGTGGCTTTATCTTTTTAGAACTGTTTTGAGACAAGGTCTCTCTATATAAACCAGTCTGGCCTTGAAATCAAAATCCTCCTGCCTCCTAAGCCTCTGAAGTGCTGAGATTACAGGTAGGTCCCACTATAATTAGGTGCTTGTGACTTTAGGACAAAAAAAAAAAAATACAACAACAGCAAGTAAACCGTACAAGTACAAGAAAGCAAAAATACACACAAACATACATATTCTTTAAACATGAAGGAAGTACCACATGTCAAGGAAGATAATCTTCAAATCAAAAGCTCAGGGAAAATACTTAAGGTAAATAAGGCTCCTTAATTCCTACAACCCGTATGTTATGAATCTGAAATATACAAATGCTGTGATTACACAAGCTGTGCACAAGCACCCCCAAATAAAGACTATACACACAGATGGGAGCATGGAGCAGCTGTTCCCATAGTTTTTTCCCTAAAGTAAGACAATTTAGCTGCTCTGAACACTGCTGTACAATGGGTATTTAAGGTGCTGTGGTGTTATTAGTGAAGCAGTACAGCAGTGGAAAATCTACTAAAGTAAGAATCAAACATCTTAGTTTGACCTTCGCTGTTCAATTTGCAGTGAGTTATTTAAATTCTGAGACTCAGCCTTCTTAGGAGTGGAGAAAGAACAAATAATTTAGAAGAGTTTCAACAGTGGTAAAATGTACTAGAAAATGGATCTGCTTTGTAGGTTATCTATCATACATAGTATGCAGACCTCATGGACTCTTTTAAGACCCTTCTTACTCTAATTTCTTCTTCTACTTTTATTATTTAACAATTCAGGAAGCACACCTATACTGTGCCCAAAGAGCCAAATGAGGACTGACCCATAAGCAAGGCTTAGTATTACTCCCAGCTGACAAACTGCATCAGCACCTGAACACTGTTATGTAGTGCATACACTGACTCATTTAATTTTCATAGCAACAGAAACCAGTGATCTAAATTTTATGTATTACAGATAAAAAGAGCTCTACTCTGGTTTGTAAAAACTGTGACTAATGCTAACATCAGCTTAATTTATGTATTGTAGTGCTTCATTAAGGTGTTTGTTTTACAAACATCTTATTCCATTCTTTATTAGCAACCTAGCAAGAAAGAAAGGCCAAATACTAGTTTGCTTGTTTTATAGAGGAGCAAACTAAAACTGAGAGTGTTTATTGTTTGACAAATATTAGAATAGCAGAAGTAGTCAAAATTAAATCTCAAATGTGTCCTCAAACTGCTATTACAGAGTTTGGTTATAAATATACCCCACTTACTACACAACTAAAAGCACAAAATCTATAAACTGATATATCAAACCAACAGAATTCCTAATCAGAAGTATTTTAAATACCAAATAGCTAATGGTGTAAGGGAAAACAATTTCTTGAATTAGCTATATTAAAACCACAGTAACTTTATTGGTAGCAATAAGTCTAAATGAGTAACTGCTAGTGGCATTAGCCTTAACATTTCAACAAAATACTTTTTCAATCAAGAAAAACAGACATGAACCTCAGACTAAGGTGGTTGGGCTATATAGCTAATGCTCATTTCTAGAGTAAGATGTATCTTGTAGATCAGGACAGAAAAAAGATCAAGAAAAAAAAGTGCAAAAACTACTATTAAAAATGAATCAGGCTGGAGAGATGGCTCAGTGGTTAAGAGCACTGACTGCTCTTCCAGAGGTCCCGAGTTCAATTCCCAGCACCCACATGGTGGCTCACAGCCATCTGTAATGGGATCTGATGCCCTCTTCTGGTGAGTCTGAAGACAGCTACAGTATACTCACATAACATAAAATAAATTAAATTTTAAGCTTCCTTTGTACAGGCACTTCTAAATTAAAAAAGAATGATTCAGATGCAGGGTGGTGGTGGTGCACATCTTTAATCCCAGCACTTTGGTAGCCCACACAGTTATCTGAGTTTGAGGCCATCTTGGTCTACATAGTATGTTCCAGGAAAAGCCATGACTACACAGAGAAACCATGTCTTGAGAGAAAAAAAGTTAAATAAGTTGAAATGAATGTAAATACAGAGAATATCCAATAAAATGAGAAAAAAAAGGATGAGGCAGGACCAACAAGAAGGCTCATTAGGAAAAGGTGCTTGGCAACAAACATCATAACCTGAGTCTGCTCCCCAGGATATACATGGTGGAAAGAGGCCAATTTCTGCAAGTTCTCCTTTGACTTCCACATGTGTACTGTAACACAGATGTGAATACACACACACACAGCCTTTTTTTCCTCTCCACACATGCAATTTTTCTTTAAAAATTAAGTTATTTAAAGGAGGGGGATGGTGGCAAGATGGGTCAGCACTTATCGTCAAGCCTAATAACTTGTGTTCAATCTCTGAGACCTGTAAGGTGGAAGGAAAGAACTGACTCCCACAAATTGTCCTCTGACCTCAACACACGGCTTGCCCACACATATACACAAAGAACAAATAAATGTAGTTTTTTTTTTTTTTTTTTAATAAGGCAGAAAAAAAGGACGCAAGAATGTGAAGAGCTGCATGTCTTGAGGCCCTTCCTATAGGTGGGTAACAGAACTAAAAAGAATTGCCACAACAGAAATGACATCCTACAGAAAAAAATTCTTGGATCTATGCTTTAACATTGCAGTCTAGGTCATGCTCTACCAATATATTCACAACTGTCCAATTATGTATCCCCAGTTCAAGTAATACTATGTGCTATGATCATAAAGTAGAAAGCACCATTTAACTAGTAGTAAGTGACCAAAAAGTCTACTAAAGAATGTATTTCAGAAAGTTAAAACACAGGGGGCTGGAGAAATGGATCAGCAATTAAGAGAACTCTTTCATGACCCAAATTTGATTCCCAGCACCCATGCCAGACAGCTCACAACTGCCTATAATTCCAGCTCTAGAGGGAACCTAAGCCTCTGGCCTCCAAGGGCACTTGCACTCACATATGTGCATACACACACACACACACACACACACACACACACACACACACACACACACAGACACATACAAAATAAATCTTTAAAGAAAGGAAAATACAAATGCATTCCATCGACTTATATTAGTAAAATGTGACTTTACATAGTAATACATACCTGGTAGAGTTCTTCTAAATTGTACTTAATTGAAGTACTATTCTGAATGGCTTCTACTGCTTCTTTCAGCTTTTGCCATGTCTCGTCTGTATAGTTTTCTGGTAATTTAGGCTTATCTAAATAATATGCAAAACAATTATTAGAAAAATATTAAAGATATAGTAACTAAGGGACTATAAAATAGAACAATACTGCTATTTTAGGATCTTTTTAATACTTTACTATTAAAGTAACTATGGTATTTAAAGTTCAATATAAACAAAACTTAAGATGCCAAAATACTGTTAAGTCATTTTGACTCACCTATGAAAATTGAAGGTAAGGGCTTTTTTCTCCTATTGATTGTATTGCTTCAAAAATAAAAATTCAAGAATGACAGAAAAAACAGCACTTCTGATCTTGTTTTATCGTGTGTAAAACAGAAGCTAACATGAATCTTATAGGGAAGATTTAAAATACTGGGTATGCACTATGTGAAAAGTATTTTTAAAACTTCGTAGAAATTGTCTCAATGATAAAATACCCACTAGAAATATTAGCACCCGTACTTTACAAGTGAAGAAACTGAGCTTGGTACTCATTTGGTAAGCTTGCCCAAGGTCACCATAACTAGTTAATGGCAAGGCTGGGATTCCAATTCAGGTCTGTTTGACTCCCTAATGTATGCAGCAATCACAGAAACAGAACCATTCTTAGTTTTAAAGCACAGAATAAAATTTAAAACAAAACAAAAATGAACCAACACCTAAATGACTCCAGAACCTATGTGGGATTTTCAGAATGGAAAGAAATCTAAATCTAGATATTAAACTTTGTTCATCAGGGGAAAGTAAAACTAATTAAAGATTTCAAAGGCCTTAATGCCTTCAAGAGAAAGAAAAATAAAGTCGCTGAAATCAAATTGCAAATGAAATTAGGATCACAGCTCACTTCTTGAAAAACCCTTCCCTATTTAAAGGTAACAATGAATGAATGAATCAGTAAATACAGTTCATATTCACTTTAGAAAGCTTTACTAATAAATCAGAAAAAATATAGCCCTCCTG
Source organism: Micromys minutus (assembly GCF_963924665.1). Lineage (NCBI taxonomy): Eukaryota > Metazoa > Chordata > Mammalia > Rodentia > Muridae > Micromys > Micromys minutus. Next base: position 92,187,851 of record NC_137970.1, read on the forward strand.
AGAGCATGAGGATGGAAAAAAAGGGTCATATAAAAAGAAAGGGTTAAAAATATTACTATAACCGACGGTGAGACAAGTAACACATTGCTTTTTCACATCAACATTTCAATCACAAGCAGAGTAACCAATTCTCTGCATGCTAATACTTAGCTAACAAGGCACTTATATGGTAAGCCTGCCTTAAGTTCATTCATTCACTTCCTCATCTTTAATAAAATTCTAGCATCTAATTACCTGCACAATCTGAGGAGGGTGAAAAAATAAGGAAAGCAGAAACATTCAACAGATAACTCAAAATACATCTTAAATGTTGTTTCTATTTTCATTGATGCATACAACAAACTCCCAATCAGTAATCTCAAACACAGCAGTATGCACAAATTTTCTAATGTCTGTAGGTCAATGCTTGAGAACCCATTTTAGTGAGTAAAGATGGAGTTAACTGTTTATCTTTACACTAGTGATAGTAAGTACTTCTGTGTGTATAAACACACACACACACACACACACAGCAGTTTTCATTTTCAGACCTTACCTTTGGGAAGAATTACAGAAACCCAAAAGATGTTTCACCAAACACTGCTTGTTTCACAAATACCATAATCTACACTAAGAACCTAACCATAAACCTAATTTAAACATGAAACTGTCACCCTTGCTACCTGCATTTTTAGGGACTGGAGTATGTGGCCTATAAAAATAAAAATCTCAGTAGTGCCAAGACTCACTATGTACCTGAAATGGACATCCTTAGAAGACAAGTTTCTCACCAGTAAAATCTGTACCAACCATACCGTCAATGTGGTTAAGAAACAGCAGATCAGACAGACATTAAAAACATTGCATGGAAACACTCAAAGAGTATGCTTCACAGCAAGGACACAAACACCTCAGGAAATAAAAGAACCTTACACCAAAAATAGGACCTCCCTTCCACTCACTGATTACACATAAAACATTAGGCCACCTCTATACTGTTCAATATATTAACATAAATAGCACACACGTGACTGCTCAAGTGTCAAATTCTTAGTAGGTGATTATGGATTTTGGCCTTGGTTACCTTTAAAGTTCTTGATCACTAACTTCTTAGCTGAGCCAGGCTTGCTGTTAGCAAAGCTAGAGACCGTGGTAGAAGATTTAGCCAGGCCGTTTGCATGGTGCACTGAAGCCACAGAAGAAATTAAAATACTCTTATTTTTAAGCTGCTGCTGCTGCTGCTGCTGCTGCTGTGAGGTTGCAGCAGTTGGTGAAGATGAGGAAGATGAGGAGGAAGATTCCTCAGCCATTTTCGTATCAAACCCTACAAACTCCAGGGTGTCTTCAAAACGCAGCTTCTTCTGTATAGGTACGTGGCTGGAAGTGGCCACTGGAACCCCGAGGCAGAAGGACGAGGTTGAAGGGGACGCCGAATCTCTGGGTTGTGGAGGGGTGGAAGAGGAAGAGGTGGAATCAAAGTCTTCTCTCTCGTTACTACTGTTACTGCTGCTACTGCTGCTGCTGCTGCTGTTTAACTTTCTCTTCTTGGCAGAGGTGGGCGGAGTGGTGCTGGTATTACCATCAGTGGCAGATCTGACCTCCTGAGCAGCAGCAGAAGCAGCAGAGGGATTGGGGGAAGAAAAACCTGTTGGAAACATGAAAATAGTGGGGTCAACAGGCAGAGGAGCATCAAAAGCCTACGTTTATGTGCCTGCGTGCTTGTAGGAGAGGTGGCAATGCTGGAGGGGGAAGGGAAGAAAGAAAGGAGAAACACAGAGGACGAGAAGGAAAGTGGGGGGGGGGGCACACCGGGGGAATGGGAGGGCTTGGGAAGGCGGATAGGCTGACACCGGCAGTGAACAGAACGGGAGGGGGGGGGACGAAGGAGGCAGACAGGTAAACAGCCCTGCCGTCCCCCCTCCCCTGCTTTTCGTCCTCTCTTCCCCACTTTCTGCTGGAGCGACACAGGGAGAGGAGCCAGTGAAGCTTCCAGCTCCTCCTCCTTTTCTCCCTCTCTCTCTCAGGGAGGGGAGCTGCAGGGCTGGAGGGGGAGGGGGAGCGAGCCAAGGCTTGTTATTGTCAATAGCACAAGAGGCTAAAGATGGCGCCACTTCCGGTCACGCGGCGCCCGTGGAGAGGCGGCGTCACCCTCGCGGAGTGGGGAGTGGAGAGGAGGGCCCGAGCGGCCTGGGAGGCGGGGGCGCCGACTCACCGTGGGGCAGCATGGAGCCACCGGAACGCTCACTCAGGGCATCTCGCTAGGGCTCCGGTCCCCGCACCCCTTCCCTGCCGGCACCCTCCACACCCGGCTCCCTCACCATCAGCCACCCGTTCCTTAAGGGTCCCGCGGGGAGCTTCGCGCCACATCGCTCTTACCGGAAGTGCCTGGGCAGACACTTTTCATAGCTCCCGAGTCCTGAAGCCCCCGGGTCCGCCGGACTTGAGGTGGGGGGGTTGGGGGAGGGAACGCGGGGGGTAAAAGAGGAGGATAGGGAGGGCGGGGCGGGCCTTGGCAACACCTTCGGCGCTCTTGATTGGAGGTTTCTGAACCTGCGGAGGGCGGGCAGATAGGGTTGAGGGGGGGGCGGGAGAAGAAGCGGGAAGCCTCCGGTGAGGCAGAGTAGGTGGTGCGGGCTAGGGGCGGGGTCAGCTATCTGGGAAAAGGAGGGTGGGAAGAAAAAGTAGAAGGGAAACTTTTAAAGAGATGAAGGACTTATGAAGAGTTGCGAGGCCGAAAGGAGGAAGCCAAAATAAGAGGAAAACCTAAGCATGCCCACTGCTAAAGAGGACTATCACCATGTTCAGGGAGCGGTGAAGGCTTGGCTAGGAGGAAAGTTTTCTTACTCAGTGAAGCAACACAGTCTCTCAGTTTTGTTTGTAATACAACATCCCACAGGGCCCGCATTTTGATTGCCTCAATAATAACAGCTGCAAGATTTTAAAGAGCATTTCTAAGATTACTGGCAAGGGAAGGTCATGTAGCCGCATCCAGCACAATTTCAGGGTCCACCCCTCCTCCCACCCTATCTAGTTAGTAATCTGTAAATGAAACAAAGCTAAGAACCACTTCATTAACCAACTCTCAGTTTAGAGACACTATTAGCAAAAGTCTGTTTCCTTACAAAAGTGTTCCAGGAGACCAAGTTTTACATACAATTATTGGTAAGAAAAAAATAAATAACTCGGAGTCTAGTTAAATTACCAGCAATAAACTCTGTAAAGTCTCGGGTTGCTTTTTTTTTTTTTTCCTTAACCTACAGGCGGTTTTTTGAACAGAGCACTGGCAAATACCTGTCATTCCAGCGCTCTGGAGGCTGAGGCTGGATGGAATAGAGCTAGTTTGAGGCCAGACTTGACTGCACGCACTCAAAAACAACAAAATTAATCTTAGGGCATTCTCAGCAGGGAAGACAAACTCAAAACTACAGTGCCAACACACTACTCATTGTAACTGCAGACACAGTAAACAGCTTGGGTGTGTGGCAAGAGTGCACATGCCCAATACCACCCCAGAAGAACCTCTGAAAAGCCATCGAGGGATAAAAACCCTCAAAACAAATTTCCCTAATATCCTTGTTTAAGCCTAGAAATGACTGGAGAAAAGCACAAATGAGGAAGTCAAGGCAAGATAAACACAATATATAAATAAAAGAATGGGAGAGAGTGGGGGAGAGAAAGTATAATCCTCTGCTAAGAAAGGTTTTTATTTAATTATGTAAAGTGCAGTGAGCCCAGAAGAAGGGATGTCAGGTTGGAAGTATGGAAAGTAAAGCTTCGAAAGCACCCTGGACCTCAGTGTGGTTCTCCATGTTTGTAATCTCGCTATTCTGGAAGGAGAGACAGAAGGATTGCCAGTTTGAGTTCAAGACCAGCCTAGGCTACATAAGAAGACCCTATAAAAGTGGTTGTTCCCCCAAACTTTGAAGTCTACCATGTAGGAAATGTTAGACAGCAAAGCTAAGCAAGCTAGGCTTTCATACTCAAAGAATTGACAGGCCTGTGGATAGAATAAGAGCAGCTTTGTATGGTAAATAAGAACACCACAAATAAATCACACTTCTAAGGAATCCTTCTTTGTGTCCTGAAAAACCTTTAAAGTGCACGTTTTTCTGGAAAGTTGCCAGGTTAAACTGGGCTCCTTGGCTCACACTTGTAATCCCAGCACTAAGGAAGCTGAGTCAGGAGGATTGCCTTCAGGTCAAAGCCAGAATAGGCTAAAGAGACCCTAACTCAAAAAGCAAAACCTGTTCCACACCTTTAGGCTTGATGATGATAGCAATCCAAAAAGCTCTTAGGAATTTAGGCTACAGGGCCAGGAAAAAGAAAAACAATCAAGCAGGAGGAAAAACAGCAGGCCAGAGAGAGGTGACTCCGGGAAATAATTTGCATTTCAATACATCCTGCAGTGTTTGCTAAAGGTCACCCTTTCCCCAGAAGGTTAAACAGCCCTCAGGACCTTGAGGGAGGTGAGGAATCCCATGAGCCCCACCCGCAGTAACTGTGAACAGGGTCTGGGTAAGTCTCTCAGGCCAGATTTGAACGTCTTTGGTAGCTCAGGTAGACTATTTCACTTCTGCCTCAGGCTTCCAAGCCAGCTTACGTGTTGAATGACGTACTTGTGGAAATTATCCAAAAATGACTGACTCCTGAGTTTTATGGGAAAAATACCTTTTCCTTAAAATGACTAACAGTTATCTTTCTTTTGGCATCATATAACATCTTATCTAATTTTGTGTCAGGTCAGTCCTTATATACTTAGCATATTTTAATGAGGATATTGAATTTTAATAATTTTTCTTAAGTGTACATTTTGTCCCACAACTTAAATAGCACTGTGTCATGAGAGGACTGAATTTTATACTTAGACCCTTAGACAAAAAGGAGAATAAAAATACATTTTGTGAAATGCCTTTTGTATCAAAACAACTAACTGTGGGTAGCTAAAAATATTTCTATACACTCAAAACATTTGCCAACCAGAATTAAACACATTCTCAACATTAGAACACATTTTTCACTAAGGTACACACCCTTTCATTAAAGCTCTCAGGAGGCAGAGGCAGTTAGATAGATCTCTATGAAATCAAGATCAGCCTTGTCGACATTGGAAAGTATAGGCTAGCCAGGGAAATATATATAACAGGAATTAATATGAAGTCCTACATTTTGTTTTTAGTTATGAGGAGACCAGAATCTACACTGTGGTCCTCTCCAGTCCCTCCCTACTTTCAGGACTCTGAATAGCATGGTTTGATACACCCCAAATATGTTTTTAAAAGAATATCAGTATGTATGTACACCTGAGAGTATGCATGTGTACTGTGTGTGCAAGAGTCTGCTGATATTAGAAGAGGGCATCAAATCCTCTGGGACTATAGTTACATGTAGAGCCATCATGTAGGTGCTAGGAATCTAATTTAGGTGCTCTTAAATCTCTAGGCCATCTCTCCAGCCCCCTAAAATACATTTTAAAGTTGAATTCACTGAATTCACAGTAGTTAAGATGTGTAATGTAGAAAAACATATACAAAGGCTGGGTGGTGGTGGTGCACACCTTTAGGCCCAACACTCAGGAGGCAGAGGCAGCTTAGGCTATGTGATACCCTGTCCTAGAACTGTAAGAATCAAAAGGACAAAACCAATCAAGGTGGTGCATGACTTTAGTTCCAGCTAGGGGGCAGAGGCAGGCAGATCTTTGTGAATTAGAGGCCAGCCAGGTGTACAAAATGAGTTCTGAAACAGATAAGGCTATTACACAGAGAAACCTTGTCTCAAAAAAATAAGAATAATAAAAAAAATAAAAATAACAGATAATTAACGACCACAATCACTGTTTCGGATATAGCTCTTGAGAAGATAAAGGTAATACATAAAAACAATAAAACAAAAGCCTGTGCACTTCTAACATTTGAACCTGTAGACACTCAACTCAGAGACTTTATCAGTCATGGCTGAGGACCACTGGAAAGGTAGATTTATGAACTGAAAGAACCAGACCATTCTCCCTGAGGATTAGATGTTGGTATAGACCAACCACAGGTTAATTCTCCCTATGACGATGCCAAACAGGTGTTTACTATGGAGTTGCTGGACCCCCATTTATACTTTTCCTCACTTCATCAATGATTCTCACAATTCCCCATCCCCTCCTTTAATGTTTGCTCTTAGAATGGGTTCAGTGTTTTGGTTTTTTTTTTTTTTTTTTTTTTTTTTTTTTTTTTTTTTTTTTTTTTGTCTCACAAGAAAGGCCAGTTTAAATTTAAATCAGCTGTTCCCTCTGACTTCACAAAAGGATCACCTAGGGAGGTTTATTTTGTTTTTTGTTTTTCTTGTTTTTATAAGTCCTGGGCTGGTAGAGCACATGCCTAGCATGAATGAAGCCCTAGGTTTTGTCCATGGAAGCACAAAAGTAATGCTCTGGCATGAGTATACCTCAGACTGAACCAAGCTGCTTTTGTGTGTGTGTGTGTGTGTGTGTGTGTGTGTGTGTGTGTTTACAGCAATGAAAACAGTAACTAATATAAAGACCAAGCTTTCATGCAGCTCAGACCCCCGCGAAGAAGATTCAAATATAGCTAGAAATAGACATCAGCTATGTGGTTCTGGTTCTAGAGAATCACATGATTCCCTGGCTGGACTTCAACCAGAGGGAGATAGAAATCAGTTCCAGCTCCTCTTCCACCTCCTGGAAAAATCCAGGTAAATGCTAAACAAACAAACCTTGCCTGAATACCCATTAGGATATGGTCACTGAGTACACAAAATCCCTTGCTCTCAAACTGTTCTCCATTGGCCTGGTGGGTGAGGGAGCCAATTACTCTCGGGCAGTCATGAAAGGTGCTGTGCTAGAGATACTGAGCTATGCCTGAGACAGACATGTAGACTAGTGAGAGAAAGTGGAGAAAGAAGTCAAAGACAATTGAAAGCCTAGCAGCTGAACAGCAAGAATGAAAAGAAGCTGAAACTGTCAGGGAAGAATATAGGGAACACATTTAACCTCTGCAGGACACAGGATGCTTAGGGCCAAAATATGAGCAGTTACCAGGACACAGCTTTCCATCCTAACTAGATTCTGGAGAGCTAAAGAGGAGGGAGGAGGGGAAGGAAGGTAGCATCTCTGTCACCAGCCTGCTCAGCAATTTGTGGGTCCATTAGCACTAATTCTTAGTCACAAATCCTACTTGCTGATGAAGTTGTGGCCTTACTTGAGTCCAGTGGCTTAGGAATCAAGCTGAGAACTGCAAAGCAGGAAAAAGATAAAACGTTGAAAATAAGAGCAAGAGTGGACCTGATAAAACCAGAATGCTGTATCAGGAACTCAGATCAATGAAACCAATTTTTGGAAAACTATGACCAATAGGCCCATTCCAACTCTTTGCCTGTCTGTTTAAAAAAAATTATAGGATCATGGCCATACTCATTCCTTTGCCTATTCTCTGTGGCTGTGTTTGTGCTAAAACAGGGTTCAGAGTTGTGACAGAGACCATATGGCACATAGAGCCTAAATTATATCTTGTAAGTTGAGATTAAAAATACTGATACTCGAACTTGAATATACCAACAGCTAAAAATAGATTGAAAACTATTTGGTTGTACTACAAAAGAGAAGGTAATTTAAAGCATGCCAAGAATTTCTTTTTTGCATTTGGGATCATTTTAAGGGTTGTGTATATCCATAATAAACACCTAAAACTTTAGGACAGTAAACACTGTATTTGAGAAGCAGAGGTAGGAGGATAGTGAGTGTTGAGGCCAGCCTGAGATGCAGAGTAAGCCCCTGTCTCAAAACAAACAAATGTTATATTATATTTAACTTAGAGAAGCACATACTGTTTTCAACACTGCACAACAACTGAAACAGTCTATAAGGAACATTTCACAGGACGTATTTGCATTCTAATCTGGTCAAGTGAAAGGTAGCTTTGAATTTGTGAAAGATTATTATATAACCCTTCAGATATATGCTGGTATATGACTCCATCTTCTGAGAATTGCTGATTGGCCCATACCTTTACCAATGCAAAATTTCATTGAGCTTTAAAGTTCCAATATGAATTAACTCTCAGCACAAAATAACTAGAGCAGAAGTGTCTTCTTGACTGTCCTCCCACGATCCCGGGTCCCTCTGGGAAAATGCTCTTTTGTTTTCTTTTTTAGTATTTATTATGTATACAGTGTTTTGTCTGCAAGTATGCTGGCAGGCCAGAATAGGGCATCAGATCCCAATACAGATGGTTGTGAACCACAATGAGTTTGCTGGGAATTGAACTCAGGACCTCTGAAAAAGTAGTCAGTGCTCTTAACCACCGAGCCATCTCTCCAGCCTGCTCTTTTGTTTTCTTAGTCATTCACTTACTGTTTAGACACATGGCTACATAATGTGGTTGTGACTAGGGTTTGCTAGTTCACTCACTGTTATCTTCCGAGTTGGTGTCATTCTCTCTTCTTTCTCTAGACCTAGTTGAACGTGACATCCTCTCTTTGCTGGCTGTGAAAAAAAATAGAAAACTCACTTGTAAGGCAGTTTTAAGAAAATCCTCAAAGTCTAGATGGACTAATCACATTCTCCCTTTTCTTGCCTTTACTTAAATGTTGGGGATGAACCCCAGGGGCTCCTACATTATTATTCATATATTTAAATTTCTTTGTCCATTCAAAGTAAATTTGAAGAATAAAGCGTGCTTGGTTTTTACTATCTGAAATTGTAAGCCCAAATCTATCATGCTATTTTAAATTGCAGTGCTTTGAGCACCTCCTGACTGGAATGCTTAAAAATAAATAAATTTACTTAAAATTAAATGACACCACTCAAATCATCTATCTCTAGGGTCTTCATACTTTGGCAATCTGATCATTATGTTTCCCTGTGATAAAATGAAGAACAAGAGGATAGGAGGGATATGAAGAGAGGAAGGGGATGATACAGTGAGAAATATAGAGGGTGTGGGACTACTGAGAAGGCAAGGGAGGGAAGAGGGAGAGAAGGGAGGGAAGAAGAGGAGAGGAGAGAAGAGGAAACCTATGGGAGAGAGGGAGGAGGAGACTAAGTAGGAAAAGGGAGGAGGAAAAATGGAAGAGGGCTGGGAGAAAGGAGGGGGAGGTAGGTGAGGGAGGATGATTAAGAGGAGATGGGGGGAGAGGGAGGGAGGGAGGGTGAGGAACAATGATAAGAGTGGGGAAAGGAGGGAAGGGAGGATGGGGACTAGGGAGGAGGGAGATTGAGGGAGAATGGGGAGGAGGGGGATTGAGGAAGGAGGATAAGGAGGGGATAAGAAGGAAGGTGAGGGAGGAATGTACTGAGGAGGAGAATTAAGGAGGAGAATGAGGGAGGAGGGAATAGTGAGGGAGGAGGGTAGAGAAAGGCTATGGGGGGAGGATTGAAGGAGGAGACTGGAAGGAATATTAAGGGATAATGAGGGGAAAGGGAGAAGAAGAAAGGAGGAAGAGGAAGGGGGAGAGAGAGTGTAGCAGTGTGACAAGGGAGTACACAGGCAGGATGGGCTGGGCCTGGGATGGTCAATGGGTAAGCAGAGATAGGGGAGCCATGGAAATTGGGGCCTGTCAGGATTAAATGAGAGTCAGGGAGGTCGCAGTGAGTTCTTCCCTACTATTCTGACAGGGTCACTCACTGACTTGGAGTTCACTTGTTAGGCTAGACAATCAGCTGGCTAGGAAGCTCCAGATACCCTCTTGTCTCCACCTTCCCAAAGGAAGAGTTTGGGGAATGAGAATCCAAACCCAAGATTCTCCTATTTGGTTTTATTGAAACTGAAACCAAAACTGAAACTATTCTCCTAATGGTGGCCTTTATCCAGTCCCTCAAGCTTCCAGAAGATTCTTTTGACTGTACCAAGAAACTTCTGTACTTGAGGGTGTTTCTGTGTTACTTCTAACAAGTTTTGCCCTAACTTCTTCACATCACTGATAAGACTATGACTTCTAACATACCCCTTTTAAACATTTGATGACATTTAGTACAAAGTGAGAATAAAGGGTTACCTCAAAATCAGGATCCACTTAAGAGGCCCTAAATCTTGCCCACCTTTCTAAAGAGACCCTAAATCTGGCCCACCTTTCTAAAGAGGCCCTAAATCTGGCCACCTTTCGAAAGAGGCCCTAAAGTTGGCCCACCTTTCTAAAGAGGCCCTAAATCTGGCCCACCTTTCTAAAGAGGCCCTAAATCTGGCCACCTTTCGAAAGAGGCCCTAGATCTGGCCACCTTTCTAATTTCTAAAGGAAACATTTTTCACTCTTTCAGGTTTTTTAACTTACAGTTACTGAAGGATCAACAGAAATGTTGTTCTAATAGTCATGCGACGGAGCTCTCAAACCTTGAGGATCATAGAGACCTTCTCGAAGTTGTCTGTCATCTTCTGTAACCAGGACGGACCTCACAGATAACTTTACTTCTAACCCCACCCACCAACTGCAACGACTGAGATAACTGACTTTAGGTCTGACCAATCCTACAGGACCACGTTGCTGAAAAACAAAGGGCTTGGGTGATGTCATAGCCAATCAAAATGAAGCTGGTCGCCTTACTGAATGCTGGAGGCTTTATCCCAGCATTCACGGGAAGCTAGCGCCCAAGGCATTCGGATGACGCCCAAGGCTGTTGAGTTTGAGGCCAGACTGTATTTGTAGCCATCAGCTACATATATTCCTTGTCTCAAAAACCAAACCAAACCAAAAAGCCGGCAAACATAAAAACTCTCAGCACAATGTGATAATTTGAGATGTCCCCCAAATCACTCCAACAGGAATATCTCAAGGATACCAAGAGGTCACTGAGCTGTTCTGTGATTTTTCAAAGTTCCTAAACTGACAGATGAGAGGAAGGGTGGCCTCTGTTACTATCGGAAGAGTAATGGAAGTTTTTACTCCCTGCTAGGTCTCTATTGACACACTGATAGTCTAGAGGGAACTGGAACTCAGACTCCTCATAGGGTCTATAAAGAGAACTAAAACGGAGGAAGATACAGTTGGGTCTCAGACTTCCACAAATGGGAGCCTAGGGCCCTCCAGCTCATTTACTAGTGGAGCATATAAAACTTCTCCATGGCATTTGGCTAAAATTTATCAGCTCTAAATTTCTCAGTGTTACTAGCATACTTCTTGCCTGGTCCTTTGTGAGTAGAATTTTCTCAGAGTTTTATCTGTGCCTTTAGAGGTTCGTGAACACCCTTTTAATTCTTGAGAATGTAATACATGATCTCTTATTGCTTGAATAATGGAAAGCAATTGCAACACAGTAATAGAATTATAAGCAGAAATGGTCGTGGTTATATCAATATGCTCACCCTAATTGAATCTTTTCAGCACTGAAAATGCTTTATAATAAATGTTAGAAGGCAGGCTGGAGAGATGGCCCAGTGGTTAGAAGCATTGGCTGCTCTTCCAGAGGTCCTGAGTTCAGTTCCCAGCAACAAAATGGTGGCTCATGACCATTTGTGATGGGATCCAATGCCCTCTTCTGATGTGTCTGAAGACAGCTACAGTGTACTCATGTAAATAAAATGAATATATCTTTAAATTTTTTAAAAAAATGTTAGAAAACAAAACAAAAGGAAGATTAATACCTTAACATTTTCAGGCATCAGACTTGATCCCTCAACTTGAACCAAAGTAAAGAACAAAAAAATAAGGCTGGTACATCTTTAATCCCAACACTCAAAAAAAAAAAAAAAAAAAAAGTCCAGCCTGGTCTACACTGGTCTACAGGACAAATTTCAGGACAACCAGGGCTATACAGAGAAACCTGTCTTGAAAAACCAAACAATAAAAAATAAAAAATAAATGTTTTCCTCATAACTTAAAAAATGAAGGGGAGAGGGGATGAGGGAAGGATTGTGTGAGTGGGTAACTGGGAAGGGGGCCGTGAGTGGGAAGTAAAGTGAATAAGTAAAAAATAAAATAATTTTAAAATGGGAGATATTTTATAATAGTCAAATATATATATATATATATATATATATATATATATATATATATATATATATATATATATATACACAGACCAAATATATACCCTTTAAAATGGGGAGTGATTCTGTTGATCTCATGTCTAACTTATAGCTTACATCTGACTAACTTGTTGAGACTGTTTTGTCAGGTGTCAGGACTCCAATTTGAATAAGCGTAAGAAAAAAAAGGAAATCAGTTGGCTTCTATATCTAGACAGGGCAAACCTCAATTCCAACTAGAGCCAGAAACTCAAGTACTATCTTGTTTCTTACCTTCTCTCTTTATCTCTCTTCTCAGTTTCTCTCTATAGCTTTATTCTCTAGGCGTCCTTTATGATAGATACAACTGGGTTTCTAGTGGCCATTAGGCCTCGATTTACAGATCAAAAGCTGAAGAAAAAAGCTAGTGTGATTATGCATGCCAGAATGTGGGAGGCAGGCACAGGAGGAGCGGCATTCAAGGTCAGCCTTGGCTACACCCGGGGACTACACAACACCTCCTTTCAAAACGAACAAAAGTAATTGAAACACGAGAGAAAAGGACTTCTCTGTTCTGATTTAGAAAAATGCAAAGATATTTCTCTAATCTGGTTCTCATCACTTGAAGTGACTACTAGGTCTCACAGCATTTTGTTTGTTTGTTTTTTTGTTTCTTTTGGTTTTTGGTTTTCAGAGACACCATTTCTTTGTGTAGCCCTGGCTGTCCTGCAATCTGTAGATCAGGCTAGCCTCAAACCCAGAGATCTGCCTACCTCTGCCTCCAGTGTACTGGGACTAATGGTGTGTACCACCACTACTGCCCAGCATGCCTAGCAGCATTTAATACTGTGTTTAATACTGTGGCTACTCGGTCCTGGGACAGTTGTCTTGCTGTGAGGTGTGGGGTGAAGAAATTGACTGAGCAGAGTTGGAACTGTAACTTTAAAAAAAATTTAATGCACTTGTTAAGATTTTGGATGCATATAATATCACTGCAAATAACTACCTTCTCCTTCCTCATTCTTTTATTTGTTATTATTGTTGCTCTTTATTTACAGACCTGTTCTATGTACCTTTAGTTGTCCTAGACTGTGACTTGTAGGACCATGCTGGCCTTGATTTCACATGGATTTGCCTGCCTCTGCCTCCTGAGTGCTGGTATCAAAGTGTGTGCCACCATGCCTGGATTCTTCATTCTTTTAAATGCAGGCATACTTTATTTCATTTTATTTTCTTAGTGAACATCTATCTCTGTCACTCTTCTTCCTGGATTTTAGGGAAAACAGCTTTTTCTTTTTTCCAGTTTTGCTATCCTTGAACTTGGGGTATTACTGCTCAGCCTCAGCCTCCTGACTGTAATTATCAGCATGCACCACCACTCCTAACTTGGGAAAATGCTGTTGTCCACCTACTCATTTTAAGAATTTTTACTTACTTATTGTTTGTGCATTGGTGTTTTGTCTGTATGTATGTGTGAATGTCTTATGAAGGTGTTTGTGTGAGAGTGTCAAATCCTATGGAGCTGGAGTTAGATACTGTTGTTGTGAGCTACCATGTAGGTACTGGGAATTGAACCTGGTCCTCTGGAAGAGCCCACAGAACTCTTAACCAATGAACTATCTCTCCACTCTAACTCTTTAATACTCTTTACTATGTTTAAGAAATTACTTTCTAGCCAGGCAGTGGTGGTGCATCCTTTAATTCCAGCACATGGGAAGCAGAGGCAGGTGGATCTCTGTGAGTTTGAGGCCAGCCTGGTCTAGAAGGCAAGCCCAGGACAGCCAGGACTGCACAGAGAGACCCTGTCTAGAAAAAAATTAAAACAAACAAACAAATCCTTTCCACCTACTCAGAGCATTTTTTACTTTAAAATTTAAACTGGAGTTATGGTTCAATATTAGAATAGATTCTTGGTGTACTCGAGGCTATGAATTGATCCCTGTCCCTCCTCCTAATACAAATTGTAACAGACTAGTGAAATACAAAAACCATACCCCAAACCATAAGAAAAAGGTTCCTTATAGTGGTTCATGCTTATTATTCTCATATTTGGAAGCCAACACTTCTGATTGATTGCCTTGAGCATGCAGCTAGACTACATAGTGAAGCACAGCTTTAGAAAACAAGTAAATAAACATAAATAAATGGAGAATGGGAAGACTGGAACATAAACTCTGCCTTCCATGAAATCATGAGCCAACTCTTAAATTAAAGTACTATTTACAAAGTTAGATGACATGATGAGATTAACAAGCACCAGTAGTAAAACATTCGTCATATGCTATTGACTCTGCCTATGTGTTTTGGATTTTTGTTCTTGTTTTTATGTTTGTTTGATTGATTTGTTGGGTTTTTTTTTCTGAGATAGGGTTTCCCTATGTATCCTTGGCTGTCCTGGAACTCACTCTGTAGGCCAAGGTGGCCCCAAACTCAGAGATCTGCTGGACTCTGCCTCCTAAGTTCCAGGCTCCTAAGTTCTTTATGTATATTGTTCCAGCAAAAGAAGTTTATTACTTGTAGAAACTGAACCAGAGACATTTGAATGCTCATTATATAGCTAGTCTTGTTTGTAACAATTAATTGAACAGTATACTTGTCATTTGTTCATTTCTTCGTGTTACTTATCAAAAGTTTTAAAAGTAGACTAAAAAAATAAGTGAATATTGGAGAAGGGTTCATGATGTTCCTTTCATCTTTCTCTGTGTAGCCATTGACAGTTAATGTATACTGGGAGAGAGATGTTCTTCAGCGGCATAGCACTAAGCTGTTCCTGTTCCTGTGAATAGCCTATCACCATGCCCTTGTAAGCAATCCTAATTAAACTTCTTAGGTCTGAGTCATAAAAAAGACATAAGGCTGGGCATAGTGGCACATACCTTTAATCGTGCCATCTAGGAGGAACAGGAGAAGGCAGGCAGATCTCTCTGAATTTGAGGATACCCTGGTCTATATTTTGAGTTCCAAGACAGCCAGAGCTATATAGTGAGATCCTGTCTCAAAAACAAAACAAAGCAAAACCAACCAGCCAAACAAACAAAAAAGGACATGAATATAGAAAAGGGAATGGTTAGTTGGAAAGAGAAAGGGGATCAGTAGGAATGGGAGGGAAGGAAGAGATAAGGGAGTGGATACACTCAAAGTTTACTATATAGTAATTATGAAAATACCATAGTGGAACCTATTAATATTTTGCATCAATTACTTTTCATTCTTGTGGTAAGATATCATGAATAAAAGTGCCTTATGGGCAGGGTGGTGGTGGTACAGACCCTTAGTCCCAATAGGATTTCTATTGCTGTGATGAACACTATGATCAATAGGGACTTGGGGAACAAAATATTTATTTCACCTTACACTTCTAGGTAACAGTCTGTCACTGAGGGAAGTCAGAGTAGGAATTCAAGACAGGAACCTCGAAGTGGGAACTGAAACAGAAGCCATGGTGGAGTGCTGCTTACTGGCTTGCTCCCCAATGGCTTGCCTAACTTGTTTTTAAAAAAATATTTATTTATTTATTTATTTATTTATTTATTTATTTATTTATTATATATGAGTACACTGTAGCTGTCTTCAGACACACCAGAAGAGGGCATCAGATCCCATTACAGATGGTTGTGAACCACCATGTGGTTGCTGGGAATTGAACTCAGGACCTCTGGAAGAACAGTCAGTGTTCTTAACTACTGAGTCATCTCTCCAGCCCCTTAGCTTGCTTTCTTATATAACCTAGGACCACCTTACCAAGGGTGGTACTACGATGCACCACCCTCAACCACTCCCCATGGACGGGACCAACCAATATCAATTATTAATCAAGAAAATACCCTGCAGACTACTATGGGAAGTGTGGATGGAATAATTTTCCCATTTAAGATTCCTCTTTCCAGATAACTCTGGCTCATGCCATATTGACAGAAAACTAGACAGCATATAGACTCTTGGCTTACACATGCACACACATGTGTACCTACATACATACATATTAATACACACGAATACACACACACACACACACACACACACACACACACTAAATATTTTTCTCTGTATTACAGGACTATTTCAGAAAAACAACTACTGATAACTAAATAAAAATTTATCTTGCCTATGTTTGAACTAGTATCACAGTGTTTATGACAATAACCAAGTCCTTTCTGACTGGATTTAAGAGCACTCCATAGGGAACCACATTTGTTGTACTGTAAATCTAGTCAAGAATCCATGATTAGGAAGCTTACAGATCCCAGAGGAGAACATACTATTTATTATTCTGCAAAATGGACAAAGTTTTACTTTCTCTAAATTCATATGTATCTGCCCATAGATTAATTTTCCTCTCAGATTTCAATGAGAAACATTGTATTCATAAAGCATGAAACACTTCCATAAAGTCACAACACTGTTAAATTTCAGAATAATAGAGTTGAATAAGAGACCTTAAAATGCTTCTAAAGGGGGAAACAGGAAAGAGCTTTCATACAAAAGATCAGGTGGGTATAAGATCAACACTGAAGACCCAGCTATTCCACTTCTGGGCATATACCCCAGAGACACTTTAATACACAACAAAGATATATGCACCACAATGTTCATAGCGGCTCTATTTATAATAGCCAGAAGCTGGAAGGAACCCAGATGTCCTTCAGAAGATGAATGGATACAAAAATTGTGGTACATATACACAATGGAATACTACTCAGCCACCAGAAACAATGACTTAACCAATTCTTAAGAAAATGGCTGCATCTAGAGAATATCATCCTGAGTGAGATAACCCAGTCACAAAAGAACAGACATAATATGCAGTCACTGATAGTGGGATGCTAACCCCAGAGGCTTGCACTCCCCCAGAAACAACTCACAGACTGTATGAAGTCCAAGAAATAAAGAAAACAAAAAAATATACATATATTTACAAAACAAGAAGACTTTGACTATTTCCATATTGCGTTTTGTTTTGCATGTACTTTACGCTTATTGTAACTATTAGGTTTTCAACGTATACTGTCAAGCCCTTGAAAAAAATCAAGTACTGACTAAAAAAATATATTCACATGGTTTTATGTAAAAATTATTTCAATGTCTGAAAAAACAGTACTGACAAAAATGTATAATTTTAAGCAAAAAATGTTTAAAATTGTACATTTATCTTTGTTTTGTAAAATAAAGTCGTTTTAAAAAAAAAGATCAACACTGAACTTGTAAAAAACAAAAGTCAGTAAAGAGGAAAGACAATGGATCCATGTCTTAAAATTCATAATAACTAATTTCCAACCCAGAATTCTGTATTTAGCCAATATATCAATTAAATGTTAGGGGAGAATAAATATGTTTTCTCTAACACATATCTCAGGAAGCAACCAAAGGACATACTCCACTAAACTCTGAGACTAAAACAAGAAAGAGGAAGATATGGTATCCAGGAAGCAGACAATCTGACTCAGTGACAGAGGGCTCTAGGGGAAAAGGACAGGAACAGATAATTAGTTTAACTGTGTCAAAAGTAATAATGAACCAGGCATGGTAGTACACGCCTTTAGTTACAGCACTTCAGAGCAGAGGTAGGTTGATCTCTGTGAGTTTAAGTCCAGCCTTGGCCACTTAGTAAGTTACAGGAAAACTATGGTAAAGGATAAGACCCTGTTTCAATAATTTGGAGAGGAATATCAATAATATTGATAAGAGAGAATGAAGAATCCAGTCTAAAACTGGCAAGAAACCTTTAAGCCCAGTACTAGGGAAGTAGAGGTAGGTGAATCTGTGTGAGTTCAAGGCCAGCCTGGTCTACATTTAGAGTTCCAGGACAACTAGAGTTATATAGTGAGATTCTGCTTCAAAAAGTCAATAAGTAAATAAAAACCTACAAGAGAAAATTACTTGAACAAATTTAGACAAAATAAAATCTCGGAATGAATAGCCACAAAGAACAAAAGATGCCTGCATATAACTAAACAATTACTTTTACTCAGCCCTAAATGAAACATCTGTTCTGTGCTCCAAGGCTCAAGTACTGTCTCAGGAGGAAGAGACAATCTAAGAACCAGAAAGAGGAAGGGCTGGGAAACTGTGGATCTTTACCTTCTGCCAAGGACATGCTACCACACTCTATCTCCCAGCAAATGTGATTATGTGAATAAAACCTAGATAAGATCAGGTCTGTCACCAATCTTTCAGGGGGTGGAGAACTCACAAGGCTCCATCCCTTTCTAATGATTTATAGATAGTTAACAGTTGGCTGTGGGAGGAGATCACTAGGCCCAACCCTTCCTGAGGATCTATAAGCAGTTAACAGTTGCTCGAGAACGGGAAGAGATTATCTTTAGTGGCATAGCTACTGGTAAGTTGACTATGTTCCTGTAAAGAACACCTCTTGGTCCTGTAAATAAGATTAATTAAACTCACTAGTTCACCAAACAAAACAGAAAAGTAAAAAGCAAACCTGGAAGTAAAGGGACCAGCTGAGAAGAGGATGGGGTTTAGCAGGAGTGTGAGTGGAAGAAGAGAGGGTGGTAGTGGATGAATATGCTCAAAATACATTGTATACCCAAATAAAAATAGCATAATTAATCTATTATTATACATAGAGAATGCTAAAACACTAGTAACAAAAGGAAAGTGCTTGCTTCCAAATGTAGCTAGTATGAGTGCAGTAGCTTAGAAGGACAAAAACAGGGTCTAGGTAGATAGCTCAGTTCATAAGGTGGTTTCCTTAACATATATGAAGTTTTGAGTCTGAGCCTCAGAACTGACAAGAGGATGCTTATGTGTGTGGTGATACATGAGCCCATAATCCCAGTGCAGGGACTGGAGACAGGAGGATTCCCTAGGACTCTCTGGCCATCCAGTTGAACAGAATTGGTAAGCTTCAGTCCAATGAAAGAACCTTAAAAGAGTTGGACAATATTTTTGAGAATGACATTTAAGGTTGTCCTTTGGCTTCCAGACACATAATCATACATGTGCACATGCCACACCTACACCAATACAAACATGTGAGAGCATGCATTAAAAACCAAAACCAAAAACAGAACTATGGCTACTAAAGGTAGTGCATGCCTTGAATTCCAGTGCTCCAGAAGCAGAGGCAGGCAGACTTCTGTGAATTCAGCATAGGGAGTCCCAGGCTGCATAGTAAGGCTTTTATAAAAGCATATTAAAAAAATAGAACTTGTAGGCTGAGGGGCCTAACTCATTATAGTTAAGTTCCCAGTGACTTAGTAAGTAGGTCACTAGGAAAGATCTTTGCAGGATTTTGTTCCTGGCTCCTTCCCTGTTGTCTGCTTCCTGATGGTCTTTGGGAACAGCCTCCACTACACGAGCTGCTTCCTCACTCTTTTCCACAATGGGCTGAAAGCTTCTGCAATAGGGAGCCAAAATAAAGACTTCCTCCCTTTGAGAACAGTAATAAAGGATTTGTTAATATGGAGGGAAGACCATGAAGTGGGCCAAAAAGGGGAGTTCAGGTATCCTTCAGAGCTTGAGACCCAGCAACCCCTATACTGGAGCCTTTGATTTTCACCATGCTGAGATGATCTAGAAGAAACTCCAGGGAGAAGCAGCAAAACACCAACAATTGCAGTAGGACCTGAGTAAACCCATGTCTGGGAGGCTGAAGCTTGAGACACAGTTAAAAGGAAAGAATATCATGAAGGAGGAACTGGCCTTGCTAGATGGATACAATGTGGTCTTTAAATTTCTGGGCACGGTGCTTGTCAAATAGGAGCCAGGGGAGATTCCAGCCACGTGGGGAAAGAGCTGGACAATATCACAGCAGAAGTTAAGTGCTATGAATCCCAGCTTTGGTACCTCGAATGGCAGTTAGAGCAACAGAGGGAACACAGTCCTCCATTGCAGTAGGACTTCTGAGGGGTCCAGGAAGTAAATGCAGTGGCTTCTGGGTAGGTTTGACCCCATGATAGGAGAAAGGGAGGGGAGGGAATGAGGCAGTTCCAGGATCTATACTATAAGCAGCTAGCTAATAAAATGTAAAGAAAATAAAATGTAAAGAAAACCAGGTGGGGGGGAGGGTGCACAAAACAAAACAGAACACTATAATATGGACCTTAAAAAGGTGTGAGACAAAATAATATCCTTTTGATCAAACAAAAGAAAAATACATTAATGTAAGAGTTGGAGAACTGCAAAAAGATATCAAGAGTTCAATGCCTTCGTTGGCAACTTTATAAATTCAAGGCCAGCCTGAGATTAGAACCTATCTCAAAACAACCAAGCAAGCAAATCAAAATAAGAACAGGAGAAAAAGGAGAAAAAGAATAGGAGAAAGAAGGAGAAGAAGAGGAAGGAGAGGTGAAATGGGAGGAGGATGGGGGAGATGACAATGAAGGTGTGAGAACTGGTTAAGTAGTGTCTCACACCTATTATGGAATGCCCTCTAGCCACCCAAAGCAAGGAAATCTGATCCATTTGTTTTCTTTCTCTTATCTGACATGAAAAGAAATCACCAAGATGAATTTTACCCATGGAGTGAAAAAAAATTAACAATAATGTATAATGTTTGGGAAATCTCATTGGCAGCCTTGCCCAACAACTCAAAAGAAGCCTTCTCAGATCTGCTGTTGTGGTTTTTGTTAAAAGGTCTTTATTTAAACTACATATGTATATTTATACACAGACTCATGTGTATTATGTTTTTTAAGGTAGACAGTTAATTGTATGGTTTCATATGGCTATTTTATCACCTTTCTTCTGTGTTTATTTTCCTCTTCCTCCTTAATTAGCACCCCGATTTTCCATTTTCCCCCTTCAAATCACTTGTATCCTGCTCTTCCTCTCTCTACTGCCACCACCCCCATGATTCATTTTTACTTTCCTTGTTTCCTGCAGGTTCGTTTTTAATCTGTACAGGTTGTATCATCGCATCTGAAGGTTAGGAGCTAGGAACCTGAGAGGAGAGAAACTAAATGTTTGTTTTTCTAGGTCTGGGTTACCTCACTCAATAATCTTTTCTAGTTTCTTCATTTACCTGAAAACTTCATTTTTTCCCGAGTTTTAGAATCCAGTCCCAACTGATACCTCTATAACACAAGTCCTATACCTAAGGCTCAGGGATCACTGGGGAAGAGGGGAAGGAAAGATTGTAAGAGCCAGAGGGGCACAGAGTTTTCTGTGAGACTGTGTTTCTTAGAGTTATCAGAAGCTACACTCATGAAGTCTTACCAACATGGCTGCTTAAACCTGAGCTGGACAAAGAAAACAACAAAGGACATGCTAATGTGGATGGGAGTAAATCTTCTAAGGCCAAAACCCTACACAAAGGACAAGGGGCAACTAAGGAATGCTGAGATCAGGAGAAGTAGTCTCTAGGACAAAGGGCACCCATTAGTTATCCAATACTAAATGGTCAACCTTGAAAACACATACAAGTGATTTTATACAGTCTGAGCAGTCTTTACATTATATATTTAGAAAATATAATACACATATGTATAATTAAAGCAAAAGAAAGGGTATGTGGGAGAATTTGGAAGGAGTGAATGTAAGGGGGAAATGATGTAATTAATATTATAATCTCAAAGCTTTAAAGGACTTTTTTAAAAAGGAAAATAACATGTTCGGTATGATCTCATTTGTGTGGTATTATTCTCATTATATAAGCCAGGTTGGCCTAGAATTTACAACCCTTCTGCTTCAGCCTCCAGACTGGTAGGATTGCAGCCATGCTTTACAAGTCAGGGCATGGGTGGAAAGGGGGTATAGTTTCAATATGATTTAGATAAGACCAAGTTATAGCTACTTGTGTTCAAAGCCAGGTTCTGGAAACTCCTTGCTGGGGAAAACTGAACCGTCTCTTAACCTCCATTTCTTCTGTTTCTTTACCCACAAAGTGAAAATGATAATTACTATCTTCCCTGCAGATAAAGTGAGCTAATACATGAAATAACTTGGAACAAATAGTACCTCATGTAGGGCAGCTCCTACAAAAACACTAGCTGTTTGCTTTAGTTTGGTTTTTGGTATGGAGCATGGAGTATACAGCCCAGGGCTTTGTTCATTTTAAGCAAGAGCTTTATTACTAAGCCACATCTCCAGCCAGAGATGTGAGCTACTATTATTGTCATTATACCTTTGTGTTTGCACTGTGGAAATTGCTACAATTTTCTTTGAAAAATGCAAAAGAAAAAAACCAGTAGAGAGATTTAACAAACAATCAGAAGAGCCAGTGAGTTGGCTCAGTCTGTAAAAGTGCCTGTGGCCTAGCCTGGTAACCTGAGTAAGTTTGATCCCAGGGCCTCATGTGTAGGAAGAACTGACTCCTACATGTCCTCAGAGCCTCACTCACACACCATGGCAGTGTTTGTCCACATCCATACACTTCCACACACCCACAAACAAAGAAAAAAAAAAGAAAATACAAAAGAGAGACAGGGTGCAGTAGCACATGTTTGGTGGCAGTTGCATGTAACTCCCAGTACTTGGGAAGGTAGAGGCAGCAGGATTTCTTTGAGTTCGAAGCCAGCCAGGGTAATATGGACAGACCCTGCTTCCAAAATAAAACAAGAAAAAATAAAATGCAAAAAAGAGGTACTAATAAGCTGAAGAATGCTACTGAGGAGACGAAACCATGACTGGTGTTTGGAATGTAGATAGTCACCCAGTCTGCAAGGGGGATAGTTTTCATTTCAGCAGTAGGGACAGGTGAATATATGTATATTACTAGCTTTATAATAGGGATTGAATTTTCCATCTAGAGATTTCCATCTCAGTTTCAAGGGATACGTTATTCGGGGCAGTTGAAGAGGTAGAGTTTTAGAGAGTAAGAAGTGTAGGGTTATGGAGAAGTACTGTTACGGAGAAGGAGAGAAGTGGGGGTGTGTGGAAGTGTATGTATGTGTGCAAACACTGCCATGGTGTGTGCGTGGGGCTCAGAGGACAACTTGTAGGAGTCATCTCTTTCTGTCATACGAGGCCCTGAGATCAAACTGGGCTCATATTTTGTTTGTTTGTTTGCTTGTTTGTTTTGAAACCAGGTCTCATATAGCCTAGGTTGGCCTAGAATTTGGTGTATAGTTGAGAATGACTGTGAGATTTCTTTTTTTTATGTTCATGAGGTAACTAAACTTTAGAATTCATTTAAAGGAAAATAGCAAATAAAAAATGCCATTAGTTCTTGCAGCAGTCTAAAAATATTAGACACCTATGTGCCTCTTTTCAGTTGTAAAGGTTTGGTGGGATTTTGTTGTTTCTGGGTCTATATGCATGCATGTATGTATGCATTTTGTATCTAGGACACTAGTGACATCTTTATGTTGGCATCAATCATGTAATCCTCCTGTCTCTACCTCTCAAGTGCTGATACATTCCAGGAATGCATCAGCATGCACCTTTAAACATAATGCGGTACTGAAGATTGAGCACAGGGCTTTCTGTGTGCTAGCCAAATGCTCTAACACTGCAGTCCCTCTGCAGTCTACCAGAAGCTTCTGGCAGTGAAGGTAGAAATGGGATTTGAGAGCAAGAAAGAAGGACAGAGCAATTAAGTAATGGGAAAGAGAGAACAAGGAAGAAGAGGAACAAGTCTTAACTAACACAGCATCATATGAAATGTCTTCTTTAGTCCTCTGTTGGACACATGGAGCTCCTTGTGCTCACAGAAAAGCACTAGGGAACCAGGAATGTTAAGCACGCAGGGCTGTCTCTTCAAAGAGAGAGCTGTAAAACCTGTTTTCTTCCCAGAAGCCTGGTGACCTTTGTGCGGATCTGTGTGGCCAGGCCTCACTCGGTCCCAGGGGCCTTTATCTTAGTTTGTTTGTCTCAGCCAATCTATAGCATTAGCCCCCCCCCCAGACCCTTATCATGTGCTTGTTTATCTTGAGCCTGCTTTCTCAGTGAATCTATGGAACCAATCTTTATGAAATATGTCATGAGTACTTTACTAAGAGTTTCAAGGTAATCAATCATGTTTTACGTTTTGCTGGGCACATGGGATTGAGTTAATTATCACCAGGAAACTGTGCTTAGAAAAATGCCTAAAATAACAGGACAGTGGTGGCACATGCTTTTAATCCCAGTACTCCATAGGCAGAGGAAGGCAGATCTTTGTAAGTTTGAGAGAGATCAGCTTGGTCTACAGAGTGAATTCCAGGACAGCCAGGGCTACACAGAGAAACCGGGTCTTGAAAAACAATGCCTAAAATGAATTACTTGTGGTCAGACTCTTGAAATTTGAACCAACATCAGCTACTGAGTCATGTTGAATCAAAATTCCTTCCTTTTTGAAATTATTTTTTAACTTTATGTACACTGGTGTTTTGTGTTTTACCTCTATGTGTAGAAAATACAGATCAGCGATGTGCTCAGCTACAAATGGGACATATATATTAGACCCCTTTCTAGAAGGCTCAATGAACATAATGAAAAGAGGGGTCAGAAAGATTGTAGGAACTAGAGGTTGGGGAGTACTGGAGCAAAACCATGTCTTCTGGACCTGACAAAACTACTGAATTCAGGAACTCACAGCATCTGTAATTG
The DNA here is from genome assembly GCF_963924665.1 of Micromys minutus. Classification (NCBI taxonomy): domain Eukaryota; kingdom Metazoa; phylum Chordata; class Mammalia; order Rodentia; family Muridae; genus Micromys; species Micromys minutus. Next base: position 92,212,261 of record NC_137970.1, read on the forward strand.
ATTCATCCCTAACTGAGACCTATTAACAGTTGATAGCTTCTGGGTGAGAAAGAGCCAGTTTTCTTTATGGGTGTGACCTCTGTCTGATACATCAACCATGCTCCAGTGGATGGCCCTACACCCACAAGAGTACAGGCAGCACAAATCAGAGTTAACTAATTATTAAAAAAAAATAAAAGAGGACTGGAAAGTGGCAGGGGTGGGTGGAAATGGAGGAAGTTATGAATCTGGGAAGAGTGTGGGGAAGGACTTGGGAGTGAATATGATCAAAATGCATTGTATGAAATCCTCTAAGTGAAAGAGGACAGGGGAGCAGTATGCTCACAGCCCCAACAAGTCAAACTGGGTCCTTTCATGTTTGGCAATGATAGAAGACAGCAGGGGTGTGAATGAGGCACATTGAGTTTGGCTTATCACCAGTCTGGCTGTTTGGTGAGACCTGATAGTCTTCTGATAGGCACTTTCTCCAGTCTCCAAATGTAATTGTGCTTGAGACTGCAGGTGGGAACTGTTTATCTCATTTACATTACATACATTGCTTGGCACAGGAAGATGTGGATAAGATATACTAAAGCACTTTCTCTCTTAAGCTTTTTAGAGTTGGTGGGGGGCACAGGAGGACTGTTAGGATTCTTAGGTGTGTTTTGATCTAGTAGGGGATAAAAAGGCAGGCTGCAGCTGCCTCAAAAGTAGAAGGAATAGAAGGCTGGGAGGCAGTTTGTGGGAAATATGAGCCAAAGAGGAGACTTCACAGGCTACAGATTCTGAGAGACAGGAGGCCTGGCAAGGGTCTGGCAGTTGCCCAATTCCCCCTTGTAGTAAAAGCAGCTTCCTCAATGTTTAAACTTGTGTTCTATCTCCTAAGAAAACCCTTCTTTCTAGACCCTGTAAAGGGTTTGGGTGCTGTTCTCATTGCTTGTAAAATGCTTCCCTGGGTTGCACTTCAGAGCCTTGCATCATGATGACACTGTAAAACACTTTGAAAATTCTAAGTGGGCAAACACAAACTGTGGCATCTTTAATGCTTATTACACTACAACTTTTAGTAAAACACATGACTGGCTTGGGAATTATGTCCTGCCCATGCGGACACTTGGATTCTTGTAAAATAAGATGCAGAGAATATTTATTTATAGATTGTAGGACAGAGATCATGTATATCAAAAGCATAAAATACTTCATAACTGTGTATGACATGAATAAATGAAACCTACTTTTTTATAGGTTAAGAATTACCTAGACTGGCCTTGAACTTGAAAGGCTTCATCTTCTGAGTGCTGGGATTACAGATCTTTACCACCCAATCTGGCCTGAGAGTTCCTGTTTTATTTTTATATTTTGTATTTTTGAGACAGTCTCATTTAGTTAGGTTAGGCTAGTCTTAGCCTTCTAATACTCCTCCTTCTACCTCTCCAGTGTCCAGCTTACAGGGATGAGTTATCATTACTTTACATTTTTTTCCAAGACAATTTCTCTGAGTAACCTTGGCAGTCCTGGAACTGTCTCTGTAGATTAGAGTGGCCTTGAACTCAGAAAGTGAGCCACCTGTCTCTACCTCCAGAGTGCTGAGATTAAAGCACCACCAGCACAATTTTTAATTGAAAAAATTATTTATTTATTTTATGAATGCCTGTACACTGCTGCTCTCTTCAGACATACCAGAAGAGGACATCAGATACCATTACAGAAGGTTGTGAGCCACCATGTGGGTGCTGGGAATTGTGGGTACTCAGGACCTTTGGAAGAGCAGTCAGGGCTGTTAACTGCTGAGTCATCTCTTCAGCCCCTCAATTTTTAATTTTTGAAGAGGATAATTTTGAAATATCTCTTTTGTGGCATTGAATCACTATAATAATGATTTATTTAAAGATGAGTTCTGGGCCAGCAAGATGGTGCAACAGGCAGAGATGCTTAAGATAAGCCTAACCATATGAGTTTGATTCCCAGGTCCCAATGGTAGAAGGGAGATCTGATTCCTACAACTGCCCTCTGCCCAGGTATGCACTGTGGTGTGCTCATGGGTACACACACACTCACAATTTAAAATAGAATCCATTTAATAATACTATATATAACAATGTTTTGTTATTTTTATTTTCTGTGGTAATACATAGAACCTATATCTATATCAGATAGAGGGAGCAATGACAGAAGAAAGAAAGCAAGGAATCTTTCAAGCACAGTTTAGTAACTAATGATTCTCCCCCCCCCCTCTGTGTGTGTGTGTGTTTGTGTGTGTGTGTGAAAGGGGGGGGGCACAGGCAGAAAGAAGGGAGTGAGGGAGAGAGCATGACACACAGCACATACTGTTGGGATTCTGTAAACCCCACCCCTCAGTTACCTGGCAATAGCCAAGTATGCTCTGCCCCTGCCCTCCTGTCTTTGCCCCTCCTCTTCCCCTTCCCTTCCCTCCCCTCTCTCCATGTGCCCATGGTAGGCCTCTACTCTTCTACTTCTCTATTCCTCTCTTCTCTCTCTCTCTCTCTCTCTGCCTCTACTACCCTGTTAACTTCCCCATGCCCTGAATAAACTCTATTCTCTACTGTCATATGGCTGGTCCCTTAAGGGGAAGGGATTCCCAACATGGATCCCCCAGAGGCTTACACCTTGACTCCAGGCCTTGCCTTCCCTCATGGGCCATATCCCCCCCTTCATCCTTTTCCTAACACATACTAGGTATGTGCTGTAGCGCTGAATTATGTGGTGTTTGATGCCTGGTTACTTGAAAGACTGAGCAGGAGGACTGTCATGTTTGGGGTCAGCCTGAGCTTAATGAATTTTCAGGCCAGCCTATGGAGTAAGGCTCTGCCTCAAAAAAAAAAAAAAAAAAAAAAAAAAAAAAAAAAACACAAAAGAACAATTTTTAAAAATCTAGAAGTGATCAAGCAACAACTACTACTCCCGGTCTGATTCTGATACCATAAGCTTATAAATTCAGAGACTCTGGGAGTTGAGAGAAATTTCAAGGCCAGCCTGGGCAATTTAGTGAGACTCTATATCAAAATTAAAAACAAAACAAAACAAAAACCTAGATAAAGAGGAATGAGAATGTAGCTCCGTCGTGGAGTGCTTTGCCTAGCATGCACAATAACTTGTATTCCATTCCCCCAAAACACAAATCTAAAACAAAGCAAAAATGCCATCAACTGAGCACTGGCAATACATGTTACCAGCTTGAGCAAGAAACTGACTTTATAAAGCAAGAAAAGTTATTATTTATAGTAATATCAGTTTTTGGTATAACACTTTAAAATAAGTAAAATTAGTATTTTAAATTATTATTTTATATATTTAATATCAAATTATATATTATTTGATATAATTATACACGCATGTCTTATATGTATGGGTATTTTGCCTGCACACATACCATTCAGGCCAGAATAGGGCATTGGAACTCCCAGGACTGGAGTTATAGATGATTGTGTTCTGTGAATCAAACCCAGGTGCCTTGGAAAAGCAGCCAGTCGACTTAACTGGGGAAACATCTCTCCAGATCCATTAGTAGATTTTCAAACAAAAAGTTCAAGAAAAGTTTGTTCAAGACAGTGTTTCTCTGTGTAGCCTTGGCTGTTTTTGAACTTGCTTTGTAGAACAGGCTGGCCCCAAACTTGGGTATCTGCCTGCCTCTCACCCAAGTGCTAGAATTAAAGGCATGTGTTACCACATCTCGCTAATTTATTACTAATGTCTTTGTCCAATAAATTAACTCTGATTTGCTTATAGATTTATTTTTTTTTCCTTCCTTTTCCCTATTTTATTTTATTTTCTCTCTTACAACTTTATTTTTTTAAAAAAGAGGAATACATATACAGATTTTAAAAGCATTTTGGCATAACACTATATGAATATTTTTTGTCAGTACTTAATTCTTTTAGAGGTTTGATAGCATGCATTGAAATACCACTAGTTACCATAAGCATTTGCATATACTTATACACAATGTTGCCAGATACAGACTACCCTGATGGCTTGATGATGGATGCAAAAATAATATGCATTCGGTAGAAACAATGAATGTTTATCTTTTCCTGGTTTAGTGACATGTGATGTATTGTTTTGCTAGGCTGGGGAGTGACAGTAAAGCCTTAGAGCAGTGTGAGAATTGATAGGAGAAGAATAATACTTGGCAAGAAGCTCCTCAACTTTTTTTTTTTTTTTTTTTCTGAGACAGTTTTATTTTGTAGCCAAATTGCCATTGAACTCTCTCCCTTCCTACCTTGACTTCCATGCTTTGCTACTGCTAGGACTATACCTGGGGGCTACCATGGATGGCTTAGCTTCAGTTTTGCATGTTTATAAACTCAGGATTCCAAATGCTTCAGTGTTGACTGATGTTAGTAATGCAGCTACATGCTAAAAATGTTCACAAAAGCCTGATGTGTAAACCGGAATACTAAATTGTTAATTTTTTTAGTACAGAATAGAGTTTATTCAAGTCATGGGGGAGTTAAGGGGGTAGTAGCGGCAGAGAGAGAGAGGAATAGAGTAGAGGCCGGCCATGAGCACCTGGAGAGAGAGGGGTAAGGAAAGGGGAAGAGGAGGGGGAAGGGCAGGAGAGCAAGAGCAAAAGAGCCCAAATTGTTAATTTATAAAGACAAACATAATTGTTCATACAGATTTGATTTGAAAATATCAAATTATTAAATGAAGATTGTTGATTACCATAGAATCAAGACAAGGTAGGCATGGTAACTACCAATTACAAATAACTGAACAGTATAAATGCACAGTCATTTGTTTGGAATATTTTAAAGGTTCATATCTCCATTGAGGACTAGAATATTTGCCCCTAGAGAGACTTTGGTATTTGTCTTATAGATCCAGTGTTTCTGTGTCTCACATACTGAGTAGTGCTTTAACACCCCTCCCTGACATGTTTTCTTTTTACTGTTCTGATTAAAAACTCCTGTTTTCATCCAATACCTAGACCCTACCAGGGCTCTTTTAAGGTAATTCTTGAGACACCTACAGCTCTTTTCTACATATAAGATTCATGGGATCCTAGGTGGGAGACAGTTGTTAAGTTCTACCGTAAAAACCAACCAGGGTCCCCAGTAGATACTATTAAAATTCAGATAAAATATGTCTCAGTTGATATCACCCAACCCAGCTGCTTTAAAGACTGCTGGCTATGTGTAACCCCTGGAACAAACTCACTATTGCCACTTAAAGCCCCCGACCCCCGTGATGTTGCCTAATAATCTTACCTCACCTTTTATCAGCTTCCCTGACTCTAATGTTGCCATGACTCCATACCTTTCTTCTATCCCTCTTCATGTCATGACAAACTGTTTTAAGACATCTGAGACATGTTCTGTAAGAATTTGCTCCAAACCTTATCAATCTTCTTTCTATATTCCTTCAACAACAGATAAAATATTTCTAACCAAACTATTAATCAGTTCCTATTACAGGATTACCAGCCACTGTCCATAGAGTAGCCTGATGAGAACATTTGCCAGGTGGACCCCGATGGAGAAAGCCAGCTGCAACCCTACAATGCTCCAAGACAGCAGGAAGTAGACAATGAGACTCTGGGCGCCTCTATTCTCCTTTCACCATCGGCCTCCCCCTCCCCTTTTTCTCCTTTTTACAATAAGAAAAGGGGGAGGAACTGCAGCACTAGGACCACTCCTGCAAATTTTTTCTTTCTTCCAAATGTACTTAATCTCTCCCTATAATGTATACATATGTGTGTTCCAGCATCCTGTCAAGTCCAGGCACTCATGACATCTAGAACAGATCCAGAGAAGAAACCTACAGATGCTTCAGTCTTCTCTCACAGACACAGACACTTCTACTGGACCTGTTCCTTCTGACCTATCCTCAGATGGTTCCGCAGACCCGGGACAACAAGGAAAACAGCTAACTCTAAGACTGGACCAACATCCCTGCTCCCACTTTTCAAGGCTCTTTCGAAACGTCACCCCAAAACAAGCGTGAAGCAGTCAAAGATCACAACGACCCTATTCCTGGTCCACCATCTCCCCTAATTTATCTTTTAAAATTAAACCAAAAGGGGGAAATGTTGGGATTCTGTAAACCCCACCCCTCAGTTACCTGTCAACAGCCAGTTACCTGGCAATAGCCAGGTATACTCCGCCCCAGTGACCTGACACTATAAAAGGGGCTGCTTGCCCCCTACTCTCTCTCTCTTGCTCTCTTTCTCTCCTGTCCTTACCCCTCCTCTTCCCCTTCCCTTCCCCCTCTCCACGTGTTCATGGCCTCTACTCCTCTATTCCTCTTATTTTCTTTTCTTCTCTCTCTCTTCCCCCCTCCATCTCTATTACCTTCTTAACTCTCCCATGACCTGAATAAACTCTATTCTGTACTATACCGTAGTATGGCTGGTCCCTCAGGGGGAAGGGATTCCCAACATGGGTCCCCCAGAAGCATCTCCCTTGCCCCTAGGCCTCACCACACCCCCATGGACCATCCCCCCACTCTCTTCATCCTTTTTCTAACATTAGTGACAAAATCCAGGATGTCATTTTTTTTTAAGATTTATTCATTTATTATGCATACAGTGTTCTGTAGCCAGAAGAGGGCATCAGATCCCATTACAGATGGCTGTGAGCCACCACGTGGTTGCTGGGATTTGAACTCAGGACCTCTGGAAGAGCAGTCAGTGCTCTTAACCACTAAGCCATCTCTCCAGCCCCAGGATGTCATTTTTTAACAACTCCCAAGAAGCATAATTTTTTTAAAATGGTTAAAAAATTATCCAGGGCTGGAGAGATGGCTCAGTGGTTAAGATCACTGATTACTTTTCCTAAGGTACTGAGTTCAGTTCCCAGTAACCACATGATGGCTCATAACCATCTGTAATGGGATCAGATCTTCTGGTGTGTCTGAAGACAGCTACAGTGTACTCACATAAAATAAATAAATAAATTTAGGGAAAAGTATCCAAAGCTGAATGTGTGGTACCCACCTTTAATACCAGTAATATCGAGGCAGAAGTAGGTGTGTATCTGAATTCGAGGCCAGCCTGATCAACATAAAAAGTTCCAGGCCAGCTAGGATATATAGTGAAACTCAGTCTCAAAGAAACAAAACAAACAGCAACCCCCTCCCACACAACCAAAATGTATTTATCTTTTCATTTAAGTTGTGACTACTATTAGTAAACCAGTGCTCTTTTCATTCTTTAAGGAAATTACCTTATTTTACTTTTTCCCTTTGTTTTCTTTTTGAGATAGGGTCTCAAGCCTTCTTTAACCCTTCAAGTGCTGTAATTAAGGCATGAGTTATCATGCCTGGGAGGAATTTTAATTTTTGTTTGTGTTAATTGTATTTGTTTTGTTTCTTTTTCAAGACAGGGTCTTTATGTAGTTCTAGCTATCCTGGAACTTGTTCTGTAGACCAGGCTGGCTTTGAACTCAGAGACCAGCCTGTCCTGCGCCATCTCCCCCCCCCCCCCCCAAACTCCCTTCCCTGTGCTGGTATTAAAGGCTTGTGTCACCATGCCCTGTTACACTCTTGATTTGTAGTTGTTTTTAACTCTCAGAGTGAAGCAGGAGACAGCAACCAGATGACTTATTTAATAATTCTATGAGGGCACTTCGATGTCCAATGATTATGCTACCAGTTTAAAAAAAAGTAGGTTGTTCAATTAAAATCAGAAAAACAAGTAGTTCTTAGCATAACCAAGCTCAAAACATAGATGAAGTATACTTGAACGAAAAGGTATTCACTTTAATTGAAATTCAATTTTAACTAGGTATCTGTAATTTTATTTGCTAAACCTGACAACTTTGACATTACTTTAACATGAAGCTATGTGGCTAGCCTAGGTTTAAGCTACTTGATAAGCATCAATTCACTCAGTTGCTTCAGATAGGAAGCAAAACCTATTATCCTTACAAACTATTTAGTAGTAGGTGACAACAAAGACCAAAGAATCTTGACCCTTTGAGGAACCCGTAACTGACTGCCACAACCAGCTTTAATTGAGTCCCTCCCTCCTCTATTCTTCTCTTCCATCAACCAGAAAGAATTGCTTGATCACTTCTTCCTTCTGAAGTCCCGCCCTTTCGTCTACCCCCAATGGAGAATAAGCTGTTACTGAAAAGGAGCGGACAAAAGCGTAAACGTGGAGTTGAGAGGAGCGGAAGTAGTCAGCTTTCACCGAGCGCCGTAAAGCGGATAGTGTTTTCGCCTTCCGGATTAACGACAGCAGCTCCGACTGTCAGTGCCGGCCTTCCTTGTGCCGGACCCTTCCTAATTCAATTTCCTTCCCATTCCGGGCCCTTCCCTATCGTCGCCCCTTTCACCTTGGATCATGTTCAAGAAGTAAGGACACGCTGTGGCCTGCATCGGCTGCTCACATAAGCGGTGGGGGTGGGGGTGGGGAAGAGGGAGAGATCAAAGGTCTTCTTTCTCTCTCCCCCGCCCCTGCCATCCTGACTTCCTAAGGTTTTGTAAATATAGTACTATGCTCTCACTCCGGACTTGGAACACTTATTTACGCTTTCCATCCTTAATCTTTAATCGGGGTTTGGCTCTCCCGCTCCCATTTTCTTTCTCCTTAGCCCTCTTCTGCCCCCGCCTGCAGTGCTATCTCCATTCCTAGGTTTCTACCAATCACATCCTTGCACTGTGATTTAGGGGCACATCCTCCTTAGCGGAGAAGAGAACCCTGCACTCTCTGCCATATGTTTATTAGTTATGAACTGAAAAAGGGAAGGCTTGACTTCCTGGGTCATGGCAGCGAAGGAGTCTGGGTGACAGGAAGCAAGTGGCTGCCCTGTCAAGCCTATTGCTTAGCTGCTAGATTAACCTTGTCTTGAGAACAACGTGGTAGCCCTGTGTGCTAGTCAGAGTAAGGAAGACCAAATTCCTTGGAAACCTATCCAGTGGGTTTATCTTCCAGATTTGATAGACGAAAAAGGAAAAAGGGGGAACATGGGCAAAGGAAGGTGGGTTTTGTGCATGAAAATTTGAGCAAATCTGGTCAGGGATCTTAAAATTATCCCACTATTTCTTTTAAAAAAAATCAACAGACTACATAGCCTCCTGGGGTTCATTCTTTTGTTATGCTTCAGTTAATCTTTTGTATTTTAATGTGTAAGGTTTTTTTGGACTAAAAATAGATTTTTATTATGAATGGGAGTATTTTTTCCTTTGAGCAAAAATATTCAGTAAAAGGAATTTTTCATTAGCTGATAATAGATTCTAGCATAACAATTGCTCTGCCCCCATTAACTGCAGTATGTATGTCAGCTTATTCTAATACTATCTTTAAAACGTTGGTTTTGTGTAATATAAGATAAATGGAAATTGGCATCTTAAAAACAATTTATTTCATAATTGTTTTATGCATGAGTACTTGCTTGGGAATAGATGATTAATTAGAACTTTACTTTTAGATTTTTCTGATTCTTATGCTTAGCAATGAATGCCCTTTGTTTTTTCTCGAAAAAAATTATTTGCCAGATTTGATGAAAAAGAAAATGTGTCCAACTGCATCCAGTTGAAAACCTCCGTTATTAAGGGTATTAAAAATCAGTTGCTAGAGCAATTTCCAGGTATTGAACCATGGCTTAATCAAATCATGCCTAAGAAAGATCCTGTGAAAATTGTCCGATGGTAAGTCCTCGTTTTTCTCCATGTAAAGATTAGAGTAGCTGAATATCAAAGGTTAGATTTTCATTCTAAGTGGAATTATTATCAATAGACCAATGATGAGAATAAACAGAATTAACTCTAAAAGTTGTATTTCTATTTTCAAATCTTATCTACATATATGAAAATGTCTATTTGTGTACTGTTTTATCAAAGACATGTTTTTATTTATAAGTGAATTTATTTCAGTTTGCTCTTGAGATTTATTTTAAACTTGACAGTGGAATTACAGTACTAAAATATAGAATGAAATTGGCTGTAGCAGGTCATATTTCCTCTTTTTTCTGTACTAGACAGGTATTTTTTTTTTTTTTTTTTTGGTCAGAATATTTACTGGAAAATAAGCTTAATATATTTTTGTATGTGTATATTTCATGTTAGTTTTTATTGGATGTTTGACTTAAATTAATTTTTGAAAGAAAGTATCTAACTTGGTTCTCTGTGACATTTGTCTTACAGCCATGAACACATAGAAATTCTTACAGTAAATGGAGAATTACTGTTTTTTAGACAAAGAGAAGGGCCTTTTTATCCAACCTTAAGATTACTTCATAAATGTAAGTCTTGGTAGAAATACACATTTTGGAATGTAAAATATACAAAAGGAGTTGAAAATTATAGGACTGGAAAGTGACTTCTGATAATTTATATATTATCAGTGCCAAGTAAAAAGGAATATAAAGGTAAAGTGGTTGTTGGTCATCTTGTGGTAAGTCTGAAAATACAAATTCTCTTATGAATTAGAAAAAAACCCTACACACATAGACACACACACACACACAGACAGAGGGAAGCATTCATTAGTTCATCCATTCAATAAGAGTCTAGAGTGGTGGCTCACAGATGTAATCAGAGAGCTTATGAAACTGAGACAAGATATTGATACAATTTTGAGGCCAATTTGTGCTACAGGGTCATCCATTTCCCCCAAACAATCAGACTCCAGAAATACTAATTGAGTAATTATTTAGTGAACTTTCTATGTGGTGAGCAGTGGCTACTTACTAACAAGCCCAATTGTAAGCAAAGACAGACATAATCCCCTGTCCTTATTGTAGTTGCAAGGATAGACCAGTATGTAAATGTAAACATTCACATACACTAAAAAGGGTCTTGAACGTTTTCATTTACGTTTGTTACTCAAGTTCTGGAATTATCTCTGCATTGGGTAAATATGCAATCCTATTTATTACTAATTGAGTACATGGGTAGTTGTCTTGAAACTAAATAATGTTTATTTCATATATACATTTACAAATTGTTAGTTTGAGTATATTACAAAAAATTGAAGGAAGATATAATTCGAGTAAGAACTTTTCAAATGGAAACAAATATTTCCTTTTCAGTTTGGTATTGTTGCCAAGAGGCAGAAGAAAAGGTCACTACTTATAGGCTCGCTTGATAGTGAGTACTGGTGATTGAATGAATTTATCTCCTTGTAAAAAAAACAAAGACATTCAATCACAAGGAGATACATTTTTAAGTTTCCTTGTGTTATAGAGGTCTGGAGTAGCAAAACTGTTAGGCAAATTTTTAAGCAAGTGAAATATTTTACTATATATAAAACTAAGTATAATTATTCAATTAAGCATTGATTTTTTTTTCAGATTAAAACCCGATAGAAATTAAATCTTGGAGGCTGGAGTGATGTCTTAGAGGTTAAAAGTACAGGCTGCTCTTCCAGAGGTTCCAAGTTCAATTCCCAGCAACCACATGATGGCTCACAACCATCTATAATGGTGCCCTCTTATCGCCTTCAGGCATACATGTAGGCCGAACACTGTATACATAATAATTAAGTACATCTTTAAATATATATAAAAGAAATCCTGAAATATGAGAATTTTTTTTGGTTTGGTTGTTGTTTGAGGTTTTTGTTTGTTTGTTATTATTCCTTGAGACAGACACTAGGTAGCCAAGGCTGGTTTCCTGTTTCTGATTATTCTGATACCATCTCCCAAGTGTGGGATTATAAAGTTGTATTACTATATCTGGCTATTGTCATTATTTTAGGGACCTTGAAAACCTTAAAAACTCCTAGGGGATGGATCAGTGGTTTATCAATTAAGAGTACTGTCTCCTCTTCCAGAGTTCAATTCCCACCATCTAGATGGTGACTCACAACTGTCTGATTTTAGTTCCATGGAATCCAATTCTGGATACATACATAAAACACTGGTAAAATACATATGTAAATAAATTTCAGAAAAAAAAAAAACAAGCAAACAAAAATCTAGTCACCCCGTGAAAGCCTTTAGAGATTCCTTTTTAAAAAATGATTTATGTATTTTGTATATGTGAGTAAACTGTAGCTGTTTTCAGGCACACCAGAAGAGGGCACTACAGATGGTTGTCAGCCACCATATGGTTGCTGGGAATTTAACTCAGAAACTCTGGAAGAACAGTCAGTGCTCTTAACCTCTGAGCCATCTCTCCAGCCCTAGATATTCTTTAATCATTAATTTATAAGTTCTTGGTACACACAGAGAGATACTTTTTTTTAAGATTACAAAAAGGATATATGCACATAAATCTGAGAGATCACAGGAATAAGAAACTAATGAGCACATGAATTCCTATAATCAAAGTTAAGTATATTTAGTGTGTTGGTATACTCTTCCACTTTACTTCCTATGTCATATACGAATGTTTTCTAGTTTGTTTTATTTTGTGCTGGAGATTGAATTTAGGACCCCATGCATGCTAGGTATGTATCACTATACTGCTAAGCACCACCTTTATGGTCTTTTAAAATTGGGCTCTCTGCTACTTAGTTTTCTATTAAGATTTTGCACTGATAAGTTAATATGCATTTACAGTTAGTGAACCACTATAACGTCATCCATCATAAAAGTTCTTTTTATATAATTCTTTTTTAAAGGTTTATTTATTACATATAAGCACACTGTCACTGTTTTCAGACACTCCAGAAGAGGACATCAGATCCCATTACAGATGGTTGGGAGCCACCATGTGGTTGCTGGGAATTGAACTCAGGACCTCTGGGAGAGCAGTCAGTGCTCTTAACCACTGAGCCATCTCTCCAGCCTCTATAATTCTATAGGTGTTGCCAGATGCAAAATTTCAGGTGTCTGCCATTCAATATCATAAAGAATAGTTTACTCCTTTAAATATACCCATTGGTTTACATGGTCACACCTGCTTCTTCTAATGACCACTGATCTTTTTTAGAGAATTTTTTAAAGACTTATTTTTTATGTATACAGTGTTCTGCCTGCTTATATGCCTGTACAGCAGAAGAGGGCCCCAAGATCACATCACGGATAGTTGTGAGTCACCATGTGGTTGCTGGGAATTGAACTCAGGACCTCTTGAAGAACAGTCGGTGCTCTTAATCACTGAGCCATTCCTCCAGCCCTTTTTGAAAGTATTTTATTTCTGCTTTTTTCATTCAAATGTGATATCGTGAACATTTTACAGCCATTAAGTATTCTCTAAAAGCATGGTTTATTATAGTTACATTACTCTTACTGACATACCTTAAATTGTTTATATCTTATCTGATTTGTTGCACATTGTGGTCTCAGTTTATTTCTGTTTTCCATGTTACTGCTGGAACAAATACCTTTCAATCCAATGTATTGCATATCCATCCATTTTCTTTAGGACAGACTCATAGAAGTTACTGAGTCAAAGAGTGGATCTCTTTTCAAGGCTTTCAATGTCTGTTGCTCAGTCATCCTAAAGCCTTGTAGCAATCCATGAGGATGCTTATTGCTACACTCTTTTCTTGAAAATATTTATCAACTTTGTCAGTAGAGAAGAGTGGTTTGGCTTTCATTTTGCAACTATCAGAGTACTATAATTTTGGAAAATACTTATGTTCTTTGTCTTTATCTTTGAGTCTTCAGTCACAAAAATTTACATAATTTATTTCTTCTCTTATAGATCCTTTTATCTTGCCACACCAACAGGTTGATAAAGGAGCCATCAAATTTGTACTCAGTGGAGCAAATATCATGTGTCCTGGCTTAACTTCTCCTGGAGCTAAGCTTTATCCTGCTGCAGTAGATACTGTTGTTGTATCCTTCCCAGGGTTTAACTGCTGAAAACCGTTCACCGTGTTCTTGTCATTACTGAAAGATCTATCATCCAAGAGAATATTACATGTGCTTTTAATTTATATTTTTTTTTTCAGAGACAAGCTAGTCTTGAACTTGTGATTCTGATGTCCTAGTCTCCCAATTCCTGAGATCCATCATGTGCCTGTTGAAGGGAACTTTTAATTTTGGCCAAAGAGAAATAAGAGATAAACTCAAGTAAACCAACTGATTTCCCCCCCCCCTTCCCATTTTATTTACAATCTTATTATATAGCCTTAGATGGCCTCAAACTCAGTATGTGGTCCAGGCTGGTTTAAAACTCACCACTTATCCTAAATTGGTCTTAGGTTAATTGTCCTACCTCTGCTTCCTAAGTGTTTAAATTATAGGTGTGTATCATCATGCTGGACTATCTTTTCTAGGACATACCCCTTCTTTGCCATGAAAAGATGTAAAAGAAATTTGGAAACAAGCAACATTTTTCTTTTTTGTTTTGAGAAAGTGTCTCATGTAAACCAGGGTGGCCAAGGATGCTTCCTTGCCTCTACCTTCCAAGTTCTGTAATTATAAGCATGTGCCACCATATCTGGCTCTGTTTTGTGTTTGTTTGTTTTTAGCTTTTGTTTTTCAAGACAGGGTTTCTCTGTGTAACTCTGGCTGTCCTGGAACTCACTCTGTAGACTAGGCTGGCCTCAAATTCAGAGATCTGCCTACCTCTGCCTCTTGAGTGCTGGGATTAAAGGCATGTACCACTCCTGCAAGGCCTTGTCTAAAATCTTTTATATTTTTTCACACATAAATACAATGTATTGTAATCTTATTCACTTCTTCTAAGTATCATTTATATTCTGGTTTTGTTGGTGTTTTGGTAATTTTTTCTCTTTTTTCTTTTTTTTTTCTTTCTTTCTTTCTTTTTTTTTTTTTTTTTTTTTTTTGAGACAGGGTCTCACTATGTATAGCCTTGGCTAGCCTCAGACTCTGAAAGGTATGCCTGTCTGTGCCTCCTGAGTACTGGGTTTAAAGGTATGTGCCATAATACCCATCTATCTTTTCTTTTTTTCTTCTTCTTTTTTAAAAATATATATCTCACTATATAAGCCTGGCTGGCTTAGATTTTACTGTGTAGCCCAGGCTATCCTATCCTTGTCTTCTCTACAATTTTGACTCTGCTTTTTGAGTTCTGGGATTACAGGGTGTACTACTATTCCCAGTTCCCCTCTTGCCTGCCTGCCTTCCTCCCTCCCTTTGACAGTCTTATATATCTTAAACTGGCCTTGAATTTACGATAGAGCTAGCACTAGTCTTGAACTCCTGATTCATGGGTCATTGGATTACTGGCATGTATTATCATCATGCCTGAGTTCATCTTTATTTCTTTAAAAAAAGTAATATTTGCACGCATACCCGTGCCCATATACGTGTGTACCTAAAAGGATAACTTTTAGGAGTCAATTCTCTCTACTCTAGTTTCTCAGGATAGAACTCAGCCCTGTGTCTTAAAGCACTTCTACCTTCTGAACTATCTTGCCCTCCCTTTAAATTTATTAATGATAAATTGTGTTTCATTTTACACGAATTAATTATAGAAGCTAATTGAAAAGTTATAAAGGACTTCCCATGTCATTGAAGCCTGTTTATACCCTATTATTAGACTCAGGAAGCAGTCTGAAACTTGATTATGAATAGGTTGTAAGTGATATGAGTGGACCCTCTTTTGCAAATGAACTTGTCACTTTATTGTTTAGTTTGATTATCCAGATACAGTGGAGTAAAAACGTTCAAGAGGGAACTGAATTGAGGCAGCAGGTATGGATGCTTATATCTCAAGCAACTCTGTATTAGAAGAAATACCAGAACTTCTCAACATTTATTTAAAAATTTCACTTTTAAATGGTGGTGGTCCATGCCTTTAATTTTAGCACTCAGGAGTGAGAGGCAGGTGGATCTCTGAGAGTTCCAGGACACCCAGGGCTACACAGAGAAACTATCTTTAAAAAAAGGAGTTTTTAAAATTGTGTGTGCTTGAGAGAGAGAAACATAGGTGGGTGGAGGTGTATCTTGTGCTGTGTAGCCTGGGTTAGTCTGGAACTTACTAGGTAGCCCAAGGTGGCTGTGAATCTTCCTGTCTCAACCTCCCAGTGCTGGGCAGCATGCATTATTATACTCAGTCTAAAAATTCACTTTTTGGTGGTGGTTTGGACTTGAGAATATTTTCTCTAAGGGAAATGTATTTTTTTTTTGAAGGTAGTTTTGATATACAGAACAAGTTAGCTTTGAACTCATGGTGATCCTCCTAGTTTAACTTCCCAAGTGCTGGGATTCCATGTGAGCAACACCACTCCTGATTCCCAAACATACTTACACACACATGCATGCATAGACAAATGCATATTTTGAAAATGTTTTAAGATTTTTAATATATCCAACTTAAAAATATTTGAATAGGGCCAGAGAGATGGCTCAGCTGTTCTTCTAGAGGTCCTGAGTTCAATTCCCAGCAACCACATGGTGGCTCACAACCATCTGTCATGGGATCTGATGCCCTCTTCTGGTGTGTCTGAAGATAGCTACAGTGTACTCTTATAAATAAAATAAATCTTAAAAAATGCTTTCTTTAAAAATATATTTGAATAAACATTTTTTGAGAAAGAGTCTTGAATTAATGGTGATATACTTATTATCAACTCTCAAATATTGGATCACACATGGGCTACTAGGCCTGGCTAGGAATTTTTGTTTTGTTTTAAATCAGGGCCTCTTTTACATAGTTCTGATTGTCCTAGAACCAGGAACATAGGAACCAGGCTTACCTCACGGGTATCCTCCTGCCTCTATCTCACAACTGCTGGGATTAAAGGCTAAGCATGCATTTTTAAATATATCTTATTTGGAAGGGCTATATGGCTCCCAGCTTGACTAAGCTAGACTATCTTAGTTTGCATTACAGGTCTCAGTAGGAAAAAAAGGCAGCAGATATTAACAATGAACGTAATATATCAAATAAATGCAATTAGAGACACTGTAATGTGGATTCAAATAATAAGGAACAAGTGAAACCTACATAAGAAATAACTACATGAGTGAAAAACAGTATATCTTATTCAGTCTTTCAAAGAAAGGCACAAGGAGCTGTAAGTAGTGGCATACACCTGTATTCTCACCACCCGGGAAGCTGAGCTAGGACAAGTGCCATGAGTTCAAGGCCAGTACATGAGGCTTTATCTCAAGAACAAACTAGAACTAGTAACAAACAGTCAGCTTCAAATCTAAGTAGTTTTCATATGTAGTACCACTTGTTTTGTTAGATTTTTTTATTCTTCTGAGATAGGGTTTCACACTATACCCCTGTCTGGCATAGAAGTTGCTATGTAGACCAGGCTGGCCTCAAACTTGGAGATCTTGCTTCTGTCTCCTATGTTCTGGAAATAAAGGTGTACACCACCACATTTGGCTATGGAACCCATTTAATTTTCTTGCCTCTACTTCCTAACTGCTGGATTACAAGTGCAAGCCACCAGGTCTGCCCCTCCATCCCCTTTCAGGAACCAGACTGGTTTTTAGTTTCCAATCCTTACCCAGCCACCCAGGTACTGCTATTACAGAGGTGTACACTGCACCTCTGCTCTATACAGTTTAAAGACTATTTATACCATGGGAAGGACTAAGTGATTGATTCTGTGTCATTTCTATTTGCAGCAATATTTCAAGTATATTATCTATTAAATAGGTTTTTGTCAATTTAGACAGGAATTCATCTTCTGCTTTGTCATAGACAGCAGTCATTTGCCTCAGGTTGAGAAAAGGAATAGTAATTGGTAGGAAGAAGGAAATCACTTGGGGGGTTAAAAAACTAGTATTTTGGAATGTGTTTAAAGGTATGTCTTAACTGGATGTGGTGTATTTTACACCTGTAATCCCAGCAGTTGAAAGTGAGACAGGAACATTGCCGTTAGTTTGAAGCCAGCCTGAGTTATATAGTCAACAACAAAAATATCAGGATATGGTGGTACATACATGCTTTTAGTCCCAGCACTCAGAAGGATCTTTGTGAATGGTATATAGTGTGACACTACCAAAAAAAAAAAAAAAAAAAAAAAAAGAAGGTATATTCGGCACCTGGTGCTCAAAATGCCTCCTTTTGGGGTATTTATAGCTTAGGGATAGAATAAGTTGTGTATGTTAGACACATGTTGTATTGACAGAGATGCTAGTCACATACTAACAGCTCAAATATTTTTGCTACACTGAATGGACCACTGGAAAGCCATAAGAGAAAGGTATTTTGTGAGGACAAGGTTATCTTTTGTTTATAGACTTAAACAGTGGTATGTTTTTCATTCTGGAGTTTTCCTTTACAGGAAGATCTTCCTAGTAGTAACTTTACCATCACCCCTATCCTCCTTTAGAGATGCAGTTTTACTTATTTGAAATAACAGATTTAGAGGAATGATAAAAATTATAGAGAGATTGTATGTATATGTCAACTTATAAAACAAACATTATAGCATGAAACTTAGAAGCTTTAAATGATGTTCATTGTTTTATTTGTATAAAGGTTGAAAGTGTTATGAGGGGCTCTTCAAAACAGAGTAGAAATGTATTTTTTCAGACAATATCTTGCTATATAACATAGAGCTGGCCTTAAACTAGCTATGTAGGCTTTCCTGAAATTTATGGTTTTTCTTCTCCAACTTTCTGAGTGTGGCGACTATTAGCTTGTTCCTTGCCGAGCTGGGAATATAATTATTACCTTATGTATTATTTATTATAAAGCCGCTATTTGGTGGTGGAAATTACTAAGCAGTTGCTACATATTTCACAGATTTTAGTATTTTGCACAGTAAGTTTTATCTTCTTTTCGCCTGATTCCTGGTTTGATACATATGAAGGTGCAGTACTGATATTTAGCTTTAAATTAAAGGGTCTGATTTGTTTAGGACTTATTGGATATTTACATTGTACCCACAAACAGTAGGTTCCTGCTCCTAGGAGTCAGTGGACTAGGAGAGGATAAAAGATTGGTACAAATGGCAAAAGGATCATTGTTTCTCACATTTTCCTTCCCCAAATTGAGAAATAGTTTTCTTAGCTTGTTTTCAGGCAATCATGGCAGAAGGAAAACAACATGCTTTATGTGTGGGTGTCATGAAGATGTCTGCAGAGGACATGTAAGTTTCACTTTAGGCTCCTTTAACTGACATATGAGTGGGTAGTTCAAGAAGCATCTGTTACAGGTGGAGTTTGGTGTCATTCATACCACATCTTACAAATACCTAAGTTGAGTAGTTCATTATTTATTTTTTTTTCCTAGCACTTAGAAAGCCTTTTGTCTCCAGGGTTATATTCTTAAGCATTTTGAAAGGAAACATGCTAAAACAAGTATTTTATACCTATGTATGTAGCACTTTAGGATTTTCTCTTTAGTATCTAGATTTAAATTGGTAATAAAAGGGTGTGTACTTTACTGCTAGTTTTTAAAACACACATATAATTGGTATAGTAGCACATAACTATAATCCTAGCACTTTGGAGGTGGAGGTAGGGAGATTGTTGAATTTGAGGCTATTACCTGAGACCACAAAATGAAGACTCTTTCAAAACCAAATAATGAGATAGTTCAGGACTGTATGCTATTTTACGTTCTTTTTTTTTTTAAGATTTATTTATTTGTAATATGAGTACACTGTAGCTATATTCAGACACACCAGAAAGGGGCATCTAATCCAATTACAGATGGTTGTGAGCAACCATGTGGTTGCTGGGAATTCAGGACCTCTAGAAGAGCAACAGTCAATGCTCTTAACCACTGAGCCATCTCCCAGCCCCCTATTTTACATTCTTATCTGGTGATAGAAGAAATGTAGCATGTTTTCAACATATATAACCTAAGTTTTACTTTGTTTTGAGGTTTACTATGTTGATATTTGCCTATCCTGTTGGTATCATTCTGTTTCTTTGCTAGACTGCTAAATTTTGTGTTTTCATTTAATTTGGTTTGTTTTGGGTTTTCAAGACAGGTTTCTTTGTGTAGCTTTGGCTGTAATGGAGCTAGCTCAGTAGAGCAGGCTGGTCCTGAACTCACAGAGATCTGCCTGCTTCTGCTTCCCAAGTCCTAGGATTAGAAGAATTAGCTATCACTGTGTGGTTAATTTTTGGGTTTTTGAGATAGGGTCTCTTGTAGCCCAGGTTGACCTTGAATTCTTGATCAGCCTTTGATGTCGGGATTACAGGTGTGTGCTGCACACCCAGCTTTAGAATTGCTGTAAATATGAATTGCAGAGGTGGTTATGTGGCTTAGTGTTAAAGTGCTGCACAGCATGTGTGAGGCCCTGGGTTTGATTCTGTATTATCACAAAAAACAAATAGCCAACTAATAATCATTGAGCAACATGTAGGATATTGATTGTCATTATATTATTGCCTACATTAAACTACAGACTCTGTGGCAGTTTGTGGGGTTTGGATGTTTAGTTGGTCTGATACCCTTTTTAGTTGGCTATAAAATTCATAAAGCATATTTCTGTGCTTTCTTCTTCTACAGTGAGAAAGTCAACAAAGGAATTGGCATTGAAAATATCCATTATCTCAATGATGGTCTGTGGCATATGAAGACATATAAATGAGCCTTAAAGGAATGTGCTTGGGCTAACTATAGATACTGTGCTGTATCGATGTCTGTGTCTGTGTGACAGCATGAAGACAATGCCTCTATGCTTATGCTGAATAAAATTCTGCGAATGCTAAAATTCTGTTAGTTTCAGAAATTATTTAACTTTTCTTAAACACAAATTACAGTTGGGTAGCAAAGTTGGCCATTAAAAGGTATCTGGTAAGTAACTCAACAGACAACTCAATATCTTATTTAGGCTAATGATAGAAAATGGCTTAGTAAACATGTTTGCCACTTTAAATTGTCTAGTTATGGGTCCAGAAGCTAGATTTAGAATTTTATTCCAATATTCAGAGCACCCAGAAGTATTCCCTCTGTGTGTGTGAATGTGTGTTTGCGGTCTTAAATCTCACTATGGAATGTTCCAAACCTAGTGTAAAATCTGGGTAAAGTATACTAGACTGTCCTTCCTTCATCACCCTGCTCCGCTCTATGAGCACTCTTTTACCTTGCCTCAGCTTTCATCCCCATTCCCCAGTTACTATGAAGCAAAGGTTAGCCTACTATTTTACCTGTAACTACTTAAATATGCATCTTTAAGAAAAAAAGCCTTTAAAAATACAGTTATAATACACTGAAAATGCTTAAAAGGTTGTTTTCTAATATGATCAACTGTGCAAACTTGTCAGATTTCTTCAGTTGTCTCTTTTCAAGTTTTTTAAACTGTTAGTTTTCTTGAGTTAGGGATCAGATAAGATCCTTAAATCATACTTGGTTGATATTCATATCTTAATTTATAAATTCATTTCCTTTATCTTTTAAATCGTTTAAGACATGTAGTTTTGTCTTATGAAGTTGATACATTCTATCTTTTTTCCATTGAATCACTGCCCCTTGCATACAGCAATATACAGTATATAATCCTGTAAAAAACCAGGTTTTATCAGATTAATGTTCATTTACAATACCTACTTTCAAGTCAAATCATACCATAAGATATTTAAACTTTGAGATTTGGGTTCTACTATATTCCTTTCAAAATGTATGTCTCCTATCCTGAGGGCCACAGGCCATCTTTATAAAGAATAGTAATCTCTTTTGGAGTTAACCTTTCTTCCCAGTGACCCTGCTAGGCTAGTGTCTTAGCCATCTCTTTTGGTTGTTTACCAATCTTGACATGTGATTTTATTTTCAGATGGATACAGACATTTACAAGATTATGGTAACCTGTGTTACAGTTAGAAGTTGGAGAGAATGGTGAGGGTAGATAGGGAAGAGGGAGACACACACACACACACACAAACACACAGAGAGACACAGATGATCTGATGCTCATATTGGCAAACTATCAATCAGTGGGACTGATGGACCTTGTAAGACTTTGAGATTTTCCAGTTACAATATAAATATATTAATTTGTATAACTGGCCTACATAGAGTAAATGTTTAATAAACAAGATATTTCTTGGTAAATATGAATGGTTGATAACTTGGGATAATAATATTTCATCTGGGCTGGAGCGAGGCTTGGAGAATTTGTCCTGCTTCTTCCTGAATTAGAATATTGTCTTTCCTAGCCTGTAGAGATGTTCTGATATTTTACTTCCTCCATCCTTTTTGAAGTTCTATGGCTAATATTTTCCTTTTCTTGTGACAATTGTATTTTATATTGCTGGATGTTCATAGTTACTCCTGGTAGATAAAAGTGTAAATATTCTCATAAGTTTAGAAATCATTTTTCTGGCTAGAGATGGCTCAGTGGTTAAGAGCACTGACTGCTTTTCCAGAGGTCCTGAGTTCAAATCCCAGTAAACATAGGGTGGCTCACACCCATCTGTAATGAGATCTGATGCCTTCTTCTGGTGTGTCTGAAGACAGCTACAGTGTACTCATATACAATAAATAAATAATATTAAAAAAAGAAATCATTTTGCAAGGGAGGTTTCTTAAAAAAAGAAAGCAGTTTTGCTGGGTTCGGTGGTACATTCCTTTTATCCCAGCACTCAGGCAGGAGGATCGGTGAGTTTGAGGCCAGTCAACTCTGCATAGTGAGATCCTATCTCAAAAATAGTCTTCATTTATGCTGACTTATGATTTCAAATTCTCATGTCTCTAATTTTAAGATAGAAGTACTCATTTTGATGCCTATTAAAAATGATATATGTGCCAGTTGTGCCAAACTTTAAACTTTTGTTTTTGCTGCTAAAGTAATGTAAGTTGACCAAAACTGGGTGGTGCTAACAATGAAGATTATGGCACACAGGAACACAGATTGGAGAAGTTAAAACTTTATGTTGCCTAGTGCCTAGAATAATTTATCCTTGTACCTAACCACTGTTAACAGTGGGTGTAGAAAACACTTTAAAAATATTCAACAACATTATCTATACCTGTATGCTGTCTGCCTCTCACCAGTTTTAATCAGGGGTGCCACTGTACTTATGTGGGCCTTTACAGCTTTTAAGCATTAGGCCATGTATGGAACCTATCTGAGAGATGCTAAGCTACCAGAAAGATGAGCCATGTTAGTGCAACTTAGTTGAAGGAAACTACTCACATTCCTGAGGTAAAAGGGAGAGCCTGTTATCTTTCAAGCAATGTGACACTAGTTTTAAGTTTCAGAATGAAATCTGTGTCGAACTTAATTTACATTCCAGCTATTCTCATGTCTCTGGCTTTTACTCAGCTTAGGTCAGTTGAGATCAATAGGTATTTGTACTATATAGAATGGCACAAAGGAGGAAATACACAAAAAGCTCTCGCAATTGAAGGGCTTCCAGTGTTGGTGGGTATAGAAATTTTCTTGAAGAAAAATAGGCAGTGGTGATTGACCCAAGACCAAATTATAAAGTCAGTATTAATTATAATACTTTTCCAATTTTAGTCATCAGAATTCTGCAAATTTATGTTAGTCATGGTGGCTCCTAGCACTTCTGAGGACATTCTCATCTACATAGTGAATTCCAGGCTAGTCAGGAATTTTTTATGTTTTATGCTTTCCATCTATTTTTAGTAAACTTTTTATGGCAAGAAAAGTGAGATTTACCAACCAGGACATCAGTTGTTTAGTACAGTATTAAAACCAATTAATTCCTAGTAAAGGACGACAATGACACTAGATCAGAGGTGAGTGAACAAAACTGAGGGTCAATTTTAAATTCAACATTAGAATTAGGATATTGATTGTAGTGGTACATGCCTGAAGTCCCAGAACTTGGGAGACCTAAGTAGGACTGCCACTGATTCAAAGCTAGTCCTGCCACTTAATGAGACCTGTCTGAAAAAACAAAACAAAAGCAAAAGAAAAAATGAAGCTAGGTATGGTTGCACCTGTATAGTTGCCTACAATCCAGGTACTCAGGAGGAGGCAGATGTGGATTGGAAACCAGTTTATTCTACATTGTCTATAAAGCTAACCTTTTAGTGAGTAAAGCTTATCATAGAATGGATTAAGGAAGAAACCCCCGGAATTTCTTCTGATATTGTTTATTATGAATAGTTCATTAATCCCTGGTGGATGTGAGTTCTAGACCAACCTGGACTGCATAGATGCCATTTCCAACAATAAAACCCTGAAACAAAAAAGTCACAGGGAGGGTAGTAACATATTTGCTTTAGAGTTACAACTGAAGAACACTAAACTCTATCCTTGAACACTCTGAGAAATAAAAGACAAAGTAGTAAAAATAATTTTCCCTTAAAATTCTAGTTAGAATGACATGCCTCCCTACTAATGTTCAATTGTAGTTAGATTCTTTTGTCAGTTACTGTGTGAAATGCAGCAAATATAAGTAGTAATGAAACCTGATGCCTCAAATAGATTTTAAAAACTTGATTAGAAGAAAAGATGTGTTAACTATCAGAAGTAGTTAATTAAAAATAGAAGTCTAGGCATTGGTTTTATATGGAAGACTAGTTCAATGGCTCATGCTGTTTAGCAGACTTATTTTTTAAAAATCTTATATGTATTCGTGTTTTGTCTGCATATGTATGCACCACCTATGTGCTTGGTGCCCAGACAGGTCAGAAGGCATCGGATTCCCTGCAACTGGAGATAAGATCTTTGTGAGTCACCATGTGGGTTCCAAGAACAAACTCTGGCTCTTTACAAGAGCAACACTTGCTTTCAACCATTAAGCCATGTCTCTAACCCTTTGCACCTATCTTAATATCAACACGCATTACACTGTTTTTTCTTTAGGCAAAAACAAAGAAAAATCAATCAACCAATCTAAACATTTTCAGGATTCCCTTTTTCCCCCTTACAAAAGGTTTTGCTATGTGCAAGCTGCCCCAAACTTTTGATCCTCCTGCCTTAGCCCCTTGCATACCTGGATTACCTGTGTGTACTACCATGCCAAGCTTTTCAAATAGTTTAATTCCAGTCAGGGTGAATGGGAAACAATAAATGATAGGGCATAATAAATTATTTACTCTCTTCAAGTTCACTTAAGTATTCTTGAAATTCTACCATAGGAAAAACATCTAGATTTACAAGATACAAAGCTGTACCTTTTCCTATTTTAATCTTTAATCATACAGCTTGTCAGTGATAATTATAATTATCACTAATTTCTTGTAGTATAATAAATATCTTCTGGCTTATACAAGCATGTAAGCAAAAGACTCACTTTTCAGCAATATTGGTTGGAACTAAGGTGTTGTTTGGAGAAAGTGCCATTTTAGCAAGCCTTAAACACAAATTCAGTTTCCTTGTTGATCAAATGAAATCTACTGTGATGTCTTCTAAGATCTGATAGCTCATTTTTCTTACTATTTTCTGTATTTAAAGTGGGTATTTCCTCTTTGCCTCCCAAGATTGAGGTTGCCTTATGCTGATGCCCAGAGACCTGGAAACTTGCAAACTAGTAAGGTGATTTTATGATCCAACTGTATGCTTGTTGGGCAATGTACATTAATAGTCCTTGAGCCCTTAAACTAGAAAACTTTTCTCTGGTATTGAAGATCAAACCTAGGGTCTCAACCAGGGCCTCCTCACTCATGGTAGGCACTTTGTTTCAGATTCAGTCATTTATGCTGCTGAAGGGATGCTCTTTTCCAATGGATGTTCCAGGAGAATCCTTTGAAACTGAGCTCAGTTCTGAGAGTTGAGCTATTCCTATTTCTCAGTCACCTTGAAACCAGGTGATTTATGGCACTGGTAAATTTATGGTAGTTTAGAGGTTATGGCATCTAAGAGGCTTTTGCTGGGTACTTAAAAAAGATCCAAGGGAATAGCTAGTTATTTGGAAGGAAGTCCATCACTTTGGAGGCTGCCTCTCCTCCAGAGAGTGGAAGATCTCTCTTTAAAGCATGATAATTAGAGAAGTGTGCAACCTGCAAGGGCAGGCCTAACAACTGCTTTGAAGATAGCTGGGAGAAAATATTAATGATGACTAAAGTTAATGCATAGTTTGGGCTCATTTATATATGGGGAAAAGTTGAGATGTCTAATTAATGTTTTTGGTGCAAATGGTAAATGAATTGTTATGCATTATAACTGTCTAACACACACTGTGCTTTAGAGAATGTGAACTGTAATTTTCTTGTGGATTACATGGTGAAATGTCAGTACTTTAGATATATTGGGTGAAATAAAGAAGTACTGAAAAGTAACTTTCCCTATGTCTTTTTGCTCTTTAATGTGGTTACTAAAAATTTTAAACTGTATATGTGCTACTCATGTTTAATATATGGACAGCAATGGGTTCATGAAAATTTCTTTAAGCTTCCTCCCATGTATTTAGAGAAATGTAGGAAGAAAAATGATCAGTACCAGTTGGCCAGTCTACTTGTCCCCTCTTCCTCGGGTAGTACCCAACTCCTGTTTTGACAGTATTCATGTATTTAGTATTTTGGGTACCTACATGTGTCTTATCAGATCCAATCATTTAAAAAAATTATGTATTTTACATGTGTGAGTGTTTTGCCTGCCTGCACGTCCATGCACTGTGAGCCTAGTACCTGCAGAGACCAGGACCTGTTTCTTTGGAACTGGAGTGGCAAGAGGTTGTGAGCCATCATGTGAGTACTGGGAACTGAACCTGGGTCCTTTGCAAGAGCAGTCAGTAGTCTTGACCACTGACACCTCTTCTGCCCGATCCAAGAATGAAAGCAAACCCTAAAACTTTAAGTCCTGCTCTTTCTGTCAGAAATTTTGCCAATGATATAAAAAATTCCAAAGACATGAATATTACATCAAATTAAAGAAACAGCATCTCTCAAAATCAGGATTTTTAAGACAAAAGGACTACCATATTCTAATTTTGTGACTTTCTAGGAAAATGAACAAATACCTATTAACCTCATACAGGGTACTGACTACACACCAAAGAAAAAATTTCATGCATGTCTAACTTGGTGAACCAATGAGCTTACTGGGGGTTATTTTTAGGAGCATGGACAATTTTATGCCTGGCTAAACTACTGACTGCCTATTCTCTAGGAGGGTTCCTGTCTCTCAACTCTTTTTTCTAAAGATTTATTTATTATATACAACTACACTGTCGCTGTCTTCAGACACACTAGAAGAGGGCATCAGATACCATTACAGATAGTTGTGAGCCACCATGTGGTCGCTGGGAATTGAACTCAGGACCTCTGGAAGAGCAGTCAGTGCTCTTAACAGCTGAGCCATCTCTCCAGTCCTAGAGCTACTATATTTTAAGAAGGAATTTTTTGTTTGTTTGTTCTTTTGGCTTCTGCCATTTGGGATGTATTGATT
Organism: Micromys minutus; assembly: GCF_963924665.1. NCBI lineage: Eukaryota > Metazoa > Chordata > Mammalia > Rodentia > Muridae > Micromys > Micromys minutus. Next base: position 92,239,289 of record NC_137970.1, read on the forward strand.
ATATTAAACCTGACGTTTCTACTGCAAGATGAAGCAATACTGTTTGTGGTTTTAAGGTGTTGCTTTAGAGTGGGCTATGTGTTTTAAGGGTGTAACTTAGAATTGTTTCTCAGCTTTAACTTGTTCAAAAAGTTAAATTCATCCTGCACTAACAAAAAGAAAAACCCTCTGTATACTTTTTGTGCCTCAATGAGTTCAAAAATTGATATTTCTGATGCATTGACTTTTTCCTTTCACAGTAGCAAGTGCTAACTGTGGAACCTAGTGGACCCTGCCATCTGTCAGGTGGTTGCCTAACCAAAGCTTGCCTGGGATGATCTTCCACATGTATTGATCTTGATAGAGACTTGTATCCCTGTAGGAGCTACAAGTTGCTGTGGCTTCTGCTATAAGGTGGTAGACAACAGAATAGGTTGGAGTATGACCAAAATATCACACATTTTTCTCCTGTCAGGGGGTATTTGAGGGAAGATGGAAAGAACAGGAGTCATAATGAATTATACCAGGAGGGTGAATGTGAGCAAGGTACAATGATACATTCCCATTATTTTAGACTCTTAACAAAAAATCCTTTTAAAAGGTCAGGCACGGTGGCACCTGTCTCTAATTTTAACACTTGGGAGTTTGGGGCAGGACAAACTCTTGAGTTTGATGTCATCTAAAGAAAGCCTGTGTTTAAAAATGAAGCAACAGTTTACAAACAAACAGGGCTGGTGAGCAGATGGTTGTTAAGCTGGTAAAGGTGCTTGCTGCTAAGCCTGAAGACCAGAGCATGATCCCAGGACCTCATATGGTGGGAGGAGAGAACCAACTCTTTCAAGTTATCTGACCTCCCTGCATGTACTGTGGCAAGTACCTGTGCATACACTCACACAAAATAAATGTGATAAAACCATTACAATTCCCCAAAGTGGTTGGAGAGACTGGCTTAGAGTTTAAGAGCATGTACTGTTCTTTTAGAGAACCAGGACCTTCGTTCCCAGTACACACATCCAGTGGCCTACAGTTTCCTGGAACAGGGGACTGGATATCCTCTTCTGGTCTCCAAAGGCACCTGCTCTCACTTGCACACAATCACACATGCATACATTGAATGCACTGAATTTTGCACCCAAAAAACTCTTAATGAGGAAGCAGAAATGAATGATAGCACATCACTAGATTCTGCTGTTTACAATTTTTCTTATGTAGATATGTTCTGCTTTGAGAAAACCTGATGGATTTATTTAAATGCACTCCAGAAAACTCTGTCATAAGCCAGATTTGATACAAAATAACCATTTTTCCACATCAAAAAGAGGAAGCCAGGAGTATAATTTACTTTTTATTGTAGGCATGTTTTACATTAGACATTTTGAGGATTCCGCTCATGTAAGGAAATGGCCTGGGGTTTGCTAAAGCTAGGTTACAGTGTATTTTTAAGCAGAAAAATAAATACAAATTCAATTTTTAGAAGACATTTACATCTTAGTTGTGGCTGAATGAGGTTTCTCAATTGTGGGTCGTTGTTTAAACTGGTGGATCTATTCAGTTTTTAGCCATATGACTAACATAGCTATTCATGTTCATGATTAATTTGGATTGGACCTCCACTTTTATTCACCTCACTCCCTAATCTCAGAGTGTGCCCAGGGTTAGCATCTAGCTACTAAAGGTGTATTTTCCACATGTGACCTGACATGTACAAAAGTCTATCTGTATCTAAATCTGAAGTATTATAATTTTTTGTTAAGTCATGCCTAATTTCAAGAGGCAACATACTACTGGATATATTTTATAATCCAATACCATGTGTAAAAACTTAATTGAGCATGAATTTGATTTTAAATGCCCATATTTACCTTGTTATCTATTGACTGACAAATCAAAAGGATGCATTCCAACATTTTTGCAACAAGGCTATTTTATATGGCCTTGCCTGTCTGTCCCAGAACTCACTATCTAGACAAGGCTGATCTTTAACACACAGTGAATCCCCCGTTTCTGCATCCTGAGTGCTAGGGCCTGACAATTCCAGTATCTTGATAGGCTAAATGTAATTAAAGATGAAAAATTTCAATACACTGGTGCTGGCAAGGTGACAAAACAAAAATACAAATAATTATGTTCTACATGCATGTGTGTTTCTATGTTGCATGTGTGCAGGCATCTGTAGAGGGCAGGTGTTGAATCCCTGAGTTAAAGAAAGTTTTCAGCTACCCAATATGGGTACTAGGAACTGAACTTGGTCCTCTAGACGATGGGAAGTGCTCTTAAATACCGAGACATCTTTCTGGTCCCTAAAACAGAAACTTTTAAAGAAAGCCAGATAGATGGCTTAGTAGGTAAAGGCACTTGTTGTGAAAGCTTACATGGTGGATAGAGAAAACTAATTCTCACAAGATGCCCTCTGACCTGTACATGTGCACTTTGGCTTGCACAGCACCCCACCCCTCAACAAAATAAATGTAATAAAAATAAGAAAACATTAGTTAGGGATAATGAGTCATTCAGAGTTTTTTTTTTATTATTATTACTATACTCACACAAAACATGACTTGATCTGTAGAAATTAACCACATAATACAGTGCTTATTAAATAGAATTTATGATTCTTTGAAATCAATAATGCTTCACCATAAGCAAAAATCCCAAGGAAGAAGTTCAGAAAGATTTTAAACAGGCTTGACATACTACCTTGAGGATCAATAATCTGAAATGCAATGACTTCATGAGGAAATGCGTACTGGTTTGCTAAATCTGAAGGAGATATTAGAGTCATGAGGCCAAATACAAGGAATACTATATCTAAAAATAGTCTCATGTCCTAAAGGGGCTTATGGATCAAATTTATGAGCACAGATATAGGGTGGGCCATAACCAAGCTTATTACACATTTAGAAGGGCAGAAATAGCTGTATCCATAGGCAGGCATTTTAGGTAGTCACTTGAAATTAAGCAGATGATATGGTATGGTAATCCAACAAGGATGGTAAGGTTAACCATTAACCATTCATAAATGGAAATCAAACCAAACTAGTTATGTGTGATACAATCATGATTCTGGGTAAAATCTCAGAACATTCAAAAGCAACCAAAACCAAAACAACCACCTCCCCATTTAGCTTAGGTGAGTGAATCACCCAGATGAGCAAAAACCAAGTTTTTCAAAGGTGTTGTGCATAGAACTCTCTGTCCAGTATTGGATTAAATATACGATGTATTCATGCCTATATGACTACATTCATATCACATGAATACATCATATATTTAATCTAAGCTACAGTTCAGAGCTTAAGGGGGAAACCAGTTAAATGACATTTTCTAATAGTTACATTCCAAATGCATGACCTGAATGCTGAAATACAGCTACTGGAAACTGTAAATGCTAAGATATGCTACCTAATTAACTTTCAGAAATATTGCTTAACCTAAGTAAATAAGTCGCACTTCCTTTCAAGAAAACAATTGATGTCTTAACAATGTTAATTAGCACTTTAATTTCGTGGTTGTATATTTTGGAAGAGCAAATCCATTGGCATTGATGTGCCTTAAAAGAGTATGAATCTGCATCAGAAATAAAGGAAAGTGTTGGGAACAGTGGCACACAGCATTAACACTAGCACTCAGACTAAGAACTGCCCGTTCTAGGCCAGACTGAATTACACAGTGAAACCCTGCTCCTACCTTTCTTAAGCACCCAGGCTCCCACAGAAAAGTAAAGGAAACCTGGCTACAAGTATTCTTTAATCAGATTCCCTAGAGATCCCATTTGCATATATTAGAAAACTAAAATGATACACAAGTTTAAAACCAATAAGCGCCTGATATACCTGATTTAATGTCTATAATTTAGTTTTTATCACATAAATATATTTATAAATATGTATTTGAAAAATTGCTATTCTTAAAACATTTATTTTTAATACATTTAAATTTCTCAAGAATGATAAGGAAAAACAGCATTCCATTTCACAATGTACAAGTAGACTTCAATGTGTGATTATACCAGTGTAACCAGATAATAAAAAGAAATACACTACTGTGTTAGATCTGTTATCAATTAAAAATGATACCATGTCTTAATGTAGTTACTAAATGCATGTTCTTGCTTTCTGTCAGTCATTCTCAGACCCATTTGGGGGTAAGAAAACCAATGCATCATTGAAAACATGTCCAAATGCCCTAAGCCGGTACACCCCATACATCATCACATGCATCTGATTAGGAGTCAGTCCATTGAAAGTAACTGCCATATCAGAGCAACATCCTTCTACTACCTGGTTTGGTTGGTTAGTCATTGCCTCTTTAACAAAAAGACCAACAGATTTGGTATTAAACACATCTTTTCCATTGGCATCTTCTGCATTTTCTGCAAATACTCCAGCATATTTCAGGCAGACTGCTAGCTGCTTATCTTCAGATATCTTCCAAATCATTCCTCCTTGTTCAGGACACTTTTCAGGAACATTGAGAAGGCTGTTGAGTCTTTTCATTGATTCTATGCTTAAGACAATTCCTCCATCCACACTCACATATTCAAGGTCTCCAGATTTTACAGTGTGTCCTAGATAGAAAGGTTGTGATGGATCCTTTTTTAACAAAAAATATTTGAGGTTTTCAATAACAGCGAATGTAGTGGGGCGTGCAAGGAAGAACCAGTTGTATTGGTCCCTATATTTATCATAAGCATATTTGTAAGCTTTCCTCATCATCAACCACATGTCATCTGTGTCCAAATTAATTGACTCAAACACTTTAACATTTTCAGAACTGAAGAATTCTGCTTTGTCACAGTGTTTGGTCCAAGTCTCCTTCACTGCAGCCCAAAGACTCACATCTTTGGGTTTTACAAGAACTATACAGTATACCTGGAAACTCTTACTGAGCTCCATGCGTTCAGCCTCTGAAATTTTCGAGATATCGTCTTTGTTAGGGGCTTGCAGATGGTGATGTTCATGGTGGTGCATTCTGTTTCCAATCCTAATGTGGCCTAGCATAGTGATCAAGGCACAGAAGATGCTTCCAAGCATCACACCCTTCAAAAATGAACTGCTTTCTGAAAGCATTTTTCCTGCAAAGAAAAAGACTTTTCAAATACACAGTCTAATGATTTCACGTGTTTATTTCTTATATACATACATTTGTTTTTAATATTTAAAAACCTAAGGTCCAACATGCTTGAAATCAGGTGAGAAGCATATTATGATAAGGATTCTCAGTATCCTTCCACTAGTACTGGGTCACCATTAGGTAGAAACTGAAAGACTATAGAAACTTGTTCATCGAGTGGAATTTGCAGTCTATATGTGTGTGAGGGAAAAGGAGTGATTTTGAACATCATTTATTTAACCAAGTGGCAAGTCAAAGCATTAGCCTAGAAACTAATGTGACAAACATTGTTTTTCCATCATTCTCTACAATCTCTGTATGACAAGCTTGAACTGTTAGTAAGTACTTCTGGCTATTATAAAGAGCTTTTAGATCAAGACCTTTAAGTTGAAAAGATACTCAATTTAAACTCAAATTTCTCTTTTCTTTCTTCGTTTTCTTTCTTTCTTTCTTTCTTTCTTTCTTTCTTTCTTTCTTTCTTCCTTCCTTCCTTCCTTTCTTTCTTTCTTCCTTTCTTTCTTCCTTTCTTTTCTTTTTTTCTTTCTTTCAATTTTGTTTTTTCAAGACATAGTTTCATTGTGTAGCCCTGCCTGTCCTGGAACTCACTCTGTAGACCAGGCTGGCCTTGAACTCAGAGATCCACCTGCCTCTGCCTCCTGAGTGTTGGGATTAAAAGTTTCCCGCCACCACACCTCAGCTACTGCCCACAAGTTCTGCCGCCGCTGCCACCATCACTGCCACCCTCACCAGCACTCTTCCTCCTCCTCCACCCCCACCATGACCACCACCATCAGTCTCAAAATTCTTTCCCAACCCACCGCTTGATTTAACTGGTAGTTAATGTCATGAGGTATTTTAAGCAATCTAAAACACATTTCTTATGGTTAGTATCATATGTTATAATTAACATTCTGCCCCTAAGACTAAATGTCTTACTACATAGTATATCAAAAATTGATGTAATAAAAGTCCACAATGAAAAGTTGTTTGGAGAAAGAAGTCAATATTGGCATATTTAAGGAACATTTGTGAGTATTATTATCTCATCAAGATACTTAATTCCTTGAGAAAGTAAAAAAAAAAAAAAAAAAAAAAAAAAAAAAAAAAAAAAAGGAGGAGGGGGAACCTCCTGTGTTTTAATTTCAAATAAATAAAACAGCTGGAAAATGTTATGGTTTACATTTTTGCTAGTCAAAGCTGAATGTTTCCCAGTTTCCCCTGCAACTCTTCAAAGTTCCACTGTGCTCCTACTTCCACTTTGTGTCTTACGGGTGAAGAGGACCTTAGAAGCTACCTGACATCATTCCGTTCATTTAAAGAATATGACCAGTTACGTGTTGATTTAACAAAAATGGGGCTGGAAAGATGGTTCAGTGGATATGAGTGCTTGAGGACCCCAGTTCCAGACCCAGTGACCATATAAAAAGCTGGGCAAGCCATCTCTAACCCCAGCACTGTGGGGTTGGAGACAGATTATTGGGGCCTTCACCATATTTCCTGGTTCAGGAAGAATAAAGGGGAGTGATCGAGTAGGCTACCTAAAGTTTGCCCTTATCTGAGTCTAAAATTCAACGCTGTGACCCCCCCCCCCCAGTGCCACACACATTATCTTTTAAATGGAAATGGAGGACAATAAAGGTTAAATAACTGACCTAAAGTCAGCCTCTCTCCCTCTCTCTCTCTCATCTCTCATATCTCTCATATCTCTCTCTCTCTCTCTCTCTCTCTCTCCTTTTCTGAGACATGTTCTCAGTATGTAGCTCCAGCTAGTCTTGAACTTCTGATCCCTTCATTTGCACATGTGCTGGTATTACTTGTGTGCAGCACCACTTCTGGCTCTTCCTGTTTCCTTATAAAACAAATGAACTTCGACTTCTACCACAAAGACAGCTGTCTGAAGGACAGGTGCAATTTCTCAGAGTGTTTGGAGAAATGGGTGGGGAAAGGCAAGATGGTAGTTTCCCTGTGTAATCCAGAGAACTTGGTCAATAAACAGTTCCCACAGGAAAGGAGAAACAACAGAAAAGCTATGCCTCATAACAGTATTGTAAAGTTAACCTTTATATTAGTTATTATAATTGCAGTTCTTATCACATGAACTTCTGCCCAATACACAACAATCCACACAAGCCCCTCGTTTGGTTTTATGTCAAAATTTTGCTGAATTTTTCCTCCTAACAGCAAAAATACTATTAAAACTCAAAACGTCTACAAATTTTACACATTATTTGTACAAATTATCCTAACTTTTTTTTCTCCGCTGAGGAACAAAACCAAAAACACCAACAATCCTCATGATAGGATATGTTGTACAAAGAAGGGAACTTAAACTACACACACAAGAGAAAGCCGAAAATATGGTTTTTGAGACAAACTTCCTTTTTCTCTTTTCTTTTTAGAAGGAGAAAGTGGATGGAGATCAAAACGGACACTGGGTACTAGGATGGACTTAAGTGTCCCACTGAAGGGCCAAGGGAGAATCTCTGAGGAAGGCTGCTTTCCCCCAACTCCCGCTGGGCTCTTCCGCCCGCACCTCCCAATGGAGCATGCTGGGAATGGGCTAGGGCCCGAGTTAGGGCCCAAGGTAGGGCCCAAGACAGTGCCCAGGCCTTCCCCGGGGAGGGAGAGGAACTGCTCTGGGTTGTGCTTGAAGTGGGGGCCGAGGTTTTGGCACTCACCGCATCTAGAACGGCTCCAGGGCAGGAGAGCGCAGCCTTACGCGGCTTTCCTCTCACCTCCACGGCCCACTCAGTTACGCTCAGGACGAGGCTGCTCTAGACGCGGGCGGTATCCTCTCGTTGGTTTCATTAATGACGGAGCAATGCAGGAAGCTGACGAGTGGGGGCGGGGCTAGACGGGGGCGGGGTAGGAGCGGAACGAGGTTGGGGGAGGGCGGGCTCCACGAGACGTCGAAAGGGCCCGCCCCACGCCGAATTCAGACCTGACGTAACCGGCACGCTCAGCTGTACCCAATGGGATGCCCCGAGGGGCGTGCGTGTGTTAGGCCCGCCCACGCGCTCTTTCTCGTTCTGCTTACTGGGCGTGGAAACTGCCAGAGTCTGAAACAGAGCAGCTGCCTAGCTGATGTAGATTTCAGCAGCGTTTCTCTAACCTATTATAATGTGTTGGTACCCTTGTGACAAGAAGGTGTTTCTCCCAGTATTCCTGGCCTGGAACCAAAATGCAAGTCACTGAAATTGTCATTGCTTTAGGGAGCAAGATTGACTGTGTTTCAGAGGCAGTAGGTTTTAAAGCCACATAGCCTAGTATCAATCTAATCTTTAGTCAAGTCCTTTGATATCCTGGAGAAGTGACTTCATTTTCACGCTGCTTCCGTTCCTTTGTTGTGTTTGGAACATATCCCAGTAGTACCTATCTCACAGGTTATCAATTCCTGTACATAACTCCCCTCGCAAAAGGTGAAGTGTACAGTAAGTATTTAGTAAACGTTGGTTCTGTGTATTCCACCCTGTATTGCTAGCACATACTGCCAGTATACAATAGACAAATATTTGTGGAGTTAATGAATGTTAGAAATACAGGTGGAGAACTAGATAAGGGTTGCTTTCAAAGGACTGCCCAATAAATTAAATGCAGAGCTGAGTGTAAACTCCAGGTCTAATTAGGACTACAGAACCAACCCCCCAATAAATACCTAGTCTCTTGAAGTGCTCTTTTGTAGCTGGTGCTGTTTGGTCACATTTGTAATGCCATCACTAGGGAGGCCACCACAGAAGGACTAACAGTTCAAGGCCAGCCTTAGAGCTATTCAAAATGTTCCGTCACTAGATTTGGTTTGGGTAACACTGAGAAGTGACTTGGGCCTGAACTCCTGAAAACACATACATTTAAGTTGTGACTGGCAATGCCTTCAGTATAATGAAAAGTTCAAGACATCTTGTAATGACATCTAGATTACAAGAAATTATTATTCTGGCAGTAGTATCTTAATCTGGGGGCCATATTCCTAACAAACCTTGCTTTTCTTTTTTTTTTCCGGGGGGGGGGGTGTTTGTGTTTGAGCTCAAGACATTCACAGTGTTCAATGCTGTTTACAAGGTGACGACAAATCGAGTGCACACATTCTACACGGGTCTGGCTTTTCTGCAGCGAGCCTTTGAAGAGTACTTGCCGTTTTGCTGTGCATTAAGCGCCTTTCCTTTTTCCTCTTCACTGCAGGCATCCAATTTATAAATATCCTACACAAACAAAGAAACAAACAAACAACTGAACTGCAGTCTCTCACTCACCTTATTTTCCACACACTCTTTGGTCCACATCTTCATCATTTTCCTCATCTTTCTCTAGAGAACTGTGAACTATCAGTGCCTTTCTCCTCTCCTCCCTTCCCCTCTCCTCCCCTCTCCTCCCCTCTTCTCCCCTCCCCTCTCTTCTCCTCTCCCCTCCTCTCCTCTCCTCTCCCCTCTCCTCCTCTCCTCTCCCCTCTCCTCATCTCCTCTCCCCTCCCCTCCCTTCCCCTCCCCTCCCACCCTTCTCTCCTCTCCTCCCCTTCCCTCCCCTCCTCTCCTCTTCTCTTCTCTTCTTCCTTGAATCCCTTCCCCCCACCCGAGGGACCAGCCACACGATGGTATAGTACAGAATAGGGTTTACTTAGGGCATGGAGAGGGGAGTTAAGAGGGAAGTAGAGGCAGAGAGAGAGAGAGAAGAGAGGAGTAGAGAAGCAGAGGCCGGCCATGAGCTTGTGGAGAAAGAAGGAGGAAGAGAATGGGGAGAGGAAGGGCACGGGGGGGGGGGGGAGAACAAGAGAGCAAGGGCACAAGAGATCAAGAGAGAGAGGAGGGGTAGGGTTTACGGAATCCCAACACTTACTCAAAGGACCAGCTGTCCTTCACAGTGAAAGTTTTCTAGTTTGGATTAGGTACTGGATTATTTTTTAACAAATATCTACTTACATTTGTGTTGAATAAAGCTGAGCCAATACATTCAGTTTTCATCCATTCATTTTCAGTGCTTTCTCGTGTTTTTTACTAAACTGGACTCATTCCCAGAGATGGCTAGGAAATGTTTCTCATTCTATAACCTTCCTATAAGGCCAGCACTGTCCTCTCTCTTCTTTGGTGGTAGCATACTATTTGATAGGGAACAATGATGATCAATTTCACTGTTCAGCTGGTCTGTATTCATTTCTGCAAAGGCCCCAAGTATGGGTTCTTATTTGTCTCTGTGTGTGATTATGTGTAATTAAATGCTATATTCATAATGAAAACCAACACAAGGAGCAGCCTCATAAAGACTGAAGCAAAAGTTTTCTTTGTAGATTGAAATGGAATTTCCACACTGGTGGGAAGTGGAAAACAAGATTTAGGGCACATTGTCTGCTGCTCATCTCTTAGCTCAGTTGTATAGGTAAAATACCACCAGTGAGTGCCGAAAATTAACAAACACACAGGTTTACAAAACAACCCTAAAACCAAGACTCTCAAGCAGGATTGAAATTTCCTCTGAAGAGGAAATCCTCATTTTATAATCTTTCACTGCACTTATGCTGGATAATTTCTTTGCTAGAAGATTTTTTTTTTCTTTTTTGCTTTCTCTTTTTTCCTCCCCCTCTCTCTTTCTTCTTTTCTTTCTTTCTTTTTTTCTTCTTTAAAGATTAATTTTCATCCTGGCAGTAGTGGTACAGGCCTTTAATCCTAGCAGTTAGGAGGCAAGGCAGGTAGATTTAAGTGAGTTCGAAGTCATTGTGGAAAATAAAGATTAGTTTTCTTGAATATTGATTTGTCTAACTTTTCCACTTGCTATAAATCAAGACCTTGAGCAAGGCCGCCACCAGGCTGAGACTGCTGTTTTCTCAGAACCAGGTTTAGTTCTTATTTCTAAGGACCAAAATTGCTTGTTTCATAGTGTGCTCTGGTCATCATCACTGGCTGCATGGTGACACCATTTTGTTTGCATAAGATCCAATATACACGCATAGCTTTGCTTTGAAATAAGGGTCTGTGATAATTAAACTTGATGGGACAAAGAGAGAAACGTTTAGGTGAATAGTAAAGTGTGGGGGTGGGGTGGGTTTGAGGGAGGGAAGGAAATAGAGAAAGAGGGGAGGGAGGGAGGGAGAGAGAGAGAGAGAGAGAGAGAGAGAGAGAGAGAGAGAGAGAGAGAGAGAAAGCATTTCCAAAGATTAAGGGGGCAAGACATGCCTCTAGATGTGGGTGGTGTTATTCATGCTGTGGGACTGGGCCTAGATAATTAATGTGTGCAAGGCCCTGGGTTCAGCCGAGTTCTGTCAAGAGAAATAGCAGTGATTAAATTGGCAGCATGTAATGATGACTCATAGATACTTTGAACTTCATACTACTCTCCATGTTTCTATGTATGTTTAAAAAAAATACTCTTAATTTGGGGCTGGCATGGTGGTGTAAACCTTTATTCCCAACAGTTGGGAGGCAGAGACAAGACATTTGAGTTCAGCCAGGTCTACATAATGAGTTCCAGGCCAGCCAGGGTTTCATAGTGAGACCCCATCTCAAGGGGAAACAAAGTCATAATTACATTTTCTTTCACCAAACAAGGGGGTCACTCAAGAATTGGGATGTTTGACTGTTATGCTAGAAAAGGTAATTGATAATACCTGAGCTCAAAGGGCTAATGGAGAAATTGTGATGAGCTTTATAATACTCATCTAATTCATGGGGTTTATTAGAAGCATTAAAGGGAACACAGTTAAAGCATTCAGTAGCTATAATTTAGAATAACTTCAAAAAGCTTTTGACAGGACGTCATAACCACTTCTGGAATTCCCTTATAGCCCAGGATTGTCTTGCATTTACAGAGATACTATTTTTGCCTGAGCACTATTTTTGTTGTTGTTACAGGGTTCTGTTTCTTGCTCTCTCTGTTGCTCTGTCTCCCCCTTCCCTGTCTTTCCCTTCCCTTGTGTGTGTGTGTGTGTGTGTGTGTGTGTGTGTATTTGTATGTGTGTATAGAGAGGTTTGTACATGCTTGCGGAGGCCTGGGATCAACTTTGAGTGCCGTTCTCAGAAATGCTATTGTTGGGAAAAAGATGAAGCCCCAGGGTTCAGCACCAATGTTAGGAAAAAGATGAAGAGTGTGTGTAGGGAGGTATACTCCATAGAGGTGCAGCGAGTACGGGGGCAAGAGGATGACTCTGGGGGACCCATGTTGGGAATCCTTTCCTCCTGAGGGACCAGCCACACTATGGTACAGTACAAAATAGAGTTTACTCAGGAAATGGGGAGGGGAGTTAAGAGGGAAGTAGAGGCAGAGAGAGAGAGAGAGAGAGAGAGAGAGAGAGAGAGAGAGAGAGAAGAAGAAGAAGAAGAAGAAGAAGAAGAAGAAGAAGAAGAAGAAGAAGAAGAAGAAGAAGAAGAAGAAAGAAGAAGAAGAAGGAAGAAGAGGAAGAAGAAGGAAGAAGAGGAAGAAGAGAGTAAGAGACCAAAAGGCCAAAAGAGAGAAAGGAAGAGTAAGTAGCCCCTTTTATAGTGTAAGGTAACTGGGGCAAAGCATACCTGACTGTTGCCAGGTAACTGTGGGATGGGGTTTACAGAATCCCAACAGCTATCCTATCTTTTGAGATGATGTTTTTCATTCTCCTGGATGTCACCAATTAAATTAAACTAGCTGGCCAGTGAGCCCCAGAGATACTTCTATCTCCACCTCTCTAGTACTGAGAATGCAGCACATGAAGCCATGCTGTTGTGTGACTGGAGAGATGCAACATACACACACGTACAAGCATGCATACACAGAACCAGGAGCCAAACATGTGTGCAAGCACACACACACTCACAAGCCTGCACTCACTCAAGTATGAACTTAGGCATGCAGGGGGTGGGCACACACACACACACACACACACACACACACACACACATATCGAGTCATTCATTCATAAAGGGAGCTCAGTGACAGACCAAATTTATAACTTTATCAAAGTTCAATTTGGTGAGTTAAAGGGGCTGCTAACAGAGCATGGGTGAGGTGTTACTTCCAAAGAGCAGAGACTATTGGGATTCTGTAAACCCCACCCCACAGTTACCTGGCAACAGCCAGGTATGCTCCGCCCCAGTTACCTTACACTATAAAAGGGGCTACTTACCCCTCCTCTCTCTCTGGGCCTCTTGTCCCCTTGCTCTCTTGTTCTCCCCCCCCCCCCCCCGTGCCCTTCCTCTCCCCATTCTTTTCCTCCTTCTTTCTCCACAAGCTCATGGCCGGCCTCTGCTTCTCTACTCCTCTCTTCTCTCTCTCTGCCTCTACTGCCCTCTTAACTCCCCTCTCTATGCCCTGAGTAAACCCTATTCTGTACTATACCATCGTGTGGCTGGTCCCCCAGAGGCACCCCCTTGCTCCCATGCCTCGCTGCACCTCCATGGAGCATATCCACCCCACTCTCTTCATCTCTTTCCTAACAGAGACATCTCAAAAGCAGATGTGTCACAGTGAAACCCACTCTCAATCAAGTGATGACTCATGAGCTTTCCAAGTAAATCCGCAAAGGAGACATCTTTCCTCAATGCATTTCGACTGTTCGGTTTTTCTACTTCTGGGGGTGGTAGGAGATGGAAAGTAGCTTCCTAGAAAAACCCATGGAGTCTCCAGAGCCTTTCCCTCGCCCACCCCTGAGGGCGTGTTTCACTTTGGAGGGCTTGACTTTTTTTCCCTCTCTCTATTTTAAAACTTGGAACTCTGGGAGTCACACTCTGTTCCCATGCTTGTAAGCCAATTGATTCACAAACCCGCATCATTCCTTTCTTTATCTTTGAGAGTGGAATTTCATGTATTCAAGATGGTTTAGGATTCATGAAGTAGTTGAGGCTTGCCTTGAATTTCTGATCTCCCTGCCTCCATCCCCCAAGTGCTGAGATCACAAGTTTGGATCACCACACATATCCCTGAGCATGGTTTTAAAGGAAATGTATACATCTTAGAATCTTTACTCCTTTTCCAATCAGTAGATGATGCCTTAAAAAATAGGAAACTCGAAATATCCCACACCAAATAATAATAATAACTAAAAAGAAACAAACAGGAGACAAAGGGTAAAGGAGTTAAAATTATTTTTACACTCCAAAAGCATGATTTTTTATAGGGACATGGTGAGGTGAGACATATTTTATAAAATAAGTTCTCTTATTCTTATTTATATCCACTGGTAGCTATAAATGCTGATTGTAGTTGTTGCTCTGAAACTACTCATAGGTATTATGAAGACATTGAATGGCAAAGCTGTAGACATTAAGATTCATTGCCAACTATGTAGATAAGTTACATATGCAGATTTAATGGCAAGTAAGGGAAATATGATAATGACTGGAGTTCACTGGAATAGGTGTCCTGGATAAAAGTATTTTCTCCTCTGGAAATGCCAATAGCAAAATATGGGCAAATTCCCATTGATTTCAAAACTCCCACCATATCCAAATCTGAGGATTCTTAAGTCATTTTTATAAAATGGTGTACTATCTGCATGTAATTTGCTCAGTCTCTAGTGAAATTTAAATCATCTCTAGATTGACTAAAATAATACATTGTAAATAGTTCTTGTATTGTTGAGAGACTAATGGCAAGAAAATTAGCCTGTATCATATATTCAGTTCAAGCACTAGTTTTTTTTTTTTTTTTTTTTTTTTTTGAGGCAGAATCTCAGAACTCCCAATATAGACCAGGCTGGCCTCAAATCCACAGAAATCTACATGCACTGTTTTCCAAATGTTAGTATTAAAAGGGTGTGCCACTACACCTGATTCTCAAACAACCTCTATTTTCAAAGATTCTTTTATCCTTGGTTGGCTATATGGATCTGGGAACATTTCTATGTAGGGACAGACTCCATGAGTGTCGCTACCGTCTCCGACCAGCAGAAAAGGAGCGACAACACAGCATTCTTCTCAAAGCGGTTTATTCAGGAACCTTACAGCATGCCAGTGAAAATCTGTCTCCCCTTCTCTCTCTCTTTTTCTCTTTCTCTCTCCTTCCCTGTCCCCAAGCGCAGTTCCTTTTATCCTCTCTCAACTCCACCTCCTCAGTCCATGTTGCATAGCTGCAGTTCATAGGTCTGTGTCATCTGGCCTGATCTTGCATCATGGGTGCGCCTGCTCAGCTCACACGGTGGGAGTGGCTAATATCGGGAGCAGGAGGAAGTCAGGTGCTAGTCACAAGACTAGGCCAGAGTCCCAAGCACCATCTTTGGACTGCTGCCACACCCGGCTCTCCACACATGAGTACCCAAAATCTACTGTTAGTGGCTTGGGGGAGAGTGTGGAACCAAAGTTCAGTGGGGAACACAAGTAATCCACCCTCAGAAGTTATTCTCTCTAATGGATAGATTAAAAAAAAAAAGTCGGGGATGTAGTGGGGACAAGGAGAGGGAAGGAGAGAGGGGAGGTGATTTTTGGGTAAAGGTGCTTTCCACCCATCTCTCCTGCATGTCCTTGCACATGCCTTCAGTCCCAGCCCTTAAGAGGCAGAAGCAGGAAAGCAAAGGCAGGGAGCTAGGATCTCTGTGAGTTGGAGGCCTACAAAGCAAGTCCAGACTAGCCAGGACTATTACACAGAGAAATCCTGTCCTAAAAAACAAAACAAAAAAATCAAAACAAAAACAAACAAAAAAAAAAAAAAAGAAGAAGAAGAAGAAGAAGAAGAAGGAAAGAAAGAACTTCCAGACCAGACTTGAGGACTTTAATCAATTAGAGTTCAATGACTGACTTCTAGAAGATGCCCTTTAACCCCCACATGTGCACACACACTCCTTTATTAAAATACCAAAGGGGGGGGGGGAAGAACAGTAATAAACAAAGAGCCAGAAGCTACTTTGCTAAGAAGTTTTTTTTTTTTTTTTTTTTTTTTTTTTTTTTTTTTTTCTTTCCTGCTTGAGTTGAAGGAAGGAAAATGGGACTACCGAGTGCTCATAGTGATTCTAACTCAGTGGGTAAGCTATAGACCGACAGGAGTAGCATGGAATTTTCGAGACTCAGCACCAAATGGAAAATGAGAATGAAGAGGCCAGAGTAATTCCAGGAATTGGTCTGCCACCCCGCCCCATCTCACTGCATGCCTCAAACCCTGCTACATTCCTTTCAGCGGCAGTAAAACCAGCTGGTCTGCACGAGACCCATAAAGGTTGAGATAAGACCTCTGCCTTAGAATAGCCTTAAGCCAGTACCACCATCTTGCTATCTGCCACACCCTGGGCGCAAGAACTATCCCTCCATTTAGGAATTCCTTCTTTATTACACTTAGACATCTTCTCCAAGGTTTGTGCTCCTAGGAGACTGTTCTTACCCTTTCAAGGTCGTTGCATCAGCTCCCAGCCTGACCGCGACCCTAGCCAGTTAGAAGCATTCTCCAGTTGTGTATAAAATTGCTTTTGGTTTATTTGTGACTTCGGTGGTCCTTTCTCTCTGTTTTATCGTCTGAATGCATCGAGTGCCTTCAAATGTGGAGTCCTGGCCACACAGCGACCTTTTCAGGGTTGATTCTAGATTTATGCTGGGATTTTACATGTCCAACAGTTTTCCATGAGCTCTGGCAGTGCCAACAGCTGTCAAGGGACGCGCGTGTGCTGACTTTTCGGGCGAGTCAGCACACAGTAGAAGGGGTTCCGGTTACTTCCAAATCTCTGCCAAGTGTGATCTTGCCATTTGTTACACGTCACCCATTCCCTCTCAACACGTACGGTATATCTTTTTCTCAGTCCGTTCTTTCCTGTGGTGTGCCAGATCAGTCCCAGGGCCTTGTACATGTTAAGCAAGTGCCCTACCACCAGGCTGCACCCTGAGTCCTTGGCTTTTTTGTTTTCCTTTGAGACAATGCCTCACTAAGCTACTCGGGCTAGAATAGGACAGAGAACTTGAAAAATCCCGGTCTTAAGAAGAAAGTTTGATTGACAAGTCCCAGGTTACACAGTGCTCAAGGGTCGTGTGAAGCCTGCGAGGTTATTTTAAAGGAGTGAACCTCTAGCTACTGTGGCCTTCCATTTCCCTGACAGGCCTAGCTCTGTTTGATCTTGGAGTCATTTTTCCTTCAGTTCCCCTTACCCGAACTACTTCCTTGTTCTTTGTCCAGTTTATCATTTCCTGGGGGTGGGGGTGGGGGAACCTCTGATCTACAAGACTGAGACCTGTCTGTCCATCGCTTTGTCTCTTTGCACAGCACTGCGCTTTTCAATGAATTGCCATTGTGTCTAGTTATCCGAAAAATTTTTTTTTCTCCCAGACAAGACATGGTTTCTCTGTATAACAGCCTAGGTTGTCCTAAACTAGCTCTGTAGACCACCAGGCTGGTCTCAGATTGACGGAGATCCATCCGCCTCTGCCTCCCAAGTACTCGGATTAAAGGTGTATGCTAAGCAAAGCATCTTTTTATTATTTATTTTCATTGATGAATCAATTGACGTTCCATCCTGATGACCGTTTTCTTTCACTCTTCTCCTAGTTCTTCATCCTCTCCCTCCCCTCCCCTAACTTACTCCTGTTTCTCTGCAGTCAAATTGCAGTTAGACAGGCTCATCCTTTCCTATTGAAGGAGATGAGAAGACCTGACCTACTGGAATGAAAGAGTCCCATGTAACACAACTGAAACATATGCAGAGAGCCTAGGTCAGACCCACTCGGGCTCCCTGAGTATCACTCTAGTCTCTGCGAGCCCCATGAGCTCAGCTCAGTTGATTCTGTGGGCAGTGTTCTTGTGTGTGTCCTTGACCTCTCCGGCTCCTACAATCCTTTCCCCACACCCCCTTCCTCGGGATTCCCCTGAGCTCTGCCTAAAGTTTGCCCGCAGGTCTCTTAAGCGAAGCTTCCTTTTTTTATTGGATATTTTATTTATTTATGTTTCAAATGTTATCCCCCTTCCTAGTTTCCCTTCCGCAAACCCGTTATCCCATCCCCCCCTCCCCTGCTTCTATGAGGGTACTCCACTTCTCACCCACCCGTGGGGGCATCCAGCCTCCACGGGATTAAGGGCCTCTCCTCCCATTGATGCAGGTTGTGGTGGTGCACCTGGGTAGGATTTGCTGAAGGAGGCAAAGCCAAGGATCTCGAGTTCGAGGCTGGCCTAAGCGAAGCTTCTTAAAACAGGACACACCGCTAACTGGTCCCTTTTGTTTTCTCTTTTTCTCTCCGTCTCCCGTTCTCTCTCACTTTTTCCACCCCTCCTCTGCACTCCCCCTCTTCTCTTATTTTTTTTCATTTTGAGCTAAGGTCTCACATATCTTAGGCCTTTAGCTTCTGATCTTTCCTCTTGTCTCTATGCCTGCCCTCATGCCTGGTATTTTTCCATAGGTTCTGAGAATTGAACTTACGTTCTCTTGACAAGCACTTTACGGACTGAGCTGTCTTCCAGGTCCTGGATTTAAGTTGTATAAATAACCTATAGATGATTTAAAATCTACGGGGAATTGTGTATTGTTCATAGTTTATTTGGAATACCACTTTGAAGTTTGAATGAATTTTTATATCTACGGGGGTTTCTGGGACCAACCACCTACATACAATTACCTCTTTCAGTGACTTGATTTTCAGTCGAGTGTACTCAGCTTTGTCATTTCTGCCTGTTAGACTCTCTCCAATGTCCAACTGCAAGATTATCAGGATCCAGAACACACATACGTATGTCTCTTATATTTTCCGTGACTCCTAGGAAAGCTCTACTCACCCCCCTCCACACACACACATCACGTTTTTGGCACAGGGTCTCCATATGTAGCCCATGCTGTCACTGAACTCATGGTCTTCCTGCCTTAGTCACGACTTTTGTGTGCTGGGATTGCAGGGGTCCTATCATACTTCACTCAAA
Source organism: Micromys minutus (assembly GCF_963924665.1). Lineage (NCBI taxonomy): Eukaryota > Metazoa > Chordata > Mammalia > Rodentia > Muridae > Micromys > Micromys minutus. The sequence continues at coordinate 92,258,153 of NC_137970.1, forward strand.
GACATTTCTTGAATGAATGAATGAATGAATAAAACATATAAGATGGCAAACTCTGCCCTCTTGTGGCTATTAGTCTCTAGTGATGTCAGTTCGTTGTATGTTTTCCCCCAGTGTTGAAATGTTAAAAAGAGACACACGGACAGTCAGAAAGCTACTCTGACTGTGATGAGTTGGGAAGGTTTCTTTTGGTTTTGATTGGCGAAGCCAAAGCTCGGTTACTGATAACAACTTACAAGGGAAAACAAAGATGATAGGAAAACAGAAAGCCAAGTGGAAAGCAGCAGGCTGACTCTGGACCTGGGGAAACTAGCAAATGCATCGAGTGAGGAGAGCATGCGCAGTCTGGACCTGTGTTCCTAAGACCACTGTAGTTATTTAAGTGAATTTACAGTCACTGGCTGAAGAGAATGGCTGCTTTAGAGTTAACAGTCCTAGAAAGAATTCACTTTTAGTTTTGCCCAGTGTAAAGCATATCTTGTCTCAGTTTGCTCGCCAGTTCAAGTGTCACTCAGTTTGCTGGCAGAGCTCGTTCTGAGACTGGAGGCATGAAACTTCCTAGACAAGTTTCCTTTAAAGTGGTATCCACATTTGCCATTTCCATTAAAGACAAGTAATGTTTATAGCTCCCATCTGTTCAGCACCCGAGGGCCTCCCGGCACATTATCTAGCCCCACCCCCCATTTCCAGTTGAAGGCCAGAGGTTGACATGCAGAGTCAACACACACATGTTGAGGATCTGCTTTGTGCCAGGCATAGTCACAGGTGATTTCCCATGCTAGAAAAGCCCATTGTTCAAGATCACTTGGCTGATAAATGGTAGTCTGTGCTCCTACCCAGGTCATCCAAGTGACCCAGTGACAAACTAGTTAGGTCTTCAGAGCTTGAATGCCCCTCCTAGGGATATTTGCATTTTTATGGTTCTCTTTCTCCTGTGGAAAGAAATGGTTTGTTCCTGGAGGAAGGTGTTTAAGGTCTCAGAAGTAGGTTCCTGAAAACACCCTTGGTGTGGGCTGCAAGGCTGAACTCTGAGGCTGTGGTTCTGAACCCCGGTTGGACATTAATATCTCTTGGGGATTTAGGAAAACATTACCTACATTCTGGTCCCACTACAAAGTAACATTAGAGATTCTGGGAATGCTGTCTAGGGAAAGATTTTTTAAAGCCAACTTTAATGTGCAATCAGGGCTGAGAACCATACTGTACGTGGCTCTAGCAGAAAGGTCAGTGATCCAACAATCTAAGAGCCAATCTAGCTTTTTTCAGAGACATATTCTGGCAAATATCAAGAGCGTTCATCCAGGAAGAGAGAAGAACTGAAGAGAAATACCTGGAATCTGACTTTAGTTCTGCAACTGGGATGAACGGTTATGGGTGAAGCCCAAAGCTAATGAAAGATCAGGACAGAGCACACAGCTTTCCCTTGGAGTTAGAAAAGAGGAGTAGCAGACAGTTCTTGCTTCACAGGTACTCACATTACATCCCCCCATTCATTCATTCATTCTTTCATTCACTTGTTCATTCACATATTCATTAATAAAACATTTAGTGAGCAACTACAATGTTGCAAACACTTTTTAGGGTACTAGGGCTATACTCTGTAGAGATTTAACTCTTGGGGATCATACATTTAAGCTGTGAGAATAGGGGGAATGGCTCTTTCCACAATGCTCCAGTGACCTTGAACCTCTCCTCCTACATCCTTAATATCCCAGGTCACACAGCCAAGGCTCAAACACAGTCGTCTCATGTCTTGGAGAAATACCTTGCAATTCTTTCTGAAACATGACAAAATAATCAATATCATGAAAAGCTATTACAAAGTCATTTCTCACCCATATTTCCATCTTACAGGAAGTGCCCAAAGGATGTTTCTCATCTGCCTCCTGGTTGCACCGAGGTATAGAGCTCTCTACCCTTGCAGATACAGCTTGTTGGTATCAGGTACTGCTTTCGCCTCTGAAGCCAGAAGTGATGCCATCCATATGGTATCAGGGACCTGCACATCTGTTGCCATGGCAATGGCCATACATTCCCAGCATACATTTGGTTCTCACCTTTACCTGGGAGCAGTAATGTGACCATTTAAATAGAAGGCAGACCTGCCTGCCCCCTCTCCTTTTTCTCTTCTTTCTCTCTTTCCCCTTTTTGTCTCCATCATCCTCAATAAACCTCTTTCACGTGGAACCGTATTGGCTTGGTGTGGTCTGGCCGGATATAGGCTGTGATTCTATCACAACACAGCCCTTTGTGTATAGCGGTGTATAAACTGCTTGGCTGGGGCTTAGAATCGTCCACTCCCCAGAAAAGGAATCCTCTGCTCATGGCGTCTGTTATCTCCAATTCAAATTCATTCTATGTGACCAAAGATACCATGCTGAGTTTGTGTCCACTGCTTGGACAATGGACCGAATCTGATTGGGCTAATTGTCTTCTTACTGGCTTAGTTAATGGAAATTCGGTATGCTAACCTAATGGCTGCCAGTGCACTGTTGCCCGCTTGACCAGTAGATAATGGACACACACAACCATACAGGAAAATCAAATTCATCGCAAATTGCAACAAATGCATGAGCCCTAAAGTGTCATCTCCCCGTGAGCCTGGAAATCACATAGGCATTCAGGAGAACTGCTGGGTTTATAGAAGAAATACAATTAATGTAGAAGTGAAAAAGGCATAAAACCACTACTAGGCAATGCAAAAATTGGTTTAGCAAGATTGATAAAAAATAGTGTAGGTCTGGGGATAAGGCATGTATGTATACAGGCCATGATTTGATCCATAGCACTGAAAGAAGAAAGGGAAGAAATCAGAGGAAAGCTGGTCATAGTGTCACAGGCCTGTAATTCTTTCTTTTCTTTAAAAAAATACTATATTTATATGAGTATACTGTAGCTGTCCTCAGACACACCAGAAGAGGACATCAGCTCTCATTACAGATGGTTGTGAACCACCATGTGGTTGCTGGGAGTTGAACTCAGGACCTCTGGAAGAGCAACAGTCAGTGCTCTTAACCTCTGAGCCAGCTCTCCAGCCTGACTTTCCCTGTAATTCTTGAGAGGCTGATTCTGGAGATCACAAGTTCAGTGCTAATTTGGTTTGCATAGTGGGTTCCAGACCAGTCAGGAAACATACAGAGTGACCCTGTGAAGATAGTGTCAGTCTGTTTAAAGGCAGAGAACAGAGCTGGAGAAATGGCTCAGTGCTTAAGAGTACTTGTTGCTTTTCTAGAAGAGCTGGGTTCAATTTCCAGCACTCACGTTGAGCAGTTGACAAGTACCTTTAACTGCAGTCCCCAGGGATCTAATGCCCTCTTCTGGCCTCTGTGGTACTGCACATACATGAAGCACAGACTCAGGAATACATGTATACACATAAAACAAATCAATATATTTAAAAGGTTTCTTTTCTTACATCCTGTCCAGTCCCTTCCCCCCACTCTCTTCTCCCAGTTTCTTCCCCTGCTCCCCTCTTGCCCCCATCCACTCTTCTTCTGTTTCCCTTCAGAAAAGGGCAGACCTCCCATAGACACCAGCCTGCCATGGCACAGCATGTTGCAGTAAGACTAGGTGCATCCCCTCCTACTGAGGCAGCCAACTTAGGGGGAAGTGTCCCAACTGCAGGCAACAGAGTCAGAGACAGCCCCTTGTTTCTACCGTTAGGAGTCCCACTTGAAGACCAAGCTACACAACCATCACACACATGCAGAGAGCCCAGGTCAGTCCCATGCAGGCTCCATGGTTGGCAGTTCAGACCCAGAAAATAAATCAGTATTTAAAACAAATGCAAAGAATAACAGACCAACCCCAAATGGTTCATATATAACATAACTTCTACAACTTTTCTTTTTCTAGAAAGGGTTTCTCTGTGAAGCCCTGGCTGTTCTGGAACTTGCTCTGTAGACCAGGCTGGTCTCAAATTCATAGAGATCTGCCTGCCTCTGCCTCCTAAGTGCTGGGATTAAAGGCCTGTGCCACTACCTCTTGCCTATAACTCCCACACTTAAGGTGTAGGGACCATCATCAGAGAGAGGGCAGAAAGATTGTACAAATCAGAGAGCCAGGCAGTTTGCCACCAGATAATGTGTTATATGACAAAGAAATGCACCTATGGGGTCTCCATATATTGTCTAAAGATGACCTGCATAATGACAAAACCAGTTAATGTGGCAGTGTGGATGGGGAAAATCTTAAAAGGCTCTTTCCTATATGGGGGAACTATAAGTAATTAATGGATGTTAAGAGAAGGAAAATCAGTCTTTAGGGACAAGCACTCTGATAGATTGTCCAACCACAGTGGGGGAGTCAGGGGAAGTGGGAGGACTTGGACAGCGAAGAGGAAGAGGTGGAGATGATGTACTTAGCTATGAAATTCTAAAACAAAACCTGGAGAAAGTTTAAGAGAAAATTGAATATTTCTGCACTCTAAAACTTACTCCTAATATAATTATTAAATTAAAAAAATAAATTAGTAATTAATTAGTTAATTAATTAAGGGAACTGGAGAGATGGTCAGCTATTAAGAGTACTTGTTGCTGCCCTTCCAAAGGATCTGAGTTTGGTTTCCAACTCACAGCTGCCATTGTCAGGGATTCAGACGCCATCTTCTGGCCACTATCAGAACTGCATGCACATGGTGCACACACCTGTAGAAAAAAACACTGCATTCCTCATGTTGAACACCCCCCCACACATAAAAAAATTAATTTAAAAAAGGCAAATTAGTGACTTTTCAGCGAAGAAACCAAGCCTTTTTTTTTTTTTTTTTAATTTGAGTGGTAACGCATAGGTTGCCCCAAAGAGTAGGCCACCATGGGCCTTTTTCTGAAGGTCACTTTTCTGGTTCTAAAATATACAACTAGATGTGGAATCCTGAGAAGTTGGCAGAAGCCTTATACCGCATACTTCCCAGCAAAGCAAGAGCTATTTGTAGTAGAAAAAGGCAAGTAGATACCTCAGACCTTCCTCTATCCACTAAGATAGCAGTAGGAAAATAAATGCAACTTATAGACAGTATATCTCAGAAAACTGACCTTTGTCACCTCACAAATGTGCACAATGGAGTTCCTGTTGGGGACTATTTAATCCAGGAATGTAGTCCCCCAAATATACAGGTGAATCATAGCTGATGAAAAAGAAAACATTTTAATGAAATGGTTTTACTGGTTGTGACTTCTGTGTCCCATGTATCTTTAGTAACACAGCCATATTTATGGTTATTGTTGAAATGAATGTGTAATTTCCCATACCTATTAGGAGAAAGAAAGAAAAGAGAGATTTCCCTCCAGTTCTTGGGAGCATGTCTAGAAGATGGCCATTAGTATCAGTCACCTCTTAAATTAAAAATGTGTGTGGGTATTTTGCCTGCATCTATGCACAGTGTGTATGCTGGTTGTTTTCAGCCAGAAGAGGACATTGGATCTGCTGGGACTGGAGTTACAGGTGGAGCTGTCTTGTGGGTGTTGGGAATTGAACCCAGATTCTCTGGAAGAGCAGCCAGAGCTCTTAACTGCTGAGCCATCTCTCCAGCCCCAGTACCAACCATGTGCAGGGATTGCCTTTGGTAAAGAAAACTGCCTCACTCAAGACACTCACTTAGAGCCTCCCACTGGGGTTAGCTGAAGCTATTTTTGTGACTGCCTCATAGCTTAGCTTCTTCCCTGTTTAGTCTTCTTGCCTTCACTGCCTTCCCACAAGCGTCCATTGCAGGCCATAACAAACAGTTTGGAACCCGGACTCTGCAGAATGGTCTGAGGAAGTGATGGGAATTTGTACCTGGATTGTTCATTGCTTGCTCTACATTCAGGATTTCGTTACTGGTGGTAGACAGTGTGTGAATATTCTCTGACACAGGATTCAGCACAGTGTACACTCAGACTTTCAGTGGTAGAAAGGAAGACTAATCTGCTATTGGGATATCTTAGTCATGGAGGAGTATGGAAGGAGGGATAATGATCCTTTCTTCTCCCTTTGCTCCTTTTTCTCTCTGTTGTATTCTCCCCATTTATAAATTATCTTTTTGGGGGTTGGAGAGATGGCTCAGTGGTCAAGAGCACTGACTGTTCTTCCAGAGTTCCTGAGTTCAATTCCAAGCAACCACATTGTGGCTCACAACCATCTGTAATGGGATCTGATGCCCTCTTCTGGTGTGTCTGAAGACAGCTACAGTCTACTTACATATAATAAATAAATATTAAAAAAATATCTTTTCTTTCTCTTCATCTCCATCTTTCCCCATTCTCTCTCTCTCTCTCCCTTTCTTTCTTTCTTTTCTTAAAAACAAAAAAACCCTCATTACATTATCCTGAACTTCTACACTTAATTTCTGTGCCTCAGACTTATGAGTAGCTGAGACTACAGGTGTGTGTCTCAGAAACTGGCATTCAAATGGTAATAGAAATTAGTATTTTTTGATGACTTTAACAGAAATGCAACAACATGTTTAGTGATCAAATTTGTCTTAGCTCATATGGACACTAGCACACATAGGAAGCCAGAGACAAGGTTCATGATGTCAGGACCAGGCCAGGGAAGATTGAAGATGAGAGAACAAATGGTGGAGTATAGAAAATACAGAGGAGCAAAAGCCAGAGGACAGAAGCTGTGCTGTGGGAGAGGGAAGGGGAGGGAGAGGGAGAGAGGACAGACTTAACCATGGGAGTAAGGCAGGCCTGCTTTGTGACCCAGGGATCTTCTTGGAACAGAACAGTACCACAAGACAAAAGAGACTGAAAACCCCAAGCTCTTACATTTTTTAAAAACCACCTGAGCTTGTGGAGGTGAACCTGACCCCCTGTAAAGAACTAGCAAATCCTGTTCTCTTAAAACCGTGGAAAGAAGGACAGCCTCTTACAAGACCCCCTACTATTCTGAAGAAGCCAATAACAGGGTCACATCACGACGTAATGCAGGTGGGAGCATGCTATACTCAAAAAACCAGAAAAAGGACAGCACTCTGATAAAAACTACAACTCCCTGTCAACAAGTATCACAGTGATCTGGGGACTAGGCACGGACAAGCAATTTGTTACTGCTGAGCCAAAATGGGGCTAGAATTAAAACTCGAAAATAAAGATAATTTATAAATAGTATAATTTGAGCACATGTGATGTAGAAAATATGAATACTATCCTGAATTGTAGAGCTTAACACTGTATTAAGGACCTGGGGTGTGCACGCACACTGCTAAGATGGGTCTCAAAGCTGGGAAAATATGTTTGCCTTAATATGTTGGCTATGGCTGACTATGAACTAATTAGAAGGACAGGGAGCCAGACATGTTTCAGTAAACATAGGATGTCAGAATCTGAGTGGAAAGATATTGGGGACATTCTGTTCACCAAAGCACGAGGAATGTACTAGGAACGAGGGGTTACATAATTTACAAGTTCAGTGTGGTGGTTCTCTTCAGGCTAGTATGGATGGTAAAAGGAACAAACACAGAGATGAGCTCAAAGCTGGTGTAATAGAATTCTCAAAAGGAACAGAACCAATGGAATGAATATATATTAAAAAGAGGATTTATTGGTCAAGTTTACACAACACATGTTGAGTAGTTCAACAGTGGCCATCTGAATGGTGGCGAGGTGGAGAACCAGACAGCATGCTCAGTTCATGATGCTGGCACTGAGAGTCTGAAGGAGTCACAGGGTTTCGGTCTACATCAGAAAGTCGAAGGAGCTGGGTCGCGGTGGCGTCAAAGGGTGACTGTGAGACAGGCATGCTCATCGCTGAGAGGTGAAGGCTGGCAGATAAACAGCACTCTTTTCCCCTCCGGACCTGCCCAGTGGAGAGAGGATTTTCTCCTTACAGTTAATCCTTCCTGGAACTGTCCCCACAGGCAAGAAAGAAAGAGCCTTTTACCCTGATTACAGTTGCAATTAAATTGACAATCAAGATTACCTATTAGAAGAAGTAACAAGGATGGGGGGGAACCAAAACAGCAGAGAGGGCTGCTCAAGAGGCGGTTGAGGTGGGGACAGAAGTAATGGTAAGAAGATGACAGAGAAGGCAAGGGGCCTCACCAAGAGGGTGGTGGAGGTGGTTAAGAGAACGTGGCAGTGGGACAGCTCAGCAGTTAGCACTTCCGGCTCTTGCAGAGGACCAGGGTTTGATCTCAGCACCCACATGGTGTCTCCAACCATCTGTGACTCCAGTTCTCAGGCATCAAATGCCCCTTTCCACCTCCACAGGCCTCTGTAACTATGTGGTGCTCACGTATACACTCAGACACACATTCACATACCACAAAAGTAAGTAGATAAATATTCAAATAAGAAGAGGCTGGGCACTGGAGTGCCCATCTTAAATCTCCACTCTGAGTTTGAGACAAAGCTCTGAGTTTGAGGCCAGTATGGTCTACAGAGTGAGTTTCAGAACAGTCAGAACTATGTTAGAGAGCCCATCTCAAAACACACACACACACACACACACACACACACACACACACACACACACACACATACACACACACACACACAAAACACAAAACAAAACAGCAAACTATAGCATCCACAGGAGAAATACAAGCTGGAGGCAGTGGTCAGAGTTAGAAAGCACGAAGGATGCTTTTGCTGGAAGAGGGGCAGAGACTCAGTTATATAGGACTAAGTGGCAAAACCAGGTTGCAGTGTTTTTCTAAATTAGGGGACTTGAACTTATAAGGCCAAGTTCCCTCTTCCGCCCTCCTTCCCTCCTTCCCTCCCTCCCTCCCTTCTCTCTCTTCTTCCCTCTCTCCGTTCCTCCCTCTCTCCCTCTCTCCCTCCCTCCTTCCTTTTTTTCTTTTCTTTTTCTTTCTTTCTTTCTTTTTTTTTTTTTTTTTGAAATGGTTTCTCTGTGTAGCCCTGGCTGTCCCGGAGCTCACTCTGTAGACCTGGCTGGCCTTGAACGCACAGAGATCCATCTGCCTCTGCCTCTGCCTCTCAAGTGCTAGCATTAATGGCATGCTTCACCATGTCTGGCTTAGCACAGGTTCTTAAGCAAGGGTTTTTAAAACACAATATTAAAAATTATAATAAAAATGCCTACAAGCAACAGGTAGACCCAGGAGTAAGCTATGAACAAATTCAAAGGCCTAAGAATAAATTTTGTAGACTTCATTTCCTGCAGAACATTGCTTCTTCCTAAACTTTGTACTTTTGGTCATCTCTTTGTATTTTCTTGCCAGGATCAGGGAGGTTAAACCCTGGCAGCAGAGCAGGACATGTTCTATGACTCGATAAACTGTGACTCAGTTTTCCTTTCTTTCTTTTTTAAAATTAATTTATGTACTATATATAAGTACACTGTCGCTATCTTCAGACACACCAGAAGAGGGCATCAGATCCCATTACAGATGGTTGTGAACCACCATGTGGTTGCTGGGAATTGAACTCAGGACCTCTCGAAGAGCAGTCAGTGCTCTTAACCACTGAGCCATCTCTCCAGCCTGACTTAGCACTTTCAAACGAAGGTTAGGGGCTTGAGAAGTGTGCCTTGGTTATAGTATCACGTGGCCTATATCTTTTTAAAAAGTGTTTCCATAAATGTTATAGAAAATTTGTGATTCTTTTCATTTTTCTGTGATATGCTGCTTTGTTTATTTTATTATTATTTAATAATTAGTTCTTTAGGTTTTTTTCTTTTCTTTTGCTAGGTCTATATAGCTCAGCCTGACCTTGGACATAGTATCTTGCTTCAGCTTCTTAAGTACTAGAATGGCTTGTGCCATTATGCCCACCCTAGATTTTTTTTTGTTGGTGGTGGTGTTGTTAAAAAAACATCTATTTACTTTTATCTTATATGTGTGGATATTTTGTCCCCATTTAAGCCTGTGTATTGAGTACATGCTGAGGCCAGATGGAGATATTGGATCTTCTGGAACTGGAGTTATAGATGGTTGTGAGTTGCCGTGTGGGTTCTCAGAATTGAACCTGGGTCCTTTGGAAGAACAGCCAGTACTTTTAACTACTGCATTGTCTGAGCAGTCCACTCCTATCCCCAGACCTAGGGTTTTGTTTCTTGTTTTATTTTTGAGACAGAGTATTACTGTGTAGTTTAGGCTGGCCTGGAACTTGCTCTGTAGCCCAGGCTGGTCTAGATTTCAAGCTCATCCTGCCTTAACCCAGTAAGTATTGGCGTTCTAGGTATATGCCATCATACCTAGATGGTAGCTACTTTTACTCCTGATATAGTACCGAGTCAAATCTACTACAGTTAGGGCAAAGCAAAATAGTGATATGGGTCATCTCTACTCTGTAGACATAATTCATTTGGTTAACCAGATGCACATCGAAAAATAGCCACTAAGCTTTTAACAACAGGAAAGTTTGTTCAACAAATAGCTGACTTCTCCTGGAAACAAGGAGCCTGATACGCAGAGTTGCAATTTTCTTGTGGCCAGGACCAGCTGAAACTGCTCTGTGAATGCCAGTATAATCACCACGACATTGGATTTGGAAGTCACTGCTTTTCATGGACCTGGCTGGCATTTCTGTTCTTCAGGAAAAAATGAATTAGTTTTTTTTCTGTGAAAAGGGAGGGTCAAGAATGTAGGTCTCAGTGTAGAGTGTTTACAATGCTCAAAGGCCCTGTGTTTACATCAGCACAAAAACAAACCAAGCCAACAGTTAGCACCAAAGAAATCAAATGGGAAAATCACCAAAACACTAGAGCAGAGACGGGGAGGTTGGCAAGGAGACATAAGCTTCGGTGTGGGATCTTGGTCACACTGGTTGAGAAGTCAAAGTGAGAAAGCTGCTGATGGAGTTAGACCATTTCTCGTATTGCTACCAAACTCAAGTTAATGACTTGCCAATTGAAAAGGCTAATTATTCCGGGAGTAGTGGTGCTCATCATTAATGCCAGCTCTCAGGAGGTAGAGGCAGCCGGAGCTCTGTAAGTTCTAGGCCAGCCTGGTCCACAGAGTGAGTTCCCTGGCAGCCAGGGTTACACAGAGAAACCCTATCTCAAAAAACAAAACAAAGCAGGTCAAGTATTTGAGGGAAAATTGTAATACTGTGAATAAAAACATTTAGTTGGAAAGCTAGCAAACCATGGAAACTATTGCCAACAAAGAGTAACAGTCAGTAGTGATTTTTTTTGGGGAGGGGTGATGTCAGTGGAAGGGTATTTACAAATTATGGTACTGTTATCTGTATATCACCAGATGCCCTGGGTTCTGGAAACCTAAAAAGAATCTACTGGTTAGAAGTCTCATGACTCATGCCTTTTAAGCTCATTTTCCCAGGAATAGTTTACTCTACAGTTAATCATTAAGATACAACAGACATCTTTCACTTTGGACCAGGGAAGATAGCAGAGAGGCTGCTTTTATGGAAGGAGATAGTGAACTGCAATTGTGGAAGAACAATTTTAACCCCTTAGGAGGCCTAGAAGGCTTCAGTCTGAAGTGTGTCTGCAGCAAGGCCAGAGGAGAACAAACAGCATACTTCTCAGTTTCATGGACTCAAATATCAGTGGCATTTTAATATTTTGGAAATACTTTGTTAGTATCTGTAAACATATACATATATATATATATAAGTATATATAGTATACACATATGATTTTATTCTGTGATGAGGCGTCTGTGAGGAGTCTAGTGTAAGTTAAATTGTTTTCAAACTCATTGTGAGACAGGATGATTTTAAACTAACACACACACACTCCCTCCTCTCTCTCTCTGTATCTCTCTCATCTTTGTTTTTTTGAGACAGAGTTTCTCTGTATAACAGCCTTGGCTGTCCTGGAACTCACGATGTAGGCCAGACTCGCCTTGAACTCACAGAGATCTGCTTACTTCTGCTTCCCAAGTGTTGGGATTAAAAGTGTGTGCCACCACAAAGGGACAACTTTAAGCTTTTAGTTCCACTGCTACCAAGTCTACTGCAATCTTAGATATTCCATGTAGAGCATTACATGCGTATGAATACAAAAATGAGTTAAAATTTTTGGAAAAAAAAACAGCGACTTGGAAAAGGTAAGAGCAAGTGAAGGTATCGTGTTTGCTTAGTTTCAGGTGGTTGCAGTACGAGGCACTTCATAGAGGGTGGCGTGTTCCCAGAGCACACTTGTATTGCTTCTTTGCATACCTGTTGGGATATGGTAGCTAGAGGACCAGGAGTTCAAGGTCAGTGTTAGTTACCCAGTAATTTGAAAGGCAGCCTGGGGTACAAGAGACCCTGTCTCCCTTCTGCCTCTCCACCCCCAAAATAAAAATGCTATGTGGGAAAAAAAGGTGATAGAAAACAAGGAAATAACACTGAAAACTGGCCCTAAAGAGTAAGCAAAGGACTAGAGAGAGAGAGCTTAGTAGCAAAAGGAATAGCTTAAGCAAAGGCACTCTCCTATATCTAATGATTCAATCAACCACAGATCAAAATTATTAGGAAAAATTGCAACTGTGCTGAACAAGTACAGATTTTTTTCCCTAGTACTCCTTTCCTAAATAGTACATTACAAGAGCGATTGGTATAGTCTCCACACTGCTATGGGCATTATAGATAATCTGGAGATGATTTAAAGTATACAGGAGGATGCACATAGGTGGTGTGAAAATACCACACTGTTTTGTATGAGCTATCCTCAGGGAGTTCTGGACCCAAAGCCCAGCTGGAAAGCATCACTCTCATCTTTCTCCTGTTGTCATGCATGCCTAGCTCATTGCCATGCCACTTAGTTGCTGAAGTGCCCTGACAATTTTCCCATCATTCACAGCTTCTACTTCCCCTATTGTCCACGGTTTCTAATATGTGCCATGACGGTATCAAGTTGTATATTGCTTTTTCACAGACTAAGCATCTGTGGAGGGATTTACAAATTGATATCACTGATCGATTTCAATGGGACTGGGGAGGGTAATCATTATATAATCGCCTGTGTCTTTTGATATTGCTTTAAATACCACAGAATAAGTGAGTTAAATTTATTATCTCACAGATCTAAAGGGTGAAAATTTTTTAAAAGATTTATTTATTTATTACATGTGAGTACACTGTAGCTGTCTTCAGACACACCAGAAGAGGGCATCAGATCTCATTACAGATGGTTGTGAGCCACCATGTGGTTGCTGGGATTTGAACTCAGGACCTCTGGAAGAGCAGTCAGTGCTCTTAACTGCTGAGCCATCTCTCCAGTCCCTGAGGGCGGAAATTTTAGTCGAAGGTGTCAGTGGAATTGGTTTTCTCTGAGAATGCGTTTCTCTGCTTACACATGTCCATCTTAGTGTAAGACTTGCATGCATCTGATTGAACCTGGAATTCACTGCTTTGGCAAGACTGGCTGTCCACCAAGAACTCGACAATCTCTGTCACATACTCCCGGTGCTGAGGTTTATGATGTTTATGTCACTGTGCTCAGCTTTCATGTGGGTGCTGGGAATTCCAATTCAGATCCTTCTGTTTAGGAAACAAGCGTTTCCCCCACTAAGGTATCTCCCATCCCCTTGGTATCTCTTCTGCAAATCCAAGTTCTCTCCTTTTAGAAGTATACTGGTCAGATTAACAAAGACTTAGAGGACCTTCCCCTGCAGACCTCTGGGGCTCTCACTTTGTGTAGATCTCTCTTTTCACATACTCTGTCACACAAATAATAGCTGCCTTGGTGTCCCTGTAAAACAGTCACTGTTTCTTCAACTGAATGAAACTACCAGGCTCCTTCTCCAAGTGCTGTATACTGGAAGTTGCCTTGAGGCTGTAACCTTGAGCAATTGGAACATTCACTGTGTTTCCCTATGTGTGGGAAACATAGCTTGTTGCTCAATGTCTGAAACCAGTTTGCATATATTTAGTAAAATTTAATCCTATCTCTTCATCTTAGCAAGAAGGTTTGAAATCATATTAACTAAATTTTAATTTCACTCAAAAAATTCTTCTGTTTTTAGCTTCTTGGATAGATAAAAAGAAAAAATGAGATTTCGACTAGACATTATTTTAAGAAATCAATGTATAGAGCATGTTCTAGGTAGGCCTTTACTACTCTTGAGATGGGATCTTGCAATGTAGCTCTGGCTGGCTTTGAACTACTGGGCTTTGGATCCTTCTCCTGTTTCAGCTGGTGCACACCGCCAACCTGGCTAAACCTTGTGATTGGTAATTTTTTGTTCACCTGCAATTGTTTATTGCCTAGATCCCTATTCCTCTGTGCTGGTGATTCTTGTCTTCTAACATCTCTTACAGCCAGCCTCCTTCTCCAGAGACACCATATTCCTTCTGGTCCCAGATATTGGAAGTTAGACTCTGTATTTTGTGTTCCCAATAGTCATGAATTGTGATATTTCTTTGGCTTCACTTTCCATTGTGAAAATTTCCATTAAGGTCTCCCACCAGTTGGCTTTTTTTCTGTCTTTTAAAACTATGGTATGCCTTTGAGATTTTAGGCTTTTGCTTATGGTACTGCCACAATATGCAGTGTCCCTTATCCCCACAAATCCTGGTTACCCTTCAGAGATCAGAACAAGCCACATGTAGCCATGTTTGGCTCTGACCTTATGAGGCATACCCTTTTTTCTGGTTCATTCATTTAGACATTTCATGCCTTGCCAGGAGATCTAACAGCATCACCCACATATACATCTTGTACCCATGGTATAAACTCCTGCAGAGTAGAAACTTTTGTCCAACTTTCTATTTCTCCCTCTTGCCTTAAAAAAGTGTCTCATACTTTTTATGCTCATATGTTATGTTTTGTTTTACATGTACTTTATGCTCATTGTAACTAGTAAGATTTCAATGCAAACTATCAAACCTTTAAAATAAATCAAGTACTGACAAAAATATATTCATATAGGTTTATGCAAAAATGCTTTTAAAACTCTGTACATTTATCTCTGTTTTTTTAAAAAATAAAGTTGTTTAAATTAAGAAAAATAAAATAAAATAGATACTATTTTTTGCATGGATAAGTGGGTGGAAGAGTAAAATAGCACTGTAAAAATCCTTAAAATAAATAATAACATGTGCTTGGGGACATAGCTCAGTTGGTAGAATGCTTGCCTAGCATATTTAAAGCCCTGGATTTAATCTCCCGAATTGGCATGGCTAAAGTAGACATGGGGCCACGTGTCTATAATCCTAATGAGGCTGAGGCAGGTAGGACAGAAGGCTACAAGAGACCCTAACCCAAAACAAAAAGACAAAAGAAACCTAAAACTTACAAAACATTCTGTAGTGGGATTTTTCTAATGACTACACAAAATGGTCTCATTTAATTCTCTTTTGATTTTAGAGACATTGGCATTTATTTCCTTTCTCTATATTATAGGGAAGCCAAGTGAGTAGATTTTAGCAATTAGAACATATCTATCAATGTATCCATACGGCTAGAGGCATAGAATCAGGGAAGAAAGTAGGGACATGGAGAGGAGCATTTCACATGCCTGGACTCACATGGAACACTGTAAGCACCAACAATTTCACCAAGGAAACTGTAAGGGACCACTTTTTAACTGTCCTTAAGGAAAGCAGGCCAAATGGACAATGAGTAAGTCCTCAGGAAGGAGAAGGAGGATGCTTTTGTGATAGCTCAGTAGTTAATTCCTTTTTATTTTTTTGGAAGAAGAAAACATCATCATCATCATCAAAAACAAGAGCAAGAAAACAACAACAGCAGCAGTAGCAGAGCTGCAGGTCTGTGTGACCAGTGACTCTGTAATGACAGTACACATTTTGTAGCCTAGAGTCATTTGATGCTTCCACTCCAGTTTCTCCCTTTGCTCTCCAGCTCTTGGTGTGGGCCCTGCTGTCTGGTCTGAAAGAGTAGACCAGTCTGTTGCCCAGACATCTGTTCTGTATTGTATGGTTATAGATATCACTGTCAGAAGTGGTTCTGCCTGTGACTGCTCTCTTGGGAAGAGGTGGTGTTGGTGACCTTTTCTCCCTGGCCCACTGTTCTCATAGCAATTATGTGGGAACACAGCTTTAACTTCTCACTGCTGTCTGGTGAAAGATAAGCCTGAATTTGAAGAATTCTGCTGCAATCCCCCCAGGGTTCGATAGCAAAAGACCACAGATTGAGTTGTTTATAAACAACAGAAATTTATTGCTTGTAGTTCTTTAAAAGGCTGGGAATTCCAAGACATAGTCACTATCAGTGTTAGTGTCTGTAGGGAGTTAACATCTTCTTGCTACACATCTCCCTCATGTGGAGGGAGAAGAGAAGGGAATCTTTGGGACCTCTTCTGTAAGGACAGTAATTTGATTCATTGCTTATGACCTGATGACCTTCCAAAGACTCCTGTTTATGAATACCATCACACTGAGGATTAGGTTTGAACATATGCATTTGGCACCGATACAAATAGCTTACAGGAGATTTCTAGGGGAATGGATTATTTAATTTTCCTTTAACCCCTTTCTTAGTCTTTTCCTCTTCCCTTTGCCATTTACCCTTTCTCCTTCTCCGTGTTCTTTTCCTTCTTTCTCTTTCTTCTTCTAAGTCTCTTAGGGGTTCTCCTTCAAGTCAACGTTATGGTGGGGACTGAGTCATTGGTACCTCAGAAGCATGGTCCACATCATCTCTTCTAGTTGGAGTAGAGAAACTCTCCTTTGCCTGGGAGTATTAGCCTTTCACTGCTTTTCAGGTGGTCCTCTCCATCTCTCCTGGTTTTGGGCTCCTGATGCTCGTATGGAGCAGTTTGCTTAAAAACACTCTCTGCCTTCCCAGATTTATGTTTCTGGAAGGAGGCTTTCAGGATCAGATGGGATAGTGGAATGATGATGTCATGTTACTAAGGGCTACAGGAGGAGTTATACCTCATTATAACTCCTTTAATTAAGACTAGTTTGTTTCCAGGCCCTTGTTCTCCCCTCACTTCTGTTCTCTTTCTTTCTAGCCAAAATCTCTCTATACTGCTCAACTTACCTTTGAAATCACAGTCCTGCCTTAGCATCTTCTTTTGTTTTCTTTTCTCTTTTTTCTTATCACCTCTCCTCTCCTCTCTCTTGTTTAAGACAAGAATCTCCCTATATAGCACTGGTTGTCTTGAATTGGAACTTACTATGTAGAAAAGGCTGAGTTTAAACTCACTGAGAGATCCACCTGCCTCTGCTGAGTACTGGGGTGGAGGATTAAGGGTGTGCACTAGAACCACCTGATTCCTCCCACTCCAAGACAGTTTCTCTGTATAGTCCTGTGTGTCCTGGAATTCACTCTCTAGACTAGGCTAGTCTCAAACTCCCTCTGACTGCTTCTGCCTTCATAGTGCTGGGATTAAGCTGTGCACCACCATGTCCAGCTGAGTTTATGTTATTTAAAACAAAGCAATTTTATTTATCAACAATTTTATTTTATCAATTAGCCACTCCCAGATCTAAATCCCCAAGCAGGTGGCTCAGAAGCCTCAATAGACCAAAAATAAACACCAACAACAAAACCAATAAAATACTCATGATCAAGGTCAAATACAATGATCAAGGCCACAGAGAAAAGAAAACTAGCAAAGTTAGCCAGTTAATCTCATGGCAAATGGTTGTTCTGGAGGTATATATTAGTCTGTAATCATGTCTTGGGAAAAGGAGTCAAGAAGTCGGTGTCATACTGTGCTCCATACTGAGTTGATAGCTAGCCTGAAGTATACCACATTTCAGGGGAGGCTGTTAGAAGAATTGTAACCACAGGCTTCAGCCAGAGATGGACCTCTGTGGGGTGTGGCCCTGCAGGTTCTACTGGAGGCCCAGTTGGAAACATCATCTGGCATACCATTTCTATCCAATGTCTTCTGTTCTGGCACCCAGGTGTTCAAATATTGACCCTGAGGTTTCTGGAATGCATCCACCAATTTGGTGAGTTTGGTGCAGCCAGGAGTCTGAAAGGGAGGGGGTGTGGAGGGTGGTCTTTGTGCTACATGTTGAAGCGGCCCCATGGGGAAGGGGGATCAGCAACTGTGCTTACAGCTGGTTGAGGACTCAGGGGGATTGGTGGGAATGAGCCTGCACTTCCAGCTTGGTTGTTGGCAGCAGAGGGCTTTGTGAGAAGGAGAAGAGGTATCATTCCAGGAAGTCTGCTGCAGCCCGGCCAAGGGAGGGAAGGGAGGGTGCATCTCCTGCTCCAAGGATTGCTAGGTGAACCACGCCTTACCTTGCTCCTGCTTTAGTTTGAGTCTGGTGGCCATGATCTTTTGAGCTCTGAGGTCCGGGTATGGTTCCTTCTTGAAGTGTTGTTCCAGTTCCCAAAGCTGCTCCCAACTGTACTTCTTTCTGGTCAAGGGGACCCAGGGTATAGGAGGTCAGAGGATGCAGAAATGCTTCCATCTCATCTGAAGCTCACTTCAGGTGTGATTTGAGCTTGTGTTCTTAACCAGGTCAGGTTAGGCTCATTTGTAAATTAATAAAGGATTTGAAACCTTGAAACCACAACTTGTTGTTGACCTTAGACATTAAGAAGGCTTTAAAATTTTATTTTAAAAATTTATTTTAATGAATTTTAAAATTAAAGCATGGTAAACATTTATTGTGTGTGCATACACATGTGCCATGGCATTTGTGGAGAGGTTAGAGGACAATTTTGGGTGTTGGTTCTCTTGTTTGAATCCAGGACTTCGGGCTTAATAGGAGATACATTACCACTGGGCGATCTCTGCTTAGGTCTTTTTCTTTTCTCTCTTTTTTTTTTTAGTTTATTTTTTATCGGATATATTTTATTTACATTCCAAATGTTATTATCCACTTTCTCGGTTTCCCCTCCATACCCCCTATCTCATTCCCACTCCCTTTGTTACAATGAGGGTGTACACCAACCCACCCACTCCCTCCTGTTGCCCCACCTTGATATTCCCTTACACTGGTGCATCGAGTCTTGGCAGGACCAAGGGCTTCTTCTTCCATTGATGCCTAGCATCTTGGTGGCTTTTTCCTTTGATGAGTATGAAGTGTCCTTCCTTATCTTTTTTGATAACTTTTGGTTGAAAGGCAATTTTATTTGATATTAAAATGGCTACTCCAGGTTGTTTCTTGGGACCATTTGCTTGGGAAATTGTTTTCCAGCCTTTTACTCTGAGGTAGTGTCTTTCTTTGTCACTGTGGTGTATTTCCTGTATGCAGCAAAATGTTGGGTCCTCCTTAAGTATACAGTCTGTTAGTCTATGACTTTTTATTGGGGAATTGATTCCATAAATGTTGAGAGATATTAGGGACCAATGATTGTTGTTTTCTGTTATTTTTATTGTTAGAGGTGGAATTATGTCTGTGTGGCTGTCTTCTTTTGGATTAGTTGAAAGAAGATTACTTTCTTGCTTTTTCTAGGGTGTTGTTACCCTCCTTGTGTTGGAGTTTTCTATCTATTATTGCATGTGATGCAATATATGCCTTGAGTTTTAGTAGGGTTTCTTTTATGAGAGCGCCCTTGTATTTGGAGCATAGATGCTCAGGATTGAGAGCTCATTTTAACAGATTTTACCTGAAATGAGTAAAAAAGTGTCCTTCCTTATCTTTTTTGATGACTTTTGGTTGAAAATCTATTTTATTCGATATTTGGATGACTACTCCAGCTTGTTTCTTGGGACCATTTTCTTGGAAAGTTTTTTCTCAGCCTTTTTACTCTGAGGTAGTACCAGTCTTTGTTTCTGAGATGAGTTTCCTGTATGCAGCAAAATGTTGGATCCTATTTACGTGTCCAGTCTGATAGTCTAAGTCTCTTTATTGGGGAATTGAGTCCATTGATGTTAAGAGATATTAAGAAATAATGATTGTTGTTTCTTATTATTTTGGTTGTTAGAGATAAAATTATTTTTGCGTGCCTTTCTTCTTTTGGTTTTGTTGCAAGAGGATTATTTTCTTGCTTTTCCTCGGATATAGTTTCCCTCCTTGTATTGGAGTTTTCCATCTATTATTCTTTGTAGGGCTGGATTTGTGGACAGATATTGTATAAATTTAGTCTTGTCCTGGAATATCTTGGTTTCTCCATCTATAGTAACTGAGAATTCTGCTGGATATAGTAACCTGGGAAGGCATTTGTGTTCTCTTATAGTCTGTATGATATCTGTCCAGTGTGGGTTTGAAAGGCAAAAGTTGAAAATGTGAGAGGTTGAGGTCAGTCAAAGTCCTGAAGACAGGTAACTGTCAACTGGTAGGTGGTTTCTGAACTCCCAATTGCAAATCCACTTTGCCTGGATGCACTGGAATGGGGCAGATGTACAAGGCTCTAGGTAAGCCCCAAACCCCACCTCCACAGGAGAGAGTGACATGGTCTCTAGCCAAATCAGCCACTCCCTAAGTCCCTCCCCTGCTCACACACTTAGCATTAGAAAAACAACTATGGCCAACCTTAGAAGCAAATGTATTGGAATCCGGTGGTTGGAGCCCGGGTTGTTTAAAAAGGACAGAACAAAGGAGAGGGGAGCTTGAAAATAAAGACACACGTTGAAACCTTCTTCTTTGTAACTGTAACTCCTTCTAAATTCCTGTGTCCTGAAGGCTCCTGGTGGGTCCCTCAGAACAACAGTGGTTGTCTTACCTGTGCTCTCAGGTGTGTTAGCACTCTTGTGAGACTGGCTCTCTCCCAATGGGGTCTGGTTACAGAGTCTCTGGCACTGGGTCAGCTCTGAACCTCTTTTTTTTTTTTTTTTTTTAAAGAAAAACCCTTTTGAATTTTATTTTTGTTTAAATAAAAATTGATAAGATATTAGCAGTTTTAGAGACATTGCTATCCCCCCTGAATTATGTGTTCTTGTGGACAGGTACTGGGCACCTCACTATTGAATTGTTTTGGCAGATATAGCTGGGACTCTTGGAGGAAGTCGCACTTGGCCACTGAGTGAGGAGTACAAGTCATTGTGTTCTGGTCCACAGAGTCACACACAGGTGGGTCAGATGGTATAGCATCTAGTAGCTAATGCAGGAGAAAGACACTGAAACAAAGTTCTGTTTGTTTGACAAGCTCTCCCAAAGGTTTTCCCGATGAATTCAAGTCTGGATAATTTTTCTTTTCAAGTTCTTTTTCTTTTCCTTTTTTTAAAATTTTAATTTAAAAAATTTTAATTTTATTTATTTTTCAAAGGTTTCAATGGTACTTTATTTTTTCTTCAATCTGACATATTTTAATGAGTACATGATTCTTTGATTTGGCATTCACTTATGAGTTGGTTTTGAAACAATTCCTTGATTTCCAGTTGGCATGACTTTTGGGGTGACTCTGCCAACAGGGGTCAGGTTCTATTTTATTCCAATTTGGGTGGTTATATATGTCCATGTAGAAACACAAACGATGCCTCCACCTGCTAATATAGCATTTCCATATTTATCATGGAAATTAGGTGCCCTCTTCTGATGGCTCTACCTTGCCACCACCTTGCTGAATGCTTCAAACTTGGAGATGGCTTAGTGTGTTTTTGGCCAAGGGCAACATTGCGGAGACAAAGATGGAACTGTGGTGATTGCAGCTGCTGCCTTGGTGCAAATTTACCCCAGCTACCCCCTGATTTTTATTTTTTGACTGAGTTAGGAGCTTGACATGTGGGCATCGGGCTTTCAGCAGAGGCCTGAAGCCCACTACTAGAGCTGTACTGTGTATTGTACTGTGAGTACAATAGTTACCAACTCATTATTGAACTGGCCTTTGGAAGAAAATGTGTTTCGAGCATTCTAGCGTGGCAGTTTGTGCTGTTCCAGTGTTATTGAAACCTAGTTGCTATTTTACAAATGAAGCAAATGTTAGAGGAAATAAAGTACAAACCAAAGTTAGTTTCAACTTCCTGACATTTGATTTACATTAGCTCCAAGTCATATTTTATTTGTTTAAAAAGTCCTATTCTAAAAAAAAATAAAACTCCAGATTGATTTTTTTTCTTTTGAGATTGACAATGATTATTTAACCTCACATTTCAGAAACAAAGCTTGGATATGGAAATTGTTTGCTTCTATTTGTCTAAATGATGTCTTCTTGAGTGCACTTCTGAGTGTAAAATAACCACTGAGCAGATCTTTCTATGCAGGGTTGGACTAAGTTGTGGAGGAAGCTACAAAAGCTGTCGGTGGTTGGTGGCGAATTCAGCAGTTTCTTCTGGTTGCCTATTCATACTTATAGTCAGCTCACTCTCATGTACTTCGTAGTCCCCTCTCCCTGGTCAGGACACCACTTAGGTGCGTAATGCTCGTCTTTTTCAAGAACTTAACACCTGGCTACATGCTCTGCCCCAGATCCTTCTACTTGGCTTCTTGGGTGCCTCCTACCCTTCTCTTCTTTCCCTCTATACTGTACTGGACTCCTCCTTCTGTTTTTTCCAGCTTGGTATGTATTCTATACTGATTAAAGACTTGCTATAACATACATTGTGCCAGAATCAATAGTAAGTGTGTGATGAATGAATAAATGTATAGATTTGAGGAATTCTTATGATCAAATTGCATCTATTTGATTACTCCTGTGTTCTCTTGATATAAAACATTTCATATATACTGAAAGCAAAGAACATGTGACCCAGTTTTGATTGTTATCAACTATGTTATGCTTCTTTAATTTTTTAAAGTGAATGGAGTTCAGGCCAACAAGTGCATTATGGGTGCCATGGTCTGAATGTTTGTCCCCTCTTAGCCACAATTAATACATTAAAACCTGGTCACTAGTATGGTGATTTTAGGAAGTGGGGTCTTTGGGAAATGGTTAGATCATAGACCCTCATTAGCAGGATTAGTGCTCTAATTAAAGAAGAACCCCAGAGGGCTGGATTGGTTTTTTTCTTTCTTTTTTCTTATAGCATCACATGAGGATCCAGGGAGAAATCTCCATCTAGAACAGTAAATGAGCCCTCCCCAGATAGAAAAACACTCTGCCTTGATTTTGCACTACCCAGAATCCAGAACCATAAGAAATATACATTTATTAAAAAACAAAACAAAACAAGTCATCTATATCGAATTTTGTTAGAATAAGTGGTACATTTAGTAGTTCAGTTAGAACACAGATTAACAGATACATAGTCTTTAAGTCCAGTCACTGGCACCATACACAGAAAGTGGCCTGTTTTACTCAGGGTTTTAAAACTATTATTATTATTTACTCTATTTATAACCAAGAGAAATAATCTGAGAGATAGGATAAGGGGATTTATAAGGGGAAACTGGAAAAGGGGATAACATTTGAAATGTAAATAAAGAAAATATCCAATGGGGGGGAGAAAAATAGAAAAACAGCTGAAAAGAGAAGATAAACAATCTGAAAGGAGGAAAGACTGACTTTTGCTCATGGTTTCAGAGTTTTTACAGCTGAGTCCATTGCACTGGGCCTGAGGCAAAGCAGGATATGATGGTAGTGGGAGTATGTGGCAGAGGTTGCTCACCTCCACCAGGGGCAGAGAGGACTGTGACAGAACTGGTGACAAGCTGTGTCTTTCCAGGGCATGTCCCCAGTGACTTACATGTCTTAGTGAGGTCTACTTCTTGTTTTTCTGCCACCTCCCAGTAATGCCACTATACACACTAAATCTGCCAAAGTAGATATGAACCCTCAAACTAGGCCAGAGCTTTTTCTCCCCAACTCCCCTGTCTCCAAGGTCTCTATATATACCAACTTGGTCCAAAGTTGAAATCTTCATTTCCCAGCTCCTGAGTGCTGGTATTACAGGCACATGGTACCATATCCGGCTTCTAATCATCTTTCAATGACTATATCTACCAGCCAAGGACCAAGTAAAAACTTTGTAAAAACATTTTAACAGGCCCTATAATATTGTATGGAAACAAACTGCTTTATTTTCTCTAGTTTCTCTGATGTTTAGCATTTTCTTCTATAACTAACATGAGCAATGGCAATGGTAAACATGTTTTAAACAACCAAATGATAGATGTTATAGAGGTTCTAAATACCTTCTATACACATCAGTAACCCTTTTCTTTGTTGTTGTTGCTGGGGCTAGAATCTAGGGCCCCAGGCTTAGTAAGCAAGTATTCTCTACTGAGCTGCTATACCTCTTACCAGTGATTTTAAATTATGGTAGTTATGGGACTCACCAGAAAATATTGCTACTTACAGTTAGATATACTTATAGTGAGGAAACACATGTTACTATATTACCCATGAAACAGTTTTTCTTTGTACTCCATTGTACTTTCTTTTATGCATTTAGTGTATGTTTCTTTTCCCAGGGCTGAGAAGATGACTCGGGAGGCAAGAACAATTGCTATTTAAGAATGAGGCTCTGGGTTCAAATAAATCCCTAGCACCCAGGTAAAAAGGTGAGTGTGGTTGTAACATGCCCATTATCCTAATTCTGTGCAGAGCAGAGACAGGAGGTGTCCCGCGCTACCGTCTCACCAGCAAGAACGCACACGGAACACCAGGATCCTTTTGCAGCAAAGCATCTTGAAGAGGAAGACCACGCGGCCCCGCGAGCTGTCCTCTATATAGTCCCCAAGGCTGCATGTCCACGTCTAATTGGTCGCTTACTCATGATCTCACTGGCACGCCCCGGGGTGGGCAAAGACTTGGTGCGAACACACTCTTGCACATGCGCACACAGTTTGTTTACAGGGAGGGGCCAGGCTGCCGCAAAGGAAGTCTTGTGGTGGTGAATGCTATCGCAGCTTTTCACAAGGAGGATCGATGGGACTTGCTGTCAACCAGCCTAGCTCCAAATCTTGTGAGAGACTGTCCGAAGAGAGAAGAGTGGAAGGTGATAGAGCAGGACACATGTTTTAGTTACTTTTTTGTTGCTATGATAAATCACTATGACCAAAGGCAATGTAAGGAACAGAGAGTTTATTTTGGTTTATAGTTTTAGTGGGAGAGTCCTTAATGGCAGATGAAACATGGTGGAAGAAGCAGGAAGCTGAGGACAACAGCTTTAATTATATGCACAAAATAGAGAGAATGGGTTGGATCTTGTGTGAGGCTATAAACCCTCAAAGCCTGTCCAAAATGAGGTATTTCCTCTAGCAAGGCTTTACCTCCTAAAGGTTTATAACTTCCTCACATAGATCACCAACCAAGGACCAAATGTTCCCCTCTCCAAATGGGGGTTATTTCTTAGTTTTTATTTTTTTAATTTAATTTTCTTTCTCTTTCCCTCCCTCCATCTTTTTCTTCCTTCCTTCTTTCCTTCCTTCCTTCCTTTCTTTTTTGAGATATCATCTTTCTATGTAGTCCCAGATATCCTGTAGCTTGTTACATAGAGCAAGTTGGCCTAAAACTCACAGAGATTCCCTTACTTCTGCCTCCTGGATGCTGAGATCAAAAGTATGCACCAATATGTCCAAACAGGCACATATTATATTCAAACCAGCACAACACCTGGTGTTCTCCTTTGGCATCTGAAAGAAGTCAATAGAGTACTCAGAGCTGCAATCACATATGTGCATACATTATACACACATGTACTAAGACACTCAAAATGCTTTCTAAAAACATTTTGCTTGCTTTTTTGACACAGAATCCTCCCCAGGTTGGCTTGAAATGTGTGATCCTATAGCTTCAGGCTAAGAACAAGTATGTGCCACTATGACTGGTTTAGAATATTCTTAAAACACACACACACACACACACACACCCCTAACATTAAATTGTCTTAGGGGTCTGTGTTTTGGAAAGGTTACAAAGTCCAGACCTAGACACATTTGTTGATAATTCATCCAAATTTATTATTCTAAGTTTGATAAGTCTCCCCTAACCTCCACTTACTTGGGTTGAGTGCTTGTCTTCTGCCGATAGTATAGGGTTATCTTTCTTTTAGGTTCTATCTTCAGGCATTTATAGGGCCTGTTTTTTTTTTTTTTAAACTTCCTGCCAGAACATGAACCCAGAAAGTCTTTGCTCACAAAACCCAAAAACAGATTCAGCTTCTTCTCACTTAACAGTGGTGGTAGTGCCAGATGAATGACTTTAATAAACTCTTTTCCTACTTTTGAAGTAATTCTCATAATTCTGCTGAATTCATATTATAATTGATTTTAGTCATTGAGTCTTGAGTAGATAGTTTATCCCTGGCTTCTGTAGGTTTTTGTAAACATAACCCTACTCCTGGTGTTAGAAAAGAAGAAGAAGGTTGAAATCTATTTCACTTCACAAACAAGAATTCCTTGTTTTCTCTCTCTTTCTTCCTTTAAAAAAATCTACCTTTATATCCTTCATGCCTAGAGACAATTGCATTCCTTTGGGGCCTAGAACTCTTCAAGGTAGTGGTAGATATGGCGCCGTGCATCTTGTACTATGCACATCAGAGCTCAGTCTGTAGAAGCATGCCACAGTTTGAGTGGGTGACCACCCCAGTTGTGTGGAAAGTGTCCTGAACCATAGGCTTTCTCTCTTTGCCTCAGTGACAAAGCCTCATAGCCTCAGAAAGCTCTCAGTACCCAAGGAAAAAAACTCACAGACAATATGATGCTCCAAAAAAAAAAAAAAAAAAAAAAAAAAAAAAAAAAAAAAAAAAAGGCCAAAAAATGGAAGGCTCAGTCTTTCTTAGAAAAAAATAAGTGTATAGCATAGCACCCTCTCAGAGTGGGGTACACCTAGACCTTAAACCATTAATAACTCAAGAGCTAAGAAAATAGCCTTGTGGCAATTTTTGGTAGTTAAAAATCATTATGTTTAATCTTTACATACCAAAAACTTTGACTATTTCCATGTTACATTTTATTTTACATATACTTTATAATCTTTGTAAATAGTAAGATTTCAATGCATATTATCAGACCTTTAAAAAATCAAGTACTGTGAAAAATATATTCATATATATTTATGCTAAAATGCTTT
The DNA here is from genome assembly GCF_963924665.1 of Micromys minutus. Classification (NCBI taxonomy): domain Eukaryota; kingdom Metazoa; phylum Chordata; class Mammalia; order Rodentia; family Muridae; genus Micromys; species Micromys minutus. The sequence continues at coordinate 92,284,805 of NC_137970.1, forward strand.
TTAATAATCTATATATGTATCTCTGTTTTTTAAAATAAAGTTGGAAAAAAAGAAAATAAATATTGAAAGGCTTAAAAAATAAATAAATAAGGTTCCCTACAGAAGCAAGGGTTAGGGGTTATTGCAAGAGTATAAATTACCTACCAGTAGCTGAAGAGAAGAAAACCCAGAAATCATTGACTGTTATAGATCCTCAGCAAGTGGGTAGGGCCACAAGGGCCTCTTTCTCCTAACACTACTCTATGAACTGATCTTGTCTTCAGCTTTAGTTAATGGTAATGTAAGGTCTTTATAACATAACATAGCAGCCTAAAAAGATATGTTTGGGAATGACAGACTCTTTTATTACAGGTGACTTACAGGTTAAAAAATCTTCAAATGAAATAACCAGGTATGTTTCATCAGCCTTCCGAATCATACTATGGCTACATTCTGGAATTGAAACTCTATTTAGAAGCCTTCCATATGACACACTGTCCATCATCCAAGGGAAGTCAAGGCAGGATCCTCGAGGCAGGAGCTGATGGCCATGGAGGGGTGCTGCTTACTAGCTTGCTCCCCATGGTGTGTCAGCTTGCTTTGTTATAGAGCCCATGGTTGACATCACCCACAGTGAGCTGGGGCGAACCATATAAATCATAAATCAAGAAAATGAACTCTAGGGATTTAGTTCAGACAGGCCAGTCTGATGAGGACATTTTTTTCAAGTGCAGTTCCTTCTTTCAAACAGAAATCCAGCTGTGTCAAGTTGAAATAAAAGTAATTGGCACAATGTTCTATACAAATTTCCCATCTACTGCTGGATTAAAAGCTCTATTGTTTTTCAGCCTATAAGATGAGGCTTTAAAATCCTCCAAAAGCCTTAATGTCCAGCTAATTTGGTACACCCTCCAGCTGGTGGGCTCGTGAGCAAGATGATTGATGTAACTCACTTTCTGTTTTGCATGTGCATATGTCTGTGCATGCATATGGAAGCCAGAAGGCAACCTCCTCTGCCATTACTCGGTAGCCATCATTTTGCCTTTTGAAATAGGATCTGTCATTGATCTGGTGCTACCCTGGCTGATTAGTAAGCTCAGGGATCTACCTGTCAGGAATCTTTCCCCAACACCAGTATTACAAGCTTGCACGTACCATGCCCATCTTTTTACATGAATCTGGGGTACTGAACTCAGAATCCCATGCTTGCATGACAAAAAGTTTACTGAGTCATCTCCTCAGCCTTCACTCATTTTCTTTAACTTGATACCAAAAACAACTGCTGTTTTATTCTTGTGCTAAGGAAGTACATATTTGTTTTGATGTGTGACTTTATTCCCTTGAGAAACAAGGTCTGATTTTCTAGTTTTGAGGGAATTTTCCAAGTAGAGAAGGCATGACATTGTCATTCATGAGTGCAGAGGAGGCAGGCTGTGCTGCTACTCTTTGTACAGGTCATAGGCGGTTGGGCAGAACTAGGCCAGGATAGAATACAGTCTTCAGATCTCCAGGTATGTGCACAGAATCAAATTTATAGAAACAAAACACTTAATAACAGGCCTAGGAGAGCCATTCTGGCATGAAGCATCTGGCTAGATACATATTGATGTCCAGGGACAGATTTTGATGAGCATTACCTAAGGTACTTGTAAGATGAAGGGCACGTTTAATACTAGGGTACCAGTGTGGAAACTTACATTAAAAATATATTATTGGCCCAAAGTGATGAATTTTTTTTATTTAGGTCTTTGTTCCTCTCCAGGCTACAGATTTTTATTTTTCAAAAATTACTACGTATTTTTTGAAAAGTGTTTTTGTGTATGGCATGTCTTTGCCATGACATGCATGTGGAGGTCAGAGAACAGCCTGTAGGAGTTGGTTCCTTCCTTCCACCATGTGGAAACTGGGCATTGAACTTTGAGTGTCAAGCTTGGAGGCAAGCACTTTTATCCTGTGAGTTCTCCTGCCTGCCCAAGACTAGAGACTTTGTATTCTGTTAAAATAGAGAGAGACTTGGGTTGGAGAGAGAGTTCAACAGTTAAGAGCACTTGCTGCTCTAAGGACCTGGGTTAGGTTCCCAGGACCTATGTGGTATATCACAACTGTCTATAATTCCTGTTCTAGAGGATTGATGCTTTCTTCTATCCTTCATGGGCACCAGGCACCCAAGTGGTGTGTAGATATACATGTAGGCAAAACAACCATATACATAAAATAAAGAGAGGCTGGAGCTGAATAAAGCCAAGTTTTAAAAGATGTATGGGCCTCTTGCACTCCCTCACATCCACATTAGCATGTCTATTGTTGTCCTTATTCAACTCATGTTTAGGCAGCCGTAGTGGTGAGGCTTTATGGTGTAGCTTCTGACATTCCTTGGAGACACAATATTCCAGAAAACTCACCATTCCTTTGGCTCTTACAATCTTTCTGCCTTCTCTTCCACAATGATCCCTAAGCCTTTGATGCAGGAATTAGTTTTAAAAAAAAAGAGGCAAGAAGTTTAAAAGAGGTTGAGGGGTTGGTATAAAGGAGGGATCAGACTGAGGGAAAGGAATAGAGAAATTATATAATTATAATATCAAAAATAAAAGAAATAATAAAAACTAGTGAAAAGTAAAAAAAAAATTGTGGAAGAGAGAATTAGGAAGGTCTGTGTATGATCTCTTTGGTAATGTTTCTGAAAAGAATTAACAGATGAAGCTGGCACATTGCAATGTAGGCTTCCTTGTGCTACTTTCCCCCACTTCTGGACAGCTAGTTGTTTTGTCATTAACAAAAGTTTAATGGGTTGTAAATATTTGCTTGACTGGGCCAAGATTTAAACTTGCTTCTAGTAAAGCATCTTGGTAAGGTCAGAAGCCTGCAGTGGGTAGTTAGTTACAAGATAGGAATTAGATAGAAAAGGGATCCATCTCTATTAATCTCCACTTAGGCAGTGATTAAACTTGGGAAGAGAGCTCAAATCTTAATTGCTCAGTGCCATCAGGAAGTCAATCCTTTTAATCTCCGCTCAGTAGTTAGCTATTAATTAACTGGAAATAAAGAGGAAAATAATTGGAGATGGATTTTCTCAGATATCCTGTGCCTTGTGAAATCAATATTCTTAGTTATTAAGGAGGTCTTAGATGATGAAAGGAAGTAGCTATAAGGGGATATACTCTAAAAATGGACTACTAACTGGGGGTAACAGTTGGTTCAGAACAATAAAATGGATTACATGGACTTGAGGTATCTTTAGACATCTCCTCAATATTCCAGCAGTATTTCCCCCAGGGTTTTAGCACAGATGTTTCCATGCCAAACTTACCTAACTAGACACAGCACTCATATATAATGGTTGACTGAGGGTTAACAGTGCCAAGGACTAAACCAGCAACCAAAGAGTACACATGGAGGGATCCATGGCTCCAGATGCATATGTAGCAGGGAATGGCATGGTCTGGCATCAGTCGGAGGAGTAGTTCTTGGCCTTATGAAGGCTCATTTCCCCAGTGTAGGGGAATGCCAGGGCATTGAGATGCGAGTGGGTGGGTGGGAGTAGGAGCATCTTCATAGAAGCAGGGAGAGGTGGAGATGGGAGAGGAGAGCATTTGAAATGTAAGTACGTGAAACATCCAATAAGAAGGAGGGAAAAAAGAGTTCCGAGATAGAACCAGTTACCACATGTAAGGCATTGCGTGATTTACTTAACATATCAACTTCCTCAACTGTAACTGGTAATAAAAGCAATAATTGCTACACAGTTGTTCACAGACGAATATGAGATGGGTGCAGAGAAAGCACTTAGAGTAATTCTGGAAACAAGAGGAACTCTACACTGAAAATTGTTGCTTTCTATGCTGCCACAGGCCAGGAACATTCTGTCATGGAAAGTCCCAACTATCCTGACTTTCATACATACTTCTCCCAATTAGGTTGTTACTAACGAAGTCTTGATGAAGCCCTGAGGACTGTAATCTGGCAGACTGATTCCGGCAAGCCCACCTCTACCTTCTCAACATGTCATCATAGTTCTGAGTACGGACAAGTTGAGTAACATAAATCTGGACTTGGATCTAAGCTATACGGCTTCCTGGTTTTATTGTTTTGAGAAAATTATTTAACTGCTCTATGACTTTAATTTGACACACATAAAATAAGGACAGTATTACATTGCTACCTTGTGGATTTATTGAGAAAACCAAGGAACTACTGCATACCTCTGAGGATAATTTGTGACATGAGGTAAAGATAAAAAAAAGAGTAGCTATGGTATTATTAGAGCTATAATTTCTACTTTGGATTTCTTTATTTTCCTTACAACTTTATTTTTTTTAAAAAAGAGAGATACATGTACATATTTTTAAGAGCATTTTGGAATAAAACTATATGAATATATTTTTGTCAGTACTTCATTTTTTTTTAAAGGTTTGATAATATGCATTGAAATCTTACTAGTTACCATAAGCATAAAGTACATGTAAAACTAAACGTAACATGAAAATAGTCAAAAAGTTTTCTTGGTGTGTATAGATCGAACATAATAATTTTTAAATACCAAATTTTGCTACAAGGCTATCTTCTTAGCTCTTGAGTTATTAATGATTTAAGGTCTAGGTGTGCCCCACTCTGAGTGGGTGCTATACACTAGTTGTTGCTTTTTTTTCCTAAGAAGGACTGCGGCTTCCACTTTTTGGGCTTTCTTTTTTTGAGCTTCATATGATCTGTGAGTTGTTTCTTGGGTATTCAGAGCTTTCTGGGGCTAGTATCCAATTATCAGTGACTGCATATTATGTCTGTTCTTTTGTGATTGGGTTACCTCACTCAGGATGATATTCTCTAGATGCATCCATTTTTCTAGGAATTTCATAAAGTGATTGTTTCTATTTTTTAATTGAACAGCTTTATTTTAAAAAACAAAGATAAATGTATAGATTTTAAAAGCATTTTTGCATAAAAGTATATGAATACATTTTTGTTAATACTTGATTTTTTTAAAGGTCGGATAGTATGCATTAAAATCTTACTAGTTACAATGAGCATAAAGTACATGTAAAACAAGATGTAACCTGGAAATAGTCAAAGTTTTCTTGGTGTGTAAAGATTAAGCATAATGATTTTTCATCTTTTTTTTGGCCTTTGTTTTCTTGAACTTCATATAGTCTGTGAGTTGTTTCTGGGGTGTTTAGAGCTTTCTGGGGTTAGTATCCCATTATCAGTGACTGCATATTATGTCTGTTCTTTTGTGACTGGGTTATCTCACTCAGGATGATATTCTATAGATGCAGCCATTTTCTTAAGAATTTGGTCAAGTCATTGTTTCTGATAGCTGAGTAGTACTCCATTGTGTAAATGTACCACAATTTTTGTATCCATTCATTTACTGAAGGACATCTGGGTTCTTTCCAGCTTCTGGCTATTATAAATAAGGCTGCTATGAACATTGTGGTGCATATAATCTTTGTTGTATGTTGGAGCATAACTGTATCTTCAGGTAGTACTATGTTCAATTATCTGAGGAACCGCCAGACTGATTTCCAGAGGGGTTGTACCAGATTACAATCCCACCAACAGTGGAGGAGTGTTCCTCTTTCTCCGTATCCTTGCCAGCATCTGCTGTCATCTGAATTTTTGAACTTAGCCATTCTGACTGGTGTGAGGTGGAATCTCAGGGTTGTTTAGATTTGCATTTTCCTGATGGCTAAGGATGTCAAGCACTTCCTTAGATGCTTCTCTGCCATTCGATAGTCATCAATTGAGAACTTCTTGTTTAGCTCTATACCCCAATTTTTAATAGGGTTGTGTGATTCTCTGGTATCTAACTTCTTGAGTTCTTTGTATACCTTGGATATAAGGCCTCTAACAGATGTGGGGTTGGTAAAGATCTTTTCCCAATCTGTTGGCTGCCATTTTGTTTTCTTGACAGTGTCCTTAGCCTTACAGAAACTTTGCAATCTCATTAAGTCCCAATTGTTGATCTTTGACCTTAGAGCACGGGCCATTGGTGTATCCCTTTGATTTCCTTTTGCTGTCTAATTGCTCCAGCCAGGACTTCCAGTACTATGTTGAATAGGTAGGGGGAGAGTGGGAAGCCTTGTCGAGTCCCTGATTTTAGTGGGATTGCTTCAAGTTTTCCACCGTTAAGTTTAATGTTGGCTGTTGGTTTGCTGTATATTGCTTTTATTATGATTAGGTATGGGTCTTGGATTCCTGTTCTTTCCAAGATTTTTAACATGAAGGGGTGTTGAATTTTGTCAAATGCTTTCTCAGCATCTAATGAGATGACCATGTGTTTTTTTTATTTCTTTGAGTTTGTTTATATAGTGGATTACATTGATGGATTTCCGTATATTAAACCATCCCTGCATGCCAGGGATGAAGCCTACTTTATCATGGTGAATAATGTTTTGATGTGATTTTGGATTTGGTTTGCAAGGATTTTGTTGAGTATTTTTGGATCAATGTTCATAAGTGAGATTGGTCTGAAGTTCTCTTTCCTTTTAGGGTCTTTGTGTGGTTTAGATATGAGGGTTATTGTGGCCTCGAAAAATGAGTTAGGTAGTGTTCCATCTGACTCTATTTAGTGGAATAGTCAGGAGAGTATTCGTAGTAGATCGTCAATAAATGTGTGATAGAATTCTACACTGAATCCATCTGGACCTGGGTTTTTTTGTGGTTGAGAGGCTTTTGATGACTGTTTCTATTTCTTTAGGTGTTATGGGATTATTTAGATGGTTTACCTGGTCCTGGTTTAACTTTATTATCTGGTATCTGTCTAGGAATTCATTCATTTCCTCCAGATATTCCAGCTTTGTTGAGTATAGGCTTTTGTAGTAGGATCTGATGATTTCTTGAATTTCTTCAGTTTCAGTTGTTATGTCTCCACTTTCATTTCTGATTTTGTTAATTTGTATACTCTCTCTTTGCCCTCTAGTTAGTCTGGCTAAGAATTTATCAATTGTGTTAACTTTCTGAAAGCACTAGCTCTTGGTTTTGTTGATTCTTTGAATGGTTCTTTTGCTTCTATTTGGTCAATTTCTGCTCTGAGTTTGATTATTTCTTGCCGTCTACTCCTCTTGGGTGTATCTGCTTCCTTTTGTTCTAAAGCTTTCAACTGTGCTGTCAAGTTGCTAGTGTATGCTCTCTCCAGTTTCTTTTTGGAAGCGCTCAGAGCTATAAGTTTTCCTCTCAGTGCTGCTTTCATTGCATCCCATAGGTTTGGGTATGTTGTGTTTTCGTTTTCATTGAATTCTAGAAAATCCTTAATTTCTTTCTTTATTTCTTCTTTGACCATGGTATTTTTTAATAGAGCATTGTTTAGTTTCCATGTATATATGGGCTTTTTGTTGTCTTTGTTGTTATTAAAGACCAGCCTTAAACCATGGTGTTCTGAAAGGATGCATGGGAGTATTTCGATCTTCTTGTATCGATTGAGGCTCATTCTGTGTCCAATTATTGGGTCAGTTTTTGAGAAGGTGCCGTGAGGTACTCAGAAGAAGGTGTATTCTTTTACTTTAGGATGATATGTTCTGTAGATATCTATTAATTCCAGTTGGTTCATAGTCTCTGCTAGTTTTATAGTTTCCTTGTTCAGTTTCTGTTTCCATGATCTGTCCATTGGAGAGAGTGGGGTATTAAAGTCTCCCACTATTATTGTGTGGGGTGTAGTGTATTTTTTGAGCTTTAGTAGGGTTTCTTTTATGAATGTGGGTGCTTTTGTATTTGGAGCATATATGTTAAGGATTGAGAGTTCCTCCTGACAGATTTCCCCTGTAATGAGTACAAAGTGTCCTTTCTTATCTTTTTTGATACTTTTGGTTGGAAGTTTAACTTATTCGATATTAGAGTAGCCACTCCAGCTTGCTTTTTGGGGCTGTTTGCTTGGAAGTTTTTTTCTCAACCTTTTACTCTGAGATAGTGTCTGTCTTTGTCTCTGAGATGAGTTTCCTGTATGCAGCAAAATGCTGGATTTTGTTTATGTATCCAGTCTGATAGCCTATGTCTCCTTACTGGGGAGTTGAGTCCATTTATGTTAATAGATATCAAGGAATAGTGGTTGCTGTTTCCTGCTATCATTGCTTTTGTAGGTTGAGTTGTGTCTGTGTCTCTTTCTTCTTTTGGTTTTCTTTTAGGAGTTTTCTTGTTTTTACTAGGATGTAGTTCCCCTCATTGTGTTGGGTTTTCCACCTATAATTCGTTGTAGTGCTGGGTTTGTGGTCAGATATTGTGTAAATTTAGATATGTCTTAAAATATCTTCATCTCTCCATCTATGGTGATTGATAGTTTTGCTGGGTATAGCAGCTTGGGCTGGCACTTGTGCTCTCTTAGGGTCTGCATGATGTCTGTCCAGGCTCTTGTAGCTTTCATAGTCTCTGTTGAGAAATTGGGGGTGATTCTGATTGGTCTGCCTTTATATGTTACCTGACCCTTTTCCCTTACTTCTTTTAGTATTCTTTCTTTGCTTTGGGCACTTGGTGTTTTGACTATTATGTGTTGGGAGGAATTTCTTTTCTGGTCCAACCTATTTGGAGTTCTGAAGGCTTCTTTTATGCTCGTGGTCATCTCATTCTTAAGGGTAGGGAAGTTTTCTTCTACAATTTTGTTGAAAATATTTACTGTGCCTCTTAGTTGATATTCTTCTCCCTCTTCTATTCCTATTATCCTTAGGTTTGGTCTTCTCATTTTGTCCTGGATCTCCTGGACATTTTGGGTTAGGAGCTTTTTGTTTTTTGCATCTTCTCTGGCTGTTTTGTCTATGTTTTCAATGTTATCTTCAGCCCCTGAGATTCCTTCTTCCATCTCTTGTAGTCTATTGGAAATCCTTGCATCTGTGACTCCTGATTTCTTTTTTAGGTGTTCTACCTCTAGGGTTATCTCTTTTAGTATTTTTTTTATTGTGTCAATTTCCGTTTTAAATTTCTTCTTCCATTCCTTCATCTCTTTGGTTCTGTTTTCCTCTAGTTCTTTGAGTGTTTTTCTTGTTTCCTCTTTAAAAGCTTCTGATTCTTTTTGCTTTTCCTCCCGTTCTTGTTTAAGTATCTCTATCAGCATCTTGAGGCAGGATTTCATGTCTGATTCTTCTTTTTCTGGAGTGTTTGGCATTCCAATGTTTGCTGTGATGGGAGAGCTGGGTACTGTTGTTGCCAGGTTGTCTTGGTTTCCTTGGGATATGCTTTTTCACTTTCCTCTTGCCATCTTATTGTCAGTGATATATTCTTGCCTTTCCCTTGTACCTGGTCTGTGTCCCTGGATCTCCGCTGGTCCATGTGGCTGATGGTCCAAGCCCTGTTCTGCACCCCAAAGTCGCTGGGTGGGAACAGAGGTCCCAATCCTGGATCAGGCCGGGCAGGGGCGCGCTTTCTGTGTGCACTCGGCAGAGATCTCTCTGCCCCCTGGCTACTCGGATCTCCTTCTCACCAGGCCTTTGCCTTTGGGAACTGCTTCGGGTATGTTTTCTAATCTGTGTTATCCTAACATTTTGAAATTGTTTATATTGAGAGATGATGATATCTAGATATCTATCCTTGTAGTATCTAGGTTCTGTGAATATTATTGATCCATGTAATGTGATAGTATATACCAGTTTATGGGCCCATTTTTTAGGAAACCAGTGGATTCAGCTTCCTGGTTTTTGGCGTGTTGTGTGTATAGGAACGCCAGACTATAGAGAGGTCTCTGTAGAGAAGATCTCAACTTCCTGGTCTTTAGGCCTGATTGAAATTCCAGCATAGTGTCAATACAACCTTTCCAGTCAATATAAATGAGCCACTGCCTTGGACATAGATTCCACTTGAGCTTGCCCAATTGTCATTATATGATAGAAAGACCAGCCCACTGGGTTCAACTTTGTATTGTCTGTCTGTAACCAGAACAAATGCTGCTAAGTTTTGAATAGTTTGCCTAATAACAATAGATTATCAGAATACAGATGGAGAATATTGGAGAAGTAAGTAGAGGGAGTGTGTGTGTGTGTGTGTGTGTGTGTGTGTGTGTGTGTGTGTGTGTGTTTGTGTGAGCTATTCCATACACTGCCAGAAATATCATGTAAGTGGTCTTATCTGTGTGCAAGAATGGCTTTTGGCTGAATCAAAGAATAGATCATTGGTTATTGTACATCATTCTTTAATTAAAAAAGACCCAAGCCACTCATACAAAATAGTTTTGACCAAATATTTGGACTCTATTAAACGAAATATTGATTCCCTTCCTGCCAAGTTAATTTTTCTTCATATCTCGTATCTCAGAAATGATACAATGGTCTGTCAAGTTACTTAGCTTACAAATATGTGGGAGTTATCCATGAATCCTCCCTTTCTCTGGCTCCTCACCTCTAGTTCATTAAACAGTTTTGTTGGCTTTCTCTTTAAAATACGTCCTAAATTCTCCTTCTTTTCTCCACCCCTACTCTTCTTGTAGTCCAAACTTCCATGTTGGGCACAAACTTTCTGCTTTCTTAGATTCTCTTCAAAGATGCTGTTCACTTTCTAGATTGTTCTGCTACCTTTCTGGTTTGGTATTTTTTTCTGAGCACCCAGACACACATGGTAGTTTTAATTGAAGCCCTAGTTTTGAATGGTCCTCATGTTCTACACACTGAGCCTCTTACTGCTAAGCTCTCATTCACTGGGCACTTGAGTTAAATTGCATGCTATAAGCACGGTGTCTAGATCTGTGAGAAGCTGTCAAGGGACTAAAGGATTCATCCTGGAAAGGGTGTCAGCTCCCTGAGATATAAACCCTGAGTGATAGAAACCAAGACATATGAGGGGACCAGGCAGATACATTTCTCTTTCTCCTTTCACATACTTGTCTGCAGTGTGTGTGTGTGTGCTCCTTTTCAGTAGATATAGAAAAAATTATGTACATACCTGGTTGCTGACTTCCAGCTTTGAAAAGTGACAGCTTGCATTGTGTCTCACTGGTCTTTGCTTTCCACGATAGCCTCCTTTCCCCTTTCCTTTCCTTTATTCCTGATCTCTTTCATTTACATAAATGAATGATTAGTACTAGATTTCTGACCCAGACTCTATGTTGGAAGGGTTTCTGGCTAAGACATTTGGTATTAGAATTAGTTCTTTTAGCATCGAGCACGCATTGAGAGGCCCATGGCCCCAAGTGCATATGACACAGAGGATGTCATTCTCTGGCATCAATGGGAGAAGAGGCCTCTGGTCCAGTCAAGGCTCATTTTCCCAGTGTAGGGGAATGCCAAGGCACTGAGGTGGAGAGGGTGATTGGGAGAGGGAGCACCCTCATGAAGATTAGTAGAGGGGGGGAGGGAAGTGGGGTGGGCGAAGGGGATAACATTTCAAATGTAAATACAGAGAGTATCTAATAAAAATAAATAAGATAAAATTAAAAAAGAATATTATTATTGGAATGGTTGGGGAGGTGTTCTGTGATGGGGAACTGGGCTACTATAGGGATGTAAAGTCAATAAAGAAGTAAATTTATGGAAAAATATTATGTGTGCACATGTACATACTTGTGTATGTACACCATAGTGTGCATATGGAGGCCAGACTACAATTTTCAGGAACTGGTTCTCTCTTCTCACTAAGAGTTCTAGGCATCAAACTCAGGCCATTAGGCTTGTGCACCAAGAATTTTACCTTCTGAGCCATCTCACCAGTCAAGAATTAGTTCTTACAACCCAAGGGTCATGATGGGGTTTTAGAGCTGTATTGTTCAGCTATCCTAAAGCGATAGGGACTATATTGTATGTGGTAATACCCTCACTATGAGCAGTATTACAATCAATTGAGCTTGTACCCATGATATGTGCTATTTTTTCTGGTATAATACATAGTTGGAGGATAGGATATGGGCAAGTCATATGGCTAGCACACTTAGTTGGCATGCAAATAATACTCTTCATAAGGATTTTAGAACCTAGTGTTTGCTTTTGTCTGTAGTAGAAACTCTGTTTCTATGTAGCCTTATTGGAGCCCTTTATTCTTAAGTTGTAGAACAGATAGCTCTAAAAATCAGGCTCAGGATTTGATGATAGGTGTAGTTTGGCTATGAAAATGACCAAATGCACAAACTACAATATTGTCTTGTTCACTATGTCAACATCAGAGGGGGAAATAATGTAATATAGAGATCAATGCTGCTATTTGGAAGGATAAATTCAAATAACGTGAAGCCAAGTTCCCCCACTTTTCCTGCGGGCACACTAGCCCTTTTCCTTTTCCAGAGAATAGTTTTCTTTTTCATAAACATGCTGTCTTAGATGGCATTCCTTCCCCAATTTCCATCTCACCATCCTTATTGCCTTCAAGCAAATAGTAAGAGTCAGATCCTGAACACTATTTGGTACTTATTAGTAGGAAAAATGACAACAGCTTATCATCTCAAACCCCTTTATTATTTGTACAAAAGAACCTAGTCACATAAAATGCATGGTGTACGATTCCATTAGTATGATTTCCAAGATTCAGGCAAGTGCATATCTGTGTAGAAAGAAACTAGAAAGTGTTAGCCTTTGGATTGGCAAGAGATTAACTGGAAAAAACCTGAATGTGTGTTCAGGGATGATAGTTGTACATGTAGTTTTGAATATCAGTAACATTGACATCTACAACTGATGAAACTAAATTCTTGGGGCTGGAGAGATAACTCACCAGTTAAGAGCACTTACTACTCTAGCAGAGGACCTGGGTTTGATTCCCTGCACGTACATGGTGGTTCTCATGTCTATAATTTCATATCCAGGAGATCAAATGTCCTCTTCTGGCCTCTGTGGGCACCTGCAGGCATGTGGTACACATATATATGGAAAAAAATGAATATTGAATAAATAAATCTTAAAAGAGCACAAATTTTTAATATTTTGTATGCAAATCATATATCAATAAAAAAGATAATTTATATGAGGATATGTTTACTCTCTACTTGAGCATTACTTTATCTCTTCTGATTAATATGCTTTAGACCATCTTGACATTTCATAAAATATCATATTAACTCATTATATTGATGAATAGATTCACTTTGAGAATATTTTACAGGTTTGGAAGTCTGGGGTAGAAGATCTACTCTACTAAAGTCCAAAATATTATACTTTGCACTCCTGACCACTGTAAAAGAGGTCCAGTAGTGTTTTATCATTTGGCCATTTGTATACAAGGCATACAATGATGAGAATACTGGCTCATCCTGACCTATTCTCTTCTTGTAACTAGATGGGTGCTAGTTTCAGTTGAGGCCAGGGGTGGGGGTATTTCTGAAGCAGGTCTCTAGACCATCTTATAAACAGATCTACCTAGATTTACTTTCAGGAAACTCCCTAGGAAACTCTCAGTGCAGATCTCTTTAGCTCTGGAATGGTACTCTTTTGGTGGTAGGGAATAATTCTTTTAAGAATACCGTGTGATATGCTAATGGAGACTGAATGTCAGATTACTCGGTGTATTGGCTAACTATTTCTGAGTTACAATGTTGTCACAGGCATCTACTTACATGAACAAATAGTTCTTACCTATGTTTCAAGAATCTGATCTTGGCTCACTCTGCTTAGGGTCTCACGAAGATGTAGTCAAGGTTTTGCCAGGCTGCATTGCTTTATAGAGCTTGGGATACTCTTCTAAGCTCACATGTTTGTTGATATGATTCAGTGTCATTGAGTTGGAAGATTTGTTGATTATGGGCCTGTATTGGCTTAAGACATTTCTTACAGTTTCTTACCAAGTGGCCTTCTCACAGCATGCATCATCATAGTTTACCTTTTCAAGGCCAACAAGAGGAAATCTCATTACAGTTTACTAAGGTAGAATCTCTTCATTAAATTTTATTATTACATTCACAAGGACATATTAGTTCCACAAATTAATAAATTTCACTTTGATCTTTATATACATTATTATATGCAGCTTCTCTCCAGCCCCAAGATTTCTTCTGTAACAATGGAAGAAATTATCTTATTTCCTTAGTGATAATACCTTGCCTAGTAGTTTCAAACCCCACTAATACTTTAGACGAGGGAATTATATAAAGGCAAGACTCATTAGAGTTCAGTTTGTGATGTGGTCATCATGGGTACCATGAAACTATGCAGAACAAACTATGTGTAAAATAAACTGGGTGACACATGACCTATATTGTGATGCTGGGGATGAACAACAACACTGTATCATGGGACTCATAAGACTGGGATTATGCAGGCTGGGAAGACTTGACTAAAATGGAGCATCAGATGGCCTAGATACATGCTACTTCTATGACTGTTACCTTCCTTTCAGCTCACTCTTATGTTGCATGATGCTGAAGGTCTACTACTGTCAAATAATAGTAAAAGAAAGAATTCAAGACTGATTTACATGTGGATCAGCAGAGCGATTGGTACCATGTAGAAATGGATATAGCCTGGCTCTACAGCCTCCTTGCATAACTTTAGGCAAGTAGCTTTGCCTTTTTGCCTTCCTGTTCTATATCTGTAAATAGAGATAGGAATTGTACCCATATGCAAGGTTATTCTGAGAATTCAATGTTTGTTGTAATGTTTATAAATGCCCAGCACAGTGCCTGGCAAATAAACATTTTAATACAGTTGTACATTTTATTTCTAATTTCTGTATTTTTAAAATTTTAAACATTTCTGTATTTTGTTCTTGTTGTTCATTTAAAAAATATCTTTCAGTTTATTTATGATGTCTTCTAAACTGATAAATACCTTTGTTACAACACCTTGAGTAGAACTGCTTTAGGCCAGTGAACAATTACCATTCTGCATCCCTTCCTCATCCCTCTTATTTTCCCCATGTCTCATGGTTTCCTTTCAAGTAGTTTCCTCAGAAAAGATGTGTAGGAAATAGAATTGTTACAGATGAAAAAGACCTTCATTTATCTCTAGGTTTTTATTTGGTCAGGTATTCATGTCTAGTCTGAGAAAAAAAAATCCACACTGTTTAATCTTCGAGGTTGCTATTGAAACATCAAGTGTGCTTCTTGATTCCCAAGCTGCATTTTGACCAGCATAAAAGCCTTGTGTTTGCATATCTATATATATTTTATCACTCCAAAGCTGACAATAATGAGCCTTATTTGGATATTTTCTCATTTATTTTGCCAGACACATAGCAGTGCCTTCAATCTGGAGGATCACATTGTTCCTTATGGGGAATAGTCTCATGTCCTTAATACTCACTCGCTCTTCCTTCCTTCCTTCCTTCCTTCCTTCCTTCCTTCCTTCCTTCCTTCCCTCCCTCCCTTCCTCCCTCCATCCCTCCTCTTTCCTTCCTTCCTTCCTTTTTAAAAAAGATTTATTTATTATCTATAAGTACACTGTATATATGTGAGTATACTGTAGCTGTCTTCAGACACACCAGAAGAGAACATCAGATCCCATTACAGATGGTTGTGAGCCACCATATGGTTGCTGGGATTTGAACTCAGGACCTATGGAAGAGCAGTCTGTGCTCTCTTTCTCTTTCTCTCTCTCTCTCTCTCTCTCTCTCTCTCTCTCTCTCTCTCTCTCCCTCTCTCTCTTTCTCCCTCCCTCCCTCCATCCCTCCCTCCCTTCCTTCCTTTCTTTTTTTTTCACCATTTCCACATCATTTCATTGTCATTCCTATACACTGGGGAAACTTGCCCTCTCTGGAACAAAAGCCTCTTATATTGATGCCCAGACACTGCTATCTTCAGCTACATATGCAACTGGATCAATAGGTCTCTCAAAGTGCACACAGAGGTTGGTGTTTTACTCCATGGGATTTTTGGAGGGTTTGTTTGGTTGATAATGTTGTTATCTTCCCATGAGGTTACAACCCCTTTCAGCTCTTTAGGTCCTTTCTTTAGCAACCTCATTGGGATCCCCGAGTTCAGACCTATGGTTAGCTGCAAGCATGCTCAGCTGTATCTATATGACTCTAGCATAGTCTCTCTCTCTCTCTCTCTCTCTCTCTCTCTCTCTCTCTCTCTCTCTCTCTCTCTCTCTCTCTCTCTGTTAACCTCCTTCTAGCATAAATACTAGGTAGATATTGGACATCATCAACTGATGCAATATAATTTTGTATTTATTTCTCCATATTTAATTAAATTAGTCCACATCAGTAATTGAGAACCACAATAAATGGAGGAAGAAGAAACCACAGTTTCAGGAGTTGGGGGATTGTAGGTACAGGGATGATTTTTAAAAAGATCACTGAAGCACGAGACTAAATTCAGATAAAAATCACTGAATCATATTTTAGACTGAGAACCTACTCCCTTCGTCCTGTATCAGTAGGCAATAAATCAAGGGCCTACTCCCCCAGCAAGCAGTTAATTCAAGAACTCTCTGGAGAAATATCTGGATATGCAAGGAATGTTGACATTTATGGAGTACAACAAAAGCCAGGAGGCTGAATTTTTGCTCTAACACAAAGCCCTGCCTTTATATAGTGATTCAATTCAATATTTAAAAAGGAAATTTAAGAGGAAATAAGCACCTAAGAATTACCAGTCACATGAAAAAGGCATCCAAAGTAAAGGGAAAAAAAAAAAAACAAAATAAACAGAAGAGAAGCAAGTCAAAGGAATAAGACCATTTAAAATGTGAGAAGTGAGAAGATGCCCAAGAAAATGCAATATTCTCTCTCCCTCTCTTTCTCTCCCCCAAGACAGGGCCTCAACCTCAGAGATCTGCCTGCCTATATTTCTGCAGCTATATAAAAGAAAAGATAAGCAATTCCTATATAATTGAATTTATTGGGATTCTTCTGACTAGTTCTTTTCTGCATTGCTTTTGGTGGTAGGTAACTGTGTAAAAATGTAATTGACAGTGAAAATGTAAAATTCTAAGTGAAGTTACTGGGTTTTAGAATGACCATTCTAACTGCATAGAAATTCAGATACCCAGAAAGATGGCTCATCAGTTAAGAGCACTTGTTGATCCTGCAGAGGACACACATTTGGCTCTCTGCATCCACATGGTGGCTCACAACCACCTGTAACTCCAGTTCCAGGGAATCCACTACCCTCTTCTGACCTCTGAAGGCACCAGACATGTGTGTGTTGTACATATGTACACACAGGCAAAACACTCATTCAATAAAATAAATTTAAAATCATTGCTAAGATTAGAGTTTGGAACTGGACTGGTCAAGTGCTTGAAGGACTGCTTTAATTTAGCCATGAGATAATTTTTTTGTGAGTTCATGCCAATACATTGATTTTATTAAAATGAATGAATGAATTAATTAAGATTGTTAACAGATCAAATACCCTGGTGACCAGTGTCTATGTTTAATTATCAGGGTGTCATTATTTGGAGTATATAATGTTTGAGCACATCTTTGCTTAAGTATGGTAGTCACAATACACCAAGTAGGACATCAGCACAAGTCCTTGGAAAGGTCAACACTATTAGCACTTTTACTTTGGAGAGCAGCATCTAGGTAAGGTGTTGTCTTACCTTTTGAACTTATATATACTTTATGAACATAAACACATTTAAGATTTACAATTAGCACCATGGCTAAACAGAAAGAAGACTTTCTATTAATTCAGCTTCTATGTTTGAGGCAAAATTCTGTTCTCTCCTTGTACCATGTGCCCCTCAGGTCATCAGGCTTCACAGCAAGTACCTCTATCCACTGAGCCAAGTCTTAGATAAGATACCTCCAAAATTGCATTTTTCCCCATCTGAATGGTTCTGCTTAGAAGTAGTAGAAACGACAGAATACTTTGTTGCTTTTTTATGGTTTAAATCCAAATGCAAGGCATATTGAATAAAACAGAGCACTTGTTGCTTATATTAACTCTGAGAACTTTTGTATAATATTTGGGTGGAATTGAGATGTGCATGTGTACACATGTCATGGATGCATAGGGTTTTAGATGTAATAGAATCCTCTTGAAATAATTGGCATTTGTAAAGGGATCATTTAAAAGACATTAGTGTAAACAGATGTTTAAGTGGACCTTAACTTTTTTAGAATTCAGTTTCCTGAGTAGTCAAGAGCCTGACAAAATCAGCAGAAAATACAATTATCTTGATAAAACACATCTTGTCCCTTATGCCCATGGTTTTGCAAATGCTGTTATATACTGTATTTTAATTTCTTTTAAAACATTTTTATTATTTTTTATAATTTCATACATATATGCGATATATTTTGATCATATTTAACTCCTACTCTGCCTCCAACTCTTCTCAGATATATTCCACCACCCTATCCCCCAGCTTTATGTCTTTTTAAAAATTTTATTTTATGTGTGTGAGTGTTTTGATTTTATATATATATATATATATATCTGTGTACACTTGCAAGCCTGGTGCCCTTAGGGGTCAATAAAAGATCCCCTAGAACTGGAGTTCTGGAGTGTTATGAGCCACTGAGTAGGTGCTGGGAATTGGAAGTGGGTTCTACAAAGAAAAGTGCTCTGATCTGTTGAATCATCTCTCTAGCCCATGTCTTATTTTTTAAAATAGTCCACTAAATATGATTTGTGATACCCATATATTTTGGGCATGAAGCCATCCATTGGAGCATGATGAACCTCCTAGTTTCCACACCCTTTTGCTTCAACATCTAACAAGAACACATGCACCACCATGTTCATAGCAGCCCTATTTATAATAGCCAGAAGCTGGAAAGAACACAGATGTCCTTCAGTAGATGAATGGATACAAAAATTATGGTATATTTACACAATGGAGTACTACTCAGCTATCAGAAACAATGACTTTATGAAATTCCTAGGAAAATGGATGCATCTAGAGAATATCAACCCGAGTGAAGTAACCCAGTCACACACACACACACACACACACCCACCCACCCACACACACACATAAAAACAGATATAATATGCAGTCACTGATAACTGGATACTAGCTCCAGAAAGCTCTGAATACCCCAGAAACAACTCACAGGCCATATGAAGCTCAAGAAAAAAAAAAAAAAAGAAAAGAAAAAGAAAAAATAAAGGCCAAAATATATTCATATAGTTTTATGCAAAAATGCTTTTAAAAATCTGTACATGTATCTCTGCTTTTTAAAAATAAAGTTGAAAAAAAAAAGGAAAGAAAATTAAACCCAAGGCTTGGCCTACGTGGCAGCCGCTAGAGCCTCCGCAGCTCATCGAGGCAAGCCGCTGGCCTCTGGGGACTTCCTGTGGAGGCCGCAGCAGGAGCAACCACTCAGGACCTGCCCACTCAGCCTTCTGCAGGCCATCATGGGACAGAACGACCTGATGGGCATGGCCTAGGACTTTGCTGATCATTTCCTTTGAGTTACCAAGTAGTACCTGCCTCATGTGGCACACCTCTGCCACATCAGCACCTTCCTGGAGGATGGCATCCGCATGTGGTTCCAGTGGAGGGAGCAACATGAGCACCTGGAGCTGTGGCTACCTTTTGGCCTCATCCTTCGTGTTCCTCAGCCTGCTGGGACAGTTGACTGGCTGTGTTTTGGTGCTGAGCAGGGACTTCGTGCAGTATGCCTGCTTTGGGTTGTTTAGAATTATCACACTTCAGACAATTGCCTGCAGCATTTTGTGGGACTTGAAGTTTCTGATGAGGAAGGAACCTGGCTTTAGGAGGAGGTTTGCTGCTGCTCTTGGCAGAGTCCCGCTCAGAAGGAAAGAGCATGTTTGCTGGTGTCCCCACCATGCGTGAGAGTACACGCAGCTTGGAGGAAGGGTCATACTGGTCCTGATGTTCATGACCCTACTTCACTTTGATGCCAGCTTCTTTTCTATTGGCCAGAACGTTGTGGGCACAGCTCTGATGATCTTAGTACCCACTGGTTTTAAAGCTAAGCTGGCAACTTTGACTCTCGTCGTCTGGCTGTTTGCCATTAACATGTATTTCAACGCCTTCTGGATGATCCCAGTCTATAAAGCCATGCATGACTTCCTGAAATATGACTTCTTCCAGACCATATCGGTGATTGGAGGCCTGCTCCTGGTGGTGGCTCTTGGCCCAGGGGGTGTCTCCATGGATGAGAAGAAGAAAGAGAGGTAACAGACAGATCCCTCCCCTCCCTGGCTGAGGCAAAAGGCCCTGGACTGGTTTAGGGTAGAGTCAACAAACTGCCAGTATTTATTTATCCTTTTCCCCTCCATTGGTAAAGGCACAGATGTTTTGAGAACCTTATTTGCAGACACCTTAAAATTGAAGGTAAAGTCTTATTTGGGAATAGTCTGGAGTCTGACCGTCCAGGGCTGGCCAGCTGGATGGTCACTCCATAGCCAAGGCTTGGAGTAGACAGTGTGGTGGGCTGTGGCCTCATTCCTCCTGTCTCAGTTCCTTTCGGGGGCGAGGGACTTCAAGTCGTACTGAGCTGTACTTTATCATTCAAAGCAGTTTCCCTTCTTAGTTTTAAGTTTACATCCTTAGCTCAAACTACTAAATGACTTAGGATGGTCCAGCCAAACACCAAACAGCTAAACCTCTAGTTCAGAATTCTACCACTTGCCCCAGCATTGCTTCTGCCCCTGTATTTTATAGGATCAATGAAAAGTCAAGAGAACAGCACAGTATTAGAAAGGTGGGTGCTACTGCTGGCCCTTGATGTTAGCTGGCTGGATGCTGTTTAGTGGATGAAAGGTACCCTGGGAGTTTTCATGGCGACAAGCAGGGATAGGATGGGGAAAATGGCAGGAAGTTCTTAGAAAGCTGCTATCCCTCAAGCTTGGTGGTGGAAAGGGCGAGCAAGCTGCTCACAGGATAGCCCAGAACCACCAATGGAACCAGCCTGGGGAACAGTGATGCTGTGGGGCCCAGAAGTGAGGAGTCCAAGTACTCAAGACACCCAGGCTCAACCCAGTTACCTCACACTTGACCTGAGAGCAAGGCCTGAACTCCATAGGTTGTGATTCCCCCAACCTCCTAGCTTAACTTCCTGTACCAGGCCGAGCTTACTCCACCAACATCCCTGATGCCTCCATTTCCCTGAGGCTGCTGCTTGCTTCGATTTTTGTCAACTTGCTCTGCTGGATGCAGCCAAGATACCTTTTACAATTTGTGATGCTTTCCAATTTGATCTCAGTCCTGTATTTAAGATACTTTTTACAGTTTGTGATGCCTTACCAATTTGATCTCAGTCATGTATTTAAAGTTTTCTAACATTGCCTTAAAAAAAAAAAAGAAAAGAAAAGAGAAGAAAAAAAAATTAACCCATTCCCCTTAGAAGCCATCAGCTGTCAGTGTAGCTCAAGGGCAGACGTCTGTTAGTCCCTCAGAACAATATTTTTAAGGAATATTTACTGCTCTAGACTCAAAGCAATAGGCTCTAACTTAAATCAGTGCATCATATTTTGACTTTGGAAAATCCTTCCAGTAAATGTACATTCAGCACTCCTTTTACAAAAATTTGAACTTAGACAAAGTTATTTTGTTTTAAAGTACTTTATGCCATCTAAATATAAATTTTTCTCATCAAAATAGCTTAAATGGTTTCATATTTTTTGCTTATAGACTTGCATGTCTATTAGATTTAATTATTAATCTTACAGAATCCAGAAGAACACACTTTACTCTGTTCCTGATATACTAGCAATTTATAAGCATGTATCTTTTATAATATAGTTGTAATCATAACTATATTATAAAAGAGAATTGGTTTCAAATTATATTTATGATGAAGTGGAACAGATTGCATTCACCTATCTGCATGGCTCAACTACATGGCCACTTTGGCAAGCCTCAAATGGGCAGTAGCAACTTGGTCTTAAAAGGAGCCATTTTTTTCTTTAGCCAAGTTTTACAGTTACCTCTGAAATGCCTGATTTTAACTAGGCATGGCTAAGAATAAAACCTGGATAGTCATTTGTTTTTCCAAAGAGGCTGCAGCGGAAGAGGGAAGAACAAGGGAAAAAAACAGGTGGTCAGACAATAGCCTCTATACATTAATACTGCAATTACAGGCTCAAAAGGAATCCTAAAAATGTTCACGCTCATAAAGCTGTCCTCACACATGCACATTTTAAATTAGCTACGCCAAGAGTTGACAAGAGTAATTTGATCCCCAGGCATTTAAAAATGCAAAAACAAAGTGGTCACAGCTTTGTGACTGAATTATTTTCACAAGTCTGGGAGATTAACTTTTCAATTCCAAACTCTCATATGAAACAATCACATTCATTCAGATTTCTTTTCTTGGATAAGTCACTTTAAAATTATAAAACACTAGTCAGCTAAAGTCTTCCTTTTGGGAAAGAGTACCAAGTTAGTATTCCCTGTGGTTACATGAATTTGGACACAGATTTAATAAGCATGCTTGTTCCTCTGTTATAATTTTTCTATTTTTCAGCTACTTAGCAGCATAACCGTGCAGAATCTGAGTTTCCTGTTGTAGCAGTAAACATCTAAATAGTTCAACAGAACTTTCGATTGGCTCAGAAGAGCTCCTCAGAGACAATGCATGTCAGACAAATGCTTAATTCTCAAATAGGCCAAAAGAACTTCTAATAAGGTAAAGCAAGAATAAGGACCCTGATGTACTGCGAAGTATGGCTGATGTCTGCCCTTGTCTTGGCTTCAGGCAAAAAGCCCTGCTTTTGGCAGCTCCACCAGGCTAACCTTGGTCACCCACTCCAACATGCTGATTACATAGACAAGGAATAGTGAGAAGCAGAGATAGGAGGTTGAACCAATGTTTGCTGAGAGTTTTAACTAGCTACATTTTAACTAGGCATGGCTAGGACTCACACCTCAAATAGTTCCGCATACATGACTCCACTGACTGCAATTTCATCTTTCCCTGTTTTCTTTAAATTGTCTAAAAGTGTACATCATCAGACATAGGGAAGAGCTCTTGTGAACTCTTCTCCAACTATGTATCTAGTCTGAGCCGCAGACATAGCCTTCTAGATTTCTAAGAATAGGAATAAACTTTTCATAAACTTCTTTATAGTGTTTTATCTCCAACCTTTACTCTCAAGATTTCAGGGTGGTTTATTGTTTGCCTTGACTGTTGTCCTTGGCTCCAGGTGGCAGTAACTAATATATTTATTTTTAATTATTTTCACCAACTGTCCCTTGGTTACTTGGTTAGTCATCTGAGTTAGACTAAATAAACACTCTGAGCTGTTCTTTGCAAATAAGGTCCATTTTTGATCTCTTCAGTACTGGGGACTTGCACCAGGATTTTGGACTGCTCTGTGGTTGCTGCCGAACTCCCTTTTCTACAAGCTTTTGGCATCCGGGTTTAAGAAAGTTGATTGTGGCAGCTTTGGTTATTTACCCATTGCTCTTGGGGGGTTAAATGTAATTTTGGAGTTCCTGTTTGTATCAGTTCTGCAGTTGCCTTGCCCGAGTTGTTATATTTCATGGTCTTGACAATTTGGAAGACTACAGAATTTCCTTCCCTGCTATTCGTCTGATGTATTTCTTATGGTAATACTGAGGCTCTTGACTTGAGAAGACCACAGAGGTAAAGTTCCATTCTTATCATACAATGTCCTTGCTGTCTATTATCAACATGATTTATCACTGTCAAGGAAACGGAGAGCAGAGTGTGGCACTTTAGGGGTTGGAGCTCTTGAGTCAAATATATCTGAATTCAATCCCTGGCACCTTTACCTGATTGAGTGGTAGACAATTTTAGAATGTCAGTTTCATCAAATATATAACAGGAATAATAGCAGTAACTACTTCAGAGAATTGAATGAGGGTAATGTGTGTTAATTAATTAACATAATGTTCAGCACCTCCTAAGAATAAGGATGTATGGTCATGTGTATGTAATCAAGAGAATTTGAGCAGATACAATTAAAAAATTAGAAATAATTTTTATTATAAGTACCACAAGCTGTGTGTGGCTGTATATTAATTCCAGACTTAATGACATTGTGGCTAGAGGATTGCCACAGATTTGAGAGCCACCTGAGATACAGTGTAAAGCCCTGTCCCAAATAAACAGACATCCCAATTTTACAGGGGTATTTGATGGAAAACCCAGATGGACATGTATTTACTTGGTAGAACTTTTAACACATAGGGCACTACCTGTGAGAACAAGGCAGAGGTGAGTTCTGCAGTTAGGGGGGCTGCCATGATGCTGGCTTTCATGTTACACTTGTCATCAGAGAGGAATTCTAGAAGAGAAGAAATGATATAAAATTATGTGGCAGTTAAAAGCATTACTATTGGAACCAAAGAAATCAAGAACTCATTCCTGATTTTCTTCTCACAGGCTTTGTGACCGTGAATAAAGTTACTTTAACCTCAAAGCTCAAGTTTCCTCATGTCTAGAAGAGACATGATAAAATAGAGGATTGAATGAAACAACCCCTACAACTTTCCTTGTCACATAGTCCTGGGTGGAATACCTGCTCTTTACTGATTATTGTGATCTGGTCCAGGGACTCTCTGTAAAGTCCTTTAAATCAGGGACAGTGTGTGGTACCAAAAGCTGAGTAGAAAGCATCACCTCTGCAGTATGGAGAATCTTTCAGCTCCTACCCCTTGCTAGTAGGCTCAGTTCCTGGCTCAGGACTGCCGTGGGCTGCCCTGGGGCAGGGTGCTTTTATGATATCCACAGCAGCTAAACATCTTTTTAAAAAAAGACTTGAAGCATACAATCAGAAAGAAAATGGAAACCACATGGGGAATTTAGACCACTCCAATATGTTCTTAGTCTCCCATTCTACATACAATTCAGGCCTCTTCTGCAGATGATGGCTGAGAACATCC
The DNA here is from genome assembly GCF_963924665.1 of Micromys minutus. Classification (NCBI taxonomy): domain Eukaryota; kingdom Metazoa; phylum Chordata; class Mammalia; order Rodentia; family Muridae; genus Micromys; species Micromys minutus. The sequence continues at coordinate 92,309,389 of NC_137970.1, forward strand.
TTTTAGAGTAATAAATCACAGGAACATTAAATGCGTCCCTGCAGCTGCACCAAGGCTAGTTAGAGGCCTATTCAAGAAAAAGGGCTTATGTGGTGGGTTTTTTTTTTCTCCTCTTCCTTTTAAAAAGCCACCTGTACCATTTTTGTCTTGGTTTCTTAAGTGGAAATGATTTTAAGATGTAATTTTCTTCCTCTACTTTATTTATAATGTACAAATAGTTCTTTGTTAATAGGGAAGGGGGGGGGCATCCGTAGAAATGAAATGCCAAACCTAATTAAGGCTTTTTAGAAAAAGTGCGTCTCTTTAACGTTCCAACTTCCTTTCCGAGTTAGTAATTTAGGGGCTGGACAAGATGCAGGTGGAAGGAATTGCCTCACTGACAGCTGGCCCTGAATCTTTCACATTCCTGGACATGCACCAAGTTAAGGGCAGAACTGGGGCTGGTCCGGGAGGAGCACGAACTGTAATCTAAGCCCTTTCCCGTTGGTTTGCAAAGTCCCAAAAGTTCTCTGAGACAGGAGAGATAGTTTTGAGGAGAAAAATTGGGACCAGATTATCTAATCCAGATGTTGAAAACCATGTCTCGAGGAAGAGAAACATTATAAACAAGGCCCAAAGGAGGAAAAAAAAATGTTTTAAAAAAATAAGCCAGACCTCGAGGAGGGATCGTCATAATTATATCAGCTCCAGTTAGACTCACATAATGAAGTTAACTGTGAAGTTTGGTGAGGATGAGGATCAGCTTTGTAAAATGATTTAAACAGTTCCAGAGACTTCCCTCTGAACAGTGAAACTATCCTTAGCCAGAGGTCATAAAGTCCTGATAACCTCTTCCCACTGGCTCTTAACCCTCTTTTGGTCAAGTATTTGCTCTAAAGTGTGGCCAGAAACCCTGAACTTTTCCCTCAGAAAATGATGGACAGCTGCACACACAAATCAGCCTACATTTCCATGAGGTTCCCAGACAGCTGCGAGCTGCCTCCTGGAGGCTTTAGATGGCATTTCTCATATCTGATTTGCAAAAGCCATGTGAAAAGACTCACCATAGACTGTGGTTGAAGTAATGTGAAAAGAAAGTCCGTCACTGTGGGATCCCACACTCAGTTCTCAGCTCTTCGGTGGCAACCAGCAGTGCCTGGGTGTCTGAGAGCCTGAGAGCCAGATGGCGCTGGCCTCCTTGTAAGCCTGGAGATGCCTCCATCCCCAGCTCTGTCTGTCCTGTGCCCCAGACTGTGCTTCCTTACCCCCTGGGGTGGGGTCCTGAGGCTTCTCTATGGCCAAGCACCCCGCCCAGTGGCAGCGTGGGATCACTGCGGTCAGCTTGAGAAGATACTGTATATCATGGCAGGCGGCCACACCAAGTTTGTAGACAGGAAGCAGAGAAAGAACCGGATGTGAAGCCAGGAGAAGAAACCTTACGGCCTGCCCTCAGCTGGGAACTAAATGTTGAAATGTGAGTCAATGGGACATTTTGTGTTCAAATCATAATAGCTATTTTTGGAGGAACTGGGGAAATGGTACATGATTTCTTATTGTATTATATTCCTTATATACACCTACCTGTGTGCAAATCTACACTCAACCCAAAGCTTCTTTAAAAATTAAAAATAGGGGCTGGAGAGATGGCTCAGTGGTTAAGAGCACTGGCTGCTCTCACAGAGGTCCTGAGTTCAATTCCCAGCAACCACATGGTGGCTCACAACCATCTGTGATAAGATCTGATGTCATCTTCTGCTGTGTCTGCAGACAGCCACAGTATACTCATATTAAATAAATAAATCTTAAAAACATAAAAATAATCTTAAAATATTAAAACAAGGAAACAATCTATTTTGTGTATATGCACACATAAAATATAGTGAAAATGTAAATTATAATTTATATACAAATGTATGTTGCAATTAAATTTTCAAATAAGTGTGCATGAAAATATGTATTCAGTGAAAAAATGATGTATGTGTGTGTGTGTGGGGGTATACGCATGCTTGCAAGTGTCCTCCACTGTTACTCTTTCAGTGAACCTTGGATCTCTCAATGAACCATGTAATCACCATAGTTTGGCTATGCTGGTCAGTAAGGTTCGATGATCCTATCTCTGACCCAAGTTCCTCAGCATAAGCTCACATGGCCCCTGTAGCTTTTATGTGGGTGCTGTGGGTGTAGTCTCAGGTTATCATGCTTGCATAGCAAGAGCTTTTACCCTACTACTGACCATCTGTCTCAAAAACTTTACTCTTACAGCATGGAATCAAAACTCAAAAAAAAAAAATCTATGGAGGTGTGTGTGTGTGTGTGTGTGTGTGTGTATACACTGCTCTTGTGCCAAGAGTCTATATGTCAGTGGTTGAATGATTATAGAAAATATATCTTCTGGCAGCATTCACATCTGATAATAATTGCCTTTCTACATCATGTGCTATAGAAAATGTGGATGCCCAATGATGTTTGTTATAGGAATTTTTGATGGTAGCTTATTCTGTGTTCTCTAAGTCATTTTGTCACTAATGTCATGTTTGGTTTTACAAGTTTCTTGGCAATAAAGTGACTTTTACTTGTTTTACCAAGAGGCCTAATAACTTTGAATGATACCGTTCTAGCTTTAGTATCATTTCTGCCAAGTCACAGTATTCATCAGTTTCTTCCTGCTTGCTCTAAAAAAAAAAAAATGCTTGCATCTTGGTTAATAATTATGTAGAAATCTTCATAACTTCATGCTACATTTTGATGCAGTTTATTACAGATGTCATGCTAGATTACAAAGCACATGGGTGACAAGAATAATAACATTTAAATACGAGCTGTCTTCTTATTTGCATTTTCACTGCATGCATGATATTTTCACACACACACACAAATGGCCATTATTTATGCTAATGGTGTTTGCTGAGTTGTATCACTTTAGTTTTCTTTGTTACTATTTTATAAGTTCAATAGGCCACATTTGAGTGGTTGACTATGCATGGAGATTTAATAGTACACAATACAAATGCACAACACATGTGCAAACTTAGCATAAGCATGAACACACAGATGGCAGAAATAGGTTAGCAGAGGTGACATGTACTTTTATATAGCCTTTATGTATGGAAGGCAATTGCTGTGAGAAATCATAATTAGCTTTACATTGCTTTCTTTCCTTTTATTCTTTTGATGGTACTGAGGATTGAGTCGAAGGCCTTCTGCATGCTAAGCAATTGCTTTACCACTGAGCTATAATCCCCAGTTCCTTAGCACTGCTTTTCAAATATAGGAAAAGGTTCTATGCAACTCTATAGGAAGAACAATAGTATCAACCAAAATCCCCTAGAGCTCCCAAGGACTAAACCACCAACCAAAGAGTACACATGGAGGGACCCATGGCTCCAGCTGCATATGTAGCAGAGGATAATATTGTCAAGCATCAGTGGGAGGAGAGGGCCCTCGGTCATGTGGAGACTCGATGCCCCAGTGTAAGGGAATGCCAGGGCAGGAAGGTAGAAGTGAATGGGTGGGTGGGGGAGCACCATTGGGCTCCCTGTGCTCAGTCCAATGGTTGGCTGCAAGTATCCGCCTCTGTATTTCTCAGGCTCCAGCAGAGCTTCCCAGGAGTCAGCTATATGAGGCTCCTGTCAGTGAGCATTTCTTGGCATCCACAATAGTGTCTGGGTTTGGTGTATGTATATGGGATGAATCCCGAGATGGGGCAGTCTCTGAATGGCCTTTCCTTCAGTCTCTGCTCCACACTTTATTTCCATATTTCCTTAGACAGGAGCAAGTCTGGGTTAAAAATTTGGAGATGAGGGGGTGGGTCCATCCCCCAATTGGGGGCCTTGCCTAACCTCTGAATATGGTCTCTACAGGTTCTCCCTCCCCTTTATTTGGGCATTTTAACTAATCTCATCCCTGTTGGGACCTGGGAGTCTCCTGTTTTCCTGGCATCTGGGACTTGCTGGTAGCTACCCTCAGTTCCCCATCCCCCATTGCTACACACCTCTGTTCAAATTCCTGACCCTCTGTATATCATCCTGTCTCCTCTCATACCTGATCCTGCCTCCCTTTTCACTCCCCCTTCCTCCCTCTTCTAAGAAGGACTGAAGCATTGCACACTTTGGTCTTCCTTCTTTTTGAGCTCCGTATGTTCTGTGAGTGGTATCTTGGGTATTCCGAGTTTTTGGGCTAATATCTTACTCATCAGTGAGTGCATACCATAAGTGGTCTTTTGTGACTGGGGATGATAGTCTCTAGTTTCATCTATTTGCATAAGAACTTCATAAAGTCGTTGTTTTTAATATCTGAGTAGTACTCCATTGTGTAAATGTACATTTTCTGTATCTATTCTTCTGTTGAGGAACATCTGGGTTCTTTCCAGCTTCTAACTATTATAAATATGGATACTAGGAACATGGTGGATCATGTGTCCTTGTTATATGTTGGAAAATCTTTTGGGTATATGCTCAGGAGTAGTATAGTTGAGTCCTTAGGTAGTACTATGTTCAATTTTCTAAGGAATTGCCAGACTCATTTCCAGAGTGGTTGTACCAGCTTGCAATCCCAACAACAGTGGAGGAGTGTTCCTCTTTTTCCACATCCTTGCCAGCATCTGCTGTCACCTGAGTTTTTGTTTTTAGCCATTCTGACTGCTTTGAGGTGGAATCTCAGGGCTGTTTTGATTTGCATTTTCCTGATAATTAAGGACGTTGAACATTTCTTTGGGTGCTTTGTGGCCATTCGATATTCCTCAGTAGAGAATTCTTTGTTTAGCTCTGTATCCCATTTTTAATAGGGTTATTTGGTTCTCTGGAGTCTAACTTCTTGAGTGCTTTTTTATATATTGGATATAAAACCAACTGGGAAACTTCCTCCATGCTAGCTAGCTTACATGGTACCAAGTGCTATGTAATCTTTTGGCAGAGAAAAGATATCAATGGTTTTACCCAGTAGTGGACCTTGGATCTTGCAATAATAACCTGTCAGTCAAGATATGTCCACTGGCACAATAGTGGTCTGAAAGTTTTGGTCTAACTAACTGCTTTTTGATTGAATTTGAGTCCTACTCTATAGGAGGGAATTTCTTTCCTGGTACTGTAATGCTGGTCAGAGTCTATGGTTGGAAAGGTCACAGATCCTATGGTAGAACATGTTATTGTTATTTTACTAAATGTTTATGTTGACAAACTGCCTTCTAAATATTTATATTTATACCTATAGGCCTGTACTACTTTCTCAACCTTGGTTAGAGAAAATTAGTTTTGCATTGGCAGTCAATGGAGAGTTCCATAACACATTGAATTCCTGAAAATAAACTGAATCCTCATCCCTAAATGGAACATTTATATTAGCAACCTTACCCATGGCTGAGAAATTATTGCAGAAGAGGAGGTGGAAGGAATATAAAAGGGATACATGTAAGATTTTGTGTATGGTGCAAGGGTATAACACTCATGAACTCATTGTAGCTATGGTTACCTCCACAAGACTTGTACAAGATTAAGCCAAGAAAATCCTGGCAAAGATAGGATAGATGATCTCCAGTCTCTGCTCCTTCCTTACTAAGGAGCTATTAGCAGAGAATAGTTACTGATGAAGGTGGAAATATTCTTTTTTCAGGATGTGGCTACTGGTAGGTTTTACGTCTTCCAGTCAATGATCCCATACCCAAGCGCACATGGGTATCACTTACTGGACTTAGTGGGTTATAAAACAAGACATAAAGTTTAGAGGTAGGATTGTTGTGGGGATATAGGAAGAACTGGAAGGAGAAATGGAAACATAGATATGATCATACTTCATCATATACATGCATGAAATTCTCAAAACTAAATAGAAAAAATTAAGGAAATGTTCCTTTTATTCTAGACTTATGACTTCTCAAGCATATATGAAACTAATCAGGAAAGGAAACATGGCTTCACTAATGTCATGCAGAGCAGATTCAGCTATCATTTATCATCATCACAGGACATCTTTGTGCAGTGATCAGTATGCACAATTTTAGATGGTAGCTCCAGAGACTACCAGAGGTAGAGTGAAAGTACAGTGTGATGTGGGAGATGAAAAACCATGAAAATGTGATGCACTTGCCAGCGGTTGGCCAGAGATATTTACAGGGATGATGGAAGTAAATGATTTTTGAGAAGCAAAAAGTGAAGGTAATTTTAAAAGCATCACTCCTGATTCCTCCTCCTCATCTTCCTCCTTTCCTCATCTCCCTCGTCCTCCTCATTTCTTCTTTCTTCACGTTTTTGAGATCGTATCATTATGTACTCCAGGATGGACCCATGAGCCTCTTGTCCCAGTTTCCGAAGGTTGGGATCACAGGCCAGCACCAGTATGCTGTTTGGTTATGATTTTAATTCATGCTCTAAGGCTCAGTTCTAGATCTAACTCACCAAAGATCCTTCTGTCACCTTTGTATCTCACAGAGATCCCTTCCTCCCACTTCCTAGTGAATTCTGACCATACTCCCCCACATGTGTGTTCGACTCTCAGTGCTTACCTTGGCTTCTTTTGATTTTTGGATAATGGCTTCATTTCTGAAGCTTCTTATCTTTCTTCTTATGTTTTTTTCTCTATGTACAGTTTTTTTTTCTTCAAGTTTTTTTTTTGGGGGGGGGGATGGGGCTGAGTGGGAAGGCAGTACTAGGGATTGAATATAGGGCCTCACACATGCTGGAAAATTCTCTACAACTCAGCTGCTTTCTCAGTCCCTATGCCCACAGCCGTTTATTCCACCCTTTAAAAAAGATTTATTTATCTATTTTATGTATGTGAGTACACTGTAGCTGTCTTCAGACACACCAGAAGAGGGCATTAGATCCCATTACAGATGGTTGTGAGCCACCATGTGGTTGCTGGGAATTGAACTCAGGACCTCTGGAGTAGCAGTCAGTGCTCTTAACTGCTGAGCCATCACTCTACCCTCCACCTGTTTATTACACTTATGTGGCTTTGAAAGCATATTTTTGTCTATTTGCACATGGGTAAGTGTATTTATGTCACAGTGCATGAGTGGAAGTCAGAGGACCACTTGCTGTAGTCAGTTTCCTACCTTCACCATGTGAGTCTGAGGACTGAAGGAAGGTCTCTAGGCTGGCAGCCTTTACCCACTGAGCTATCTTGCTGGGACCTTCCACTTCTGTGTTTACACAATGGTTTTTCCCTACTGTAGTCTGTAACGGACTGTGATTTTTAACTTTTTAAGTAACACAAACATCTACAAATATCTGCAGAATAAACAAATGGGTAATGCCCCAAATATAACTCTTTGAGTGACCCAGAACTTGGAAATTTTTGTTTTCTCACCCTCAAATATCTTAACTTCCATCCAGGAAAGTTCCAGAAACATCACCAAGGCAAAATATGGGGCTCACTTATGACGAATCAACAAATTATATTCCCCTGTTCAGATAGACTTGAAGAAGTTCTTGCAGTAGAAAGAACACTGGGTACATTGATTCATTCCTACCTAGTTCTGCTAAGTAGCCAAGTGACTGAACAAGTTGAATCATGGTTTTGGCTAGCTTTAGTTTCCTAACTTGCAAAATGAAGAGATGGCATTACGTGTCTACAATGCTGTAAAGCAACATGATGAATGATTTACTAACTAGACTGAACTGTGAATATATATTAATATCTATGAACTACCTAAGTCCTATGGCAGCCCGAAGCAATTGTTCTTCGGCGGTGAAATGCCCACAAGGTATTAAATGTATCTGATGGATAATGAATAGCTCTAGGCAACATCTTGGGAGTGTTATAAATATCTCTCAATCTGTTTACTTACTTTTACTTTTCTGTAGTTAATGTTCTGCTACCACATTCTCCCCTCATTTGTCTCCATTTCTCTCTGTTCATTCATTCTACTTAGGCTGCCAGGTTTGTCCAATAAAACTCCACTCTGATTCTTTCATATTTACTTCTATCCTTCCTAGGTGACAAAGAGGCAGGTCAAGGCAATGGCAGGCACAAGGACAGGAATAATAACCTTGCTCTCTCGGTGATGTGCCCCATTTGTAATACCTGGCAGCTCATTAGCAACTCAGACTCTGTACTCCACCCCAAACTTACCGAATCAGAATGCACGTTAGCAAGATCCTTAGCTGATTGTGAGCACATTAAAACGGGAGAAGCCCTGCTAACTGCCTCCTCCATCTGCTCACCAGCTGTTCTTTACCTCAGAAGAAGGGAAAAGGCAGGGGAGTTGTCTTAAATATGAACTCTTCATTTTGTCTCTGTATCATGGGGACTGCAGAAATTTCAGTGGTTTTGTAGGGTAGTGTATAATAAATAGCGGGTATTGATGAATTTTCTCTTTGGGCCATGTGCTGAAATGATGACTGAAATCAGACACATATAGTGTGATGAAGACGTTCTGTCCAGACAGGGCTGGACCCAAGTCAAGGTATCATCTCTGTCTGGTTAGGATCTCTGTGCTTGGAGAAACACCCCTGTAGGTCCTACTTCTTTGTTTAGAAGGCCTCATTCTTTTTTATGCCAGATAGGGGTGTTCTCCCTAAGCAAAGTGGGTAACTAACTGGGTAGGCGTATTCAGGTGTACAGCATACACCTGAATACATTTCTCTTTTTCCTAAACTTACTATATTCCTAGTAGGTCTTCTCTTTGCAAATTCCTTTTAAAGACATTTCAGTCTGGATAACATACCCCATTTTAGAATAAGACCAGGGCTTCCAGACTCTCATCCCCAAATATGCTATTACTCTGAGAACCCTCAGGTTACCAGGTCTCTCTTACAGCCCTTCCTGTTACTAAAAATCTGTCTCCTTCAGGGCCCCCACTTTTACTTTGATCTTCGGTGGCTAATGTATTAAGTTACTCTGAGGATGGCTTGTCCCTAAGCAATAGCCAGAAGACATACAGACACTAAAGTAATTTGAGGATGTCCCTGAAACCACAATAAGAATAAAATGCAGAAAAAGAAGAAATAAGGACAGTATAGTACCTAGGGGTCTGAGAAGATGTGGCCAGTGATTGGAAGTCTGGAACAAGAGATCGTATAGTTTTAAAGTTTATTGTATGGTTAGTGTTGGGATTCTGTAAACCCCACCCCTCAATTGCCTGGCAGTAGCCAGGTATGCTCCACCCCAGTGACCTGACACTATAAAAGGGGCTGCTTGCCCCTCCTCTCTCTCTTGGCCTCTCTTGCTCTTGTGCTCTTGCAGCCTTACTCTTCCACCCCTACCCCTCCTCTTCCCTTTCCCTTCCCCCCTCTCTCCCACTTGCTCATGGCCAGCCTCTACTCCTCTACTCCTCTACTTCTCTCTCTCTCTCTCTCTCTCTCTCTCTCTCTCTCTCTCTCTCTCTCTGCCTCTACCGCCCTCTTAACTCTCCCATGACCTGAATAAACTCTATTCCGTACTATACTATTGTGTGGCTGGTCCCTCAGGGAAGGGATTCCCAACACGGACCCCCCAGAGGCATCTCCCTTGCCCCCAGGCCTCGCCGCACCTCCATGGGCCATATGCCCCCTTCTCTCTTCATCTTTCCCCTAACAGTTAGCCCTATCTCTGAAAATCTGACATGACCAGGGATACAGGCAGGAGGGAGATTCATGGCTGAGTACCATTAATTATTAAGAGATCAGTACTGGACAGAGGTTCTAAGACCAGAGAAAAACAAGGTGCTGGGATGAATTGGGGCCTATAGTTGGTGGCTCTGGGCTTAAAGTCTAGGATCTCATGCTGGAGTTCCACAATTTGTTCTGCTGATTTGAGTTATGAATTTGGACATCATAGAGTGGAGTGTGTGGGCTTTGGAACTGAATGCCCGGGCTTCTGTTCCTGAATTCACCACTTAATAGAGGTATGATACTGGATAAAACTGTCCTCTCTGTGCCGTATAAGAGGGATGCTGTGAGGCTCACAGGAGGTAAAGGTAAATCACACTTCCTTTTTGCACAGTACTAGCCTGGGATGTCCTGCATTTCCTCCTGTTGTTCTTCAAATATCTTTCTGGTCACTGGGACATGTTCCTTCTCTGAAGCACCCTTTCCAGTAAACTTTTTCTCCTTTAGGTCTCAGTACAGGTATCAGTTCTCATGAGGTTTCCTTTGCAAGCTTCCTAGGACCATGTGAGGTACCTTTCCTATGTGCTTCTACTTCTACATCATGTATCAAAGTTGCTCGTGTGTGTGTGCGTGTGTTTGTGTGTGTGTCTTCTATTAGATGTTCAGCCTCATCATTTAGTAACTACACTTTCCCCCCACTGCTGTCTCAGCTAGCTGACACAGTAGAAATGTATTGAACGTCTATTGATAAAATGAGTAAATGGTGAAAGACTTCAGGCTTAGCCCTCCCAGGGGAGCTATAGTAAGACAGGATCTTTCTTTCTATAAGCTTTTTTATTAGAATATGGAGAAATACATTTCTCTATGCCATGTTTGTAAATGTGTATCTTGTTCTTATTTTTCTCCTCCCTTGTGGTACCCGCACCACGAACAGCTACACCAAATCGGGCAAAGGCCTGGTAGGGTTTAAAAGAAAGACACAACTCAATTATTCCTGTTACCAGAAGTGTTTTTTTTATTCCATCTCCAAGAAATCCAACTCCAGATATATACACTTACAAAAGCAGTTACAAAGGGAGTATGCAAATTCCCTAGCTTCTGGATGGAGGAGTCACCCCCTGTGGTGAAGTCTATATCCTGAGGTAACTAGAACAGGTGTGGAGCAGGCTTGTGACTGGGCATTAGTATTACAAAGGAAGGTGTGTTTTCCCAAAGTCAAGGCATGCAAGTGGACAGTTCAGCTAACCCTTAGCTGGTAGGGGTTGGGCATAATTTCCAACACTCCCTTATTCCCCTTCCCTTCTTATTGGTACCAAATTCTGTCTTAGTCTGGGTTTTATTATTGTGAAGACATACCATGACTGTGGCAACTCTTATAAATGAAGGTATTTAATTGGCTGGCTGTCCTAGTCAGGGTTTCTATTCCTGCACAAAACATCATGATCAAGAAGCAAGTTTGGGAGGTAAGGGTTTATTCAGCTTACACTTCCACATTACTGTTCATCACCAAAGGAAGTCAGTACTGGAACTCAAGCAGGTCAGGAAGCAGGAGCTGATGCAGAGGCCATGGAGGGATGTTACTTACTGGCTTGCTTCCCCTGGCTTGCTCAGCTTTCTTTCTTTCTTTCTTTCTTTCTTTTTTTCTTTCTTTCTTTCTTTCTTCTTTTTTTTTCAGTTACTGCAGCACTTTTATTTTCTTTACACAATGACATGTTGCTGGGGCCTAGTGTTCTCACTGAACAGTAGAAAACCAAAATTTGTCATTTCTTAAAGAATTGAGTACAAAAAACCTTACATAAATTAAAAGGATAAATACATTTACAGTTGTCGATGTAAACGTTCCCAACTCAAGGTAAGTAACAACAACCCGTGGCAGTCAGGAGGGAAAAAAAACCAGAACAGAAACTGGGTCCTAAGGCTCGGACTTTCCCACCCTGCTAGACTGGCAAGAAGTGGTAACTGGTTCAGGAACGCTGTCAGCCTCGGGAAATCCTGGAAGTCTGCTGTTGGTTAATACCCTGCACAGACCACTACGAGGTGCTCACAGAGCTCCACCAGGCTGGGGACTTCTCTTTCACAGCGTGCTCTCTCTCAGCCACCAAGTGACCGAGCCATATGAACTAAGGACTAAATCAAGATATGCACAGGGTATTAAACATATACCAAGGGAACAGTTAACTTGAATACAAGGTCAAAAATCAGCAATAAGTTCTATGATCCAGTGCTGATAACAGATACAAGCTTCAAGGACAATTTTCTTTTCAAGGGCTTATTCCAGTTTCAGGAGGCTAGCATGAGGTGTATACATTTGCCATGGCAAATCGATACTTCAGAATCAACTCATGCAGCAGATTCCTGGCACCTGCTCAGTCCGTCTAGAAGCATTTGCGGTGGACAATGGAGGGGCCCGACTTGTCATACTCCTGCTTGCTGATCTACGTCTGCTGGAAGGTGGACAGTGGATGGAGCGGCCAATCCAGACTGAGTACTTGCGCTCAGGGGGAGCTATGATCTTAATCTTCATTGTGCTGGGTGCTAGGGCTGTGATCTCCTGCATCCTGTCAGCAATGCCTGGATACATGGTGGTACCACCAGACAGCACTGTATTGGCATACAGGTCTTTGCGGATGTCCACATCACACTTCATGATGGAGTTGAAGGTGGTCTCGTGGATGCCACAGGACTCCATGCCCAGGAAGGAAGGCTGGAAGAGAGCCTCTGGACACTGGAACCGCTCATCGCCGATGGTGATCACCTGCCCGTCAGGCAGCTCGTAACTCTTCTCTCAGGAGGAAGATGATGCAGCAGTGGCCATTTCTTGCTCAAAATCCAGGGCAACATAGCACAGCTTCTCCTTTATGTCACGAACAATTTTCCTCTCAGCAGTGGTGGTAAAGCTGTAGCCCCGTTCAGTCAGGGTCTTCATGAGGTAGTCTGTCAGGTCCCGGCCAGCCAGGTCCAGACGCAATATGGCGTGGGGAAGGGCGTAGCCCTTGTAGATGGGCACTGTGTGAGTGACCCTGTCACCAGAGTCCATGACAATGCCAGTGGTGCGCCCAGATGCATACAAGGACAGGACCGCCTGAATGGCCACGTCCATGGCTGGGGTATTGAAGGTTTCAAACATTATCTGCATCATCTTCTCTCTGTTAGCTTTGGGGTTCAGGGGGGCCTCCGTCAGAAGCACTAGGTGCTCCTCAGAGGCCACACGCAGCTCATTGTAGAAGGTGTGGTGCCAGATCTTCTCCATATTATCCCAGTTGGTGACAATGTCGTGCTCGATAGGATACTTCAGGGTCAGGATACCCCTCTTGCTCTGGGCCTCGTCACCCACGTACGAGTCTTTCTGGCCCATGCCCACCATGACGCCCTGGTGTCAGGGGCGCCCGACAATGGAAGGAAACACGGCCCTGGGGGTGTCGTCCCCAGCAAAGCCAGATTTGCACATGCCCGAGCCATTGTCAATGACGAGTGGGGCGATTTCTTCTTCCACTGCGATCGGCGAAGGACGGGGCGACAGAGCAGCAGAAAGAACGCACTGGGAGCCAACAACAGGAGTGTGAGACCTGCTCAGCCTGCTTTCTTATAGAACCCAGGTCTACCAGCCCAGGGATGGCTCCACCCACAATGGGCTGGGCCCTCCCCCCTTGATCACTAGTTGAGAAAATGCCTTACTGCTGGATCTCATGGAGACATTTCCTCAACTGAGGCTCCTTTCTCTGTGATAACTCCAGCTTGTGTCAAATTGACACAAAACCTTGGTACACTGGCTTACAGTTTCAGAGATTTAGTCCATTATCATCAGGGCAGGAAGCATGGCAGCATGCAGGTAGACACCGCGCTGGAGAAGGAGCTGGGAGTCCTACATATGGATTTGCAGGCAGCAGGAAGTGAACTGAGATATGATGAGACCTCAAAGCCCCAGTGACTAACTTTCTCCAAGGGCACACCTATTTTAATAAGGCCACATCTCCTAATAGACCTACTCCTTATAGACATCTGTGGGCCATTTTTATTCAAACCGCCATGTCTTCTGCTCTTGAATAGTCTTTCCTTCTGTTTTCATGACATATCTTCCACTATTCTCTTCTTAATCTCTTCCTTCAGAGCTTTTCCCCTCCTCATATCCCCTCTTCTACGCACACATACACACCATGCACAACATGCCCATGCACACTCACACATAAATGTAAATTTAGATTTACATTCTGCATCTGAGAAAACATGCAATATTGACATTTCTGCATCCAGACAGATTGTTTTTCCTTTTTCCCTTTGCTTGCCCTCTCCTTCCTTCCATGCTTTGGCTTTTCTTGCTTCCTTTTCTCTCTCCCTTCTTTCTTCCTTCCCGTCCTTTCTGTTAAGGTAAAGTCTCATGCTGTAGCCCAGGTTGTTCTGTAATTGACTACATAGTCCAAGCTGACCTGAAATTTACAAACACTCTCCCTGCTTCAGCTCCCCAAGAAACAGATCGGGGGCCACCAAGCCTGGCCAGACAGGAATTTTCTGTTGAAACTTGAAGTCTGGGCAGCTGATAATTAAGAGAGCCAAATTCTTGAGGCCTGGAGTTCCTCTTGCAGGCAGTGAGAGTAACAAACGGTATGTTCAGTACTTTTCTGCTGTGTGGGCCACAGTGTGATCGGGACGAACAGCTTTCAAATTGAGGCCGCCCCATCCATTTGTCAAGCCGCTGTGGCACCTACCATCTTTTGTAGTCTAGTTTGTATATGACTGCCTGGAGGCTAGTAAACAAAAAAAAAAAAAAAAAACAAAAAAAACAAAAAAAAAAAAACAAAAAAAAAACCAAAAAACAGCCCAGTATTCCTCAATGCTTTCTCTTTGTGTGTCCCTGCTTGTGACATGGACATATGTCATACAGCATCTTCAGGAATAGGGATATTTTACACACTACTCTATTTGAGAAGATTTTATTTTGTGAGGAAAAATAAGGGACAGGTGAGGTCAGGTGATGGTGGTGCTCACCTTTAATCCCAGCACTCCTGAGAGCAGAGGCAGGTAGATCTCTGAGTTTGAGGCCAGCCTGGTTTACAAAGTGAGTTCCAGGATAGCCAGGAACTACACAGAGAAAACCTGTCTCAAAAGAAAAGAAAGCAAGCAAAGAAATAGGTTACCTAGGGCAAATGAGAATTATAGTCAGAGAGATGGGGGAGGGGCTGCAGGCAGCAGGGACAAACTAGCAGTAACAGGAACAGGGTTGCAGGTTTGCAACCCTGGTGGAAGGGTTGGCGAGTCTGCCTGGTACCTGACGATGTGAAGAAATTACATATAGATTGCAAAATCTCTTATTTCTCACCTCATTATCAAAAGCGGTTTAGGGTCCTATTGCTGTTAGGTGGTCTCTGGGAAGGTTTTGCTAAATTTGCTAATTGGCCACATTTAGCAACCAAAACTACAGACTTGCCCATTAAAATCTGAATTTCAAATCAACAATGGTTTTTGCTTTTTGAAAGCGTATGTTCCAAATATTGCCTTCTGTAGTTTATCAGGCTACCCCTTTCCCAGGTCATTAGCACTTGAGGCACCATGTGGTTAGGTTGCTGACTATGGCTAAATGTTTAGGGATTCTTTCGCAGCTAGAGGGCTCCTCTTCCCTAGTGCTGCTGGAGGTTCTGAAAAGCCTGCAGAGCCCTAATGAGCTCTCTCTCTCTCTCTCTCTCTCTCTCTCTCTCTCTCTCTCTCTCCCTCTCCCTCTCCCTCCCTCCCTCCCTCCCTCCCTCCCTCTTTCTCTCTCTCTCTCTCTCTCCCTCTGTGTGTGTGTGTGTGTGTGTGTGTGTGTGTGTGTGTGTGTGTGTGTGTGTGTGTGTAGGACGTAAACGTGGAAAGTTGCTTTTAATGAGCTCCTACCAATGGAGTATGTAAAGATGGGGTTGGATAGACCATCTGTTTTTCAGCAGACTTGTCCCCCACTTCTCTCTCCTTTTCTTTTGGATGCCTTGAAAACCCCACTGCTTTATTCTCCTCCAACCCTCTTTTTACCAACAACCAACCCAAATCTGTCAAGGCTCTTGAATTTTTCGGTGTCAAGTCAACTTATCCCAATAAACAGAAGCTGCAGGATTCAAAAGAAGCCACTAGAAACGCAATATTCAGTAGGACAAATAGCAAAAAAAGGTCCAATGCCTATTTACCGGGAAACAAAGAATCCAAATAGAGGAATCTCAGAGGACCACCGGGGCCTCACTAGGCTATTTAAAAAAGAGAAACAGTGCAGATTCAAATGAAGGACAATAAAACCGGAAGCAGCACAAGCAATGGGCCAAAGGGCGTTTGGGCCAGTGTGGGCAAGGGAGGGTTTGTTGGAAGTCTCCCAGAAGTCATGCGGGTTTCTGTTGGAAATGGAATGGCCCCTCCCACTGCTTGTCCTTTGGAGTTGACTGGGAGGGCTTGTTGCTAATCCTAGTTGTTCATGGCTCATATAAAGGCAGTGTTGCCCATTTGCAACTGGAGACTGGGAAGAACATAGACTACCTTCAGTGGCCTCAGAGTTCTTTCCCTTAGTTCTTACTCTTAGGGAACTGTTTGAAAGGTACAGATGTGTGGGCGGTTTTCAGGGATTTTTAAATGATGAAGGTTGGGATGGGGGCATTTTCTTCCCCTGCGTTCTACTCTCAAGTTGTTGTGGAGGTCACTGATTCTGAGACAGTGAAGATTGTCTCTATAGAGCACACATAGACTGGAGGGCCAGGCACTCACCAGCACTGTCTGATCAGGATGCCCTGACATGTCCTTAGTTACCCACAGTTAGGGCTGATGGCACTTGGGCAGCAAGTTATAAAGTGGTTCCCCATGTACCTATCAAATAAGGACTGTGACCTGATGTCAACCCTGAATCAGCTCCCACTAAGACACTTTGCACTGGCTGCTTCTTTTTCTTTGGCAGAACAACTACAGCTTTTGAGGTGGGTCTTTCTCAGCTTTTAAGAGTGGTGGCTCACACTGGGGCAGGATATGACCTAGTGACCTATGATGTGCAAAGTCCTAGGTTCCATTCCTAGCACAAATAAAAGGAAGAAAGAAGGAGGAAGAATATAAAACTTAGAAAAACCTGGATGTCAGGCTGGAGAGATAGCTCAGCCATTAAAGGCTAGGCTCACAACCAAAAATATAAGAAAATTCTGGATGTCTAATCCTATATTAAACATACGTGTGTCTACTTAACATTACCCAGCTAATGTCTGAAAGGGCCTGTATTAGAATCCAGGTATGTCTGTCTGTCTGTCTTTAAAGCTCAAATTTTTAAACCATGTCCTCATTATTTCTCAGCTTCTAGCTTTTCAAATATTACATTCATGAATTTGACCACATTTTTGTTTCAGTCGCTTAAGATAATTTTTTCTTCAACTTTTATTCAAATGAAAATTACAGTTACCACCATAAATCAAAACCCAGTGCTTTAATATTATGAGGGCTATAATAATAAACCAAGAAGCAGATGCTCATCAGAGTGGGACTAGCAGCCATGTCAGATTTCCCTGTCATTTTCCTCACACACTGCTGGTGACATTACATTGCTAAAGGAAGCCTCTCCACTGTCAGGATTATACTAGGTCTTGAATATGGCTGTAAAAACTCAATGTGTTTCCTCTCAAATTCAAATACTATAATCATTCTCAGGATGATATTTGAAAACACGGCCTTTTGGGGGGGAGTTAGGTGATGAAAATGGAGCCCCCGTGAGTGGATTATTGTTTAGTGGCCTACCCTAGCTGTTCATGGCACAGTAAAGGCGATTTGGCCTTATTAGAAGAGGTAGAAAAGAGGGCAGATAAGGGTGACATGGACCTTTAATACCAGCAGTTGGGAGGTGGAGGCGGGTGGATTTCTGTGAGTTTAAGTCTAGCCTGATCTAGAGAGGGAGAGAGAGTGGGGTGGGAGGGGGAGTCCCAGGACAACCAGGGCTACATAGAGAAACCCTATTTTGAATTAAAAAAAGCAACAGAAAAGAGACAATTCTACATCTACCACCTGAGTACACAGAAAACCAGGAAAAGGATCCCTACCAGGAACCTGGCTCTTAAACTTTCCAGTCCCTAAGTCTGTGAAGAAAAGCTATAAGTTGCTTAAGTTCCCCAGGTTATGATATTCCTGGCCTAGCAGTCTGAACTGACTGAGACATAGGCCACGTAATAAAACTCCCTTTTGTGATTCAACCCTAAAGGAGCCCACACATCTTTCTATTGTTATCTGCCTGCTTCAGCTCAAACTTTCTCTTCTGAGAAGGAAAACCATTTTTCCTCCAACCAGAAGCTGCAATCACACATTTTTTTTTTTTTTTTTTTTTTTTTTTTTTTTTTTTTTGCTCTTTGAGTTGACATAAGTATATAGTCTTTAAATTTTTCTTTTACTACTAGTGGAAACTAGACATAAAGCCCCCTGGATATCTCCACCTTTGCACTCTCTCCCTTTTTCTCTTCTCTTTTAAGTCATCTCTTGTAGTGAGAAGGACAAAGACATACATGGGGGATGTTGAACAGTACAGAGAAATGGAAGGCCTTACTTATATGCTTCCCTTTGAGAGCTACATAAGCTAGGCACAGGGAACTGAACCGAGGAAGTAACTCTTAGTGCTGAGAGAGCTTGGAAAACTCTGAATGCAGATATATGTTCTTCCTGCTCCAGCTAGGTGGCATAGCATAATTTGGTATAATTTCTGAGTCTTTTTGAGAAAACAAAGGTGGAAGAGAAGGACTCTCCCTAAATCAAAAATAAAACAAATTAAAACAAAGCCAAACAAAATGGCTTAGTAAGGACACAAACATACCTTCTTGGCTGTGTTTCTAAAAACAGGGTATCACAAAGGGAAAAGAGGATTTCCCTATCTACAACAATACATGGCTTGGTTTAGATGCCTCAAGGGCTTTGATGCCTCTGCTGTAGCAGCAGATAGCAATACTCAGTAGACACAGTTACGTAGCATAAGCATAGAAGAGAAAAGACTAAAGCAAGAGTTGCACCCCATGGCAGGAGGTAGGCATCCTCTGGGGACCCTTATGCTATTAAATGGGTCTTTTGTGAAAGGCTGTGTTCTGTGTCAGAGATAAAGGCAATGGAAAGTACAATTTGGGAGATGACTGGCACTTTCAAAAGGTCCAAAAAAGGGGAGGATGACTAGGATGTATGTATGTATATATAGTTCCGAATATACATATATGTATGTATGTATGTATATATATATATATATATATATATATATATACACACACATATATATATATATATATATATATATATATATATATATATATGTATGTATGTATGTATATACAGTTCTGAAACAACACTTTATACCAAGGCAGATAACTCAAGTTCCAGACATGGTAGAACAAAGGGCATATGCCCTAAATAAAAGATCCATTTCAAGACTCTCAGAAATACCTTTAAAACATGGCACATGGAAGCAAAGTCTGTCCCAAAGGCATGAGGTATTCCAGCCCGTCATTATTGTGAATTAGCCATTTTATTGCTAGCCTTCACTTGAGCATGCGTGCGCTGTGCCAGCAAATGGGTCACAGTAATTGGAGGCCAGCTATTTGTTTGCTAAGGAGCTAGAGCTATTAGGGAGATGACTTGGGAGAGTTATTGAAAGGGAGAGATGCACTCAGCACAAAATGGGTCCTTGAAATAGTTTCTCCGATGATGGCTCTGAAAGGAAAATAGGAGTACAGCCTTTTGCATGGTAACCTCCATTTGCTACTGTCTGCTGCACTCAGACTGGAATGGAACTTGTTGGTGCACTTCACGTGGACCCAGATGATGGTAAGAGCTTGGAGAGAAGGGCCAGTACTGCACCAGAAAGAAGCAACTCTGGAGTGGTGGTGTAAGTGGGGAGGGAGAGGCAGAGGTTTGTGAGGATTCCGTGTTTCTGCATTGATGGTTCACATTAGGTCTGCTCTGTCTGACAGTGCTCAGCAAGGCAGGTCCTGGGCAGCAACTACAGAGAGGGGAAAGGAGTTCCTAGGGCCAGTGCTGCCAGAACCATTCAGGAGAGATTTATTTTCTGCGCTCCCTCCCCTTCCCCAGCAGAAGGGGTACACTCAAGAGTCATACACTGGCTGCAAATTACAAGTTACTTTTTGTTTGTTATATTTTTATTTCACTTGTTACATTTCCAACATCCCAAGGTTTTTCTCAGAAATCAAGGTGTTGCCTGAGGTCTGCTTAGGAAAGGATGCTGTTGCTTAACCCCATCCTCACAGTAGCCCCAGGGAGCCCCTTCTGTCCTCTTTGCTGCTCTATCCTATGGTCAGCCCTCACAAAGAACACCAGGAAGCCACTTTCCCTTCTTTGTTTTCATGGTAGAAAAGAAGGAAGAATAATAACAAAAAACCATATTCCTTAGAGACTGCCAATGAGACAGACATTTACAACAACCCCATTTTCCAGATGAGGACATTTACACCTGCTGGGTTCCTTCACAATGCTGATCACTACCTCTGGTCATCTTATTTATTTGGGCCCTTGCTGGACTCCATTTACCATGTACCTCACAAGAAAGAGACTCTTGTCTGCCGTGTTCCCTGCTGTATCTGTTCAGTATCTAAAACCATACACAGAGCATCAGAGTATGGAGAGACTGCTGCTTCTGTCTGGTTTGGGATTTGATTTTCCCCTTCTTGCAAGCTAATAACCTGGCCTGTCACTGTGGAAGAAAATGGAAAGCTCCTGCATGACACTGCAATTACTCAAAGCGTACTAGACCTGAATGTCAGCATGTCTGCGTCAATTCCCCTTGTCCTCAAGTCCTCCTGGGATGGCCAAAGGCCAGATTCATGTTTTATACGCAACTGGTATGTGCGTCATAGCTGGGATGACAAAATGAAAATCGGAGAAGCCAATACCTTATAATAAGCAATTGCACATGTCCGCTCTACCTCAGAGGGCTACCTTCCCTTCACCCTCGTGATTGCTTGCTTCAGAGATAATGCTTTCTTTGTGAAGGTACTCAGGGGAAAGAGCTGTGAGTCACTTCTGCCAAATGTGGGAGTCTTATGTCGGGGGAGAATTCATGTTCTTCTTTGAGATGCAAGCCAGCTGCTATAAGTGACTCGCTGAAAGACATCTGTGTAGTTTCTTCTGACCTGACCTCACTGGGAAGGGCTTTTGAACTCACCAAGCAACTTTAGCAAGTAGAAGAGGATCAAAGAGCATGAGAGAATCAAGGCCGGGGCCTCTTTTAAGTCTAGTCTGGGTGTACTGTGAGAAGGAAGGAGGCAGCTTCCTTGCCCAAGGATGTCACACAAAAAGAACTCTGAAACCCTGCAAACTGTCATTTGCACCCTCAGCGCCATTCGGTCTGACAGTGGGGCTTGTAGCTTGCAGATTACTGGGCTTAGCATCACATGTTTTAAATCAAGATCTTAGAGCAAGGGTTGGCTAAGATTCTAGTGGTCCAAACAAATTCATCACGTGACTCTAATGTACAAGAAAGTCTGAGGATGTCTGGGTTAAAGCCTGGGCTTCAAATATCTTATTCCAACCCTGCTTCAACTGTTTATTGACACAGGTACCCTATTTTATATCTCTGAGCCCGTACTTTTTCTTTTCGGGCTGGAGTAAATATCTTGCAAACAGACCATTAGAAGGCTTGAGTGAGAGGCTATGCATACCATTATATCTCTGCTTCCACCCTAACGGCTATCTTTCCCATAGTAGAGGGATCTTTTGTAAGTCAGATCCCACCACTCCCTCACTCAAGTCCACAGAAAGTCTTCATCTCACTCAAAGGAAATTCTCACTCTGCATCTTATCAATGTATTCTCTACTCTATGCCATCTTTCCTTGCCCCTAACCAGCAGGCGTTTTGCTACAGCTAAACACTCATTAAAAACAGTGCTCAAAACCCTGGCAAAACAGAGGCTTTCTGTAGTGGTTCCAGATGTTGACAACATGCACAGCTGCCGGAGAAGGGCCTATGTGAGCAGTGCCCTTGTTCAGGTTGCCTGAGAAACCCCTTCTTCCCTCTAAGTTAAAATCTGTTCATCCAGTGTTTCATCTCCGCTGGCCCCTCTTCTGTCTCTATGACAGCACTAGCCAGTTAGTCACAGCAGGGAGTTAGTTGTGCAGCTGTACAGTGGTGCAGAGTTATTGCCTATGAGATTGCTGGGTAGGAGTTAATTTCTCAGAAAAATCCACCCTCCTCAATGCAGGTTGACAAAATACAGTTATTTAGCTTCTAAACAGGAAAGCCAGCTCCTGGACCCAAGGTAACCCTAGGGGGACACAGTCACTGTAGGCAGGGCCTCCCTGTCTTATTCCTTATTTCTTAATTTAAAAAGTAGCTATGTTGCTTCTATTCTTTTTTAAATTTTATTTTATTTGTATGAGTACACTGTTGCTATCTTCAGACACACCAGAAGAGAGCATCGGATCCCATTACAGATGGTTGTGAGCCACCGTGTGGTTGCTGGAATTTGAACTTAGGACCTCTGGAAGAGCAGTCAGTGCTCTTAACCTCTGAGCCATCTCTCCAGCCCCCATCTTGTTTTTAAATTTTAGAATACTTAATAATTCCTTATAACTTTTCCTTCAATACCCCCTATAACTCTTCCTTCAGTGTATTTCATTGACTGACAATTCTGATTTTTTTTCTTCTGCTGATTGTTCAAACCTAAGTTAACACAAACTCTCCAAATTTATCATTTATTCAGCTAGGAGGGACACAAGTAGTTTCCTTTGCAGAAGGAGCATTTTAGAAGATGGTTGTTATTTCTAACACAGGAGGAACTATTTGAGTTTCTGCAACAGAAATGAGTCTGCCTGCACATTAGAATCAGCTGGATAGCTTTTAAATTATATTTCTGGGTCTAACGTATTCTAAACCCCAGAGGGTCTAAATTAATTAGTATAAATAGGTTTTAAAAGCCACCACTCTGGTGAATTTTAATATGTGCTCATGGTTAGAGATGACTGCTTTAGGTAAACTTACTTATTCCATAAATATTGCAAGTTTAGTATGGATCAGATACTGTTGTCAGCAACAACAACAACAAAAAAAAAAAAAAAAAAAAAAAAAAGACACAGATACCCCACCATAATGAACAAAAGACACAAATACCCTATCATAACAGACTCTGTTGTAGCAGACAGACAATAAGTAAGGCATTTACATAGACATGAAGTTAAACGTTGATGAGTACAGATGGGGGAAATGCAGTAAAGGAGAGTGTGGAGCTGCAGGGATGATAGGTGATACAATTTGAATCGGCATGGTCAAGAAAAGCTTCACAGAGAACTAGGCAATAGCAGATGTTTTAGTTAGGATTTCTATTGCTATCATGAAACACCAAGGTCAAAGCAACTTGGAGAAGAAAGGTATAGTTTTCCCTTACAGTTTATCATTGAGGAAAGTCAAGGCAAAAACTGATGCAGAGGCCACAAAAGAGTACTGTTTATTGGATTGCTTATTATGTCCTCCTTAGCCTGTTTTCTTTTACTACCCAGGACCACTAGTCCAGGGGTGGCACCACCCACAATGAGCTGGGACCTCTCTCAGCAATGACTAATTATGAAAATGCACCAACACAGAGGACTTGAAGATGCTCACTGTTATGAACAGATATCTGGAGGGAGAAGACTGTTGACAAAGGATATTTTCGAGGCAAAGAATGTAAATCAGGCAGATATTGGATGTGTTCTAGAAAAACAGAGATGAATGTGGGAACAGAGTGAAGAGAGTGAAATACGGAGAGGTATATGAGTTTGCAGAGCTGTTGGTGGTAACAGTCAGGGTGAATGGATTGCTTAGGGCTGTGTAGGGTGTGAAAAAGTAGGACTTTTACTTTGAGTGAGAGGAATAGACCTTGGATGGACTTGAGCAGAGTGCTGTTGGTTTCTGATTTACAAAGGGTCTCTTTGATGGCTGTGGGGTGGATGATTTTTAGATAACTAAGGTTGGAGGGAGAGGGACTGTGTTCAAAGTTTAGGGAAGTGTACTGACCTAGCTGGGTGTTCTTGTCTTCTCTTCTCCTCTCTCTTTATGAAACTAGAAACAGTGATTTGTGAGCTCAGACTCTACCATACAGATAAAGGGAGAAACAAACTGGATTTGAAAGTGTGCCTAACCACAAACACACACACACACACACACACACACACACATACACACACACACACTCGAGCATGTGCCTCTGATTTATTAAGTGTGGGAAGCCACCACATTCCCCATTACAAGATGGTGCTCAGCCCGAAGGGAGGTTGGCCAGTTTTGAGATAAACAACCTAAGTGCACATGCATATATGCCTGTTTTGCTAACTCATGCTGACTCATTCTCTAGTCCCGAGTATGCTAATTGGGGCGCACAGAATGCACCAATCAGGTAGTGAAACATTCCTCCTAAGCATATATAAGGAGGGTTGATTTCTGGGCTCAGGGTCTTTCGCAACAGCAATCAAACCCACAATAAACGCCTGTAGAAGGATCCTGTTGTGGTGCGTCTTTCTTGCTGGCGAGATAGGCGATCACTGCAAATTGGTGCCAAAACCCGGGAACAAAACATCTGAGGCACAAGCGAAGACCCCAGTACGCTGGAGGATTCAGAACTACGAGGTGTGGGTATAGTCCGGTAAGTATCACAGAAGGTGCACCGGATTGCTCTGAGAGGTATGTCTCCATTTGGTGTAGATCCATTTCCCGTGCAACCGTCTCGCCAGCAAGAATGACGCGGCACACGAAATAGGATTCTTCTGCGGTAAACTTTAATGCTCTCGAGAGGCAGAGCATAAGCTTGCAACACGTGAAGACGAAGACCCCGAACTATCTAGCCCATCCCCTTATATAGGAATCAGTTCTCGCCTCGGACGTGGAGCCCCCTGATTGGTTGAAACTCATCAGGCCCTATGACGCCACGGGAGAGGCAGAGCTCAAGGAGTGGAAAGTTACCCAGCACGTGCGCACATGACTTGTTTACTGCTAACTCCAGCCGGATGTCAGCGCCATCTTGTAATGGAGAATGTGCAGGCAGCGCCCCACAGATCCATTGTGGGTTGGGCTAGCTTTCCCTGTCTTGGTTGTAATTGTGCTGATTATCTGCTATTGTCTCAATTGTCATCACGCTGGAAATTCACTGTCCAAAGCTATGATATCTGCTCTCAAAGCCTTACTAAAAGAAAGGGGATTAAAGATTTCAGAATCAAACTTGGGACGTTTTATAAAAGAAGTAGATAAGATTGCGCCTTGGTTTGTTACCACAGGTTCTCTCAATTTACCAAGTTGGTCTAAGTTGGGGTGCGATATAGAAAGGGCTGCAGAAGAAGGGACTTTAGCCTCGGGGATAAGGCCAATATGGAAGTTGGTAAAAGCTTGCATACAAGACAAAAATTGTGAGGTACAATTTAGACAGGGACAAAAGGTGTTATCGGATTACCAGGAGAGCATGTCAGAAACAGAGCGGGGGGAAAAAAGAAATTAGGAGCACTCGAGAAAAACCCATTAAAGGGTAAAGAGAGAAAGAAAGTGCATAAAGAACAAAAAAGACCAGAGGATAAAAGAAAAATTGCGGAGCAAAGCCGCTTTACCCTCTGGCAGAGTTAGAGCTCCTCGAGCTGACGAGTTCTGAGGAGTTTGGACTTTCTGAAAGTGAAAAAGAGGACTTAGAAGAAGCTGCCACTGAATACGAAGTGGAGCGTTATGGTCTGGAAAGCCTTGTTAAGATGGCACCTAGCGCACCACCACTACCGCCACCTTATCATGATAAAGGCAGAAGTGAGTGTAAGTTTTCCTTCTGCCCGGAAAAGACACGTATAAAATTACAACAAATATTTCCGGTGTTTGAGAATGCAGACAATGTTAGATTTCACCAACCTTTAGAGTATAAACAAGTAAAAGAGTTAGCAGAATCTGTGAGAACGTATGGCGTTAATGCTAATTATACGCAGTCTCAAATTGAGAGGTTGGCAAGTACGGTAATGACTCCTGCTGATTGGATGCAGGTGACAAAGGCCTGGATGAAGGCATGCAGAGAGATAGGTGGGCTGCTCTCCAGTGCGGGTCTGGCAGCAGCTGTTTTGGCTGCCCATAAAAGGAAAGAGATCACCTGTTACAAATGTGGTAAACGAGGACATGTACAAAAACAATGTAGACAAGAAATAACTCAGCTCCGACAGGGAAAGGCTCCAGGGATGTGTCCAAAGTGCAGAAAAGAAAAACATTGGGCTAATGAATGCAGAGCTGTGAGAGATATGCAAAGACGACTGCTTGTCCCACCCCCCCCAAAAAAAAAATGAGAGTCAAAAAATGGACGGAGGGGCCCACGTCCCCAGGGCCCAAAAATGTATGAGACAGTTCAGCCTGCTGTATCTCTCCGTCCGCTGAATCCCCGCGCAGAGCCACTACATGTTCGGCAGGACTGGACCTCCGTGCCACCACCAGAACAGTATTAACACCCCAGATGGGATGCCAACCTGTCGCTGTAGATTTTAAAGGACCCTTACCAAGAGATACTGTAGGGCTATTACTAGGGAGATCATCTTCTACCTTAAAAGGCTTAGTAGTGCACCCTGGAGTTATTGATCAAGATTTTACTGGACAGATAAAAGCTATGTGTTCCTCCCCACGAGGAATCATTGCCATTTCACCAGGAGATCGAATAGCTCAGTTATTAGTGTTGCCAAGTTGTCATAAAATGTATCCTAGCTCCGATAAAATTAGAAAAAATCAAGGCTTCAGTTCCTCAGGTACAGATGGAGCTTTCATATCATTACAATTAGATCAACTCCCTATGCTCACATTACAAATTGTAGACAAGCAGTTTTTAGGTATATTAGACACAGGAGCAGATAAAAGTATCCTTGCAAGTAAGTGGTGGCCTACCTGTTGGCCTGTAAATCAGTCAGCTTATTCATTACAAGGATTGGGTTATGAATCCACCCCCTTGATTAGTGCTAAGACTTTGACCTGGAAAGATGCAGAAGGGAGGACTGGTTAGTTCCAACCATATGTTCTCCCTCTTCCAGTTAATCTCTGGGGCAGAGATGTACTAATGGCAATAGAATTTGTTTTGACCAATGACTATTCAAATAACAGCCAACAAGTTATGAGAAAGATGGGCTATACACATGGGAAGGGTTTAAGAAAGACTTTACATGGAAGATTGGACCCTATCCCAGCCATGGGAAAAACAGATAGTGCAGGACTGGGTTTTTCATAGGGGCCACTAAGGAGCCGCTACCCATTCCATGGCATATGGATAAGTCCGTTTGGGTACCCCAGTGGCCGCTACCCAAAGAAAAACTTGAAGCGGCACAGCTTTTGGTCACAGAACAACTAACATTAGGTCATTTAGAACCATCCTAATCACCTTGGATTTCCCCTATTTTTGTGATTAAGAAAAAATCTGGAAAATGGAGACTGTTACATGATCTTAGGGCTATCAATGCACAGATGAATATTATGGGACCCGTACAAAGAGGTCTTCCTTTGCTCTCTGCATTACCAAAAAATTGGCCGGTTATTATCATAGACATTAAAGACTGCTTTTTCTCAATTCCTTTAAATAAAAAAGATCAGGTGCATTTCTTTCAATTTTCACCTGATGCACCTCAATTAGTTGAGTGTATGGTGGTATTGAGAGTTTTCCAGCATTTCCCCCTACAGTCAATTAACATTATTTCTGATTCTCATCACATGGTAAATGCAGTTTATCAGAAACTGCGGGGATGATTAAACAATCTAGCAAAGTGGGTAACATATTTGGTAATATACAAACTTGTATCCTTTCCCGATTGCACCCATTTTTTATTCAATACATTCGAGCTAATAGTCTGTTACCAGGTCCTATGGTACAAGGAGATGCATTGGCTGACCATGCCACAAAAATGTTTCCCATCTTAACTAAATCACCTTTGGAAGCCACTGCAGACTTCCATGCTCTCTATCATGTACCTGCCACTACATTGAGGCTTAAATTTTCTATCTCTCGTGCAGAAGCACGAGATATAGTCCTAAGATGCAGTAACTGTGCAGACTTTATTTTTAAACCTAATGTGGGGGTCAACCCTTGTGGTATAAGACCTTTAGACATATGGCAAATGGATGTGACTCATATCCAATCTTTTGGAAAACAACAATATGTCCATGTGTCTGTTGATACTAGTTTTGGTGTCATGCATGCTACACCCCTTTCAGGTGAAAAGGCTTCCCATGTCATTCAACATTGTTTGGAGGCCTGGAGCATGTGGGGAAAACCACTGTTGCTAAAAACAGACAATGGTCCTGCTTATACCTCAAGAAAATTTCAACAATTCTGTCTACATATGCTGGTTAAA
Organism: Micromys minutus; assembly: GCF_963924665.1. Lineage (NCBI taxonomy): Eukaryota > Metazoa > Chordata > Mammalia > Rodentia > Muridae > Micromys > Micromys minutus. Next base: position 92,337,174 of record NC_137970.1, read on the forward strand.
CATCTTACTGGATTACCCTATAATCCTCAAGGACAAGGCATAGTTGAACGGGCGCATCACACCCTTAAACAATATTTACTAAAACAAAAAGGGGGAATAGAAGGAGTTGCATCTACCCCTAAGACGATGTTATCCCTTGCTCTAGTTACACTTAATTTTTAAAATTTGGATGATAATGGCCAATCAGTGGCAGAAAGACATGGTCAATGGCCTAAACCACCCATTGATAAGGCATGATGGAAAATGTATTGACTAATAAATGGCAAGGCCTGGATCCCTTGTTAATCAAATCCAGGGGAGCTGTTTGTGTATTCCCACAGGATGAAGAAAATCCCATTTGGGTGCTAACGAGATTGGTGAGGATCATCAAAGACCAGGATGAGGGACGAGCGACAACCCCGGAAAAGGATCCACCCGTGGATTCTGAGAATACTGATGGGAATGTGGTTTGTACAGACTGAAAGTATCCCATTATGGGCCATTGTTAAAGCCTGGCCTTGGTTCCAGTGGATTCTGTCTAATAAGAGAGGAGCTGCTACAGTTTTGACTCCTTTTGACAGATTTCTTGGAGTGTCTTATAAATTGTATAATATATTAGGATATTATAATTTTTCAGATGGACATGTCACAGTGACCTCAATTTAATCAAAAAATTAATGAGGTAAATATTTCTGCCTCACCTGTGTGCTTAAAACCCCCGTTTTTCTTTTGCTGGCCAATAATGTAACTAATAGTATGATCCTATGTAATAATACACAAGTTTCTTGTTTACTTGCTGAAAGCTGGAATAAAACTTATAAGTATGCTGTAGTTGTTAAGATTCCCACTTTGGTACCTGTTCCAGTAGAAGCTAATCCCGAAGAATTTCCCATTGCCCAGCTTTTTAGATATAAAAGAGATTTTGGAATTACAACTGCTATTATAACTGATATAGTGTTATCTGCTGGTGCAGCGGTTACTGCTGGGATTGCCATGGCTAATTAAATTAATACTGCTACAACTATAAATGAAATATCAGAACAGACCTCAGAAGCATTGGTAATCCTACAAAGGAGCGATGCACAATTGGCATCTGGTCTCCTCCTTGTAAATCAAAGAGTGGACCTATTACAACATCAGATAAATGCTTTAACTGATATGGTTCAATTAAGTTGTGTTTCCCAACAATCAAACTTATGTATAACCCCTATAAAGTATATTAATAATTCTCGATTTTCTAGTAAGAATCTTTCAGATTATTTGAAAGGAGAATGGTCTGCAGAATTAGAAGATCTACAACAAAAACTTCAAATACAGATCCTGACCTTAAATGGCACTCGAGTGGAACCGGCTACCCTTGGAGATTTTACTTCTTGGCTTTCTTCTGCATTTTCTTACTTTAAAGAGTGGGTGGGAATTGTTATTTTTGGTGCACTAATATGCTGTGGAGGTGTGTTTCTTCTATGGTTGTTGTGCAAACTTAGAGCCCAACAGAGACGAGATAAGGTCATCATTACTCAGGCTCTTATGGCCATTGAAGGTGGTGCTTCCCAAGACATCTGGCTATCCCTACTTAAAGAATCTTAATACTCAAAATAGTCAATTTCCACAGTCTCCTAAAGTAATGTCATCTAGGCTCTACTCTTCGTCCCTGGGTCCTTGGGAGGAATGAAAAAATGACCCAAAGTAGCCATGCTTAATGACGGGCAACTTCCTCTAGCCCCTGACCAACCTAGGACACAGAGCCTTGAGGACGACAAAGTAATCCTACGATGGGTAAGGCTCGGGTTTGAGAGGTCGATCCTAAGACAGAGATGGTTACGTTCTAAATAACAGGTCGGTCAAATATTCCTCTGCCCAGTTAGGCCTCATAAAAAAGAAAAAAAGGAGGAGATGTGGGAAGCCACCGCATTCCCCATTACAAGATGGTGCCTAGCCCAAAGGGAGGTTGGCCAGTTTTGAGATAAACAACCTAAGTGCACATGCACATATGCCTGTTTTGCTGACTCATGCTGACTCGTTCTCTAGTCCCAAGTATGCTAATTAGGGCGCACAGAATGCACCAATCAGGTAGCAACACATTCCTCCTAAGCATATATAAGGAGGGTTGATTTCTGGGCTCGGGGTCTTTCACCACTGCAATCAAACCCGCAATAAACGCCTGTAGAAGGATCCTGTTGTGGCATGCCTTTCTTGCTGGCAAGATAGGCGATCACTACAATTAAGTTATTAAGTTATTTATTTACTTTACATCCAGTCACGGCTTCCTCTCCCAGTCCATTCATCTCACTGGCCCACACTCCTCTTCCCCTTCTCAAGTTTCCATAGATTGAAATTATATATGTGTGTGTGTGTACCAATAATAGCAGTATGTTATTCATCAATAGCAGCAATGGCTTTTCCAGGTTCTGCAGTCACTTGAACAAAAGTGTAGAGACATCAAGCACACTGCATTAAAAAAAAAATAAAAAACAAAACTTCAGAAAACAGCACAGGTCTGTTACTCCTGTGATACCTGGTACCATTTTTCTTTTAAAATTAGCTTCTCAATCATCATATGAAAAAAAAACATTCTAAGCAACATCATTAAAAACTGCTCTGGTAAATCATAAAGCAGGGATGATACAATACTGTTCTGCATCTATAATACTAGAGGATATGATTAAAAGGCATTATCTGATACTTGATTCTACTCTCCAGCAGAGAGTCTAAAGGATGGTGTGACACAGCTTTCCAATGGCTTATGATCTAAGTTCAAGAATCGAAAAATGGGACCTCATAAAATTGCAAAGCTTCTGTAAGGCAAAGGACATTGTCAATAGGACAAAATGGCAACCAACAGATTGGGAAAAGATCTTCACCAATCCTACAACCGATAGATGGCTAATATTCAATATACGCAAAGAACTCAAGAAGTTAGACACCAGAGAAGGAAATAATTCTATTTGTAAGTGTGGTACAGAGCTAAACAAAGAATTCTCAACTGAAGAGTATTGAATGGCTGAGAAGCACCTAAAGAAATGCTTAACATCCCTATTCCTCAGAAAAATGCAAGTCAAAAAGACTCTGAAATTCTACCTCACACTAGTCAGAATGGCTAAGATCAAAAACTCAGGTGACAGCAGATGCTGGCAACGATGTGGAGAAAGAGGAGCACTTTTCCGTTGTTGGTGGGATTGCAAGCTGGTGCAATCACTCTGGAAATCAGTCTGGTAGTTCCTTAGAAAATTGGAACACTTCTCCACTGTTGGTCAGGTTGGAAACTGGTACAACCACTCTGGAAATCAGTCTGGCGATTCCTCAGAAAATTGGACATAGTACTACCTGAAGACCCAGTTATTCCACTTCTGGGCATATACCCTAGAGAAGCTCCAACATACAATAAAGACACATGCACCACAATGTTCATAGTAGCCCTATTTATAATAGCCAGAAGCTGGAAAGAGCCCAGATGTCCTTCAGTAGATGAATGGATTCAAAAATTGTGGTACATTTACACAGTGGAGTACTACTCAGCTATTAAAAATGACTTCATGAAATTCTTAGGCAAATGGATGGCATTAGAAGCTATCACCCTGAATGAGGTAACCCAGTCATAAAAGGACACACATGGTATGCACTAACTGATAAGTGGATATTAGCCCAAAATCTTTGAATAGCCAAGATACAATTCACAGACCATACAAATCTGAAGAAGAAGAAAGACCAAAGTGTGGATGCTTCTGTCCTTTTAGAAGGGGGAACTAAATACTCATGGGAAGAAATACAGGGACAAAGAGTATAGCAGAGACTGAAGGAAAGGCCATCCAGAGACTACTCCATCTGGGAATCCATCCCACTTGCTGCCACTAAACCCAGACACTATTGCTGATCCCAAGAAGTACTTGCTGACAGAAACCTGATGTGGATGTCTCCTGAGAGGCTCTGCCAGAGCCTTACTGACACAGATGAGGATGCTTGCAGCTACCCATCAGACTGAGCCCAGGGACTCCAGTGTAAGAGCTTGAAAAAGGACTGAAGGAGCTGAAGGGGTGTGCAACTCCATAGGAAGAACAACATCATCAATCAACCAGAGCTCCTGGGGACTAAACCACCATCCAAAGAGTACACATGCAGGGAACCTATGGCTCCAGCTGCATATATAGCAGAGGATGGCATTGTCTGGCATCAGTAGGGGGAGAAGCCCTTGGTCCTGTGAAGGCTCCTTTCCCCAGTTTAGGGGAGTGCCAGAGTCACGGCAAGGTGAGAGTGATGGGAAGGGGAATATCCTTATAGAAGTAGGGAGGTGGGTATGGGAGAGGAGGAACCAGGAAAGAAATAACATTTGGAATTGAAATATATAAAATATCCAATAAAAAGTGGAAAAAGAACTTGAAATATAGGTAGAAATGATTTTGATTTAGAAAAATGACAACAGTAGATTCTCCTCTAGGATATATGGCCACTCCAGCCACATTTAAAAACCTAACTTTAATGTCCTGGACATGTATTGTCATAAATGTAGCCTGCCTTAAGTCTAACTACTTATTGCTATTTCCCAAATAAAAGTGAAAATTCATAAATCAAAAAAAAAAAGAAACAGACTCTTAGATAGGATTTCCTATCACTAGTACAAAGTTATAAGGGTCCATTCTCTTGTGATGTCTGCTAAAAACCGTTATTAAAAATAAAATATTTCTAAAACAAAACCATATAATCACTGGATTCATATCAAGATGACAGAGTGGAGACAAGCTAGGCCATACCTTACCAACTCATTATCAAATCTGTTATGTTTAAATGACTTTGTGGGTTTTTTGTCTGTTTCTTTTCCATATAAAGTTGAGTACTATTCTTTCAAGGTATGTAAAGAATTATGTTGGAATTTTGATGGGAATTGTGATTAATCTGTAGATTGCTTTTGGTAAGAGGGTCATTTTTATTATGTTACTTGTACCAATCCATGGATATGGGAGATATTTCCATCTTCTGATATCTTCTTTAATTTCATTCTTCAAAGAGTTGTAGTTCTTGTCATACAGGTCATTCACCTGTTTGGTTAGACTTGCACCACTATATTTTATATTATTCATGGCTACCGTGAAGGATGATGGTTCCCTAGTTTTTTTTTTCTCAACCTGTTTATTATTTGTATAAAGGAGAGCTACTGATTTTTTGAGTTAATTTTGTATCCAGCCACTTTGCTGAAGGTGTTTATTAGCGGTAGATAGAATTTTTTGGGTAACATGTATATTATCATCTGTGAATACTTTGACTTCTTTCAAATTTGTAACTCCTTGATATCCCTTAGTTTTCTTGTTGTTCTTTGGAGAACTTCAAGTACTGTATTGGATAGATATGGAGGGAATAGACAGCCTTGTCTTGCCCCTGATTTTAGCGCAATTGCTTTAAGTTTCTCTATAATTTGATGTTGGCTATTGGCCTCCTCTATATTGCCTTTATCCTGCATTTAGGTATGTGCCTTGTATTCTTGATTTTTTTTCTTTTGGTTAGGAAACTTTTAATGACTGCTTCTATTTCTTTATGTATTATAGGATATTATTTTTACCTGATCTTGGTTTAATTTTGGTAAGTGGTATCTATCAAGAAAATCTTTCATTTCATTTAGATTTTAAGATTTTGCAGAGTACAGGTTTTTGAAGTAAGACCTAATGATTCCTTGAATTTTCTTTGAGTCTGTTATTACACAACCCCCTTCACTTCTGATTTTGTTAATTTGGATACTGTCTTTTTTCCCTTTAGTTAGTTTGGTTAAGGGTTTGTCTATCTTGTTGATTTTCTCAAAGAACCAACTCTTTGTTTTGTTGATTCTTTGTACTGTTCTCTTTGTGTCTAATCCATTGATTTAAGCCCTAAGTTTGATTACTTCCTGCTATCTACTCCTCTTGGGTGTTCCATGAAGTAATTTGGTGTTTCAGTGAAATGTTATGTGGATATGTTAGGTCCATTTAAATCATAACATCTGTTACTTCTATTATTTCCCTATTTGGTTTCTGTTTAGTGAGAGTAAGGTGTTGACATCTTCCACTATTAATGTGTGTGGTTTGATATGTGATTTAAGGTTTAGTAATATTTCTTTTATGAATGTGGGTACCCTTGCATTTAGGGCATAGATGTTCACAGTTGAGCCATCTTGGTGTATTTTCCTTTGAGTATAAAGTGTCTTTCCTTGACTTAGTCTATTTTATTAAATATTGGAATGCCTACTCCAAGTTGCTTCTTGGATTTGTTTGCTTGGAAAATCCTTTTCTAGCCCCTTTCCTCTAAGGTAATACCTATCTTTGATGTTGAAGTATGTTTTCTGCATGCAGCAGAATGATCAGTCCTGCTTTTGCCTTCATTCTGTTACTCTCTGTCTTTTTATTGGGGAGTTGATGGGGTGTGTGTGTGTGTGTGTGTGTGTGTGTGTGTGTGTATGTGTATGTCTGCACGTGCATGCACCTATGAGTGCTTTTGTGCTATTGCTTTCCTTTTTTCACTTTTTTTCTGCTGTGAAATTAATTTTCTGTGTTTTATTGGGTGTAGTTAACCTCCTTGGGTTAGAGTTTATCTTCTAGTATCTTTTGTAGCTCTGTATTTGAGGATAGACATTGTTTAAATTTGGTTTTGTCATGGAAAATCTTGTTTCCTCCATTATGGTGATTACAAGTTCTGCTGGGTATAGTAGTTGGGATGGCCTCTGTTGTATCTTTGAGATAGCAAGACATGTGACTAGGCCCTTCTGTTTTTTAAAGTCTGTTGAGAAGTGGGTATATTTTAATATGTCTGCCTTTATATATTACTTGGCCTTTACCCCTTGCAGCTTTTAATATTTTTTCTTTGTCCTATATATTTAATATTTTGATTATTATATGGTGGGAGGATTTCCTTTTTTGGTGTAATATATTTGGTATTCTCTAAGCTTCTTGTATATCTATAGCCATCTTTTTTAATTATGTAAGGTAATTTTTCTTTTATGATTTTGTTGAAAATGTTTTCTCAATGTTTGGGCTGGGGATATTCTCCTATTTTTATTATTCTTAGGTTTGGTATTTTCATAGTATCCCAGATTTACTGCCTGTTTTGTGTTGGAAATTGTTTAGATTTAACATTTTCTTTGATCAATGTATCAATTTATTCTGTTGTATCTTCTTTTCTTTTCTTTTTTTTTGGATATTCTCTGTATTTACATTTCAAAGGTTGTCCCCTTTCCCTCCACTCACACCTCTCCTCTCCCTCCACTTAATTCCATGAAGGTGCTCCCTCTCCCAACCACCCTCTCCACCTCAGTGCCTTGGCATTCCCATACACTGGGAAAATGTGCTTTCACTGGACCAAAGGCCTCTCCTCTCATTGATGCCAGAGAATGCTATCCTCTGCTGCATATGCACCTGGAGCCATGGGTCTCTCCATGTGAACTCATCAATTGGTGTTTTAGTCCCTGGGAGCTGTGGTGGGTTTGGTTAGTTGATCATTTTCTTCTTCCCATTGGGTTGCAGATCCTTTCGGCTCATTCAGTCCTTTCTCTAGCTCCTTTATTAGGGTCCCTGTGTTCAGTCTAATGGTTAGCTGCAAACATCTTCATCTGTATCTGTATGGCTCTGGCAGAGCCTCTGAGGAGACATACATGTCAGTAGGCTTGAGATTCTATTTTTCATCTCTTGTATTCTGTTGATGATGCTTGCATCTGCTGTTCCTGTTCTCATCCCTAGGATTTCCATCACTACAGTTCCCTTGGTTTGTGTTTTCTTTATTGTTCCTATTTCCCTTTTCGGGTATTGAACAGTTTTATTCACTTCTTTCGCTGGTTTGACTGTCTTTTCCTGTATTTCTCTAAGGGATTTATTCATTTTCTAGTTCTGGTACCACACTGCCCTGGTTGTTATTGATGGTGTTTTTTAAAAATCTGCTTTAAAATATATTTAATGTATGAGTGTTCTGCTTCATATATGTGTTCAGACCAGAAAAGGACATCAGATCTCATTACAGATGGTTGTGAGCCATCACGTGGTTGCTGGGAATTGAACCCAGAACCTCTGAAAGAGCAGTCAGTGCTCTTGACCACTGAGCAATCTCTCCAGTCTATTGATTGTGTTCCTAAGCTGGCCTTTAGCCATCTGGATTTTTTATTTGTCAGGTGCAACGTGGTTGTGAAGGTGGCTGCATGACACAGTTTCAGCTGTAGGAGCACCATCAACCTGAAAAATGTATCTCTTTCTTTCTAATAACAGATCACATTGCTCTTTCTTGTATGCTTGTCTGTTTTGCCATTTTCTATATCATATTTGTCCTCAAATACAACTCTGGTAAACATTTCTGGAAAAGGGATTAAGGGCATTGCTAGAGAAGGAAATGACTCTGATGTCAATTAGAAACAAACTGCTCTGGCCATTCAAGCAATCAACCCAGGTATATTAGGACAAGGAGTTCTGAATGTGGAGGCTGACAGTCTTAATTGTTCTCTGGGAAATTTCATGATGATTGACTTGTACAAGGAAATATTTGAAGCAGGAAATGTTTTTGAGACCTGCAGTTTTAGTAGTTAAGAGAATTGTAGACCCCAAGGGAAACACTGGACCTGGGTCACTAGGGACAGGGATGTCCACAGAGACTACAAGGGACAACATAGAGGAAGAAATAGCTGGGTCTACTGGATGAGTGAGCAATGGTGAGAGCCTCCATCAGGAATGCCTCTAATAACAAAAAGTTTGATCTAGAATTATTACTGGAAAAAACTGGAAGATATATGCATAATAAAATGGATAAAAGGATGGGTAGAAGAGATTGGAACCTGGAAGGGGGCGGTGGATTAGTGAACTGATCTTCCTGGAAAGATTGGAACATATTGATGTGACTCCCTGGCATTGCCTGCCTATGGAAAGCAGGGTACAAGTTCTAAGAGATAGAATTTGGGCTCTGAAGGAGCCCTTGGGGAAGCCACAAGAGGAATTAATATTGAAAATGGAAAAGAGTTTGAAAAGCACTGTAAAAGTAGATATTTGAATGAGTCCAATAAACTGGAAGAAGAGATTCCTCAAATTTAGACAAGGTAAAAGCATTAACCTAACCCTGACCTGTTTAGCACTTTTTGTTTTCATAGTAATGCTGTAACTGCAAGTTTATGCCCAGATGAGCTGTGATTTGGAGGTTTTGTGAGAGTTAAAAGTTAATGTATAACTTACTTTTACAGACACTGAATTGTGACTTTATGTGTGCCTTGTGCTTTCTGGTGACATAGTTACATGGGATTTTTCAGGAAAAATAATGGGCTCAAGGAAAATAATGAAAAGGCTTTTGATTTTGTATTATTGTATAACAATGACGTGTGTAACCAATAAAAGACTGAGGTGAACTCTGAAAGACACACACACACACACACACACACACACACGAACACACACACAGTGAGAGAGAGAGAAAGCTGTCTCCCATGTGCAGCTTCAGAAAGACAATGAGTCACCTGTCAGCCTGCACCTGCATCCTTGTCTGAGAGTCTGACTTCACTCTGATCCAATCCTCCCATTCTTGAAACCCTTGAAATGCATGGGTACTTTTTGGATGTTTTCCCTCTTGGTTTCGGTTTGTTTTCTATCTTCTGGCCTGAGTGGCTTGGGGTTCTGATGATTAGCAAGTCTTCAGGTCCAATGGGGTATCTTCCCTTAAGGTTTTTGTGGACTGCATGGCCTCTAAGGTTTTGGGTGCTTACCTTAACTATGAGGTCTCTCTTTTTAAAATTGGATATTCTCTGTATTTACATCTCAAATGTTATTCCCTTTCCCCCAATTCCATCATCCCCCTTTCCCATTGCCTCCATGAAGGTACTCCCTCTCCCAACCTCTCTCTCCCACATCAGCACCTTGGCATTCCCCTACACTGGGAAAATGAGCCTTCACTGGACCAAAGGCCTCTCCTCCCATTGATGTCAGACAATGCTATTCCTTGCTACATATGTACCTGGGGTCATGGGTCTCTCTATGTGTACTTACTGGTTGGTATTATAGTTCCTGGGAGCTGTGGTGGGGTTTGGTTGGTTGATAATGTTCTCCTTCCCATGGGGTTGCAAACCCTTTCAGCTCCTTCACTCCTTTCTATAGCTCTTTCATTGGGGCCCCCATGTCAGTTCAATGGTTAGCTGCAAGCATCCTCAACTGTCTTAGTATGGTTCTGGCAGAGCCTCTGTGGGGGCATCCATATCTGACTCCTGCCAGTAAGAACTTCTTGGCATCAGCAATAAATAGTGCGTGAGTTTGGTGGCTGCATATAACTGAGGTCTCTGGGTTCCTTGGGGCCAGGGTGGCCTCTGGGAAAGCAGGTGGAGTTGTGGGCTGGAGAATAGAGTCCAGAGGTGAGGTGCAGTTTAAGACTGTTGGGTGTGTTTTAAGGGAAGTGGGCATGTAAGGGCTTGGGGTGAGGGGGTCTTACCTGGTGTCTTTTGTGCCAGTAGGTCTCCAGGAAAGCAGCAGAGTTGTGAGGTGGGAAATGGAGCCCAGGGTATGGGTGCCGTTTATGGCTGTTGGGTAAGCTTTAAGGGAACCTAGTGGGCAAGTTTATGTGCTTGCTTGCTTACCTATCTATCTATCTATCTATCTATCTATCTATCTATCTATCTATCTATCCATCCATCCATCCATCCATCCATCCATCCATCCATCCATCTATCCATCCATCCATCCATCCATTCAATTATTTTACATCCTGACCGCAGGCAGGTTCCTTTTTCTTTTCTCCTTCTGGCCCTTCCCCCTTTGTCTATTCCTCCTCTGTTTTTCTCTTCAGAAAAGGGCAGGTCTCCATGGATACCAACCAGCTTTGTCCTATCAAGTTGCAGTACGACTAGGCACCTCCTCTCCTATTGAGGCTAGATAAGGCAACCCAGTAGAAGGAAATGTTCTTAAAGTCAGGCGGCAGAGTCAGAGGCAGGCCCTGCTCCCACTGTTAGGAGTCCCACAAGAAGACCGCCATATTATTCCATGGCAGTTCATACAGCTGACCTAATTCTTGTGGATTCCTAGATATACTATTCTTCTGTAGTGACCTAGGGTTTTTAAAATCCCACTTCCTGCTTCTGACAGAGAAAGGCATAAAGACACTTGCACTGGTGTGAGCACAGATCTTATTTTACTGGCCACCTCTAAAACATAGTCACAGCCAAATATGCTTAATGTGTAAAAATGGTCTTTGTCCTGAAAAAAAAAATCAATACCATGTATGGGGACTTAATGGGACCATTTGAGGGATGGAGCCTAGGCAGTGCAACATTCTACTTCATTGAAAGGTAATCAACCCATTCTTCATTCTTGTTTTCCACTCTCTTTTCTTCATATTAGTTTTTTTTTTCTTTCTGAGTATGAAAGAGTTTTCACTACATGTTTATGCTATGCCAGGTTTTGTGCTACATGTGTTACAGGTATGATATGTTCAATCTTGATATTACCTAGTGATATAGATGTCACCTTCAGCACCACCCTAACATTAATGAAACGGGCTCTGAGAAATCAAGTAACTCATCTACAAGAGCACAGTCAGTAGATGGCCAGCCTAGATAGACTATTTGTTGCTGAGATCTCAGCCTCAGTGGCCAGTGTTTTGCCCATCATGAACTGTGCTGTTTGTCTCCTAGGCTTTAGACAGAGGGCCTTACCATCATCTTACCAGTGACCTGGGGCCACTGTTTAGGCTTAAGATTAGAAACAAAGAGAGAGGAAAGGAGTCAGACCTGCAGGCCCTGTGATGGCATCCTGAGAATTAAATTAATATTAAAATTATTTTTAAAAATAGTCCCAACATTGATTTGATTCCTTCTTCAGTACTTCTAGTTGAGTGCAGAAAAGTAATGCTTACTTAATTGATTACGTTACTGAGAACATTAAAGCGCCTTAATTCGTTGCACCCAGCTTTTACTTTTTTGTGGTTGATAGGGTGTGAGGAAACCAATCTAATTAGCTATAGATCTGAAATGCAGAATATTTTAAGTACACTGTCATTTCCTTCACCTTCAGAAATGTGAAAAGATACAGCGTGTCAAATTGAGGCCTATTTTAAGAAATTCATTAAGAAAAGAACTATTCACTGTGTTATTCAAAGAGGTTCTAGCATAATCTAAAAACATTTACATTTAAGGAAAAGTAACTCTTCTTCTCCTTCTTCTCTTCCCACCTCTTCCTCTTCTTCTTTCTTTTTTCTTTTGAGACAGTAACTCGTTTAGGCCAGGCTAGACTTAAACTTGTTACGGAGCTGAGGATGGCCTTGCATTCCTGAATCTCCAGCCTCCATTTCCCAGGTGCTGGGATTATGAGCATGCACCACAGTGTCTGGCTTCCTTCTCATTTTGTTTAGTAATTTTCTTTGGAAAGCTGATTTTCATAGAGCAGTCACAAACACCTTACTCTCCATTTAGTTCTGAATTAGTGTAAGAGAATGAACCATGAAATAGGCTGGGTGGTTTATACTCATAGTAATAATCTAACTGTATAAAACTATATTCACCCAAGTCCAGTAATATTCTAGGTCATGAAAAAAGGTACAAACATTGACATGCCTCCAGATTCCTCTTACATGCTGGGTAGAGCTAGCTCACAACTGGGCCAAAGACAGGACTAAATTAAGAAGGTGATGGTGACCTTTTTTGCAGGCTTAGCAAGATTTTCTTACTGGACATTGGGTTTTGGTCATGGGGTTAGAGGACGAGCCCTCAGTAGGCTAGATTCAATGTCCCATGCTGGCCTAAGGAGTAAGGTAGAAACATCTGGTTTAGAAAATGAATTTAAGAAAGAAGCCTTAGTCTAGAAGAAAACTATGTGACCCAGAGAACAGTTTATCTTAGATTTGTTTGTGTTGAGACAGGTTCTCTAAATGTAGCCTAGGTTGGCCTTAACTTAGCCATCCTCTGTACTTGGTACTTTTTAGTTTCACATTACAGGCATATACCTCGGAATTTGGCGAGAGTGTGTAGCTAATGCCAATGCCTCCAGGTTAGACATCACCACAGGTGTCTTGGATTGGAGCAGCTGTGATTATCCTGGGAGAACCTCACAAATCTAGGCCCATAACCTTCTCTCATGGAAGGAGTGGGGTGCTCATGAGGCACCTCTTCTTTTTGAGGTTTTCTAGGAGGTAAATGACAGGAATGGGACTCTTAGGCTGTATAGTTGTCAGCAAATTAGTTGCCTAGGTGACTTTTCAGTGATAAAGGTTTGCCTGAGTCAGTCACACTGCCCATAGGACTTTTCAGTAGTGTGCCTTTTGTGAGATATTCATGCTCCTGGGGAGACTCTCTAACCCATAAGTTTTGTAACTTCCTGCTAGAGCAGATACCTTTGCCTTGCCCTTGCACCTCTGTGTAACCTTGACAACTTACTGTTTCATTAAATTGGACTAGGAAGGAACATATTCTTTAGTCTGTTGATAAACTCTTTGGTGGTGAATGGACATTTTTAATTTCTCCTCATGAGAAGTTGTACAACTGAGGGAAGATATTGTGGAACGTTGTTTAATGCTTTTTTTTTTTTTGGTTATCACCTCACCAGTGGATTAGCAAATAGTAAGCATTCCTGTTAATATGTGAATGAGTGAATAGGAATAGGAAAGAATTTCATTTTCATGTGTCATGAAGTTGAAGGGCAATCCCAACATAGGATAATCCCAACACAGACAGAAATGTTGATGTTTGGGAATGAGGGGGGTGGTTTGCCTCCCTTGATTATAAAGTCTCTAGCTGTACACTGCCTAAAACATTTTGAGTCATCCTTTGTGATTTAATGACTACACCTCCCATCGCTAGTGTAAACAGAATATGGCATACTGGGGATCTTATTTGAGGAAGTGCTCAAATGCAGCTTAAGTACTTGCTTGAAAAAGCAATGAATTTTTTTTTCCTACTGAAATAGTGAAATGCTCATATTGTTTCTATTATGATCTGGATGTTTTTGTTTTCTACAAATTCATACATTGCCAATGTGATTTAATTCCTAAGAGATAGGTCTTAACAGGGAAATTATTAGGTTGTGAGGGTGTAATCCCCATGAGTTTGTCTGGTACTATTATGAAAAGACCCTAGAGAACTAGTTATAGTGGACTACTTACATTTTAAGGACACATCCAGAAAGTATCCATAGTGACATAGTGAGCTTGCAGTAGATGTCTATTGGATCTGCCAGCACCTTAGGATTTTGGAGCTCCCAGTCTCCAGAGATTCGAGAAAAGCATTTTTGCTTATAAAAAATTGTTTATGATTATTTGTTTCTTATCAGCCTGAAGGGACCAAAAGAACCCAGTTTTGCCATAAAGAGAGGCTCTTTGATGAGGAGTGTACTGGCTGGTTTTATATCAACTTAACACAAGCTGGAGTTATCACAGAGAAAAGAGCCTCAGTTGAGGAAATGCCTCCATGAGATCCAGCTGTAAGGCATTTTCTCAACTAGTGATCAAGGGTGGGAGGGCCCAACCCATTGTGGGTGGTGCCATCTCTGGGCTGGTAGACCTGGATTCTATAAGAAAGCAGGCTGAGCAAGCCAGGGGAAGCAAGCCAGTAAGTAACATCCCTTTATGGCCTCTGCATCAGCTCCTGCTTCCTGATCTACTTGAGTTATAGTCTTGACTTCCTCTGGTGATGAACAGTGATATGGTAGTATAAGCTGAATAAGCCCGTTCCTCCCCAACTTGCTTCTTGGTCATGATCTTTTGTGCAGGAATAGAAACCCAGAATAAGATAAGGAGTGTTAGCTTTTTAGAAAACCACAACCAGACACAAAGCAGAGACCAACAGATCATGGGAACCCTAGCCCCTTTGGGTACATCTACATCACAGCACATACATCCTTGTCTCAGGTAATATTTTTGAAGAGACCTAATGAGGTTCAAAGAGCCATGTATATTATCAGAAATAATGCTGGGAAATGGTCTCTCCTAGAAATGGCAGCATAATCAAGGTTTAATGAGAAAACCAATGATATTGGATTATGGTGGTCCAAAGTGCACATCCTTCTTTTCTATCCAGCTGAGCTTTAAATGTGCCAAGTTACCCTTGGCTGGAGATATCTGGTGAGAATGAGCACCTTCACAGCCCTTGTAAGTACCAGCTGAGAGAAAAGGAGGTCATGTCTTTCTTTTGCACAATTTTAATGTAATCTGTCCTAACATTACTGAAAATTGCTCTTTGATGGCTGGAGGAAAGTTAAGAGCACTCAAACATCTTTAGTCTCCATCCCTGACAGTCTCTGTGGTGAATTGCAGTTAGCAGATTGGCTTTACATTTTCTGACAAGGGGGCAACATGCTCAAATCACCCTTGATTAATCTATCGTCTTTGAAACTTGGTTGTGTAAAATGGTCAAGGTCATATTAGACACTTCAGTCCTTGGATCCCATTCACAGAAAGATTGTTCTGTCTCATCCCTGTGCAGTGCTAGTGTGTCATAATTATAGCTGGGTAAAGAGAATCAGAATTCAACAAGGAAGATACATAGAAGGGGAGGTCAAAAAATTTAAAATAGGGATTCAAGTATAAGAATAATTTGAGAAAAGGGAGGAGGAGTAAATCAGACTTAAAGAAGTTATAATTCAGTCCCAGAAGGATGTACCCAGAGCATCATGGGAATGATGGGGGCAAGTGCTGGGGAGATGGGGGAGATTATCAGGAATAACTAGTAAAATTCAGCTTCTTAGAGAAAGGGCTGACAATGTAAATGTGAAGGGAGCAAGTTAACTTCCTTCAATTTATGAGGCCTATGGAAAGTAGGGCAGGAACATGATTTTGGGTATAAAAGACAGAACTTATGACAGTGTTTGTTTTGACAGAGGTCTGCTCACGAATTTAGTAAGAACACAATGTAGTCTTTTGAGGAACATTTTAAAATGCAGGGGACTAAGGGAGGTGGAAACTGTTAGGTCCCATGTGGAGACCAGTGCCATAGTACACCACTAGGACTCCTTTACAGTGTTCTGTATTGCAGATGCATGCACTAATCTTGTATGCATAGCAGGAGAGTGCCAAGGAGGACATACTATAACATTGAGTAATTTCTCATATCATTATAGCTAAGGCAGTCCTATTTAGACAGGTCTAGATCCTATTTACCACTAGTCTTCAGGGGAAGAGAAAAGAAGTAGGGAAGAAGGGCAAGGGGAAGGGGATGGGCAAGGAGAAGAAGAAGGGCAAGAGGAAGGAAGAGAGTTTCTCCTTATTTGACTGCTTGCTTAAGTATGGCAAGGGATGGTTGCGCTGAGTCTAACAGAAGAAACAAAGGATGAGAGGTAGAGAAAAAGTGCTAGAGGAAGGGAAGCAAAAGCAGGAAGTGATGACTCATAACTACAATCCCAGGGCCTAGGTGGCTCGCTGGACAATCTTGGGTTCAAGATCATCCTGAGCTGAATAGAATTAGTTCATGTCAAACAACAAAATCCAACCTAAGCTAATACACGTGACACGTGTGTGCACGCACTCGCGCACGAGCGCGCGCGCACACACACACACACACACACACACACACACATACTCACACGCGAGCTCGCGGAGTTAACTTTCGGAAACTTAGCCAGGGAAGAACAGAGCTCCCACTTTTCCTCTTCTGAAACTTTAGTTTAGCATTGACTTTTGAAAACAGCCTTATTCTCCAATTGTGATTTATGGTCATAACGTTTCTACAGATCTTCAGCTAATTTGACCTAGGGTAATACATACATCCATATATATATATATATATATATATATATATATATAAAATTATTATTATGATGGTGGCATACTGAACACTCCAAGAATAACTAGTCCCTGAACTCTGTGGTTACTGAGACACAATACTGTGTTCTCTACATAAGATCTATCTTGCTTTTAGGTGACTCATTCCTGAGGAAGACAAGTACTCATCTTAGCAGTGGTAAGTTACCTGTATTTCTTTGTCTAAGGATGGGACCCCATCAGGTTTTCCCTTTCATGTTAGTATGGCCATTGTTGTCATTATTTGGGTCTTAATTAGGCAGCCATATTGTTGAATTATCATGGGTATGGCCTCCCTGTCATTTCTAGGAGACACAAGTAAACAACACTAGCTGGACTCAATGTGCGTGCGTGTAGCACAATAATCATAGAAAAAAGAGGCTATGAATTTGAGAGGTATGGGAGGTATGGAGAAAGACATGGGGGACATTAAAGGAAGAAAGGAAAGGGGAAACAATCTAATAATTATATTTTAACTAAAATAAAAATGTCAAAAACGATTTTTCTGCTTTCTGGGGGTGATTTCTGGGGTGCCAATGATATCAAGTAAATAGTTTCTATATGCTCATACTTTCATAATCCATTTTCCAGTTTCAACCAGATACAAGGAAGTGCCTGCCTGTCAGATCAGCCCAACCTTGCTTGTGCATATAGGTCCAAATTGTTTCACTAATTAGAGAATTTTTGAAACATTTGGCTGCCCTGTTAACTTACTGTCCAAGGTAAAGAGGTATGGCTGGCCTCATCCTGATAGATGTGATAACCTATGACCTAAAAATTAAAGACCTTTAAATTTGCATTTATTTCTTCCCATGTAGATGCATGTGACACATTGTATACATGGAGGTCAGGGGACCACTTGGAGGAGTTGGTTCTGTCCTTCCATCACGTGGGTTCTAGGAATCAAACTCAAGGTTGTCAGTCTTGATGGCAAGCATCTTTACTCAGTGAGCAATCTTCCTGGCCCTGCTAGTTGCTTCTTGCACACTCCCCATATTTTCAGTGGCTTCTTGCAGAAGCCCGGTGCTCTCAGTGGCTAGCAATATGGTGTTTTTCAAAGGGATGGGAATATCTATTCTGTGCCTTATGAGATGCATCTGGTTCACTGCTTTTTGAAGCCTGTGAGGGATGAATGCCACAGTTATTTTTCTGAGGTGGTTGCAGACTAGGACCTCTGATGTCCAGAGAAGCAAAATTCTTGCTAAGAGCAGCCTCTTATTGCACTTTGAAATACAGGTATATTTGATATATTCTTTCTGATTTCTAGTTGCCCAAAGCTCACTAGAATGTTAACATCTTAAACTCTTTCCTAGTAGAAGAAAGGATTTTATATCATTTCAAAATGCAGTTGGTGAGCAGTTTCTGCTCTAGAACAGTGTAGTGTACTGCAAAGGGTACTGGATTGAAGGGTAAACACAGGTTCTCCCTTAAGGAGCAATATTATGAATTTGGACACTTGCATCTCAATGTTTTCATGTCTAAACTGGGAAAGTTGGACTACAGCAGTGATTTTCAAATGTTCATATGCATGGAAATCACAGTAGTTTGGCCTGTCTTCCACAATTTTTTATTTAAAAGGTGGCCTGTACATTTTAGTAGTATTTACTTGTAGCCTTGACTCTTTAAATCACTTCTTTATGTAGCCATTATTTAATACTTTTATATGGAAAACAGATCATTGAGGTATCTTGATTTTCTATAAAGTTGTTGTTTATTGCTTCCTTTAATTTTTATTTCACTCACATCTACTCATTAGAAGTATCATGTATTAGAAGTTTAGAAATTGTTTTTTTCTTTGTTTTTATGTGTGATTATTTTATTGAAAATAGATTTTTAATACAATAAAAAATAAACATCAAAATAAAAGGTGGCCTGTGAGACATGGTCAATGATATAATTTTCTTACAGCTAGTGGGCTGGATGATGTCACTGACAACACTGTCTTCCTGACACGTTAAGAGTTCTGTAATTCATTTGAAGCAAGGTGAGAAATATCCAGAGTACATGGGAAGCCAACCATAAGCCAGTATTTCAACAAGAGTTAGAAGTAGCATGTGGCAGAAAGCAAAGAAAGAAAATTAGTTACTTTCAGTTCCTTTGCCAGCCCAGCATGGGCTTGAAATCCCTTCATTAAGGTTCTTGTTATGTTTTAAACCTGTTATCTCTGCTTACTAGCCATGTGACCTTAGTCAAGTGACTTGACTCATGACAACTCAGTTTTTTCATCTATGAATAAAAGTGACAATAACATGGTGAAGGTTGGAATAGTAATGACCCCCATAAGCTCATGTATTTGAGTGCTTTGTCCACTCTATTAGGTGGTGTGGTCTTGTTGGAATAGGTGTGGTCTTGCTGAAGTGTGTCACTGTAGAGGTGATACTTGAGGTCTCAAATGCTCAAGCTACACCTAGTGTGCTACCAAGTTTCCTGCTGCCTGTAGATCAAGATGTAGAACTCTCAGTTACCTCTCCAGTATTATGTCTGCCTGCATATTGCCATGTTTCCCACCATGACAATAATGGAGTAAATGTCTTAACTGTAAGCCACCCCCACTGAAATGTTTTCCTTTATAAGAGTTGCCATGGTCATGGTGCCTCTTCACAGCAATAAAACTAAGTAAGATGAACATATGCATATGGTGTTTCTGAAGATTTAATGAAATAATATATATAAAGTATCTAAAACAAAATGTGACACACTGTAAGCACTTTATAAAGATTATATATTATTTTTGTCATTCTCCCATTCGTCTGCTTAAAATGTATGTGCTGAGTCCCTAATATGTACCAGAAATAATTCCCAGTATAATTTCGACTGTTGTGAAACTTAACACTAATGTTGGTAGAAGAATAATTTGAAATATGTAACATACAGTAAAGAGTGCTATATCAAAAATGGAGCATGGAAATGATTGATGTTACTTTCATTCACTTTAACATTTGACTTGGAAACAATTAAAAATACAGAAAAGTTATAAGATCACATAATAACTATTGGCTCTTTCCCTAGCCACTCTCTCCCCTTCTACCTTTTTGCCCCCATCTCTCTCTCTCTCTCTCTCTCTCTCTCTCTCTCTCTCTATATATATATATATATATATATATATATATATATATATATATATATATACTTGAGCTATATCAAAGTAATACATGTTATATATTTTCATGGCCTCTTAATAATTCAACGTGCATTTCAAAGAATAAGTTATTTTTAATATAAGAAGAATATAGTTAGGAATTTCAGTAAATTTAACCCAGACATAGTACTTAATCAACTCCACCAATTATGCCATTTAACAAATCAAGTAAATAATATTCTTCAACATATTATTTATTCATTTAATACAGAACTCAATCCAGGTCAGACACTGCATTTGGTAGTAATATGGGCTTAACCTCTTTTAATTGGAAACATATTCAGAGAATAAGAGGTTTTTTCCTTAAATCGAACCATTCTCATTTGGCTTGTCTGTTTCCTTCTGGTTAAAGTTCACCTGTGGTAAAAAAAAAATAAATAGTGAAAGTGATGTTTGGTACAGCTCCAAATGCCATAGAAGTCCAATAATATCTCTTTGTCTTTAGTGACAATGCTAATTTTGATCACCTTGTTAATGTGTTTTCCAGATGTTTTACTGTTGACAATTTCTCCATTGAAAGTGATAAATTAATTTTTGGGTAAGGCACAGTGATGATAAAAAGGAGCAGACTCTGGAGTCTGGCTTCCTGGAGAAATCCACAATGTGGCCAGCATCTGTCTGCAGACTGCTTACCCAACCACAAGCACGTTTTAGCTTGGTCCATGGAGACTGAGTACACTGCTCATTTGCTCAAAAGGTCAAAGCGATCGTGGGTGATCCATCTGCATTTGTGGCTGCTGCCCCTGTGGCTGTTGCCTCCACTGCAGCCCCAGCAGAAGCTGAAGCCAGGGAATAGTCAGAGGAATCAGGTGAGGATATGGGACTGGGTCTCTTTGACTAATCCCCTTAGAGCAACCAACTCAGCAAGCTTAATGTAAGACACAGGGAAATAAAGGTTTACTTCTCTTGACAAAGGCTTTTTAAAAAAGTCCCCCCCCCCCCCACTTGGCTCTGTATCAGGAACAGAGCTGGAACATTGGAAAAACCATATGAGAATGAATGAAACTCAAACAAAGTGAATGTGGGTGAGGACAGGAAAAGCTGGGGTAGAATATGATAGACCTTGAGGGCTTTAGAGTCCATTGTAAATGAGTTTATCTCTATTCTGACAGGATTGGGAAAGTACTATAGGTTGACAGGGAGCAGTATGTCATAACTTTATTTTGGTTTTTAACTGGTTATTACTGTAGGGCCTCAAACTTGAGAGAGGTAGGCTTCACATATAGAAATTCATTTCCAGGATTAGGGAACAAGAGGAGATTGAAATTAAGACAGAGGACCAAAGATGTGTTCAGAAGAAAGATTTTAGGTTAAGTAAAAGGATGTGGTGATGAAGTCCTAAGATTCTATGAATCTGTTGACACTGAGTCACTGTCTAGTCTGAGGCCTAGATCCTAACTGGGGTGCAGAATTCAGATCAGGATGAGGCTGTGCTCAGATGCAGGGAATGACTGTGGGGATTCAGAACTAGACATCTTGTGATCCCAGCAGCCATTTCTGTTTTCCAATCCTTTTAACCCACAGATACAGCCACCACAAGGCAGAAACCTAAGTGTCTTCTCTGTTATGCAAAGTACCTACTCCATTATCTATTCACTTCAATTGTGAGGCAAATTCTCTCTCTCTCTCTCTCTCTCTCTCTCTCTCTCTCTCTCTCTCTCTCTCTCTCTCACTGTGTGTGTGTGTGTGTGTTGTACAGGTCAGAGCTATATAGGTAGATGTATGCTGCTGCACTTGGTTTTTATGTAGGTTCTGGGTTATGAACTAAGGTCCTCATGCTTGTTCAGCAATGACTTTACCCTCTGAGCCATCTCTCAGCTCCCTAGAGACATGCATTAGGTCGGATATGGGTGAGTGGATGTCAATATAGTTTAGGGTGAAGATTAAACCTTTGGATGCTAGAGTCAGTCTGTTATGTTCTTGTCAAATCGCAGCTCTGCCACTTAGCTGTGTAACCTTGAGAGAGCCACTTAACCAGTTTGTTTCTCTGTTTCTTTCTCTGTAAACTGCAGCTATTAGTAATAATACCCATCTTCCAAAGAGGGAGGTTCAAGGATTAAGTAAAGCAGACAGAACAGAGCCTGGCACAGCTAGCCATCAGAAAGTAATAGCTGTTAGTGTTATGTTGGAAATGTTCATCTGTGAGAGAGTGGTTCAGGTGAAAGGCATCCCCTGCTCCTTGTTTTTCTCCATTAAATCTAATACAGATTCATCAATATTGAATGAGACAACTAACTAACTTCTCTTGTCCCCCAAAGGTATGCAAATAAAGGTAGGATATTTTAAGAGAAAAAAGTGTGAACAATGAAATGAAGAAATCTGACTCGGTTGTGGAATAGGTATTTGCTAATAATGAAATAACTGTTACTTGTGGCTAACTTGTGAAACGTAATTGATTCTTCTTGTTTTCTTTTTGTCTTTTCTGTTGGGACAGGGTTTCTCTGTGTAGTCCTGGCTGTCCTGGAACTTGCTCTGTAGACCAGGCTGGCCTTGAACTCAGAGATCCACCTGCCTCTGCCTCCTGAGTGCTGGGATTAAAGGCATGTGCCACTGCCATCTCCTGGGTATAGTTGTGCTTATATTCATGATTTAATTAAACGTTCACAAAATCTCGTGAGGTGGCCCAAACAGGCCCCATTTGATAGAGGAAACAGAGGCTCATCGACACTATACATAAGAGTGTCCTAGTTCTAAGTAGCAGTCAGCCTGTCTCTTGAGGCATTGCAAGTGTGGCTGCCATGTCCATGTGCATCAGTAGGTGGCAGAGAGGAGAGAGGCTGTGTCTTCACCCATTGGTCCGACCTGTGAACACCAGAATGATTAGTAACCCAACAGAAAAGCAAGCCTGAGACAACCACCTACTGATGCACAGTATGGGCCTAGCAGCAGACCGGCCCATATGGGCTCCTGGGATGGGAAGCAAGCTGGAGACTAGAAGAAAGCTGCCTGGGACCACAGACTCCCAGCAGTAGTGAGTCCAAGACAGATGACCATTGCAAGGGGCCACCTGGCTGGGCTGAAGGAGGAGGCCGCCTGAGATGGCCACCAGACTGGCACTATGCGATCCTGACAGGGAGCTACCCTGAGATAACTCTCAGTCTGTCATTATGCAGGTCTGGGGTGGGGGAGATCATGCCTGAAATGACCTCTATCTGGCACCATAATGCACCATAATGGGGCATATATAGTACTCCTGAGACCAACCAGACACTCAGAGATTCTAGGTGCCACTAAGAGGAACAAGTAAGTGGTGGAGAAACGGAAGAGAAAGAGAAACAGAAGGATGTGGGCACAATGAAGAGAGGCAGAGCTGGAGACTGGGGAGTAGTGAGGAACAGCCTCACGGGAGTGGTCTATGAGGCCACTTGGGACCATGGTGGTATCTTAGCCTGTGCTGTCACCAGGGGCTATATCCTTCCACATCAAGGTTATATTGCTCCCAAAGGCCAGGTAGACTTTCGTTGTCTGGACTACTGCCCGGAGGCATGTGGATATCTGAAGGCTGTGCAAAACTGGCCCCACCCCTCACCTGGGCATTGTGGGAAAGTTGGCCCTGGGGGCGTGAGAGCAGAAGGACTGACTCCATCCCTAGCCAGCTGCAGTATTGGGAGAGCAGGTTGCACACCGCAGGAATTGTGGGTGAGCCGGGGCCCTTGAGGCCAAGATTGAGGGAGAGCTGGTCCTGCTTCTTATCAGCTATGATGTGATGTGGGCGAGGGAGAGATCCCTTTTCCTTCCTTTTGCCTTTGCCACCAGTGGAAGGCAGGAAAACTGGCCCCAAAGGGTCATAAGAGCAGGAGAAGAAGCCTGTCCTCGTGCCTGCTGTAGCACTTGTGAGATCAGGCCCTTCATTTTGCCTAGGAAGCAGAGTAGAGCTGGTTGTCGATGTGGTAATTGCAGGTGAGGTGGTCTGGGGTGTGTGAGTGCAGCAAAGCTGGCCCTGCCTCTTGTCTGCTTGGAGGTGGCAAGGGCAAGGGACAGGCACCCAACTTCCCTCCCTTCTCCTCACCATCTTTGGCAGGCGGGAGAGCTGGCCCTGAATGGGTCATGAGCATGGGAGAACTGGCTATGTCCCTCACCAGCTGCAACACTCAGGAGAGCGGGCTCTGCACCTCACCCGAGCAGCAGGGTAGAGGTGACCCTGTTGCTGGTGAGTCAGCCCCAGGTGGAGAAGAGCGGGATGACCTATGGGGTTACCCTCCTCCTCAGCTTCTTCCAGCCTTTCCCTAATTCAACCATAGGGGTCCCTGACTTCAGTCCAATGGTTGGGTGTAACTACCTACATTTGTCTGAGTCAACTGGTTGTTGGGCCTCTCAGAGGTCAGCCATGCTAGGCTTCTGTCTGTAAACAAACGTATCATAGCTTCAGTAATAGTATTAGGTCTTGGAGCCTTTCCTTTCAATGGATCCTAAGTTGGGCCTGTCACTGAACCTCTTTTACCTCAGGCTCTTCTCCATTTTTGTCCCTGCAGTTCTTTCAGACAGGAACAATTCTGGGTCAGTGTTTTTGACTGTGGAATGATAACCCCTTCCCTCCACTTGATGCCCTGTCTTTCTACTGGAGGTGTATTCTACAAGTTCTCTCTCCTCACTGTTGGGCATTTCATCTAAGGTTTCTTTGAGTCAGTCTCTCACCTCCCAGGTCTCTGCTACATTCTAGAAGGTCCCCCCACCTCTCACCCCCCAAGGTTGCATATTCCCGTTTATTCTGCTGACCCTAAGGGCTTCACTCTGGTTCCCCCCATAACTGATCACGTTTCCCTCCCCACCCCTCCTCTTGAAAATAGATGGTCAAGTCAAGTGGATCAAGGACCTCAACATAAAACTAGATACACTGAACCTCAAACTCATTAGCACAGGGTAGGTTTTTCTTTTTCTAAACAGAGCTCCAATGGCTCATGTTCTAAGATGATAAATGAGACCTCATGAAACTGCAAAGCTTCTGTAAGGCAAATAACACTGTCAATAGGACAAATCAGCAACATTCAGATTGGGAAAAAAATCTTCACTAACCCCACATCCGATAGAGGGCTAATATTCAAAATATATAAAGAACTCAAGAAGCTAACATTATGACTCTTACTATACTTTTTCTGTATTTTGAACATTTTTGTTTTAATATTCAAGTAATTATATTATCATTGTTCCCAGTTATTAAAATTGAGCTAAATAGGCTAAAATTGAAAGAAGACTTAAAGAATCCTGACAGCTTAGAATGATAAAGCAATTTTGGAAATAAGGGATTATGATCACATTTATTTATTTATTTATTTATTTATTTATTTATTTATGAAATATATTGTTGGAGGGTTTTTTCTTATTGTAGTTGAAAATGAAGAATTTTTAATTTTTCATTAAGAGGAAAAAATTGACAAAATCAATAACTTGGGCTTTGGCTTGACAAATAGAAAAATTTTACTGCCTGGACCTGGGATGTTATGGCAAGAGACTCATCAAGTATTTGAGGCTAGCCCAGACTATATGTGGAGTTTCAGGATGGCTTTGAGCTTCAGGGTGAGACTGCCTTAAATAAAAAAGGAAAGAAAAAAAAAAAAAAAAAACAAAACAAAGCAAAGGAAACCAAACCAAAGCAAAACCTGAATCAGGGTCAGTGAGATGTCTTAGGCAGTAAAGTGTTTGCCCTGCAGCCTTGCAAGTGTTGGGATCTGAATGCATATCCCCAGAATTTCTTGTAAAGAGCTGGGTATAGAGATGCGTACCCCGAATCCCAGGGATGAGATTCCAGACAGAAGACAGGTGGAGAGCCATGGACACTTGTGGGCCAGCTGGCCTAAGCTACTTGATAAAGTTCCCGGCCAGTGAGAGACCCCATCACAAACAAAAGATTGAGGGCTCCTGAGGACTGACACAGCTATCCCGTTTTCCCTATGCATGTCACACACATGCTCCTCAGTCTGCATGTACACACATGCCTGCATATGCATAACCTCTCCACTGGATTGATAATTTAAGCTGACATTTAAAAATCTATATCTGAATATAATTTGCAATGCTATTGAGCAAAGAAGAATGCTACTGAGCAGAGAAGATATTCCACCCTCTCTTCACCAAAATTATGTCTTTAAGACATCCAAAAGCATTCTATCTTGATAGCTTAAATATATGTGGAACTAGAGCAGTGGCAAACTGGAAGCTACTACATATGTATTTGAAATCTGTCATTGCACATTCAATCAGTCCTTCGGAGATGAATATATTCCAGGGGTTGTTATGGTAGTTGATTAGCAGTTAGTTACAAGCAGAAGATGTTGCCCATTTTCTTTAAATGTAGGAAATAGGAAAGAAATTATGAAATGGAATGTGATTTTTTTTCTAAGACAGGGTTTCCTCTGTGTAACACTGGCTGCACTAGATAGAACTTGCTCTGTAGATCAGGCTGGCCTCAAATTCACAGAGATCCACCTGCCTCTGCTGGCCTCTGCCTCCCAAGTACTGGAATTAAAGGCATGCACCACTATTGTCCAGCTATGAAATGTGATTTCTTATGTGTAATTCCTTCCTTCCTTCCTCCCTCCCTTCCTCCTTTCCTTCCTTCCTTTCTCCCTCCCTCCTTTCCTTCCTTTCTCCCTCCCTCCCTCCTTTCCTTCCTTTCTCCCTCCCTCCCTCTTTTCCTTCCTTTCTCCCTCCCTCCCTCCTTTCCTTCCTTTCTCCCTCCCTCCCTCATTTCCTTCCTTTCTCCCTCCCTCCCTCATTTCCTTCCTTTCTCCCTCCCTCCCTCCTTTCCTTCCTTTCTCCCTCCCTCCCTCCTTTCCTTCCTTCCTTCCTTTCTTTCTCCCTCCTCCTTCCTCCCTCCCTCCCTCCCTCCTTTCCTTCCTTCCTCCCTCCCTCCTTCCCTTCCTTCCTCCCTCCCTCCCTTCCTTCCTCCTCCTTTGTTTAGTGCTAGAGATGGAGCTCCATCCTAGAATCTTGCTTGCATGATGCACTGCCACTGAGATACACCTCTAGTCCTCTAATTCCTCACCAAACTACCTAATTAATCACTTTTCCATATACTTTTATGCTTAACTTTGTTAATGTGTTGTTGTAAAACAACCAATAGCAGTTGCTCTAGCCCTTTGAGCGGCCTCATCCATATGTGGCATGGAGCTTCCTAGCTCCACTGGGGCTTATCAATTCTAACAGTCTTGTTTCTCCCCACGTTTTTGTCCACCCTGGGACTGATGGAAGGTCCAGCCTCACAAGAGGAGCAAGGATGAGGGTGTTTGTTTTCTGGTAGCCTGCTGAGAGTGATAAGCACAGGAAGCCTGGAGAAAACAAACACCTTGTATGCAGCAGAGACCTTGCTAGGGTCAGAGGGATGTGAAGTTCACATTCTTCTGGCTTCAGCTCCTTTATGTTTAGAGTAATCCAAGATCCATCACCAGAGAAATGTCATGCCCTTACCCCACCTAGTGTGTGCTCTCTGTCATCTCTCTGTCATTTGAAGCACCTTGGGCTTTTAAGAATTCAAAGAAGGCATTGTATATGTGTGTGTGTGTGTGTGTGTGTGTGTGTGTGTGTGTGTGTGTAATCAGAAGTAATTTTATTTTGTACATTTTTCTTTCTGAATAGAAAAGCAGAAAATTAAAATTATAAATCATAAGTATGAAACAGTTTATAGGCATCTTTCTCTGAACTCTCTAGAAATAATCACAGTTAACTTTGGCATTTTTCCCCCCAGAGAGTCTACTTGTCAGGATTCATGACAACTGTGTCTCATGCAAAAAGTTTATCCCCGAGGGCTCCACATAAGTAGAAATCTGCCCAATTCCAGACCAGTCTTGACAAAGGCCAGAATTCCTGTCTGTCAGCTAAAGTGGTGCCACCATGTGGCAAGAACATAAACATAGCTTAGGATTCACTGGGCTGTCCAGCTTCCAGGCTGCATGGTGTATTTGAATTTAGGGAGACTTGCAGTATTCATCAGTACATAAGCCAGGTTGAAAATATCACAATATTTCATATTATTAGAATTC